>NW_028233883.1:0-1470000 GCF_054856545.1 Hippocampus guttulatus | reverse complement strand
TGTCCTCCTGAAGCCTAAATGAGCATTAATTTGATCACACAACTCATTCCTATGAAGATACATTCAAACTCACAAAACGTGCTCAGCTCGGCCTGAAAATGCAATTAAAGCAATAAAAACTCAAATGGAGTGTCACGCCTAAACCAAAGGACTTATGCACACACTTCAACATGTATTTTGTTCAGGATGACCTCCTGAAGCCTAAATGAGCATTAATTTGACCACACAACTCATTCCTATGAAGATACATTCAAACTCAGAAAACGAGCTCAGCTCGGCCTGAAAATGCATTTAAAGCAATAAGAATCCATATTGAGAGTCACGCCTAAACCAAAGGACTTATGCACACACTTCAACATGTATTTTGTTCAGGATGACCTCCTGAAGCCTAAATGAGCATTAATTTGACCACAAAACTCATTCCTATGAAGATACATTTAAACTCACAAAACGTGCTCAGCTCGGGGTGAAAATGCATTTAAAGCAATAAAAACTAAAATTGAGTGTCACGCCTAAACCAAAGGACTTATGCACAAACTTCAACATGTATTTTGTTCAGGATGACCTCCTGAAGCCTAAATGAGCATTAATTTGACCACACAACTCATTCCTATGAAGATACATTCAAAGTCAGAAAACGTGCTTAGCTCGGGCTGAAAATGCATTTAAAGCAATAAAAACTCAAATTGAGTTTCACACCTAAACCAAAGGACTTATGCACACACTTCAACATGTATTTTGTTCAGGATGGCCTCCTGATAGCCTAAATGAGCATTAATTTGACTACACAACTCATTCCTATGAAGATACATTCAAAGTCAGAAAGCGCGCTCAGCTCGGGCTGAAAATGCATTTAAAGCAATAAAAACTAAAATTGAGTGTCACACCTAAACCAAAGGACTTATGCACACACTTCAACATGTATTTAGTTCAGGATGTCCTCATGAAGCCTAAATGAGCAGTAATTTGACCACACAACTCATTCCTATGAAGATACATTCAAACTCAAAAAACGTGCACAGCTCTGGCAGAAAATGCATTTAAAGCAAAAAATAAACTCAAATTGAGTGTCACACCTAAACCAAAGGACTTATGCAAACACTTCAAGATGTATTTAGTTCAGGATGTCCTCCTGAAGCCTAAATGAGCCTTAATTTGACCACTTAACTCATTCCTATGAAGATACATTCAAAGTCAGAAAGCGCGCTCAGCTCGGGCTGAAAATACATTTAAAGCAATAAAAACTCAAATTGAGTGTCACGCCTAAACCAAAGGACTTATGCACACACTTCAACATGTATTTTGTTCAGGATGACCACCTCAAGCTTAAATGAGCATTAATTTGACCACACAACTCATTCCTATGAAGATACATTCAAACTCACAAAACGTTCTCAGCTCGGGCTGAAAATGCATTTAAAGCAAAAAAATCTCAAATTGAGTGTCACGCCTAAACCAAAGGACTGATGCACACACTTCAACATGTATTTTGTTCAGGATGGCCTCCTGAAGCCTAAATGAGCATTAATTTGACTACACAACTCATTCCTATGAAGATACGTTCAAACTCAGAACACATGCTCAGGTCGGCCCGAAACTGCACTTAAAGCAATAAAAACCAAATTGAGTATAGTCATGGTACCCGCGTTGAGTTATAATTAGTTCAAGAACAAAGAGTAATGGAATTATTGGCTCAAGAGTAAAAGTTATACAGTCATATAAATGAAAATGGTTTCAGGCCTCGGAGACAATAACGGACTTTGGTGAGTAGAGGGCAACACAGACTATAACATGATTCAAGACATATTTTGAAAACTTGTTCCGCTCGGCCTGAAAATGCATTTAAAGCAATAATAACTCAAATTGAGTGTCACGCCCAAACCAAAGGATACATTGAAACTCAGAAAACGTGCTCAGCTCGGACTGAAAATGCATTTAAAGCAATAAAAACTCAAATTGAGTGTCACGCCTAAACCAATGGACTTATGCACACACTTCAACATGTATTTTGTTCAGGGTGACCTCCTGAAGCCTAAATGAGCATTAATTTGACCACACAACTCATTCCTATGAAGATACATTCAAAGTCAGAAAGCGCGCTCAGCTCGGGCTGAAAATGCATTTAAAGCAATAAGAACTCATATTGAGAGTCACACCTAAACCAAAAGACTTATGCATACACTTCAACTTGTATTATTTAGTTCAGGATGACCTCCTGCAGCCTAAATGAGCATTAATTTGACCACACAACTCATTCCTATGAAGATACATTTAAACTCACAAAACGTGCTCAGCTCTCCCTGAAAATGCATTTAAAGCAATAAAACCTCAAATTGAGTTTCACGCCTAAACCAAAAGACTTTTGCACACACTTCAACATGTACTTAGTTCAGGATGTCCTCCTGAAGCCTAAATGAGCATTAATTTGATCACACATCTCATTCCTATGAAGATACATTCAAAGTCAGAAAGCACGCTCAGCTCGGGCTGAAAATGCATTTAAAGCAATAAAAACTCAAATTGAGTGTCACGCCTAAACCAAAGGACTTATGCACACACTTCAACATGTATTTTGTTCAGGATGACCTCCTGAAGCCTAAATGAGCATTAATTTCACCACACAACTCATTCCTATGAAGATACATTCAAAGTCAGAAAGTGCGCTCAGCTCGGGCTGAAAATGCATTTAAAGCAATAAAAACTCAAATTGAATGTCACGCCTAAACCAAAGGACTTATGCACACACTTCAACATGTATTTTGTTCAGGATGACCACCTCAAGCTTAAATGAGCATTAATTTGACCACACAACTCATTCCTATGAAGATACATTCAAACTCACAAAACGTTCTCAGCTCGGGCTGAAAATGCATTTAAAGCAATAAAAACTCAAATTGAGTGTCACACCTAAACGACTTATCTGACTTCCGGGTTGAGTGAACGCTGGTGCGATTTGGCTGCCGCTGCTCAACCCGTATTGTTTTGTGTTTTTTGTTATTGTAAAGTGTCCTTGGGTGTCTTGAAAGGTGCTTATAAATAAAATGTATTATTATTATTATGGGCGGCCCGGTAGTCCAGTGGTTAGCGCGTCGGCTTCACAGTGCAGAGGTACCGGGTTCGATTCCAGCTCCGGCCTCCCTGTGTGGAGTTTGCGTGTTCTCCCCGGGCCTGCGTGGGTTTTCTCCGGGTGCTCCGGTTTCCTCCCACATTCCAAAAACATGCATGGCAGGCTGATTGGACACTCTAAATTGTCCCTAGGTGTGAGTGTGGGCGTGGATGGTTGTTCGTCTCTGTGTGCCCTGCGATTGGCTGGCAACTGATTCAGGGTGTCCCCCGCCTACTGCCCGGAGATGGCTGGGATAGGCTCCAGCACCCCCCGCGACCCTAGTGAGGATCAAGCGGTTCGGAAAATGGATGGATGGATATTATTATTATTATTATTATAACTAAAGCATTCCCCACACACGAACCTCGCCCCCCAAAAGCTAAGGTTCTCCCGAACCCTTTATCCGATTTTCTAAACTCTATGTGTGTTGTACTCAGGTTGACGTATGATGTATGTTTTGTTTAGGTGTGACACTCAGTTTCAGTTTTTATTGCTTGAAATGCATTTTCAGGCCGAGCTGAGCACGTTTTCTGAGTTTGAATGTATCTTCATAGGAATGAGTTGTGTGATCAAATTAATACTCATTTAGGCTTCAGGAGTTCATCCTGAACAAAATACATGTTGAAGTGTCTGCATAAGTCCTTTGGTTTAGGCGTGACACTCAATTTGAGTTTTTATTGCTTTAAAAGCATTTTCAGCCCGAGCTGAGCTTGTTTTTTGAGAATGAATGTATCTTCATAGGAATGAGTTGTTTAGTCAAATTAATGCTCATTTAGGCTTCAGGAGGACATCCTGAACTAAATACATGTTGAAGTGTGTGCATAAGTCCTTTAGGTGTGACACTCAATTTGAGTTTTTATTGCTTTAAATGCATTTTCAGCCCGAGCTGAGCACGTTTTCTGAGTTTGAATGTATCTTCATAGGAATGAGTTGTGTGGTCAAATTAATGCTCATTTAGGCTTCAGGAGGACATCCTGAACGAAATACATGTTCAAGTGTGTGCATAAGTCCTTTGGTGTAGGCGTGAAACTCAATTTGAGTTTTTTTTGCTTTAAATGCATTTTCTACCCGAGCTGAGCACGTTTTTTGAGTTAAATGTATCTTCATAGGAATGAGTTGTGTGGTCAAATTACTGCTCATTTAGACTTCAGGAGGACATCCTTAACTAAATACATGTTGAAGTGTGTGCATAAGTCCCTTGGTTTGGGCGTGACACTCAATTTGAGTTTTTATTGCTTTAAATGCGTTTTCAGCCCGAGCTGAGCGCGCTTTCTGACTTTGAATGTACCTTCATAGGAATGAGTTGTGTGGTCAAATTACTGCTCATTTAGGCTTCAGGAGGACATCCAGAACAAAATACATGTTCAAGTGTGTGCATAAGTCCTTTGGTTTAGGCGTGACACTCCATTTGAGTTTTTATTGCTTTAATTGCATTTTCAGGCCGAGCTGAGCACGTTTTGTGAGTTTGAATGTATCTTCATAGGAATGAGTTGTGTGATCAAATTAATGCTCATTTAGGCTTCAGGAGGACATCCTGAACTAAGTACATGTTGAAGTGTGTGCATAAGTCCTTTGGTTTGGGCGTGACACTCAATTTGAGTTTTTATTGCTTTAAATGCATTTTCAGCCCGAGCTGAGCGCGCTTTCTGAGTTTGAATGTATCTTCATAGGAATGACTTGTGTAGTCAAATTAATGCTCATTTAGGCTTCAGGAGGCCATCCTAAACAAAATACATGTTGAAGTGTGTGCATAAGTCAACTTTGGTTTAGGCGTGACACTCATTTTGAGTTTCTATTGCTTTAAATGCATTTTTTGCCGAGCTGAATACGTTTTCTGACTTTGAATGTATCTTCATAGGAATGAGTTGTGTGATCAAAATAATGCTCATTTAGTTTCAGGAGGACATCCTGAACTAAATACATGTTGAAGTGTGTGCATAAGTCCTTTAGGCGTGACACTCAATTTGAGTTTTTATTGCTTTAAATGCATTTTCAGGCCGAGCTGAGCACGTTTTCTGAGTTTTAATCTATCTTCATAGGGATGAGTTGTGTGGTCAAATTAATGCTCATTGAGGCTTCAGGAGGCCATCCTGAACAAAATACATGTTGAAGTGTGTGCATAAGTCCTTTAGGCATGACACTCAATTTGAGTTTTTATTGCTTTAAATGCATTTTCAGCACGAGCTGAGCACGTTTTTTAAGTTTGAATGTATCTTCATAGGAATGAGTTGTGTGGTCAAATTAATGCTTATTTAGGCTTCAGGAGGTCCTCCTGAACAAAATACATGTTGAAGTGTGTGCACAAGTCCTTTGGTTTAGGCGTGACACTCAATTTGAGTTTTTATTGCTGTAAATGCATTTTCAGCCCGAGCTTAGCACGTTTTCTGAAGTTGAATGTATCTTCATAGGAATGAGTTGTGTGGTCAAATTAATGCTCATATAGGCTTCAGGAGGTCATCCTGAACAAAATACATGTTGAAGTGTGTGCATAAGTCCTTTGGTTTAGGTGTGACACTCAATTTGAGTTTTTATTGCTTTAAATGCATTTTCAGCCCGAGCTGATCACGTGTTCTGAGTTTGAATGTATCTTAATAGGAATGAGTTGTGTGGTCAAATTAATGCTCATTTAGGCTTCAGGAGGAACATCCTGAACAAAATACATGTTGAAGTGTGTGCATAAGTCCTTTGGTTTAGGCGTGACACTCAATTTGAGTTTTTATTGCTTTAAATGCATTTTCAGCCCGAGCTGAGCACGTTTTGTGAGTTTGAATGTATCTTCATAGGAATGAGTTGTGTGATTAAATTAATGCTCATTTAGCTTCAGGAGGACATCCTGAACTAAATACATGTTGAAGTGTGTGCATAAGTCCTTTAGGTGTGACACTCAATTTGAGTTTTTATTGCTTTAAATGCATTTTCAGCCCGAGCTGAGCACGTTTTCTGAGTTTGAATGTATCTTCATAGGAATGAGTTGTGTGGTCAAATTAATGCTCATTTAGGCTTCAGGAGGACATCCTGAACTAAATACATGTTCAAGTGTGTGCATAAGTCCTTTGGTGTAGGCGTGAAACTCAATTTGAGTTTTTTTTGCTTTAAATGCATTTTCTGCCCGAGCTGAGCACGTTTTTTGAGTTAAATGTATCTTCATAGGAATGAGTTGTGTGGTCAAATTACTGCTCATTTAGGCTTCAGGAGGACATCCTTAACTAAATACATGTTGAAGTGTGTGCATAAGTCCCTTGGTTTGGGCGTGACACTCAATTTGAGTTTTTATTGCTTTAAATGCGTTTTCAGCCCGAGCTGAGCGCGCTTTCTGACTTTGAATGTACCTTCATAGGAATGAGTTGTGTGGTCAAATTACTGCTCATTTAGGCTTCAGGAGGACATCCTGAACAAAATACATGTTCAAGTGTGTGCAAAAGTCTTTTGGTTTAGACGTGACACTCAATTTGAGGTTTTATTGCTTTAAATGCATTTTCAGGGCGAGCTGAGCACGTTTTGTGAGTTTGAATGTATCTTCATAGGAATGAGTTGTGTGATTAAATTAATGCTCATTTAGGCTTCAGGAGGTCATCCTGAACAAAATACACGTTGAAGTGTGTGCATAAGTGCTTTGGTTTAGGCGTGACACTCAATTTGAGTTTTTATTGCTTTAAATGCATTTTCAGCCCGAGCTGAGCACGTTTTCTGAGTTTGAATGTATCTTCATAGGAATGAGTTGTGTGGTCAAATTAATGCTCATTTAGGCTTCAGGAGGACATCCTGAACTAAATACATGTTCAAGTGTGTGCATAAGTCCTTTGGTGTAGGCGTGAAACTCAATTTGAGTTTTTTTTGCTTTAAATGCATTTTCAGCCCGAGCTGAGCACGTTTTGTGAGTTTGAATGTATCTTCATAGGAATGAGTTGTGTAGTCAAACTAATGCTCATTTAGGCTTCAGGAGGCCATCCTGAACAAAATACATGTTGAAGTGTGTGCATATGTCCTTTGGTTTAGGCGTGACACTCAATTTGAGTTTTTATTGCTTTAAATGCATTTTCAGCCCGAGCTGAGCGCGCTTTCTGAGTTTGAATGTATCTTCATAGGAATGACTTGTGTAGTCAAATTAATGCTCATTTAGGCTTCAGGAGGCCATCCTAAACAAAATACATGTTGAAGTGTGTGCATAAGTCAACTTTGGTTTAGGCGTGACACTCAATTTGAGTTTCTATTGCTTTAAATGCATTTTCAGGCCGAGCTGAGCACGTTTTCTGAGTTTTAATCTATCTTCATAGGGATGAGTTGTGTGGTCAAATTAATGCTCATTGAGGCTTCAGGAGGCCATCCTGAACAAAATACATGTTGAAGTGTGTGCATAAGTCCTTTAGGCATGACACTCAATTTGAGTTTTTATTGCTTTAAATGCATTTTCAGCACGAGCTGAGCACGTTTTTTGAGTTTGAATGTATCTTCATAGGAATGAGTTGTGTGGTCAAATTAATGCTTATTTAGGCTTCAGGAGGTCCTCCTGAACAAAATACATGTTGAAGTGTGTGCACAAGTCCTTTGGTTTAGGCGTGACACTCAATTTGAGTTTTTATTGCTGTAAATGCATTTTCAGCCCGAGCTTAACACGTTTTCTGAAGTTGAATGTATCTTCATAGGAATGAGTTGTGTGGTCAAATTAATGCTCATATAGGCTTCAGGAGGTCATCCTGAACAAAATACATGTTGAAGTGTGTGCATAAGTCCTTTGGTTTAGGTGTGACACTCAATTTGAGTTTTTATTGCTTTAAATGCATTTTCAGCCCGAGCTGAGCCGGTTTTCTGAGTTTGAATGTATCTTAATAGGAATGAGTTGTGTGGTCAAATTAATGCTCATTTAGGCTTCAGGATACCATCCTGAACAAAATACATGTTGAAGTGTGTGCATCAGTCCTTTGGTTTAGGCGTGACACTCAATTTGAGTTTTAATTGCTTTAAATGCATTTTCAGCCCGAGCTGAGCACGTTTTCTGAGTTTGAATGTATCTTAATAGGAATGAGTTGTGTGGTCAAATTAATGCTCATTTAGGCTTCAGGAGGAACATCCTGAACAAAATACATGTTGAAGTGTGTGCATAAGTCCTTTGGTTTAGGCGTGACACGCAATTTGAGTTTTTATTGCTTTAAATGCATTTTCAGCCCGAGCTGAGCACGTTTTGTGAGTTTGAATGTATCTTCATAGGAATGAGTTGTGTGATTAAATTAATGCTCATTTAGGCTTCAGGAGGTCATCCTGAACAAAATACACGTTGAAGTGTGTGCATAAGTCCTTTGGTTTAGGCGTGACACTCAATTTGAGTTTTTATTGCTTTAAATGCATTTTCAGCCCGAGCTGAGCGCGCTTTCTGACTTTGAATGTATCTTCATAGGAATGAGTTGTGTAGTCAAACTAATGCTCATTTAGGCTTCAGGAGGCCATCCTGAACAAAATACATGTTGAAGTGTGTGCATATGTCCTTTGGTTTAGGCGTGACACTCAATTTGAGTTTTTATTGCTTTAAATGCATTTTCAGCCCGAGCTGAGCGCGCTTTCTGAGTTTGAATGTATCTTCATAGGAATGACTTGTGTAGTCAAATTAATGCTCATTTAGGCTTCAGGAGGCCATCCTGAACAAAATACATGTTGAAGTGTGTGCATAAGTCCTTTGGTTTAGGCGTGACACTCAATTTGAGTTTTTATTGCTTTAAATGCATTTTTTGCCGAGCTGAGTACGTTTTGTGAGTTTGAATGTATCTTCATAGGAATGAGTTGTGTGGTGAAATTAATGCTCATATAGGCTTCAGGAGGTCATCCTGAACAAAATTTATGTTGAAGTGTGTGCATAAGTCCTTTGGTTTAGGTGTGACACTCAATTTGAGTTTTTATTGCTTTAAATGCATT
Organism: Hippocampus guttulatus; assembly: GCF_054856545.1. NCBI lineage: Eukaryota > Metazoa > Chordata > Actinopteri > Syngnathiformes > Syngnathidae > Hippocampus > Hippocampus guttulatus. The sequence continues at coordinate 1,460,990 of NW_028233883.1, read as the reverse complement.
TTATGCCCGAGCTGAGCGCGCTTTCTGAGTTTGAATGTATCTTCATAGGAATGACTTGTGTAGTCAAATTAATGCTCATTTAGGCTTCAGGAGGCCATCCTAAACAAAATACACGTTGAAGTGTGTGCATAAGTGCTTTGGTTTAGGCGTGATACTCAATTTGAGTTTTTATTGCTTTAAATGCATTTTCAGCCCGAGCTGAGCGCGCTTTCTGACTTTGAATGTATCTTCATAGGAATGAGTTGTGTAGTCAAACTAATGCTCATTAAGGCTTCAGGAGGCCATCCTGAACAAAATACATGTTGAAGTGTGTGCATATGTCCTTTGGTTTAGGCGTGACACTCAATTTGAGTTTTTATTGCTTTAAATGCATTTTCAGCCCGAGCTGAGCGCGCTTTCTGAGTTTGAATGTATCTTCATAGGAATGACTTGTGTAGTCAAATTAATGCTCATTTAGGCTTCAGAAGGCCATCCTAAACAAAATACATGTTGAAGTGTGTGCATAAGTCAACTTTGGTTTAGGCGTGACACTCAATTTGAGTTTCTATTGCTTTAAATGCATTTTCAGCCCGAGCTGAGTACGTTTTCTGAAGTTTAATGTCTCTTCATAGGAATGAGTTGTGTGGTCAAATTAATGCTCATATAGGCTTCAGGAGGTCATCCTGAACAAAATACATGTTGAAGTGTGTGCAAAAGTCCTTTGGTTTAGGTGTGACACTCAATTTGAGTTTTTATTGCTTTAAATGCATTTTCAGCCCGAGCTGAGCACGTTTTCTGAGTTTGAATGTATCTTCATAGGTATGAGTTGTGTAGTCAAATTACTGCTCATTTAGGCTTCAGGAGGACATCCTGAACTAAATACATGTCGAAGTGTGTGCATAAGTCCTTTGGTTTAGGCGTGACACTCAATTTGAGTTTTTATTGCTTTAAATGCATTTTCAGCCCGAGCTGAGCGCGCTTTCTGACTTTGAATGTATCTTCATAGGAATGAGTTGTGTAGTCAAATTAATGCTCATTTAGGCTTCAGGAGGCCAACCTGAACAAAATACATGTTGAAGTGTGTGCATAAGTCCTTTGGTTTAGGTGTGATACTCAATTTGAGTTTTTATTGCTTTAAATGCATTTTCAGCCCGAGCTGAGCACGTTTTCTGAGTTTGAATGTATCTTCATAGGAATGAGTTGTGTGGTCAAATTAATGCTTATTTAGGCGTCAGGAGGTTATCCTGAACAAAATACATGTTGAAGTGTGTGCATAAGTCCTTTGGTTTAGACGCTACAGTCAATTTGAGTTTTTATTGCTTTAAATGCATTTTCAGCCTGAGCTGAGCACGTTTTCTGAGTTTGAATGTATCTTCATAGGAATGACTTGTGTAGTCAAATTAATGCTCATTTAGGCTTCAGGAGGCCATCCTAAACAAAATACATGTCGAAGTGTGTGCATAAGTCCTTTGGTTTAGGCGTGACACTCAATTTGAGTTTTTATTGCTTTAAATGCATTTTCAGCCCGAGCTGAGCGCGCTTTCTGACTTTGAATGTATCTTCATAGGAATGAGTTGTGTAGTCAAATTAATGCTCATTTAGGCTTCAGGAGGCCAACCTGAACAAAATACATGTTGAAGTGTGTGCATAAGTCCTTTGGTTTAGGTGTGACACTCAATTTGAGTTTTTATTGCTTTAAATGCATTTTCAGCCCGAGCTGAGCCGGTTTTCTGAGTTTGAATGTATCTTAATAGGAATGAGTTGTGTGGTCAAATTAATGCTCATTTAGGCTTCAGGATACCATCCTGAACAAAATACATGTTGAAGTGTGTGCATCAGTCCTTTGGTTTAGGCGTGACACTCAATTTGAGTTTTAATTGCTTTAAATGCATTTTCAGCCCGAGCTGAGCACGTTTTCTGAGTTTGAATGTATCTTAATAGGAATGAGTTGTGTGGTCAAATTAATGCTCATTTAGGCTTCAGGAGGAACATCCTGAACAAAATACATGTTGAAGTGTGTGCATAAGTCCTTTGGTTTAGGCGTGACACTCAATTTGAGTTTTTATTGCTTTAAATGCATTTTCAGCCCGAGCTGAGCACGTTTTGTGAGTTTGAATGTATCTTCATAGGAATGAGTTGTGTGATTAAATTAATGCTCATTTAGGCTTCAGGAGGTCATCCTGAACAAAATACACGTTGAAGTGTGTGCATAAGTCCTTTGGTTTAGGCGTGACACTCAATTTGAGTTTTTATTGCTTTAAATGCATTTTCAGCCCGAGCTGAGCGCGCTTTCTGAGTTTGAATGTATCTTCATAGGAATGACTTGTGTAGTCAAATTAATGCTCATTTAGGCTTCAGGAGGCCATCCTGAACAAAATACATGTTGAAGTGTGTGCATAAGTCCTTTGGTTTAGGCGTGACACTCAATTTGAGTTTTTATTGCTTTAAATGCATTTTTTGCCGAGCTGAGTACGTTTTGTGAGTTTGAATGTATCTTCATAGGAATGAGTTGTGTGGTCAAATTAATGCTCATATAGGCTTCAGGAGGTCATCCTGAACAAAATTTATATTGAAGTGTGTGCATAAGTCCTTTGGTTTAGGTGTGACACTCAATTTGAGTTTTTATTGCTTTAAATGCATTTTATGCCCGAGCTGAGCGCGCTTTCTGACTTTGAATGTATCTTCATAGGAATGAGTTGTGTAGTCAAACTAATGCTCATTTAGGCTTCAGGAGGCCATCCTGAACAAAATACATGTTGAAGTGTGTGCATATGTCCTTTGGTTTAGGCGTGACACTCAATTTGAGTTTTTATTGCTTTAAATGCATTTTCAGCCCGAGCTGAGCGCGCTTCCTGAGTTTGAATGTATCTTCATAGGAATGACTTGTGTAGTCAAATTAATGCTCATTTAGGCTTCAGAAGGCCATCCTAAACAAAATACATGTTGAAGTGTGTGCATAAGTCAACTTTGGTTTAGGCGTGACACTCAATTTGAGTTTCTATTGCTTTAAATGCATTTTCAGCCCGAGCTGAGCACGTTTTCTGAAGTTGAATGTCTCTTCATAGGAATGAGTTGTGTGGTCAAATTAATGCTCATATAGGCTTCAGGAGGTCATCCTGAACAAAATACATGTTGAAGTGTGTGCATAAGTCCTTTGGTTTAGGTGTGACACTCAATTTGAGTTTTTATTGCTTTAAATGCATTTTCAGCCCGAGCTGAGCACGTTTTCTGAGTTTGAATGTATCTTCATAGGTATGAGTTGTGTAGTCAAATTACTGCTCATTTAGGCTTCAGGAGGACATCCTGAACTAAATACATGTCGAAGTGTGTGCATAAGTCCTTTGGTTTAGGCGTGACACTCAATTTGAGTTTTTATTGCTTTAAATGCATTTTCAGCCCGAGCTGAGCGCGCTTTCTGACTTTGAATGTATCTTCATAGGAATGAGTTGTGTAGTCAAATTAATGCTCATTTAGGCTTCAGGAGGCCAACCTGAACAAAATACATGTTGAAGTGTGTGCATAAGTCCTTTGGTTTAGGTGTGATACTCAATTTGAGTTTTTATTGCTTTAAATGCATTTTCAGCCCGAGCTGAGCACGTTTTCTGAGTTTGAATGTATCTTCATAGGAATGAGTTGTGTGGTCAAATTAATGCTTATTTAGGCGTCAGGAGGTTATCCTGAACAAAATACATGTTGAAGTGTGTGCATAAGTCCTTTGGTTTAGACGCTACAGTCAATTTGAGTTTTTATTGCTTTAAATGCATTTTCAGCCTGAGCTGAGCACGTTTTCTGAGTTTGAATGTATCTTCATAGGAATGACTTGTGTAGTCAAATTAATGCTCATTTAGGCTTCAGGAGGCCATCCTAAACAAAATACATGTCGAAGTGTGTGCATAAGTCCTTTGGTTTAGGCGTGACACTCAATTTGAGTTTTTATTGCTTTAAATGCATTTTCAGCCCGAGCTGAGCGCGCTTTCTGACTTTGAATGTATCTTCATAGGAATGAGTTGTGTAGTCAAATTAATGCTCATTTAGGCTTCAGGAGGCCAACCTGAACAAAATACATGTTGAAGTGTGTGCATAAGTCCTTTGGTTTAGGTGTGACACTCAAATTGAGTTTTTATTGCTTTAAATGCATTTTCAGCCCGAGCTGAGCCGGTTTTCTGAGTTTGAATGTATCTTAATAGGAATGAGTTGTGTGGTCAAATTAATGCTCATTTAGGCTTCAGGATACCATCCTGAACAAAATACATGTTGAAGTGTGTGCATCAGTCCTTTGGTTTAGGCGTGACACTCAATTTGAGTTTTAATTGCTTTAAATGCATTTTCAGCCCGAGCTGAGCACGTTTTCTGAGTTTGAATGTATCTTAATAGGAATGAGTTGTGTGGTCAAATTAATGCTCATTTAGGCTTCAGGAGGAACATCCTGAACAAAATACATGTTGAAGTGTGTGCATAAGTCCTTTGGTTTAGGCGTGACACTCAATTTGAGTTTTTATTGCTTTAAATGCATTTTCAGCCCGAGCTGAGCACGTTTTGTGAGTTTGAATGTATCTTCATAGGAATGAGTTGTGTGATTAAATTAATGCTCATTTAGGCTTCAGGAGGTCATCCTGAACAAAATACACGTTGAAGTGTGTGCATAAGTCCTTTGGTTTAGGCGTGACACTCAATTTGAGTTTTTATTGCTTTAAATGCATTTTCAGCCCGAGCTGAGCGTGCTTTCTGACTTTGAATGTATCTTCATAGGAATGAGTTGTTTAGTCAAACTAATGCTCATTTAGGCTTCAGGAGGCCATCCTGAACAAAATACATGTTGAAGTGTGTGCATATGTCCTTTGGTTTAGGCGTGACACTCAATTTGAGTTTTTATTGCTTTAAATGCATTTTCAGCCCGAGCTGAGCGCGCTTTCTGAGTTTGAATGTATCTTCATAGGAATGACTTGTGTAGTCAAATTAATGCTCATTTAGGCTTCAGGAGGCCATCCTGAACAAAATACATGTTGAAGTGTGTGCATAAGTCCTTTGGTTTAGGCGTGACACTCAATTTGAGTTTTTATTGCTTTAAATGCATTTTTTGCCGAGCTGAGTACGTTTTGGGAGTTTGAATGTATCTTCATAGGAATGAGTTGTGTGGTCAAATTAATGCTCATATAGGCTTCAGGAGGTCATCCTGAACAAAATTTATGTTGAAGTGTGTGCATAAGTCCTTTGGTTTAGGTGTGACACTCAATTTGAGTTTTTATTGCTTTAAATGCATTTTATGCCCGAGCTGAGCGCGCTTTCTGAGTTTGAATGTATCTTCATAGGAATGACTTGTGTAGTCAAATTAATGCTCATTTAGGCTTCAGGAGGCCATCCTAAACAAAATACACGTTGAAGTGTGTGCATAAGTGCTTTGGTTTAGGCGTGATACTCAATTTGAGTTTTTATTGCTTTAAATGCATTTTCAGCCCGAGCTGAGCGCGCTTTCTGACTTTGAATGTATCTTCATAGGAATGAGTTGTGTAGTCAAACTAATGCTCATTTAGGCTTCAGGAGGCCATCCTGAACAAAATACATGTTGAAGTGTGTGCATATGTCCTTTGGTTTAGGCGTGACACTCAATTTGAGTTTTTATTGCTTTAAATGCATTTTCAGCCCGAGCTGAGCGCGCTTTCTGAGTTTGAATGTATCTTCATAGGAATGACTTGTGTAGTCAAATTAATGCTCATTTAGGCTTCAGAAGGCCATCCTAAACAAAATACATGTTGAAGTGTGTGCATAAGTCAACTTTGGTTTAGGCGTGACACTCAATTTGAGTTTCTATTGCTTTAAATGCATTTTCAGCCCGAGCTGAGCACGTTTTCTGAAGTTGAATGTCTCTTCATAGGAATGAGTTGTGTGGTCAAATTAATGCTCATATAGGCTTCAGGAGGTCATCCTGAACAAAATACATGTTGAAGTGTGTGCATAAGTCCTTTGGTTTAGGTGTGACACTCAATTTGAGTTTTTATTGCTTTAAATGCATTTTCAGCCCGAGCTGAGCACGTTTTCTGAGTTTGAATGTATCTTCATAGGTATGAGTTGTGTAGTCAAATTACTGCTCATTTAGGCTTCAGGAGGACATCCTGAACTAAATACATGTCGAAGTGTGTGCATAAGTCCTTTGGTTTAGGCGTGACACTCAATTTGAGTTTTTATTGCTTTAAATGCATTTTCAGCCCGAGCTGAGCGCGCTTTCTGACTTTGAATGTATCTTCATAGGAATGAGTTGTGTAGTCAAATTAATGCTCATTTAGGCTTCAGGAGGCCAACCTGAACAAAATACATGTTGAAGTGTGTGCATAAGTCCTTTGGTTTAGGTGTGATACTCAATTTGAGTTTTTATTGCTTTAAATGCATTTTCAGCCCGAGCTGAGCACGTTTTCTGAGTTTGAATGTATCTTCATAGGAATGAGTTGTGTGGTCAAATTAATGCTTATTTAGGCGTCAGGAGGTTATCCTGAACAAAATACATGTTGAAGTGTGTGCATAAGTCCTTTGGTTTAGACGCTACAGTCAATTTGAGTTTTTATTGCTTTAAATGCATTTTCAGCCTGAGCTGAGCACGTTTTCTGAGTTTGAATGTATCTTCATAGGAATGACTTGTGTAGTCAAATTAATGCTCATTTAGGCTTCAGGAGGCCATCCTAAACAAAATACATGTCGAAGTGTGTGCATAAGTCCTTTGGTTTAGGCGTGAAACTCAATTTGAGTTTTTATTGCTTTAAATGCATTTTCAGCCCGAGCTGAGCGCGCTTTCTGACTTTGAATGTATCTTCATAGGAATGAGTTGTGTAGTCAAATTAATGCTCATTTAGGCTTCAGGAGGCCAACCTGAACAAAATACATGTTGAAGTGTGTGCATAAGTCCTTTGGTTTAGGTGTGATACTCAATTTGAGTTTTTATTGCTTTAAATGCATTTTCAGCCCGAGCTGAGCACGTTTTCTGAGTTTGAATGTATCTTCATAGGAATGAGTTGTGTGGTCAAATTAATGCTTATTTAGGCGTCAGGAGGTTATCCTGAACAAAATACATGTTGAAGTGTGTGCATAAGTCCTTTGGTTTAGACGCTACAGTCAATTTGAGTTTTTATTGCTTTAAATGCATTTTCAGCCTGAGCTGAGCACGTTTTCTGAGTTTGAATGTATCTTCATAGGAATGACTTGTGTAGTCAAATTAATGCTCATTTAGGCTTCAGGAGGTCATCCTGAACAAAATACACGTTGAAGTGTGTGCATAAGTCCTTTGGTTTAGGCGTGACACTCAATTTGAGTTTTTATTGCTTTAAATGCATTTTCAGCCCGAGCTGAGCGCGCTTTCTGACTTTGAATGTATCTTCATAGGAATGAGTTGTGTAGTCAAATTAATGCTCATTTAGGCTTCAGGAGGCCAACCTGAACAAAATACATGTTGAAGTGTGTGCATAAGTCCTTTGGTTTAGGTGTGATACTCAATTTGAGTTTTTATTGCTTTCAATGCATTTTCAGCCCGAGCTGAGCACGTTTTCTGAGTTTGAATGTATCTTCATAGGAATGAGTTGTGTGGTCAAATTAATGCTTATTTAGGCGTCAGGAGGTTATCCTGAACAAAATACATGTTGAAGTGTGTGCATAAGTCCTTTGGTTTAGACGCTACAGTCAATTTGAGTTTTTATTGCTTTAAATGCATTTTCAGCCTGAGCTGAGCACGTTTTCTGAGTTTGAATGTATCTTCATAGGAATGAGTTGTGTGGTCAAATTATTGCTTATTTAGGCTTCAGGAGGTCATCCTGAACAAAATACATGTTGAAGTGTGTGCATAAGTCCTTTGGTTTAGGTGTGATACTCAATTTGAGTTTTTATTGCTTTAAATGCATTTTCAGCCCGAGCTGAGCACGTTTTCTGAGTTTGAATGTATCTTCATAGGAATGAGTTGTGTCGTCAAATTATTGCTCATTTAGGCTTCAGGAGGTCATCCTGAACAAAATACACGTTGAAGTGTGTGCATAAGTGCTTTGGTTTAGGCGTGATACTCAATTTGAGTTTTTATTGCTTTAAATGCATTTTCAGCCCGAGCTGAGCGCGCTTTCTGACTTTGAATGTATCTTCATAGGAATGAGTTGTGTAGTCAAACTAATGCTCATTTAGGCTTCAGGAGGCCATCCTGAACAAAATACATGTTGAAGTGTGTGCATATGTCCTTTGGTTTAGGCGTGACACTCAATTTGAGTTTTTATTGCTTTAAATGCATTTTCAGCCCGAGCTGAGCGCGCTTTCTGAGTTTGAATGTATCTTCATAGGAATGACTTGTGTAGTCAAATTAATGCTCATTTAGGCTTCAGGAGGCCATCCTAAACAAAATACATGTTGAAGTGTGTGCATAAGTCAACTTTGGTTTAGGCGTGACACTCAATTTGAGTTTCTATTGCTTTAAATGCATTTTTTGCCGAGCTGAATACGTTTTCTGACTTTGAATGTATCTTCATAGGAATGAGTTGTGTGATCAAAATAATGCTCATTTAGTTTCAGGAGGACATCCTGAACTAAATACATGTTGAAGTGTGTGCATAAGTCCTTTAGGCGTGACACTCAATTTGAGTTTTTATTGCTTTAAATGCATTTTCAGGCCGAGCTGAGCACGTTTTCTGAGTTTTAATCTATCTTCATAGGGATGAGTTGTGTGGTCAAATTAATGCTCATTGAGGCTTCAGGAGGCCATCCTGAACAAAATACATGTTGAAGTGTGTGCATAAGTCCTTTAGGCATGACACTCAATTTGAGTTTTTATTGCTTTAAATGCATTTTCAGCACGAGCTGAGCACGTTTTTTAAGTTTGAATGTATCTTCATAGGAATGAGTTGTGTGGTCAAATTAATGCTTATTTAGGCTTCAGGAGGTCCTCCTGAAAAAAAAAATGTTGAAGTGTGTCCACAAGTCCTTTGGTTTAGGCGTGACACTCAATTTGAGTTTTTATTGCTGTAAATGCATTTTCAGCCCGAGCTTAGCACGTTTTCTGAAGTTGAATGTATCTTCATAGGAATGAGTTGTGTGGTCAAATTAATGCTCATATAGGCTTCAGGAGGTCATCCTGAACAAAATACATGTTGAAGTGTGTGCATAAGTCCTTTGGTTTAGGTGTGACACTCAATTTGAGTTTTTATTGCTTTAAATGCATTTTCAGCCCGAGCTGAGCACGTTTTCTGAGTTTGAATGTATCTTAATAGGAATGAGTTGTGTGGTCAAATTAATGCTCATTTAGGCTTCAGGAGGAACATCCTGAACAAAATACATGTTGAAGTGTGTGCATAATTTGGTTTAGGCGTGACACTCAATTTGAGTTTTTATTGCTTTAAATGCATTTTCAGCCCGAGCTGAGCACGTTTTGTGAGTTTGAATGTATCTTCATAGGAATGAGTTGTGTGATTAAATTAATGCTCATTTAGCTTCAGGAGGACATCCTGAACTAAATACATGTTGAAGTGTGTGCATAAGTCCTTTAGGTGTGACACTCAATTTGAGTTTTTATTGCTTTAAATGCATTTTCAGCCCGAGCTGAGCACGTTTTCTGAGTTTGAATGTATCTTCATAGGAATGAGTTGTGTGGTCAAATTAATGCTCATTTAGGCTTCAGGAGGACATCCTGAACTAAATACATGTTCAAGTGTGTGCATAAGTCCTTTGGTGTAGGCGTGAAACTCAATTTGAGTTTTTTTTGCTTTAAATGCATTTTCTGCCCGAGCTGAGCACGTTTTTTGAGTTAAATGTATCTTCATAGGAATGAGTTGTGTGGTCAAATTACTGCTCATTTAGGCTTCAGGAGGACATCCTGAACAAAATACATGTTCAAGTGTGTGCATAAGTCCTTTGGTTTAGGCGTGACACTCAATTTGAGTTTTTATTGCTTTAAATGCATTTTCAGCCCGAGCTGAGCACGTTTTGTGAGTTTGAATGTATCTTCATAGGAATGAGTTGTGTGATTAAATTAATGCTCATTTAGGCTTCAGGAGGTCATCCTGAACAAAATACACGTTGAAGTGTGTGCATAAGTGCTTTGGTTTAGGCGTGACACTCAATTTGAGTTTTTATTGCTTTAAATGCATTTTCAGCCCGAGCTGAGCGCGCTTTCTGAGTTTGAATGTATCTTCAAAGGAATGACTTGTGTAGTCAAATTAATGCTCATTTAGGCTTCAGGAGGCCATCCTAAAAAAAATACATGTTGAAGTGTGTGCATAAGTCAACTTTGGTTTAGGCGTGACACTCAATTTGAGTTTCTATTGCTTTAAATGCATTTTCAGGCCGAGCTGAGCACGTTTTCTGAGTTTTAATCTATCTTCATAGGGATGAGTTGTGTGGTCAAATTAATGCTCATTGAGGCTTCAGGAGGCCATCCTGAACAAAATACATGTTGAAGTGTGTGCATAAGTCCTTTAGGCATGACACTCAATTTGAGTTTTTATTGCTTTAAATGCATTTTCAGCACGAGCTGAGCACGTTTTTTGAGTTTGAATGTATCTTCATAGGATCGAGTTGTGTGGTCAAATTAATGCTTATTTAGGCTTCAGGAGGTCCTCCTGAACAAAATACATGTTGAAGTGTGTGCACAAGTCCTTTGGTTTAGGCGTGACACTCAATTTGAGTTTTTATTGCTGTAAATGCATTTTCAGCCCGAGCTTAACACGTTTTCTGAAGTTGAATGTATCTTCATAGGAATGAGTTGTGTGGTCAAATTAATGCTCATATAGGCTTCAGGAGGTCATCCTGAACAAAATACATGTTGAAGTGTGTGCATAAGTCCTTTGGTTTAGGTGTGACACTCAATTTGAGTTTTTATTGCTTTAAATGCATTTTCAGCCCGAGCCGAGCACGTTTTCTGAGTTTGAATGTATCTTAATAGGAATGAGTTGTGTGGTCAAATTAATGCTCATTTAGGCTTCAGGATACCATCCTGAACAAAATACATGTTGAAGTGTGTGCATCAGTCCTTTGGTTTAGGCGTGACACTCAATTTGAGTTTTAATTGCTTTAAATGTTTTTTCAGCCCGAGCTGAGCACGTTTTCTGAGTTTGAATGTATCTTAATAGGAATGAGTTGTGTGGTCAAATTAATGCTCATTTAGGCTTCAGGAGGAACATCCTGAACAAAATACATGTTGAAGTGTGTGCATAAGTCCTTTGGTTTAGGCGTGACACTCAATTTGAGTTTTTATTGCTTTAAATGCATTTTCAGCCCGAGCTGAGCACGTTTTGTGAGTTTGAATGTATCTTCATAGGAATGAGTTGTGTGATTAAATTAATGCTCATTTAGGCTTCAGGAGGTCATCCTGAACAAAATACACGTTGAAGTGTGTGCATAAGTCCTTTGGTTTAGGCGTGACACTCAATTTGAGTTTTTATTGCTTTAAATGCATTTTCAGCCCGAGCTGAGCGCGCTTTCTGACTTTGAATGTATCTTCATAGGAATGAGTTGTGTAGTCAAATTAATGCTCATTTAGGCTTCAGGAGGCCAACCTGAACAAAATACATGTTGAAGTGTGTGCATCAGTCCTTTGGTTTAGGCGTGACAATCAATTTGAGTTTTTATTGCTTTAAATGCATTTTTTGCCGAGCTGAGCACGTTTTTTGAGTTTGAATGTATCTTCATGGGAATGAGTTGTGTAGTCAAATTACTGCTCATTTAGGCTTCAGGAGGACATCCTGAACTAAATACATGTTGAAGTGTGTGCATAAGTCCTTTGGTTTAGGCGTGACACTCAATTTGAGTTTTTTTGCTTTAAATGCATTTTCAGCCCGAGCTGAGCACGTTTTGTGAGTTTGAATGTATCTTCATAGGAATGAGTTGTGTGGTCAAATTAATGCTCATTTAGATTTCAGGATGTCATCCTGAACAAAATACATGTTGAAGTGTGTGAATAAGTCCTTTGGTTTAGGCGTGACACTCAATTTGAGTTTTTATTACTTTAAATGCATTTTCAGCCCGAGCTGAGCACGTTTTGTGAGTTTGAATGTATCTTCAGAGGAATGAGTTAAGTGGTCAAATTAATGCTTATTTAGGCTTCAGGAGGTCATCCTGAAAAAAATACATGCTGAAGTGTGTGCATAAATCCTTTGGTTTAGGCGTGACACTCAATTTGAGTTTTTATTGCTTTAAATGCATTTTCAGCCCGAGCTGAGCGCGCTTTCTGACGTTGAATGTATCTTCACAGGAATGAGTTGTGTAGTCAAATTAATGCTCATTTAGGCTTCAGGAGGCCAACCTGAACAAAATACATGTAGAAGTGTGTGCATAAGTCCTTTGGTTTAGGCGTGACACTCAATTTGAGTTTTTATTGCTTTAAATGCATTTTCAGCCCCAAGCTGAGCACGTTTTGTGAGTTTGAATGTATCTTCATAGGAATGAGTTGTGTGGTCAAATTATTGCTCATTTAGGCTTCAGGTGGTCATCCTTAACAAAATACATGTTGAAGTGTGTGCATAAGTCCTTTGGTTTAGGCGTGACACTCAATTTGAGTTTTTATTGCTTTAAATGCATTTTCAGCCCGAGCTGAGCACGTTTTGTGAGTTTGAATGTATCTTCATAGGAATGAGTTGTGTGGTCAAATTAATGCTCATATAGGCTTCATGAGGTCATCCTGAACAAAATACATGTTGAGGTGTGTGCATAAGTCCTTTGGTTTAGGTGTGACACTCAATTTGAGTTTTTATTGCTTTAAATGCATTTTCAGCCCGAGCTGAGCGCGCTTTCTGACTTTGAATGTATGTTCATAGGAATGAGTTGTGCAGTCAAATTAATGCTCATTTAGGCTTCAGGAGGCCATCCTGAACAAAATACATGTTGAAGTGTGTGCATTATTCCTTTGGTTTAGGTGTGACACTCAATTTGAGTTTTTATTGCTTTAAATAAATTTTCAGCCCGAGCTCAGCACGTTTTCTGAGTTTGAATGTATCTTCATAGAAATGAGTTGTGTGGTCAAATTATTGCTCGTTTAGGCTTCAGGAGGACATCCTGAAATAAATACATGTTGAAGTGTGTGCATAAGTCCTTTAGTTTAGGCGTGACACTCAATTTGAGTTTTTATTGCTTTAAATGCATTTTCAGCCCGAGCTGAGCACGTTTTGTGAGTTTGAATGTATCTTCATAGGAATGAGTTGTGTGATCAAATTAATGCTCATTTAGGCTTCAGGAGGACATCCTGAACTAAGTACATGTTGAAGTGTTTGCATACGTCCTTTGGTTTAGGCGTGACACTCAATTTGAGTTTTTATTGCTTTAAATGCATTTTCAGGCCGAGCTGAGCACGTTTTGTGAGTTTGAATGTATCTTCCTAGGAATGAGTTGTGTGGTCAAATTAATGCTCATTTAGGCTTCAGGATGTCATACTGAACAAAATACATGTTGACGTGTGTGCATAAGTCCTTTGGTTTAGGCGTGACACTCAATTTGAGTTTTTATTGCTTTAAATGCATTTTCAGCCCGAGCTGAGCATGTTTTGTGAGTTTGAATGTATCTTCATAGGAATGAGTTGTGTGGTCAAATTAAAGCTCATTTAGGCTTCAGGTGGTCATCCTTAACAAAATACATGTTGAAGTGTGTGCATAAGTCCTTTGGTTCAGGCGTGACACTCAATTTGAGTTTTTATTGCTTTAAATGCATTTTCAGCCCGAGCTGAGCGCGCTTTCTGACTTTGAATGTATCTTCATAGGAATGAGTTAAGTGGTCAAATTAATACTTATTTAAGCTTCAGGTGGTCATCCTGAAAAAAATACATGTTGAAGTGTGTGCATTAGTCCTTTGGTTTAGGTGTGACACTCAATTTGAGTTTTTATTGCTTTAAATGCATTTTCAGCCTGAGCTGAGCGCGCTTTCTGACTTTGAATGTATCTTCATAGGAATGAGTTGTGTGGTCAAATTAATGCTCATTTAGGCTTCAGGTGGTCATCCTTAACAAAATACATGTTGAAGTGTGTGCATAAGTCCTTTGGTTTAGGCGTGACACTCAATTTGAGTTTTTATTGCTTTAAATGCATTTTCAGCCCGAGCTGAGCGCGCTTTCTGACTTTGAATGTATCTTCATAGGAATGAGTTAAGTGGTCAAATTAATACTTATTTAAGCTTCAGGTGGTCATCCTGAACAAAATACATGTTGAAGTGTGTGCATTAGTCCTTTGGTTTAGGTGTGACACTCAATTTGAGTTTTTATTGCTTTAAATAATTTTCAGCCCGAGCTCAGCACGTTTTCTGAGTTTGAATGTATCTTCATAGAAATGAGTTGTGTGGTCAAATTAATGCTCATTTAGGCTTCAGGAGGACATCCTGAACTAAATGCATGTTCAAGTGTTTGCATAAGTCCTTTGGTTTAGGCGTGACACTCAATTTAGTTTTTTTTGTGTTAAATGCATTTTCTGCCCGAGCTGAGCACGTTTTTTGAGTTTGAATGTATCTTCATAGGAATGAGTTGTGTGGTCAAATTACTGCTCATTTAGGCTTCAGGAGGACATCCTGAAATAAATACATGTTGAAGTGTGTGCATAAGTCCTTTAGTTTAGGCGTGACACTCAATTTGAGTTTTTATTGCTTTAAATGCATTTTCAGCCCGAGCTGAGCACGTTTTGTGAGTTTGAATGTATCTTCATAGGAATGAGTTGTGTGATCAAATTAATGCTCATTTAGGCTTCAGGAGGACATCCTGAACTAAGTACATGTTGAAGTGTTTGCATACGTCCTTTGGTTTAGGCGTGACACTCAATTTGAGTTTTTATTGCTTTAAATGCATTTTCAGGCCGAGCTGAGCACGTTTTGTGAGTTTGAATGTATCTTCCTAGGAATGAGTTGTGTGGTCAAATTAATGCTCATTTAGGCTTCAGGATGTCATACTGAACAAAATACATGTTGACGTGTGTGCATAAGTCCTTTGGTTTAGGCGTGACACTCAATTTGAGTTTTTATTGCTTTAAATGCATTTTCAGCCCGAGCTGAGCATGTTTTGTGAGTTTGAATGTATCTTCATAGGAATGAGATGTGTGGTCAAATTAAAGCTCATTTAGGCTTCAGGTGGTCATCCTTAACAAAATACATGTTGAAGTGTGTGCATAAGTCCTTTGGTTCAGGCGTGACACTCAATTTGAGTTTTTATTGCTTTAAATGCATTTTCAGCCCGAGCTGAGCGCGCTTTCTGACTTTGAATGTATCTTCATAGGAATGAGTTAAGTGGTCAAATTAATACTTATTTAAGCTTCAGGTGGTCATCCTGAAAAAAATACATGTTGAAGTGTGTGCATTAGTCCTTTGGTTTAGGTGTGACACTCAATTTGAGTTTTTATTGCTTTAAATGCATTTTCAGCCTGAGCTGAGCGCGCTTTCTGACTTTGAATGTATCTTCATAGGAATGAGTTGTGTGGTCAAATTAATGCTCATTTAGGCTTCAGGTGGTCATCCTTAACAAAATACATGTTGAAGTGTGTGCATAAGTCCTTTGGTTTAGGCGTGACACTCAATTTGAGTTTTTATTGCTTTAAATGCATTTTCAGCCCGAGCTGAGCGCGCTTTCTGACTTTGAATGTATCTTCATAGGAATGAGTTAAGTGGTCAAATTAATACTTATTTAAGCTTCAGGTGGTCATCCTGAACAAAATACATGTTGAAGTGTGTGCATTAGTCCTTTGGTTTAGGTGTGACACTCAATTTGAGTTTTTATTGCTTTAAATGCATTTTCAGCCTGAGCTGAGCGCGCTTTCTGACTTTGAATGTATCTTCATAGGAATGAGTTGTGTGGTCAAATTAATGCTCATTTAGGCTTCAGGAGCCCAACCTACACAAAATACATGTTGAAGTGTGTGCATAAGTCCTTTGGTTTAGGCGTGACACTCAATTTGAGTTTTTATTGCTTTAAATGCATTTTCAGCCCGAGCTGAGCACGTTTTGTGAGTTTGAATGTATCTTCATAGGAATGAGTTGTGTGGTCAAATTAATGCTCATATAGGCTTCATGAGGTCATCCTGAACAAAATACATGTTGAGGTGTGTGCATAAGTCCTTTGGTTTAGGTGTGACACTCAATTTGAGTTTTTATTGCTTTAAATGCATTTTCAGCCCGAGCTGAGCGCGCTTTCTGACTTTGAATGTATGTTCATAGGAATGAGTTGTGTAGTCAAATTAATGCTCATTTAGGCTTCAGGAGGCCATCCTGAACAAAATACATGTTGAAGTGTGTGCATTATTCCTTTGGTTTAGGTGTGACACTCAATTTGAGTTTTTATTGCTTTAAATAAATTTTCAGCCCGAGCTCAGCACGTTTTCTGAGTTTGAATGTATCTTCATAGAAATGAGTTGTGTGGTCAAATTAATGCTCATTTAGGCTTCAGGAGGACATCCTGAACTAAATGCATGTTCAAGTGTTTGCATAAGTCCTTTGGTTTAGGCGTGACACTCAATTTAGTTTTTTTTGTGTTAAATGCATTTTCTGCCCGAGCTGAGCACGTTTTTTGAGTTTGAATGTATCTTCATAGGAATGAGTTGTGTGGTCAAATTAATGCTCATTTAGGCTTCAGGATGTCATACTGAACAAAATACATGTTGACGTGTGTGCATAAGTCCTTTGGTTTAGGCGTGACACTCAATTTGAGTTTTTATTGCTTTAAATGCATTTTCAGCCCGAGCTGAGCATGTTTTGTGAGTTTGAATGTATCTTCATAGGAATGAGTTGTGTGGTCAAATTAAAGCTCATTTAGGCTTCAGGTGGTCATCCTTAACAAAATACATGTTGAAGTGTGTGCATAAGTCCTTTGGTTCAGGCGTGACACTCAATTTGAGTTTTTATTGCTTTAAATGCATTTTCAGCCCGAGCTGAGCGCGCTTTCTGACTTTGAATGTATCTTCATAGGAATGAGTTGTGTAGTCAAATTAATGCTCATTTAGGCTTCAGGAGGACATCCTGAACTAAATACATGTTCAAGTGTGTGCATAAGTCCTTTGGTTTAGGCGTGACACTCAATTTGAGTTTTTATTGCTTTAAATGCATTTTCAGCCCGAGCTGAGCACGTTTTGTGAGTTTGAATGTATCTTCATAGGAATGAGTTAAGTGGTCAAATTAATGTTTATTTAGGCTTCAGGAGGTCATCCTGAACAAAATACATGTTGAAGTGTGTGCATAAGTCCTTTGGTTTAGGCGTGACACTCAATTTGAGTTTTTATTGCTTTAAATGCATTTTCAGCCCGAGCTGAGCGCGCTTTCTGACTTTGAATGTATCTTCATAGGAATGAGTTGTGTGATCAAATTAATGCTCATTTAGGCTTCAGGAGGCCATCCTGAACAAAATACATGTTGAAGTGTGTGCATCAGTCCTTTGGTTTAGGCGTGACAATCAATTTGAGTTTTTATTGGTTTAAATGCATTTTCAGCCCGAGCTGAGCGCGCTTTCTGATTTTGAATGTTTCTTCATAGGAATGAGTTGTTTAGTCAAATTAATGCTCATTTAGGCTTCAGGAGGACATCCTGAACTAAATACATGTTGAAGTGTGTGCATAAGTCCTTTGGTTTGGGCGTGACACTCAATTTGAGTTTTTATTGCTTTAAATGCATTTTCTGCCCGAGCTGAGCACGTGTTCTGAGTTTGAATGTATCTTCATAGGAATGAGATGTGTGATCAAATTAATGCTCATTTAGGCTTCAGGAGGACATCCTGAACGAAGTACATGTTGAAGTGTGCATAAGTCCTTTGGTTTGGGCGTGACACTGAATTTGAGTTTTTATTGCTTTAAATGCATTTTCAGCCCGAGCTGAGCGCGCTTTCTGACTTTGAATGTATCTTCATAGGAATGAGATGTGTGATCAAATTAATGCTCATTTAGGCTTCAGGAGGCCATCCTGAACAAAATACATGTTGAAGTGTGTGCATCAGTCCTTTGGTTTAGGCGTGACAATCAATTTGAGTTTTTATTGCTTTAAATGCATTTTCAGCCCGAGCTCAGCGCGCTTTCTGATTTTGAATGTATCTTCATAGGAATGAGTTGTGTAGTCAAATTAATGCTCATTTAGGCTTCAGGAGGACATCCTGAACTAAATACATGTTCAAGTGTGTGCATAAGTCCTTTGGTTTAGGCGTGACACTCAATTTGAGTTTTTATTGCTTTAAATGCATTTTCAGCCCGAGCTGAGCACGTTTTGTTAGTTTGAATGTATCTTCATAGGAATGAGTTGTGTGATCAAATTAATGCTCATTTAGGCTTCAGGAGGTCATCCTGGACAAAATACATGTTGAAGTGTGTGCATAAGTCCTTTGGTTTAGGCGTGACACTCAATTTGAGTTTTTATTTCTTTCAATGCATTTCCAGGCCCAGCTGAGCACGTTTTGTGATTTTGAATGTATCTTCATAGGAATGAGTTGTGTGGTCAAATTAATGCTCATTTAAGCTTCAGGTGGTCATCCTGAACAAAATACATGTTGAAGTGTGTGCATAAGTCCTTTGGTTTAGGCGTGACACTCAATTTGAGTTTTAATTGCTTTAAATGCATTTTCAGCCCGAGCTGAGCGCACTTTCTGATTTTGAATGTATCGTCATAGGAATGAGTTGTGTAGTCAAATTAATGCTCATTTAGGCTTCAGGAGGACATCCTGAACTAAATACATGTTCAAGTGTGTGCATAAGTCCTTTGGTTTAGGTTTGACACTCAATTTGAGTTTTTATTGCTTTAAATGCATTTTCAGCCCGAGCTGAGCGCGCTTTCTGACTTTGAATGTATCTTCATAGGAATGAGTTGTGTAGTCAAATTAATGCTCATTTAGGTTTCAAGAGGACATCCTGAACTAAATACATGTTGAAATGTGTGCATAAATCCTTTGGTTTAGGCGTGACACTCAATTTGAGTTTTTATTGCTTTAAATGCATTTTCAGGCCGAGCTGAGCACGTTTTCTGAGTTTGAATGTATCTTCATAGAAATGAGTTGTGTGATCAAATTAATGGTCATTTAGGCTTCAGGAGGTCATCCTGAACAAAATACATGTTCAAGTGTGTGCATAGGAGCCTGCTTGCCCTCCGGGGACACTTGCTGCCGGATACGCCCTGGATCCATGGAGAAAGTGGAGACCGGTGTGCCTGACTGTACTGTCCGTGGAGGATGTGGAAGACATCTACATTATTGGCCTTTGGATAACAGGTATGCTGCTGTTTGGTGTTGGCAGCTTGCTGTTCAATCGCAAAATTCAACCGACGGGAGCGGCTCTATTGGAAGTGAAGAAGCTGCCGGTCACTCTGGATGGCTTGGCGCGAATGTCCAACACTCAGACTCAAGCGGTGACTGAGCTCAATCACAATATTGTTGCGATTTTGGAGCGATTCCGCGCGATCGATAATACCATGGAGACGTTGGAATCCACGCTCCGGAAAGAATTTCTGGATCAGACTGATCGGCTCCAGTGAGGAGATACAGACCAAGGACTCAAGGCTGTCTGGAATTGTTGGCGGCCGTCTCTCCAAAACAAACAACGCTATCTGGCCTTTCCCCTGGATGGAAATACGCTAGGAGTCTAGGGCCCCCACCACCACCACCCTCCTTCTCGGCCATGGACTGATAAGCCTGGACTGTCTTCATGATGAGCAGACCTCGATGAAGCAGCTATGACCTGTACACGCATACACATACACAACTGGACAACCACACGCGCATACACATCCTTGTTATCACCGTCTTCATCGCTCCGATTCTTTTTTCCCCCGTGACGTAGTTCGATAATGCGTAGCGCAACGGTGACCGTGCAGCTGGTCATTCTCGGCCGCGTCGCGGTTACCCTACCCTACCCCCCCCCCCCCTTCCCATTCATCCCCCCCTTATTACATGTTATGTCTCGTGACTTGTTGTAACTGTCTAATGCTTATTCATGTGCTAGGGTCTTTCTTATCCTGGACTTAAATTATCCTCGCAGGAGGAGCGTGTTTTTTTTTCCCTCTCCCTACCCAGCGTTTTTCCTTTCTGAATTCTGATTGTAATTTCCCCATTGCGGGACAAATAAAGGATATCTTACCTTATTTAGTTCAGGATGTCCTCCTGAAGCCTAAATGGGCATTAATTTGACTACACAACTCATTCCTAAGAAGATACATTCAAAGTCAGAAAACGTGCTCAGCTGAGCTGAAAATGCATTTAAAGCAATAAAAACCCAAATTGAGTGTCACGCCTAAACCAAAGGACTTATGCACACACTTCAACATGTATTTAGTTCAGGATGACATCCTGAAGCCTAAATGAATGAGCATTAATTTGATCACACAACTCATTCCTATGAAGATACATTCAAACTCAGAAAACGTACTCAGCTCGGCCTGAAAAATTATTTAAAGCAATAAAAACTCAAATTGAGTGTCACGTCTAAACCAAAGGACTCATGCACACACTTCAACATGTATTTAGTTCAGGATGTCCTCCTGAAGCCTAAATGAGCATTAATTTGACTACACAACTCATTCCTATGAAGATACATTCAAAGTCAGAAAACGCGCTCAGCTCGGCCTGAAACTGCACTTAAAGCAATAAAAACTGAAATTGAGTATAGTCATGGTACCCGCTTTGAGTTAAAATTAGTTCAAGAACAAAGAGTAATGGAATAATTGGCGCAAGAGTACAGTTATACAGTCATATAAATGAAAATGGTTTCAGGCCTCGGAGACAATATCGGACTTTGGTCATTAGAGGGCGACACAGACCATAACATGATTCAAGACATATTTTGAAAACTTGCTCCGCTCGGCCTGAAAATGCATTTAAACCAATAAAAACTCAAATTGAGTGTCACGCCCAAACCAAAGGAATAATGCACACACTTCAACATGTATTTAGTTCAGGATGTCCTCCTGAAGCCTAAATGAGCATTAATTTGACTACACAACTCATTCCTATGAAGATACATTCAAAGTCAGAAAACTAGCTCAGCTCGGGCTGAAAATGCATTTAAAGCAATAAAAACTCAAATTGAGTGTCACGCCGAAACCAAAAGACTTATGCACACACTTCAACATGTATTTAGTTCAGGATGTCCTCCTGAAGCCTAAATGAGCATTAATTTGACTACACAACTCATTCCTATGAAGATACATTCAAACTTAGAAAACGTGCTCAGCTCGGGCTGAAAATGCATTTAAAGCAATAAAAACTCAAATTGAGTGTCACACCTAAACCAAAGGACTTATGCACACACTTCAACATGTATTTAGTTCAGGATGTCCTCCTGAAGCCTAAATGAGCATTAATTTGACTACACAACTCATTCCTATTAAGATACATTCAAAGTCAGAAAACTAGCTCAGCTCGGCCTAATGAAGCCTAAATGAGCATTAATTTGACCACACAACTCATTCCTATGAAGATACATTCAAACTCAGAAAACGTGATCAGCTCGGCCTGAAAAAGCATTTAAAGCAATAAAAACTCAAATTGAGTGGCACGCCTAAACCAAAGGACTTATGCACACACTTCAACATGTATTTAGTTCAGGATGTCCTCCTGAAGCCTAAATGATCATTAATTTGACTACACAACTCATTCCTATGAAGATACATTCAAAGTCAGAAAACGTGCTCAGTTCGGCCTGAAAATGCAATTAAAGTAATACAATTTCAAATTGAGTGTCACACCTAAACCAAAGGACTTATGCACACACTTCAACATGTATTTAGTTCAGGATGTCCTCCTGAAGCCTAAATGATCATTAATTTGACTACACAACTCATTCCTATGAAGATACATTCAAAGTCAGAAAACGTGCTCAGCTCGCGCAGAAAATGCATTCAAAGCAAAAAAAAACTCAAATTGAGTGTCACGCCTAAACCAAAGGACTTATGCACACACTTGAACATGTATTTCGTTCAGGATTTCCTCCTGAAGCCTAAATGAGCATTAATTTGACCACACAACTCATTCCTATGAAGATACATTCAAACTCAGAAAACGTGCTCAGCTCGGGCTGAAAATGCATTTAAAGCAAAAAAAACTCAAATTGAGTGTCACACCTAAACCAAAGGACTTATGCACACACTTCAACATGTATTTTGTTCAGGATGACATCCTGAAGCCCAAATGAGCATTAATTTGACCACACAACTCATTCCTATGAAGATACATTCCAACTCACAAAACCTTCTCAGCTCGGCCTGAAAATGCATTTAAAATTAAAGCAATAAAAACTCAAATTGAGTGTCACGCCCAAACCAAGGGACTTATGCACACACTTCAACATGTACTTAATTCAGGATGTCCTCCTGAAGCCTAAATGAGCATTAATTTGACCACACAACTCATTCCTATGAAGATACATTCAAACTCAGAAAACGTGCTCAGTTCGGGCTGAAAATGCATTTAAAGCAATAAAAACTCAAATTGAGTGTCACACCTAAACCAAAGGACTTATGCACACACTTCAACATGTACTTAATTCAGGATGTCCTCCTGAAGCCTAAATGAGCATTAATTTGATCACACAACTCATTCCTATGAAGATACATTCAAACTCAGAAAACGTGTTCAGCTCGGGCTGAAAATGCATTTAAAGCAATAAAAACTCAAATTGAGTGTCACACCTAAACCAAAGGACTTATGCACACACTTCAACATGTATTTTGTTCAGGATGACCTCCTGAAGCCTATATGAGCATTAATTTAACCACACAACTCATTCCTATGAAGATACATTCAAACTCACAAAACGTGCTCAGCTCGGGCTGCAAAATGCATTTAAAGCAATAAAAACTCAAATTGAGTGTCACGCCTCTAAACCAAAGGACTGATGCACACACTTCAACATGTATTTAGTTCAGGATGACCTCCTGAAGCCTAAATACCCATTATTTTTATCACATAACTCATTCCTATGAAGAGTTATTCAAAGTCAGAAAACGTGGTCAGCTCGGCCTGAAAATACATTTAATGCAATAAAAATTCAAATTGAGTGTCACACCTAAACCAAAAGACTTATGCACACATTTCAACATGTATTTAGTTCTGGATGACCTCCTGAAGCCTAAATACCCATTATTTTTATCACACAACTCATTCCTATGAAGATACATTCATCTCAGAAAACGTGCTCAGCTCGGCCTGAAAATGCATTAAAAGCAATAAAAACTCAAATTGAGTATCACGCCTAAACCAAAGGACTCATGCACACACTTCAACATGTATTTAGTTCAGAATGTCCTCCTGAAGCCTAAATGAGCATTAATTTGACTACACAACTCATTCCTATGAAGATATATTCAAAGTCAGAAAACTATCTCAGCTCAGGCTGAAAATGCATTTAAAGCAATAAAAACTCAAATTGATTGTCACGCCTAAACCAAAGGACTTATGCACACACTTCAACATGTATTTAGTTCAGGATGTCCTCCTGAAGCCTAAATGAGCATTAATTTGACTACACAATTCATTCCTATGAAGATACATTCAAAGTCAGAAAACGTGCTCAGCTCGGGCTGAAAATGCATTTAAAGCAATAAAAACTCAAATTGAGTGTCACACCTAAACCAAAGGACTTATGCACACACTTCTACATGTATGTTGTTCAGGTTGGCCTCCTGAAGCCTAAATGAGCATTAATTTGACTACACAACTCATTCCTATGAAGATACATTCAAAGTCAGAAAGCGCGCTCAGCTCGGGCTGAAAATGCATTTAAAGCAATAAAAACTCAAATTGAGTGTCACGCTAAACCAAAGGACTTATGCACACACTTCAACATGTATTTTGTTCAGGATGACCTCCTGAAGCCTAAATAAGCATTAATTTGACCACTTAACTCATTCCTATGAAGATACATTCAAACTCACAAAACGTGCTCAGCTCGGGCTGAAAATGCATTTAAAGCAATAAAAACTCAAATTGAGTGTCACGCCTAAACCAAAGGACTTATGCACACACTTCAACATGTATTTTGTTCAGGATGACCTCCTGAAGCCTAAATGAGCATTATTTTGATCACACAACTCATTCCTATGAAGATACATTCAAACTCACAAAACGTGCTCAGCTCGGGCTGAAAATGCATTTAAAGCAATAAAAACTCAAATTGAGTGTCACGCCTAAACCAAAGGACTTATTCACACATTTCAACATGTATTTTGTTCAGGATGACATCCTGAAATCTAAATGAGCATTAATTTGACCACACAACTCATTCCTATGAAGATACATTCATACTCACAAAATGTGCTCAGCTCGGCCTGAAAATGCATTCAAAGCAATAAAAACTCAAATTGAGTGTCACGCCCAAACCAAAGGATACATTGAAACTCAGAAAACATGCTCAGCTCGGACTGAAAATGCATTTAAAGCAATAAAAACTCAAATTGAGTGTCACGCCTAAACCAAAGGACTTATGCACACACTTCAACATGTATTTTGTTCAGGATGACCACCTGAAGCTTAAATGAGCATTAATTTGACCACACAACTCATTCCTATGAAGATACATTCAAACTCACAAAACGTGCTCAGCTCGGGCTGAAAATGCATTTAAAGCAATAAAAACTCAAATTGAGTGTCACGCCTAAACCAAAGGACTGATGCACACACTTCAACATGTATTTAGTTCAGGATGTCCTCCTGAAGCCTAAATGAGCATTAATTTGATCACACAACTCATTCCTATGAAGATACATTGAAACTCAGAACACGTGCTCAGCACGGCCCGAAACTGCACTTAAAGCAATAAAGACTGAAATTGAGTAAAGTCATGGTACCCGCGTTGAGGTATAATTATTTCAAGAACAAAGAGAAATGGAATAATTGGCTCAAGAGTACAGTAATAAAGTCATATAAATGAAAATGGTTTCAGGCCTCGGAGAAAATAACGGACTTTGGTCAGTAGAGGGCAACATAGACCATAACATGGTTCAAGACATATTTTGAAAACTTGTTCCACTCGGCCTGAAAATGCATTTAAAGCAATAATAACTCAAATTGAGTGTCACGCCCAAACCAAAGGACTTTTGAACACACTTCAAAATGTATTTAGTTCAGGATGTCCTCCTGAAGCCTAAATGAGCAGTAATTTGACCACACAACTCATTCCTATGAAGATACATTCAAACTCAAAAAACGTGCTCAGCTCGGCAAAAAATGCATTTAAAGCAATAAAAACTCAAATTGAGTGTCACGCCTAAACCAAAGGACTGATGCACACACTTCAACATGTATTTAGTTCAGGATATCCTCCTGAAGCCTAAATGAGCATTAATTTGACTACACAACTCATTCCTATGAAGATACATTCAAAATCAGAAAGCGCGCTCAGCTCGGGCTGAAAATGCATTTAAAGCAATTAAAACTCAAATTGAGTGTCACGCCTAAACCAAAGGACTTATGCACACACTTCAACATGTATTTTGTTCAGGGTGTCCTCCTGAAGCCTAAAGGAGCATTAATTTGACCACACAACTCATTCCTATGAAGATACATTCAAACTCACAAAACATGCTCAGCTCGGGCTGAAAATGCATTTAAAGCAATAAAAACTCAAATTGAGTGTCACGCCTAAACCAAAGGACTTATGCACACACTTCAACATGTATTTTGTTCAGGACGACCTCCTGAAGCCTAAATGAGCATTACTTTGACGACACAACTCATTCCTATGAAGATACATTCAAACTCACAAAACGGGCTCAGCTCGGCCTGAAAATGCATTTAAAGCAATAAACACTCAAATTGAGTGTCACGCCCAAACCAAAGGACTTATGCACACACTTCAACATGTACTTAGGTCAGGATGTCCTCCTGAAGCCTAAATGAGCATTCATTTGATCACACATCTCACTCCTATGAAGATACATTCAAACTCAGAACACGTGCTCAGCTCGGCCCGAAACTGCACTTAAAGCAATAAAAACTGAAATTGAGTATAGTCATGGTACCCGCGTTGAGGTATAATTAGTTCAAGAACAAAGAGAAATGGAATAATTGGCTCAAGAGTACAGTTATACAGTCATATAAATGAAAATGGTTTCAGGCCTCGGAGACAATAACGGACTTTGGTCAGTAAAGGGCAACATAGACCATGATTCAAGACATATTTTGAAAACTTGTTCCGCTCGGCCTGAGAATGCATTTAAAGCAATAATAACTCAAATTGAGTGTCACGCCCAAACCAAAGGACTTTTGCACACACTTCAACATGTATTTAGTTCAGGATGTCCTCCTGAAGCCTAAATGAGCAGTAATTTGACTACACAACTCATTCCTATGAAGATACATTCAAACTCAAAAAACGTGCTCAGCTCGGCAAAAAATGCATTTAAAGCAATAAAAACTCAAATTGATTGTCACGCCTAAACCAAAGGACTGATGCACACACTTCAACATGTATTTAGTTCAGGATGGCCTCCTGAAGCCTAAATGAGCATTAATTTGACTACACAACTCATTCCTATGAAGATACATTCAAAGTCAGAAAGCGCGCTCAGCTCGGGCTGAAATCGCATTTAAAGCAATAAAAACTCAAATTGAGTGTCACACCTAAACCAAAGGACTTATGCACACACTTCAACATGTATTTTGTTCAGGGTGGCCTCCTGAAGCCTAAATGAGCATTAATTTGACTACACAACTCATTCCTATGAAGATGCATTCAAAGTCAGGAAGCGCGCTCAGCTCGGGCTGAAAATGCATTTAAAGCAATAAAAACTCAAATTGAGTGACACGCCTAAACCAAAGGACTTATGCACACACTTCAACATGTATTTTGTTAAGGATGACCACCTGAAGCCTAAATGAGCATTAATTTGACCACACAACTCATTCCTATGAAGATACATTCAAACTCACAAAACGTGCTCAGCTCGGGCTGAAAATGCATTTAAAGCAATAAAAACTCAAATTGAGTGTCACGCCTAAACCAAAGGACTGATGCACACACTTCAACATGTACTTATTTCAGGATGTCCTCCTGAAGCCTAAATGAGCATTAATTTAATCACACAACTCATTCCTATGAAGATACATTCAAACTCACAAAACGTGCTCAGCTCGGGCTGAAAATGCATTTAAAGCAATAAAAACTCAAATTGAGTGTCATGCCTAAACCAAAGGACTTATGCACACACTTCAACATATACTTAGTTCAGGATGTCCTCCTGAAGCCTAAATGAGCATTAATTTGATCACACAACTCATTCCTATGAAGATACATTCAAACTCACAAAACGTGCTCAGCTCAGGCTGAAAATGCATTTAAAGCAATAAAAACTCAAATTGAGTGTCACGCCTAAACCAAAGGACTTATGCACACACTTCAACATGTATTTTGTTCAGGATGACCTCCTGAAGCCTAAATGAGCATTAATTTGATAACACAACTCATTCCTATGAAGATACATTCAAAGTCAGAAAGCGCGCTCAGCTCGGGCTGAAAATGCATTTAAAGCAATAAAAACTCAAATTGAGTGTCACGCCTAAACCAAAGGACTTATGCACACACTTCAACATGTATTTAGTTCAGGATGTCCTGATGAAGCCTAAATGAGCAGTATTTTGACCACACAATTCATTCCTATGAAGATACATTCAAACTCAGAAAGCGCGCTCACTCGGGCTGAAAATGCATTTAAAGCAATAAAAACTCAAATTGAGTGTCACGCCTAAACCAAAGGACTTATGCACACACTTCAACATGCATTTTGTTCAGGATGACATCCTGAAGCCTAAATGAGCATTAATTTGACCACACAACTCATTCCTATGAAGATACATTCAAAGTCAGATAATGCGCTCAGCTCGGGCTGAAAATGCATTTAAAGCAATAAAAACTCAAATTGAGTGTCACGCCTAAACCAAAGGACTGATGCACACACTTCAACATGTACTTAGTTCAGGATGACCACCTGAAGCCTAAATGAGCATTAATTTGACCACACAACTCATTCCTATGAAGATACATTCAAACTCACAAAACGTGCTCAGCTCGGGCTGAAAATGCATTTAAAGCAATAAAAACTCAAATTGAGTGTCACGCCTAAACCAAAGGACTGATGCACACACTTCAACATGTACTTAGTTCAGGATGACCACCTGAAGCCTAAATGAGCATTAATTTGACCACACAACTCATTCCTATGAAGATACATTCAAACTCACAAAACGTGCTCAGCTCGGGCTGAAAATGCATTTAAAGCAATAAAAACTCAAATTAAGTGTCACGCCTAAACCAAAGGACTGATGCACACACTTCAACATGTACTTAGTTCAAGATGTCCTCCTGAAGCCTAAATGAGCATTAATTTGATCACACAACTCATTCCTATGAAGATGCATTCAAAGTCAGAAAGCGTGCTCAGCTCGGGCTGAAAATGCATTTAAAGCAATAAAAACTCAAATTGAGTGTCACACCTAAACCAAAGGACTTATGCACACACTTCAACATGTATTTTGTTCAGGGTGGCCTCCTGAAGCCTAAATGAGCATTAATTTGACTACACAACTCATTCCTATGAAGATGCATTCAAAGTCAGAAAGCGCGCTCAGCTCGGGCTGAAAATGCATTTAAAGCAATAAAAACTCAAACTGAGTGACACGCCTAAACCAAAGGACTTATGCACACACTTCAACATGTATTTTGTTAAGGATGACCACCTGAAGCCTAAATGAGCATTAATTTGACCACACAGCTCATTCCTATGAAGATACATTCAAACTCACAAAACGTGCTCAGCTCGGGCTGAAAATGCATTTAAAGCAATAAAAACTCAAATTGAGTGTCACGCCTAAACCAAAGGACTTATGCACACACTTCAACATGTATTTTGTTAAGGATGTCCTCCTGAAGCCTAAATGAGCATAAATTTGATCACACACCTCATTCCTATGAAGATACATTCAAAGTCAGAAAGCGCGCTCAGCTCGGGCTAAAAATGCATTTACAGCAATACAAACTCAAATTGAGTGTCACGCCTAAACCAAAGGACTTATGCACACACTTCAACATGTATTTTGTTCAGGATGACCACCCGAAGCTTAAATGAGCATTAATTTGACCACACAACTCATTCCTATGAAGATACATTCAAACTCACAAAACGTGCTCAGCAGTGGCTGAAAATGCATTTAAAGCAATAAAAATTCAAATTGAGTGTCACGCCTAAACCAAAGGACTTATGCACACACTTCAACATGTATTTTGTTCAGGATGGCCCCCTGAAGCCTCAATGAGTATTAATTTGACCACACAACTCCTCCCTATTAAGATACATTCAAACTCAGAAAACGTGCTCAGCTCGGGCTGAAAATGCATTTAAAGCAATAAAAACTCAAATTGAGTGTCACGCCTAAACCAAAGGA
This sequence comes from Hippocampus guttulatus, assembly GCF_054856545.1. Lineage (NCBI taxonomy): Eukaryota > Metazoa > Chordata > Actinopteri > Syngnathiformes > Syngnathidae > Hippocampus > Hippocampus guttulatus. The sequence goes on along the minus strand of NW_028233883.1, from coordinate 1,431,697 downwards.
CTTATGCACACACTTCAACATGTACTTAGTTCAGGATGTCCTCCTGAAGCCTATATAAGCATTAATTTGACCACACAACTCATTCCTATGAAGATACATTCAAACTCAGAAAAAGTGCTAGGCTCGGGCTGAAAATGCATTTACAGAAATAGAAACTCAAATTGAGTGTCACGCCTAAACCAAAGGACTTATGCACACACTTCAACATGTATTTTGTTCAGGATGACCACCCGAAGCTTAAATGAGCATTAATTTGACCAAACAACTCATCCCTATTAAGATACATTCAAACTCAAAAAACGGGCTCAGCTCGGGCTGAAAATGCATTTAAAGCAATAAAGACTCAAATTGAGTGTCACACCTAAACCAAAGGTCTTATGCATACACTTCAACATGTATTTTGTTCAGGATGGCCTCCTGAAGCCTAAATGCGCATTAGTTTGACGACACACCTCATTCCTATGAAGATACATTCAAAGTCAGAAAGCGCGCTCAGCTCGGGCTAAAAATGCATTTAAAGCAATAAAAACTCAAATTGAGTGTCACACCTAAACCAAAGGACTTATGCACACACTTCAACATGTATTTTGTTCAGGATGGACTCCTGAAGCCTAAATGAGCATTAGTTTGACTACACAACTCATTCCTATGAAGATACATTCAAACTCACAAAATGTGCTCAGCTCAGGCTGAAAATGCATTTAAAGCAATACAAACTCAAATTGACTGTAGCGTCTAAACCAAAGGACTTATGCACACACTTCAACATGTATTTTGTTCAGGATGACCACCCGAAGCTTAAATGAGCATTAATTTGACCACACAACTCATTCCTATGAAGATACATTCAAACTAACAAAACGTGCTCAGCAGTGGCTGAAAATGCATTTAAAGCAATAAAAATTCAAATTGAGTGTCACGCCTAAACCAAAGGACTTATGCACACACTTCAACATGTATTTTGTTCATGATGGCCCCCTGAAGCCTCAATGAGCATTAATTTGACCACACAACTCATCCCTATTAAGATACATTCAAACTCAGAAAACGAGCTCAGCTCGGCCCGAAAATGCATTTAAAGCAATAAAAACTCAAATTGAGTGTCACGCCTAAAGGACTTATGCACACACTTCAACATGTATTTAGTTCAGGATGTCCTCCCGAAGCCTAAATGAGCATTAATTTGACTACACAACTCATTCCTATGAAGATACATTCAAAGTCAGAAAACGTGCTCAGCTCCGCCTGAAAATGCATTTAAAGCAATAAAAACTCAAATTGAGTGTCACGCCTAAACCGAAGGATTTATGCACACACTTCAACATGTATTTAGTTCAGGATGTCCTCCTAAAGCCTAAATGAGCAGTAATTTGACCACACAACTCATTCCTATGAAGATACATTCAAACTCAAAAAACGTGCTCAGCTCGGGCAGAAAATGCATTTAAAGCAAAAAAAAACTCAAATTGAGTGTCACGCCTAAACCAAAGGACTTATGCACACACTTGAACATGTATTTAGTTCAGGATTGCCTCCTGAAGCCTAAATGAGCATTAGTTTGACTACACAACTCATTCCTATGAAGATACATTCAAAGTCAGAAAGCGCGCTCAGCTCGGACTGAAAATGCATTTAAAGCAATAAAAACTCAAATTGAGTGTCACACCTAAACCAAAGGACTTATGCACACACTTCAACATGTATTTTGTTCAGGATGACATCCTGAAGCCTAAATGAGCATTAATTTGACCACACAACTCATTCCTATGAAGATACATTCAAACTCACAAAACGTGCTCAACTCGGGCTGAAAATGCATTTAAAGCAATAAAAACTCAAATTGAGTGTCACGCCTAAACCAAAGGACTTATGCACACACTTCAACATGTATTTTGTTCAGGATGACCACCTGAAGCTTAAATGAGCATTAATTTGACCACACAACTCATTCCTATGAAGATACATTCAAACTCACAAAACGTGCTCAGCTCGGGCTGAAAATGCATTTAAGCAATAAAAACTCAAATTGAGTGTCATGCCTAAAGGACTTATGCACACACTTCAACATGTATTTTGTTCAGGATGGCCTCCTGAAGCCTCAATGAGCATTAATTTGACCACACAACTCATCCCTATGAAGATACATTCAAACTCAGAAAACGTGCTCAGCTCGTCCTGAAAATGCATTTAAAGCAATAAAAACTCAAATTGAGTGTCACGCCTAAAGGACTTATGCACACACTTCAACATGTATTTAGTTCAGGATGTCCTCCTGAAGCCTAAATGAGCATTAATTTGACTACACAACTCATTCCTATGAAAATACATTCAAAGTCAGAAAACTTGCTCAGCTCGGCCTGAAAATGCATTTAAAGCAATAAAAACTCAAATTGAGTGTCACGCCCAAACCAAGGGACTTATGCACACACTTCAACATGTACTTAGTTCAGGATGTCCTCCTGAAGCCTATATAAGCATTAATTTGACCACTCAACTCATTTCTATGAAGATACATTCAAACTCACAAAACGTGCTCAGCTCGGGCTGAAAATGCATTTAAAGCAATAAAAACTCAAATTGAGTGTCACGCCCAAACCAAGGGACTTATGCACACACTTCAACATGTATTTTGTTCAGGATGACATCCTGAAGCCTAAATGAGCATTAATTTGACCACACAACTCATTCCTATGAAGATACATTTAAACTCACAAAACGTGCTCAGCTCGGGCTGAAAATGCATTTAAAGCAATAAAAACTCAAATTGAGTGTCACGCCTAAACCAAAGGACTTATGCACACACTTCAACATGTATTTTGTTCAGGATGGCCTCCTGAAGCCTAAATGCGCATTAGTTTGACGACACACCTCATTCCTATGAAGATACATTCAAAGTCAGAAAGCGCGCTCAGCTCGGGCTAAAAATGCATTTACAGCAATACAAACTCAAATTGAGTGTCACGCCTAAACCAAAGGACTTATGCACACACTTCAACATGTATTTTGTTCAGGATGACCACCCGAAGCTTAAATGAGCATTAATTTGACCACACAACTCATTCCTATGAAGATACATTCAAACTCACAAAACGTGCTCAGCAGTGGCTGAAAATGCATTTAAAGCAATAAAAATTCAAATTGAGTGTCACGCCTAAACCAAAGGACTTATGCACACACTTCAACATGTATTTTGTTCAGGATGGCCCCCTGAAGCCTCAATGAGCATTAATTTGACCACACAACTCATTCCTATGAAGATACATTCAAAGTCAGAAAGCGCGCTCAGCTCGGACTGAAAATGCATTTAAAGCAATAAAAACTCAAATTGAGTGTCACGCCTAAACCAAAGGACTTATGCACACACTTCAACATGTACTTAGTTCAGGATGTCCTCCTGAAGCCTATATAAGCATTAATTTGACCACACAACTCATTCCTATGAAGATACATTCAAACTCAGAAAACGTGCTAGGCTCGGGCTGAAAATGCATTTACAGCAATACAAACTCAAATTGAGTGTCAAGCCTAAACCAAAGGACTTATGCACACACTTCAACATGTATTTTGTTCAGGATGACCACCCGAAGCTTAAATGAGCATTAATTTGACCACACAACTCATCCCTATTAAGATACATTCAAACTCAAAAATCGTGCTCAGCTCGGTCTGAAAATGCATTTAAAGCAATAAAGACTCAAATTGAGTGTCACACCTAAACCAAAGGTCTTATGCATACACTTCAACATGTATTTTGTTCAGGATGGCCTCCTGAAGCCTAAATGCGCATTAGTTTGACGACACACCTCATTCCTATGAAGATACATTCAAAGTCAGAAAGCGCGCTCAGCTCGGGCTAAAAATGCATTTAAAGCAATAAAAACTCAAATTGAGTGTCACACCTAAACCAAAGGACTTATGCACACACTTCATCATGTATTTTGTTCAGGATGGACTCCTGAAGCCTAAATGAGCATTAGTTTGACTACACAACTCATTCCTATGAAGATACATTCAAAGTCAGAAAGCGCGCTCAGCTCGGGCTGAAAATGCATTTAAAGCAATAAAAACTCAAATTGAGTGTCACGCCTAAACCAAAGGACTTATGCACACACTTCAACATGTACTTAGTTCAGGATGTCCTCCTGAAGCCTATATAAGCATTAATTTGACCACACAACTCATTCCTATGAAGATACATTCAAACTCAGAAAACGTGCTAAGCTCGGGCTGAAAATGCATTTACAGCAATACAAACTCAAATTGAGTGTCACGCCTAAACCAAAGGACTTGTGCACACACTTCAACATGTATTTTGTTCAGGATGACCACCCGAAGCTTAAATGAGCATTAATTTGACCACACAACTCATTCCTATGAAGATACCTTCAAACTCACAAAACGTGCTCAGCAGTGGCTGAAAATGCATTTAAAGCAATAAAAACTCAAATTGAGTGTCACGCCTAAACCAAAGGACTTATGCACACACTTCAACATGTATTTTGTTCAGGATGGCCCCCTGAAGCCTCAATGAGCATTAATTTGACCACACAACTCATCCCTATTAAGATACATTCAAACTCAGAAAACGAGCTCAGCTCGGCCCGAAAATGCATTTAAAGCAATAAAAACTCAAATTGAGTGTCACGCCTAAAGGACTTATGCACACACTTCAACATGTATTTAGTTCAGGATGTCCTCCTGAAGCCTAAATAAGCATTAATTTGACTACACAACTCATTCCTATGAAGATACATTCAAAGTCAGAAAACGTGCTCAGCTCCGCCTGAAAATGCATTTAAAGCAATAAAAACTCAAATTGAGTGTCACGCCTAAACCGAAGGATTTATGCACACACTTCAACATGTATTTAGTTCAGGATGTCCTCCTAAAGCCTAAATGAGCAGTAATTTGACCACACAACTCATTCCTATGAAGATACATTCAAACTCAAAAAACGTGCTCAGCTCGGGCAGAAAATGCATTTAAAGCAAAAAAAACTCAAATTGAGTGTCACGCCTAAACCAAAGGACTTATGCACACACTTGAACATGTATTTAGTTCAGGATTGCCTCCTGAAGCCTAAATGAGCATTAGTTTGACTACACAACTCATTCCTATGAAGATACATTCAAAGTCAGAAAGCGCGCTCAGCTCGGACTGAAAATGCATTTAAAGCAATAAAATTCAAATTGAGTGTCACACCTAAACCAAAGGACTTATGCACACACTTCAACATGTATTTTGTTCAGGATGACATCCTGAAGCCTAAATGAGCATTAATTTGACCACACAACTCATTCCTATGAAGATACATTCAAACTCACAAAACGTGCTCAACTCGGGCTGAAAATGAATTTAAAGCAATAAAAACACAAATTGAGTGTCACGCCTAAACCAAAGGACTTATGCACACACTTCAACATGTATTTTGTTCAGGATGACCACCTGAAGCTTAAATGAGCATTAATTTGACCACACAACTCATTCCTATGAAGATACATTCAAACTCACAAAACGTGCTCAGCTCGGGCTGAAAATGCATTTAAGCAATAAAAACTCAAATTGAGTGTCACGCCTAAACCAAAGGACTTGTGCACACACTTCAACATGTATTTTGTTCATGATGACCTCCTGAAGCCTAAATAAGCATTAATTTGACCAAACAACTCGTTCCTATGAAGATACATTCAAACTCAAAAAACGTGCTCAGCTCGGGCTGAAAATGCATTTAAAGCAATAAAAACTCAAATTGAGTGTCATGCCTAAAGGACTTATGCACACACTTCAACATGTATTTAGTTCAGGATGTCCTCCTGAAGCCTAAATGAGCATTAATTTGACTACACAACTCATTCCTATGAAAATACATTCAAAGTCAGAAAACTTGCTCAGCTCGGCCTGAAAATGCATTTAAAGCAATAAAAACTCAAATTGAGTGTCACGCCCAAACTAAGGGACTTATGCACACACTTCAACATGTACTTAGTTCAGGATGTCCTCCTGAAGCCAATATAAGCATTAATTTGACCACTCAACTCATTTCTATGAAGATACATTCAAACTAACAAAACGTGCTCAGCTCGGGCTGAAAATGCATTTAAAGCAATAAAAACTCAAATTGAGTGTCACGCCCAAACCAAGGGACTCATGCACACACTTCAACATGTACTTAGTTCAGGATGTCCTCCTGAAGCCTATATAAGCATTAATTTGACCACACAACTCATTCCTATAAAGATACATTCAAACTCACAAAACGTGCTCAGCTCGGGCAGAAAATGCATTTAAAGCAAAAAAAAAACTCAAATTGAGTGTCACGCCTAAACCAAAGGACTTATGCACACACTTGAACATGTATTTAGTTCAGGATGTCCTCTTGAAGCCTAAATGAGCATTAATTTGACCACACAACTCATTCCTATGAAGATACATTCAAACTCAGAAAACGTGCTCAGCTCGGGCTGAAAATGCATTTAAAGCAATAAAAACTCAAATTGAGTGTCACCTCTAAACCAAAGGACTTATGCACACACTTCAACATGTATTTTGTTCAGGATGGCCTCCTGAAGCCTAAATGAGCATTAATTTGACCACACAACTCATTCCTATGAAGATACATTCAAAGTAAGAAAGCGCGCTCAGCTCGGGCTGAAAATGCATTTAAAGCAATAAAAACTCAAATTGAGTGTCACACCTAAACCAAAGGACTTATGCACACACTTCAACATAAATTTTGTTCAGGATGACCTCCTGAAGCCTAACTGAGCATTAATTTGACCACACAACTCATTCCTATGAAGATACATTCAAACTCAGAAAACGTGCTCAGCTCAGGCTGAAAATGCATTTAAAGCAATAAAAACTCAAATTGAGTGTCACACCTAAACCAAAGGACTTATGCACACACTTCAACATGTATTTTGTTCAGTATGGCCTCCTGAAGCCTAAATGAGCATTAATTTGCCCACACAACTCATTCCTATGAAGATACATTCAAAATCACAAAACGTGCTCAGCTCGGCCTGAAAATGCATTTAAAGCAATAAAAACTCAAATTTGAATGTCACGCCTAAACCAAAGGACTTATGCAAACACTTCAACATGTATTTAGTTCAGGATGTCCTCCTGAAGCCTAAATGAGCAGTAATTTGACCACACAACTCATTCATATGAAGATACATTCAAAGTCAGAAAGCGCGCTCAGCTCGGGCTAAAAATGCATTTAACGCAATAAAAACTCAAATTGAGTGACACGCCTAAACCAAAGGACTTATGCACACACTTCAACATGTATTTTGTTCAGGATGACCACCTGAAGCTTAAATGAGCATTTATTTGACCACACAACTTATTCCTATGAAGATACATTCAAAATCACAAAACGTGCTCAGCTCAGGCTGAAAATGCATTTAAAGCAATAAAAACTCAAATTGAGTGTCACGCCTAAACCAAAGGACTTATGCACACACTTCAACATGTATTTAGTTCAGGATGTCCTGATGAAGCCTAAATGAGCAGTAATTTGACCACACAACTCATTCCTATGAAGATACATTCAAACTCAGAAAGCGCGCTCAGCTCGGGCTGAAAATGCATTTAAAGCAATAAAAACTCAAATTGAGTGTCACGCCTAAACCAAAGGACTTATGCACACACTTCAACATGCATTTTGTTCAGGATGACATCCTGAAGCCTAAATGAGCAATAATTTGACGACACAACTCATTTCTATGAAGATACATTCAAACTCACAAAACGGGCTCAGCTCGAGCTGAAAAGTCATTTAAAGCAATAAAAACTCAAATTGAGTGTCACGCCTAAACCAAAGGACTTATGCACACACTTCAACATGTATTTTGTTCAAGATGGCCTCCTGAAGCCTAAATGAGCATTATTTTGATCCTCGGAGACAATAACGGACTTTGGTCAGTAGAGGGCAACATAGACCATAACATGATTCAAGACATATTTTGAAAACTTGTTCCACTCGGCCTGAAAATGCATTTAAAGCAATAATATCTCAAATTGAGTGTCACGCCCAAACCAAATGACTTTTGCACACACTTCAACATGTATTTAGTTCAGGATGTCCTCCTGAAGCCTAAATGAGCAGTAATTTGACTACACAACTCATTCCTATGAAGATACATTCAAATTCAAAAAACGTGCTCAGCTCGGCAAAAAATGCATTTAGAGCAATAAAAACTCAAATTGACTGTCACGCGTAAACCAAAGGACGGATGCACACACTTCAACATGTATTTTGTTCAGGATGTCCTTCTGAAGCCTAAATGAGCATTAATTTGACTACACAAGTCATTCCTATGAAGATACATTCAAACTCAAAAAACGTGCTCAGCTTGGCAAAAAATGCATTGAAAGCAATAAAAACTCAAATTGAGTGTCACGCCTAAACCAAAGGACTGATGCACACACTTCAACATGTATTTTGTTCAGGATGGCCTCCTGAAGCCTAAATGAGCATTAATTTGACTACACAACTCATTCCTATGAAGATATATTCAAAGTCAGAAAGCGCGCCCAGCTCGGGCTGAAAATGCATTTAAAGCAATAAAAACTCAAATTGAGTGTCACACCTAAACCAAAGGACTTATGCACACACTTCAACATAAATTTTGTTCAGGATGACCTCCTGAAGCCTATATGAGCATTAATTTGACCACACAACTCATTCCTATGAAGATACATTCAAACTCACAAAACGTGCTCAGCTCGGGCTGAAAATGCATTTAAAGCAATAAAAACTCAAATTCAGTGTCACGCCTAAACCAAAGGACTTATGCACACACTTGAACATGTATTTAATTCAGGATGTCCTCCTGAAGCCTAAATGAGCATTAATTTGACCACACAACTCATTCCTATGAAGATACATTCAAAGTCAGAAAACGTGCTCAGCTCGGGCTGAAAATGCATTTAAAGCAATAAAAACTCAAATTGAGTGTCACGCCTAAACCAAAGGACTTATGCACACACTTCAACATGTATTTTGTTCAGGGTGGCCTCCTGAAGCCTAAATGAGCATTAATTTGACCACACAACTCATTCCTATGAAGATACATTCAAACTCAGAAAACGTGCTCAGCTCGGGCTGAAAATGCATTTAAAGCAATAAAAACTCAAATTGAGTGTCACACCTAAACCAAAGGACTTATGCACACACTTCAACATGTATTTTGTTCAGGGTGGCCTCCTGAAGCCTAAATTAGCATTAATTTGACTACACAACTCATTCCTATGAAGATACATTCAAAGTCAGAAAGCGCGCTCAGCTCGGGCTGAAAATGCATTTAAAGCAATAAAAACTCAAATTGAGTGACACGCCTAAACCAAAGGACTTATGCACACACTTCAACATGTACTTAGTTCAGGATGTCCTCCTGAAGCCTAAATGAGCATTAATTTGATCACACAACTCATTCCTATGAAGATACATTCAAAGTCAGAAAACGTGCTCAGCTCGGGCTGAAAATGCATTTAAAGCAATGAAAAATCAAATTGAGTGTCACGCCTAAACCAAAGGACTTATGCACAGACTTCAACATGTATTTTGTTCAGGATGACCTCCTGAAGCCTAAATGAGCATTAATTTGATCACACAACTCATTCCTATGAAGATACATTCAATGTCAGAAAGTGCGCTCAGCTCGGGCTGAAAATGCATTTAAAGCAATAAAAACTCAAATTCAGTGTCACGCCTAAACCAAAGGACTTATGCACACACTTCAACATGTATTTATTTCAGGATGTCCTGATGAAGCCTAAATGAGCAGTAATTTGACCACACAACTCATTCCTATGAAGACACATTCAAATTCACAAAACGTGCTCAGCTCGGGCTGAAAATTTCTTTAAAGCAATAAAAACTCAATTTGAGTGTCACACCTAAACCAAAGGACTTATGCACACACTTCAACATGTATTTTGTTCACAATGGCCCCCTGAAGCCTAAATGAGCATTAATTTGACTACACAACTCATTCCTATGAAGATACATTCAAAGTTAGAAAGCTCGCTCAGCTCGGGCTGAAAATGCATTTCGCAATAAAAACTCAAATTGAGTGTCACGCCTAAACCAAAGAGCTTATGCACACACTTCAACATGTATTTTTTTCAGGATTACCTCCTGAAGCCTAAATGAGCAATAATTTGACGACACAACTCATTCCTATGAAGATACATTCAAACTCACAAAACGGGCTCAGCTCGAGCTGAAAAGTCATTTAAAGCAATAAAAACTCAAATTGAGTGTCACACCTAAACCAAAGGACTTATGCACACACTTCAACATGTATTTTGTTCAAGATGGCCTCCTGAAGCCTAAATGAGCATTATTTTGATCCTCGGAGACAATAACGGACTTTGGTCAGTAGAGGGCAACATAGACCATAACATGATTCAAGACATATTTTGAAAACTTGTTCCACTGGGCCTGAAAATGCATTTAAAGCAATAATATCTCAAATTGAGTGTCACGCCCAAACCAAATGACTTTTGCACACACTTCAACATGTATTTAGTTCAGGATGTCCTCCTGAAGCCTAAATGAGCAGTAATTTGACTACACAACTCATTCCTATGAAGATACATTCAAACTCAAAAAACGTGCTCAGCTCGGCAAAAAATGCATTTAAAGCAATAAAAACTCAAATTGAGTGTCACGCGTAAACCAAAGGACGGATGCACACACTTCAACATGTATTTTGTTCAGGATGTCCTCCTGAAGCCTAAATGAGCATTAATTTGGCTACACAACTCATTCCTATGAAGATACATTCAAAGTCAGAAAGCGCGCTCAGCTCGGGCTGAAAATGCATTTAAAGCAATAAAAACTCAAATTGAGTGTCACACCTAAACCAAAGGACTTATGCACACACCTCAACATGTATTTAGTTCAGGATGTCCTCCTGAAGCCTAAATGAGCAGTAATTTGACCACACAACTCATTCCTATGAAGATACATTCAAACTCACAAAACGTGCTCAGCTCGGGCTGAAAATGCATTTAAAGCAATAAAAACTCAAATTGAGTGTCACACCTAAACCAAAGGACTTATGCACACACTTCAACATGTATTTTGTTCAGGATGTCCTCCTGAAGCCTAAATGAGCATTAATTTGACTACACAACTCATTCCTATGAATATACATTCAAAGTCAGAAAGCTCGCTCAGCTCGGGCTGAAAATGCATTTAAAGCAATAAAAACTCAAATTGAGTGTCACGCCTAAACCAAAGGACTTATGCACACACTTCAACATGTATTTTGTTCAGGATGACCTCCTGAAGCCTATATGAAAATTAATTTGACCACACAACTCATTCCTATGAAGATACATTCAAAGTCAGAAAGCGCGCTCAGCTCGGGCTGAAAATGCATTTAAAGCAATAAAAACTCAAATTGCGTGTCACGCCCAAACCAAAGGACTTTTGCACACACTTCAACATGTATTTAGTTCAGGATGTCCTCCTGAAGCCTAAATGAGCAGTAATTTGACTACACAACTCATTCCTATGAAGATACATTCAAACTCAAAAAACGTGCTCAGCTTGGCAAAAAATGCATTGAAAGCAATAAAAACTCAAATTGAGTGTCACGCCTAAACCAAAGGACTGATGCACACACTTCAACATGTATTTTGTTCAGGATGGCCTCCTGAAGCCTAAATGAGCATTAATTTGACTACACAACTCATTCCTATGAAGATATATTCAAAGTCAGAAAGCGCGCCCAGCTCGGGCTGAAAATGCATTTAAAGCAATAAAAACTCAAATTGAGTGTCACACCTAAACCAAAGGACTTATGCACACACTTCAACATAAATTTTGTTCAGGATGACCTCCTGAAGCCTATATGAGCATTAATTTGACCACACAACTCATTCCTATGAAGATACATTCAAACTCACAAAACGTGCTCAGCTCGGGCTGAAAATGCATTTAAAGCAATAAAAACTCAAATTGAGTGTCACGCCTAAACCAAAGGACTTATGCACACACTTGAACATGTATTTAATTCAGGATGTCCTCCTGAAGCCTAAATGAGCATTAATTTGACCACACAACTCATTCCTATGAAGATACATTCAAACTCACAAAACGTGCTCAGCTCGGGCTGAAAATGCATTTAAAGCAATGAAAAATCAAATTGAGTGTCACGCCTAAACCAAAAGACTTATGCACACACTTCAACATGTATTTTGTTCAGGATGACCTCCTGAAGCCTAAATGAGCATTAATTTGACCACACAACTCATTCCTATGAAGATATATTCAAAGTCAGAAAGCGCGCCCGGCTCGGGCTGAAAATGCATTTAAAGCAATAAAAACTCAAATTGAGTGTCACGCCTAAACCAAAAGACTTATGCACACACTTCAACATGTATTTTGTTCAGGATGACCTCCTGAAGCCTAAATGAGCATTAATTTGACCACACAACTCATTCCTATGAAGATACATTCAAACTCACAAAACGTGCTCAGCTCGGGCTGAAAATGCATTTAAAGCAATGAAAAATCAAATTGAGTGTCACGCCTAAACCAAAGGACTTATGCACAGACTTCAACATGTATTTTGTTCAGGATGACCTCCTGAAGCCTAAATGAGCATTAATTTGATCACACAACTCATTCCTATGAAGATACATTCAATGTCAGAAAGCGCGCTCAGCTCGGGCTGAAAATGCATTTAAAGCAATAAAAACTCAAATTCAGTGTCACGCCTAAACCAAAGGACTTATGCACACACTTCAACATGTATTTAGTTCAGGATGTCCTGATGAAGCCTAAATGAGCAGTAATTTGACCACACAACTCATTCCTATGAAGACACATTCAAACTCACAAAACGCGCTCAGCTCGGGCTGAAAATTTATTTAAAGCAATAAAAACTCAATTTGAGTGTCACACCTAAACCAAAGGACTTATGCACACACTTCAACATGTATTTTGTTCACAATGGCCTCCTGAAGCCTAAATGAGCATTAATTTGACTACACAACTCATTCCTATGAAGATACATTCAAAGTTAGAAAGCTCGCTCAGCTCGGGCTGAAAATGCATTTCGCAATAAAAACTCAAATTGAGTGTCACGCCTAAACCAAAGAGCTTATGCACACACTTCAACATGTATTTTTTTCAGGATTACCTCCTGAAGCCTAAATGAGCAATAATTTGACGACAACTCATTCCTATGAAGATACATTCAAACTCACAAAACGGGCTCAGCTCGAGCTGAAAAGTCATTTAAAGCAATAAAAACTCAAATTGAGTGTCACACCTAAACCAAAGGACTTATGCACACACTTCAACATGTATTTTGTTCAAGATGGCCTCCTGAAGCCTAAATGAGCATTATTTTGATCCTCGGAGACAATAACGGACTTTGGTCAGTAGAGGGCAACATAGACCATAACATGATTCAAGACATATTTTGAAAACTTGTTCCACTCGGCCTGAAAATGCATTTAAAGCAATAATATCTCAAATTGAGTGTCACGCCCAAACCAAATGACTTTTGCACACACTTCAACATGTATTTAGTTCAGGATGTCCTCCTGAAGCCTAAATGAGCAGTAATTTGACCACACAACTCATTCCTATGAAGATACATTCAAACTCAAAAAACGTGCTCAGCTCGGCAAAAAATGCATTTAAAGCAATAAAAACTCAAATTGAGTGTCACGCGTAAACCAAAGGACGGATGCACACACTTCAACATGTATTTTGTTCAGGATGTCCTCCTGAAGCCTAAATGAGCATTAATTTGACTACACAACTCATTCCTATGAAGATACATTCAAAGTCAGAAAGCGCGCTCAGCTCGGGCTGAAAATGCATTTAAAGCAATAAAAACTCAAATTGAGTGTCACACCTAAACCAAAGGACTTATGCACACACCTCAACATGTATTTAGTTCAGGATGTCCTCCTGAAGCCTAAATGAGCAGTAATTTGACCACACAACTCATTCCTATGAATATACATTCAAAGTCAGAAAGCTCGCTCAGCTCGGGCTGAAAATGCATTTAAAGCAATAAAAACTCAAATTGAGTGTCACGCCTAAACCAAAGGACTTATGCACACACTTCAACATGTATTTTGTTCAGGATGACCTCCTGAAGCCTATATGAAAATTAATTTGACCACACAACTCATTCCTATGAAGATACATTCAAAGTCAGAAAGCGCGCTCAGCTCGGGCTGAAAATGCATTTAAAGCAATAAAAACTCAAATTGAGTGTCACGCCCAAACCGAAGGACTTTTGCACACACTTCAACATGTATTTAGTTCAGGATGTCCTCCTGAAGCCTAAATGAGCAGTAATTTGACTACACAACTCATTCCTATGAAGATACATTCAAACTCAAAAAACGTGCTCAGCTTGGCAAAAAATGCATTGAAAGCAATAAAAACTCAAATTGAGTGTCACGCCTAAACCAAAGGACTGATGCACACACTTCAACATGTATTTTGTTCAGGATGGCCTCCTGAAGCCTAAATGAGCATTAATTTGACTACACAACTCATTCCTATGAAGATATATTCAAAGTCAGAAAGCGCGCCCGGCTCGGGCTGAAAATGCATTTAAAGCAATAAAAACTCAAATTGAGTGTCACGCCTAAACCAAAAGACTTATGCACACACTTCAACATGTATTTTGTTCAGGATGACCTCCTGAAGCCTAAATGAGCATTAATTTGACCACACAACTCATTCCTATGAAGATACATTCAAACTCACAAAACGTGCTCAACTCAGGCTGAAAATGCATTTAAAGCAATAAAAACTCAAATTCAGTGTCACGCCTAAACCAAAGGACTTATGCACACACTTCAACATGTATTTAGTTCAGGATGTCCTGATGAAGCCTAAATGAGCAGTAATTTGACCACACAACTCATTCCTATGAAGACACATTCAAACTCACAAAACGTGCTCAGCTCGGGCTGAAAATTTATTTAAAGCAATAAAAACTCAATTTGAGTGTCACACCTAAACCAAAGGACTTATGCACACACTTCAACATGTATTTTGTTCACAATGGCCTCCTGAAGCCTAAATGAGCATTAATTTGACTACACAACTCATTCCTATGAAGATACATTCAAAGTTAGAAAGCTCGCTCAGCTCGGGCTGAAAATGCATTTCGCAATAAAAACTCAAATTGAGTGTCACGCCTAAACCAAAGAGCTTATGCACACACTTCAACATGTATTTTTTTCAGGATTACCTCCTGAAGCCTAAATGAGCAATAATTTGACGACACAACTCATTCCTATGAAGATACATTCAAACTCACAAAACGGGCTCAGCTCGAGCTGAAAAGTCATTTAAAGCAATAAAAACTCAAATTGAGTGTCACACCTAAACCAAAGGACTTATGCACACACTTCAACATGTATTTTGTTCAAGATGGCCTCCTGAAGCCTAAATGAGCATTATTTTGATCCTCGGAGACAATAACGGACTTTGGTCAGTAGAGGGCAACATAGACCATAACATGATTCAAGACATATTTTGAAAACTTGTTCCACTCGGCCTGAAAATGCATTTAAAGCAATAATATCTCAAATTGAGTGTCACGCCCAAACCAAATGACTTTTGCACACACTTCAACATGTATTTAGTTCAGGATGTCCTCCTGAAGCCTAAATGAGCAGTAATTTGACTACACAACTCATTCCTATGAAGATACATTCAAACTCAAAAAACGTGCTCAGCTCGGCAAAAAATGCATTTAAAGCAATAAAAACTCAAATTGAGTGTCACGCGTAAACCAAAGGACGGATGCACACACTTCAACATGTATTTTGTTCAGGATGTCCTCCTGAAGCCTAAATGAGCATTAATTTGACTACACAACTCATTCCTATGAAGATACATTCAAAGTCAGAAAGCGCGCTCAGCTCGGGCTGAAAATGCATTTAAAGCAATAAAAACTCAAATTGAGTGTCACACCTAAACCAAAGGACTTATGCACACACCTCAACATGTATTTAGTTCAGGATGTGCTCCTGAAGCCTAAATGAGCAGTAATTTGACCACACAACTCATTCCTATGAAGATACATTCAAACTCACAAAACGTGCTCAGCTCGGGCTGAAAATGCATTTAAAGCAATAAAAACTCAAATTGAGTGTCACGCCTAAACCAAAGGACTTATGAACATACTTCAACATGTATTTTGTTCAGGATGTCCTCCTGAAGCCTAAATGAGCATTCATTTGACCATAACTCATTCCTATGAAGATACATTCAAAGTCAGAAAGCGCGCTCAGCTCGGGCTGAAAATGCATTTAAAGCAATAAAAACTCAAATTGAGTGTCACACCCAAACCAAAGGACTTTTGCACACACTTTAACATGTATTTAGTTCAGGATGTCCTCCTGAAGCCTAAATGAGCAGTAATTTGACTACACAACTCATTCCTATGAAGATACATTCAAACTCACAAAACGTGCTCAGCTCGGGCTGAAAATGCATTTAAAGCAATAAAAACTCAAATTGAGTGTCACGCCTAAACCAAAGGACTTATGAACATACTTCAACATGTATTTTGTTCAGGATGTCCTCCTGAAGCCTAAATGAGCATTCATTTGACCATAACTCATTCCTATGAAGATACATTCAAACTCACAAAACGGGCTCAGCTCGAGCTGAAAAGTCATTTAAAGCAATAAAACCTCAAATTGAGTGTCACACCTAAACCAAAGGACTTATGCACACACTTCAACATAAATTTTGTTCAGGATGACCTCCTGAAGCCTATATGAGCATTAATTTGACCACACAACTCATTCCTATAAAGATACATTCAAACTCACAAAACGTGCTCAGCTCGGGCTGAAAATGCATTTAAAGCAATAAAAACTCAAATTGAGTGTCACGCCTAAACCAAAGGACTCATGCACACACTTCAACATGTATTTTGTTCAGGATGGCCTCCTGAAGCCTAAATGAGCATTAATTTGACTACACAACTCATTCCTATGAAGATACATTCAAAGTTAGAAAGCGTGCTCAGCTCGGGCTGAAAATGCATTTAAGGCAATAAAAACTCAAATTGAGTGTCACACCTAAACCAAAGGACTTATTCACACACTTCAACATGTACTTAATTCAGGATGTCCTCCTGAAGGCTAAATGAGCATTATTTTGATCACACAACTCATTCCTATGAAGATACATTCAAACTCACAAAACTTGCTCAGCTCGGGCTGAAGATGCATTTAAAGCAATAAAAACTCAAATTGAGTGTCATGCCTAAACCAAAGCACTTATGCACACACTTCAACATGTATTTTGTTCAGGATGACCTCCTGAAGCCTAAATGAGCATTAATTTGACCACACACCTCATTCCTATGAAGATACATTCAAACAAGGAAAACGTGCTCAGCTCAGCCTGAAAATGCATTTCGCAATAAAAACTCAAATTGAGTGTCACGCCTAAACCAAAGGACTTATGCACGCACTTGAACATGTATTATGTTCAGGATGACCTCCTGAAGCCTATATGAGCATTAATTTGACCACACAACTCATTACTATGAAGATACATTCAAACTCACAAAACGCGCTCATCTCGGGCTGAAAATGCATTTAAAGCAATAAAAACTCAAATTGAGTGTCACGCCTAAACCAAAGGACTTATGCACACACTTCAACATGTATTTAGTTCAGTATGTCCTCCTGAAGCCCAAATGGGCATTCATTTGACTACATAACTCATTCCTATGAAGATACATTCAAACTCAGGAAAAGTGCTCAGCTCGGCCTGAAAATGCATTTAAAGCAATTAAACTCAAATTGAGTGTCACTCCTAAACCAAAGGACTTATGCACACACTTCAACATGTATTTAGTTCAGTATGTCCTCCTGAAGCCTAAATGACAATTAATTTGACTACACAACTCATTCCTATGAAGATACATTCAAAGTCAGAAAGCGCGCTCAGCTCGGTCTGAAAATGCATTTATAGCAATAAAAACTCAAATTGAGTGTCACGCCTAAACCAAAGGACTTATGCACACACGTCAACATGTATTTAGTTGAGGATGTCCTCCTGAAGCCCAAATGGGCATTCATTTGACTACATAACTCATTCCTATGAAGATACATTCAAACTCAGAAAAAGTGCTCAGCTCGGCCTGAAAATGCATTTAAAGCAATTAAACTTAAATTGAGTGTCACTCCTAAACCAAAGGACTTATGCACACACTTCAACATGTATTTAGTTTAGTATGTCCTCCTGAAGCCTAAATGACAATTAATTTGACTACACAACTCATTCCTATGAAGATACATTCAAAGTCAGAAAGCGCGCTCAGCTCGGTCTGAAAATGCTTTTATAGCAATAAAAACTCAAATTGAGTGTCACGCCTAAACCAAAGGACTTATGCACACACTGCAACACGTATTTTGTTCAGGATGACCTCCTGAAGCCTAAATGAGCAGTAATTTGACCACACAACTCATTCCTATGAAGATACATTCAAAGTCAGAAAAAGTGCTCAGCTCGGCCTGAAAATGCATTTAAAGCAATTAAACTCAAATTGAGTGTCACTCCTAAACCAAAGGACTTATGCACACACTTCAACATGTATTTAGTTCAGTATGTCCTCCTGAAGCCTAAATGACAATTAATTTGACTACACAACTCATTCCTATGAAGATACATTCAAAGTCAGAAAGCGCGCTCAGCTCGGTCTGAAAATGCATTTAAAGCAATAAAAACTCAAATTGACTGTCGCGCCCAAACCAAAGGACTTATGCACACACTTCAACATTTACTGAGTTCAGGATGTCCTCCTGAAGCCTAAATGAGCATTGTTTTGATCACACATCTCATTCCTATGAAGATACATTCAAACTCACAAAACGTGCTCAGCTCGGGCTGAAAATACATTTAAAGCAATAAAAACTCAAATTGAGTGTCACGCCTAAACCAAAGGACTTATGCACGCACTTCAACATGTACTGAGTTCAGGATGTCCTCCTGAAGCCTAAATGAGCATTGTTTTGATCACACAACTCATTCCTATGAAGATACATTCAAACTCACAAAATGTGCTCAGCTCGGGCTGAAAATGCATTTAAAGCAATAAAAACTCAAATTGAGTGTCACGCCTAAACCAAAGGACTTATGCACACACTTCAACATGTATTTAGTTCAGGATGTCCTCCTGAAGCCTAAATGAGCAGTAATTTGACCACACAACTCATTCCTATGAAGATACATTCAAACTCACAAAACGTGCTCAGCTCGGGCTGAAAATGCATTTAAAGCAATACAAACTCAAATTGAGTGTCACGCCTAAACCAAAGGACTTATGCACACACTTCAACATGTATTTAGTTCAGTATGTCCTCCTGAAGCCTAAATGACAATTAATTTGACTACACAACTCATTCCTATGAAGATACATTCAAACTCAGAAAAAGTGCTCAGCTCGGCCTGAAAATGCATTTAAAGCAATTAAACTCAAATTGAGTGTCACTCCTAAACCAAAGGACTTATGCACACACTTCAACATGTATTTAGTTCAGTATGTCCTCCTGAAGCCTAAATGACAATTAATTTGACTACACAACTCATTCCTATGAAGATACATTCAAAGTCAGAAAGCGCGCTCAGCTCGGTCTGAAAATGCATTTAAAGCAATAAAAACTCAAATTGACTGTCGCGCCCAAACCAAAGGACTTATGCACACACTTCAACATTTACTGAGTTCAGGATGTCCTCCTGAAGCCTAAATGAGCATTGTTTTGATCACACATCTCATTCCTATGAAGATACATTCAAACTCACAAAACGTGCTCAGCTCGGGCTGAAAATACATTTAAAGCAATAAAAACTCAAATTGAGTGTCACGCCTAAACCAAAGGACTTATGCACGCACTTCAACATGTACTGAGTTCAGGATGTCCTCCTGAAGCCTAAATGAGCATTGTTTTGATCACACAACTCATTCCTATGAAGATACATTCAAACTCACAAAACGTGCTCAGCTCGGGCTGAAAATGCATTTAAAGCAATAAAAACTCAAATTGAGTGTCACGCCTAAACCAAAGGACTTATGCACACACTTCAACATGTATTTAGTTCAGGATGTCCTCCTGAAGCCTAAATGAGCAGTAATTTGACCACACAACTCATTCCTATGAAGATACATTCAAACTCACAAAACGTGCTCAGCTCGGGCTGAAAATGCATTTAAAGCAATACAAACTCAAATTGAGTGTCACGCCTAAACCAAAGGACTTATGCACACACTTCAACATGTATTTAGTTCAGGATGTCCTCCTGAAGCCTAAATGAGCAGTAATTTGACAACACAACTCATTCCTATGAAGATACATTCAAACTCACAAAACGTGCTCAGCTCGGGCTGAAAATGCATTTAAAGCAATACAAACTCAAATTGAGTGTCACACCTAAACCAAAGGACTTATGCACACACTTCAACATGTATTTAGTTCAGGATGTCCTCCTGAAGCCTAAATGAGCAGTAATTTGACCACACAACTCATTCCTATGAAAATACATTTAACTCAAAAAACGTGCTCAGCTTGGGCAGAAAATGCATTTAAAGCAAAAAAAATTCTAATTGAGTGTCACGCCTAAACCAAAGGACTTATGCACACACTTGAACATGTATTTAGTTCAGGATGTCCTCCTGAAGCCTAAATAAGCATTAATTTGACCACACAACTCATTCCTATGAAGATACATTCAAACTCAGAAAACGCGCTCGGCTCGTGTTGAAAATGCATTTAAAGCAATAAAAACTCAAATTGAGTGTCACACCTAAACCAAAGGACCTATGCACACACTTTAACATGTATTTTGTTCAGGATGACCTCCTGAAGCCTATATGAGCATTAATTTGACCACAAAACTCATTCCTATGAAGATACATTCAAACTCACAAAACGTGCTCAGCTCGGGCTGAAAATGCATTTAAAGCGATAAAAACTCAAATTGAGTGTCACGCCTAAACCAAAGGACTTATGCACACACTTCAACATGTATTTTGTTCAGGATGACCTCCTGAAGCCTAAATGAGCATTAATTCGACCACACAACTCATTCCTATGAAGATACATTCCAACTCACAAAACGTGCTCAGCTCGGCCTGAAAATGCATTTAAAGCAATAAAAACTCAAATTGAGTGTCACGCCCAAACCAAGGGACTTATGCACACACTTCAACATATACTTAGTTCAGGATGTCCTCCTGAAGCCTAAATGAGCATTAATTTGATCACACAACTCATTCCTATGAAGATACATTCAAACTCACAAAACGTGCTCAGCTCGGGCTGAAAATGCATTTAAAGCAATAAAAACTCAAATTGAGTGTCACGCCTAAACCAAAGGACTTATGCACACACATCAACATGTATTTAGTTCAGGATGTCCTACTGAAGCCTAAATGAGCAGTAATTTGACCACACAACTCATTCCTATGAAGATACATTCAAACTCAAAAAACGTGCTCAGCTTGGCAAAAAACGCATTTAAAGCAATAAAAACTCAAATTGAGTGTCACGCCTAAACCAAAGGACTGATGCACACACTTCAAAGTGTGTTTTGTTCAGGATGGAATCCTGAAGCCTAAATGAGCATTAATTTGACTACACAACTCATTCCTATGAAGATACATTCAAAGTCAGAAAGCGCGCTCAGCTCGGGCTGAAAATGCATTTAAAGCAATAAAAACTCATATTGAGTGTCACGCCTAAACCAAAGGACTGATGCACACACTTCAACATGTCTTTTGTTCAGAATGGCCTCCTGAAGCATAAATGAGCATTAATTTGACTACACAACTCATTCCAATGAAGATACATTCAAAGTCACAAAACGTGCTCAGCTCAGCCTGAAAATGCATTTAAAGCAATAAAAACTCAAATTGAGTGTCGCGCCCAAACCAAAGGACTTATGCACACACTTCAACATGTGTTTTGTTCAGGATGGCCTCCTGAAGCCTAAATGATCATTATTTTGACTACGCAACTCATTCCTATGAAGATACATTCAAAGTCAGAAAGCGCGCTCAGCTCGGGCTGAAAATGCATTTAAAGCAATAAAAACTCAAATTGAGTGTCACGCCTAAACCAAAGGACTTATGCACACACTTCAACATGTATTTTGTTCAGGATGGTCTCCTGAAGCCTAAATGAGCATTCATTTGACTACACAACTCATTCCTATGAAGATACATTCAAAGTCAGAAAGCGCGCTCAGCTCGGGCTGAAAATGCATTTAAAGCAATAAAAACTCAAATTGAGTGTCACGCCTAAACCAAAGGACTTATGCACACACATCAACATGTATTTAGTTCAGGATGTCCTCCTGAAGCCTAAATGAGCAGTAATTTGACCACACAACTCATTCCTATGAAGATACATTTAACCTGTTGTAACTGTCATATGCTTGTGCAGGAGTTTTTTTGCCTCACTCAAATTATCCTCAAAATGAGGGTAGTTCGAGCGTGGGTTTTTTTCTCCCTCTCTCCCTCCCCTGTGGTTTCTTTCTGACCTTCGGGTTGAG
Source organism: Hippocampus guttulatus (assembly GCF_054856545.1). Classification (NCBI taxonomy): domain Eukaryota; kingdom Metazoa; phylum Chordata; class Actinopteri; order Syngnathiformes; family Syngnathidae; genus Hippocampus; species Hippocampus guttulatus. The sequence continues at coordinate 1,409,118 of NW_028233883.1, read as the reverse complement.
TGAACGCTGGCGCGTTTTGGCTGCCGCTGCTCAACCCGTATTGTTTTGTGTTTTTTGTTCTTGTAAAGTGTCCTTGGGTGTCTTGAAAGGCGCTTATAAATAAAATGTATTATTATTATTATTATTATTATTAACTCAAAAAACGTGCTCAGCTTGGGCAGAAAATGCATTTAAAGCAAAAAAAAACTCAAATTGAGTGTCACGCCTAAACCAAAGGACTTATGCACACACTTTAACATGTATTTTGTTCAGGATGACCTCCTGAAGCCTATATGAGCATTAATTTGACCACACAACTCATTCCTATGAAGATACATTCAAACTCACAAAACGTGCTCAGCTCGGGCTGAAAATGCATTTAAAGCGATAAAAATTCAAATTGAGTGTCACGCCTAAACCAAAGGACTTATGCTTACACTTCAACATGTATTTAGTTCAGGATGTCCTCCTGAAGCCTAAATGAGCAGTAATTTGACCACACAACTCATTCCTATGAAGATACATTCAAACTCACAAAACGTGCTCAGCTCGGGCTGAAAATGCATTTAAAGCAATAAAAACTCAAATTGAGTGTCACGCCTAAACCAAAGGACTTATGCACACACTTCAACATGTATTTAGTTCAGGATGTCCTCCTGAAGCCTAAATGAGCAGTAATTTGACCACACAACTCATTCCTATGAAGATACATTCAAACTCACAAAACGTGCTCAGCTCGGCCTGAAAATGCATTTAAAGCAATAAAAACTCAAATTGAGTGTCACGCCTAAACCAAAGGACTGATGCACACACTTCAACATGTGTTTTGTTCAGGATGGCCTCCTGAAGCCTAAATGATCATTATTTTGACTACGCAACTCATTCCTATGAAGATACATTCAAAGTCAGAAAGCGCGCTCAGCTCGGGCTGAAAATGCATTTAAAGCAATAAAAACTCAAATTGAGTGTCACGCCTAAACCAAAGGACTTATGCACACACTTCAACATGTATTTTGTTCAGGATGGTCTCCTGAAGCCTAAATGAGCATTCATTTGACTACACAACTCATTCCTATGAAGATACATTCAAAGTCAGAAAGCGCGCTCAGCTCGGGCTGAAAATGCATTTAAAGCAATAAAAACTCAAATTGAGTGTCACGCCTAAACCAAAGGACTTATGCACACACATCAACATGTATTTAGTTCAGGATGTCCTCCTGAAGCCTAAATGAGCAGTAATTTGACCACACAACTCATTCCTATGAAGATACATTTAACCTGTTGTAACTGTCATATGCTTGTGCAGGAGTTTTTTTGCCTCACTCAAATTATCCTCAAAATGAGGGTAGTTCGAGCGTGGGTTTTTTTCTCCCTCTCTCCCTCCCCTGTGGTTTCTTTCTGACCTTCGGGTTGAGTGAACGCTGGCGCGTTTTGGCTGCCGCTGCTCAACCCGTATTGTTTTGTGTTTTTTGTTCTTGTAAAGTGTCCTTGGGTGTCTTGAAAGGCGCTTATAAATAAAATGTATTATTATTATTATTATTATTATTAACTCAAAAAACGTGCTCAGCTTGGGCAGAAAATGCATTTAAAGCAAAAAAAAACTCAAATTGAGTGTCACGCCTAAACCAAAGGACTTATGCACACACTTTAACATGTATTTTGTTCAGGATGACCTCCTGAAGCCTATATGAGCATTAATTTGACCACACAACTCATTCCTATGAAGATACATTCAAACTCACAAAACGTGCTCAGCTCGGGCTGAAAATGCATTTAAAGCGATAAAAATTCAAATTGAGTGTCACGCCTAAACCAAAGGACTTATGCTTACACTTCAACATGTATTTAGTTCAGGATGTCCTCCTGAAGCCTAAATGAGCAGTAATTTGACCACACAACTCATTCCTATGAAGATACATTCAAACTCACAAAACGTGCTCAGCTCGGGCTGAAAATGCATTTAAAGCAATAAAAACTCAAATTGAGTGTCACGCCTAAACCAAAGGACTTATGCACACACTTCAACATGTATTTAGTTCAGGATGTCCTCCTGAAGCCTAAATGAGCAGTAATTTGACCACACAACTCATTCCTATGAAGATACATTCAAACTCACAAAACGTGCTCAGCTCGGCCTGAAAATGCATTTAAAGCAATAAAAACTCAAATTGAGTGTCACGCCTAAACCAAAGGACTGATGCACACACTTCAACATGTGTTTTGTTCAGGATGGCCTCCTGAAGCCTAAATGATCATTATTTTGACTACGCAACTCATTCCTATGAAGATACATTCAAAGTCAGAAAGCGCGCTCAGCTCGGGCTGAAAATGCATTTAAAGCAATAAAAACTCAAATTGAGTGTCACGCCTAAACCAAAGGACTTATGCACACACTTCAACATGTATTTTGTTCAGGATGGTCTCCTGAAGCCTAAATGAGCATTCATTTGACTACACAACTCATTCCTATGAAGATACATTCAAAGTCAGAAAGCGCGCTCAGCTCGGGCTGAAAATGCATTTAAAGCAATAAAAACTCAAATTGAGTGTCACACCTAAACCAAAGGACCTATGCACACACTTTAACATGTATTTTGTTCAGGATGACCTCCTGAAGCCTATATGAGCATTAATTTGACCACACAACTCATTCCTATGAAGATACATTCAAACTCACAAAACGTGCTCAGCTCGGGCTGAAAATGCATTTAAAGCGATAAAAATTCAAATTGAGTGTCACGCCTAAACCAAAGGACTTATGCTTACACTTCAACATGTATTTAGTTCAGGATGTCCTCCTGAAGCCTAAATGAGCAGTAATTTGACCACACAACTCATTCCTATGAAGATACATTCAAACTCACAAAACGTGCTCAGCTTGGGCTGAAAATGCATTTAAAGCGATAAAAACTCAAATTTAGTGTCACGCCTAAACCAAAGGACTTATGCTTACACTTCAACATGTATTTAGTTCAGGATGTCCTCCTGAAGCCTAAATGAGCAGTAATTTGACCACACAACTCATTCCTATGAAGATACATTCAAACTCACAAAACGTGCTCAGCTCGGCCTGAAAATGCATTTAAAGCAATAAAAACTCAAATTGAGTGTCACGCCCAAACCAAGGGACTTATGCACACACTTCAACATGTACTTAGTTCAGGATGTCCTCCTGAAGCCTAAATGAGCATTAATTTGATCACACAACTCATTCCTATGAAGATACATTCAAACTCAAAAAACGTGCTCAGCTTGGCAAAAAACGCATTTAAAGCAATAAAAACTCAAATTGAGTGTCGCGCCCAAACCAAAGGACTTATGCACACACTTCAACATGTACTTAGTTCAGGATGTCCTCCTGAAGCCTAAATGAGCATTAATTTGATCACACAACTCATTCCTATGAAGATACATTCAAACTCAAAAAACGTGCTCAGCTTGGCAAAAAACGCATTTAAAGCAATAAAAACTCAAATTGAGTGTCACGCCTAAACCAAAGGACTGATGCACACACTTCAACATGTCTTTTGTTCAGGATGGCCTCCTGAAGCCTAAATGAGCATTAATTTGACTACACAACTCATTCCAATGAAGATACATTCAAAGTCACAAATCGTGCTCAGCTCGGCCTGAAAATGCATTTAATAATAATAATAATAATGCATTTTATTTAAAAGCGCCTTTCATGCCACCCAAGGACACTGTACAGACAATAAGAAAATACAATGTAAAAATTAGTAAACGAGATATTATATAAAAACAGGACATAAAATATAAAATCATAAAAACATAGGAAATGGAAGAGCTATGTGTTGTAGGCAATCCTGAACAGGTGTGTTTTTAGACGGGACTTGAAAGTGGAAAGAGGTGTGCAGTTTTGGAGGTCCGGAGGTAGGTTGTTCCAGAGCTTTGGAGCAGCGTGACTGAAGGCTCTGGCTCCCATGGTGCTCAGTCGGGCAGGGGGCACTGACAGGCGGAGGGAGGACGAGGATCTGAGGGAGCGAGAGGGGATATGCACCTGGAGAAGGTCGGATAGGTAAGGAGGGGCCAGGTTGTGGATGGCCATATATGTATATAGAAGCAGTTTGTAATTGATGCGATGTTGAACAGGGAGCCAGTGAAGCTGTTGGAGAACGGGGGTGATGTGCTGCTGGGAAGATGTTTTTGTGATGATGCGAGCAGAGGCGTTTTGGACCAGCTGGATTTTATGAAGGGACTTTTGAGGTAGGCCGAAGAGGAGAGCGTTGCAGTAATCAAGGCGGGATGTGACAAGACTGTGGACAAGAATAGCAGTGGTGCGGGGGGTGAGGGAAGGGCGAAGTCTGGTAATATTGCGGAGGTGGAAATAAGCAGTGCGGGTGATGGTGTTGATATGTGAGTGGAAGGTGAGCATGCTATCCAGGATGACACCCAGACTCTTAACCTGGGGGGAGGGGGACACTAGGGAGCTGTCAATGTTGAAGGAAAAACTGTTTACTTTGGATAAAGTGGATTTGGTGCCAAGAAGGAGGACTTCAGTTTTATTAGTATTTAATTTAAGAAAGTTTGTTGTGAACCATGTTTTGAGTTCGGAGAGGCAAGAGGTGAGGGAGGGGGGTGGGAGTATGGACTTTTGCTTGCAGGAGAGGTAGAGCTGGGTGTCATCAGCAAAGCAGTGAAAGTGGATATTAAATTTTAAAGCAATAAAAACTCAAATTGAGTGTCACGCCTAAACCAAAGGACTGATGCACACACTTCAACATGTCTTTTGTTCAGGATGGCCTCCTGAAGCATAAATGAGCATTAATTTGACTAAATAACTCATTCCAATGAAGATACATTCAAAGTCACAAAACGTGCTCAGCTCAGCCTGAAAATGCATTTAAAGCAATAAAAACTCAAATTGAGTGTCGCGCCCAAACCAAAGGACTTATGCACACACTTCAACATGTATTTTGTTCAGGATGACATCCTGAAGCCTAAATGAGAATTAATTTGACCACACAACTCATTCCTATGAAGATACATTCAAACTCACAAAACGTGCTCAGCTCGGCCTGAAAATGCATTTAAAGCAATAAAAACTCAAATTGAGTGTCACGCCCAAACCAAGGGACTTATGCACACACTTCAACATGTACTTAGTTCAGGATGTCCTCCTGAAGCCTAAATGAGCATTAATTTGATCACACAACTCATTCCTATGAAGATACATTCAAACTCACAAAACGTGCTCAGCTCGGGCTGAAAATGCATTTAAAGCAATAAAAACTCAAATTGAGTGTCACGCCTAAACCAAAGGACTTATAAACACACTTCAACATGTATTTAGTTCAGGATGTCCTCCTGAAGCCTAAATGAGCAGTAATTTGACTACACAACTCATTCCTACGAAGATACATTCAAACTCAAAAAATGAGTTTAGCTCGGCAAAAAATGCATTTAAAGCAATAAAAACACAAATTGAGTGTCACGCCTAAACCAAAGGACTGATGCACACCCTTCAACATGTATTTTGTTCAGGATTACCTCCTGAAGCCTATATGAGCATTAATTTGACCACACAACTCATTCCTATGAAGATACATTCAAACTCACAAAACATGCTCAGCTCGGGCTGAAAATGCATTTAAAGCAATAAACACTCAAATTGAGTGTCACACCTAAACCAAAGGACTTATGCACACACTTCAACATGTATTTTGTTCAGGATGACCTCCTGAAGCCTAAATGAGCAACAATTTGACCACACAACTCATTCCTATGAAGATACATTTAAACTCACAAAACGTGCTCTGCTCGGGCTGAAAATGCATTTAAAGCAATAAAAACTCAAATTGAGTGTCACGCCTAAACCAAAGGACTTATGCACCACTTCAACATGTATTTTGTTCAGGATGGCCTCCTGAAGCCTAAATGAGCATTCATTTGACTACACAACTCATTCCTATGAAGATACATTCAAAGTCAGAAAGCGCACTCAGCTCGGGCTGAAAATGCATTTAAAGCAATAAAAACTCGAATTGTGTGTCATGCCTAAATGCACACACTTCAACATGTATTTTGTTCAGGATGGCCTCCTGAAGCCTATATGAGCATTAATTTGACCACACAACTCATTCCTATGGAGATACATTCAAACTCACAAAACGTGCTCAGCTTGGGCTGAAAATGCATTTAAAGCAATTAAAACTCAAATTGAGTGTCACGCCTAAACCAAAGGACTTATGCACACACTTCAACATGTATTTTGTTCAGGATGGCCTCCGGAAGCCTAAATGAGCATTAATTTGACTACACAACTCATTCCTATGAAGATACATTCAAAGTTAGAAAGTTCGCTCAGCTCGGGCTGAAAATGCATTTAAGGCAATAAAAACTCAAATTGAGTGTCACACCTAAACCAAAGGACTTATGCACACACTTCAACATGTATTTTGTTCAAGATGACCTCCTGAAGCCTATATGAGCATTAATTTGACCACACAACTCATTCCTATGAAGATACATTCAAACTCAAAACGTGCTCAGCTCGGGCTGAAAATGCATTTAAAGCAATAAAAACTCAAATTGAGTGTCACGCCTAAACCAAAGGACTTATGCCCACACTTCAACATGTATTTAGTTCAGGATGTCCTCCTGAAGCCTAAATGAGCAGTAATTGACCACACAACTCATTCCTATGAAGATACATTCAAACTCACAAAACATGCTCAGCTCGGCCTGAAAATGCATTTAAAGCAATAAAAACTCAAATTGAGTGTCACGCCCAAACCAAAGGACTTTTGCACACACTTCAACATGTATTTAGTTCAGGATGTCCCCCTGAAGCCTAAATGAGCAGTAATTTGACTACACAACTCATTCCTATAAAGATACATTCAAAGTCAAAAAACGTGCTCAGCTCGGCAAAAAATGCATTTAAAGCAATAAAAACTCAAATTGAGTGTCACGCCTGAACCAAAGGACTGATGCACACACTTCAACATATATTTTGTTCAGGATGGCCTCCTGAAGCCTATATGAGCATTAATTTGACCACACAACTCATTCCTATGGAGATACATTCAAACTCACAAAACGTGCTCAGCTCGGGCTGAAAATGCATTTAAAGCAATTAAAACTCAAATTGAGTGTCACGCCTAAACCAAAGGACTAATGCACACACTTCAACATGTATTTTGTTCAGGATGGCCTCCTGAAGCCTAAATGAGCATTAATTTGACTACAAAACTCATTCCTATGAAGATACATTCAAAGTCAGAAAGCGCGCTCAGGTCGGGCTGAAAATGCATTTAAAGCAATAAAAACTCAAATTGAGTGTCACGCCTAAACCAAAGGACTTATGCACACACTTCAACATGTATTTTGTTCAGGATGACCTCCTGAAGCCTAAATGAGCAATAATTTGACCACACAACTCATTCCTATGAAGATACATTTAAACTCACAAAACGTGCTCTGCTCGGGCTGAAAATGCATTTAAAGCAATAAAAACTCAAATTGAGTGTCACGCCTAAACCAAAGGACTTATGCACCACTTCAACATGTATTTTGTTCAGGATGACCTCCTGAAGCCTAAATGAGCAATAATTTGACCACACAACTCATTCCTATGAAGATACATTCAAACTCACAAAACGTGCTCAGCTCGGGCTGAAAATGCATTTAAAGCAATAAACACTCAAATTGAGTGTCACACCTAAACCAAAGGACTTATGCACACACTTCAACATGTATTTTGTTCAGGATGACCTCCTGAAGCCTAAATGAGCAATAATTTGACCACACAACTCATTCCTATGAAGATACATTTAAACTCACAAAACGTGCTCTGCTCGGGCTGAAAATGCATTTAAAGCAATAAAAACTCAAATTGAGTGTCACGCCTAAACCAAAGGACTTATGCACCACTTCAACATGTATTTTGTTCAGGATGTCCTCCTGAAGCCTAAATGAGCATTAATTTGACTACACAACTCATTCCTATGAAGATACATTCAAAGTCAGAAAGCGCACTCAGCTCGGGCTGAAAATGCATTTAAAGCAATAAAAACTCGAATTGTGTGTCACGCCTAAATGCACACACTTCAACATGTATTTTGTTCAAGATGACCTCCTGAAGCCTATATGAGCATTAATTTGACCACACAACTCATTCCTATAAAGATACATTCAAACTCAAAACGTGCTCAGCTCGGGCTGAAAATGCATTTAAAGCAATAAAAACTCAAATTGAGTGTCACGCCTAAACCAAAGGACTTATGCCCACACTTCAACATGTATTTAGTTCAGGATGTCCTCCTGAAGCCTAAATGAGCAGTAATTTGACCACACAACTCATTCCTATGAAGATACATTCAAACTCACAAAACGTGCTCAGCTCGGCCTGAAAATGCATTTAAAGCAATAAAAACTCAAATTGAGTGTCACGCCCAAACCAAAGGACTTATGCAACCACTTCAACATGTATTTTGTTCAGGATGACCTCCTGAAGCCTAAATGAGCATTGTTTTGATCACACAACTCATTCCTATGAAGATACATTCAAACTCACAAAACGTGCTCAGCTCGGGCTGAAAATGCATTTAAAGCAATAAAAACTCAAATTGAGTGTCACGCCTAAACCAAAGGACTTATGCACGCACTTCAACATGTACTGAGTTCAGGATGTCCTCCTGAAGCCTAAATGAGCATTGTTTTGATCACACAACTCATTCCTATGAAGATACATTCAAACTCACAAAACGTGCTCAGCTCGGGCTGAAAATGCATTTAAAGCAATAAAAACTCAAATTGAGTGTCACGCCTAAACCAAAGGACTTATGCACACACATCAACATGTATTTAGTTCAGGATGTCCTCCTGAAGCCTAAATGAGCAGTAATTTGACCACACAACTCATTCCTATGAAGATACATTTAACCTGTTGTAACTGTCATATGCTTGTGCAGGAGTTTTTTTGCCTCACTCAAATTATCCTCAAAATGAGGGTAGTTCGAGCGTTGGTTTTTTTTCTCCCTCTCTCCCTCCCCTGTGGTTTCTTTCTGACCTTCGGGTTTAGTGAACGCTGGCGCGTTTTGGCTGCCGCTGCTCAACCAGTATTGTTTTGTGTTTTTTGTTCTTGTAAAGTGTCCTTGGGTGTCTTGAAAGGCGCTTATAAATAAAATGTATTATTATTATTATTATTATTATTATTATTAACTCAAAAAACGTGCTCAGCTTGGGCAGAAAATGCATTTAAAGCAATAAAAACTCAAATTGAGTGTCACACCTAAACCAAAGGACCTATGCACACACTTTAACATGTATTTTGTTCAGGATGACCTCCTGAAGCCTATATGAGCATTAATTTGACCACACAACTCATTCCTATGAAGATACATTCAAACTCACAAAACGTGCTCAGCTCGGGCTGAAAATGCATTTAAAGCGATAAAAATTCAAATTGAGTTTCACGCCTAAACCAAAGGACTTATGCTTACACTTCAACATGTATTTAGTTCAGGATGTCCTCCTGAAGCCTAAATGAGCAGTAATTTGACCACACAACTCAGTCCTATGAAGATACATTCAAACTCACAAAACGTGCTCAGCTCGGCCTGAAAATGCATTTAAAGCAATAAAAACTCAAAATGAGTGTCACGCCCAAACCAAGGGACTTATGCACACACTTCAACATGTACTTAGTTCAGGATGTCCTCCTGAAGCCTAAATGAGCATTACTTTGATCACACAACTCATTCCTATGAAGATACATTCAAACTCAAAAAACGTGCTCAGCTTGGCAAAAAACGCATTTAAAGCAATAAAAACTCAAATTGAGTGTCACGCCTAAACCAAAGGACTGATGCACACACTTCAACATGTGTTTTGTTCAGGATGGCCTCCTGAAGCCTAAATGATCATTATTTTGACTACACAACTCATTCCTATGAAGATATATTCAAAGTCAGAAAGCGCGCTCAGCTCGGGCTGAAAATGCATTTAAAGCAATAAAAACTCAAATTGAGTGTCACACCTAAACCAAAGGACCTATTTACACACTTTAACATGCATTTTGTTCAGGATGACCTCCTGAAGCCTATTTGAGCATTAATTTGACCACACAACTCATTCCTACGAAGATACATTCAAACTCAAAAAATGAGTTTAGCTCGGCAAAAAATGCATTTAAAGCAATAAAAACTCAAATTGAGTGTCACGCCTAAACCAAAGGACTTATGCACACACTTCAACATGTATTTAGTTCAGGATGTCCTCCTGAAGCCTAAATGAGCAGTAATTTGACCACACAACTCATTCCTATGAAGATACATTCAAACTCACAAAACGTGCTCAGCTCGGCCTGAAAATGCATTTAAAGCAATAAAAACTCAAATTGAGTGTCACGCCCAAACCAAGGGACTTATGCACACACTTCCACATGTACTTAATTCAGGATGTCCTCCTGAAGCCTAAATGAGCATTAATTTGATCACACAACTCATTCCTATGAAGATACATTCAAACTCAAAAAACGTGCTCAGCTTGGCAAAAAACGCATTTAAAGCAATAAAAACTCAAATTGAGTGTCACGCCTAACCCAAAGGACTGATGCACACACTTCAACATGTGTTTTGTTCAGGATGGCCTCCTGAAGCCTAAATGATCATTAATTTGACTACACAACTCATTCCTATGAAGATACATTCAAAGTCAGAAAGCGCGCTCAGCTCGGGCTGAAAATGCATTTAAAGCAATAAAAACTCATATTGAGTGTCACGCCTAAACCAAAGGACTGATGCACACACTTCAACATGTCTTTTGTTCAGGATGGCCTCCTGAAGCCTAAATGAGCATTAATTTGACCACACAACTCATTCCTATGAAGATACATTCAAACTCACAAAACGTGCTCAGCTCGGGCTGAAAATGCATTTAAAGCGATAAAAACTCAAATTGAGTGTCACGCCTAAACCAAAGGACTTATGCACACACTTCAACATGCATTTTGTTCAAGATGACCACCTGAAGCCTAAATGAGCAGTAATTTGACCACACAACTCATTCCTATGAAGATACATTTAACCTGTTGTAACTGTCATATGCTTGTGCAGGAGTTTTTTTGCCTCACTCAAATTATCCTCAAAATGAGAGTAGTTCGAGCGTTGGTTTTTTTTCTCCCTCTCTCCCTCCCCTGTGGTTTCTTTCTGACCTTCGGGTTTAGTGAACGCTGGCGCGTTTTGGCTGCCGCTGCTCAACCAGTATTGTTTTGTGTTTTTTGTTCTTGTAAAGTGTCCTTGGGTGTCTTGAAAGGCGCTTATAAATAAAATGTATTATTATTATTATTATTATTATTATTATTAACTCAAAAAACGTGCTCAGCTTGGGCAGAAAATGCATTTAAAGCAATAAAAACTCAAATTGAGTGTCACACCTAAACCAAAGGACCTATGCACACACTTTAACATGTATTTTGTTCAGGATGACCTCCTGAAGCCTATATGAGCATTAATTTGACCACACAACTCATTCCTATGAAGATACATTCAAACTCACAAAACGTGCTCAGCTCGGGCTGAAAATGCATTTAAAGCGATAAAAATTCAAATTGAGTTTCACGCCTAAACCAAAGGACTTATGCTTACACTTCAACATGTATTTAGTTCAGGATGTCCTCCTGAAGCCTAAATGAGCAGTAATTTGACCACACAACTCATTCCTATGAAGATACATTCAAACTCACAAAACGTGCTCAGCTCGGCCTGAAAATGCATTTAAAGCAATAAAAACTCAAATTGAGTGTCACGCCCAAACCAAGGGACTTATGCACACACTTCCACATGTACTTAATTCAGGATGTCCTCCTGAAGCCTAAATGAGCATTAATTTGATCACACAACTCATTCCTATGAAGATACATTCAAACTCAAAAAACGTGCTCAGCTTGGCAAAAAACGCATTTAAAGCAATAAAAACTCAAATTGAGTGTCACGCCTAACCCAAAGGACTGATGCACACACTTCAACATGTGTTTTGTTCAGGATGGCCTCCTGAAGCCTAAATGATCATTAATTTGACTACACAACTCATTCCTATGAAGATACATTCAAAGTCAGAAAGCGCGCTCAGCTCGGGCTGAAAATGCATTTAAAGCAATAAAAACTCATATTGAGTGTCACGCCTAAACCAAAGGACTGATGCACACACTTCAACATGTCTTTTGTTCAGGATGGCCTCCTGAAGCCTAAATGAGCATTAATTTGACCACACAACTCATTCCTATGAAGATACATTCAAACTCACAAAACGTGCTCAGCTCGGGCTGAAAATGCATTTAAAGCGATAAAAACTCAAATTGAGTGTCACGCCTAAACCAAAGGACTTATGCACACACTTCAACATGCATTTTGTTCAAGATGACCACCTGAAGCCTAAATGAGCATTAATTTGACCACACAACTCATTCCTATGAAGATACATTTAAACTCACAAAACGTGCTCAGCTCGGGCTGAAAATGCATTTAAAGCAATAAAAACTCAAATTGAGTGTCATGCCTAAACCAAAGGACTTATGCACACACTTCAACATGTATTTTGTTCAGGATGACCTCCTGAAGCCTATATGAGCATTAATTTGACCACACAACTCATATCTATGAAGATACATTCAAACTCACAAAACGTGCTCAGCTCGTGCTGAAAATGCATTTAAAGCAATTAAACTCAAATTGAGTGTCACTCCTAAACCAAAGGACTTATACACACACTTCAACATGTCTTTTGTTCAGGATGGCCTCCTGAAGCATAAATGAGCATTAATTTGACTACACAACTCATTCCAATGAAGATACATTCAAAGTCACAAAACGTGCTCAGCTCGGCCTGAAAATGCATTTAAAGCAATAAAAACTCAAATTGAATGTCACGCCCAAACCAAAGGACTTATGCACACACTTCAACATGTATTTTGTTCAGGATGACATCCTGAAGCCTAAATGAGCATTAATTTGACCACACAACTCATTCCTATGAAGATACATTCAAACTCACAAAACGTGCTCAGCTCGGCCTGAAAATGCATTTAAAGCAATAAAAACTCAAATTGAATGTCACGCCCAAACCAAGGGACTTATGCACACACTTCAACATGTATTTAGTTCAGGATGTCCTCCTGAAGCCTAAATGAGCATTAATTTGATCACACAACTCATTCCTATGAAGATACATTCAAACTCACAAAACTTGCTCAGCTCGGGCTGAAAATGCATTTAAAGCAATAAATACTCAAATTGAGTGTCACGCCTAAACTAAAGGACTTATGCACACACTTCAACATGTATTTAGTTCAGGATGTCCTCCTGAAGCCTAAATGAGCAGTAATTTGACCACACAACTCATTCCTATGAAGATACATTCAAACTCTAAAAACGTGCTCAGCTCGGGCAGAAAATGCAATTAAAGCAAAAAAAAAACTCAAATTGAGTGTCACGCCTAAACCAAAGGACTTATGCTACACTTGAACATGTATTTAGTTCAGGATGTCCTCCTGAAGCCTAAATGAGCATTATTTTGACCATACAACTCATTCCTATGAAGATACATTCAAACTCAGAAAACGTGCTCAGCTCGGGCTGAAAATGCATTTAAAGCAATAAAAACTCAAATTGAGTGTCACACCTAAACCAAAGGACTTATGCACACACTTCAACATGTATTTTGTTCAGGACGGCCTCCTGAAGCCTAAATGCGCATTAGTTTGACGACACACCTCATTCCTATGAAGATACATTCAAAGTCAGAAAGCGCGCTCAGCTCGGGCTAAAAATGCATTTACAGCAATACAAACTCAAATTGAGTGTCACGCCTAAACCAAAGGACTTATGCACACACTTCAACATGTATTTTGTTCAGGACGGCCTCCTGAAGCCTAAATGAGCATTAGTTTGACTACACAACTCATTCCTATGAAGATACATTCAAAGTCAGAAAGCGCGCTCAGCTCGGGCTGAAAAAGCATTTAAAGCAATAAAAACTCAAATTGAGTGTCACGCCTAAACCAAAGGACTTATGCACACACTTCAACATGTATTTTGTTCAGGATGACCACCTGAAGCCTAAATGAGCAATAATTTGACCACACAACTCATTCCTATGAAGATACATTCAAAACTCACAAAGCGCGCTCAGCTCGGGCTGAAAATGCATTTAAAGCAATAAAAACTCAAATTGAGTGTCACGCCTAAACCAAAGGACTTATGCACACACTTCAACATGTATTTTGTTCAGGATGACCTCCTGAAGCCTAAATGGGCATTCATTTGACCACACAACTCATTCCTATGAAGATACATTCAAACTCAAAAAAGGTGCTCGGCTCGGTCTAAAAATGCATTTAAAGCAATAAAAACTCAAATTGAGTGTCACGCCTGAAGCAAAGGACTTATGCACACACTTCACATGTACTTAGTTCAGGATGTCCTCCTGAAGCCTAAATGAGCATTGTTTTGACAACACAACTCATTCCTATGAAGATACATTCAAACTCACAAAACGTGCTCAGCTCGGGCTGAAAATGCATTTAAAGCAATAAAAACTCAAATTGAGTGTCACGCCTAAACCAAAGGACTTATGCACACACTTCAACATGTATTTTGTTCAGGATGACCTCCTTGAAGCCTAAATGAGCGATAATTTGACCACACATTTCATTCCTATGAAGATACATTCAAAGTCAGAAAGCGCGCTCAGCTCGGGCTGAAAATGCATTTAAAGCAATAAAAACTCAAATTGAGTGTCACACCTAAACCAAAGGACTTATGCACACACTTCAACATGTATTTTGTTCAGGATGACCACCTGAAGCCTAAATGAGCATTAATTTGACCACACAACTCATTCCTATGAAGATACATTCAAACTCACAAAACGTGCTCAGCTCGGCCTGAAAATGCATTTAAAGCAATAAAAACTCAAATTGAGTGTCACACCTAAACCAAAGGATTATGCACACACTTCAACATGTATTTTGTTCAGGATGACCTCCTGAAGCCTATATGAGCATTAATTTGACCACACAACTCATTCCTATGAAGATACATTCAAAGTCAGAAAGCGCGCTCAGCTCGGGCTGAAAATGCATTTAAAGCAATAAAAACTCAAATTGAGTGTCACGCCTAAACCAAAGGACTTATGCACACACTTCAACATGTATTTAGTTCAGGATAACCACCTGAAGCCTAAATGAGCATTAATTTGACCACACAACTCATTCCTATGAAGATACATTCAAACTCACAAAACGTGCTCAGCTCGGGCTGAAAATGCATTTAAAGCAATAAAAACTCAAAATGAGTGTCACGCCTAAACCAAAGGACTTATGCACACACTTCAACATGTATTTTGTTCAGGATGACCTCCTGAAGCCTAAATGAGCAATAATTTGACCACACAACTCATTCCTATGAAGATACATTCAAACTCACAAAACGTGCTCAGCTCGGGCTGAAAATGCATTTAAAGCAATAAACACTCAAATTGAGTGTCACACCTAAACCAAAGGACTTATGCACACACTTCAACATGTATTTTGTTCAGGATGACCTCCTGAAGCCTAAATGAGCAATAATTTGACCACACAACTCATTCCTATGAAGATACATTTAAACTCACAAAACGTGCTCTGCTCGGGCTGAAAATGCATTTAAAGCAATAAAAACTCAAATTGAGTGTCACGCCTAAACCAAAGGACTTATGCACCACTTCAACATGTATTTTGTTCAGGATGTCCTCCTGAAGCCTAAATGAGCATTAATTTGACTACACAACTCATTCCTATGAAGATACATTCAAAGTCAGAAAGCGCACTCAGCTCGGGCTGAAAATGCATTTAAAGCAATAAAAACTCGAATTGTGTGTCACGCCTAAATGCACACACTTCAACATGTATTTTGTTCAAGATGACCTCCTGAAGCCTATATGAGCATTAATTTGACCACACAACTCATTCCTATAAAGATACATTCAAACTCAAAACGTGCTCAGCTCGGGCTGAAAATGCATTTAAAGCAATAAAAACTCAAATTGAGTGTCACGCCTAAACCAAAGGACTTATGCCCACACTTCAACATGTATTTAGTTCAGGATGTCCTCCTGAAGCCTAAATGAGCAGTAATTTGACCACACAACTCATTCCTATGAAGATACATTCAAACTCACAAAACGTGCTCAGCTCGGCCTGAAAATGCATTTAAAGCAATAAAAACTCAAATTGAGTGTCACGCCCAAACCAAAGGACTTATGCAACCACTTCAACATGTATTTTGTTCAGGATGACCTCCTGAAGCCTAAATGAGCATTGTTTTGATCACACAACTCATTCCTATGAAGATACATTCAAACTCACAAAACGTGCTCAGCTCGGGCTGAAAATGCATTTAAAGCAATAAAAACTCAAATTGAGTGTCACGCCTAAACCAAAGGACTTATGCACACACATCAACATGTATTTAGTTCAGGATGTCCTCCTGAAGCCTAAATGAGCAGTAATTTGACCACACAACTCATTCCTATGAAGATACATTTAACCTGTTGTAACTGTCATATGCTTGTGCAGGAGTTTTTTTGCCTCACTCAAATTATCCTCAAAATGAGAGTAGTTCGAGCGTTGGTTTTTTTTCTCCCTCTCTCCCTCCCCTGTGGTTTCTTTCTGACCTTCGGGTTTAGTGAACGCTGGCGCGTTTTGGCTGCCGCTGCTCAACCAGTATTGTTTTGTGTTTTTTGTTCTTGTAAAGTGTCCTTGGGTGTCTTGAAAGGCGCTTATAAATAAAATGTATTATTATTATTATTATTATTATTATTATTAACTCAAAAAACGTGCTCAGCTTGGGCAGAAAATGCATTTAAAGCAATAAAAACTCAAATTGAGTGTCACACCTAAACCAAAGGACCTATGCACACACTTTAACATGTATTTTGTTCAGGATGACCTCCTGAAGCCTATATGAGCATTAATTTGACCACACAACTCATTCCTATGAAGATACATTCAAACTCACAAAACGTGCTCAGCTCGGGCTGAAAATGCATTTAAAGCGATAAAAATTCAAATTGAGTTTCACGCCTAAACCAAAGGACTTATGCTTACACTTCAACATGTATTTAGTTCAGGATGTCCTCCTGAAGCCTAAATGAGCAGTAATTTGACCACACAACTCAGTCCTATGAAGATACATTCAAACTCACAAAACGTGCTCAGCTCGGCCTGAAAATGCATTTAAAGCAATAAAAACTCAAAATGAGTGTCACGCCCAAACCAAGGGACTTATGCACACACTTCAACATGTACTTAGTTCAGGATGTCCTCCTGAAGCCTAAATGAGCATTACTTTGATCACACAACTCATTCCTATGAAGATACATTCAAACTCAAAAAACGTGCTCAGCTTGGCAAAAAACGCATTTAAAGCAATAAAAACTCAAATTGAGTGTCACGCCTAAACCAAAGGACTGATGCACACACTTCAACATGTGTTTTGTTCAGGATGGCCTCCTGAAGCCTAAATGATCATTATTTTGACTACACAACTCATTCCTATGAAGATATATTCAAAGTCAGAAAGCGCGCTCAGCTCGGGCTGAAAATGCATTTAAAGCAATAAAAACTCAAATTGAGTGTCACACCTAAACCAAAGGACCTATTTACACACTTTAACATGCATTTTGTTCAGGATGACCTCCTGAAGCCTATTTGAGCATTAATTTGACCACACAACTCATTCCTACGAAGATACATTCAAACTCAAAAAATGAGTTTAGCTCGGCAAAAAATGCATTTAAAGCAATAAAAACTCAAATTGAGTGTCACGCCTAAACCAAAGGACTTATGCACACACTTCAACATGTATTTAGTTCAGGATGTCCTCCTGAAGCCTAAATGAGCAGTAATTTGACCACACAACTCATTCCTATGAAGATACATTCAAACTCACAAAACGTGCTCAGCTCGGCCTGAAAATGCATTTAAAGCAATAAAAACTCAAATTGAGTGTCACGCCCAAACCAAGGGACTTATGCACACACTTCCACATGTACTTAATTCAGGATGTCCTCCTGAAGCCTAAATGAGCATTAATTTGATCACACAACTCATTCCTATGAAGATACATTCAAACTCAAAAAACGTGCTCAGCTTGGCAAAAAACGCATTTAAAGCAATAAAAACTCAAATTGAGTGTCACGCCTAACCCAAAGGACTGATGCACACACTTCAACATGTGTTTTGTTCAGGATGGCCTCCTGAAGCCTAAATGATCATTAATTTGACTACACAACTCATTCCTATGAAGATACATTCAAAGTCAGAAAGCGCGCTCAGCTCGGGCTGAAAATGCATTTAAAGCAATAAAAACTCATATTGAGTGTCACGCCTAAACCAAAGGACTGATGCACACACTTCAACATGTCTTTTGTTCAGGATGGCCTCCTGAAGCCTAAATGAGCATTAATTTGACCACACAACTCATTCCTATGAAGATACATTCAAACTCACAAAACGTGCTCAGCTCGGGCTGAAAATGCATTTAAAGCGATAAAAACTCAAATTGAGTGTCACGCCTAAACCAAAGGACTTATGCACACACTTCAACATGCATTTTGTTCAAGATGACCACCTGAAGCCTAAATGAGCATTAATTTGACCACACAACTCATTCCTATGAAGATACATTTAAACTCACAAAACGTGCTCAGCTCGGGCTGAAAATGCATTTAAAGCAATAAAAACTCAAATTGAGTGTCATGCCTAAACCAAAGGACTTATGCACACACTTCAACATGTATTTTGTTCAGGATGACCTCCTGAAGCCTATATGAGCATTAATTTGACCACACAACTCATATCTATGAAGATACATTCAAACTCACAAAACGTGCTCAGCTCGTGCTGAAAATGCATTTAAAGCAATTAAACTCAAATTGAGTGTCACTCCTAAACCAAAGGACTTATACACACACTTCAACATGTCTTTTGTTCAGGATGGCCTCCTGAAGCATAAATGAGCATTAATTTGACTACACAACTCATTCCAATGAAGATACATTCAAAGTCACAAAACGTGCTCAGCTCGGCCTGAAAATGCATTTAAAGCAATAAAAACTCAAATTGAATGTCACGCCCAAACCAAGGGACTTATGCACACACTTCAACATGTATTTAGTTCAGGATGTCCTCCTGAAGCCTAAATGAGCATTAATTTGACCACACAACTCATATCTATGAAGATACATTCAAACTCACAAAACGTGCTCAGCTCGTGCTGAAAATGCATTTAAAGCAATTAAACTCAAATTGAGTGTCACTCCTAAACCAAAGGACTTATACACACACTTCAACATGTCTTTTGTTCAGGATGGCCTCCTGAAGCATAAATGAGCATTAATTTGACCACACAACTCATTCCTATGAAGATACATTCAAACTCACAAAACGTGCTCAGCTCGGCCTGAAAATGCATTTAAAGCAATAAAAACTCAAATTGAATGTCACGCCCAAACCAAGGGACTTATGCACACACTTCAACATGTATTTAGTTCAGGATGTCCTCCTGAAGCCTAAATGAGCATTAATTTGATCACACAACTCATTCCTATGAAGATACATTCAAACTCACAAAACTTGCTCAGCTCGGGCTGAAAATGCATTTAAAGCAATAAATACTCAAATTGAGTGTCACGCCTAAACTAAAGGACTTATGCACACACTTCAACATGTATTTAGTTCAGGATGTCCTCCTGAAGCCTAAATGAGCAGTAATTTGACCACACAACTCATTCCTATGAAGATACATTCAAACTCTAAAAACGTGCTCAGCTCGGGCAGAAAATGCAATTAAAGCAAAAAAAAAACTCAAATTGAGTGTCACGCCTAAACCAAAGGACTTATGCTACACTTGAACATGTATTTAGTTCAGGATGTCCTCCTGAAGCCTAAATGAGCATTATTTTGACCATACAACTCATTCCTATGAAGATACATTCAAACTCAGAAAACGTGCTCAGCTCGGGCTGAAAATGCATTTAAAGCAATAAAAACTCAAATTGAGTGTCACACCTAAACCAAAGGACTTATGCACACACTTCAACATGTATTTTGTTCAGGACGGCCTCCTGAAGCCTAAATGCGCATTAGTTTGACGACACACCTCATTCCTATGAAGATACATTCAAAGTCAGAAAGCGCGCTCAGCTCGGGCTAAAAATGCATTTACAGCAATACAAACTCAAATTGAGTGTCACGCCTAAACCAAAGGACTTATGCACACACTTCAACATGTATTTTGTTCAGGACGGCCTCCTGAAGCCTAAATGAGCATTAGTTTGACTACACAACTCATTCCTATGAAGATACATTCAAAGTCAGAAAGCGCGCTCAGCTCGGGCTGAAAAAGCATTTAAAGCAATAAAAACTCAAATTGAGTGTCACGCCTAAACCAAAGGACTTATGCACACACTTCAACATGTATTTTGTTCAGGATGACCACCTGAAGCCTAAATGAGCAATAATTTGACCACACAACTCATTCCTATGAAGATACATTCAAAACTCACAAAGCGCGCTCAGCTCGGGCTGAAAATGCATTTAAAGCAATAAAAACTCAAATTGAGTGTCACGCCTAAACCAAAGGACTTATGCACACACTTCAACATGTATTTTGTTCAGGATGACCTCCTGAAGCCTAAATGGGCATTCATTTGACCACACAACTCATTCCTATGAAGATACATTCAAACTCAAAAAAGGTGCTCGGCTCGGTCTAAAAATGCATTTAAAGCAATAAAAACTCAAATTGAGTGTCACGCCTGAAGCAAAGGACTTATGCACACACTTCACATGTACTTAGTTCAGGATGTCCTCCTGAAGCCTAAATGAGCATTGTTTTGACAACACAACTCATTCCTATGAAGATACATTCAAACTCACAAAACGTGCTCAGCTCGGGCTGAAAATGCATTTAAAGCAATAAAAACTCAAATTGAGTGTCACGCCTAAACCAAAGGACTCATGCACACACTTCAACATGTATTTTGTTCAGGATGACCTCCTTGAAGCCTAAATGAGCGATAATTTGACCACACATTTCATTCCTATGAAGATACATTCAAAGTCAGAAAGCGCGCTCAGCTCGGGCTGAAAATGCATTTAAAGCAATAAAAACTCAAATTGAGTGTCACACCTAAACCAAAGGACTTATGCACACACTTCAACATGTATTTTGTTCAGGATGACCACCTGAAGCCTACATGAGCATTAATTTGACCACACAACTCATTCCTATGAAGATACATTCAAACTCACAAAACGTGCTCAGCTCGGCCTGAAAATGCATTTAAAGCAATAAAAACTCAAATTGAGTGTCACACCTAAACCAAAGGATTATGCACACACTTCAACATGTATTTTGTTCAGGATGACCTCCTGAAGCCTATATGAGCATTAATTTGACCACACAACTCATTCCTATGAAGATACATTCAAAGTCAGAAAGCGCGCTCAGCTCGGGCTGAAAATGCATTTAAAGCAATAAAAACTCAAAATGAGTGTCACGCCTAAACCAAAGGACTTATGCACACACTTCAACATGTATTTTGTTCAGGATGACCTCCTGAAGCCTAAATGAGCAATAATTTGACCACACAACTCATTCCTATGAAGATACATTCAAAGTCAGAAAGCGCGCTCAGCTCGGGCTGAAAATGCATTTAAAGCAATAAAAACTCAAATTGAGTGTCACGCCTAAACCAAAGGACTTATGCACACACTTCAACATGTATTTAGTTCAGGATGACCACCTGAAGCCTAAATGAGCATTAATTTGACCACACAACTCATTCCTATAAAGATACATTCAAACTCACAAAACGTGCTCAGCTCGGGCTGAAAATGCATTTAAAGCAATAAAAACTCAAATTGAGTGTCACGCCTAAACCAAAGGACTTATGCACACACTTCAACATGTATTTTGTTCAGGATGTCCCCCTGACACCTAAATGGGCAGTAATTTGAATACACAACTCATTCCTAAGTAGATACATTCAAAGTCAGAAAACGTGCTCAGCTCGGGCTGAAAATGCATTTAAAGCAATAAAAACTCAAATTGAGTGTCACGCCTAAACCAAAGGACTTATGCACACACTTCAACATGTATTTTGTTCAGGATGACCACCTGAAGCCTAAATGAGCATTAATTTGACCACACAACTCATTCCTATGAAGATACATTCAAACTCACAAAATGTGCTCAGCTTGGGCTCAAAATGCATTTAAAGCAATAAAAACTCAAATTGCTTGTCACGCCTAAACCAAAGGACTTATGCACATACTTCAACATGTATTTATTTCAGGATGTCCTCCTGAAGCCTAAATGAGCAATAATTTGACTACACAACGCATTCCTATGAAGATACATTCAAAGTCAGAAAACGCGCTCAGCTCGGGCTGAAAATGCATTTAAAGCAATAAAAACTCAAATTGAGTGTCACACCTAAACCAAAGGACTTATGCACACACTTCAACATGTATTTTGTTCAGGATGACCACCTGAAGCCTAAATGACCATTAATTTGACCACACAACTCATTCCTATGAAGATACATTCAAAGTCAGAAAGCGCGCTCAGCTCGGGCTGAAAATGCATTTAAAGCAATGAAAACTCAAATTGAGTGTCACGCCTAAACCAAAGGACTTATGCACATACTTCAACATGTATTTAGTTCAGGATGACCACCTGAAGCCTAAATGAGCATTAATTTGACCACACAACTCATTCCTATGAAGATACATTCAAACTCACAAAACGTGCTCAGCTCGGGCTGAAAATGCATTTAAAGCAATAAAAACTCAAATTGAGTGTCACGCCTAAACCAAAGGACTTATGCACACACTTCAACATGTATTTTGTTCAGGATGACCTCCTGAAGCCCATATGAGCATTAATTTGACTACACAACTCATTCCTATGAAGATACATTCAAACTCACAAAACGTGCTCAGCTCGGGCTGAAAATGCATTTAAAGCAATAAAAACTCAAATTGAGTGTCACGCCTAAACCAAAGGACTTATGCAGACACTTCAACGTGTGTTTTGTTCAGGATGACCACCTGAAGCCTAAATGAGCATTACTTTGACCACACAACTCATTCCTATGAAGATACATTCAAAGTCAGAAAGCACGCTCAGCTCGGGCTGAAAATGCATTTAAAGCAATAAAAACTCAAATTGAGTGTCACGCCTACACCAAAGGACTTATGCACACACTTCAACATGTATTTTGTTCAGGATGACCACCTGAAGCCTAAATGAGCATTAATTTGACCACACAACTCATTCCTATGAAGATACATTCAAACTCACAAAATGTGCTCAGCTTGGGCTCAAAATGCATTTAAAGCAATAAAAACTCAAATTGAGTGTCACGCCTAAACCAAAGGACTTATGCACACACTTCAACATGTATTTTGTTCAGGATGACCTCCTGAAGCCTAAAAGAGCAATAATTTGACTACACAACGCATTCCTATGAAGATACATTCAAACTCACAAAACGTGCTCAGCTCGGGCTGAAAATGCATTTAAAGCAATAAAAACTCAAATTGAGTGTCATGCCTAAACCAAAGGACTTATGCACACACTTCAACATGTATTTTGTTCAGGATGACCTCCTGAAGCCTATATGAGCATTAATTTGACCACACAACTCATATCTATGAAGATACATTCAAACTCACAAAACGTGCTCAGCTCGTGCTGAAAATGCATTTAAAGCAATTAAACTCAAATTGAGTGTCACTCCTAAACCAAAGGACTTATACACACACTTCAACATGTCTTTTGTTCAGGATGGCCTCCTGAAGCATAAATGAGCATTAATTTGACTACACAACTCATTCCAATGAAGATACATTCAAAGTCACAAAACGTGCTCAGCTCGGCCTGAAAATGCTTTTAAAGCAATAAAAACTCAAATTGAATGTCACGCCCAAACCAAAGGACTTATGCACACACTTCAACATGTATTTTGTTCAGGATGACATCCTGAAGCCTAAATGAGCATTAATTTGACCACACAACTCATTCCTATGAAGATACATTCAAACTCACAAAACGTGCTCAGCTCGGCCTGAAAATGCATTTAAAGCAATAAAAACTCAAATTGAATGTCACGCCCAAACCAAGGGACTTATGCACACACTTCAACATGTATTTAGTTCAGGATGTCCTCCTGAAGCCTAAATGAGCATTAATTTGATCACACAACTCATTCCTATGAAGATACATTCAAACTCACAAAACTTGCTCAGCTCGGGCTGAAAATGCATTTAAAGCAATAAATACTCAAATTGAGTGTCACGCCTAAACTAAAGGACTTATGCACACACTTCAACATGTATTTAGTTCAGGATGTCCTCCTGAAGCCTAAATGAGCAGTAATTTGACCACACAACTCATTCCTATGAAGATACATTCAAACTCTAAAAACGTGCTCAGCTCGGGCAGAAAATGCAATTAAAGCAAAAAAAATCAAATTGAGTGTCACACCTAAACCAAAGGACTTATGCACACACTTCAACATGTATTTTGTTCAGGACGGCCTCCTGAAGCCTAAATGAGCATTAGTTTGACTACACAACTCATTCCTATGAAGATACATTCAAAGTCAGAAAGCGCGCTCAGCTCGGGCTGAAAAAGCATTTAAAGCAATACAAACTCAAATTGAGTGTCACGCCTAAACCAAAGGACTTATGCACACACTTCAACATGTATTTTGTTCAGGATGACCACCTGAAGCCTAAATGAGCAATAATTTGACCACACAACTCATTCCTATGAAGATACATTCAAAACTCACAAAGCGCGCTCAGCTCGGGCTGAAAATGCATTTAAAGCAATAAAAACTCAAATTGAGTGTCACGCCTAAACCAAAGGACTTATGCACACACTTCAACATGTATTTTGTTCAGGATGACCTCCTGAAGCCTAAATGGGCATTCATTTGACCACACAACTCATTCCTATGAAGATACATTCAAACTCAAAAAAGGTGCTCGGCTCGGTCTAAAAATGCATTTAAAGCAATAAAAACTCAAATTGAGTGTCACGCCTGAAGCAAAGGACTTATGCACACACTTCACATGTACTTAGTTCAGGATGTCCTCCTGAAGCCTAAATGAGCATTGTTTTGACAACACAACTCATTCCTATGAAGATACATTCAAACTCACAAAACGTGCTCAGCTCGGGCTGAAAATGCATTTAAAGCAATAAAAACTCAAATTGAGTGTCACGCCTAAACCAAAGGACTTATGCACACACTTCAACATGTATTTTGTTCAGGATGACCTCCTTGAAGCCTAAATGAGCGATAATTTGACCACACATTTCATTCCTATGAAGATACATTCAAAGTCAGAAAGCGCGCTCAGCTCGGGCTGAAAATGCATTTAAAGCAATAAAAACTCAAATTGAGTGTCACACCTAAACCAAAGGACTTATGCACACACTTCAACATGTATTTTGTTCAGGATGACCACCTGAAGCCTAAATGAGCATTAATTTGACCACACAACTCATTCCTATGAAGATACATTCAAACTCACAAAACGTGCTCAGCTCGGCCTGAAAATGCATTTAAAGCAATAAAAACTCAAATTGAGTGTCACACCTAAACCAAAGGATTATGCACACACTTCAACATGTATTTTGTTCAGGATGACCTCCTGAAGCCTATATGAGCATTAATTTGACCACACAACTCATTCCTATGAAGATACATTCAAAGTCAGAAAGCGCGCTCAGCTCGGGCTGAAAATGCATTTAAAGCAATAAAAACTCAAATTGAGTGTCACGCCTAAACCAAAGGACTTATGCACACACTTCAACATGTATTTAGTTCAGGATAACCACCTGAAGCCTAAATGAGCATTAATTTGACCACACAACTCATTCCTATGAAGATACATTCAAACTCACAAAACGTGCTCAGCTCGGGCTGAAAATGCATTTAAAGCAATAAAAACTCAAAATGAGTGTCACGCCTAAACCAAAGGACTTATGCACACACTTCAACATGTATTTTGTTCAGGATGACCTCCTGAAGCCTAAATGAGCAATAATTTGACCACACAACTCATTCCTATGAAGATACATTCAAAGTCAGAAAGCGCGCTCAGCTCGGGCTGAAAATGCATTTAAAGCAATAAAAACTCAAATTGAGTGTCACGCCTAAACCAAAGGACTTATGCACACACTTCAACATGTATTTAGTTCAGGATGACCACCTGAAGCCTAAATGAGCATTAATTTGACCACACAACTCATTCCTATAAAGATACATTCAAACTCACAAAACGTGCTCAGCTCGGGCTGAAAATGCATTTAAAGCAATAAAAACTCAAATTGAGTGTCACGCCTAAACCAAAGGACTTATGCACACACTTCAACATGTATTTTGTTCAGGATGTCCCCCTGACACCTAAATGGGCAGTAATTTGAATACACAACTCATTCCTAAGTAGATACATTCAAAGTCAGAAAACGTGCTCAGCTCGGGCTGAAAATGCATTTAAAGCAATAAAAACTCAAATTGAGTGTCACGCCTAAACCAAAGGACTTATGCACACACTTCAACATGTATTTTGTTCAGGATGACCACCTGAAGCCTAAATGAGCATTAATTTGACCACACAACTCATTCCTATGAAGATACATTCAAACTCACAAAATGTGCTCAGCTTGGGCTCAAAATGCATTTAAAGCAATAAAAACTCAAATTGCTTGTCACGCCTAAACCAAAGGACTTATGCACATACTTCAACATGTATTTATTTCAGGATGTCCTCCTGAAGCCTAAATGAGCAATAATTTGACTACACAACGCATTCCTATGAAGATACATTCAAAGTCAGAAAACGCGCTCAGCTCGGGCTGAAAATGCATTTAAAGCAATAAAAACTCAAATTGAGTGTCACACCTAAACCAAAGGACTTATGCACACACTTCAACATGTATTTTGTTCAGGATGACCACCTGAAGCCTAAATGACCATTAATTTGACCACACAACTCATTCCTATGAAGATACATTCAAAGTCAGAAAGCGCGCTCAGCTCGGGCTGAAAATGCATTTAAAGCAATGAAAACTCAAATTGAGTGTCACGCCTAAACCAAAGGACTTATGCACATACTTCAACATGTATTTAGTTCAGGATGACCACCTGAAGCCTAAATGAGCATTAATTTGACCACACAACTCATTCCTATGAAGATACATTCAAACTCACAAAACGTGCTCAGCTCGGGCTGAAAATGCATTTAAAGCAATAAAAACTCAAATTGAGTGTCACGCCTAAACCAAAGGACTTATGCACACACTTCAACATGTATTTTGTTCAGGATGACCTCCTGAAGCCCATATGAGCATTAATTTGACTACACAACTCATTCCTATGAAGATACATTCAAACTCACAAAACGTGCTCAGCTCGGGCTGAAAATGCATTTAAAGCAATAAAAACTCAAATTGAGTGTCACGCCTAAACCAAAGGACTTATGCACACACTTCAACGTGTGTTTTGTTCAGGATGACCACCTGAAGCCTAAATGAGCATTACTTTGACCACACAACTCATTCCTATGAAGATACATTCAAAGTCAGAAAGCACGCTCAGCTCGGGCTGAAAATGCATTTAAAGCAATAAAAACTCAAATTGAGTGTCACGCCTACACCAAAGGACTTATGCACACACTTCAACATGTATTTTGTTCAGGATGACCACCTGAAGCCTAAATGAGCATTAATTTGA
This sequence comes from Hippocampus guttulatus, assembly GCF_054856545.1. Lineage (NCBI taxonomy): Eukaryota > Metazoa > Chordata > Actinopteri > Syngnathiformes > Syngnathidae > Hippocampus > Hippocampus guttulatus. Next base: position 1,381,320 of record NW_028233883.1, on the reverse strand, counting down.
CCACACAACTCATTCCTATGAAGATACATTCAAACTCACAAAATGTGCTCAGCTTGGGCTCAAAATGCATTTAAAGCAATAAAAACTCAAATTGAGTGTCACGCCTAAACCAAAGGACTTATGCACACACTTCAACATGTATTTTGTTCAGGATGACCTCCTGAAGCCTAAAAGAGCAATAATTTGACTACACAACGCATTCCTATGAAGATACATTCAAACTCACAAAACGTGCTCAGCTCGGGCTGAAAATGCATTTAAAGCAATAAAAACTCAAATTGAGTGTCATGCCTAAACCAAAGGACTTATGCACACACTTCAACATGTATTTTGTTCAGGATGACCTCCTGAAGCCTATATGAGCATTAATTTGACCACACAACTCATATCTATGAAGATACATTCAAACTCACAAAACGTGCTCAGCTCGTGCTGAAAATGCATTTAAAGCAATTAAACTCAAATTGAGTGTCACTCCTAAACCAAAGGACTTATACACACACTTCAACATGTCTTTTGTTCAGGATGGCCTCCTGAAGCATAAATGAGCATTAATTTGACTACACAACTCATTCCAATGAAGATACATTCAAAGTCACAAAACGTGCTCAGCTCGGCCTGAAAATGCTTTTAAAGCAATAAAAACTCAAATTGAATGTCACGCCCAAACCAAAGGACTTATGCACACACTTCAACATGTATTTTGTTCAGGATGACATCCTGAAGCCTAAATGAGCATTAATTTGACCACACAACTCATTCCTATGAAGATACATTCAAACTCACAAAACGTGCTCAGCTCGGCCTGAAAATGCATTTAAAGCAATAAAAACTCAAATTGAATGTCACGCCCAAACCAAGGGACTTATGCACACACTTCAACATGTATTTAGTTCAGGATGTCCTCCTGAAGCCTAAATGAGCATTAATTTGATCACACAACTCATTCCTATGAAGATACATTCAAACTCACAAAACTTGCTCAGCTCGGGCTGAAAATGCATTTAAAGCAATAAATACTCAAATTGAGTGTCACGCCTAAACTAAAGGACTTATGCACACACTTCAACATGTATTTAGTTCAGGATGTCCTCCTGAAGCCTAAATGAGCAGTAATTTGACCACACAACTCATTCCTATGAAGATACATTCAAACTCTAAAAACGTGCTCAGCTCGGGCAGAAAATGCAATTAAAGCAAAAAAAATCAAATTGAGTGTCACACCTAAACCAAAGGACTTATGCACACACTTCAACATGTATTTTGTTCAGGACGGCCTCCTGAAGCCTAAATGAGCATTAGTTTGACTACACAACTCATTCCTATGAAGATACATTCAAAGTCAGAAAGCGCGCTCAGCTCGGGCTGAAAAAGCATTTAAAGCAATACAAACTCAAATTGAGTGTCACGCCTAAACCAAAGGACTTATGCACACACTTCAACATGTATTTTGTTCAGGATGACCACCTGAAGCCTAAATGAGCAATAATTTGACCACACAACTCATTCCTATGAAGATACATTCAAAACTCACAACGCGCGCTCAGCTCGGGCTGAAAATGCATTTAAAGCAATAAAAACTCAAATTGAGTGTCACGCCTAAACCAAAGGACTTATGCACACACTTCAACATGTATTTTGTTCAGGATGACCTCCTGAAGCCTAAATGGGCATTCATTTGACCACACAACTCATTCCTATGAAGATACATTCAAGTTCACAAAACGTGCTCAGCTCGGGCTGAAAATGCATTTAAAGCAATAAAAGCTCAAATTGAGTGTCACGCCTAAACCAAAGGACTTATGCACACACTTCAACATGTATTTAGTTCAGGATAACCACCTGAAGCCTAAATGAGCATTAATTTGACCACACAACTCATTCCTATGAAGATACATTCAAACTCACAAAACGTGCTCAGCTCGGGCTGAAAATGCATTTAAAGCAATAAAAACTCAAAATGAGTGTCACGCCTAAACCAAAGGACTTATGCACACACTTCAACATGTATTTTGTTCAGGATGACCTCCTGAAGCCTAAATGAGCAATAATTTGACCACACAACTCATTCCTATGAAGATACATTCAAAGTCAGAAAGCGCGCTCAGCTCGGGCTGAAAATGCATTTAAAGCAATAAAAACTCAAATTGAGTGTCACGCCTAAACCAAAGGACTTATGCACATACTTCAACATGTATTTATTTCAGGATGTCCTCCTGAAGCCTAAATGAGCAATAATTTGACTACACAACGCATTCCTATGAAGATACATTCAAAGTCAGAAAACGCGGTCAGCTCGGGCTGAAAATGCATTTAAAGCAGTAAAAACTCAAATTGAGTGTCACGCCTAAACCAAAGGACTTATGCACACACTTCAACATGTATTTTGTTCAGGATGACCACCTGAAGCCTAAATGACCATTAATTTGACCACACAACTCATTCCTATGAAGATACATTCAAAGTCAGAAAGCGCGCTCAGCTCGGGCTGAAAATGCATTTAAAGCAATGAAAACTCAAATTGAGTGTCACGCCTAAACCAAAGGACTTATGCACACACTTCAACATGTATTTAGTTCAGGATGACCACCTGAAGCCTAAATGAGCATTAACTTGACCACACAACTCATTCCTATGAAGATACATTCAAACTCACAAAACGTGCTCAGCTCGGGCTGAAAATGCATTTAAAGCAATAAAAACTCAAATTGAGTGTCACGCCTAAACCAAAGGACTTATGCACACACTTCAACATGTATTTTGTTCAGGATGACCTCCTGAAGCCCATATGAGCATTAATTTGACTACACAACTCATTCCTATGAAGATACATTCAAACTCACAAAACGTGCTCAGCTCGGGCTGAAAATGCCTTTAAAGCAATAAAAACTCAAATTGAGTGTCACGCCTAAACCAAAGGACTTATGCACACACTTCAACATGTATTTTGTTCAGGATGACCACCTGAAGCCTAAATGAGCATTAATTTGACTACACAACTCATTCTATGAAGATACATTCAAACTCACAAAACGTGCTCAGCTCGGGCTGAAAATGCATTTAAAGCAATAAAAACTCAAAATGAGTGTCACGCCTAAACCAAAGGACTTTTGCACACACTTCAACATGTATTTTGTTCAGGATGACCTCCTTGAAGCCTAAATGAGCGATAATTTGACCACACAACTCATTCCTATGAAGATACATTCAAAGTCAGAAAGCGCGCTCAGCTCGGGCTGAAAATGCATTTAAAGCAACAAAAACTCAAATTGAGTGTCACACCTTAACCAAAGGACTTATGCACACACTTCAACATGTATTTTGTTCAGGATGACCTCCTGAAGCCTATATGAGCATTCATTTGACCACACAACTCATTCCTATGAAGATACATTCAAACTCACAAAACGTGCTCAGCTCGGGCTGAAAATGCATTTAAAGCAATAAAAACTCAAATTGAGTGTCACACCTAAACCAAAGGATTATGCACACACTTCAACATGTATTTTGTTCAGGATGACCTCCTGAAGCCTATGTGAGCATTAATTTGACCACACAACTCATTCCTATGAAGATACATTCAAGTTCACAAAACGTGCTCAGCTCGGGCTGAAAATGCATTTAAAGCAATAAAAACTCAAATTGAGTGTCACGCCTAAACCAACGGACTTATGCACACACTTCAACATGTATTTAGTTCAGGATGACCACCTGAAGCCTAAATGAGCATTAATTTGACCACACAACTCATTCCTATGAAGATACATTCAAACTCACAAAACGTGCTCAGCTCGGGCTGAAAATGCATTTAAGCAATAAAAACTCAAATTGAGTGTCACGCCTAAACCAAAGGACTTGTGCACACACTTCAACATGTATTTTGTTCATGATGACCTCCTGAAGCCTAAATAAGCATTAATTTGACCACACAACTCATTCCTATGAAGATACATTCAAACTCACAAAACGTGCTCAGCTTGGGCAGAAAATGCATTTAAAGCAATAAAAACTCAAATTGAGTGTCACACCTAAACCAAAGGACCTATGCACACACTTTAACATGTATTTTGTTCAGGATGACCTCCTGAAGCCTATATGAGCATTAATTTGACCACACAACTCATTCCTATGAAGATACATTCAAACTCACAAAACGTGCTCAGCTCGGGCTGAAAATGCATTTAAAGCAATAAAAACTCAAATTGAGTGTCACGCCTAAACCAAAGGACTTATGCACACACTTCAACATGTATTTAGTTCAGGATGACCACCTGAAGCCTAAATGAGCATTAATTTGACCACACAACTCATTCCTATGAAGATACATTCAAACTCACAAAACGTGCTCAGCTCGGGCTGAAAATGCATTTAAAGCAATAAAAACTCAAAATGAGTGTCACGCCTAAACCAAAGGACTTATGCACACACTTCAACATGTATTTAGTTCAGGATGACCTCCTGAAGCCTAAATGAGCAATAATTTGACCACACAACTCATTCCTATGAAGATACATTCAAAGTCAGAAAGCGCGCTCAGCTAGGGCTGAAAATGCATTTAAAGCAATAAAAACTCAAATTGAGTGTCACACCTAAACCAAAGGACTTATGCACACACTTCAACATTTATTTTGTTCAGGATGACCTCCTGAAGCCTATATGATTATTAATTTGACCACACAACTCATTCCTATGAAGATACATTCAAACTCACAAAACGTGCTCAGCTCGGGCTGAAAATGCATTTAAAGCAATAAAAACTCAAATTGAGTGTCACGCCTAAACCAAAGAACTTATGCACACACTTCAACATGTATTTTGTTCAGGATGGCCTCCTGAAGCCTATATGAGCATTAATTTGACCACACAACTCATTCCTATGAAGATACATTCAAACTCACAAAACGTGCTCAGCTCGGGCTGAAAATGCATTTAAAGAAATAAAAACTCAAATTGAGTGTCACGCCTAAACCAAAGAACTTATGCACACACTTCAACATGTATTTTGTTCAGGATGACCACCTGAAGCCTAAATGAGCATTAATTTGATCACACAACTCATTCCTATGAAGATACATTCAAACCCACAAAACGTGCTCAGCTCGGGCTGAAAATGCATTTAAAGCAATAAAAACTCAAATTGAGTGTCACGCCTAAACCAAAGGACTAATGCACACACTTCAACATGTATTTTGTTCAGGATGACCACCTGAAGCCTAAATGAGCATTAATTTGACCACACAAATCATTCCTATGAAGATACATTCAAACTCACAAAACGTGCTCAGCTCGGCCTGAAAATGCATTTAAAGCAATAAAAACTCAAATTGAGTGTCACGCCTAAACCAAAGGACTTATGCACACACTTCAACATGTATTTTGTTCAGGATGACCTCCTGAAGCCTAAATAAGCATTAATTTGACCACACAACTCATTCCTATGAAGATACATTCAAACTCACAAAACGTGCTCAGCTCGGCCTGAAAATGCATTTAAAGCAATAAAAACTCAAATTGAGTGTCACGCCCAAGCCAAAGGACTTATGCACACACTTCAACATGTACTTAATTCAGGATGTCCTCCTGAAGGCTAAATGAGCATTATTTTGATCACACAACTCATTCCTATGAAGATACATTCAAACTCACAAAACGTGCTCAGCTCAGCCTGAAAATGCATTTCGCAATAAAAACTCAAATTGAGTGTCACGCCTAAACCAAAGGACTTATGCACGCACTTGAACATGTATTATGTTCAGGATGACCTCCTGAAGCCTATATGAGCATTAATTTGACCACACAACTCATTACTATGAAGATACATTCAAACTCACAAAACGCGCTCAGCTCGGGCTGAAAATGCATTTAAAGCAATAAAAACTCAAATTGAGTGTCACGCCTAAACCAAAGGACTTATTCACACACGTCAACATGTATTTAGTTGAGGATGTCCTCCTGAAGCCCAAATGGGCATTCATTTGACTACATAACTCATTCCTATGAAGATACATTCAAACTCACAAAACGTGCTCAGCTCGGGCTGAAAATGCATTTAAAGCAATAAAAACTCAAAATGAGTGTCACGCCTCAACCAAAGGACTTATGCACACACTTCAACATGTATTTTGTTCAGGATGACCTCCTGAAGCCTAAATGAGCAATAATTTGACCACACAACTCATTCCTATGAAGATACATTCAAAGTCAGAAAGCGCGCTCAGCTCGGGCTGAAAATGCATTTAAAGCAATAAAAACTCAAATTGAGTGTCACGCCTAAACCAAAGGACTTATGCACACACTTCAACATGTATTTAGTTCAGGATGACCACCTGAAGCCTAAATGAGCATTAATTTGACCACACAACTCATTCCTATAAAGATACATTCAAACTCACAAAACGTGCTCAGCTCGGGCTGAAAATGCATTTAAAGCAATAAAAACTCAAATTGAGTGTCACGCCTAAACCAAAGGACTTATGCACACACTTCAACATGTATTTTGTTCAGGATGTCCCCCTGACACCTAAATGGGCAGTAATTTGAATACACAACTCATTCCTAAGTAGATACATTCAAAGTCAGAAAACGTGCTCAGCTCGGGCTGAAAATGCATTTAAAGCAATAAAAACTCAAATTGAGTGTCACGCCTAAACCAAAGGACTTATGCACACACTTCAACATGTATTTTGTTCAGGATGACCACCTGAAGCCTAAATGAGCATTAATTTGACCACACAACTCATTCCTATGAAGATACATTCAAACTCACAAAATGTGCTCAGCTTGGGCTCAAAATGCATTTAAAGCAATAAAAACTCAAATTGAGTGTCACGCCTAAACCAAAGGACTTATGCACATACTTCAACATGTATTTATTTCAGGATGTCCTCCTGAAGCCTAAATGAGCAATAATTTGACTACACAACGCATTCCTATGAAGATACATTCAAAGTCAGAAAACGCGCTCAGCTCGGGCTGAAAATGCATTTAAAGCAATAAAAACTCAAATTGAGTGTCACGCCTAAACCAAAGGACTTATGCACACACTTCAACATGTATTTTGTTCAGGATGACCACCTGAAGCCTAAATGACCATTAATTTGACCACACAACTCATTCCTATGAAGATACATTCAAAGTCAGAAAGCGCGCTCAGCTCGGGCTGAAAATGCATTTAAAGCAATGAAAACTCAAATTGAGTGTCACGCCTAAACCAAAGGACTTATGCACACACTTCAACATGTATTTAGTTCAGGATGACCACCTGAAGCCTAAATGAGCATTAATTTGACCACACAACTCATTCCTATGAAGATACATTCAAACTCACAAAACGTGCTCAGCTCGGGCTGAAAATGCATTTAAAGCAATAAAAACTCAAATTGAGTGTCACACCTAAACCAAAGGACTTATGCACACACTTCAACATGTATTTTGTTCAGGATGACCTCCTGAAGCCCATATGAGCATTAATTTGACTACACAACTCATTCCTATGAAGATACATTCAAACTCACAAAACGTGCTCAGCTCGGGCTGAAAATGCATTTAAAGCAATAAAAACTCAAATTGAGTGTCACGCCTAAACCAAAGGACTTATGCACACACTTCAACGTGTGTTTTGTTCAGGATGACCACCTGAAGCCTAAATGAGCATTACTTTGACCACACAACTCATTCCTATGAAGATACATTCAAACTCACAAAACGTGCTCAGCTCGGGCTGAAAATGCATTTAAAGCAATAAAAACTCAAATTGAGTGTCACGCCTAAACCAAAGGACTTAGGCACACACTTCAACATGTATTTTGTTCAGGATGACCTCCTTGAAGCCTAAATGAGCGATAATTTGACCACACAACTCATTCCTATGAAGATACATTCAAAGTCAGAAAGCGCGCTCAGCTCGGGCTGAAAATGCATTTAAAGCAATAAAAACTCAAATTGAGTGTCACGCCTAAACCAAAGGACTTATACACACTTCAACATGTATTTTGTTCAGGATGACCACCTGAAGCCTAAATGAGCATTAATTTGACCACACAACTCATTCCTATGAAGATACATTCAAACTCACAAAATGTGCTCAGCTTGGGCTCAAAATGCATTTAAAGCAATAAAAACTCAAATTGAGTGTCACGCCTAAACCAAAGGACTTATGCACATACTTCAACATGTATTTATTTCAGGATGACCACCTGAAGCCTAAATGAGCATTAATTTGACCACACAACTCATTCCTATGAAGATACATTCAAACTCACAAAACGTGCTCAGCTCGGGCTGAAAATGCATTTAAAGCAATAAAAACTCAAATTGAGTGTCACGCCTAAACCAAAGGACTTATGCAAACACTTCAACATGTATTTTGTTCAGGATGACCTCCTGAAGCCCATATGAGCATTAATTTGACTACACAACTCATTCCTATGAAGATACATTCAAACTCACAAAACGTGCTCAGCTCGGGCTGAAAATGCATTTAAAGCAATAAAAACTCAAATTGAGTGTCACGCTTAAACCAAAGGACTTATGCACACACTTCAACGTGTGTTTTGTTCAGGATGACCACCTGAAGCCTAAATGAGCATTACTTTGACCACAAAACTCATTCCTATGAAGATAAATACAAACTCACAAAACGTGCTCAGCTTGGGCTGAAAATGCATTTAAAGCAATAAAAACTCAAATTGAGTGTCACGCCTAAACCAAAGGACTTATGCACACACTTCAACATGTATTTTGTTCAGGATGACCTCCTTGAAGCCTAAATGAGCGATAATTTGACCACACAACTCATTCCTATGAAGATACATTCAAAGTCAGAAAGCGCGCTCAGCTCGGGCTGAAAATGCATTTAAAGCAACAAAAACTCAAATTGAGTGTCACACCTAAACCAAAGGACTTATGCACACACTTCAACATGTATTTTGTTCAGGATGACCTCCTGAAGCCTAAATGAGCATTAATTTGACCACACAACTCATTCTATGAAGATACATTCAAACTCACAAAACGTGCTCAGCTCGGGCTGAAAATGCATTTAAAGCAATAAAAACTCAAATTGAGTGTCACGCCTAAACCAAAGGACTTATGCACACACTTCAACATGTATTTTGTTCAGGATGACCTCCTGTAGCCTAAATGAGCAATAATTTGACCACACAACTCATTCCTATGAAGATACATTCAAACTCAAAAAACGTGCTCAGCTCGGGCTGAAAATGCATTTAAAGCAATAAAAACTCAAATTGAGTGTCACACCTAAACCAAAGGACTTATGCACACACTTCAACATGTATTTTGTTCAGGATGACCTCCTGAAGCCCATATGAACATTAATTTGACCACACAACTCATTCCTATGAAGATACATTCAAACTCACAAAACGTGCTCAGCTCGGGCTGAAAATGCATTTAAAGCAATAAAAACTCAAATTGAGTGTCACGCCTAAACCAAAGGACTTATGCACACACTTCAACATGTATTTTGTTCAGGATGGCCTCCTGAAGCCTATATGAGCATTAATTTGACCACACAACTCATTCCTATGAAGATACATTCAAACTCACAAAACGTGCTCAACTCGGGCTGAAAATGCATTTAAAGCAATAAAAGCTCAAATTGAGTGTCACGCCTAAACCAAAGGACTTATGCACACACTTCAACATGTATTTTGTTCAGGATGACCTCCTGAAGCCCATATGAGCATTAATTTGACCACACAACTCATTCCTATGAAGATACATTCAAACTCACTAAACGTGCTCATCTCGGGCTGAAAATGCATTTAAAGCAATAAAAACTCAAATTGAGTGTCACGCCTAAACCAAAGGACTTATGCACACACTTCAACATGTATTTTGTTCAGGATGACCTCCTGAAGCCCATATGAGCATTAATTTGACCACACAACTCATTCCTATGAAGATACATTAAAACTCACAAAACGTGCTCAGCTCGGGCTGAAAATGCATTTAAAGCAATAAAAACTCAAATTGAGTGTCACACCTAAACCAAAGGATTATGCACACACTTCAACATGTATTTTGTTCAGGATGACCTCCTGAAGCCTATATGAGCATTAATTTGACCACACAACTCATTCCTATGAAGATACATTCAAATTAACAAAACGTGCTCAGCTCGGGCTGAAAATGCATTTAAAGCAATAAAAACTCAAATTGAGTGTCACGCCTAAACCAACGGACTTATGCACACACTTCAACATGTATTTAGTTCAGGATGACCACCTGAAGCCTAAATGAGCATTAATTTGACCACACAACTCATTCCTATGAAGATACATTCAAACTCACAAAACGTGCTCAGCTCGGGCTGAAAATGCATTTAAAGCAATAAAAACTCAAATTGAGTGTCACGCCTAAACCAAAGGACTTATGCACACACTTCAACATGTATTTAGTTCAGGATGACCACCTGAAGCCTAAATGAGCATTAATTTGACCACACAACTCATTCCTATGAAGATACATTCAAACTCACAAAACGTGCTCAGCTCGGGCTGAAAATGCATTTAAAGCAATAAAAACTCAAATTGAGTGTCACACCTAAACCAAAGGATTATGCACACTCTTCAACATGTATTTAGTTCAGGATAACCACCTGAAGCCTAAATGAGCATTAATTTGACCACACAACTCATTCCTATGAAGATACATTCAAAGTCAGAAAGCGCGCTCAGCTCGGGCTGAAAATGCATTTAAAGCAATAAAAACTCAAATTGAGTGTCACGCCTAAACCAAAGGACTTATGCACACACTTCAACATGTATTTAGTTCAGGATGACCACCTGAAGCCTAAAGAGCATTAATTTGACCACACAACTCATTCCTATGAAGATACATTCAAACTCACAAAACGTGCTCAGCTCGGGCTGAAAATGCATTTAAAGCAATAAAAACTCAAATTGAGTGTCACACCTAAACCAAAGGACTTATGCACACACTTCAACATGAATTTTGTTCAGGATGACCACCTGAAGCCTAAATGAGCATTAATTTGACCACACAACTCATTCCTATGAAGATACATTCAAACTTACAAAATGTGCTCAGCTTGGGCTCAAAATGCATTTAAAGCAATAAAAACTCAAATTGAGTGTCACGCCTAAACCAAAGGACTTATGCACATACTTCAACATGTATTTATTTCAGGATGTCCTCCTGAAGCCTAAATGAGCAATAATTTGACTACACAACGCATTCCTATGAAGATACATTCAAAGTCAGAAAACGTGCTCAGCTCGGGCTGAAAATGCATTTAAAGCAATAAAAACTCAAATTGAGTGTCACGCCTAAACCAAAGGACTTATGCACACACTTCAACATGTATTTTGTTCAGGATGACCACCTGAAGCCTAAATGACCATTAATTTGACCACACAACTCATTCCTATGAAGATACATTCAATGTCAGAAAGCGCGCTCAGCTCGGGCTGAAAATGCATTTAAAGCAATGAAAACTCAAATTGAGTGTCACGCCTAAACCAAAGGACTTATGCACACACTTCAACATGTATTTAGTTCAGGATGACCACCTGAAGCCTAAATGAGCATTAATTTGACCACACAACTCATTCCTATGAAGATACATTCAAACTCACAAAACGTGCTCAGCTCGGGCTGAAAATGCATTTAAAGCAATAAAAACTCAAATTGAGTGTCACGCCTAAACCAAAGGACTTATGCACATACTTCAACATGTATTTATTTCAGGATGTCCTCCTGAAGCCTAAATGAGCAATAATTTGACTACACAACGCATTCCTATGAAGATACATTCAAAGTCAGAAAACGTGCTCAGCTCGGGCTGAAAATGCATTTAAAGCAATAAAAACTCAAATTGAGTGTCACGCCTAAACCAAAGGACTTATGCACACACTTCAACATGTATTTAGTTCAGGATGACCACCTGAAGCCTAAATGAGCATTAATTTGACCACACAACTCATTCCTATGAAGATACATTCAAACTCACAAAACGTGCTCAGCTCGGGCTGAAAATGCATTTAAAGCAATAAAAACTCAAATTGAGTGTCACGCCTAAACCAAAGGACTTATGCACACACTTCAACATGTATTTAGTTCAGGATGACCACCTGAAGCCTAAATGAGCATTAATTTGACCACACAACTCATTCCTATGAAGATACATTCAAACTCACAAAACGTGCTCAGCTCGGGCTGAAAATGCATTTAAAGCAATAAAAACTCAAATTGAGTGGCACACCTAAACCAAAGGATTATGCACACACTTCAACATGTATTTTGTTCAGGATGACCTCCTGAAGCCTATATGAGCATTAATTTGACCACACAACTCATTCCTATGAAGATACATTCAAAGTCAGAAAGCGCGCTCAGCTTGGGCTGAAAATGCATTTAAAGCAATAAAAACTCAAATTGAGTGGCACGCCTAAACCAAAGGACTTATGCACACACTTCAACATGTATTTAGTTCAGGATAACCACCTGAAGCCTAAATGAGCATTAATTTGACCACACAACTCATTCCTATGAAGATACATTCAAAGTCAGAAAGCGCGCTCAGCTCGGGCTGAAAATGTATTTAAAGCAATAAAAACTCAAATTGAGTGTCACGCCTAAACCAAAGGACTTATGCACACACTTCAACATGTATTTAGTTCAGGATGACCACCTGAAGCCTAAAGAGCATTAATTTGACCACACAACTCATTCCTATGAAGATACATTCAAACTCACAAAACGTGCTCAGCTCGGGCTGAAAATGCATTTAAAGCAATAAAAACTCAAATTGAGTGTCACACCTAAACCAAAGGACTTATGCACACACTTCAACATGAATTTTGTTCAGGATGACCACCTGAAGCCTAAATGAGCATTAATTTGACCACACAACTCATTCCTATGAAGATACATTCAAACTTACAAAATGTGCTCAGCTTGGGCTCAAAATGCATTTAAAGCAATAAAAACTCAAATTGAGTGTCACGCCTAAACCAAAGGACTTATGCACATACTTCAACATGTATTTATTTCAGAATGTCCTCCTGAAGCCTAAATGAGCAATAATTTGACTACACAACGCATTCCTATGAAGATACATTCAAAGTCAGAAAACGTGCTCAGCTCGGGCTGAAAATGCATTTAAAGCAATAAAAACTCAAATTGAGTGTCACGCCTAAACCAAAGGACTTATGCACACACTTCAACATGTATTTTGTTCAGGATGACCACCTGAAGCCTAAATGACCATTAATTTGACCACACAACTCATTCCTATGAAGATACATTCAATGTCAGAAAGCGCCCTCAGCTCGGGCTGAAAATGCATTTAAAGCAATGAAAACTCAAATTGAGTGTCACGCCTAAACCAAAGGACTTATGCACACACTTCAATATGTATTTAGTTCAGGATGACCACCTGAAGCCTAAATGAGCATTAATTTGACCACACAACTCATTCCTATGAAGATACATTCAAACTTACAAAATGTGCTCAGCTTGGGCTCAAAATGCATTTAAAGCAATAAAAACTCAAATTGAGTGTCACGCCTAAACCAAAGGACTTATGCACATACTTCAACATGTATTTATTTCAGAATGTCCTCCTGAAGCCTAAATGAGCAATAATTTGACTACACAACGCATTCCTATGAAGATACATTCAAAGTCAGAAAACGTGCTCAGCTCGGGCTGAAAATGCATTTAAAGCAATAAAAACTCAAATTGAGTGTCACGCCTAAACCAAAGGACTTATGCACACACTTCAACATGTATTTTGTTCAGGATGACCACCTGAAGCCTAAATGACCATTAATTTGACCACACAACTCATTCCTATGAAGATACATTCAATGTCAGAAAGCGCGCTCAGCTCGGGCTGAAAATGCATTTAAAGCAATGAAAACTCAAATTGAGTGTCACGCCTAAACCAAAGGACTTATGCACACACTTCAATATGTATTTAGTTCAGGATGACCACCTGAAGCCTAAATGAGCATTAATTTGACCACACAACTCATTCCTATGAAGATACATTCAAACTTACAAAATGTGCTCAGCTTGGGCTCAAAATGCATTTAAAGCAATAAAAACTCAAATTGAGTGTCACGCCTAAACCAAAGGACTTATGCACATACTTCAACATGTATTTATTTCAGAATGTCCTCCTGAAGCCTAAATGAGCAATAATTTGACTACACAACGCATTCCTATGAAGATACATTCAAAGTCAGAAAACGTGCTCAGCTCGGGCTGAAAATGCATTTAAAGCAATAAAAACTCAAATTGAGTGTCACGCCTAAACCAAAGGACTTATGCACACACTTCAACATGTATTTTGTTCAGGATGACCACCTGAAGCCTAAATGACCATTAATTTGACCACACAACTCATTCCTATGAAGATACATTCAATGTCAGAAAGCGCGCTCAGCTCGGGCTGAAAATGCATTTAAAGCAATGAAAACTCAAATTGAGTGTCACGCCTAAACCAAAGGACTTATGCACACACTTCAATATGTATTTAGTTCAGGATGACCACCTGAAGCCTAAATGAGCATTAATTTGACCACACAACTCATTCCTATGAAGATACATTCAAACTCACAAAACGTGCTCAGCTCGGGCTGAAAATGCATTTAAAGCAATAAAAACTCAAATTGAGTGTCACGCCTAAACCAAAGGACTTATGCACACACTTCAACATGTATTTTGTTCAGGATGACCTCCTGAAGCCCATATGAGCATTAATTTGACTACACAACTCATTCCTATGAAGATACATTCAAACTCACAAAACGTGCTCAGCTCGGGCTGAAAATGCATTTAAAGCAATAAAAACTCAAATTGAGTGTCACGCCTAAACCAAAGGACTTATGCACACACTTCAACGTGTGTTTTGTTCAGGATGACCACCTGAAGCCTAAATGAGCATTACTTTGACCACACAACTCATTCCTATGAAGATACATTCAAACTCACAAAACGTGCTCAGCTCGGGCTGAAAATGCATTTAAAGCAATAAAAACTCAAATTGAGTGTCATGCCTAAACCAAAGGACTTATGCACACACTTCAACATGTATTTTGTTCAGGATGACCTCCTGAAGCCCATATGAGCATTAATTTGACTACACAACTCATTCCTATGAAGATACATTCAAACTCACAAAACGTGCTCAGCTCGGGCTGAAAATGCATTTAAAGCAATAAAAACTCAAATTGAGTGTCACGCCTAAACCAAAGGACTTATGCACACACTTCAACGTGTGTTTTGTTCAGGATGACCACCTGAAGCCTAAATGAGCATTACTTTGACCACACAACTCATTCCTATGAAGATACATTCAAACTCACAAAACGTGCTCAGCTCGGGCTGAAAATGCATTTAAAGCAATAAAAACTCAAATTGAGTGTCACGCCTAAACCAAAGGACTTATGCACACACTTCAACATGTATTTTGTTCAGGATGACCTCCTTGAAGCCCAAATGAGCGATAATTTGACCACACAACTCATTCCTATGAAGATACATTCAAAGTCAGAAAGCGCGCTCAGCTCGGGCTGAAAATGCATTTAAAGCAATAAAAACTCAAATTGAGTGTCACGCCTAAACCAAAGGACTTATGCACACACTTCAACATGTATTTTGTTCAGGATGACCTCCTGAAGCCTATATTCCTATGAAGATACATTCAAACTCACAAAACGTGCTCAGCTCGGGCTGAAAATGCATTTAAAGCAATAAAAACTCAAATTGAGTGTCACGCCTAAACCAAAGGACTTATGCACACACTTCAACATGTATTTAGTTCAGGATGTCCTCCTAAAGCCTAAATGAGCATTAATTTGACTACACAACTCATTCCTATAAAGATACATTCAAACTCAAAAAACGTGCTCAGCTCGGCAAAAAATGCATTTAAAGCAATAAAAACTCAAATTGAGTGTCACGCCTAAACCAAAGGACTGATGCACACACTTCAACATGTATTTTGTTCAGGATGGCCTCCTGAAGCCTAAATGAGCATTAATTTGACTACACAACTCATTCCTATGAAGATACATTCAAAGTCAGAAAGCGCGCTCAGGTCGGGCTGAAAATGCATTCAAAGCAATAAAAACTCAAATTTAGTGTCACACCTAAACCAAAGGACTTCTGCACACACTTCAACATGGATTTTGTTCAGGATGACCTCCTGAAGCCTAAATGAGCATTAATTTGACCATACAACTCATTCCTATGAAGATACATTCAAACTCACAAAACGTGCTCAGCTCGGCCTAAAATGCATTTAAAGCAATAAAAACTCAAATTGACTGTCACGCCCAAACCAAAGGACTTATGCACACACTTCAACATGTACTGAGTTCAGGATGTCCTCCTGAAGCCTAAATGAGCATTGTTTTGATCACACAACTCATTCCTATGAAGATACATTCAAACTCACAAAACGTGCTCAGCTCGGGCTGAAAATGCATTTAAAGCAATAAAAACTCAAATTGAGTGTCACGCCTAAACCATAGGACTTATGCACACACTTCAACATGTACTGAGTTCAGGGTGTCCTCCTGAAGCCTAAATGAGCATTGTTTTGATCACACAACTCATTCCTATGAAGATACATTCAAACTCACAAAACGTGCTCAGCTCGGGCTGAAAATGCATTTAAAGCAATAAAAACTCAAATTTAGTGTCACACCTAAACCAAAGGACTTATGCACACACTTCAACATGTATTTTGTTCAGGATGACCTCCTGAAGCCTATATTCCTATGAAGATACATTCAAACTCACAAAACGTGCTCAGCTCGGGCTGAAAATGCATTTAAAGCAATAAAAACTCAAATTGAGTGTCACGCCTAAACCAAGGGACTTATGCACACACTTCAACATGTATTTAGTTCAGGATGTCCTCCTGAAGCCTAAATGAGCATTAATTTGACTACACAACTCATTCCAATGAAGATACATTCAAAGTCACAAAACGTGCTCAGCTCGGCCTGAAAATGCATTTAAAGCAATAAAAACTCAAATTGAGTGTCGCGCCCAAACCAAAGGACTGATGCACACACTTGAACATGTATTTAGTTCAGGATGTCCTCCTGAAGCCTAAATAAGCATTAATTTGACCACACAACTCATTCCTATGAAGATACATTCAAACTCAGAAAAAGAGCTCAGCTCGGGCTGAAAATGCATTTAAAGCAATAAAAACTCAAATTGAGTGTCACACCTAAACCAAAGGACTTATGCACACACTTCAACATGTCTTTTGTTCAGGATGGCCTCCTGAAGCATAAATGAGCATTAATTTGACTACACAACTCATTCCAATGAAGATACATTCAAAGTCACAAAACGTGCTCAGCTCGGCCTGAAAATGCATTTAAAGCAATAAAAACTCAAATTGAGTGTCGCGCCCAAACCAAAGGACTTATGCACACACTTCAACATGTATTTTGTTCAGGATGACATCCTGAAGCCTAAATGAGCATTAATTTGACCACACAACTCATTCCTATGAAGATACATTCAAACTCACAAAATGTGCTCAGCTTGGGCTCAAAATGCATTTAAAAAAATGAAAACTTAAATTGAGTGTCACGCCTAAACCAAAGGACTTATGCACACACTTCAACATGTATTTAGTTCAGGATGACCACCTGAAGCCTAGATGAGCATTAATTTGACCACACAACTCATTCCTATGAAGATACATTCAAACTCACAAAACGTGCTCAGCTCGGGCTGAAAATGCATTTAAAGCAATAAAAACTCAAATTGAGTGTCACGCCTAAACCATAGGACTTATGCACACACTTCAACATGTACTGAGTTCAGGATGTCCTCCTGAAGCCTAAATGAGCATTGTTTTGATCACACAACTCATTCCTATGAAGATACATTCAAACTCACAAAACGTGCTCAGCTCGGGCTGAAAATGCATTTAAAGCAATAAAAACTCAAATTTAGTGTCACACCTAAACCAAAGGACTTATGCACACACTTCAACATGTATTTTGTTCAGGATGACCTCCTGAAGCCTATCTTCCTATGAAGATACATTCAAACTCACAAAACGTGCTCAGCTCGGGCTGAAAATGCATTTAAAGCAATAAAAACTCAAATTGAGTGTCACGCCTAAAAGAAAGGACTTATGCACACACTTCAACATGTATTTAGTTCAGGATGTCCTCCTGAAGCCTAAATGAGCATTAATTTGACTACACAACTCATTCCAATGAAGATACATTCAAAGTCACAAAACGTGCTCAGCTCGGCCTGAAAATGCATTTAAAGCAATAAAAACTCAAATTGGGTGTCGCGCCCAAACCAAAGGACTTATGCACACACTTGAACATGTATTTAGTTCAGGATGTCCTCCTGAAGCCTAAATAAGCATTAATTTGACCACACAACTCATTCCTATGAAGATACATTCAAACTCAGAAAACGAGCTCAGCTCGGGCTGAAAATGCATTTAAAGCAATAAAAACTCAAATTGAGTGTCACACCTAAACCAAAGGACTTATGCACACACTTCAACATGTCTTTTGTTCAGGATGGCCTCCTGAAGCATAAATGAGCATTAATTTGACTACACAACTCATTCCAATGAAGATACATTCAAAGTCACAAAACGTGCTCAGCTCGGCCTGAAAATGCATTTAAAGCAATAAAAACTCAAATTGAGTGTCGCGCCCAAACCAAAGGACTTATGCACACACTTCAACATGTATTTTGTTCAGGATGACATCCTGAAGCCTAAATGAGCATTAATTTGACCACACAACTCATTCCTATGAAGATACATTCAAACTCACAAAATGTGCTCAGCTTGGGCTCAAAATGCATTTAAAGCAATGAAAACTTAAATTGAGTGTCACGCCTAAACCAAAGGACTTATGCACACACTTGAACATGTATTTAGTTCAGGATGACCACCTGAAGCCTAAATGAGCATTAATTTGACCACACAACTCATTCCTATGAAGATACATTCAAACTCACAAAACGTGCTCAGCTCGGGCTGAAAATGCATTTAAAGCAATAAAAACTCAAATTGAGTGTCACGCCTAAACCAAAGGACTTATGCACACACTTGAACATGTATTTTGTTCAGGATGACCTCCTGAAGCCTAAATGAGCAATAATTTGACCACACAACTCATTCCTATGAAGATACATTCAAAGTCAGAAAGCGCGCTCAGCTCGGGCTGAAAATTCATTTAAAGCAATAAAAACTCAAATTGAGTGTCACACCTAAACCAAAGGACTTATGCACACACTTCAACATGTATTTTTTTCAGGATGACCACCTGAAGCCTAAATGAGCATTAATTTGACCACACAACTCATTCCTATGAAGATACATTCAAACTCACAAAACGTGCTCAGCTCGGGCTGAAAATGCATTTAAAGCAATAAAAACTCAAATTGAGTGTCACACCTAAACCAAAGGATTATGCACACACTTCAACATGTATTTTGTTCAGGATGACCTCCTGAAGCCTATATGAGCATTAATTTGACCACACAACTCATTCCAATGAAGATACATTCAAAGTCAGAAAGCGCGCTCAGCTCGGGCTGAAAATGCATTTAAAGCAATAAAAACTCAAATTGAGTGTCACGCCTAAACCAAAGGACTTATGCACACACTTCAACATGTATTTAGTTCAGGATAACCACCTGAAGCCTAAATGAGCATTAATTTGACCACACAACTCATTCCTATGAAGATACATTCAAACTCACAAAACGTGCTCAGCTCGGGCTGAAAATGCATTTAAAGCAATAAAAACTCAAAATGAGTGTCACGCCTAAACCAAAGAACTTATGCACACACTTCAACATGTATTTTGTTCAGGATGACCTCCTGAAGCCTAAATGAGCAATAATTTGACCACGCAACTCATTCCTATGAAGATACATTCAAAGTCAGAAAGCGCGCTCAGCTCGGGCTGAAAATGCATTTAAAGCAATAAAAACTCAAATTGAGTGTCACGCCTAAACCAAAGGACTTATGCACACACTTCAACATGTATTTAGTTCAGGATGACCACCTGAAGCCTAAATGAGCATTAATTTGACCACACAACTCATTCCTATGAAGATACATTCAAACTCACAAAACGTGCTCAGCTCGGGCTGAAAATGCATTTAAAGCAATAAAAACTCAAATTGAGTGTCACGCCTAAACCAAAGGACTTATGCACACACTTCAACATGTATTTAGTTCAGGATGACCACCTGAAGCCTAAATGAGCATTAATTTGACCACACAACTCATTCCTATGAAGATACATTCAAACTCACAAAACGTGCTCAGCTCGGGCTGAAAATGCATTTAAAGCAATAAAAACTCAAATTGAGTGTCACGCCTAAACCAAAGGACTTATGCACACACTTCAACATGTATTTTGTTCAGGATGACCTCCTGAAGCCCATATGAGCATTAATTTGACTACACAACTCATTCCTATGAAGATACATTCAAACTCACAAAACGTGCTCAGCTCGGGCTGAAAATGCATTTAAAGCAATAAAAACTCAAATTGAGTGTCACGCCTAAACCAAAGGACTTATGCACACACTTCAACGTGTGTTTTGTTCAGGATGACCACCTGAAGCCTAAATGAGCATTACTTTGACCACACAACTCATTCCTATGAAGATACATTCAAACTCACAAAACGTGCTCAGCTCGGGCTGAAAATGCATTTAAAGCAATAAAAACTCAAATTTAGTGTCACACCTAAACCAAAGGACTTATGCACACACTTCAACATGTATTTTGTTCAGGATGACCTCCTGAAGCCTATATTCCTATGAAGATACATTCAAACTCACAAAACGTGCTCAGCTCGGGCTGAAAATGCATTTAAAGCAATAAAAACTCAAATTGAGTGTCACGCCTAAAAGAAAGGACTTATGCACACACTTCAACATGTATTTAGTTCAGGATGTCCTCCTGAAGCCTAAATGAGCATTAATTTGACTACACAACTCATTCCAATAAAGATACATTCAAAGTCACAAAACGTGCTCAGCTCGGCCTGAAAATGCATTTAAAGCAATAAAAACTCAAATTGGGTGTCGCGCCCAAACCAAAGGACTTATGCACACACTTGAACATGTATTTAGTTCAGGATGTCCTCCTGAAGCCTAAATAAGCATTAATTTGACCACACAACTCATTCCTATGAAGATACATTCAAACTCAGAAAACGAGCTCAGCTCGGGCTGAAAATGCATTTAAAGCAATAAAAACTCAAATTGAGTGTCACACCTAAACCAAAGGACTTATGCACACACTTCAACATGTCTTTTGTTCAGGATGGCCTCCTGAAGCATAAATGAGCATTAATTTGACTACACAACTCATTCCAATGAAGATACATTCAAAGTCACAAAACGTGCTCAGCTCGGCCTGAAAATGCATTTAAAGCAATAAAAACTCAAATTGAGTGTCGCGCCCAAACCAAAGGACTTATGCACACACTTCAACATGTATTTTGTTCAGGATGACATCCTGAAGCCTAAATGAGCATTAATTTGACCACACAACTCATTCCTATGAAGATACATTCAAACTCACAAAATGTGCTCAGCTTGGGCTCAAAATGCATTTAAAGCAATGAAAACTTAAATTGAGTGTCACGCCTAAACCAAAGGACTTATGCACACACTTGAACATGTATTTAGTTCAGGATGACCACCTGAAGCCTAAATGAGCATTAATTTGACCACACAACTCATTCCTATGAAGATACATTCAAACTCACAAAACGTGCTCAGCTCGGGCTGAAAATGCATTTAAAGCAATAAAAACTCAAATTGAGTGTCACGCCTAAACCAAAGGACTTATGCACACACTTGAACATGTATTTTGTTCAGGATGACCTCCTGAAGCCTAAATGAGCAATAATTTGACCACACAACTCATTCCTATGAAGATACATTCAAAGTCAGAAAGCGCGCTCAGCTCGGGCTGAAAATTCATTTAAAGCAATAAAAACTCAAATTGAGTGTCACACCTAAACCAAAGGACTTATGCACACACTTCAACATGTATTTTTTTCAGGATGACCACCTGAAGCCTAAATGAGCATTAATTTGACCACACAACTCATTCCTATGAAGATACATTCAAACTCACAAAACGTGCTCAGCTCGGGCTGAAAATGCATTTAAAGCAATAAAAACTCAAATTGAGTGTCACACCTAAACCAAAGGATTATGCACACACTTCAACATGTATTTTGTTCAGGATGACCTCCTGAAGCCTATATGAGCATTAATTTGACCACACAACTCATTCCAATGAAGATACATTCAAAGTCAGAAAGCGCGCTCAGCTCGGGCTGAAAATGCATTTAAAGCAATAAAAACTCAAATTGAGTGTCACGCCTAAACCAAAGGACTTATGCACACACTTCAACATGTATTTAGTTCAGGATAACCACCTGAAGCCTAAATGAGCATTAATTTGACCACACAACTCATTCCTATGAAGATACATTCAAACTCACAAAACGTGCTCAGCTCGGGCTGAAAATGCATTTAAAGCAATAAAAACTCAAAATGAGTGTCACGCCTAAACCAAAGAACTTATGCACACACTTCAACATGTATTTTGTTCAGGATGACCTCCTGAAGCCTAAATGAGCAATAATTTGACCACGCAACTCATTCCTATGAAGATACATTCAAAGTCAGAAAGCGCGCTCAGCTCGGGCTGAAAATGCATTTAAAGCAATAAAAACTCAAATTGAGTGTCACGCCTAAACCAAAGGACTTATGCACACACTTCAACATGTATTTAGTTCAGGATGACCACCTGAAGCCTAAATGAGCATTAATTTGACCACACAACTCATTCCTATGAAGATACATTCAAACTCACAAAACGTGCTCAGCTCGGGCTGAAAATGCATTTAAAGCAATAAAAACTCAAATTGAGTGTCACGCCTAAACCAAAGGACTTATGCACACACTTCAACATGTATTTAGTTCAGGATGACCACCTGAAGCCTAAATGAGCATTAATTTGACCACACAACTCATTCCTATGAAGATACATTCAAACTCACAAAACGTGCTCAGCTCGGGCTGAAAATGCATTTAAAGCAATAAAAACTCAAATTGAGTGTCACGCCTAAACCAAAGGACTTATGCACACACTTCAACATGTATTTTGTTCAGGATGACCTCCTGAAGCCCATATGAGCATTAATTTGACTACACAACTCATTCCTATGAAGATACATTCAAACTCACAAAACGTGCTCAGCTCGGGCTGAAAATGCATTTAAAGCAATAAAAACTCAAATTGAGTGTCACGCCTAAACCAAAGGACTTATGCACACACTTCAACGTGTGTTTTGTTCAGGATGACCACCTGAAGCCTAAATGAGCATTACTTTGACCACACAACTCATTCCTATGAAGATACATTCAAACTCACAAAACGTGCTCAGCTCGGGCTGAAAATGCATTTAAAGCAATAAAAACTCAAATTTAGTGTCACACCTAAACCAAAGGACTTATGCACACACTTCAACATGTATTTTGTTCAGGATGACCTCCTGAAGCCTATATTCCTATGAAGATACATTCAAACTCACAAAACGTGCTCAGCTCGGGCTGAAAATGCATTTAAAGCAATAAAAACTCAAATTGAGTGTCACGCCTAAAAGAAAGGACTTATGCACACACTTCAACATGTATTTAGTTCAGGATGTCCTCCTGAAGCCTAAATGAGCATTAATTTGACTACACAACTCATTCCAATAAAGATACATTCTAAGTCACAAAACGTGCTCAGCTCGGCCTGAAAATGCATTTAAAGCAATAAAAACTCAAATTGGGTGTCGCGCCCAAACCAAAGGACTTATGCACACACTTGAACATGTATTTAGTTCAGGATGTCCTCCTGAAGCCTAAATAAGCATTAATTTGACCACACAACTCATTCCTATGAAGATACATTCAAACTCAGAAAACGAGCTCAGCTCGGGCTGAAAATGCATTTAAAGCAATAAAAACTCAAATTGAGTGTCACACCTAAACCAAAGGACTTATGCACACACTTCAACATGTCTTTTGTTCAGGATGGCCTCCTGAAGCATAAATGAGCATTAATTTGACTACACAACTCATTCCAATGAAGATACATTCAAAGTCACAAAACGTGCTCAGCTCGGCCTGAAAATGCATTTAAAGCAATAAAAACTCAAATTGAGTGTCGCGCCCAAACCAAAGGACTTATGCACACACTTCAACATGTATTTTGTTCAGGATGACATCCTGAAGCCTAAATGAGCATTAATTTGACCACACAACTCATTCCTATGAAGATACATTCAAACTCACAAAATGTGCTCAGCTTGGGCTCAAAATGCATTTAAAGCAATGAAAACTTAAATTGAGTGTCACGCCTAAACCAAAGGACTTATGCACACACTTGAACATGTATTTAGTTCAGGATGACCACCTGAAGCCTAAATGAGCATTAATTTGACCACACAACTCATTCCTATGAAGATACATTCAAACTCACAAAACGTGCTCAGCTCGGGCTGAAAATGCATTTAAAGCAATAAAAACTCAAATTGAGTGTCACGCCTAAACCAAAGGACTTATGCACACACTTGAACATGTATTTTGTTCAGGATGACCTCCTGAAGCCTAAATGAGCAATAATTTGACCACACAACTCATTCCTATGAAGATACATTCAAAGTCAGAAAGCGCGCTCAGCTCGGGCTGAAAATTCATTTAAAGCAATAAAAACTCAAATTGAGTGTCACACCTAAACCAAAGGACTTATGCACACACTTCAACATGTATTTTTTTCAGGATGACCACCTGAAGCCTAAATGAGCATTAATTTGACCACACAACTCATTCCTATGAAGATACATTCAAACTCACAAAACGTGCTCAGCTCGGGCTGAAAATGCATTTAAAGCAATAAAAACTCAAATTGAGTGTCACACCTAAACCAAAGGATTATGCACACACTTCAACATGTATTTTGTTCAGGATGACCTCCTGAAGCCTATATGAGCATTAATTTGACCACACAACTCATTCCAATGAAGATACATTCAAAGTCAGAAAGCGCGCTCAGCTCGGGCTGAAAATGCATTTAAAGCAATAAAAACTCAAATTGAGTGTCACGCCTAAACCAAAGGACTTATGCACACACTTCAACATGTATTTAGTTCAGGATAACCACCTGAAGCCTAAATGAGCATTAATTTGACCACACAACTCATTCCTATGAAGATACATTCAAACTCACAAAACGTGCTCAGCTCGGGCTGAAAATGCATTTAAAGCAATAAAAACTCAAAATGAGTGTCACGCCTAAACCAAAGAACTTATGCACACACTTCAACATGTATTTTGTTCAGGATGACCTCCTGAAGCCTAAATGAGCAATAATTTGACCACGCAACTCATTCCTATGAAGATACATTCAAAGTCAGAAAGCGCGCTCAGCTCGGGCTGAAAATGCATTTAAAGCAATAAAAACTCAAATTGAGTGTCACGCCTAAACCAAAGGACTTATGCACACACTTCAACATGTATTTAGTTCAGGATGACCACCTGAAGCCTAAATGAGCATTAATTTGACCACACAACTCATTCCTATGAAGATACATTCAAACTCACAAAACGTGCTCAGCTCGGGCTGAAAATGCATTTAAAGCAATAAAAACTCAAATTGAGTGTCACGCCTAAACCAAAGGACTTATGCACACACTTCAACATGTATTTAGTTCAGGATGACCACCTGAAGCCTAAATGAGCATTAATTTGACCACACAACTCATTCCTATGAAGATACATTCAAACTCACAAAACGTGCTCAGCTCGGGCTGAAAATGCATTTAAAGCAATAAAAACTCAAATTGAGTGTCACGCCTAAACCAAAGGACTTATGCACACACTTCAACATGTATTTTGTTCAGGATGACCTCCTGAAGCCCATATGAGCATTAATTTGACTACACAACTCATTCCTATGAAGATACATTCAAACTCACAAAACGTGCTCAGCTCGGGCTGAAAATGCATTTAAAGCAATAAAAACTCAAATTGAGTGTCACGCCTAAACCAAAGGACTTATGCACACACTTCAACGTGTGTTTTGTTCAGGATGACCACCTGAAGCCTAAATGAGCATTACTTTGACCACACAACTCATTCCTATGAAGATACATTCAAACTCACAAAACGTGCTCAGCTCGGGCTGAAAATGCATTTAAAGCAATAAAAACTCAAATTTAGTGTCACACCTAAACCAAAGGACTTATGCACACACTTCAACATGTATTTTGTTCAGGATGACCTCCTGAAGCCTATATTCCTATGAAGATACATTCAAACTCACAAAACGTGCTCAGCTCGGGCTGAAAATGCATTTAAAGCAATAAAAACTCAAATTGAGTGTCACGCCTAAACCAAGGGACTTATGCACACACTTCAACATGTATTTAGTTCAGGATGTCCTCCTGAAGCCTAAATGAGCATTAATTTGACTACACAACTCATTCCAATGAAGATACATTCAAAGTCACAAAACGTGCTCAGCTCGGCCTGAAAATGCATTTAAAGCAATAAAAACTCAAATTGAGTGTCGCGCCCAAACCAAAGGACTTATGCACACACTTGAACATGTATTTAGTTCAGGATGTCCTCCTGAAGCCTAAATAAGCATTAATTTGACCACACAACTCATTCCTATGAAGATACATTCAAACTCAGAAAAAGAGCTCAGCTCGGGCTGAAAATGCATTTAAAGCAATAAAAACTCAAATTGAGTGTCACACCTAAACCAAAGGACTTATGCACACACTTCAACATGTCTTTTGTTCAGGATGGCCTCCTGAAGCATAAATGAGCATTAATTTGACTACACAACTCTTTCCAATGAAGATACATTCAAAGTCACAAAACGTGCTCAGCTCGGCCTGAAAATGCATTTAAAGCAATAAAAACTCAAATTGAGTGTCGCGCCCAAACCAAAGGACTTATGCACACACTTCAACATGTATTTTGTTCAGGATGACATCCTGAAGCCTAAATGAGCATTAATTTGACCACACAACTCATTCCTATGAAGATACATTCAAACTCACAAAATGTGCTCAGCTTGGGCTCAAAATGCATTTAAAAAAATGAAAACTTAAATTGAGTGTCACGCCTAAACCAAAGGACTTATGCACACACTTCAACATGTATTTAGTTCAGGATGACCACCTGAAGCCTAGATGAGCATTAATTTGACCACACAACTCATTCCTATGAAGATACATTAAAACTCACAAAACGTGCTCAGCTCGGGCTGAAAATGCATTTAAAGCAATAAAAACTCAAATTGAGTGTCACGCCTAAACCATAGGACTTATGCACACACTTCAACATGTACTGAGTTCAGGATGTCCTCCTGAAGCCTAAATGAGCATTGTTTTGATCACACAACTCATTCCTATGAAGATACATTCAAACTCACAAAACGTGCTCAGCTCGGGCTGAAAATGCATTTAAAGCAATAAAAACTCAAATTTAGTGTCACACCTAAACCAAAGGACTTATGCACACACTTCAACATGTATTTTGTTCAGGATGACCTCCTGAAGCCTATCTTCCTATGAAGATACATTCAAACTCACAAAACGTGCTCAGCTCGGGCTGAAAATGCATTTAAAGCAATAAAAACTCAAATTGAGTGTCACGCCTAAAAGAAAGGACTTATGCACACACTTCAACATGTATTTAGTTCAGGATGTCCTCCTGAAGCCTAAATGAGCATTAATTTGACTACACAACTCATTCCAATGAAGATACATTCAAAGTCACAAAACGTGCTCAGCTCGGCCTGAAAATGCATTTAAAGCAATAAAAACTCAAATTGAGTGTCGCGCCCAAACCAAAGGACTTATGCACACACTTGAACATGTATTTAGTTCAGGATGTCCTCCTGAAGCCTAAATAAGCATTAATTTGACCACACAACTCATTCCTATGAAGATACATTCAAACTCAGAAAACGAGCTCAGCTCGGGCTGAAAATGCATTTAAAGCAATAAAAACTCAAATTGAGTGTCACACCTAAACCAAAGGACTTATGCACACACTTCAACATGTCTTTTGTTCAGGATGGCCTCCTGAAGCATAAATGAGCATTAATTTGACTACACAACTCATTCCAATGAAGATACATTCAAAGTCACAAAACGTGCTCAGCTCGGCCTGAAAATGCATTTAAAGCAATAAAAACTCAAATTGAGTGTCGCGCCCAAACCAAAGGACTTATGCACACACTTCAACATGTATTTTGTTCAGGATGACATCCTGAAGCCTAAATGAGCATTAATTTGACCACACAACTCATTCCTATGAAGATACATTCAAACTCACAAAATGTGCTCAGCTTGGGCTCAAAATGCATTTAAAGCAATGAAAACTTAAATTGAGTGTCACGCCTAAACCAAAGGACTTATGCACACACTTGAACATGTATTTAGTTCAGGATGACCACCTGAAGCCTAAATGAGCATTAATTTGACCACACAACTCATTCCTATGAAGATACATTCAAACTCACAAAACGTGCTCAGCTCGGGCTGAAAATGCATTTAAAGCAATAAAAACTCAAATTGAGTGTCACGCCTAAACCAAAGGACTTATGCACACACTTGAACATGTATTTTGTTCAGGATGACCTCCTGAAGCCTAAATGAGCAATAATTTGACCACACAACTCATTCCTATGAAGATACATTCAAAGTCAGAAAGCGCGCTCAGCTCGGGCTGAAAATGCATTTAAAGCAATAAAAACTCAAATTGAGTGTCACACCTAAACCAAAGGACTTATGCACACACTTCAACATGTATTTTTTTCAGGATGACCACCTGAAGCCTAAATGAGCATTAATTTGACCACACAACTCATTCCTATGAAGATACATTCAAACTCACAAAACATGCTCAGCTCGGGCTGAAAATGCATTTAAAGCAATAAAAACTCAAATTGAGTGTCACACCTAAACCAAAGGATTATGCACACACTTCAACATGTATTTTGTTCAGGATGACCTCCTGAAGCCTATATGAGCATTAATTTGACCACACAACTCATTCCAATGAAGATACATTCAAAGTCAGAAAGCGCGCTCAGCTCGGGCTGAAAATGCATTTAAAGCAATAAAAACTCAAATTGAGTGTCACGCCTAAACCAAAGGACTTATGCACACACTTCAACATGTATTTAGTTCAGGATAACCACCTGAAGCCTAAATGAGCATTAATTTGACCACACAACTCATTCCTATGAAGATACATTCAAACTCACAAAACGTGCTCAGCTCGGGCTGAAAATGCATTTAAAGCAATAAAAACTCAAAATGAGTGTCACGCCTAAACCAAAGAACTTATGCACACACTTCAACATGTATTTTGTTCAGGATGACCTCCTGAAGCCTAAATGAGCAATAATTTGACCACGCAACTCATTCCTATGAAGATACATTCAAAGTCAGAAAGCGCGCTCAGCTCGGGCTGAAAATGCATTTAAAGCAATAAAAACTCAAATTGAGTGTCACGCCTAAACCAAAGGACTTATGCACACACTTCAACATGTATTTAGTTCAGGATGACCACCTGAAGCCTAAATGAGCATTAATTTGACCACACAACTCATTGCTATAAAGATACATTCAAACTCACAAAACGTGCTCAGCTCGGGCTGAAAATGCATTTAAAGCAATAAAAACTCAAATTGAGTGTCACGCCTAAACCAAAGGACTTATGCACACACTTCAACATGTATTTTGTTCAGGATGTCCCCCTGACACCTAAATGGGCAGTAATTTGAATACACAACTCATTCCTATGAAGATACATTCAAAGTCAGAAAGCGCGCTCAGCTCGGGCTGAAAATGCATTTAAAGCAATAAAAACTCAAATTGAGTGTCACGCCTAAACCAAAGGACTTATGCACACACTTCAACATGTATTTATTTCAGGATGTCCTCCTGAAGCCTAAATGAGCAATAATTTGACTACACAACTCATTCCTATGAAGATACATTCAAAGTCAGAAAACGTGCTCAGCTCGGGCTGAAAATGCATTTAAAGCAATAAAAACTCAAATTGAGTGTCACGCCTAAACCAAAGGACTCATGCACACACTTCAACATGTATTTTGTTCAGGATGACCACCTGAAGCCTAAATGAGCATTAATTTGACCACACAACTCATTCCTATGAAGATACATTCAAAGTCAGAAAGCGCGCTCAGCTCGGGGTGAAAATGCATTTAAAGCAATGAAAACTCAAATTGAGTGTCACGCCTAAACCAAAGGACTTATGCACACACTTCAACATGTATTTAGTTCAGGATGACCACCTGAAGCCTAAATGAGCATTAATTTGACCACACAACTCATTGCTATAAAGATACATTCAAACTCACAAAACGTGCTCAGCTCGGGCTGAAAATGCATTTAAAGCAATAAAAACTCAAATTGAGTGTCACGCCTAAACCAAAGGACTTATGCACACACTTCAACATGTATTTTGTTCAGGATGTCCCCCTGACACCTAAATGGGCAGTAATTTGAATACACAACTCATTCCTATGAAGATACATTCAAAGTCAGAAAGCGCGCTCAGCTCGGGCTGAAAATGCATTTAAAGCAATAAAAACTCAAATTGAGTGTCACGCCTAAACCAAAGGACTTATGCACACACTTCAACATGTATTTATTTCAGGATGTCCTCCTGAAGCCTAAATGAGCAATAATTTACACAACTCATTCCTATGAAGATACATTCAAAGTCAGAAAACGTGCTTAGCTCGGGCTGAAAATGCATTTAAAGCAATAAAAACTCAAATTGAGTGTCACGCCTAAACCAAAGGACTTATGCACACACTTCAACATGTATTTTGTTCAGGATGACCACCTGAAGCCTAAATGAGCATTAATTTGACCACACAACTCATTCCTATGAAGATACATTCAAAGTCAGAAAGCGCGCTCAGCTCGGGGTGAAAATGCATTTAAAGCAATGAAAACTCAAATTGAGTGTCACGCCTAAACCAAAGGACTTATGCACACACTTCAACATGTATTTAGTTCAGGATGACCACCTGAAGCCTAAATGAGCATTAATTTGACCACACAACTCATTCCTATGAAGATACATTCAAACTCACAAAACGTCCTCAGCTCGGGCTGAAAATGCATTTAAAGCAATAAAAACTCAAATTGAGTGTCACGCCTAAACCAAAGGACTTATGCACACACTTCAACATGTATTTTGTTCAGGATGACCTCCTGAAGCCCATATGAGCATTAATTTGACTACACAACTCATTCCTATGAAGATACATTCAAACTCACAAAACGTGCTCAGCTCGGGCTGAAAATGCATTTAAAGCAATAAAAACTCAAATTGAGTGTCACGCCTAAACCAAAGGACTTATGCACACACTTCAACGTGTGTTTTGTTCAGGATGACCACCTGAAGCCTAAATGAGCATTACTTTGACCACACAACTCATTCCTATGAAGATACATTCAAACTCACAAAACGTGCTCAGCTCGGGCTGAAAATGCATTTAAAGCAATAAAAACTCAAATTGAGTGTCACACCTAAACCAAAGGACTTATGCACACACTTCAACATGTATTTTGTTCAGGATGACCTCCTGAAGCCCATATGAGCATTAATTTGACCACACAACTCATTCCTATGAAGATACATTCAAACTCACAAAACGTGATCAGCTCGGGCTGAAAATGCATTTAAAGCAATAAAAACTCAAATTGAATGTCACGCCTAAACCAAAGGACTTATGCACACACTTCAACATGTATTTTGTTCAGGATGACCAACTGATGCCTAAATGAGCATTAATTTGACCACACAACTCATTCCTATGAAGATACATTCAAACTCACAAAACGTGCTCAGCTCGGGCTGAAAATGCATTTAAAGCAATAAAAACTCAAATTGAGTGTCACGCCTAAACCAAAGGACTTATGCACACACTTCAACATGTATTTTGTTCAGGATGACCTCCTGAAGCCGAAATGAGCAATAATTTGACCACACAACTCATTCCTATGAAGATACATTCAAAGTCAGAAAGCGCGCTCAGCTCGGGCTGAAAATGCATTTAAAGCAATAAAAACTCAAATTGAGTGTCACGCCTAAACCAAAGGACTTATGCACACACTTCAACATGTATTTTGTTCAGGATGACCACCTGACGCCTAAATAAGCATTAATTTGACCACACAACTCATTCCTATGAAGATACATTCAAACTCACAAAACGTGCTCAGCTCGGGCTGAAAATGCATTTAAAGCAATAAAAACTCAAATTGAGTGTCACGCCTAAACCAAAGGACTTATACACACACTTCAACATGTATTTTGTTCAGGATGACCTCCTGAAGCCTAAATGAGCAATAATTTGACCACACAATTCATTCCTATGAAGATACATTCAAACTCACAAAATGTGCTCAGCTTGGGCTGAAAATGCATTTAAAGCAATAAAAACTCAAATTGAGTGTCACGCCTAAACCAAAGGACTTATGCACATACTTCAACATGTATTTATTTCAGGATGACCACCTGAAGCCTAAATGAGCATTAATTTGACCACACAACTCATTCCTATGAAGATGCATTCAAACTCACAAAACGTGCTCAACTCGGGCTGAAAATGCATTTAAAGCAATAAAAACTCAAACTGAGTGTCACGCCTAAACCAAAGGACTTATGCACACACTTCAACATGTATTTTGTTCAGGATGACCTCCTGAAGCCCATATGAGCATTAATTTGACCACACAACTCATTCCTATGAAGATACATTCAAACTCACAAAACGTGCTCAGCTCGGGCTGAAAATGCATTTAAAGCAATAAAAACTCAAAATGAGTGTCACGCCTAAACCAAAGAACTTATGCACACACTTCAACATGTATTTTGTTCAGGATGACCTCCTGAAGCCTAAATGAGCAATAATTTGACCACGCAACTCATTCCTATGAAGATACATTCAAAGTCAGAAAGCGCGCTCAGCTCGGGCTGAAAATGCATTTAAAGCAATAAAAACTCAAATTGAGTGTCACGCCTAAACCAAAGGACTTATGCACACACTTCAACATGTATTTAGTTCAGGATGACCACCTGAAGCCTAAATGAGCATTAATTTGACCACACAACTCATTGCTATAAAGATACATTCAAACTCACAAAACGTGCTCAGCTCGGGCTGAAAATGCATTTAAAGCAATAAAAACTCAAATTGAGTGTCACGCCTAAACCAAAGGACTTATGCACACACTTCAACATGTATTTTGTTCAGGATGTCCCCCTGACACCTAAATGGGCAGTAATTTGAATACACAACTCATTCCTATGAAGATACATTCAAAGTCAGAAAGCGCGCTCAGCTCGGGCTGAAAATGCATTTAAAGCAATAAAAACTCAAATTGAGTGTCACGCCTAAACCAAAGGACTTATGCACACACTTCAACATGTATTTATTTCAGGATGTCCTCCTGAAGCCTAAATGAGCAATAATTTGACTACACAACTCATTCCTATGAAGATACATTCAAAGTCAGAAAACGTGCTCAGCTCGGGCTGAAAATGCATTTAAAGCAATAAAAACTCAAATTGAGTGTCACGCCTAAACCAAAGGACTCATGCACACACTTCAACATGTATTTTGTTCAGGATGACCACCTGAAGCCTAAATGAGCATTAATTTGACCACACAACTCATTCCTATGAAGATACATTCAAAGTCAGAAAGCGCGCTCAGCTCGGGGTGAAAATGCATTTAAAGCAATGAAAACTCAAATTGAGTGTCACGCCTAAACCAAAGGACTTATGCACACACTTCAACATGTATTTAGTTCAGGATGACCACCTGAAGCCTAAATGAGCATTAATTTGACCACACAACTCATTGCTATAAAGATACATTCAAACTCACAAAACGTGCTCAGCTCGGGCTGAAAATGCATTTAAAGCAATAAAAACTCAAATTGAGTGTCACGCCTAAACCAAAGGACTTATGCACACACTTCAACATGTATTTTGTTCAGGATGTCCCCCTGACACCTAAATGGGCAGTAATTTGAATACACAACTCATTCCTATGAAGATACATTCAAAGTCAGAAAGCGCGCTCAGCTCGGGCTGAAAATGCATTTAAAGCAATAAAAACTCAAATTGAGTGTCACGCCTAAACCAAAGGACTTATGCACACACTTCAACATGTATTTATTTCAGGATGTCCTCCTGAAGCCTAAATGAGCAATAATTTACACAACTCATTCCTATGAAGATACATTCAAAGTCAGAAAACGTGCTTAGCTCGGGCTGAAAATGCATTTAAAGCAATAAAAACTCAAATTGAGTGTCACGCCTAAACCAAAGGACTTATGCACACACTTCAACATGTATTTTGTTCAGGATGACCACCTGAAGCCTAAATGAGCATTAATTTGACCACACAACTCATTCCTATGAAGATACATTCAAAGTCAGAAAGCGCGCTCAGCTCGGGGTGAAAATGCATTTAAAGCAATGAAAACTCAAATTGAGTGTCACGCCTAAACCAAAGGACTTATGCACACACTTCAACATGTATTTAGTTCAGGATGACCACCTGAAGCCTAAATGAGCATTAATTTGACCACACAACTCATTCCTATGAAGATACATTCAAACTCACAAAACGTCCTCAGCTCGGGCTGAAAATGCATTTAAAGCAATAAAAACTCAAATTGAGTGTCACGCCTAAACCAAAGGACTTATGCACACACTTCAACATGTATTTTGTTCAGGATGACCTCCTGAAGCCCATATGAGCATTAATTTGACTACACAACTCATTCCTATGAAGATACATTCAAACTCACAAAACGTGCTCAGCTCGGGCTGAAAATGCATTTAAAGCAATAAAAACTCAAATTGAGTGTCACGCCTAAACCAAAGGACTTATGCACACACTTCAACGTGTGTTTTGTTCAGGATGACCACCTGAAGCCTAAATGAGCATTACTTTGACCACACAACTCATTCCTATGAAGATACATTCAAACTCACAAAACGTGCTCAGCTCGGGCTGAAAATGCATTTAAAGCAATAAAAACTCAAATTGAGTGTCACACCTAAACCAAAGGACTTATGCACACACTTCAACATGTATTTTGTTCAGGATGACCTCCTGAAGCCCATATGAGCATTAATTTGACCACACAACTCATTCCTATGAAGATACATTCAAACTCACAAAACGTGATCAGCTCGGGCTGAAAATGCATTTAAAGCAATAAAAACTCAAATTGAATGTCACGCCTAAACCAAAGGACTTATGCACACACTTCAACATGTATTTTGTTCAGGATGACCAACTGATGCCTAAATGAGCATTAATTTGACCACACAACTCATTCCTATGAAGATACATTCAAACTCACAAAACGTGCTCAGCTCGGGCTGAAAATGCATTTAAAGCAATAAAAACTCAAATTGAGTGTCACGCCTAAACCAAAGGACTTATGCACACACTTCAACATGTATTTTGTTCAGGATGACCTCCTGAAGCCGAAATGAGCAATAATTTGACCACACAACTCATTCCTATGAAGATACATTCAAAGTCAGAAAGCGCGCTCAGCTCGGGCTGAAAATGCATTTAAAGCAATAAAAACTCAAATTGAGTGTCACGCCTAAACCAAAGGACTTATGCACACACTTCAACATGTATTTTGTTCAGGATGACCACCTGACGCCTAAATAAGCATTAATTTGACCACACAACTCATTCCTATGAAGATACATTCAAACTCACAAAACGTGCTCAGCTCGGGCTGAAAATGCATTTAAAGCAATAAAAACTCAAATTGAGTGTCACGCCTAAACCAAAGGACTTATACACACACTTCAACATGTATTTTGTTCAGGATGACCTCCTGAAGCCTAAATGAGCAATAATTTGACCACACAATTCATTCCTATGAAGATACATTCAAACTCACAAAATGTGCTCAGCTTGGGCTGAAAATGCATTTAAAGCAATAAAAACTCAAATTGAGTGTCACGCCTAAACCAAAGGACTTATGCACATACTTCAACATGTATTTATTTCAGGATGACCACCTGAAGCCTAAATGAGCATTAATTTGACCACACAACTCATTCCTATGAAGATGCATTCAAACTCACAAAACGTGCTCAACTCGGGCTGAAAATGCATTTAAAGCAATAAAAACTCAAACTGAGTGTCACGCCTAAACCAAAGGACTTATGCACACACTTCAACATGTATTTTGTTCAGGATGACCTCCTGAAGCCCATATGAGCATTAATTTGACCACACAACTCATTCCTATGAAGATACATTCAAACACACAAAACGTGCTCAGCTCGGGCTGAAAATGCATTTAAAGCAATAAAAACTCAAATTGAGTGTCACGCCTAAACCAAAGGACTTATGCACACACTTCAACATGTATTTTGTTCAGGATGTCCCCCTGACACCTAAATGGGCAGTAATTTGAATACACAACTCATTCCTATGAAGATACATTCAAAGTCAGAAAGCGCGCTCAGCTCGGGCTGAAAATGCATTTAAAGCAATAAAAACTCAAATTGAGTGTCACGCCTAAACCAAAGGACTTATGCACACACTTCAACATGTATTTATTTCAGGATGTCCTCCTGAAGCCTAAATGAGCAATAATTTGACTACACAACTCATTCCTATGAAGATACATTCAAAGTCAGAAAACGTGCTCAGCTCGGGCTGAAAATGCATTTAAAGCAATAAAAACTCAAATTGAGTGTCACGCCTAAACCAAAGGACTTATGCACACACTTCAACATGTATTTTGTTCAGGATGACCACCTGAAGCCTAAATGAGCATTAATTTGACCACACAACTCATTCCTATGAAGATACATTCAAAGTCAGAAAGCGCGCTCAGCTCGGGGTGAAAATGCATTTAAAGCAATGAAAACTCAAATTGAGTGTCACGCCTAAACCAAAGGACTTATGCACACACTTCAACATGTATTTAGTTCAGGATGACCACCTGAAGCCTAAATGAGCATTAATTTGACCACACAACTCATTGCTATAAAGATACATTCAAACTCACAAAACGTGCTCAGCTCGGGCTGAAAATGCATTTAAAGCAATAAAAACTCAAATTGAGTGTCACGCCTAAACCAAAGGACTTATGCACACACTTCAACATGTATTTTGTTCAGGATGTCCCCCTGACACCTAAATGGGCAGTAATTTGAATACACAACTCATTCCTATGAAGATACATTCAAAGTCAGAAAGCGCGCTCAGCTCGGGCTGAAAATGCATTTAAAGCAATAAAAACTCAAATTGAGTGTCACGCCTAAACCAAAGGACTTATGCACACACTTCAACATGTA
The DNA here is from genome assembly GCF_054856545.1 of Hippocampus guttulatus. Classification (NCBI taxonomy): domain Eukaryota; kingdom Metazoa; phylum Chordata; class Actinopteri; order Syngnathiformes; family Syngnathidae; genus Hippocampus; species Hippocampus guttulatus. The sequence goes on along the minus strand of NW_028233883.1, from coordinate 1,343,805 downwards.
TTTATTTCAGGATGTCCTCCTGAAGCCTAAATGAGCAATAATTTGACTACACAACTCATTCCTATGAAGATACATTCAAAGTCAGAAAACGTGCTCAGCTCGGGCTGAAAATGCATTTAAAGCAATAAAAACTCAAATTGAGTGTCACGCCTAAACCAAAGGACTTATGCACACACTTCAACATGTATTTTGTTCAGGATGACCACCTGAAGCCTAAATGAGCATTAATTTGACCACACAACTCATTCCTATGAAGATACATTCAAAGTCAGAAAGCGCGCTCAGCTCGGGGTGAAAATGCATTTAAAGCAATGAAAACTCAAATTGAGTGTCACGCTTAAACCAAAGGACTTATGCACACACTTCAACATGTATTTAGTTCAGGATGACCACCTGAAGCCTAAATGAGCATTAATTTGACCACACAACTCATTCCTATGAAGATACATTCAAACTCACAAAACGTGCTCAGCTCGGGCTGAAAATGCATTTAAAGCAATAAAAACTCAAATTGAGTGTCACGCCTAAACCAAAGGACTTATGCACACACTTCAACGTGTGTTTTGTTCAGGATGACCACCTGAAGCCTAAATGAGCATTACTTTGACCACACAACTCATTCCTATGAAGATACATTCAAACTCACAAAACGTGCTCAGCTCGGGCTGAAAATGCATTTAAAGCAATAAAAACTCAAATTGAGTGTCACACCTAAACCAAAGGACTTATGCACACACTTCAACATGTATTTTGTTCAGGATGACCTCCTGAAGCCCATATGAGCATTAATTTGACCACACAACTCATTCCTATGAAGATACATTCAAAGTCAGAAAGCGCGCTCAGCTCGGGGTGAAAATGCATTTAAAGCAATGAAAACTCAAATTGAGTGTCACGCTTAAACCAAAGGACTTATGCACACACTTCAACATGTATTTAGTTCAGGATGACCACCTGAAGCCTAAATGAGCATTAATTTGACCACACAACTCATTCCTATGAAGATACATTCAAACTCACAAAACGTGCTCAGCTCGGGCTGAAAATGCATTTAAAGCAATAAAAACTCAAATTGAGTGTCACGCCTAAACCAAAGGACTTATGCACACACTTCAACGTGTGTTTTGTTCAGGATGACCACCTGAAGCCTAAATGAGCATTACTTTGACCACACAACTCATTCCTATGAAGATACATTCAAACTCACAAAACGTGCTCAGCTCGGGCTGAAAATGCATTTAAAGCAATAAAAACTCAAATTGAGTGTCACACCTAAACCAAAGGACTTATGCACACACTTCAACATGTATTTTGTTCAGGATGACCTCCTGAAGCCCATATGAGCATTAATTTGACCACACAACTCATTCCTATGAAGATACATTCAAACTCACAAAACGTGATCAGCTCGGGCTGAAAATGCATTTAAAGCAATAAAAACTCAAATTGAATGTCACGCCTAAACCAAAGGACTTATGCACACACTTCAACATGTATTTTGTTCAGGATGACCAACTGATGCCTAAATGAGCATTAATTTGACCACACAACTCATTCCTATGAAGATACATTCAAACTCACAAAACGTGCTCAGCTCGGGCTGAAAATGCATTTAAAGCAATAAAAACTCAAATTGAGTGTCACGCCTAAACCAAAGGACTTATGCACACACTTCAACATGTATTTAGTTCAGGATGACCACCTGAAGCCTAAATGAGCATTAATTTGACTACACAACTCATTCCTATGAAGATACATTCAAACTCACAAAACGTGCTCAGCTCGGGCTGAAAATGCATTTAAAGCAATAAAAACTCAAATTGAGTGTCACGCCTAAACCAAAGGACTTATGCACACACTTCAACATGTATTTTGTTCAGGATGACCACCTGACGCCTAAATAAGCATTAATTTGACCACACAACTCATTCCTATGAAGATACATTCAAACTCACAAAACGTGCTCAGCTCGGGCTGAAAATGCATTTAAAGCAATAAAAACTCAAATTGAGTGTCACGCCTAAACCAAAGGACTTATACACACACTTCAACATGTATTTTGTTCAGGATGACCTCCTGAAGCCTAAATGAGCAATAATTTGACCACACAATTCATTCCTATGAAGATACATTCAAACTCACAAAATGTGCTCAGCTTGGGCTGAAAATGCATTTAAAGCAATAAAAACTCAAATTGAGTGTCACGCCTAAACCAAAGGACTTATGCACATACTTCAACATGTATTTATTTCAGGATGACCACCTGAAGCCTAAATGAGCATTAATTTGACCACACAACTCATTCCTATGAAGATACATTCAAACTCACAAAACGTGCTCAACTCGGGCTGAATATGCATTTAAAGCAATAAAAACTCAAACTGAGTGTCACGCCTAAACCAAAGGACTTATGCACACACTTCAACATGTATTTTGTTCAGGATGACCTCCTGAAGCCCATATGAGCATTAATTTGACCACACAACTCATTCCTATGAAGATACATTCAAACACACAAAACGTGCTCAGCTCGGGCTGAAAATGCATTTAAAGCAATAAAAACTCAAATTGAGTGTCACGCCTAAACCAAAGGACTTATGCACACACTTCAACATGTATTTTGTTCAGGATGACCGACTGACGCCTAAATGAGCATTAATTTGACCACACAACTCATTCCTATGAAGATACATTCAAACTCACAAAACGTGCTCAGCTCGGGCTGAAAATGCATTTAAAGCAATAAAAACTCAAATTGAGTGTCACGCCTAAACCAAAGGACTTATGCACACACTTGAACATGTATTTTGTTCAGGATGACCTCCTGAAGCCTAAATGAGCAATAATTTGACCACACAACTCATTCCTATGAAGATACATTCAAAGTCAGAAAGCGCGCTCAGCTCGGGCTGAAAATGCATTTAAAGCAATAAAAACTCAAATTGAGTGTCACGCCTAAACCAAAGGACTTATGCACACACTTCAACATGTATTTAGTTCAGGATGACCACCTGAAGCCTAAATGAGCATTAATTTGACTACACAACTCATTCCTATGAAGATACATTCAAACTCACAAAACGTGCTCAGCTCGGGCTGAAAATGCATTTAAAGCAATAAAAACTCAAATTGAGTGTCACGCCTAAACCAAAGGACTTATGCACACACTTCAACATGTATTTTGTTCAGGATGACCACCTGACGCCTAAATAAGCATTAATTTGACCACACAACTCATTCCTATGAAGATACATTCAAACTCACAAAACGTGCTCAGCTCGGGCTGAAAATGCATTTAAAGCAATAAAAACTCAAATTGAGTGTCACGCCTAAACCAAAGGACTTATACACACACTTCAACATGTATTTTGTTCAGGATGACCTCCTGAAGCCTAAATGAGCAATAATTTGACCACACAACTCATTCCTATGAAGATACATTCAAAGTCACAAAACGTGCTCAGCTCGGGCTGAAAATGCATTTAAAGCAATAAAAACTCAAATTGAGTGTCACACCTAAACCAAAGGACTTATGCACACACTTCAACATGTATTTTGTTCAGGATGACCTCCTGAAGCCTAAATGAGCAATAATTTGACCACACAACTCATTCCTATGAAGATACATTCAAAGTCACAAAACGTGCTCAGCTCGGGCTGAAAATGCATTTAAAGCAATAAAAACTCAAATTGAGTGTCACGCCTAAACCAAAGGACTTATGCACACACTTCAACATGTATTTTGTTCAGGATGACCAACTGACGCCTAAATGAGCATTAATTTGACCACACAACTCATTCCTATGAAGATACATTCAAACTCACAAAACGTGCTCAGCTCGGGCTGAAAATGCATTTAAAGCAATTAAAACTCAAATTGAGTGTCACGCCTAAACCAAAGGACTTATGCACACACTTCAACATGTATTTTGTTCAGGATGACCACCTGACGCCTAAATAAGCATTAATTTGACCACACAACTCATTCCTATGAAGATACATTCAAACTCACAAAACGTGCTCAGCTCGGGCTGAAAATGCATTTAAAGCAATAAAAACTCAAATTGAGTGTCACGCCTAAACCAAAGGACTTATACACACACTTCAACATGTATTTTGTTCAGGATGACCTCCTGAAGCCTAAATGAGCAATAATTTGACCACACAATTCATTCCTATGAAGATACATTCAAACTCAAAAAATGTGCTCAGCTTGGGCTCAAAATGCATTTAAAGCAATAAAAACTCAAATTGAGTGTCACGCCTAAACCAAAGGACTTATGCACATACTTCAACATGTATTTATTTCAGGATGTCCTCCTGAAGCCTAAATGAGCAATAATTTGACTACACAACTCATTCCTATGAAGATACATTCAAAGTCAGAAAACGTGCTCAGCTCGGGCTGAAAATGCATTTAAAGCAATAAAAACTCAAATTGAGTGTCACGCCTAAACCAAAGGACTTATGCACACACTTCAACATGTATTTTGTTCAGGATGACCACCTGAAGCCTAAATGACCATTAATTTGACCACACAACTCATTCCTATGAAGATACATTCAAAGTCAGAAAGCGCGCTCAGCTCGGGGTGAAAATGCATTTAAAGCAATGAAAACTCAAATTGAGTGTCACGCCTAAACCAAAGGACTTATGCACACACTTCAACATGTATTTAGTTCAGGATGACCACCTGAAGCCTAAATGAGCATTAATTTGACCACACAACTCATTCCTATGAAGATACATTCAAACTCACAAAACGTGCTCAGCTCGGGCTGAAAATGCATTTAAAGCAATAAAAACTCAAATTGAGTGTCACGCCTAAACCAAAGGACTTATGCACACACTTCAACATGTATTTTGTTCAGGATGACCTCCTGAAGCCCATATGAGCATTAATTTGACTACACAACTCATTCCTATGAAGATACATTCAAACTCACAAAACGTGCTCAGCTCGGGCTGAAAATGCATTTTAAGCAATAAAAACTCAAATTGAGTGTCACGCCTAAACCAAAGGACTTATGCACACACTTCAACGTGTGTTTTGTTCAGGATGACCACCTGAAGCCTAAATGAGCATTACTTTGACCACACAACTCATTCCTATGAAGATACATTCAAACTCACAAAACGTGCTCAGCTCGGGCTGAAAATGCATTTAAAGCAATAAAAACTCAAATTGAGTGTCACACCTAAACCAAAGGACTTATGCACACACTTCAACATGTATTTTGTTCAGGATGACCTCCTGAAGCCCATATGAGCATTAATTTGACCACACAACTCATTCCTATGAAGATACATTCAAACTCACAAAACGTGATCAGCTCGGGCTGAAAATGCATTTAAAGCAATAAAAACTCAAATTGAATGTCACGCCTAAACCAAAGGACTTATGCACACACTTCAACATGTATTTTTTTCAGGATGACCACCTGAAGCCTAAATGAGCATTCATTTGACCACACAACTCATTCCTATGAAGATACATTCTAACTCACAAAACGTGCTCAGCTCAGCCTGAAAATGCATTTAAAGCAATAAAAACTCAAATTGAGTGTCACACCTAAACCAAAGGACTTATGCACACACTTCAACATGTATTTTGTTCAGGATGACCTCCTGAAGCCCATATGAGCATTAATTTGACCACACAACTCATTCCTATGAAGATACATTCAAACTCACAAAACGTGCTCAGCTCGGGCTGAAAATGCATTTAAAGCAATAAAAACTGAAATTGAGTGTCAAGCCTAAACCAAAGGACTTATGCACACACTTCAACATGTATTTTGTTCAGGATGACCACCTGAAGCCTAAATGAGCATTAATTTGACCACACAACTCATTCCTATGAAGATACATTCAAACTCACAAAACGTGCTCAACTCGGGCTGAAAAGGCATTTAAAGCAATAAAAACTCAAATTGAGTGTCACACCTAAACCAAAGGACTTATGCACACACTTCAACATGTATTTTGTTCAGGATGACCTCCTGAAGCCCATATGAGCATTAATTTGACCACACAACTCATTCCTATGAAGATACATTCAAACACACAAAACGTGCTCAGCTTGGGCTGAAAATGCATTTAAAGCAATAAAAACTCAAATTGAGTGTCACGCCTAAACCAAAGGACTTATGCACACACTTCAACATGTATTTTGTTCAGGATGACCGACTGACGCCTAAATGAGCATTAATTTGACCACACAACTCATTCCTATGAAGATACATTCAAACTCACAAAACGTGCTCAGCTCGGGCTGAAAATGCATTTAAAGCAATAAAAACTCAAATTGAGTGTCACGCCTAAACCAAAGGACTTATGCACACACTTGAACATGTATTTTGTTCAGGATGACCTCCTGAAGCCTAAATGAGCAATAATTTGACCACACAACTCATTCCTATGAAGATACATTCAAAGTCAGAAAGCGCGCTCAGCTCGGGCTGAAAATGCATTTAAAGCAATAAAAACTCAAATTGAGTGTCACGCCTAAACCAAAGGACTTATGCACACACTTCAACATGTATTTAGTTCAGGATGACCACCTGAAGCCTAAATGAGCATTAATTTGACTACACAACTCATTCCTATGAAGATACATTCAAACTCACAAAACGTGCTCAGCTCGGGCTGAAAATGCATTTAAAGCAATAAAAACTCAAATTGAGTGTCACGCCTAAACCAAAGGACTTATGCACACACTTCAACATGTATTTTGTTCAGGATGACCACCTGACGCCTAAATAAGCATTAATTTGACCACACAACTCATTCCTATGAAGATACATTCAAACTCACAAAACGTGCTCAGCTCGGGCTGAAAATGCATTTAAAGCAATAAAAACTCAAATTGAGTGTCACGCCTAAACCAAAGGACTTATACACACACTTCAACATGTATTTTGTTCAGGATGACCTCCTGAAGCCTAAATGAGCAATAATTTGACCACACAACTCATTCCTATGAAGATACATTCAAAGTCAGAAAGCGTGCTCAGCTCGGTCTGAAAAAGCATTTAAAGCAAAAAAAACTCAAATTGAGTGTCACGCCTACAACAAAGGACTTATGCACACACTTCAAAATGTATTTAGTTCAGGATGACCACCTGAAGCCTAAATGAGCATTAATTTGACCACACAACTCATTCCTATGAAGATACATTCAAACTCACAAAACGTGCTCAGCTCGGGCTGAAAATGCATTTAAAGCAATAAAAACTCAAATTGAGTGTCACACCTAAACCAAAGGACTTATGCACACACTTGAACATGTATTTAGTTCAGGATGTCCTCCTGAAGCCTAAATAAGCATTAATTTGACCACACAACTCATTCCTATGAAGATACATTCAAACTCAAAAAACGTGTTCAGCTCGGGCTGAAAATGCATTTAAAGCAATAAAAACTCAAATTGAGTGTCACGCCTAAACCAAAGGACTTATGCACACACTTCAACATGTATTTTGTTCAGGATGACCTCCTGAAGCCTAAATGAGCATTAATTTGACCACACAACTCATTCCTATGAAGATACATTCAAACTCAAAAAACGTGCTCAGCTTGGCAAAAAACGCATTTAAAGCAATAAAAACTCAAATTGAGTGTCACGCCTAAACCAAAGGACTGATGCACACACTTCAACATGTGTTTTGTTCAGGATGGAATCCTGAAGCCTAAATGAGCATTAATTTGACTACACAACTCATTCCTATGAAGATACATTCAAAGTCAGAAAGCGCGCTCAGCTCGGGCTGAAAATGCATTTAAAGCAATAAAAACTCATATTGAGTGTCACGCCTAAACCAAAGGACTGATGCACACACTTCAACATGTCTTTTGTTCAGAATGGCCTCCTGAAGCATAAATGAGCATTAATTTGACTACACAACTAATTCCAATGAAGATACATTCAAAGTCACAAAACGTGCTCAGCTCGGCCTGAAAATGCATTTAAAGCAATAAAAACTCAAATTGAGTGTCACGCCCAAACCAAAGGACTTATGCACACACTTCAACATGTACTGAGTTCAGGATGTCCTCCTGAAGCCTAAATGAGCATATTTTTGATCACACAACTCATTCCAATGAAGATACATTCAAAGTCACAAAACGTGCTCAGCTCGGGCTGAAAATGCATTTAAAGCAATAAAAACTCAAATTGAGTGTCACGCCTAAACCAAAGGACTTATGCCCACACTTCAACATGTATTTAGTTCAGGATGTCCTCCTGAAGCCTAAATGAGCAGTAATTTGACCACACAACTCATTCCTATGAAGATACATTTAAACTCACAAAACGTGCTCAGCTTGGCCTGAAAATGCATTTAAAGCAATAAAAACTCAAATTGAGTGTCACGCCCAAAACAAAGGACTTTTGCACACACTTCAACATGTATTTAGTTCAGGATGTCATCCTGAAGCCTAAATGAGCATTAATTTGACTACACAACTCATTCCTATAAAGATACATTCAAATTAAAAAAACGTGCTCAGCTCGGCAAAAAATGCATTTAAAGCAATAAAAACTCAAATTGAGTGTCACGCCTAAACCAAAGGACTGATGCACACACTTCAACATGTATTTTGTTCAGGATGGCCTCCTGAAGCCTAAATGAGCATTAATTTGACTACACAACTCATTCCTATGAAGATACATTCAAACTCACAAAACGTGATCAGCTCGGGCTGAAAATGCATTCAAAGCAATAAAAACTCAAATTTAGTGTCACACCTAAACCAAAGTACTTCTGCACACACTTCAACATGTATTTAGTTCAGGATGTCCTCCTGAAGCCTAAATGAGCAGTAATTTGACCACACAACTCATTCCTATGAAGATACATTTAACTCAAAAAACGTGCTCAGCTTGGGCAGAAAATGCATTTAAAGCAAAAAAAAAACTCAAATTGAGTGTCACGCCTAAACCAAAGGACTTATGCACACACTTGAACATGTATTTAGTTCAGGATGTCCTCCTGAAGCCGAAATAAGCATTAATTTGACCACACAACTCATTCCTATGAAGATACATTCAAACTCACAAAACGTGCTCAGCTCGGGCTGAAAATGCATTTAAAGCAATACAAACTCAAATTGAGTGTCACACCTAAACCAAAGGACTTATGCACACACTTCAACATGTATTTAGTTCAGGATGTCCTCCTGAAGCCTATATGAGCATTAATTTTACCACAAAACTCATTCCTATGAAGATACATTCAAAGTCACAAAACGTGCTCAGCTCGGCCTGAAAATGCATTTAAAGCAATAAAAACTCAAATTGAGTGTCACGCCCAAAACAAAGGACTTTTGCACACACTTCAACATGTATTTAGTTGAGGATGTCCTCCTGAAGCCTAAATGAGCATTAATTTGACTACACAACTCATTCCTATAAAGATACATTCAAACTCAAAAAACGTGCTCAGCTCGGCAAAAAATGCATTTAAAGCAATAAAAACTCAAATTGAGTGTCACGCCTAAACCAAAGGACTGATGCACACACTTCAACATGTATTTTGTTCAGGATGGCCTCCTGAAGCCTAAATGAGCATTAATTTGACTACACAACTCATTCCTATGAAGATACATTCAAAGTCAGAAAGCGCGCTCAGGTCGGGCTGAAAATGCATTCAAAGCAATAAAAACTCAAATTTAGTGTCACACCTAAACCAAAGGACTTCTGCACACACTTCAACATGTATTTTGTTCAGGATGACCTCCTGAAGCCTAAATGAGCATTAATTTGACCATACAACTCATTCCTATGAAGATACATTCAACCTCACAAAACGTGCTCAGCTCGGCCTGAAAATGCATTTAAAGCAATAAAAACTCAAATTGACTGTCACGCCCAAACCAAAGGACTTATGCACACACTTCAACATGTACTGAGTTCAGGATGTCCTCCTGAAGCCTAAATGAGCATTGTTTTGATCACACAACTCATTCCTATGAAGATACATTCAAACTCACAAAACGTGCTCAGCTCGGGCTGAAAATGCATTTAAAGCAATAAAAACTCAAATTTAGTGTCACACCTAAACCAAAGGACTTATGCACACACTTCAACATGTATTTTGTTCAGGATGACCTCGTGAAGCCTATATTCCTATGAAGATACATTCAAACTCACAAAACGTGCTCAGCTCGGGCTGAAAATGCATTTAAAGCAATAAAAACTCAAATTGAGTGTCACGCCTAAACCAAAGGACTTATGCACACACTTCAACATGTATTTAGTTCAGGATGTCCTCCTGAAGCCTAAATGAGCAGTAATTTGACCACACAACTCATTCCTATGAAGATACATTTAACTCAAAAAACGTGCTCAGCTTGGGCAGAAAATGTATTTAAAGCAAAAAAAAACTCAAATTGAGTGTCACGCCTAAACCAAAGGACTTATGCACACACTTGAACATGTATTTAGTTCAGGATGTCCTCCTGAAGCCTAAATAAGCATTAATTTGACCACACAACTCATTCCTATGAAGATACATTCAAACTCAGAAAACGAGCTCAGCTCGGGCTGAAAATGCATTTAAAGCAATAAAAACTCAAATTGAGTGTCACACCTAAACCAAAGGACTTATGCACACACTTCAACATGTCTTTTGTTCAGGATGGCCTCCTGAAGCATAAATGTGCATTAATTTGACTACACAACTCATTCCAATGAAGATACATTCAAAGTCACAAAACGTGCTCAGTTCGGCCTGAAAATGCATTTAAAGCAATAAAAACTCAAATTGAGTGTCACGCCCAAAACAAAGGACGTTTGCACACACTTCAACATGTATTTAGTTCAGGATGTCCTCCTAAAGCCTAAATGAGCATTAATTTGACTACACAACTCATTCCTATAAAGATACATTCAAACTCAAAAAACGTGCTCAGCTCGGCAAAAAATGCATTTAAAGCAATAAAAACTCAAATTGAGTGTCACGCCTAAACCAAAGGACTGATGCACACACTTCAACATGTATTTAGTTCAGGATGTCCTCCTGAAGCCTAAATGAGCATTAATTTGACTACACAACTCATTCCTATGAAGATACATTCAAAGTCAGAAAGCGCGCTCAGGTCGGGCTGAAAATGCATTCAAAGCAATAAAAACTCAAATTTAGTGTCACACCTAAACCAAAGGACTTCTGCACACACTTCAACATGGATTTTGTTCAGGATGACCTCCTGAAGCCTAAATGAGCATTAATTTGACCATACAACTCATTCCTATGAAGATACATTCAAACTCACAAAACGTGCTCAGCTCGGCCTAAAATGCATTTAAAGCAATAAAAACTCAAATTGACTGTCACGCCCAAACCAAAGGACTTATGCACACACTTCAACATGTACTGAGTTCAGGATGTCCTCCTGAAGCCTAAATGAGCATTGTTTTGATCACACAACTCATTCCTATGAAGATACATTCAAACTCACGAAACGTGCTCAGCTCGGGCTGAAAATGCATTTAAAGCAATAAAAACTCAAATTGACTGTCACGCCTAAACCAAAGGACTTATGCACACACTTCAACATGTATTTAGTTCAGGATGTCCTCCTGAAGCCTAAATGAGCAGTAATTTGACCACACAACTCATTCCTATGAAGATACATTCAAACTCACAAAACGTGCTCAGCTCGGGCTGAAAATGCATTTAAAGCAATAAAAACTCAAATTGAGTGTCACGCCTAAACCAAAGGACTAATGCACACACTTGAACATGTATTTTGTTCAGGATGTCCTGCTGAAGCCTAAATAAGCATTAATTTGACCACACAACTCATTCCTATGAAGATACATTCAAAGTCAGAAAGCGCGCTCAGCTCGGGCTGAAAATGCATTCAAAGCAATAAAAACTCAAATTTAGTGTCACACCTAAACCAAAGGACTTCTGCACACACTTCAACATGTATTTTGTTCAGGATGACCTCCTGAAGCCTATATTCCTATGAAGATACATTCAAACTCACAAAACGTGCTCAGCTCGAGCTGAAAATGCATTTAAAGCAATAAAAACTCAAATTGAGTGTCACGCCTAAACCATAGGACTTATGCACACACTTCAACATGTACTGAGTTCAGGATGTCCTCCTGAAGCCTAAATGAGCATTGTTTTGATCACAAAACTCATTCCTATGAAGATACATTCAAACTCACAAAACGTGCTCAGCTCGGGCTGAAAATGCATTTAAAGCAATAAAAACTCAAATTTAGTGTCACACCTAAACCAAAGGACTTATGCACACACTTCAACATGTATTTTGTTCAGGATGACCTCCTGAAGCCTATATTCCTATGAAGATACATTCAAACTCACAAAACGTGCTCAGCTCGGGCTGAAAATGCATTTAAAGCAATAAAAACTCAAATTGAGTGTCACGCCTAAACCAAAGGACTTATGCACACACTTCAACATGTATTTAGTTCAGGATGTCCTCCTGAAGCCTAAATGAGCATTAATTTGACTACACAACTCATTCCAATGAAGATACATTCAAAGTCACAAAACGTGCTCAGCTCGGCCTGAAAATGCATTTAAAGCAATAAAAACTCAAATTGAGTGTCGCGCCCAAACCAAAGGACTTATGCACACACTTGAACATGTATTTAGTTCAGGATGTCCTCCTGAAGCCTAAATAAGCATTAATTTGACCACACAACTCATTCCTATGAAGATACATTCAAACTCAGAAAACGAGCTCAGCTCGGGCTGAAAATGCATTTAAAGCAATAAAAACTCAAATTGAGTGTCACACCTAAACCAAAGGACTTATGCACACACTTCAACATGTCTTTTGTTCAGGATGGCCTCCTGAAGCATAAATGAGCATTAATTTGACTACACAACTCATTCCAATGAAGATACATTCAAAGTCACAAAACGTGCTCAGCTCGGCCTGAAAATGCATTTAAAGCAATAAAAACTCAAATTGAGTGTCGCGCCCAAACCAAAGGACTTATGCACACACTTCAACATGTATTTTGTTCAGGATGACATCCTGAAGCCTAAATGAGCATTAATTTGACCACACAACTCATTCCTATGAAGATACATTCAAACTCACAAAATGTGCTCAGCTTGGGCTCAAAATGCTTTTAAAGCAATGAAAACTTAAATTGAGTGTCACGCCTAAACCAAAGGACTTATGCACACACTTCAACATGTATTTAGTTCAGGATGACCACCTGAAGCCTAAATGAGCATTAATTTGACCACACAACTCATTCCTATGAAGATACATTCAAACTCACAAAACGTGCTCAGCTCGGGCTGAAAATGCATTTAAAGCAATAAAAACTCAAATTGAGTGTCACGCCTAAACCAAAGGACTTATGCACACACTTCAACATGTATTTTGTTCAGGATGACCTCCTTGAAGCCTAAATGAGCGATAATTTGACCACACAACTCATTCCTATGAAGATACATTCAAAGTCAGAAAGCGCGCTCAGCTCGGGCTGAAAATGCATTTAAAGCAATAAAAACTCAAATTCAGTGTCACACCTAAACCAAAGGACTTATGCACACACTTCAACATGTATTTTTTTCAGGATGACCACCTGAAGCCTAAATGAGCATTAATTTGACCGCACAACTCATTCCTATGAAGATACATTCAAACTCACAAAACGTGCTCAGCTCGGGCTGAAAATGCATTTAAAGCAATAAAAACTCAAATTGAGTGTCACACCTAAACCAAAGGATTATGCACACACTTCAACATGTATTTTGTTCAGGATGACCTCCTGAAGCCTATATGAGCATTAATTTGACCACACAACTCATTCCAATGAAGATACATTCAAAGTCAGAAAGCGCGCTCAGCTCGGGCTGAAAATGCATTTAAAGCAATAAAAACTCAAATTGAGTGTCACGCCTAAACCAAAGGACTTATGCACACACTTCAACATGTATTTAGTTCAGGATGACCACCTGAAGCCTAAATGAGCATTAATTTGACCACACAACTCATTGCTATAAAGATACATTCAAACTCACAAAACGTGCTCAGCTCGGGCTGAAAATGCATTTAAAGCAATAAAAACTCAAATTGAGTGTCACGCCTAAACCAAAGGACTTATGCACACACTTCAACATGTCTTTTGTTCAGGATGTCCCCCTGACACCTAAATGGGCAGTAATTTGAATACACAACTCATTCCTAAGTAGATACATTCAAAGTCAGAAAACGTGCTCAGCTCGGGCTGAAAATGCATTTAAAGCAATAAAAACTCAAATTGAGTGTCACGCCTAAACCAAAGGACTTATGCACACACTTCAACATGTATTTTGTTCAGGATGACCACCTGAAGCCTAAATGAGCATTAATTTGACCACACAATTCATTCCTATGAAGATACATTCAAACTCACAAAATGTGCTCAGCTTGGGCTCAAAATGCATTTAAAGCAATAAAAACTCAAATTGAGTATCACGCCTAAACCAAAGGACTTATGCACATACTTCAACATGTATTTATTTCAGGATGTCCTCCTGAAGCCTAAATGAGCAATAATTTGACTACACAACTCATTCCTATGAAGATACATTCAAAGTCAGAAAACGTGCTCAGCTCGGGCTGAAAATGCATTTAAAGCAATAAAAACTCAAATTGAGTGTCACGCCTAAACCAAAGGACTTATGCACACACTTCAACATGTATTTTGTTCAGGATGACCACCTGAAGCCTAAATGACCATTAATTTGACCACACAACTCATTCCTATGAAGATACATTCAAAGTCAGAAAGCGCGCTCAGCTCGGGGTGAAAATGCATTTAAAGCAATGAAAACTCAAATTGAGTGTCACGCCTAAACCAAAGGACTTATGCACACACTTCAACATGTATTTAGTTCAGGATGACCACCTGAAGCCTAAATGAGCATTAATTTGACCACACAACTCATTCCTATGAAGATACATTCAAACTCACAAAACGTGCTCAGCTCGGGCTGAAAATGCATTTAAAGCAATAAAAACTCAAATTGAGTGTCACGCCTAAACCAAAGGACTTATGCACACACTTCAACATGTATTTTGTTCAGGATGACCTCCTGAAGCCCATATGAGCATTAATTTGACTACACAACTCATTCCTATGAAGATACATTCAAACTCACAAAACGTGCTCAGCTCGGGCTGAAAATGCATTTAAAGCAATAAAAACTCAAATTGAGTGTCACGCCTAAACCAAAGGACTTATGCACACACTTCAACGTGTGTTTTGTTCAGGATGACCACCTGAAGCCTAAATGAGCATTACTTTGACCACACAACTCATTCCTATGAAGATACATTCAAACTCACAAAACGTGCTCAGCTCGGGCTGAAAATGCATTTAAAGCAATAAAAACTCAAATTGAGTGTCACACCTAAACCAAAGGACTTATGCACACACTTCAACATGTATTTTGTTCAGGATGACCTCCTGAAGCCCATATGAGCATTAATTTGACCACACAACTCATTCCTATGAAGATACATTCAAACTCACAAAACG
Source organism: Hippocampus guttulatus (assembly GCF_054856545.1). Taxonomy (NCBI): domain Eukaryota; kingdom Metazoa; phylum Chordata; class Actinopteri; order Syngnathiformes; family Syngnathidae; genus Hippocampus; species Hippocampus guttulatus. Next base: position 1,328,278 of record NW_028233883.1, on the reverse strand, counting down.
TGATCAGCTCGGGCTGAAAATGCATTTAAAGCAATAAAAACTCAAATTGAATGTCACGCCTAAACCAAAGGACTTATGCACACACTTCAACATGTATTTTGTTCAGGATGACCAACTGACGCCTAAATGAGCATTAATTTGACCACACAACTCATTCCTATGAAGATACATTCAAACTCACAAAACGTGCTCAGCTCGGGCTGAAAATGCATTTAAAGCAATAAAAACTCAAATTGAGTGTCACGCCTAAACCAAAGGACTTATGCACACACTTCAACATGTATTTTGTTCAGGATGACCTCCTGAAGCCGAAATGAGCAATAATTTGACCACACAACTCATTCCTATGAAGATACATTCAAAGTCAGAAAGCGCGCTCAGCTCGGGCTGAAAATGCATTTAAAGCAATAAAAACTCAAATTGAGTGTCACGCCTAAACCAAAGGACTTATGCACACACTTCAACATGTATTTAGTTCAGGATGACCACCTGAAGCCTAAATGAGCATTAATTTGACTACACAACTCATTCCTATGAAGATACATTCAAACTCACAAAATGTGCTCAGCTTGGGCTCAAAATGCATTTAAAGCAATAAAAACTCAAATTGAGTGTCACGCCTAAACCAAAGGACTTATGCACATACTTCAACATGTATTTATTTCAGGATGTCCTCCTGAAGCCTAAATGAGCAATAATTTGACTACACAACTCATTCCTATGAAGATACATTCAAACTCACAAAACGTGCTCAGCTCGGGCTGAAAATGCATTTAAAGCAATAAAAACTCAAATTGAGTGTCACGCCTAAACCAAAGGACTTATGCACATACTTCAACATGTATTTATTTCAGGATGTCCTCCTGAAGCCTAAATGAGCAATAATTTGACTACACAACTCATTCCTATGAAGATACATTCAAAGTCAGAAAACGTGCTCAGCTCGGGCTGAAAATGCATTTAAAGCAATAAAAACTCAAATTGAGTGTCACGCCTAAACCAAAGGACTTATGCACACACTTCAACATGTATTTTGTTCAGGATGACCACCTGAAGCTTAAATGACCATTAATTTGACCACACAACTCATTCCTATGAAGATACATTCAAAGTCAGAAAGCGCGCTCAGCTCGGGGTGAAAATGCATTTAAAGCAATGAAAACTCAAATTGAGTGTCACGCCTAAACCAAAGGACTTATGCACACACTTCAACATGTATTTAGTTCAGGATGACCACCTGAAGCCTAAATGAGCATTAATTTGACTACACAACTCATTCCTATGAAGATACATTCAAACTCACAAAATGTGCTCAGCTTGGGCTCAAAATGCATTTAAAGCAATAAAAACTCAAATTGAGTGTCACGCCTAAACCAAAGGACTTATGCACACACTTCAACATGTATTTTGTTCAGGATGACCACCTGACGCCTAAATAAGCATTAATTTGACCACACAACTCATTCCTATGAAGATACATTCAAACTCACAAAACGTGCTCAGCTCGGGCTGAAAATGCATTTAAAGCAATAAAAACTCAAATTGAGTGTCACGCCTAAACCAAAGGACTTATACACACACTTCAACATGTATTTTGTTCAGGATGACCTCCTGAAGCCTAAATGAGCAATAATTTGACCACACAATTCATTCCTATGAAGATACATTCAAACTCACAAAATGTGCTCAGCTTGGGCTCAAAATGCATTTAAAGCAATAAAAACTCAAATTGAGTGTCACGCCTAAACCAAAGGACTTATGCACATACTTCAACATGTATTTATTTCAGGATGTCCTCCTTAAGCCTAAATGAGCAATAATTTGACTACACAACTCATTCCTATGAAGATACATTCAAAGTCAGAAAACGTGCTCAGCTCGGGCTGAAAATGCATTTAAAGCAATAAAAACTCAAATTGAGTGTCACGCCTAAACCAAAGGACTTATGCACACACTTCAACATGTATTTTGTTCAGGATGACCACCTGAAGCCTAAATGACCATTAATTTGACCACACAACTCATTCCTATGAAGATACATTCAAAGTCAGAAAGCGCGCTCAGCTCGGGGTGAAAATGCATTTAAAGCAATGAAAACTCAAATTGAGTGTCACGCCTAAACCAAAGGACTTATGCACACACTTCAACATGTATTTAGTTCAGGATGACCACCTGAAGCCTAAATGAGCATTAATTTGACCACACAACTCATTCCTATGAAGATACATTCAAACTCACAAAACGTGCTCAGCTCGGGCTGAAAATGCATTTAAAGCAATAATAACTCAAATTGAGTGTCACGCCTAAACCAAAGGACTTATGCACACACTTCAACATGTATTTTGTTCAGGATGACCTCCTGAAGCCCATATGAGCATTAATTTGACTACACAACTCATTCCTATGAAGATACATTCAAACTCACAAAACGTGCTCAGCTCGGGCTGAAAATGCATTTAAAGCAATAAAAACTCAAATTGAGTGTCACGCCTAAACCAAAGGACTTATGCACACACTTCAACGTGTGTTTTGTTCAGGATGACCACCTGAAGCCTAAATGAGCATTACTTTGACCACACAACTCATTCCTATGAAGATACATTCAAACTCACAAAACGTGCTCAGCTCGGGCTGAAAATGCATTTAAAGCAATAAAAACTCAAATTGAGTGTCACACCTAAACCAAAGGACTTATGCACACACTTCAACATGTATTTTGTTCAGGATGACCTCCTGAAGCCCATATGAGCATTAATTTGACCACACAACTCATTCCTATGAAGATACATTCAAACTCACAAAACGTGATCAGCTCGGGCTGAAAATGCATTTAAAGCAATAAAAACTCAAATTGAGTGTCACACCTAAACCAAAGGACTTATGCACACACTTCAACATGTATTTTGTTCAGGATGACCTCCTGAAGCCCATATGAGCATTAATTTGACCACACAACTCATTCCTATGAAGATACATTCAAACTCACAAAACGTGATCAGCTCGGGCTGAAAATGCATTTAAAGCAATAAAAACTCAAATTGAATGTCACGCCTAAACCAAAGGACTTATGCACACACTTCAACATGTATTTTTTTCAGGATGACCACCTGAAGCCTAAATGAGCATTCATTTGACCACACAACTCATTCCTATGAAGATACATTCTAACTCACAAAACGTGCTCAGCTCAGCCTGAAAATGCATTTAAAGCAATAAAAACTCAAATTGAGTGTCACACCTAAACCAAAGGACTTATGCACACACTTCAACATGTATTTTGTTCAGGATGACCTCCTGAAGCCCATATGAGCATTAATTTGACCACACAACTCATTCCTATGAAGATACATTCAAACTCACAAAACGTGCTCAGCTCGGGCTGAAAATGCATTTAAAGCAATAAAAACTGAAATTGAGTGTCAAGCCTAAACCAAAGGACTTATGCACACACTTCAACATGTATTTTGTTCAGGATGACCACCTGAAGCCTAAATGAGCATTAATTTGACCACACAACTCATTCCTATGAAGATACATTCAAACTCACAAAACGTGCTCAACTCGGGCTGAAAATGCATTTAAAGCAATAAAAACTCAAATTGAGTGTCACGCCTAAACCAAAGGACTTATGCACACACTTCAACATGTATTTTGTTCAGGATGACCTCCTGAAGCCCATATGAGCATTAATTTGACCACACAACTCATTCCTATGAAGATACATTCAAACACACAAAACGTGCTCAGCTCGGGCTGAAAATGCATTTAAAGAAATAAAAACTCAAATTGAGTGTCACGCCTAAACCAAAGGACTTATGCACACACTTCAACATGTATTTTGTTCAGGATGACCGACTGACGCCTAAATGAGCATTAATTTGATCACACAACTCATTCCTATGAAGATACATTCAAACTCACAAAACGTGCTCAGCTCGGGCTGAAAATGCATTTAAAGCAATAAAAACTCAAATTGAGTGTCACGCCTAAACCAAAGGACTTATGCACACACTTGAACATGTATTTTGTTCAGGATGACCTCCTGAAGCCTAAATGAGCAATAATTTGACCACACAACTCATTCCTATGAAGATACATTCAAAGTCAGAAAGCGCGCTCAGCTCGGGCTGAAAATGCATTTAAAGCAATAAAAACTCAAATTGAGTGTCACGCCTAAACCAAAGGACTTATGCACACACTTCAACATGTATTTAGTTCAGGATGACCACCTGAAGCCTAAATGAGCATTAATTTGACTACACAACTCATTCCTATGAAGATACATTCAAACTCACAAAACGTGCTCAGCTCGGGATGAAAATGCATTTAAAGCAATAAAAACTCAAATTGAGTGTCACGCCTAAACCAAAGGACTTATACACACACTTCAACATGTATTTTGTTCAGGATGACCTCCTGAAGCCTAAATGAGCAATAATTTGACCACACAACTCATTCCTATGAAGATACATTCAAAGTCACAAAACGTGCTCAGCTCGGGCTGAAAATGCATTTAAAGCAATAAAAACTCAAATTGAGTGTCACACCTAAACCAAAGGACTTATGCACACACTTCAACATGTATTTTGTTCAGGATGACCTCCTGAAGCCCATATGAGCATTAATTTGACCACACAACTCATTCCTATGAAGATACATTCAAACTCACAAAACGTGATCAGCTCGGGCTGAAAATGCATTTAAAGCAATAAAAACTCAAATTGAATGTCACGCCTAAACCAAAGGACTTATGCACACACTTCAACATGTATTTTGTTCAGGGTGGCCTCCTGAAGCCTAAATGAGCATTAATTTGACTACACAACTCATTCCTATGAAGATACATTCAAAGTCAGAAAGCGTGCTCAGCTCGGGCTGAAAATGCATTTAAAGCAATAAAAACTCAAATTGAGTGTCACACCTAAACCAAAGGACTTATGCACACACTTCAACATGTATTTTGTTCAGGATGACCTCCTGAAGCCTATAGGAGCATTAATTTGACCACACAACTCATTCCTATGAAGATACATTCAAATTCACAAAACGAGCTCAGCTCGGGCTGAAAATGCATTTAAAGCAATAAAAACTCAAATTGAGTGTCACGCCTAAACCAAAGGACTTATGCACACACTTCAACATGTATTTTGTTCAGGATGACCTCCTGAAGCCGAAATGAGCAATAATTTGACCACACAACTCATTCCCATAAAGATACATTCAAAGTCAGAAAGCGCGCTCAGCTCGGGCTGAAAATGCATTTAAAGCAATAAAAACTCAAATTGAGTGTCACGCCTAAACCAAAGGACTTATGCACACACTTCAACATGTATTTAGTTCAGGATGACCACCTGAAGCCTAAATGAGCATTAATTTGACTACACAACTCATTCCTATGAAGATACATTCAAACTCACAAAACGTGCTCAGCTCGGGCTGAAAATGCATTTAAAGCAATAAAAACTCAAATTGAGTGTCACGCCTAAACCAAAGGACTTATGCACACACTTCAACATGTATTTTGTTCAGGATGACCACCTGAAGCCTAAATGAGCAATAATTTGACCACACAATTCATTCCTACGAAGATACATTCAAACTCACAAAATGTGCTCAGCTTGGGCTCAAAATGCATTTAAAGCAATAAAAACTCAAATTGAGTGTCACGCCTAAACCAAAGGACTTATGCACATACTTCAACATGTATTTATTTCAGGATGTCCTCCTGAAGCCTAAATGAGCAATAATTTGACTACACAACTCATTCCTATGAAGATACATTCAAACACACAAAACGTGCTCAGCTCGGGCTGAAAATGCATTTAAAGCAATAAAAACTCAAATTGAGTGTCACGCCTAAACCAAAGGACTTATGCACACACTTCAACATGTATTTTGTTCAGGATGACCACCTGAAGCCTAAATGACCATTAATTTGACCACACAACTCATTCCTATGAAGATACATTCAAAGTCAGAAAGCGCGCTCAGCTCGGGGTGAAAATGCATTTAAAGCAATGAAAACTCAAATTGAGTGTCACGCCTAAACCAAAGGACTTATGCACACACTTCAACATGTATTTAGTTCAGGATGACCACCTGAAGCCTAAATGAGCATTAATTTGACCACACAACTCATTCCTATGAAGATACATTCAAACTCACAAAACGTGCTCAGCTCGGGCTGAAAATGCATTTAAAGCAATAAAAACTCAAATTGAGTGTCACGCCTAAACCAAAGGACTTATGCACACACTTCAACATGTATTTTGTTCAGGATGACCTCCTGAAGCCCATATGAGCATTAATTTGACTACACAACTCATTCCTATGATGATACATTCAAACTCACAAAACGTGCTCAGCTCGGGCTGAAAATGCATTTAAAGCAATAAAAACTCAAATTGAGTGTCACGCCTAAACCAAAGGACTTATGCACACACTTCAACGTGTGTTTTGTTCAGGATGACCACCTGAAGCCTAAATGAGCATTACTTTGACCACACAACTCATTCCTATGAAGATACATTCAAACTCACAAAACGTGCTCAGCTCGGGCTGAAAATGCATTTAAAGCAATAAAAACTCAAATTGAGTGTCACACCTAAACCAAAGGACTTATGCACACACTTCAACATGTATTTTGTTCAGGATGACCTCCTGAAGCCCATATGAGCATTAATTTGACCACACAACTCATTCCTATGAAGATACATTCAAACTCACAAAACGTGATCAGCTCGGGCTGAAAATGCATTTAAAGCAATAAAAACTCAAATTGAATGTCACGCCTAAACCAAAGGACTTATGCACACACTTCAACATGTATTTTTTTCAGGATGACCACCTGAAGCCTAAATGAGCATTCATTTGACCACACAACTCATTCCTATGAAGATACATTCTAACTCACAAAACGTGCTCAGCTCAGCCTGAAAATGCATTTAAAGCAATAAAAACTCAAATTGAGTGTCACACCTAAACCAAAGGACTTATGCACACACTTCAACATGTATTTTGTTCAGGATGACCTCCTGAAGCCCATATGAGCATTAATTTGACCACACAACTCATTCCTATGAAGATACATTCAAACTCACAAAACGTGCTCAGCTCGGGCTGAAAATGCATTTAAAGCAATAAAAACTGAAATTGAGTGTCAAGCCTAAACCAAAGGACTTATGCACACACTTCAACATGTATTTTGTTCAGGATGACCACCTGAAGCCTAAATGAGCATTAATTTGACCACACAACTCATTCCTATGAAGATACATTCAAACTCACAAAACGTGCTCAGCTCGGGCTAAAAATGCATTTAAAGCAATAAAAACTCAAATTGAGTGTCACACCTAAACCAAAGGATTATGCACACACTTCAACATGTATTTTGTTCAGGATGACCTCCTGAAGCCTATATGAGCATTAATTTGACCACACAACTCATTCCTATGAAGATACATTCAAACTCACAAAACGTGCTCAACTCGGGCTGAAAATGCATTTAAAGCAATAAAAACTCAAATTGAGTGTCACGCCTAAACCAAAGGACTTATGCACACACTTCAACATGTATTTTGTTCAGGATGACCTCCTGAAGCCTAAATGAGCAATAATTTGACCACACAACTCATTCCTATGAAGATACATTCAAAGTCAGAAAGCGCGCTCAGCTCGGGCTGAAAAAGCATTTAAAGCAAAAAAAACTCAAATTGAGTGTCACGCCTACAACAAAGGACTTATGCACACACTTCAACATGTATTTAGTTCAGGATGACCACCTGAAGCCTAAATGAGCATTAATTTGACCACACAACTCATTCCTATGAAGATACATTCAAACTCACAAAACGTGCTCAGCTCGGGCTGAAAATGCATTTAAAGCAATAAAAACTCAAATTGAGTGTCACACCTAAACCAAAGGACTTATGCACACACTTCAACATGTATTTTGTTCAGGATGACCTCCTGAAAACCATATGAGCATTAATTTGACCACACAACTCATTCCTATGAAGATACATTCAAAGTCACAAAACGTGCTCAGCTCGGGCTGAAAATGCATTTAAAGCAATAAAAACTCAAATTGAGTGTCACACCTAAACCAAAGGACTTATGCACACACTTCAACATGTATTTTGTTCAGGATGACCTCCTGAAGCCCATATGAGCATTAATTTGACCACACAACTCATTCCTATGAAGATACATTCAAACTCACAAAACGTGATCAGCTCGGGCTGAAAATGCATTTAAAGCAATAAAAACTCAAATTGAATGTCACGCCTAAACCAAAGGACTTATGCACACACTTCAACATGTATTTTGTTCAGGGTGGCCTCCTGAAGCCTAAATGAGCATTAATTTGACTACACAACTCATTCCTATGAAGATACATTCAAAGTCAGAAAGCGTGCTCAGCTCGGGCTGAAAATGCATTTAAAGCAATAAAAACTCAAATTGAGTGTCACACCTAAACCAAAGGACTTATGCACACACTTCAACATGTATTTTGTTCAGGATGACCTCCTGAAGCCTATAGGAGCATTAATTTGACCACACAACTCATTCCTATGAAGATACATTCAAATTCACAAAACGAGCTCAGCTCGGGCTGAAAATGCATTTAAAGCAATAAAAACTCAAATTGAGTGTCACGCCTAAACCAAAGGACTTATGCACACACTTCAACATGTATTTTGTTCAGGATGACCTCCTGAAGCCGAAATGAGCAATAATTTGACCACACAACTCATTCCCATAAAGATACATTCAAAGTCAGAAAGCGCGCTCAGCTCGGGCTGAAAATGCATTTAAAGCAATAAAAACTCAAATTGAGTGTCACGCCTAAACCAAAGGACTTATGCACACACTTCAACATGTATTTAGTTCAGGATGACCACCTGAAGCCTAAATGAGCATTAATTTGACTACACAACTCATTCCTATGAAGATACATTCAAACTCACAAAACGTGCTCAGCTCGGGCTGAAAATGCATTTAAAGCAATAAAAACTCAAATTGAGTGTCACGCCTAAACCAAAGGACTTATGCACACACTTCAACATGTATTTTGTTCAGGATGACCACCTGAAGCCTAAATGAGCAATAATTTGACCACACAATTCATTCCTACGAAGATACATTCAAACTCACAAAATGTGCTCAGCTTGGGCTCAAAATGCATTTAAAGCAATAAAAACTCAAATTGAGTGTCACGCCTAAACCAAAGGACTTATGCACATACTTCAACATGTATTTATTTCAGGATGTCCTCCTGAAGCCTAAATGAGCAATAATTTGACTACACAACTCATTCCTATGAAGATACATTCAAACACACAAAACGTGCTCAGCTCGGGCTGAAAATGCATTTAAAGCAATAAAAACTCAAATTGAGTGTCACGCCTAAACCAAAGGACTTATGCACACACTTCAACATGTATTTTGTTCAGGATGACCACCTGAAGCCTAAATGACCATTAATTTGACCACACAACTCATTCCTATGAAGATACATTCAAAGTCAGAAAGCGCGCTCAGCTCGGGGTGAAAATGCATTTAAAGCAATGAAAACTCAAATTGAGTGTCACGCCTAAACCAAAGGACTTATGCACACACTTCAACATGTATTTAGTTCAGGATGACCACCTGAAGCCTAAATGAGCATTAATTTGACCACACAACTCATTCCTATGAAGATACATTCAAACTCACAAAACGTGCTCAGCTCGGGCTGAAAATGCATTTAAAGCAATAAAAACTCAAATTGAGTGTCACGCCTAAACCAAAGGACTTATGCACACACTTCAACATGTATTTTGTTCAGGATGACCTCCTGAAGCCCATATGAGCATTAATTTGACTACACAACTCATTCCTATGATGATACATTCAAACTCACAAAACGTGCTCAGCTCGGGCTGAAAATGCATTTAAAGCAATAAAAACTCAAATTGAGTGTCACGCCTAAACCAAAGGACTTATGCACACACTTCAACGTGTGTTTTGTTCAGGATGACCACCTGAAGCCTAAATGAGCATTACTTTGACCACACAACTCATTCCTATGAAGATACATTCAAACTCACAAAACGTGCTCAGCTCGGGCTGAAAATGCATTTAAAGCAATAAAAACTCAAATTGAGTGTCACACCTAAACCAAAGGACTTATGCACACACTTCAACATGTATTTTGTTCAGGATGACCTCCTGAAGCCCATATGAGCATTAATTTGACCACACAACTCATTCCTATGAAGATACATTCAAACTCACAAAACGTGCTCAGCTCGGGCTGAAAATGCATTTAAAGCAATAAAAACTCAAATTGAGTGTCACACCTAAACCAAAGGACTTATGCACACACTTCAACATGTATTTTGTTCAGGATGACCTCCTGAAAACCATATGAGCATTAATTTGACCACACAACTCATTCCTATGAAGATACATTCAAAGTCACAAAACGTGCTCAGCTCGGGCTGAAAATGCATTTAAAGCAATAAAAACTCAAATTGAGTGTCACACCTAAACCAAAGGACTTATGCACACACTTCAACATGTATTTTGTTCAGGATGACCTCCTGAAGCCCATATGAGCATTAATTTGACCACACAACTCATTCCTATGAAGATACATTCAAACTCACAAAACGTGATCAGCTCGGGCTGAAAATGCATTTAAAGCAATAAAAACTCAAATTGAATGTCACGCCTAAACCAAAGGACTTATGCACACACTTCAACATGCATTTTGTTCAGGGTGGCCTCCTGAAGCCTAAATGAGCATTAATTTGACTACACAACTCATTCCTATGAAGATACATTCAAAGTCAGAAAGCGTGCTCAGCTCGGGCTGAAAATGCATTTAAAGCAATAAAAACTCAAATTGAGTGTCACACCTAAACCAAAGGACTTATGCACACGCTTCAACATGTATTTTGTTCAGGATGACCTCCTGAAGCCTATAGGAGCATTAATTTGACCACACAACTCATTCCTATGAAGATACATTCAAATTCACAAAACGAGCTCAGCTCGGGCTGAAAATGCATTTAAAGCAATAAAAACTCAAATTGAGTGTCACGCCTAAACCAAAGGACTTATGCACACACTTCAACATGTATTTTGTTCAGGATGACCTCCTGAAGCCGAAATGAGCAATAATTTGACCACACAACTCATTCCCATAAAGATACATTCAAAGTCAGAAAGCGCGCTCAGCTCGGGCTGAAAATGCATTTAAAGCAATAAAAACTCAAATTGAGTGTCACGCCTAAACCAAAGGACTTATGCACACACTTCAACATGTATTTAGTTCAGGATGACCACCTGAAGCCTAAATGAGCATTAATTTGACTACACAACTCATTCCTATGAAGATACATTCAAACTCACAAAACGTGCTCAGCTCGGGCTGAAAATGCATTTAAAGCAATAAAAACTCAAATTGAGTGTCACGCCTAAACCAAAGGACTTATGCACACACTTCAACATGTATTTTGTTCAGGATGACCACCTGAAGCCTAAATGAGCAATAATTTGACCACACAATTCATTCCTACGAAGATACATTCAAACTCACAAAATGTGCTCAGCTTGGGCTCAAAATGCATTTAAAGCAATAAAAACTCAAATTGAGTGTCACGCCTAAACCAAAGGACTTATGCACATACTTCAACATGTATTTATTTCAGGATGTCCTCCTGAAGCCTAAATGAGCAATAATTTGACTACACAACTCATTCCTATGAAGATACATTCAAACACACAAAACGTGCTCAGCTCGGGCTGAAAATGCATTTAAAGCAATAAAAACTCAAATTGAGTGTCACGCCTAAACCAAAGGACTTATGCACACACTTCAACGTGTGTTTTGTTCAGGATGACCACCTGAAGCCTAAATGAGCATTACTTTGACCACACAACTCATTCCTATGAAGATACATTCAAACTCACAAAACGTGCTCAGCTCGGGCTGAAAATGCATTTAAAGCAATAAAAACTCAAATTGAGTGTCACACCTAAACCAAAGGACTTATGCACACACTTCAACATGTATTTTGTTCAGGATGACCTCCTGAAGCCCATATGAGCATTAATTTGACCACACAACTCATTCCTATGAAGATACATTCAAACTCACAAAACGTGATCAGCTCGGGCTGAAAATGCATTTAAAGCAATAAAAACTCAAATTGAATGTCACGCCTAAACCAAAGGACTTATGCACACACTTCAACATGTATTTTTTTCAGGATGACCACCTGAAGCCTAAATGAGCATTCATTTGACCACACAACTCATTCCTATGAAGATACATTCTAACTCACAAAACGTGCTCACCTCAGCCTGAAAATGCATTTAAAGCAATAAAAACTCAAATTGAGTGTCACACCTAAACCAAAGGACTTATGCACACACTTCAACATGTATTTTGTTCAGGATGACCTCCTGAAGCCCATATGAGCATTAATTTGACCACACAACTCATTCCTATGAAGATACATTCAAACACACAAAACGTGCTCAGCTCGGGCTGAAAATGCATTTAAAGCAATAAAAACTCAAATTGAGTGTCACGCCTAAACCAAAGGACTTATGCACACACTTGAACATGTATTTTGTTCAGGATGACCTCCTGAAGCCTAAATGAGCAATAATTTGACCACACAACTCATTCCTATGAAGATACATTCAAAGTCAGAAAGCGCGCTCAGCTCGGGCTGAAAATGCATTTAAAGCAATAAAAACTCAAATTGAGTGTCACGCCTAAACCAAAGGACTTATGCACACACTTCAACATGTATTTAGTTCAGGATGACCACCTGAAGCCTAAATGAGCATTAATTTGACTACACAACTCATTCCTATGAAGATACATTCAAACTCACAAAACGTGCTCAGCTCGGGCTGAAAATGCATTTAAAGCAATAAAAACTCAAATTGAGTGTCACGCCTAAACCAAAGGACTTATGCACACACTTCAACATGTATTTTGTTCAGGATGACCACCTGACGCCTAAATAAGCATTAATTTGACCACACAACTCATTCCTATGAAGATACATTCAAACTCACAAAACGTGCTCAGCTCGGGCTGAAAATGCATTTAAAGCAATAAAAACTCAAATTGAGTGTCACGCCTAAACCAAAGGACTTATGCACACACTTCAACATGTATTTTGTTCAGGATGACCTCCTGAAGCCCATATGAGCATTAATTTGACTACACAACTCATTCCTATGAAGATACATTCAAACTCACAAAACGTGCTCAGCTCGGGCTGAAAATGCATTTAAAGCAATAAAAACTCAAATTGAGTGTCACGCCTAAACCAAAGGACTTATGCACACACTTCAACGTGTATTTTGTTCAGGATGACCACCTGAAGCCTAAATGAGCATTACTTTGACCACACAACTCATTCCTATAAAGATACATTCAAACTCACAAAACGTGCTCAGCTCGGGCTGAAAATGCATTTAAAGCAATAAAAACTCAAATTGAGTGTCACGCCTAAACCAAAGGACTTATGCACACACTTCAACATGTATTTTGTTCAGGATGACCACCTGAAGCCTAAATGAGCATTAATTTGACCACACAACTCATTCCTATGAAGATACATTCAAACTCACAAAACGTGCTCAGCTCGGGCTGAGAATGCATTTAAAGCAATAAAAACTCAAATTGAGTGTCACGCCTAAACCAAAGGACTTATGCACACACTTCAACATGTATTTTGTTCAGGATGACCTCTGAAGCCTAAATGAGCATTAATTTGACCACACAACTCATTCCTATGAAGATACATTCAAACTCACAAAACGTGCTCAGCTCGGGCTGAAAATGCATTTAAAGCAATAAAAACTCAAATTGAGTGTCACACCTAAACCAAAGGACTTATGCACACACTTCAACATGTATTTTGTTCAGGATGACCTCCTGAAGCCCATATGAGCATTAATATGACCACACAACTCATTCCTATGAAGATACATTCAAACTCACAAAACGTGCTCAGCTCGGGCTGAAAATGCATTTAAAGCAATAAAAATTCAAATTGAGTGTCACGCCTAAACCAAAGGACTTATGCACACACTTCAACATGTCTTTTGTTCAGGATGGCCTCCTGAAGCATAAATGAGCATTAATTTGACTACACAACTCATTCCAATGAAGATACATTCAAAGTCACAAAACGTGCTCAGCTCGGCCTGAAAATGCATTTAAAGCAATAAAAACTCAAATTGAGTGTCACGCCTAAACCAAAGGACTTATGCACACACTTCAACATGTATTTAGTTCAGGATGACCTCCTGAAGCCCATATGAGCATTAATTTGACCACACAACTCATTCCTATGAAGATACATTCAAACTCACAAAACGTGCTCAGCTCGGGCTAAAAATGCATTTAAAGCAATAAAAACTCAAATTGAGTGTCACGCCTAAACCAAAGGACTTATGCACACACTTCAACATGTATTTTGTTCAGGATGACCTCCTTGAAGCCTAAATGAGCGATAATTTGACCACACAACTCATTCCTATGAAGATACATTCAAGTCAGAAAGCGCGCTCAGCTCGGGCTGAAAATGCATTTAAAGCAATAAAAACTCAAATTGAGTGTCACACCTAAACCAAAGGACTTATGCACACACTTCAACATGTATTTTGTTCGGGATGACCACCTGAAGCCTAAATGAGCATTAATTTGACCACACAACTCATTCCTATGAAGATACATTCAAACTCACAAAACGTGCTCAGCTCGGGCTGAAAATGCATTTAAAGCAATAAAAACTCAAATTGAGTGTCACACCTAAACCAAAGGATTATGCACACACTTCAACATGTATTTTGTTCAGGATGACCTCCTGAAGCCTATATGAGCATTAATTTGACCACACAACTCATTCCTATGAAGATACATTCAAACTCACAAAACGTGCTCAGCTCGGGCTGAAAATGCATTTAAAGCAATAAAAACTCAAATTGAGTGTCACGCCTAAACCAAAGGACTTATGCACACACTTCAACATGTATTTTGTTCAGGATGACCTCCTGAAGCCTATATGAGCATTAATTTGACCACACAACTCATTCCTATGAAGATACATTCAAACTCACAAAACGTGCTCAGCTCGGGCTGAAAATGCATTTAAAGCAATAAAAACTCAAATTGAGTGTCACGCCTAAACCAAAGGACTTATGCACACACTTCAACATGTATTTTGTTCAGGATGACCTCCTGAAGCCCATATGAGCATTAATTTGACTACACAACTCATTCCTATGAAGATACATTCAAACTCACAAAACGTGCTCAGCTCGGGCTGAAAATGCATTTAAAGCAATAAAAACTCAAATTGAGTGTCACGCCTAAACCAAAGGACTTATGCACACACTTCAACGTGTATTTTTTTCAGGATGACCACCTGAAGCCTAAATGAGCATTACTTTGACCACACAACTCATTCCTATAAAGATACATTCAAACTCACAAAACGTGCTCAGCTCGGGCTGAAAATGCATTTAAAGCAATAAAAACTCAAATTGAGTGTCACGCCTAAACCAAAGGACTTATGCACACACTTCAACATGTATTTTGTTCAGGATGACCACCTGAAGCCTAAATGAGCATTAATTTGACCACACAACTCATTCCTATGAAGATACATTCAAACTCACAAAACGTGCTCAGCTCGGGCTGAAAATGCATTTAAAGCAATAAAAACTCAAATTGAGTGTCACACCTAAACCAAAGGACTTATGCACACACTTCAACATGTATTTTGTTCAGGATGACCTCCTGAAGCCCATATGAGCATTAATATGACCACACAACTCATTCCTATGAAGATACATTCAAACTCACAAAACGTGCTCAGCTCGGGCTGAAAATGCATTTAAAGCAATAAAAACTCAAATTGAGTGTCACGCCTAAACCAAAGGACTTATGCACACACTTCAACATGTCTTTTGTTCAGGATGGCCTCCTGAAGCATAAATGAGCATTAATTTGACTACACAACTCATTCCAATGAAGATACATTCAAAGTCACAAAACGTGCTCAGCTCGGCCTGAAAATGCATTTAAAGCAATAAAAACTCAAATTGAGTGTCGCGCCCAAACCAAAGGACTTATGCACACACTTCAACATGTATTTTGTTCAGGATGACCTCCTGAAGCCTAAATGAGCATTAATTTGACCACACAACTCATTCCTATGAAGATACATTCAAACTCACAAAATGTGCTCAGCTTGGGCTCAAAATGCATTTAAAGCAATGAAAACTTAAATTGAGTGTCACGCCTAAACCAAAGGACTTATGCACACACTTCAACATGTATTTTGTTCAGGATGACCTCCTGAAGCCTAAATGAGCATTAATTTGACCACACAACTCATTCCTATGAAGATACATTCAAACTCACAAAACATGCTCAGCTCGGGCTAAAAATGCATTTAAAGCAATAAAAACTCAAATTGAGTGTCACGCCTAAACCAAAGGACTTATGCACACACTTCAACATGTATTTTGTTCAGGATGACCACCTGAAGCCTAAATGAGCATTAATTTGACCACACAACTCATTCCTATGAAGATACATTCAAACTCACAAAACGTGCTCAGCTCGGGCTGAGAATGCATTTAAAGCAATAAAAACTCAAATTGAGTGTCACGCCTAAACCAAAGGACTTATGCACACACTTCAACATGTATTTTGTTCAGGATGACCTCTGAAGCCTAAATGAGCATTAATTTGACCACACAACTCATTCCTATGAAGATACATTCAAACTCACAAAACGTGCTCAGCTCGGGCTGAAAATGCATTTAAAGCAATAAAAACTCAAATTGAGTGTCACACCTAAACCAAAGGACTTATGCACACACTTCAACATGTATTTTGTTCAGGATGACCTCCTGAAGCCCATATGAGCATTAATATGACCACACAACTCATTCCTATGAAGATACATTCAAACTCACAAAACGTGCTCAGCTCGGGCTGAAAATGCATTTAAAGCAATAAAAACTCAAATTGAGTGTCACGCCTAAACCAAAGGACTTATGCACACACTTCAACATGTCTTTTGTTCAGGATGGCCTCCTGAAGCATAAATGAGCATTAATTTGACTACACAACTCATTCCAATGAAGATACATTCAAAGTCACAAAACGTGCTCAGCTCGGCCTGAAAATGCATTTAAAGCAATAAAAACTCAAATTGAGTGTGACGCCTAAACCAAAGGACCTATGCACACACTTCAACATGTATTTAGTTCAGGATAACCACCTGAAGCCTAAATGAGCATTAATTTGACCACACAACTCATTCCTATGAAGATACATTCAAACTCACAAAACGTGCTCAGCTCGGGCTGAAAATGCATTTAAAGCAATAAAAACTCAAAATGAGTGTCACGCCTAAACCAAAGGACTTATGCACACACTTCAACATGTATTTTGTTCAGGATGACCTCCTGAAGCCTAAATGAGCAATAATTTGACTACACAACTCATTCCTATGAAGATACATTCAAAGTCAGAAAACGTGCTCAGCTCGGAATGAAAATGCATTTAAAGCAATAAAAACTCAAATTGAGTGTCACGCCTAAACCAAAGGACTTATGCACACACTTCAACATGTATTTTGTTCAGGATGACCTCCTGAAGCCCATATGAGCATTAATTTGACTACACAACTCATTCCTATGAAGATACATTCAAACTCACAAAACGTGCTCAGCTCGGGCTGAAAATGCATTTAAAGGAATAAAAACTCAAATTGAGTGTCACGCCTAAACCAAAGGACTTATGCACACACTTCAACGTGTGTTTTGTTCAGGATGACCTCCTTGAAGCCTAAATGAGCGATAATTTGACCACACAACTCATTCCTATGAAGATACATTCAAAGTCAGAAAGCGCGCTCAGCTCGGGCTGAAAATGCATTTAAAGCAATAAAAACTCAAATTGAGTGTCACGCCTAAACCAAAGGACTTATGCACACACTTCAACATGTATTTTGTTCAGGATGACCTCCTGAAGCCCATATGAGCATTAATTTGACTACACAACTCATTCCTATGAAGATACATTCAAACTCACAAAACGTGCTCAGCTCGGGCTGAAAATAAATTTAAAGCAATAAAAACTCAAATTGAGTGTCACGCCTAAACCAAAGGACTTATGCACACACTTCAACGTGTGTTTTGTTCAGGATGACCACCTGAAGCCTAAATGAGCATTACTTTGACCACACAACTCATTCCTATGAAGATACATTCAAACTCACAAAACGTGCTCAGCTCGGGCTGAAAATGCATTTAAAGCAATAAAAACTCAAATTGAGTGTCACACCTAAACCAAAGGACTTATGCACACACTTCAACATGTATTTTTTTCAGGATGACCTCCTGAAGCCCATATGAGCATTAATTTGACCACACAACTCATTCCTATGAAGATACATTCAAACTCACAAAACATGCTCAGCTCGGGCTGAAAATGCATTTAAAGCAATAAAAACTCAAATTGAGTGTCACGCCTAAACCAAAGGACTTATGCACACACTTCAACATGTATTTTGTTCAGGATGACCACCTGAAGCCTAAACGAGCATTAATTTGACCACACAACTCATTCCTATGAAGATACATTCAAACTCACAAAACGTGCTCAACTCGGGCTGAAAATGCATTTAAAGCAATAAAAACTCAAATTGAGTGTCACGCCTAAACCAAAGGACTTATGCACACACTTCAACATGTATTTTTTTCAGGATGACCTCCTGAAGCCCATATGAGCATTAATTTGACCACACAACTCATTCCTATGAAGATACATTCTAACTCACAAAACATGCTCAGCTCGGGCTGAAAATGCATTTAAAGCAATAAAAACTCAAATTGAGTGTCACGCCTAAACCAAAGGACTTATGCACACACTTCAACATGTATTTTGTTCAGGATGACCACCTGAAGCCTAAATGAGCATTAATTTGACCACACAACTCATTCCTATGAAGATACATTCAAACTCACAAAACGTGCTCAACTCGGGCTGAAAATGCATTTAAAGCAATAAAAACTCAAATTGAGTGTCACGCCTAAACCAAAGGACTTATGCACACACTTCAACATGTATTTTGTTCAGGATGACCACCTGAAGCCTAAATGCGCATTCATTTGACGACACAACTCATTCCTATGAAGATACATTCTAACTCACAAAACGTGCTCAGCTCGGCCTGAAAATGCATTTAAAGCAATAAAAACTCAAATTGAGTGTCACGCCTAAACCAAAGGACTTATGCACACACTTCAACATGTATTTTGTTCAGGATGACCTCCTGAAGCCCATATGAGAATTAATTTGACCAGACAACTCATTCCTATGAAGATACATTCAAACTCACAAAACGTGCTCAGCTCGGGCTGAAAATGCATTTAAAGCAATAAAAACTCAAATTGAGTGTCATGCCTAAACCAAAGGACTTATGCACACACTTCAACATGTATTTTGTTCAGGATGACCTCCTGAAGCCTAAATGAGCATTAATTTGACCAGACAACTCATTCCTATGAAGATACATTCTAACTGACAAAACGTGCTCAGCTCGGCCTGAAAATGCATTTAAAGCAATAAAAACTCAAATTGAGTGTCACGCCCAAACCAAAGGACTTATGCACACACTTCAACATGTATTTAGTTCAGGATGACCACCTGAAGCCTAAATGAGCATTAATTTGACCACACAACTCATTCTATGAAGATACATTCAAACTCACAAAACGTGCTCAGCTCAGGCTGAAAATGCATTTAAAGCAATAAAAACTCAAATTGAGTGTCATGCCTAAACCAAAGGACTTATGCACACACTTCAACATGTATTTTGTTCAGGATGACCTCCTGAAGCCTAAATGAGCATTAATTTGACCACACAACTCATTCCTATGAAGATACATTCAAACTCACAAAACGTGCTCATCTCGGGCTGAAAATGCATTTAAAGCAATAAAAACTCAAATTGAGTGTCACGCCTAAACCAAAGGACTTATTCACACACTTCAACATGTATTTTGTTCAGGATGACCACCTGAAGCCTAAATGAGCATTAATTTGACCACACAACTCATTCTATGAAGATACATTCAAACTCACAAAACGTGCTCAGCTCAGGCTGAAAATGCATTTAAAGCAATAAAAACTCAAATTGAGTGTCACGCCTAAACCAAAGGACTTATGCACACACTTCAACATGTATTTTGTTCAGGATGACCTCCTGAAGCCTAAATGAGCAATAATTTGACCACACAACTCATTCCTATGAAGATACATTTAAACTCACAAAACGTGCTCAGCTCGGGCTGAAAATGCATTTAAAGCAATAAAAACTCAAATTGAGTGTCACGCCTAAACCAAAGGACTTATGCACATACTTCAACATGTATTTTGTTCAGGATGACCACCTGAAGCCTAAATGAGCATTAATTTGACCACACAACTCATTCCTATGAAGATACATTCAAACTCACAAAACGTGCTCAGCTCGGGCTGAAAATGCATTTAAAGCAATAAAACCTCAAATTGAGTGTCACACCTAAACCAAAGGACTTATGCACACACTTCAACATGTATTTTGTTCAGGATGACCTCCTGAAGCCCATATGAGAATTAATTTGACCAGACAACTCATTCCTATGAAGATACATTCAAACTCACAAAACGTGCTCAGCTCGGGCTGAAAATGCATTTAAAGCAATAAAAACTCAAATTGAGTGTCACGCCTAAACCAAAGGACTTATGCACACACTTCAACATGTATTTTGTTCAGGATGACCTCCTGAAGCCTAAATAAGCATTAATTTGACCACACAACTCATTCCTATGAAGATACATTCAAACTCACAAAACGTGCTCAGCTCGGGCTGAAAATGCATTTAAAGCAATAAAAACTCAAATTGAGTGTCACACCTAAACCAAAGGACTTATGCACACACTTCAACATGTATTTTGTTCAGGATGACCTCCTGAAGCCCATATGAGCATTAATTTGACCACACAACTCATTCCAATGAAGATACATTCAAACTCACAAAACGTGCTCAGCTCGGGCTGAAAATGCATTTAAAGCAATAAAAACTCAAATTGAGTGTCACGCCTAAACCAAAGGACTTATGCACACACTTCAACATGTATTTTGTTCAGGATGACCTCCTGAAGCCCATATGAGCATTAATTTGACCACACAACTCATTCCTATGAAGATACATTCAAACTCACAAAACGTGCTCAGCTCGGGCTGAAAATGCATTTAAAGCAATAAAAACTCAAATTGAGTGTCACGCCTAAACCAAAGGACTTATGCACACACTTCAACATGTATTTTGTTCAGGATGACCTCCTGAAGCCTAAATGAGCAATAATTTGACCACACAACTCATTCCTATGAAGATACATTCAAACTCAAAAAACGTGCTCAGCTCTGGCTGAAAATGCATTTAAAGCAATAAAAACTCAAATTGAGTGTCACACCTAAACCAAAGGACTTATGCACACACTTCAACATGTATTTTGTTCAGGATGACCTCCTAAAGCCCATATGAGCATTAATTTGACCACACAACTCATTCCTATGAAGATACATCCAAACTCACAAAACGTGCTCAGCTCGGGCTGAAAATGCATTTAAAGCAATAAAAACTCAAATTGAGTGTCACGCCTAAACCAAAGGACTTATGCACACACTTCAACATGTATTTTGTTCAGGATGACCACCTGAAGCCTAAATGAGCATTAATTTGACCACACAACTCATTCCTATGAAGATACATTCAAACTCACAAAACGTGCTCAACTCGGGCTGAAAATGCATTTAAAGCAATAAAAACTCAAATTGAGTGTCACGCCTAAACCAAAGGACTTATTTACACACTTCAACATGTATTTTGTTCAGGATGACCTCCTGAAGCCCATATGAGCATTAATTTGACGCCTAAACCAAAGGACTTATGCACACACTTCAACATGTATTTTGTTCAAGATGACCTCCTGAAGCCTAAATGAGCATTCATTTGACGACACAACTCATTCCTATGAAGATACATTCTAACTCACAAAACGTGCTCAGCTCGGCCTGAAAATGCATTTAAAGCAATAAAAACTCAAATTGAGTGTCACGCCCAAATCAAAGGACTTATGCACACACTTCAACATGTATTTAGTTCAGGATGACCACCTGAAGCCTAAATGAGCATTAATTTGACCACACAACTCATTCCTATGCAGATACATTCAAACTCACAAAACGTGCTCATCTCGGGCTGAAAATGCATTTAAAGCAATAAAAACTCAAATTGAGTGTCACGCCTAAACCAAAGGACTTATGCACACACTTCAACATGTATTTTGTTCAGGATGACCACCTGAAGCCTAAATGAGCATTAATTTGACCACACAACTCATTCTATGAAGATACATTCAAACTCACAAAACGTGCTCAGCTCAGGCTGAAAATGCATTTAAAGCAATAAAAACTCAAATTGAGTGTCACGCCTAAACCAAAGGACTTATGCACACACTTCAACATGTATTTTGTTCAGGATGACCTCCTGAAGCCTAAATGAGCAATAATTTGACCACACAACTCATTCCTATGAAGATACATTTAAACTCACAAAACGTGCTCAGCTCGGGCTGAAAATGCATTTAAAGCAATAAAAGCTCAAATTGAGTGTCACGCCTAAACCAAAGGATTTATGCACACACTTCAACATGTATTTTGTTCAGGATGACCTCCTGAAGCCCATATGAGAATTAATTTGACCAGACAACTCATTCCTATGAAGATACATTCAAACTCACAAAACGTGCTCAGCTCGGGCTGAAAATGCATTTAAAGCAATAAAAACTCAAATTGAGTGTCACACCTAAACCAAAGGATTTATGCACACACTTCAACATGTATTTTGTTCAGGATGACCTCCTGAAGCCCATATGAGAATTAATTTGACCAGACAACTCATTCCTATGAAGATACATTCAAACTCACAAAACGTGCTCAGCTCGGGCTGAAAATGCATTTAAAGCAATAAAAACTCAAATTGAGTGTCACGCCTAAACCAAAGGACTTATGCACACACTTCAACATGTATTTTGTTCAGGATGACCACCTGAAGCCTAAATGAGCATTAATTTGACCACACAACTCATTCCTATGAAGATACATTCAAGCTCAGAAAACGCGCTCAGTTCGGCCTGAAAATGCATTTCGCAATAAAAACTCAAATTGAGTGTCACGCCTAAACCAAAGGGCTTATGCACACACTTCAACATGTATTTAGTTCAGGATGTCCTCCTGAAGCCTAAATGAGCATTAATTTGACTACACAACTCATTCCTATGAAGATACATTAAAAGTCAGAAAGCGCGCTCAGCTCGGGCTGAAAATGCATTTAAAGCAATAAAAACTCAAATTGAGTGTCACGCCTAAACCAAAGGACTTATGAACACACTTCAACATGTATTTTGTTCAAGATGACCTCCTGAAGCCCATATGAGAATTAATTTGACCAGACAACTCATTCCTATGAAGATACATTCAAACTCACAAAACGTGCTCAGCTCGGGCTGAAAATGCATTTAAAGCAATAAAAACTCAAATTGAGTGTCACACCTAAACCAAAGGATTTATGCACACACTTCAACATGTATTTTGTTCAGGATGACCTCCTGAAGCCCATATGAGAATTAATTTGACCAGACAACTCATTCCTATGAAGATACATTCAAACTCACAAAACGTGCTCAGCTCGGGCTGAAAATGCATTTAAAGCAATAAAAACTCAAATTGAGTGTCACGCCTAAACCAAAGGACTTATGCACACACTTCAACATGTATTTTGTTCAGGATGACCACCTGAAGCCTAAATGAGCATTAATTTGACCACACAACTCATTCCTATGAAGATACATTCAAGCTCAGAAAACGCGCTCAGTTCGGCCTGAAAATGCATTTCGCAATAAAAACTCAAATTGAGTGTCACGCCTAAACCAAAGGGCTTATGCACACACTTCAACATGTATTTAGTTCAGGATGTCCTCCTGAAGCCTAAATGAGCATTAATTTGACTACACAACTCATTCCTATGAAGATACATTAAAAGTCAGAAAGCGCGCTCAGCTCGGGCTGAAAATGCATTTAAAGCAATAAAAACTCAAATTGAGTGTCACGCCTAAACCAAAGGACTTATGCACACACTTCAACATGTATTTTGTTCAGGATGACCACCTGAAGCCTAAATGAGCATTCATTTGACGACACAACTCATTCCTATGAAGATACATTCTAACTCACAAAACGTGCTCAGCTCGGCCTGAAAATGCATTTAAAGCAATAAAAACTCAAATTGAGTGTCACGCCTAAACCAAAGGACTTATGCACACACTTCAAATGTATTTTTTTCAGGATGACCACCTGAAGCCTAAATGAGCATTCATTTGACCACACAACTCATTCCTATGAAGATACATTCTAACTCACAAAACGTGCTCAGCTCAGCCTGAAAATGCATTTAAAGCAATAAAAACTCAAATTGAGTGTCACACCTAAACCAAAGGACTTATGCACACACTTCAACATGTATTTTGTTCAGGATGACCTCCTGAAGCCCATATGAGCATTAATTTGACCAGACAACTCATTCCTATGAAGATACATTCAAACTCACAAAATGTGCTCAGCTTGGGCTCAAAATGCATTTAAAGCAATGAAAACTTAAATTGAGTGTCACGCCTAAACCAAAGGACTTATGCACACACTTCAACATGTATTTTGTTCAGGATGACCTCCTGAAGCCTAAATGAGCATTAATTTGACCACACAACTCATTCCTATGAAGATACATTCAAACTCACAAAACATGCTCAGCTCGGGCTAAAAATGCATTTAAAGCAATAAAAACTCAAATTGAGTGTCACGCCTAAACCAAAGGACTTATGCACACACTTCAACATGTATTTTGTTCAGGATGACCACCTGAAGCCTAAATGAGCATTAATTTGACCACACAACTCATTCCTATGAAGATACATTCAAACTCACAAAACGTGCTCAGCTCGGGCTGAGAATGCATTTAAAGCAATAAAAACTCAAATTGAGTGTCACGCCGAAACCAAAGGACTTATGCACACACTTCAACATGTATTTTGTTCAGGATGACCTCTGAAGCCTAAATGAGCATTAATTTGACCACACAACTCATTCCTATGAAGATACATTCAAACTCACAAAACGTGCTCAGCTCGGGCTGAAAATGCATTTAAAGCAATAAAAACTCAAATTGAGTGTCACACCTAAACCAAAGGACTTATGCACACACTTCAACATGTATTTTGTTCAGGATGACCTCCTGAAGCCCATATGAGCATTAATATGACCACACAACTCATTCCTATGAAGATACATTCAAACTCACAAAACGTGCTCAGCTCGGGCTGAAAATGCATTTAAAGCAATAAAAACTCAAATTGAGTGTCACGCCTAAACCAAAGGACTTATGCACACACTTCAACATGTCTTTTGTTCAGGATGGCCTCCTGAAGCATAAATGAGCATTAATTTGACTACACAACTCATTCCAATGAAGATACATTCAAAGTCACAAAACGTGCTCAGCTCGGCCTGAAAATGCATTTAAAGCAATAAAAACTCAAATTGAGTGTGACGCCTAAACCAAAGGACCTATGCACACACTTCAACATGTATTTAGTTCAGGATAACCACCTGAAGCCTAAATGAGCATTAATTTGACCACACAACTCATTCCTATGAAGATACATTCAAACTTACAAAACGTGCTCAGCTCGGGCTGAAAATGCATTTAAAGCAATAAAAACTCAAAATGAGTGTCACGCCTAAACCAAAGGACTTATGCACACACTTCAACATGTATTTTGTTCAGGATGACCTCCTGAAGCCTAAATGAGCAATAATTTGACTACACAACTCATTCCTATGAAGATACATTCAAAGTCAGAAAACGTGCTCAGCTCGGAATGAAAATGCATTTAAAGCAATAAAAACTCAAATTGAGTGTCACGCCTAAACCAAAGGACTTATGCACACACTTCAACATGTATTTTGTTCAGGATGACCTCCTGAAGCCCATATGAGCATTAATTTGACTACACAACTCATTCCTATGAAGATACATTCAAACTCACAAAACGTGCTCAGCTCGGGCTGAAAATGCATTTAAAGGAATAAAAACTCAAATTGAGTGTCACGCCTAAACCAAAGGACTTATGCACACACTTCAACGTGTGTTTTGTTCAGGATGACCTCCTTGAAGCCTAAATGAGCGATAATTTGACCACACAACTCATTCCTATGAAGATACATTCAAAGTCAGAAAGCGCGCTCAGCTCGGGCTGAAAATGCATTTAAAGCAATAAAAACTCAAATTGAGTGTCACGCCTAAACCAAAGGACTTATGCACACACTTCAACATGTATTTTGTTCAGGATGACCTCCTGAAGCCCATATGAGCATTAATTTGACTACACAACTCATTCCTATGAAGATACATTCAAACTCACAAAACGTGCTCAGCTCGGGCTGAAAATGCATTTAAAGCAATAAAAACTCAAATTGAGTGTCACGCCTAAACCAAAGGACTTATGCACACACTTCAACATGTATTTTGTTCAGGATGACCTCCTGAAGCCCATATGAGCATTAATTTGACTACACAACTCATTCCTATGAAGATACATTCAAACTCACAAAACGTGCTCAGCTCGGGCTGAAAATGCATTTAAAGGAATAAAAACTCAAATTGAGTGTCACGCCTAAACCAAAGGACTTATGCACACACTTCAACGTGTGTTTTGTTCAGGATGACCACCTGAAGCCTAAATGAGCATTACTTTGACCACACAACTCATTCCTATGAAGATACATTCAAACTCACAAAACGTGCTCAGCTCGGGCTGAAAATGCATTTAAAGCAATAAAAACTCAAATTGAGTGTCACACCTAAACCAAAGGACTTATGCACACACTTCAACATGTATTTTTTTCAGGATGACCTCCTGAAGCCCATATGAGCATTAATTTGACCACACAACTCATTCCTATGAAGATACATTCAAACTCACAAAACATGCTCAGCTCGGGCTGAAAATGCATTTAAAGCAATAAAAACTCAAATTGAGTGTCACGCCTAAACCAAAGGACTTATGCACACACTTCAACATGTATTTTGTTCAGGATGACCACCTGAAGCCTAAATGAGCATTAATTTGACCACACAACTCATTCCTATGAAGATACATTCAAACTCACAAAACGTGCTCAACTCGGGCTGAAAATGCATTTAAAGCAATAAAAACTCAAATTGAGTGTCACGCCTAAACCAAAGGACTTATGCACACACTTCAACATGTATTTTTTTCAGGATGACCTCCTGAAGCCCATATGAGCATTAATTTGACCACACAACTCATTCCTATGAAGATACATTCTAACTCACAAAACATGCTCAGCTCGGGCTGAAAATGCATTTAAAGCAATAAAAACTCAAATTGAGTGTCACGCCTAAACCAAAGGACTTATGCACACACTTCAACATGTATTTTGTTCAGGATGACCACCTGAAGCCTAAATGAGCATTAATTTGACCACACAACTCATTCCTATGAAGATACATTCAAACTCACAAAACGTGCTCAACTCGGGCTGAAAATGCATTTAAAGCAATAAAAACTCAAATTGAGTGTCACGCCTAAACCAAAGGACTTATGCACACACTTCAACATGTATTTTGTTCAGGATGACCACCTGAAGCCTAAATGCGCATTCATTTGACGACACAACTCATTCCTATGAAGATACATTCTAACTCACAAAACGTGCTCAGCTCGGCCTGAAAATGCATTTAAAGCAATAAAAACTCAAATTGAGTGTCACGCCTAAACCAAAGGACTTATGCACACACTTCAACATGTATTTTGTTCAGGATGACCTCCTGAAGCCCATATGAGAATTAATTTGACCAGACAACTCATTCCTATGAAGATACATTCAAACTCACAAAACGTGCTCAGCTCGGGCTGAAAATGCATTTAAAGCAATAAAAACTCAAATTGAGTGTCATGCCTAAACCAAAGGACTTATGCACACACTTCAACATGTATTTTGTTCAGGATGACCTCCTGAAGCCTAAATGAGCATTAATTTGACCAGACAACTCATTCCTATGAAGATACATTCTAACTGACAAAACGTGCTCAGCTCGGCCTGAAAATGCATTTAAAGCAATAAAAACTCAAATTGAGTGTCACGCCCAAACCAAAGGACTTATGCACACACTTCAACATGTATTTAGTTCAGGATGACCACCTGAAGCCTAAATGAGCATTAATTTGACCACACAACTCATTCCTATGAAGATACATTCAAACTCACAAAACGTGCTCAGCTCGGGCTGAAAATGCATTTAAAGCAATAAAAACTCAAATTGAGTGTCACGCCTAAACCAAAGGACTTATGCACACACTTCAACATGTATTTTGTTCAGGATGACCACCTGAAGCCTAAATGAGCATTAATTTGACCACACAACTCATTCTATGAAGATACATTCAAACTCACAAAACGTGCTCAGCTCAGGCTGAAAATGCATTTAAAGCAATAAAAACTCAAATTGAGTGTCACGCCTAAACCAAAGGACTTATGCACACACTTCAACATGTATTTTGTTCAGGATGACCTCCTGAAGCCTAAATGAGCAATAATTTGACCACACAACTCATTCCTATGAAGATACATTTAAACTCACAAAACGTGCTCAGCTCGGGCTGAAAATGCATTTAAAGCAATAAAAACTCAAATTGAGTGTCACGCCTAAACCAAAGGACTTATGCACATACTTCAACATGTATTTTGTTCAGGATGACCACCTGAAGCCTAAATGAGCATTAATTTGACCACACAACTCATTCCTATGAAGATACATTCAAACTCACAAAACGTGCTCAGCTCGGGCTGAAAATGCATTTAAAGCAATAAAACCTCAAATTGAGTGTCACACCTAAACCAAAGGACTTATGCACACACTTCAACATGTATTTTGTTCAGGATGACCTCCTGAAGCCCATATGAGAATTAATTTGACCAGACAACTCATTCCTATGAAGATACATTCAAACTCACAAAACGTGCTCAGCTCGGGCTGAAAATGCATTTAAAGCAATAAAAACTCAAATTGAGTGTCACGCCTAAACCAAAGGACTTATGCACACATTTCAACATGTATTTTGTTCAGGATGACCTCCTGAAGCCTAAATAAGCATTAATTTGACCACACAACTCATTCCTATGAAGATACATTCAAACTCACAAAACGTGCTCAGCTCGGGCTGAAAATGCATTTAAAGCAATAAAAACTCAAATTGAGTGTCACACCTAAACCAAAGGACTTATGCACACACTTCAACATGTATTTTGTTCAGGATGACCTCCTGAAGCCCATATGAGCATTAATTTGACCACACAACTCATTCCAATGAAGATACATTCAAACTCACAAAACGTGCTCAGCTCGGGCTGAAAATGCATTTAAAGCAATAAAAACTCAAATTGAGTGTCACGCCTAAACCAAAGGACTTATGCACACACTTCAACATGTATTTTGTTCAGGATGACCTCCTGAAGCCCATATGAGCATTAATTTGACCACACAACTCATTCCTATGAAGATACATTCAAACTCACAAAACGTGCTCAGCTCGGGCTGAAAATGCATTTAAAGCAATAAAAACTCAAATTGAGTGTCACGCCTAAACCAAAGGACTTATGCACACACTTCAACATGTATTTTGTTCAGGATGACCTCCTGAAGCCTAAATGAGCAATAATTTGACCACACAACTCATTCCTATGAAGATACATTCAAACTCAAAAAACGTGCTCAGCTCTGGCTGAAAATGCATTTAAAGCAATAAAAACTCAAATTGAGTGTCACACCTAAACCAAAGGACTTATGCACACACTTCAACATGTATTTTGTTCAGGATGACCTCCTAAAGCCCATATGAGCATTAATTTGACCACACAACTCATTCCTATGAAGATACATCCAAACTCACAAAACGTGCTCAGCTCGGGCTGAAAATGCATTTAAAGCAATAAAAACTCAAATTGAGTGTCACGCCTAAACCAAAGGACTTATGCACACACTTCAACATGTATTTTGTTCAGGATGACCACCTGAAGCCTAAATGAGCATTAATTTGACCACACAACTCATTCCTATGAAGATACATTCAAACTCACAAAACGTGCTCAACTCGGGCTGAAAATGCATTTAAAGCAATAAAAACTCAAATTGAGTGTCACGCCTAAACCAAAGGACTTATTTACACACTTCAACATGTATTTTGTTCAGGATGACCTCCTGAAGCCCATATGAGCATTAATTTGACGCCTAAACCAAAGGACTTATGCACACACTTCAACATGTATTTTGTTCAAGATGACCTCCTGAAGCCTAAATGAGCATTCATTTGACGACACAACTCATTCCTATGAAGATACATTCTAACTCACAAAACGTGCTCAGCTCGGCCTGAAAATGCATTTAAAGCAATAAAAACTCAAATTGAGTGTCACGCCCAAATCAAAGGACTTATGCACACACTTCAACATGTATTTAGTTCAGGATGACCACCTGAAGCCTAAATGAGCATTAATTTGACCACACAACTCATTCCTATGCAGATACATTCAAACTCACAAAACGTGCTCATCTCGGGCTGAAAATGCATTTAAAGCAATAAAAACTCAAATTGAGTGTCACGCCTAAACCAAAGGACTTATGCACACACTTCAACATGTATTTTGTTCAGGATGACCACCTGAAGCCTAAATGAGCATTAATTTGACCACACAACTCATTCTATGAAGATACATTCAAACTCACAAAACGTGCTCAGCTCAGGCTGAAAATGCATTTAAAGCAATAAAAACTCAAATTGAGTGTCACGCCTAAACCAAAGGACTTATGCACACACTTCAACATGTATTTTGTTCAGGATGACCTCCTGAAGCCTAAATGAGCAATAATTTGACCACACAACTCATTCCTATGAAGATACATTTAAACTCACAAAACGTGCTCAGCTCGGGCTGAAAATGCATTTAAAGCAATAAAAGCTCAAATTGAGTGTCACGCCTAAACCAAAGGATTTATGCACACACTTCAACATGTATTTTGTTCAGGATGACCTCCTGAAGCCCATATGAGAATTAATTTGACCAGACAACTCATTCCTATGAAGATACATTCAAACTCACAAAACGTGCTCAGCTCGGGCTGAAAATGCATTTAAAGCAATAAAAACTCAAATTGAGTGTCACACCTAAACCAAAGGATTTATGCACACACTTCAACATGTATTTTGTTCAGGATGACCTCCTGAAGCCCATATGAGAATTAATTTGACCAGACAACTCATTCCTATGAAGATACATTCAAACTCACAAAACGTGCTCAGCTCGGGCTGAAAATGCATTTAAAGCAATAAAAACTCAAATTGAGTGTCACACCTAAACCAAAGGATTTATGCACACACTTCAACATGTATTTTGTTCAGGATGACCTCCTGAAGCCCATATGAGAATTAATTTGACCAGACAACTCATTCCTATGAAGATACATTCAAACTCACAAAACGTGCTCAGCTCGGGCTGAAAATGCATTTAAAGCAATAAAAACTCAAATTGAGTGTCACGCCTAAACCAAAGGACTTATGCACACACTTCAACATGTATTTTGTTCAGGATGACCACCTGAAGCCTAAATGAGCATTAATTTGACCACACAACTCATTCCTATGAAGATACATTCAAGCTCAGAAAACGCGCTCAGTTCGGCCTGAAAATGCATTTCGCAATAAAAACTCAAATTGAGTGTCACGCCTAAACCAAAGGGCTTATGCACACACTTCAACATGTATTTAGTTCAGGATGTCCTCCTGAAGCCTAAATGAGCATTAATTTGACTACACAACTCATTCCTATGAAGATACATTAAAAGTCAGAAAGCGCGCTCAGCTCGGGCTGAAAATGCATTTAAAGCAATAAAAACTCAAATTGAGTGTCACGCCTAAACCAAAGGACTTATGCACACACTTCAACATGTATTTTGTTCAAGATGACCTCCTGAAGCCTAAATGAGCATTCATTTGACGACACAACTCATTCCTATGAAGATACATTCTAACTCACAAAACGTGCTCAGCTCGGCCTGAAAATGCATTTAAAGCAATAAAAACTCAAATTGAGTGTCACGCCCAAATCAAAGGACTTATGCACACACTTCAACATGTATTTTGTTCAAGATGTCCTCCTGAAGCCTAAATGAGCATTAATATGATCACACATCTCATTGCTATGAAGATACATTCAAACTCAGAACACGTGCTCAGCTCGGCCCGAAACTGCACTTAAAGCAATAAAAACTGAAATTGAGTATAGTCATGGTACCCGCGTTGAGTTATAATTAGTTCAAGAACAAAGAGAATCTGAATAATTGGCTCAAGAGTACAGTTATACAGTCATATAAATGTAAAATGGTTTCAGGCCTCGGAGACAATAACGGACTTTGGTCAGTAGAGGGGAACATAGACCATAACATGATTCAAGACACATTTTGAAAACTTGTTCCACTCGGCCTGAAAATGCATTTAAAGCAATAATAACTAAAATTGAGTGTCACTCCCAAACCAAAGGACTTTTGCACACACTTCAATGTATTTAGTTCAGGATGTCCTCCTGAAGCCTAAATGAGCATTAATTTGACCAGACAACTCATTCCTATGAAGATACATTCAAACTCTCAAAACGTGCTCAGCTCGGGCTGAAAATACATTTAAAGCAATAAAAACTCAAATTGAGTGTCACGCCTAAACAAAAGGACTTTTGCACACACTTCAACATGTATTTTGTTCAGGATGACCTCCTTAAGCCTAAATAAGCATTAATTTGGCCACACAACTCATTCCTATGAAGATACATTCAAACTCACAAAACGTGCTCAGCTCGGGCTGAAAATGCATTTAAAGCAATAAAAAATCAAATTGAGTGTCACACCTAAACCAAACGACTTATGCACACACTTCAACATGTATTTTGTTCAGGATGACCTCCTGAAGCCCATATGAGCATTAATTTGACTACACAACTCATTCCTATGAAGATACATTGAAACTCACAAAACGTGCTCAGCTCGGGCTGAAAATGCATTTAAAGCAATAAAAGCTCAAATTGAGTGTCACGCCTAAACCAAAGGACTTATGCACACACTTCAACATGTATTTTGTTCAGGATGACCACCTGAAGCCTAAATGAGCATTAATTTGACCACACAACTCATTCATATGAAGATACATTCAAACTCACAAAACGTGCTCAGCTCAGGCTGAAAATGCATTTAAAGCAATAAAAACTCAAATTGAGTGTCACACCTAAACCAAAGGACTTATGCACACACTTCAACATGTATTTTGTTCAGGATGACCTCCTGAAGCCCATATGAGCATTAATTTGACTACACAACTCATTTCTATGAAGATACATTCAAACTCACAAAACGTGCTCAGCTCGGGCTGAAAATGCATTTAAAGCAATAAAAACTCAAATTGAGTGTCACGCCTAAACCAAAGGACTTATGCACACACTTCAACATGTATTTTGTTCAGGATGACCACCTGAAGCCTAAATGAGCATTAATTTGACCACACAACTCATTCTATGAAGATACATTCAAACTCACAAAACGTGCTCAGCTCAGGCTGAAAATGCATTTAAAGCAATAAAAACTCAAATTGAGTGTCACGCCTAAACCAAAGGACTTATGCACACACTTCAACATGTATTTTGTTCAGGATGACCTCCTGAAGCCTAAATGAGCAATAATTTGACCACACAACTCATTCCTATGAAGATACATTTAAACTCACAAAACGTGCTCAGCTCGGGCTGAAAATGCATTTAAAGCAATAAAAACTCAAATTGAGTGTCACGCCTAAACCAAAGGACTTATGCACACACTTCAACATGTATTTTGTTCAGGATGACCACCTGAAGCCTAAATGAGCATTAATTTGACCACACAACTCATTCCTATGAAGATACATTCAAACTCACAAAACGTGCTCAGCTCGGGCTGAAAATGCATTTAAAGCAATAAAAACTCAAATTGAGTGTCACGCCTAAACCAAAGGACTTATGCACACACTTCAACATGTATTTTGTTCAGGATGACCTCCTGAAGCCTAAATGAGGATTAATTTGATCAGACAACTCATTCCTATGAAGATACATTCTAACTCACAAAACGTGCTCAGCTCGGCCTGAAAATGCATTTAAAGCAATAAAAACTCAAATTGAGTGTCACGCCTAAACCAAAGGACTTATGCACACACTTCAACATGTATTTTGTTCAGGATAACCTCCTGAAGCCTAAATCAGCAATAATTTGACCACACAACTCATTCCTATGAAGATACATTCAAAGTCAGAAAGCGCGCTCAGCTCGGGCTGAAAATGCATTTTAAGCAATAAAAACTCAAATTGAGTGTCACACCTAAACCAAAGGACTTATTCACACACTTCAACATGTATTTTGTTCAGGATGACCTCCTGAAGCCCATATGAGCATTAATTTGACTACACAACTCATTCCTATGAAGATACATTCAAACTCACAAAACGTGCTCAACTCGGGCTGAAAATGCATTTAAAGCAATAAAAACTCAAATTGAGTGTCACGCCTAAACCAAAGGACTTATGCACACACTTCAACATGTATTTTGTTCAGGATGACCACCTGAAGCCTAAATGAGCATTAATTTGACCACACAACTCATTCCTATGAAGATACATTCAAAGTCATAAAGCGCGCTCAGCTCGGGCTGAAAATGCATTAAAAGCAATAAAAACTCAAATTGAGTGTCACGCCTAAACCAAAGGACTTATGCACACACTTCAACATGTATTTTGTTCAGGATGACCTTCTGAAGCCTAAATGAGCATTAATTTGACCACACACTCATTCCTATGAAGATACATTCAAACTCAGAAAACGCCCTCAGTTCGGCCTGAAAATGCATTTCGCAATAAAAACTCAAATTGAGTGTCACGCCTAAACCAAAGGGCTTATGCACACACTTCAACATATATTTAGTTCAGGATGTCCTCCTGAAGCCTAAATGAGCATTAATTTGACTACACAACTCATTCCTATGAAGATACATTCAAAGTCAGAAAGCGCGCTCAGCTCGGGCTGAAAATGCATTTAAAGCAATAAAAACTCAAATTGAGTGTCACGCCTAAACCAAAGGACTTATGCACACACTTCAACATGTATTTAGTTCAGGATGACCACCTGAAGCCTAAATGAGCATTAATTTGACCACACAACTCATTTCTATGAAGATACATTCAAACTCACAAAACGTGCTCAGTTCGGGCTGAAAATGCATTTAAAGCAAAAAAAAACTCAAATTGAGTGTCACGCCTAAACAAAAGGACTTATTCACACACTTCAACATGTATTTTGTTCAGGATGACCTCCTGAAGCCTAAATAAGCATTAATTTGACCACACATCTCATTCCTATTAAGATACATTCAAAGTCAGAAAGCGCGCTCAGCTCGGGGTGAAAATGCATTTAAAGCAATAAAAACTCAAATTGAGTGTCACGCCTAAACCAAAGGACTTATGCACACACTTCAACATGTATTTAGTTCAGGATGACCTCCTGAAGCCCATATGAGCATTAATTTGACCACACAACTCATTCCTTTGAAGATACATTCAAACTCTCAAAACGTGCTCAGCTCGGGCTGAAAATGCATTTAAAGCAATAAAAACTCAAATTGAGTGTCACGCCTAAACAAAAGGACTTATGCACACACTTCAACATGTATTTTGTTCAGGATGACCTCCTGAAGCCTAAATAAGCATTAATTTGACCACACAACTCATTCCTATGAAGATACATTCAAACTCACAAAACGCGCTCAGCTCGGGCTGAAAATGCATTTAAAGCAATAAAAAAATCAAATTGAGTGTCACGCCTAAACCAAAGGACTTATGCACACACTTCAACATGTATTTTGTTCAGGATAACCTCCTGAAGCCTAAATCAGCAATAATTTGACCACACAACTCATTCCTATGAAGATACATTCAAACTCACAAAACGTGCTCAGCTCGGGCTGAAAATGCATTTAAAGCAATAAAAACTCAAATTGAGTGTCACGCCTAAACCAAAGGACTTATGCACACACTTCAACATGTATTTTGTTCAGGATGACCTCCTGAAGCCTAAATGAGGATTAATTTGACTACACAACTCATTCCTATGAAGATACATTCAAAGTCAGAAAGCGCGCTCAGCTCGGGCTGAAAATGCATTTAAAGCAATAAAAACTCAAATTGAGTGTCACGCCTAAACCAAAGGACTTATGCACACACTTCAACATGTATTTAGTTCAGGATGACCACCTGAAGCCTAAATGCGCATTAATTTGACCACACAACTCATTCCTATGAAGATACATTCAAACTCACAAAACGTGCTCAGTTCGGGCTGAAAATGCATTTAAAGCAAAAAAAAACTCAAATTGAGTGTCACGCCTAAACAAAAGGACTTATGCACACACTTCAACATGTATTTTGTTCAGGATGACCTCCTGAAGCCTAAATAAGAATTAATTTGACCACACATCTCATTCCTATTAAGATACATTCAAAGTCAGAAAGCGCGCTCAGCTCGGGGTGAAAATGCATTTAAAGCAATAAAAACTCAAATTGAGTGTCACGCCTAAACCAAAGGACTTATGCACACACTTCAACATGTATTTAGTTCAGGATGACCTCCTGAAGCCCATATGAGCATTAATTTGACCACACAACTCATTCCTACGAAGATACATTCAAACTCTCAAAACGTGCTCAGCTCGGGCTGAAAATGCATTTAAAGCAATAAAAATTCAAATTGAGTGTCACGCCTAAACAAAAGGACTTATGCACACACTTCAACATGTATTTTGTTCAGGATGACCTCCTGAAGCCTAAATAAGCATTAATTTGACCACACAACTCATTCCTATGAAGATACATTCAAACTCACAAAACGCGCTCAGCTCGGGCTGAAAATGCATTTAAAGCAATAAAAAAATCAAATTGAGTGTCACGCCTAAACCAAAGGACTTATGCACACACTTCAACATGTATTTTGTTCAGGATAACCTCCTGAAGCCTAAATCAGCAATAATTTGACCACACAACTCATTCCTATGAAGATACATTCAAACTCACAAAACGTGCTCAGCTCGGCCTGAAAATGCATTTAAAGCAATAAAAACTCAAATTGAGTGTCACGCCTAAACCAAAGGACTTATGCACACACTTCAACATGTATTTTGTTCAGGATGACCTCCTGAAGCCCATATGAGCATTAATTTGACTACACAACTCATTCCTATGAAGATACATTCAAACTCACAAAACGTGCTCAGCTCGGGCTGAAAATGCATTTAAAGCAATAAAAACTCAAATTGAGTGTCACGCCTAAACCAAAGGACTTATGCGCACACTTCAACATGTATTTTGTTCAGGATGACCACCTGACGCCTAAATGAGCATTAATTTGACCACACAACTCATTCCTATGAAGATACATTCAAACTCACAAAACATGCTCAACTCGGGCTGAAAATGCATTTAAAGCAATAAAAACTCAAATTGAGTGTCACGCCTAAACCAAAGGACTTATGCTCACACTTTAACATGTATTTAGTTCAGGATGACCACCTGAAGCCTAAATGAGCATTAATTTGACTACACAACTCATTCCTATGAAGATACATTCAAACTCACAAAACGTGCTCAGCTCGGGCTGAAAATGCATTTAAAGCAATAAAACCTCAAATTGAGTGTCACACCTAAACCAAAGGACTTATGCACACACTTCAACATGTATTTTGTTCAGGATGACCTCCTGAAGCCCATATGAGCATTAATTTGACTACACAACTCATTCCTATAAAGATACATTCAAACTCACAAAACGTGCTCAGCTCGGGCTGAAAATGCATTTAAAGCAATAAAAACTCAAATTGAGTGTCACGCCTAAACCAAAGGACTTATGCACACACTTCAACATGTATTTAGTTCAGGATGACCACCTGAAGCGTAAATGAGCATTAATTTGACCACACAACTCATTCCTATGAAGATACATTCAAACTCACAAAACGTGCTCAACTCGGGCTGAAAATGCATTTTAAGCAATAAAAACTCAAATTGAGTGTCACGCCTAAACCAAAGGACTTATGCACACACTTCAACATGTATTTTGTTCAGGATGACCTCCTGAAGCCCATATGAGCATTAATTTGACTACACAACTCATTCCTATGAAGATACATTCAAACTCACAAAACGTGCTCAGCTCGGGCTGAAAATGCATTTAAAGCAATAAAAACTCAAATTGAGTGTCACGCCTAAACCAAAGGACTTATGCACACACTTCAACATGTATTTTTTTCAGGATGACCACCTGACGCCTAAATGAGCATTAATTTGACCACACAACTCATTCCTATGAAGATACATTCAAACTCACAAAACGTGCTCAACTCGGGCTGAAAATGCATTTAAAGCAATAAAAACTCAAATTGAGTGTCACGCCTAAACCAAAGGACTTATGCTCACACTTCAACATGTATTTAGTTCAGGATGACCACCTGAAGCCTAAATGAGCATTAATTTGACTACACAACTCATTCCTATGAAGATACATTGAAACTCACAAAACGTGCTCAGCTCGGGCTGAAAATGCATTTAAAGCAATAAAAACTCAAATTGAGTGTCACACCTAAACCAAAGGACTTATGCACACACTTCAACATGTATTTTGTTCAGGATGACCTCCTGAAGCCCATATGAGCATTAATTTGACTACACAACTCATTCCTATAAAGATACATTCAAACTCACAAAACGTGCTCAGCTCGGGCTGAAAATGCATTTAAAGCAATAAAAACTCAAATTGAGTGTCACACCTAAACCAAAGGACTTATGCACACACTTCAACATGTATTTAGTTCAGGATGACCACCTGAAGCCTAAATGAGCATTAATTTGACCACACAACTCATTCCTATGAAGATACATTCAAACTCACAAAACGCGCTCAGCTCGGGCTGAAAATGCATTTAAAGCAATAAAAACTCAAATTGAGTGTCACACCTAAACCAAAGGACTTATGCACACACTTCAACATGTATTTTGTTCAGGATGACCACCTGACGCCTAAATGAGCATTAATTTGACCACACAACTCATTCCTATGAAGATACATTCAAACTCACAAAACGTGCTCAGCTCGGGCTGAAAATGCTTTTAAAGCAATAAAAACTCAAATTGAGTGTCACGCCTAAACCAAAGGACTTATGCACACACTTCAACATGTATTTTGTTCAGGATGACCTCCTGAAGCCTAAATCAGCAATAATTTGACCACACAACTCATTCCTATGAAGATACATTCAAAGTCAGAAAGCGCGCTCAGCTCGGGCTGAAAATGCATT
Source organism: Hippocampus guttulatus (assembly GCF_054856545.1). Lineage (NCBI taxonomy): Eukaryota > Metazoa > Chordata > Actinopteri > Syngnathiformes > Syngnathidae > Hippocampus > Hippocampus guttulatus. The sequence continues at coordinate 1,288,587 of NW_028233883.1, read as the reverse complement.
TAATTTAAAGCAATAAAAACTCAAATTGAGTGTCACGCCTAAACCAAAGGACGTATGCACACACTTCAACATGTATTTAGTTCAGGATGACCACCTGAAGCCTAAATGAGCATTAATTTGACCACACAACTCATTCCTATGAAGATACATTCAAACTCACAAAACGTGCTCAGCTTGGGCTGAAAATGCATTTAAAGCAATAAAAACTCAAATTGAGTGTCACACCTAAACCAAGGGACTTATGCACACACTTCAACATGTATTTTGTTCAGGATGACCTCCTGAAGCCCATATGAGCATTAATTTGACTACACAACTCATTCCTATGAAGATACATTCAAACTCACAAAACGTGCTCAGCTCGGGCTGAAAATGCATTTAAAGCAATAAAAACTCAAATTGAGTGTCACGCCTAAACCAAAGGACTTATGCACACACTTCAACATGTATTTAGTTCAGGATGACCACCTGAAGCCTAAAGGAGCATTAATTTGAGCACACAACTCATTCTATGAAGATACATTCAAACTCACAAAACGTGCTCAGCTCGGGCTGAAAATGCATTTAAAGCAATAAAAACTCAAATTGAGTGTCACGCCTAAACCAAAGGACTTATGCACACACTTCAACATGTATTTTGTTCAGGATGACCACCTGAAGCCTAAATGAGCATTAATTTGACCACACAACTCATTCCTATGAAGATACATTCAAACTCACAAAACGTGCTCAACTCGGGCTGAAAATGCATTTAAAGCAATAAAAACTCAAATTGAGTGTCACGCCTAAACCAAAGGACTTATGCACACACTTCAACATGTATTTAGTTCAGGATGACCACCTGAAGCCTAAATGAGCATTAATTTGACCACACAACTCATTCCTATGAAGATACATTCAAACTCACAAAACGTGCTCAACTCGGGCTGAAAATGCATTTAAAGCAATAAAAGCTCAAATTGAGTGTCACACCTAAACCAAAGGACTTATGCACACACTTCAACATGTATTTTGTTCAGGATGACCTCCTGAAGCCTAAATGAGCATTAATTTGACCACACAACTCATTCCTATGAAGATACATTCAAACTCACAAAACGTGCTCAGCTCGGGCTGAAAATGCATTTAAAGCAATAAAAACTCAAATTGAGTGTCACACCTAAACCAAAGGACTTATGCACACACTTCAACATGTATTTAGTTCAGGATGACCACCTGAAGCCTAAATGAGCATTAATTTGACCACACAACTCATTCCTATGAAGATACATTCAAACTCACAAAACATGCTCAGCTCGGGCTGAAAATGCATTTAAAGCAATAAAAACTCAAATTGAATGTCACGCCTAAACCAAAGGACTTATGCACACACTTCAACATGTACTTAGTTCAGGATGTCCTCCTGAAGCCTAAATGAGCATTAATTTGACCACACAACTCATTCCTATGAAGATACATTGAAACTCACAAAACGTGCTCAGCTCGGGCTGAAAATGCATTTAAAGCAATAAAAGCTCAAATTGAGTGTCACGCCTAAACCAAAGGACTTATGCACACACTTCAACATGTATTTTGTTCAGGATGACCACCTGAAGCCTAAATGAGCATTAATTTGACCACACAACTCATTCATATGAAGATACATTCAAACTCACAAAACGTGCTCAGCTCAGGCTGAAAATGCATTTAAAGCAATAAAAACTCAAATTGAGTGTCACACCTAAACCAAAGGACTTATGCACACACTTCAACATGTATTTTGTTCAGGATGACCTCCTGAAGCCCATATGAGCATTAATTTGACTACACAACTCATTTCTATGAAGATACATTCAAACTCACAAAACGTGCTCAGCTCGGGCTGAAAATGCATTTAAAGCAATAAAAACTCAAATTGAGTGTCACGCCTAAACCAAAGGACTTATGCACACACTTCAACATGTATTTTGTTCAGGATGACCACCTGAAGCCTAAATGAGCATTAATTTGACCACACAACTCATTCTATGAAGATACATTCAAACTCACAAAACGTGCTCAGCTCAGGCTGAAAATGCATTTAAAGCAATAAAAACTCAAATTGAGTGTCACGCCTAAACCAAAGGACTTATGCACACACTTCAACATGTATTTTGTTCAGGATGACCTCCTGAAGCCTAAATGAGCAATAATTTGACCACACAACTCATTCCTATGAAGATACATTTAAACTCACAAAACGTGCTCAGCTCGGGCTGAAAATGCATTTAAAGCAATAAAAACTCAAATTGAGTGTCACGCCTAAACCAAAGGACTTATGCACACACTTCAACATGTATTTTGTTCAGGATGACCACCTGAAGCCTAAATGAGCATTAATTTGACCACACAACTCATTCCTATGAAGATACATTCAAACTCACAAAACGTGCTCAGCTCGGGCTGAAAATGCATTTAAAGCAATAAAAACTCAAATTGAGTGTCACGCCTAAACCAAAGGACTTATGCACACACTTCAACATGTATTTTGTTCAGGATGACCTCCTGAAGCCTAAATGAGGATTAATTTGATCAGACAACTCATTCCTATGAAGATACATTCTAACTCACAAAACGTGCTCAGCTCGGCCTGAAAATGCATTTAAAGCAATAAAAACTCAAATTGAGTGTCACGCCTAAACCAAAGGACTTATGCAGACACTTCAACATGTATTTTGTTCAGGATAACCTCCTGAAGCCTAAATCAGCAATAATTTGACCACACAACTCATTCCTATGAAGATACATTCAAAGTCAGAAAGCGCGCTCAGCTCGGGCTGAAAATGCATTTTAAGCAATAAAAACTCAAATTGAGTGTCACACCTAAACCAAAGGACTTATTCACACACTTCAACATGTATTTTGTTCAGGATGACCTCCTGAAGCCCATATGAGCATTAATTTGACTACACAACTCATTCCTATGAAGATACATTCAAACTCACAAAACGTGCTCAACTCGGGCTGAAAATGCATTTAAAGCAATAAAAACTCAAATTGAGTGTCACGCCTAAACCAAAGGACTTATGCACACACTTCAACATGTATTTTGTTCAGGATGACCACCTGAAGCCTAAATGAGCATTAATTTGACCACACAACTCATTCCTATGAAGATACATTCAAAGTCATAAAGCGCGCTCAGCTCGGGCTGAAAATGCATTAAAAGCAATAAAAACTCAAATTGAGTGTCACGCCTAAACCAAAGGACTTATGCACACACTTCAACATGTATTTTGTTCAGGATGACCTTCTGAAGCCTAAATGAGCATTAATTTGACCACACACTCATTCCTATGAAGATACATTCAAACTCAGAAAACGCCCTCAGTTCGGCCTGAAAATGCATTTCGCAATAAAAACTCAAATTGAGTGTCACGCCTAAACCAAAGGGCTTATGCACACACTTCAACATATATTTAGTTCAGGATGTCCTCCTGAAGCCTAAATGAGCATTAATTTGACTACACAACTCATTCCTATGAAGATACATTCAAAGTCAGAAAGCGCGCTCAGCTCGGGCTGAAAATGCATTTAAAGCAATAAAAACTCAAATTGAGTGTCACGCCTAAACCAAAGGACTTATGCACACACTTCAACATGTATTTAGTTCAGGATGACCACCTGAAGCCTAAATGAGCATTAATTTGACCACACAACTCATTTCTATGAAGATACATTCAAACTCACAAAACGTGCTCAGTTCGGGCTGAAAATGCATTTAAAGCAAAAAAAACCTCAAATTGAGTGTCACGCCTAAACAAAAGGACTTATTCACACACTTCAACATGTATTTTGTTCAGGATGACCTCCTGAAGCCTAAATAAGCATTAATTTGACCACACATCTCATTCCTATTAAGATACATTCAAAGTCAGAAAGCGCGCTCAGCTCGGGGTGAAAATGCATTTAAAGCAATAAAAACTCAAATTGAGTGTCACGCCTAAACCAAAGGACTTATGCACACACTTCAACATGTATTTAGTTCAGGATGACCTCCTGAAGCCCATATGAGCATTAATTTGACCACACAACTCATTCCTTTGAAGATACATTCAAACTCTCAAAACGTGCTCAGCTCGGGCTGAAAATGCATTTAAAGCAATAAAAACTCAAATTGAGTGTCACGCCTAAACAAAAGGACTTATGCACACACTTCAACATGTATTTTGTTCAGGATGACCTCCTGAAGCCTAAATAAGCATTAATTTGACCACACAACTCATTCCTATGAAGATACATTCAAACTCACAAAACGCGCTCAGCTCGGGCTGAAAATGCATTTAAAGCAATAAAAAAATCAAATTGAGTGTCACGCCTAAACCAAAGGACTTATGCACACACTTCAACATGTATTTTGTTCAGGATAACCTCCTGAAGCCTAAATCAGCAATAATTTGACCACACAACTCATTCCTATGAAGATACATTCAAACTCACAAAACGTGCTCAGCTCGGGCTGAAAATGCATTTAAAGCAATAAAAACTCAAATTGAGTGTCACGCCTAAACCAAAGGACTTATGCACACACTTCAACATGTATTTTGTTCAGGATGACCTCCTGAAGCCTAAATGAGGATTAATTTGACTACACAACTCATTCCTATGAAGATACATTCAAAGTCAGAAAGCGCGCTCAGCTCGGGCTGAAAATGCATTTAAAGCAATAAAAACTCAAATTGAGTGTCACGCCTAAACCAAAGGACTTATGCACACACTTCAACATGTATTTAGTTCAGGATGACCACCTGAAGCCTAAATGCGCATTAATTTGACCACACAACTCATTCCTATGAAGATACATTCAAACTCACAAAACGTGCTCAGTTCGGGCTGAAAATGCATTTAAAGCAAAAAAAAACTCAAATTGAGTGTCACGCCTAAACAAAAGGACTTATGCACACACTTCAACATGTATTTTGTTCAGGATGACCTCCTGAAGCCTAAATAAGAATTAATTTGACCACACATCTCATTCCTATTAAGATACATTCAAAGTCAGAAAGCGCGCTCAGCTCGGGGTGAAAATGCATTTAAAGCAATAAAAACTCAAATTGAGTGTCACGCCTAAACCAAAGGACTTATGCACACACTTCAACATGTATTTAGTTCAGGATGACCTCCTGAAGCCCATATGAGCATTAATTTGACCACACAACTCATTCCTACGAAGATACATTCAAACTCTCAAAACGTGCTCAGCTCGGGCTGAAAATGCATTTAAAGCAATAAAAATTCAAATTGAGTGTCACGCCTAAACAAAAGGACTTATGCACACACTTCAACATGTATTTTGTTCAGGATGACCTCCTGAAGCCTAAATAAGCATTAATTTGACCACACAACTCATTCCTATGAAGATACATTCAAACTCACAAAACGCGCTCAGCTCGGGCTGAAAATGCATTTAAAGCAATAAAAAAATCAAATTGAGTGTCACGCCTAAACCAAAGGACTTATGCACACACTTCAACATGTATTTTGTTCAGGATAACCTCCTGAAGCCTAAATCAGCAATAATTTGACCACACAACTCATTCCTATGAAGATACATTCAAACTCACAAAACGTGCTCAGCTCGGCCTGAAAATGCATTTAAAGCAATAAAAACTCAAATTGAGTGTCACGCCTAAACCAAAGGACTTATGCACACACTTCAACATGTATTTTGTTCAGGATGACCTCCTGAAGCCCATATGAGCATTAATTTGACTACACAACTCATTCCTATGAAGATACATTCAAACTCACAAAACGTGCTCAGCTCGGGCTGAAAATGCATTTAAAGCAATAAAAACTCAAATTGAGTGTCACGCCTAAACCAAAGGACTTATGCGCACACTTCAACATGTATTTTGTTCAGGATGACCACCTGACGCCTAAATGAGCATTAATTTGACCACACAACTCATTCCTATGAAGATACATTCAAACTCACAAAACATGCTCAACTCGGGCTGAAAATGCATTTAAAGCAATAAAAACTCAAATTGAGTGTCACGCCTAAACCAAAGGACTTATGCTCACACTTTAACATGTATTTAGTTCAGGATGACCACCTGAAGCCTAAATGAGCATTAATTTGACTACACAACTCATTCCTATGAAGATACATTCAAACTCACAAAACGTGCTCAGCTCGGGCTGAAAATGCATTTAAAGCAATAAAACCTCAAATTGAGTGTCACACCTAAACCAAAGGACTTATGCACACACTTCAACATGTATTTTGTTCAGGATGACCTCCTGAAGCCCATATGAGCATTAATTTGACTACACAACTCATTCCTATAAAGATACATTCAAACTCACAAAACGTGCTCAGCTCGGGCTGAAAATGCATTTAAAGCAATAAAAACTCAAATTGAGTGTCACGCCTAAACCAAAGGACTTATGCACACACTTCAACATGTATTTAGTTCAGGATGACCACCTGAAGCCTAAATGAGCATTAATTTGACCACACAACTCATTCCTATGAAGATACATTCAAACTCACAAAACGTGCTCAACTCGGGCTGAAAATGCATTTTAAGCAATAAAAACTCAAATTGAGTGTCACGCCTAAACCAAAGGACTTATGCACACACTTCAACATGTATTTTGTTCAGGATGACCTCCTGAAGCCCATATGAGCATTAATTTGACTACACAACTCATTCCTATGAAGATACATTCAAACTCACAAAACGTGCTCAGCTCGGGCTGAAAATGCATTTAAAGCAATAAAAACTCAAATTGAGTGTCACGCCTAAACCAAAGGACTTATGCACACACTTCAACATGTATTTTTTTCAGGATGACCACCTGACGCCTAAATGAGCATTAATTTGACCACACAACTCATTCCTATGAAGATACATTCAAACTCACAAAACGTGCTCAACTCGGGCTGAAAATGCATTTAAAGCAATAAAAACTCAAATTGAGTGTCACGCCTAAACCAAAGGACTTATGCTCACACTTCAACATGTATTTAGTTCAGGATGACCACCTGAAGCCTAAATGAGCATTAATTTGACTACACAACTCATTCCTATGAAGATACATTGAAACTCACAAAACGTGCTCAGCTCGGGCTGAAAATGCATTTAAAGCAATAAAAACTCAAATTGAGTGTCACACCTAAACCAAAGGACTTATGCACACACTTCAACATGTATTTTGTTCAGGATGACCTCCTGAAGCCCATATGAGCATTAATTTGACTACACAACTCATTCCTATAAAGATACATTCAAACTCACAAAACGTGCTCAGCTCGGGCTGAAAATGCATTTAAAGCAATAAAAACTCAAATTGAGTGTCACACCTAAACCAAAGGACTTATGCACACACTTCAACATGTATTTAGTTCAGGATGACCACCTGAAGCCTAAATGAGCATTAATTTGACCACACAACTCATTCCTATGAAGATACATTCAAACTCACAAAACGCGCTCAGCTCGGGCTGAAAATGCATTTAAAGCAATAAAAACTCAAATTGAGTGTCACACCTAAACCAAAGGACTTATGCACACACTTCAACATGTATTTTGTTCAGGATGACCACCTGACGCCTAAATGAGCATTAATTTGACCACACAACTCATTCCTATGAAGATACATTCAAACTCACAAAACGTGCTCAGCTCGGGCTGAAAATGCTTTTAAAGCAATAAAAACTCAAATTGAGTGTCACGCCTAAACCAAAGGACTTATGCACACACTTCAACATGTATTTTGTTCAGGATGACCTCCTGAAGCCTAAATCAGCAATAATTTGACCACACAACTCATTCCTATGAAGATACATTCAAAGTCAGAAAGCGCGCTCAGCTCGGGCTGAAAATGCATTTAATTTAAAGCAATAAAAACTCAAATTGAGTGTCACGCCTAAACCAAAGGACGTATGCACACACTTCAACATGTATTTAGTTCAGGATGACCACCTGAAGCCTAAATGAGCATTAATTTGACCACACAACTCATTCCTATGAAGATACATTCAAACTCACAAAACGTGCTCAGCTTGGGCTGAAAATGCATTTAAAGCAATAAAAACTCAAATTGAGTGTCACACCTAAACCAAGGGACTTATGCACACACTTCAACATGTATTTTGTTCAGGATGACCTCCTGAAGCCCATATGAGCATTAATTTGACTACACAACTCATTCCTATGAAGATACATTCAAACTCACAAAACGTGCTCAGCTCGGGCTGAAAATGCATTTAAAGCAATAAAAACTCAAATTGAGTGTCACGCCTAAACCAAAGGACTTATGCACACACTTCAACATGTATTTAGTTCAGGATGACCACCTGAAGCCTAAAGGAGCATTAATTTGAGCACACAACTCATTCTATGAAGATACATTCAAACTCACAAAACGTGCTCAGCTCGGGCTGAAAATGCATTTAAAGCAATAAAAACTCAAATTGAGTGTCACGCCTAAACCAAAGGACTTATGCACACACTTCAACATGTATTTTGTTCAGGATGACCACCTGAAGCCTAAATGAGCATTAATTTGACCACACAACTCATTCCTATGAAGATACATTCAAACTCACAAAACGTGCTCAACTCGGGCTGAAAATGCATTTAAAGCAATAAAAACTCAAATTGAGTGTCACGCCTAAACCAAAGGACTTATGCACACACTTCAACATGTATTTAGTTCAGGATGACCACCTGAAGCCTAAATGAGCATTAATTTGACCACACAACTCATTCCTATGAAGATACATTCAAACTCACAAAACGTGCTCAACTCGGGCTGAAAATGCATTTAAAGCAATAAAAGCTCAAATTGAGTGTCACACCTAAACCAAAGGACTTATGCACACACTTCAACATGTATTTTGTTCAGGATGACCTCCTGAAGCCTAAATGAGCATTAATTTGACCACACAACTCATTCCTATGAAGATACATTCAAACTCACAAAACGTGCTCAGCTCGGGCTGAAAATTCATTTAAAGCAATAAAAACTCAAATTGAGTGTCACACCTAAACCAAAGGACTTATGCACACACTTCAACATGTATTTAGTTCAGGATGACCACCTGAAGCCTAAATGAGCATTAATTTGACCACACAACTCATTCCTATGAAGATACATTCAAACTCACAAAACATGCTCAGCTCGGGCTGAAAATGCATTTAAAGCAATAAAAACTCAAATTGAATGTCACGCCTAAACCAAAGGACTTATGCACACACTTCAACATGTACTTAGTTCAGGATGTCCTCCTGAAGCCTAAATGAGCATTAATTTGACCACACAACTCATTCCTATGAAGATACATTCAAACTCACAAAACGTGCTCAGCTCGGGCTGAAAATGCATTTAAAGCAATAAAAACTCAAATTGAGTCTCACGCCTAAACCAAAGGACTTATGCACACACTTCAACATGTATTTTGTTCAGGATGACCTCCTGAAGCCCATATGAGCATTAATTTGACTACACAACTCATTCCTATGAAGATACATTCAAACTCATAAAACGTGCTCAGCTCGGGCTGAAAATGCATTTAAAGCAATAAAAACTCAAATTGAGTGTCACGCCTAAACCAAAGGACTTATCCACACACTTCAACATGTATTTTGTTCAGGATGACCTCCTGAAGCCCATATGAGCATTAATTTGACTACACAACTCATTCCTATGAAGATACATTCAAACTCACAAAGCGCGCTCAGCTCGGGCTGAAAATGCATTTAAAGCAATAAAAACTCAAATTGAGTGTCACGCCTAAACCAAAGGAATTATGCACACACTTCAACATGTATTTAGTTCAGGATGACCACCTGAAGCCTAAATGAGCATTAATTTGACCACACAACTCATTCCTATGAAGATACATTCAAACTCACAAAACGTGCTCAGCTTGGGCTGAAAATGCATTTAAAGCAATAAAAACTCAAATTGAGTGTCACGCCTAAACCAAGGGACTTATGCACACACTTCAACATGTATTTTGTTCAGGATGACCTCCTGAAGCCCATATGAGCATTAATTTGACTACACAACTCATTCCTATGAAGATACATTCAAACTCACAAAACGTGCTCAGCTCGGGCTGAAAATGCATTTAAAGCAATAAAAACTCAAATTGAGTGTCAAGCCTAAACCAAAGGACTTATGCACACACTTCAACATGTATTTAGTTCAGGATGACCACCTGAAGCCTAAATGAGCATTAATTTGACCACACAACTCATTCCTATGAAGATACATTCAAACTCACAAAACGTGCTCAGCTCGGGCTGAAAATGCATTTAAAGCAATACAAACTCAAATTGAGTCTCACGCCTAAACCAAAGGACTTATGCACACACTTCAACATGTATTTTGTTCAGGATGACCTCCTGAAGCCCATATGAGCATTAATTTGACTACACAACTCATTCCTATGAAGATACATTCAAACTCATAAAACGTGCTCAGCTCGGGCTGAAAATGCATTTAAAGCAATAAAAACTCAAATTGAGTGTCACGCCTAAACCAAAGGACTTATGCACACACTTCAACATGTATTTTGTTCAGGATGACCTCCTGAAGCCCATATGAGCATTAATTTGACTACACAACTCATTCCTATGAAGATACATTCAAACTCACAAAGCGCGCTCAGCTCGGGCTGAAAATGCATTTAAAGCAATAAAAACTCAAATTGAGTGTCACGCCTAAACCAAAGGAATTATGCACACACTTCAACATGTATTTAGTTCAGGATGACCACCTGAAGCCTAAATGAGCATTAATTTGACCACACAACTCATTCCTATGAAGATACATTCAAACTCACAAAACGTGCTCAGCTCGGGCTGAAAATGCATTTAAAGCAATAAAAACTCAAATTGAGTGTCACGCCTAAACCAAGGGACTTATGCACACACTTCAACATGTATTTTGTTCAGGATGACCTCCTGAAGCCCATATGAGCATTAATTTGACTACACAACTCATTCCTATGAAGATACATTCAAACTCACAAAACGTGCTCAGCTCGGGCTGAAAATGCATTTAAAGCAATAAAAACTCAAATTGAGTGTCACGCCTAAACCAAAGGACTTATGCACACACTTCAACATGTATTTAGTTCAGGATGACCACCTGAAGCCTAAATGAGCATTAATTTGACCACACAACTCATTCCTATGAAGATACATTCAAACTCACAAAACGTGCTCACCTCGGGCTGAAAATGCATTTAAAGCAATAAAAACTCAAATTGAGTGTCACGCCTAAACCAAAGGACTTATGCACACACTTCAACATGTATTTTGTTCAGGATGACCTCCTGAAGCCCATATGAGCATTAATTTGACCACACAACTCATTCCTATGAAGATACATTCAAACACACAAAACGTGCTCAGCTCGGCCTGAAAATGCATTTAAAGCAATAAAAACTCAAATTGAGTGTCACGCCTAAACCAAAGGACTTATGCACACACTTCAACATGTATTTTGTTCAGGACGACCACCTGACGCCTAAATGAGCATTAATTTGACCACACAACTCATTCCTATGAAGATACATTCAAACTAACAAAACGTGCTCAGCTCGGGCTGAAAATGCATTTAAAGCAATAAAAACTCAAATTGAGTGTCACGCCTAAACCAAAGGACTTATGCACACACTTCAACATGTATTTAGTTCAGGATGACCACCTGAAGCCTAAATGAGCATTAATTTGACCACACAACTCATTCCTATGAAGATACATTCAAACTCACAAAACGTGCTCAGCTCGGGCTGAAAATGCATTTAAAGCAATAAAAACTCAAATTGACTGTCACACCTAAACCAAAGGACTTATGCACACACTTCAACATGTATTTTGTTCAGGATGACCTCCTGAAGCCCATATGAGCATTAATTTGACTACACAACTTATTCCTATGAAGATACATTCAAACTCACAAAACGTGCTCAGCTCGGGCTGAAAATGCATTTAAAGCAATAAAAACTCAAATTGAGTGTCACGCCTAAACCAAAGGACTTATGCACACACTTCAACATGTATTTTGTTCAGGATGACCTCCTGAAGCCTAAATAAGCATTAATTTGACCACACAACTCATTCCTATGAAGATACATTCAAACTCACAAAACGCGCTCAGCTCGGGCTGAAAAAGCATTTAAAGCAATAAAAACTCAAATTGAGTGTCACACCTAAACCAAAGGACTTATGCACACACTTCAACATGTATTTTGTTCAGGATGACCTCCTGAAGCCCATATGAGCATTAATTTGACTACACAACTCATTCCTATGAAGATACATTCAAACTCACAAAACGTGCTCAGCTCGGGCTGAAAATGCATTTAAAGCAATAAAAACTCAAATTGAGTGTCACGCCTAAACCAAAGGACTTATGCACACACTTCAACATGTATTTTGTTCAGGATGACTTCCTGAAGCCCATATGAGCATTAATTTGACTACACAACTCATTCCTATGAAGATACATTCAAACTCACAAAACGTGCTCAGCTCGGGCTGAAAATGCATTTAAAGCAATAAAAACTCAAATTGAGTGTCACGCCTAAACCAAAGTACTTATGCACACACTTCAACATGTATTTAGTTCAGGATGACCACCTGAAGCCTAAATGAGCATTAATTTGACCACACAACTCATTCCTATGAAGATACATTCAAACTCACAAAACGTGCTCAACTCGGGCTGAAAATGCATTTAAAGCAATAAAAACTCAAATTGAGTGTCACGCCTAAACCAAAGGATTTATGCACACACTTCAACATGTATTTTGTTCAGGATGACCTCCTGAAGCCCATATGAGCATTAATTTGACTACACAACTCATTCCTATGAAGATACATTCAAACTCACAAAACGTGCTCAGCTCGGGCTGAAAATGCATTTAAAGCAATAAAAACTCAAATTGAGCGTCACACCTAAACCAAAGGACTTATGCACACACTTCAACATGTATTTTGTTCAGGATGACCTCCTGAAGCCTAAATAAGCATTAATTTGACTACACAACTCATTCCTATGAAGATACATTCAAACTCACAAAACGTGCTCACCTCGGGCTGAAAATGCATTTAAAGCAATAAAAACTCAAATTGAGTGTCACACCTAAACCAAAGGACTTATGCACACACTTCAACATGTATTTTGTTCAGGACGACCACCTGAAGCCTAAATGAGCATTAATTTGACCACACAACTAATTCCTATGAAGATACATTCAAACTCACAAAAGTGCTCAGCTCGGTCTGAAAATGCATTTAAAGCAATAAAACTCAAATTGAGTGTCACACCTAAACCAAAGGACTTATTCACACACTCCAACGTGTATTTTGTTCAGGATGACCTCCTGAAGCCCAAATAAGCATTAATTTGACTACACAACTTATTCCTATGAAGATACATTCAAAATCACAAAACGTGCTCAGCTCGGGCTGAAAATGCATTTAAAGCAATAAAAACTCAAATTGAGTGTCACGCCTAAACCAAAGGACTTATGCACACACTTCAACATGTATTTTGTTCAGGATGACCTCCTGAAGCCTAAATAAGCATTAATTTGACCACACAACTCATTCCTATGAAGATACATTCAAACTCACAAAACGCGCTCAGCTCGGGCTGAAAATGCATTTAAAGCAATAAAAACTCAAATTTAGTGTCACACCTAAACCAAAGGACTTATGCACACACTTCAACATGTATTTAGTTCAGGATGACATCCTGAAGCCCATATGAGCATTAATTTGACTACACAACTTATTCCTATGAAGATACATTCAAACTCACAAAACGTGCTCAGCTCGGGCTGAAAATGCATTTAAAGCAATAAAAACTCAAATTGAGTGTCACACCTAAACCAAAGGACTTATGCACACACTTCAACATGTATTTTGTTCAGGATGACCTCCCGAAGCCCATATCAGCATTAATTTGACCACACAACTCATTCCTATGAAGATACATTCAAACTCACAAAACGTGCTCAGCTCGGGCTGAAAATGCATTTAAAGCAATAAAAACTCAAATTGAGTGTCACGCCTAAACCAAAGGACTCATGCACACACTTCAACATGTATTTTGTTCAGGATGACCTCCTGAAGCCCATATGAGCATTAATTTGACTACACAACTCATTCCTATGAAGATACATTCAAACTCACAAAACGTGCTCAGCTCGGGCTGAAAATGCATTTAAAGCAATAAAAACTCAAATTGAGTGTCACGCCTAAACCAAAGGACTTATGCACACACTTCAACATGTATTTAGTTCAGGATGACCACCTGAAGCCTAAATGAGCATTAATTTGACCACACAACTCATTCCTATGAAGATACATTCAAACTCACAAAACGTGCTCAACTCGGGCTGAAAATGCATTTAAAGCAATAAAAACTCAAATTGAGTGTCACGCCTAAACCAAAGGACTTATGCACACACTTCAACATGTATTTAGTTCAGGATGACCACCTGAAGCCTAAATGAGCATTAATTTGACCACACAACTCATTCCTATGAAGATACATTCAAACTCACAAAACGTGCTCAGCTCGGGCTGAAAATGCATTTAAAGCAATAAAAACTCAAATTGAGCGTCACACCTAAACCAAAGGACTTATGCACACACTTCAACATGTATTTTGTTCAGGATGACCTCCTGAAGCCTAAATAAGCATTAATTTGACCACACAACTCATTCCTATGAAGATACATTCAAACTCAGAAAACGCGCTCAGCTCGGGCTGAAAATGCATTTAAAGCAATAAAAACTCAAATTGAGTGTCACACCTAAACCAAAGGACTTATGCACACACTTCAACATGTATTTAGTTCAGGATGACCACCTGAAGCCTAAATGAGCATTAATTTGACCACACATCTCATTCCTATGAAGATACATTCAAACTCACAAAACATGCTCAGCTCGGGCTGAAAATGCATTTAAAGCAATAAAAACTCAAATTGAATGTCACGCCTAAACCAAAGGACTTATGCACACACTTCAACATGTATTTTGTTCAGGACGACCACCTGAAGCCTACATGAGCATTAATTTGACCACACAACTCATTCTATGAAGATACATTCAAACTCACAAAACGTGCTCAGCTCGGGCTGAAAATGCATTTAAAGCAATAAAAACTCAAATTGAGTGTCACACCTAAACCAAAGGACTTTTGCACACACTTCAACATGTATTTGTTCAGGATGACCTCCTGAAGCCCATATGAGCATTAATTTGACCACACAACTCATTCCTATGAAGATACATTCAAACTCACAAAACGTGCTCAGCTCGGGCTGAAAATGCATTTAAAGCAATAAAAACTCAAATTGAGTGTCACGCCTAAACCAAAGGACTTATGCACACACTTCAACATGTATTTTGTTCAGGATGACCACCTGACGCCTAAATGAGCATTAATTTGACCACACAACTCATTCCTATGAAGATACATTCAAACTCACAAAACTGGCTCAGCTCGGGCTGAAAATGCATTTAAAGCAATAAAAACTCAAATTGAGTGTCACGCCTAAACCAAAGGACTTATGCACACACTTCAACATGTATTTTGTTCAGGATGACCTCCTGAAGCCTAAAAGAGCAATAATTTGACCACACAACTCATTCCTATGAAGATACATTCAAAGTCAGAAAGCGCGCTCAGCTCGGGCTGAAAATGCATTTAATTTAAAGCAATAAAAACTCAAATTGAGTGTCACACCTAAACCTAAGGACTTATGCACACACTTCAACATGTATTTTGTTCAGGATGACCTCCTGAAGCCCATATGAGCATTAATTTGACTACACAACTCATTCCTATGAAGATACATTCAAACACACAAAACGTGCTCAGCTCGGCCTGAAAATGCATTTAAAGCAATAAAAACTCAAATTGAGTGTCACACCTAAACCAAAGGAATTATGCACACACTTCAACATGTATTTAGTTCAGGATGACCACCTGAAGCCTAAATGAGCATTAATTTGACCACACAACTCATTCCTATGAAAATACATTCAAACTCACAAAACGTGCTCAGCTCGGGCTGAAAATGCATTTAAAGCAATAAAAACTCAAATTGAGTGTCACGCCCAAACCAAAGGAATTATGCACACACTTCAACATGTATTTTGTTCAGGATGACCACCTGAAGCCTAAATGAGCATTAATTTGACCACACAACTCATTCCTATGAAGATACATTCAAACTCACAAAACGTGCTCAACTCGGGCTGAAAATGCATTTAAAGCAATAAAAACTCAAATTGAGTGTCACGCCTAAACCAAAGGACTTATGCACACACTTCAACATGTATTTTGTTCAGGATGACCTCCTGAAGCCCATATGAGCATTAATTTGACCACACAACTCATTCCTATGAAGATACATTCAAACACACAAAACGTGCTCAGCTCGGCCTTCAAATGCATTTAAAGCAATAAAAACTCAAATTGAGTGTCACGCCTAAACCAAAGGACTTATGCACACACTTCAACATGTATTTTGTTCAGGATGACCACCTGACGCCTAAATGAGCATTAATTTGACCACACAACTCATTCCTATGAAGATACATTCAAACTCACAAAACGTGCTCAGCTCGGGCTGAAAATGCATTTAAAGCAATAAAAACTCATATTGAGTGTCACGCCTAAACCAAAGGACTTATACACACACTTCAACATGTATTTTGTTCAGGATGACCTCCTGAAGCCTAAATCAGCAATAATTTGACCACACAACTCATTCCTATGAAGATACATTCAAAGTCAGAAAGTGCGCTCAGCTCGGGCTGAAAATGCATTTAATTTAAAGCAATAAAAACTCAAATTGAGTGTCACGCCTAAACCAAAGGACTTATGCACACACTTCAACATGTATTTAGTTCAGGATGACCACCTGAAGCCTAAATGAGCATTAATTTGACCACACAACTCATTCCTATGAAGATACATTCAAACTCACAAAACGTGCTCAGCTCGGGCTGAAAATGCATTTAAAGCAATAAAAACTCAAATTGAGTGTCACGCCTAAACCAAAGGACTTATTCACACATTTCAACATGTATTTTGTTCAGGATGACCTCCTGAAGCCTAAATAAGCATTAATTTGACCACACAACTCATTCCTATGAAGATACATTCAAACTCACAAAACGCGCTCAGCTCGGGCTGAAAATGCATTTAAAGCAATAAAAACTCAAATTGAGTGTCACACCTAAACCAAAGGACTTATGCACACACTTCAACATGTATTTAGTTGAGGATGACCACCTGAAGCCTAAATGAGCATTAATCTGACCACACAACTCATTCCTATGAAGATACATTCAAACTCACAAAACATGCTCAGCTCGGGCTGAAAATGCATTTAAAGCAATAAAAACTCAAATTGAATGTCACGCCTAAACCAAAGGACTTATGCACACACTTCAACATGTATTTTGTTCAGGATGACCACCTGAAGCCTAAATGAGCATTAATTTGACCACACAACTCATTCCTATGAAGATACATTCAAATTCAAAAAACGTGCTCAGCTCGGGCTGAAAATGCATTTAATTTAAAGCAATAAAAACTCAAATTGAGTGTCACACCTAAACCAAAGGACTTATGCACACACTTCAACATGTATTTTGTTCAGGATGACCTCCTGAAGCCCATATGAGCATTAATTTGACCACACAACTCATTCCTATGAAGATACATTCAAACTCACAAAACGTGCTCAGCTCGGGCTGAAAATGCATTTAAAGCAATAAAAACTCAAATTGAGTGTCACGCCTAAACCAAAGGACTTATGCACACACTTCAACATGTATTTTGTTCACGATGACCACCTGAAGCCTAAATGAGCATTAATTTGACCACACAACTCATTCCTATGAAGATACATTCAAACTCACAAAACGTCCTCAACTCGGGCTGAAAATGCATTTAAAGCAATAAAAGCTCAAATTGAGTGTCACGCCTAAACCAAAGGACTTATGCACACACTTCAACATGTATTTTGTTCAGGATGACCTCCTGAAGCCCATATGAGCATTAATTTGACCACACAACTCATTCCTATGAAGATACATTCAAACACACAAAACGTGCTCAGCTCGGCCTGAAAATGCATTTAAAGCAATAAAAACTCAAATTGAGTGTCACGCCCAAACCAAAGGACTCATGCACACACTTCAACATGTATTTTGTTCAGGATGACCTCCTGAAGCCCATATGAGCATTAATTTGACCACACAACTCATTCCTATGAAGATACATTCAAACTCACAAAACGTGCTCAGCTTGGGCTGAAAATGCATTTAAAGCAATAAAAACTCAAATTGAGTGTCACGCCTAAACCAAAGGACTTATGCACACACTTCAACATGTATTTTGTTCACGATGACCACCTGAAGCCTAAATGAGCATTAATTTGACCACACAACTCATTCCTATGAAGATACATTCAAACTCACAAAACGTGCTCAACTCGGGCTGAAAATGCATTTAAAGCAATAAAAGCTCAAATTGAGTGTCACGCCTAAACCAAAGGACTTATGCACACACTTCAACATGTATTTTGTTCAGGATGACCTCCTGAAGCCCATATGAGCATTAATTTGACCACACAACTCATTCCTATGAAGATACATTCAAACACACAAAACGTGCTCAGCTCGGCCTGAAAATGCATTTAAAGCAATAAAAACTCAAATTGAGTGTCACGCCTAAACCAAAGGACTTATGCACACACTTCAACATGTATTTTGTTCAGGATGACCACCTGACGCCTAAATGAGCATTAATTTGACTACACAACTCATTCCTATGAAGATCCATTCAAACTCACAAAACGTGCTCAGCTCGGGCTGAAAATGCATTTAAAGCAATAAAAACTCAAATTGAGTGTCACGCCTAAACCAAAGGACTTATGCACACACTTCAACATGTATTTAGTTCAGGATGACCACCTGAAGCCTAAATGAGCATTAATTTGACCACACAACTCATTCCTATGAAGATACATTCAAACTCACAAAACGTGCTCAGCTCGGGCTGAAAATGCATTTAAAGCAATAAAAACTCAAATTGAGTGTCACACCTAAACCAAAGGACTTATGCACACACTTCAACATGTATTTTGTTCAGGAAGACCTTCTGAAGCCCATATGAGCATTAATTTGACTACACAACTCATTCCTATGAAGATACATTCAAACTCACAAAACGTGCTCAGCTAGGGCTGAAAATGCATTTAAAGCAATAAAAACTCAAATTGAGTGTCACGCCTAAACCAAAGGACTTATGCACACACTTCAACATGTATTTTGTTCAGGATGACCTCCTGAAGCCTAAATAAGCATTAATCTGTCCACACAACTCATTCCTATGAAGATACATTCAAACTCACAAAACGCGCTCAGCTCGGGCTGAAAATGCATTTAAAGCAATAAAAACTCAAATTGAGTGTCACACCTAAACCAAAGGACTTATGCACACACTTCAACATGTATTTAGTTCAGGATGACCACCTGAAGCCTAAATGAGCATTAATTTGACCACACATCTCATTCCTATGAAGATACATTCAAACTCACAAAACATGCTCAGCTCGGGCTGAAAATGCATTTAAAGCAATAAAAACTCAAATTGAGTGTCACGCCTAAACCAAAGGACCTATGCACACACTTCAACATGTATTTTGTTCAGGATGACCTCCTGAAGCCCATATGAGCATTAAATTTACCACACAACTCATTCCTATGAAGATACATTCAAACTCACAAAACGTGCTCAGCTCGGGCTGAAAATGCATTTAAAGCAATAAAAACTCAAATTGAGTGTCACGCCTAAACCAAAGGACTTATGCACACACTCCAACATGTATTTTGTTCAGGATGACCTCCTGAAGCCCAAATAAGCATTAATTTGACCACACAACTCATTCTATGAAGATACATTCAAACTCACAAAACGTGCTCAGCTCGGGCTGAAAATGCATTTAAAGCAATAAAACTCAAATTGAGTGTCACACCTAAACCAAAGGACTTATGCACACACTCCAACATGTATTTTGTTCAGGATGACCTCCTGAAGCCCAAATAAGCATTAATTTGACCACACAACTCATTCTATGAAGATACATTCAAACTCACAAAACGTGCTCAGCTCGGGCTGAAAATGCATTTAAAGCAATAAAAACTCAAATTGAGTGTCACGCCTAAACAAAAGGACTTATGCACACACTTCAACATGTATTTTGTTCAGGATGACCTCCTGAAGCCTAAATAAGCAATAATTTGACCACACAACTCATTCCTATGAAGATACATTCAAAGTCAGAAAGCGCGCTCAGCTCGGGCTGAAAATGCATTTAATTTAAAGCAATAAAAACTCAAATTGAGTGTCACACCTAAACCTAAGGACTTATGCACACACTTCAACATGTATTTTGTTCAGGATGACCTCCTGAAGCCCATATGAGCATTAATTTGACTACACAACTCATTCCTATGAAGATACATTCAAACACACAAAACGTGCTCAGCTCGGCCTGAAAATGCATTTAAAGCAATAAAAACTCAAATTGAGTGTCACACCTAAACCAAAGGAATTATGCACACACTTCAACATGTATTTAGTTCAGGATGACCACCTGAAGCCTAAATGAGCATTAATTTGACCACACAACTCATTCCTATGAAAATACATTCAAACTCACAAAACGTGCTCAGCTCGGGCTGAAAATGCATTTAAAGCAATAAAAACTCAAATTGAGTGTCACGCCCAAACCAAAGGAATTATGCACACACTTCAACATGTATTTTGTTCAGGATGACCACCTGAAGCCTAAATGAGCATTAATTTGACCACACAACTCATTCCTATGAAGATACATTCAAACTCACAAAACGTGCTCAACTCGGGCTGAAAATGCATTTAAAGCAATAAAAACTCAAATTGAGTGTCACGCCTAAACCAAAGGACTTATGCACACACTTCAACATGTATTTTGTTCAGGATGACCTCCTGAAGCCCATATGAGCATTCATTTGACCACACAACTCATTCCTATGAAGATACATTCAAACACACAAAACGTGCTCAGCTCGGCCTTCAAATGCATTTAAAGCAATAAAAACTCAAATTGAGTGTCACGCCTAAACCAAAGGACTTATGCACACACTTCAACATGTATTTTGTTCAGGATGACCACCTGATGCCTAAATGAGCATTAATTTGACCACACAACTCATTCCTATGAAGATACATTCAAACTCACAAAACGTGCTCAGCTCGGGCTGAAAATGCATTTAAAGCAATAAAAACTCATATTGAGTGTCACGCCTAAACCAAAGGACTTATACACACACTTCAACATGTATTTTGTTCAGGATGACCTCCTGAAGCCTAAATCAGCAATAATTTGACCACACAACTCATTCCTATGAAGATACATTCAAAGTCAGAAAGTGCGCTCAGCTCGGGCTGAAAATGCATTTAATTTAAAGCAATAAAAACTCAAATTGAGTGTCACGCCCAAAACAAAGGACTTATGCACACACTTCAACATGTATTTTGTTCAGGATGACCTCCTGAAGCCCATATGAGCATTAATTTGACCACACAACTCATTCCTATGAAGATACATTCAAACTCACAAAACGTGCTCAGCTTGGGCTGAAAATGCATTTAAAGCAATAAAAACTCAAATTGAGTGTCACGCCTAAACCAAAGGACTTATGCACACACTTCAACATGTATTTTGTTCACGATGACCACCTGAAGACTAAATGAGCATTAATTTGACCACACAACTCATTCCTATGAAGATACATTCAAACTCACAAAACGTGCTCAACTCGGGCTGAAAATGCATTTAAAGCAATAAAAGCTCAAATTGAGTGTCACGCCTAAACCAAAGGACTTATGCACACACTTCAACATGTATTTTGTTCAGGATGACCTCCTGAAGCCCATATGAGCATTAATTTGACCACACAACTCATTGCTATGAAGATACATTCAAACACACAAAACGTGCTCAGCTCGGCCTGAAAATGCATTTAAAGCAATAAAAACTCAAATTGAGTGTCACGCCCAAACCAAAGGACTTATGCACACACTTCAACATGTATTTAGTTCAGGATGACCACCTGAAGCCTAAATGAGCATTATTTTGACCACATAACTCATTCCTATGAAGATACATTCAAACTCACAAAACGTGCTCATCTCGGGCTGAAAATGCATTTAAAGCAATAAAAACTCAAATTGAGTGTCACGCCTAAACCAAAGGACTTATGCACACACTTCAACATGTATTTTGTTCAGGATGACCACCTGAAGCCTAAATGAGCATTAATTTGACCACACAACTCATTCTATGAAGATACATTCAAACTCACAAAACGTGCTCAGCTCAGGCTGAAAATGCATTTAAAGCAATAAAAACTCAAATTGAGTGTCACGCCTAAACCAAAGGACTTATGCACACACTTCAACATGTATTTTGTTCAGGATGACCACCTGAAGCCTAAATGAGCATTAATTTGACCACACAACTCATTCCTATGAAGATACATTCAAACTCACAAAACGTGCTCAGCTCGGGCTGAAAATGCATTTAAAGCAATAAAAACTCAAATTGAGTGTCACGCCTAAACCAAAGGACTTATGCACACACTTCAACATGTATTTTGTTCAGGATGACCACCTGAAGCCTAAATGAGCATTAATTTGACCACACAACTCATTCCTATGAAGATACATTCAAACTCACAAAACGTGCTCAGCTCGGGCTGAAAATGCATTTAAAGCAATAAAAACTCAAATTGAGTGTCACGCCTAAACCAAAGGACTTATGCACACACTTCAACATGTATTTTGTTCAGGATGACCACCTGACGCCTAAATGAGCATTAATTTGACCACACAACTCATTCCTATGAAGATACATTCAAACTCACAAAACGCGCTCAGCTCGGGCTGAAAATGCATTTAAAGCAATAAAAACTCAAATTGAGTGTAACGCCTAAACCAAAGGACTTATGCACACACTACAACATGTATTTTGTTCAGGGTGACCTCCTGAAGCCTAAATAAGCATTAATTTGACCACACAACTCATTCCTATGAAGATACATTCAAACTCACAAAACGCGCTCAGCTCGGGCTGAAAATGCATTTAAAGCAATAAAAACTCAAATTTAGTGTCACACCTAAACCAAAGGACTTATGCACACACTTCAACATGTATTTAGTTCAGGATGACATCCTGAAGCCCATATGAGCATTAATTTGTCTACACAACTCATTCCTATGAAGATACATTCAAACTCACAAAACGTGCTCAACTCGGGCTGAAAATGCATTTAAAGCAATAAAAACTCAAATTGAGTGTCACGCCTAAACCAAAGGACTTATGCACACACTTCAACATGTATTTAGTTCAGGATGACCACCTGAAGCCTAAATGAGCATTAATTTGACCACACAACTCATTCCTATGAAGATACATTCAAACTCACAAAACGTGCTCAGCTCGGGCTGAAAATGCATTTAAAGCAATAAAAACTCAAATTGAGTGTCACACCTAAACCAAAGGACTTATGCACACACTTCAACATGTATTTTGTTCAGGATGACCTTCTGAAGCCCATATGAGCATTAATTTGACTACACAACTCATTCCTATGAAGATACATTCAAACTCACAAAACGTGCTCAGCTCGGGCTAAAAATGCATTTAAAGCAATAAAAACTCAAATTGAGTGTCAGGCCTAAACCAAAGGACTTATGCACACACTTCAACATGTATTTTGTTCAGGATGACCTCCTGAAGCCCAAATCAGCAATAATTTGACCACACAACTCATACCTATGAAGATACATTCAAAGTCAGAAAGCGCGCTCAGCTCGGGCTGAAAATGCATTTAATTTAAAGCAATAAAAACTCAAATTGAGTGTCACGCCTAAACCAAAGGACTTATGCACACACTTCAACATGGATTTAGTTCAGGATGACCACCTGAAGCCTAAATGAGCATTAATTTGACCACACAACTCATTCCTATGAAGATACATTCAAACTCACAAAACGCGCTCAGCTCGGGCTGAAAATGCATTTAAAGCAATAAAAACTCAAATTTAGTGTCACACCTAAACCAAAGGACTTATGCACACACTTCAACATGTATTTAGTTCAGGATGACATCCTGAAGCCCATATGAGCATTAATTTGACTACACAACTCATTCCTATGAAGATACATTCAAACTCAAAAAACGTGCTCAGCTCGGGCTGAAAATGCTTTTAAAGCAATAAAAACTCAAATTGAGTGTCACGCCTAAACCAAAGGACTTATGCACACACTTCAACATGTATTTTGTTCAGGATGACCTCCTGAAGCCTAAATGAGCATTAATTTGACCACACAACTCATTCCTATGAAGATACATTCAAACTCACAAAACGTGCTCAGCTCGGGCTGAAAATGCATTTAAAGCAATAAAAACTCAAATTGAGTGTCACGCCTAAACCAAAGGACTTATGCACACACTTCAACATGTATTTTTTTCAGGATGACCTTCTGAAGCCCATATGAGCATTAATTTGACTACACAACTCATTCCTATGAAGATACATTCAAAATCACAAAACGTGCTCAGCTCGGGCTGAAAATGCATTTAAAGCAATAAAAACTCAAATTGAGTGTCACGCCTAAACCAAAGGACTTATGCACACAGTTCAACATGTATTTAGTTCAGGATGACCACCTGAAGCCTAAATGAGCATTAATTTGACCACACAACTCATTCCTATGAAGATACATTCAAACTCACAAAACGTGCTCAGCTCGGGCTGAAAATGCATTTAAAGCAATAAAAACTCAAATTGAGTGTCACGCCTAAACCAAAGGACTTATGCACACACTTCAACATGTATTTTTTTCAGGATGACCTTCTGAAGCCCATATGAGCATTAATTTGACTACACAACTCATTCCTATGAAGATACATTCAAAATCACAAAACGTGCTCAGCTCGGGCTGAAAATGCATTTAAAGCAATAAAAACTCAAATTGAGTGTCACGCCTAAACCAAAGGACTTATGCACACACTTCAACATGTATTTTGTTCAGGATGACCTCCTGAAGCCTAAATAAGCATTAATCTGACCACACAACTCATTCCTATGAAGATACATTCAAACTCACAAAACGCGCTCAGCTCGGGCTGAAAATGCATTTAAAGCAATAAAAACTCAAATTGAGTGCCACACCTAAACCAAAGGACTTATGCACACACTTCAACATGTATTTAGTTCAGGATGACCACCTGAAGCCTAAATGAGCATTAATTTGACCACACATCTCATTCCTATGAAGATACATCCAAACTCACAAAACATGCTCAGCTCGGGCTGAAAATGCATTTAAAGCAATAAAAACTCAAATTGAGTGTCACGCCTAAACCAAAGGACCTATGCACACACTTCAACATGTATTTTGTTCAGGATGACCTCCTGAAGCCCATATGAGCATTAATTTGACCACACAACTCATTCCTATGAAGATACATTCAAACTCACAAAACGTGCTCAGCTCGGGCTGAAAATGCATTTAAAGCAATAAAACTCAAATTGAGTGTCACACCTAAACCAAAGGACTTATGCACACACTCCAACATGTATTTTGTTTAGGATGACCTCCTGAAGCCCAAATAAGCATTAATTTGACCACACAACTCATTCTATGAAGATACATTCAAACTCACAAAACGTGCTCAGCTCGGGCTGAAAATGCATTTAAAGCAATAAAAACTCAAATTGAGTGTCACACCTAAACCAAAGGACTTATGCACACACTTCAACATGTATTTTGTTCAGGATGACCCTCTGAACCCCATATGAGCATTAATTTGACTACACGACTCATTCCTATGAAGATACATTTAAACTCACAAAACTTGCTTAGCTCGGGCTGAAAATGCATTTAAAGCAATAAAAACTCAAATTGAGTGTCACGCCTAAACCAAAGGACTTATGCACACACTTCAACATGTATTTTATTCAGGATGACCACCTGAAGCCTAAATGAGCATTAATTTGACCACACAACTCATTCCTATGAAGATACATTCAAACTCACAAAACGTGCTCAGCTCGGGCTGAAAATGCATTTAAAGCAATAAAAACTCAAATTGAGTGTCACGCCTAAACCAAAGGACTTATGCACACACTTCAACATGTATTTTGTTCAGGATGACCACCTGACGCCTAAATGAGCATTAATTTGACCACACAACTCATTCCTATGAAGATACATTCAAACTCACAAAACGCGCTCAGCTCAGGCTGAAAATGCATTTAAAGCAATAAAAACTCAAATTGAGTGTCACGCCTAAACCAAAGGACTTATGCACACACTACAACATGTATTTTGTTCAGGGTGACCTCCTGAAGCCTAAATAAGCATTAATTTGACCACACAACTCATTCCTATGAAGATACATTCAAACTCACAAAACGCGCTCAGCTCGGGCTGAAAATGCATTTAAAGCAATAAAAACTCAAATTTAGTGTCACACCTAAACCAAAGGATTTATGCACACACTTCAACATGTATTTAGTTCGGGATGACATCCTGAAGCCCATATGAGCATTAATTTGTCTACACAACTCATTCCTATGAAGATACATTCAAACTCACAAAACGTGCTCAACTCGGGCTGAAAATGCATTTAAAGCAATAAAAACTCAAATTGAGTGTCACGCCTAAACCAAAGGACTTATGCACACACTTCAACATGTATTTTGTTCAGGATGACCTCCTGAAGCCCATATGAGCATTAATTTGACTACACAACTCATTCCTATGAAGATACATTCAAACTCACAAAACGTGCTCAGCTCCGGCTGAAAATGCATTTAAAGCAATAAAAACTCAAATTGAGTGTCACGCCTAAACCAAAGGACTTATGCACACACTTCAACATGTATTTTGTTCAGGATGACCTCCTGAAGCCCATATGAGCATTAATTTGACTACACAACTCATTCCTATGAAGATCCATTCAAACTCACAAAACGTGCTCAGCTCGGGCTGAAAATGCATTTAAAGCAATAAAAACTCAAATTGAGTGTCACGCCTAAACCAAAGGACTTATGCACACACTTCAACATGTATTTAGTTCAGGATGACCACCTGAAGCCTAAATGAGCATTAATTTGACCACACAACTCATTCCTATGAAGATACATTCAAACTCACAAAACGTGCTCAGCTCGGGCTGAAAATGCATTTAAAGCAATAAAAACTCAAATTGAGTGTCACACCTAAACCAAAGGACTTATGCACACACTTCAACATGTATTTTGTTCAGGAAGACCTTTTGAAGCCCATATGAGCATTAATTTGACTACACAACTCATTCCTATGAAGATACATTCAAACTCACAAAACGTGCTCAGCTAGGGCTGAAAATGCATTTAAAGCAATAAAAACTCAAATTGAGTGTCACGCCTAAACCAAAGGACTTATGCACACACTTCAACATGTATTTTGTTCAGGATGACCTCCTGAAGCCTAAATAAGCATTAATCTGTCCACACAACTCATTCCTATGAAGATACATTCAAACTCACAAAACACGCTCAGCTCGGGCTGAAAATGCATTTAAAGCAATAAAAACTCAAATTGAGTGTCACACCTAAACCAAAGGACTTATGCACACACTTCAACATGTATTTAGTTCAGGATGACCACCTGAAGCCTAAATGAGCATTAATTTGACCACACATCTCATTCCTATGAAGATACATTCAAACTCACAAAACATGCTCAGCTCGGGCTGAAAATGCATTTAAAGCAATAAAAACTCAAATTGAGTGTCACGCCTAAACCAAAGGACCTATGCACACACTTCAACATGTATTTTGTTCAGGATGACCTCCTGAAGCCCATATGAGCATTAAATTTACCACACAACTCATTCCTATGAAGATACATTCAAACTCACAAAACGTGCTCAGCTCGGGCTGAAAATGCATTTAAAGCAATAAAAACTCAAATTGAGTGTCACGCCTAAACCAAAGGACTTATGCACACACTCCAACATGTATTTTGTTCAGGATGACCTCCTGAAGCCCAAATAAGCATTAATTTGACCACACAACTCATTCTATGAAGATACATTCAAACTCACAAAACGTGCTCAGCTCGGGCTGAAAATGCATTTAAAGCAATAAAACTCAAATTGAGTGTCACACCTAAACCAAAGGACTTATGCACACACTCCAACATGTATTTTGTTCAGGATGACCTCCTGAAGCCCAAATAAGCATTAATTTGACCACACAACTCATTCTATGAAGATACATTCAAACTCACAAAACGTGCTCAGCTCGGGCTGAAAATGCATTTAAAGCAATAAAAACTCAAATTGAGTGTCACGCCTAAACAAAAGGACTTATGCACACACTTCAACATGTATTTTGTTCAGGATGACCTCCTGAAGCCTAAATAAGCATTAATTTGACCACACAACTCATTCCTATGAAGATACATTCAAACTCACAAAACGTGCTCAGCTCGGGCTGAAAATGCATTTAAAGAAATAAAAACTTAAATTGAGTGTCACACCTAAACCAAAGGACTTATGCACACACTTCAACATGTATTTTGTTCAGGATGACTTCCTGAAGCCCATATGAGCATTAATTTGACTACACAACTCATTCCTATGAAGATACATTCAAACTCACAAAACGTGCTCAGCTCGGGCTGAAAATGCATTTAAAGCAATAAAAACTCAAATTGAGTGTCACGCCTAAAAAAGGACTTATCACACACTTGCACATGTATTTAGTTCAGGATTACCTCCTGAAGCCCATATGAGCATTAATTTGACCACACAACTCATTCCTATGAAGATACATTCAAACTCTCAAAATGTGCTCAGCTCGGGCTGAAAATGCATTTAAAGCAATAAAAACTCAAATTGAGTGTCACACCTAAACCAAAGGACTTATGCACACACTTCAACATGTATTTTGTTCAGGATGACTTCCTGAAGCCCATATGAGCATTAATTTGACCACACAACTCATTCCTATGAAGATACATTCAAACTCTCAAAATGTGCTCAGCTCGGGCTGAAAATGCATTTAAAGCAATAAAAACTCAAATTGAGTGTCACGCCTAAACCAAAGGACTTATGCACACACTTCAACATGTATTTTGTTCAGGATGACCACCTGAAGCCTAAATGAGCATTAATTTGACCACACAACTAATTCCTATGAAGATACATTCAAACTCACAAAACGTGCTCAGCTCGGGCTGAAAATGCATTTAAAGCAATAAAACTCAAATTGAGTGTCACACCTAAACCAAAGGACTTATTCACACACTCCAACGTGTATTTTGTTCAGGATGACCTCCTGAAGCCCAAATAAGCATTAATTTGACCACACAACTCATTCTATGAAGATACATTCAAACTCACAAAACGTGCTCAGCTCGGGCTGAAAATGCATTTAAAGCAATAAAAACTCAAATTTAGTGTCACGCCTAAACAAAAGGACTTATGCACACACTTCAACATGTATTTTGTTCAGGATGACCTCCTGAGGCCTAAATAAGCATTAATTTGACCACACAACTCATTCCTATGAAGATACATTCAAACTCACAAAACGTGCTCAGCTCGGGCTGAAAATGCATTTAAAGCAATAAAAACTCAAATTGAGTGTCACGCCTAAACCAAAGGACTTATGCACACACTTCAACATGTATTTTGTTCAGGATGACCACCTGACGCCTAAATGAGCATTAATTTGACCACACAACTCATTCCTATGAAGATACATTCAAACTCACAAAACGTGCTCAGCTCGGGCTGAAAATGCATTTAAAGCAATAAAAACTCAAATTGAGTGTCACGCCTAAACCAAAGGACTTATGCACACATTTCAACATGTGTTTTGTTCAGGATGACCTCCTGAAGCCCATATGAGCATTAATTTGACCACACAACTCATTCCTATGAAGATACATTCAAACACACAAAACGTGCTCAGCTCGGCCTGAAAATGCATTTAAAGCAATAAAAACTCAAATTGAGTGTCACGCCTAAACCAAAGGACTTATGCACACACTTCAACATGTATTTTGTTCAGGATGACCACCTGACGCCTAAATGAGCATTAATTTGATCACACAACTCATTCCTATGAAGATACATTCAAACTCACAAAACGCGCTCAGCTCAGGCTGAAAATGCATTTAAAGCAATAAAAACTCAAATTGAGTGTCACGCCTAAACCAAAGGACTTATGCACACACTACAACATGTATTTTGTTCAGGGTGACCTCCTGAAGCCTAAATAAGCATTAATTTGACCACACAACTCATTCCTATGAAGATACATTCAAACTCACAAAACGCGCTCAGCTCGGGCTGAAAATGCATTTAAAGCAATAAAAACTCAAATTTAGTGTTACACCTAAACCAAAGGATTTATGCACACACTTCAACATGTATTTTGTTCAGGAAGACCTTCTGAAGCCCATATGAGCATTAATTTGACTACACAACTCATTCCTATGAAGATACATTCAAACTCACAAAACGTGCTCAGCTAGGGCTGAAAATGCATTTAAAGCAATAAAAACTCAAATTGAGTGTCACGCCTAAACCAAAGGACTTATGCACACACTTCAACATGTATTTTGTTCAGGATGACCTCCTGAAGGCCATATGAGCATTAATTTGACTACACAACTCATTCCTATGAAGATACATTCAAACTCACAAAACGTGCTCAGCTCCGGCTGAAAATGCATTTAAAGCAATAAAAACTCAAATTGAGTGTCACGCCTAAACCAAAGGACTTATGCACACACTTCAACATGTATTTTGTTCAGGATGACCTCCTGAAGCCCATATGAGCATTAATTTGACTACACAACTCATTCCTATGAAGATACATTCAAACTCACAAAACGTGCTCAGCTCGGGCTGAAAATGCATTTAAAGCAATAAAAACTCAAATTGAGTGTCACGCCTAAACCAAAGGACTTATGCACACACTTCAACATGTATTTAGTTCAGGATGACCACCTGAAGCCTAAATGAGCATTAATTTGACCACACAACTCATTCCTATGAAGATACATTCAAACTCACAAAACGTGCTCAGCTCGGGCTGAAAATGCATTTAAAGCAATAAAAACTCAAATTGAGTGTCACACCTAAACCAAAGGACTTATGCACACACTTCAACATGTATTTTGTTCAGGAAGACCTTCTGAAGCCCATATGAGCATTAATTTGACTACACAACTCATTCCTATGAAGATACATTCAAACTCACAAAACGTGCTCAGCTAGGGCTGAAAATGCATTTAAAGCAATAAAAACTCAAATTGAGTGTCACGCCTAAACCAAAGGACTTATGCACACACTTCAACATGTATTTTGTTCAGGATGACCTCCTGAAGCCTTAATAAGCATTAATCTGACCACACAACTCATTCCTATGAAGATACATTCAAACTCACAAAACGTGCTCAGCTCGGGCTGAAAATGCATTTAAAGCAATAAAAACTCAAATTGAGTGTCACGCCTAAACCAAAGGACTTATGCACACACTTCAACATGTATTTTGTTCAGGATGAGCTTCTGAATCCCATATGAGCATTAATTTGACTACACAACTCATTCCTATGAAGATACATTCAAACTCACAAAACGTGCTCAGCTCGGGCTGAAAATGCATTTAAAGCAATAAAAACTCAAATTGAGTGTCATGCCTAAACCAAAGGACTTATGCACACACTTCAACATGTATTTTGTTCAGGATGACCTCCTGAAGCCTAAATAAGCATTGATTTGACCACACAACTCATTCCTATGAAGATACATTCAAACTCACAAAACGCGCTCAGCTCCGGCTGAAAATGCATTTAAAGCAATAAAAACTCAAATTTAGTGTCACACCTAAACCAAAGGACTTATGCACACACTTCAACATGTATTTAGTTCAGGATGACATCCTGAAGCCCATATGAGCATTAATTTGTCTACACAACTCATTCCTATGAAGATACATTCAAACTCACAAAACGTGCTCAACTCGGGCTGAAAATGCATTTAAAGCAATAAAAACTCAAATTGAGTGTCACGCCTAAACCAAAGGACTTATGCACACATTTCAACATGTATTTTGTTCAGGATGACCTCCTGAAGCCCATATGAGCATTAATTTGACTACACAACTCATTCCTATGAAGATACATTCAAACTCACAAAACGTGCTCAGCTCGGGCTGAAAATGCATTTAAAGCAATAAAAACTCAAATTGAGTGTCACACCTAAACCAAAGGACTTATGCACACACTTCAACATGTATTTTGTTCAGGAAGGCCTTCTGAAGCCCATATGAGCATTAATTTGACTACACAACTCATTCCTATGAAGATACATTCAAACTCACAAAACGTGCTCAGCTCGGGCTGAAAATGCATTTAAAGCAATAAAAACTCAAATTGAGTGTCACGCCTAAAAAAGGACTTATCACACACTTGCACATGTATTTAGTTCAGGATTACCTCCTGAAGCCCATATGAGCATTAATTTGACCACACAACTCATTCCTATGAAGATACATTCAAACTCTCAAAATGTGCTCAGCTCGGGCTGAAAATGCATTTAAAGCAATAAAAACTCAAATTGAGTGTCACACCTAAACCAAAGGACTTATGCACACACTTCAACATGTATTTTGTTCAGGATGACCACCTGAAGCCTAAATGAGCATTAATTTGACCACACAACTAATTCCTATGAAGATACATTCAAACTCACAAAACGTGCTCAGCTCGGGCTGAAAATGCATTTAAAGCAATAAAACTCAAATTGAGTGTCACACCTAAACCAAAGGACTTATTCACACACTCCAACGTGTATTTTGTTCAGGATGACCTCCTGAAGCCCAAATAAGCATTAATTTGACCACACAACTCATTCTATGAAGATACATTCAAACTCACAAAACGTGCTCAGCTCGGGCTGAAAATGCATTTAAAGCAATAAAAACTCAAATTTAGTGTCACGCCTAAACAAAAGGACTTATGCACACACTTCAACATGTATTTTGTTCAGGATGACCTCCTGAGGCCTAAATAAGCATTAATTTGACCACACAACTCATTCCTATGAAGATACATTCAAACTCACAAAACGGGCTCAGCTCGGGCTGAAAATGCATTTAAAGCAATAAAAACTCAAATTGAGTGTCACGCCTAAACCAAAGGACTTATGCACACACTTCAACATGTATTTTGTTCAGGATGACCACCTGACGCCTAAATGAGCATTAATTTGACCACACAACTCATTCCTATGAAGATACATTCAAACTCACAAAACGTGCTCAGCTCGGGCTGAAAATGCATTTAAAGCAATAAAAACTCAAATTGAGTGTCACGCCTAAACCAAAGGACTTATGCACACACTTCAACATGTGTTTTGTTCAGGATGACCTCCTGAAGCCCATATGAGCATTAATTTGACCACACAACTCATTCCTATGAAGATACATTCAAACACACAAAACGTGCTCAGCTCGGCCTGAAAATGCATTTAGAGCAATAAAAACTCAAATTGAGTGTCACGCCTAAACCAAAGGACTTATGCACACACTTCAACATGTATTTTGTTCAGGATGACCACCTGACGCCTAAATGAGCATTAATTTGATCACACAACTCATTCCTATGAAGATACATTCAAACTCACAAAACGCGCTCAGCTCAGGCTGAAAATGCATTTAAAGCAATAAAAACTCAAATTGAGTGTCACGCCTAAACCAAAGGACTTATGCACACACTACAACATGTATTTTGTTCAGGGTGACCTCCTGAAGCCTAAATAAGCATTAATTTGACCACACAACTCATTCCTATGAAGATACATTCAAACTCACAAAACGCGCTCAGCTCGGGCTGAAAATGCATTTAAAGCAATAAAAACTCAAATTTAGTGTTACACCTAAACCAAAGGATTTATGCACACACTTCAACATGTATTTAGTTCAGGATGACATCCTGAAGCCCATATGAGCATTAATTTGTCTACACAACTCATTCCTATGAAGATACATTCAAACTCACAAAACGTGCTCAACTCGGGCTGAAAATGCATTTAAAGCAATAAAAACTCAAATTGAGTGTCACGCCTAAACCAAAGGACTTATGCACACACTTCAACATGTATTTTGTTCAGGATGACCTCCTGAAGCCCATATGAGCATTAATTTGACTACACAACTCATTCCTATGAAGATACATTCAAACTCACAAAACGTGCTCAGCTCGGGCTGAAAATGCATTTAAAGCAATAAAAACTCAAATTGAGTGTCACGCCTAAACCAAAGGACTTATGCACACACTTCAACATGTATTTAGTTCAGGATGACCACCTGAAGCCTAAATGAGCATTAATTTGACCACACAACTCATTCCTATGAAGATACATTCAAACTCACAAAACGTGCTCAGCTCGGGCTGAAAATGCATTTAAAGCAATAAAAACTCAAATTGAGTGTCACACCTAAACCAAAGGACTTATGCACACACTTCAACATGTATTTTGTTCAGGAAGACCTTCTGAAGCCCATATGAGCATTAATTTGACTACACAACTCATTCCTATGAAGATACATTCAAACTCACAAAACGTGCTCAGCTAGGGCTGAAAATGCATTTAAAGCAATAAAAACTCAAATTGAGTGTCACGCCTAAACCAAAGGACTTATGCACACACTTCAACATGTATTTTGTTCAGGATGACCTCCTGAAGCCTTTATAAGCATTAATCTGACCACACAACTCATTCCTATGAAGATACATTCAAACTCACAAAACGTGCTCAGCTCGGGCTGAAAATGCATTTAAAGCAATAAAAACTCAAATTGAGTGTCACGCCTAAACCAAAGAACTTATGCACACACTTCAACATGTATTTAGTTCAGGATGACCACCTGAAGCCTAAATGAGCATTAATTTGACCACACAACTCATTCCTATGAAGATACATTCAAACTCACAAAACGTGCTCAGCTCGGGCTGAAAATGCATTTAAAGCAATAAAAACTCAAATTGAGTGTCACGCCTAAACCAAAGGACTTATGCACACACTTCAACATGTATTTTGTTCAGGATGAGCTTCTGAATCCCATATGAGCATTAATTTGACTACACAACTCATTCCTATGAAGATACATTCAAACTCACAAAACGTGCTCAGCTCGGGCTGAAAATGCATTTAAAGCAATAAAAACTCAAATTGAGTGTCACGCCTAAACCAAAGGACTTATGCACACACTTCAACATGTATTTTGTTCAGGATGACCTCCTGAAGCCTAAATAAGCATTGATTTGACCACACAACTCATTCCTATGAAGATACATTCAAACTCACAAAACGCGCTCAGCTCGGGCTGAAAATGCATTTAAAGCAATAAAAACTCAAATTGAGTGTCACACCTAAACCAAAGGACTTATGCACACACTTCAACATGTATTTAGTTCAGGATGACCACCTGAAGCCTAAATGAGCATTAATTTGACCACACAACTCATTCCTATGAAGATACATTCAAACTCACAAAACGTGCTCAGCTCGGGCTGAAAATGCATTTAAAGCAATAAAAACTCAAATTGAGTGTCACGCCTAAACCAAAGGACTTATGCACACACTACAACATGTATTTTGTTCAGGGTGACCTCCTGAAGCCTAAATAAGCATTAATTTGACCACACAACTCATTCCTATGAAGATACATTCAAACTCACAAAACGCGCTCAGCTCCGGCTGAAAATGCATTTAAAGCAATAAAAACTCAAATTTAGTGTCACACCTAAACCAAAGGACTTATGCACACACTTCAACATGTATTTAGTTCAGGATGACATCCTGAAGCCCATATGAGCATTAATTTGTCTACACAACTCATTCCTATGAAGATACATTCAAACTCACAAAACGTGCTCAACTCGGGCTGAAAATGCATTTAAAGCAATAAAAACTCAAATTGAGTGTCACGCCTAAACCAAAGGACTTATGCACACACTTCAACATGTATTTTGTTCAGGATGACCTCCTGAAGCCCATATGAGCATTAATTTGACTACACAACTCATTCCTATGAAGATACATTCAAACTCACAAAACGTGCTCAGCTAGGGCTGAAAATGCATTTAAAGCAATAAAAACTCAAATTGAGTGTCACGCCTAAACCAAAGGACTTATGCACACACTTCAACATGTATTTTGTTCAGGATGACCTCCTGAAGCCTAAATAAGCATTAATCTGACCACACAACTCATTCCTATGAAGATACATTCAAACTCACAAAACGCGCTCAGCTCGGGCTGAAAATGCATTTAA
This sequence comes from Hippocampus guttulatus, assembly GCF_054856545.1. Classification (NCBI taxonomy): domain Eukaryota; kingdom Metazoa; phylum Chordata; class Actinopteri; order Syngnathiformes; family Syngnathidae; genus Hippocampus; species Hippocampus guttulatus. The sequence goes on along the minus strand of NW_028233883.1, from coordinate 1,252,104 downwards.
AGCAATAAAAACTCAAATTGAGTGTCACACCTAAACCAAAGGACTTATGCACACACTTCAACATGTATTTAGTTCAGGATGACCACCTGAAGCCTAAATGAGCATTAATTTGACCACACATCTCATTCCTATGAAGATACATTCAAACTCACAAAACATGCTCAGCTCGGGCTGAAAATGCATTTAAAGCAATTAAAACTCAAATTGAATGTCACGCCTAAACCAAAGGACTTATGCACACACTTCAACATGTATTTTGTTCAGGATGACCTCCTGAAGCCTAAATGAGCAATAATTTGACCACACAACTCATTCCTATGAAGATACATTCAAACTCAAAAAACGTGCTCAGCTCGGGCTGAAAATGCATTTAAAGCAATAAAAACTCAAATTGAGTATCACACCTAAACCAAAGGACTTTTGCACACACTTCAACATGTATTTTGTTCAGGATGACCTCCTGAAGCCCATATGAGCATTAATTTGACCACACAACTCATTCCTATGAAGATACATTCAAACTCAGAAAACGTGCTCAACTCGGGCTGAAAATGCATTTAAAGCAATAAAAACTCAAATTGAGTGTCACGCCTAAACCAAAGGACTTATGCACACACTTCAACATGTATTTTGTTCACGATGACCACCTGAAGCCTAAATGAGCATTAATTTGACCACACACCTCATTCCTATGAAGATACATTCAAATTCACAAAACGTGCTCAACTCGGGCTGAAAATGCATTTAAAGCAATAAAAGCTCAAATTGAGTGTCACGCCTAAACCAAAGGACTTATGCACACACTTCAACATGTATTTTGTTCAATATGACCTCCTGAAGCCCATATGAGCATTAATTTGACCACACAACTCATTCCTATGATGATACATTCAAACACACAAAACGTGCTCAGCTCGGCCTGAAAATGCATTTAAAGCAATAAAAACTCAAATTGAGTGTCACGCCTAAACCAAAGGACTTATGCACACACTTCAACATGTATTTTGTTCAGGATGACCACCTGACGCCTAAATGAGCATTAAATTGACCACACAACTCATTCCTATTAAGATACATTCAAACTCACAAAACGTGCTCAGCTCGGGCTGAAAATGCATTTAAAGCAATAAAAACTCAAATTGAGTGTCACGCCTAAACCAAAGGACTTATGCACACACTTCAACATGTATTTTGTTCAGGATGACCTCCTGAAGCCTAAATCAGCAATAATTTGACCACACAACTCATTCCTATGAAGATACATTCAAAGTCAGAAAACGTGCTCAGCTCGGGCTGAAAATGCATTTAATTTAAAGCAATAAAAACTCAAATTGAGTGTCACGCCTAAACCAAAGGACTTATGCCCACACTTCAACATGTATTTAGTTCAGGATGACCAACTGAAGCCTAAATGAGCATTAATTTGACCACACAACTCATTCCTATGAAGATACATTCAAACTCACAAAACGTGCTCAGCTTGGGCTTAAAATGCATTTAAAGCAATAAAAACTCAAATTGAGTGTCACACCTAAACCAAAGGACTTATGCACACACTTTAACATGTATTTTGTTCAGGATGACCACCTGAAGCCTAAATGAGCATTAATTTGACCACACAACTCATTCCTATGAAGATACATTCAAACTCAAAAAACGTGCTCAGCTCTGGCTGAAAATGCATTTAAAGCAATAAAAACTCAAATTGAGTGTCACACCTAAACCAAAGGACTTATGCACACACTTCAACATGTATTTTGTTCAGGATGACCTCCTAAAGCCCATATGAGCATTAATTTGACCACACAACTCATTCCTATGAAGATAAATTCAAAGTCAGAAAGCGCGCTCAGCTCGGGCTGAAAATGCATTTAATTTAAAGCAATAAAAACTCAAATTGAGTGTCACGCCTAAACCAAAAGACTTATGCACACACTTCAACATGTATTTTGTTCAGGATGACCTCCTGAAGCCCATATGAGCATTAATTTGACCACACAACTCATTCCTATGAAGATACATTCAAAGTCAGAAAGCGCGCTCAGCTCGGGCTGAAAATGCATTTAATTTAAAGCAATAAAAACTCAAATTGAGTGTCACGCCTAAACCAAAGGACTTATGCACACACTTCAACATGTATTTAGTTCAGGATGACCACCTGAAGCCTAAATGAGCATTCATTTGACCACACAACTCATTCCTATGAAGATACATTCAAACTCACAAAACGCGCTCAGCTCGGGCTGAAAATGCATTTAAAGCAATAAAAACTCAAATTGAGTGTCACACCTAAACCTAAGGACTTATGCACACACTTCAACATGTATTTTGTTCAGGATGACCTCCTGAAGCCCATATGAGCATTAATTTGACTACACAACTCATTCCTATGAAGATACATTCAAACTCACAAAACGTGCTCAGCTCGGGCTGAAAATGCATTTAAAGCAATAAAAACTCAAATTGAGTGTCACGCCTAAACCAAAGGACTTATGCACACACTTCAACATGTATTTTGTTCAGGATGACCTCCTGAAGCCTAAATAAGCATTGATTTGACCACACAACTCATTCCTATGAAGATACATTCAAACTCACAAAACGCGCTCAGCTCCGGCTGAAAATGCATTTAAAGCAATAAAAACTCAAATTTAGTGTCACACCTAAACCAAAGGACTTATGCACACACTTCAACATGTATTTAGTTCAGGATGACATCCTGAAGCCCATATGAGCATTAATTTGTCTACACAACTCATTCCTATGAAGATACATTCAAACTCACAAAACGTGCTCAACTCGGGCTGAAAATGCATTTAAAGCAATAAAAACTCAAATTGAGTGTCACGCCTAAACCAAAGGACTTATGCACACATTTCAACATGTATTTTGTTCAGGATGACCTCCTGAAGCCCATATGAGCATTAATTTGACTACACAACTCATTCCTATGAAGATACATTCAAACTCACAAAACGTGCTCAGCTCGGGCTGAAAATGCATTTAAAGCAATAAAAACTCAAATTGAGTGTCACACCTAAACCAAAGGACTTATGCACACACTTCAACATGTATTTTGTTCAGGAAGGCCTTCTGAAGCCCATATGAGCATTAATTTGACTACACAACTCATTCCTATGAAGATACATTCAAACTCACAAAACGTGCTCAGCTCGGGCTGAAAATGCATTTAAAGCAATAAAAACTCAAATTGAGTGTCACGCCTAAAAAAGGACTTATCACACACTTGCACATGTATTTAGTTCAGGATTACCTCCTGAAGCCCATATGAGCATTAATTTGACCACACAACTCATTCCTATGAAGATACATTCAAACTCTCAAAATGTGCTCAGCTCGGGCTGAAAATGCATTTAAAGCAATAAAAACTCAAATTGAGTGTCACACCTAAACCAAAGGACTTATGCACACACTTCAACATGTATTTTGTTCAGGATGACCACCTGAAGCCTAAATGAGCATTAATTTGACCACACAACTAATTCCTATGAAGATACATTCAAACTCACAAAACGTGCTCAGCTCGGGCTGAAAATGCATTTAAAGCAATAAAACTCAAATTGAGTGTCACACCTAAACCAAAGGACTTATTCACACACTCCAACGTGTATTTTGTTCAGGATGACCTCCTGAAGCCCAAATAAGCATTAATTTGACCACACAACTCATTCTATGAAGATACATTCAAACTCACAAAACGTGCTCAGCTCGGGCTGAAAATGCATTTAAAGCAATAAAAACTCAAATTTAGTGTCACGCCTAAACAAAAGGACTTATGCACACACTTCAACATGTATTTTGTTCAGGATGACCTCCTGAGGCCTAAATAAGCATTAATTTGACCACACAACTCATTCCTATGAAGATACATTCAAACTCACAAAACGGGCTCAGCTCGGGCTGAAAATGCATTTAAAGCAATAAAAACTCAAATTGAGTGTCACGCCTAAACCAAAGGACTTATGCACACACTTCAACATGTATTTTGTTCAGGATGACCACCTGACGCCTAAATGAGCATTAATTTGACCACACAACTCATTCCTATGAAGATACATTCAAACTCACAAAACGTGCTCAGCTCGGGCTGAAAATGCATTTAAAGCAATAAAAACTCAAATTGAGTGTCACGCCTAAACCAAAGGACTTATGCACACACTTCAACATGTGTTTTGTTCAGGATGACCTCCTGAAGCCCATATGAGCATTAATTTGACCACACAACTCATTCCTATGAAGATACATTCAAACACACAAAACGTGCTCAGCTCGGCCTGAAAATGCATTTAGAGCAATAAAAACTCAAATTGAGTGTCACGCCTAAACCAAAGGACTTATGCACACACTTCAACATGTATTTTGTTCAGGATGACCACCTGACGCCTAAATGAGCATTAATTTGATCACACAACTCATTCCTATGAAGATACATTCAAACTCACAAAACGCGCTCAGCTCAGGCTGAAAATGCATTTAAAGCAATAAAAACTCAAATTGAGTGTCACGCCTAAACCAAAGGACTTATGCACACACTACAACATGTATTTTGTTCAGGGTGACCTCCTGAAGCCTAAATAAGCATTAATTTGACCACACAACTCATTCCTATGAAGATACATTCAAACTCACAAAACGCGCTCAGCTCGGGCTGAAAATGCATTTAAAGCAATAAAAACTCAAATTTAGTGTTACACCTAAACCAAAGGATTTATGCACACACTTCAACATGTATTTAGTTCAGGATGACATCCTGAAGCCCATATGAGCATTAATTTGTCTACACAACTCATTCCTATGAAGATACATTCAAACTCACAAAACGTGCTCAACTCGGGCTGAAAATGCATTTAAAGCAATAAAAACTCAAATTGAGTGTCACGCCTAAACCAAAGGACTTATGCACACACTTCAACATGTATTTTGTTCAGGATGACCTCCTGAAGCCCATATGAGCATTAATTTGACTACACAACTCATTCCTATGAAGATACATTCAAACTCACAAAACGTGCTCAGCTCGGGCTGAAAATGCATTTAAAGCAATAAAAACTCAAATTGAGTGTCACGCCTAAACCAAAGGACTTATGCACACACTTCAACATGTATTTAGTTCAGGATGACCACCTGAAGCCTAAATGAGCATTAATTTGACCACACAACTCATTCCTATGAAGATACATTCAAACTCACAAAACGTGCTCAGCTCGGGCTGAAAATGCATTTAAAGCAATAAAAACTCAAATTGAGTGTCACACCTAAACCAAAGGACTTATGCACACACTTCAACATGTATTTTGTTCAGGAAGACCTTCTGAAGCCCATATGAGCATTAATTTGACTACACAACTCATTCCTATGAAGATACATTCAAACTCACAAAACGTGCTCAGCTAGGGCTGAAAATGCATTTAAAGCAATAAAAACTCAAATTGAGTGTCACGCCTAAACCAAAGGACTTATGCACACACTTCAACATGTATTTTGTTCAGGATGACCTCCTGAAGCCTTTATAAGCATTAATCTGACCACACAACTCATTCCTATGAAGATACATTCAAACTCACAAAACGTGCTCAGCTCGGGCTGAAAATGCATTTAAAGCAATAAAAACTCAAATTGAGTGTCACGCCTAAACCAAAGAACTTATGCACACACTTCAACATGTATTTAGTTCAGGATGACCACCTGAAGCCTAAATGAGCATTAATTTGACCACACAACTCATTCCTATGAAGATACATTCAAACTCACAAAACGTGCTCAGCTCGGGCTGAAAATGCATTTAAAGCAATAAAAACTCAAATTGAGTGTCACGCCTAAACCAAAGGACTTATGCACACACTTCAACATGTATTTTGTTCAGGATGAGCTTCTGAATCCCATATGAGCATTAATTTGACTACACAACTCATTCCTATGAAGATACATTCAAACTCACAAAACGTGCTCAGCTCGGGCTGAAAATGCATTTAAAGCAATAAAAACTCAAATTGAGTGTCACGCCTAAACCAAAGGACTTATGCACACACTTCAACATGTATTTTGTTCAGGATGACCTCCTGAAGCCTAAATAAGCATTGATTTGACCACACAACTCATTCCTATGAAGATACATTCAAACTCACAAAACGCGCTCAGCTCGGGCTGAAAATGCATTTAAAGCAATAAAAACTCAAATTGAGTGTCACACCTAAACCAAAGGACTTATGCACACACTTCAACATGTATTTAGTTCAGGATGACCACCTGAAGCCTAAATGAGCATTAATTTGACCACACAACTCATTCCTATGAAGATACATTCAAACTCACAAAACGTGCTCAGCTCGGGCTGAAAATGCATTTAAAGCAATAAAAACTCAAATTGAGTGTCACGCCTAAACCAAAGGACTTATGCACACACTACTACATGTATTTTGTTCAGGGTGACCTCCTGAAGCCTAAATAAGCATTAATTTGACCACACAACTCATTCCTATGAAGATACATTCAAACTCACAAAACGCGCTCAGCTCCGGCTGAAAATGCATTTAAAGCAATAAAAACTCAAATTTAGTGTCACACCTAAACCAAAGGACTTATGCACACACTTCAACATGTATTTAGTTCAGGATGACATCCTGAAGCCCATATGAGCATTAATTTGTCTACACAACTCATTCCTATGAAGATACATTCAAACTCACAAAACGTGCTCAACTCGGGCTGAAAATGCATTTAAAGCAATAAAAACTCAAATTGAGTGTCACGCCTAAACCAAAGGACTTATGCACACACTTCAACATGTATTTTGTTCAGGATGACCTCCTGAAGCCCATATGAGCATTAATTTGACTACACAACTCATTCCTATGAAGATACATTCAAACTCACAAAACGTGCTCAGCTAGGGCTGAAAATGCATTTAAAGCAATAAAAACTCAAATTGAGTGTCACGCCTAAACCAAAGGACTTATGCACACACTTCAACATGTATTTTGTTCAGGATGACCTCCTGAAGCCTAAATAAGCATTAATCTGACCACACAACTCATTCCTATGAAGATACATTCAAACTCACAAAACGCGCTCAGCTCGGGCTGAAAATGCATTTAAAGCAATAAAAACTCAAATTGAGTGTCACACCTAAACCAAAGGACTTATGCACACACTTCAACATGTATTTAGTTCAGGATGACCACCTGAAGCCTAAATGAGCATTAATTTGACCACACATCTCATTCCTATGAAGATACATTCAAACTCACAAAACATGCTCAGCTCGGGCTGAAAATGCATTTAAAGCAATTAAAACTCAAATTGAATGTCACGCCTAAACCAAAGGACTTATGCACACACTTCAACATGTATTTTGTTCAGGATGACCTCCTGAAGCCTAAATGAGCAATAATTTGACCACACAACTCATTCCTATGAAGATACATTCAAACTCAAAAAACGTGCTCAGCTCGGGCTGAAAATGCATTTAAAGCAATAAAAACTCAAATTGAGTATCACACCTAAACCAAAGGACTTTTGCACACACTTCAACATGTATTTTGTTCAGGATGACCTCCTGAAGCCCATATGAGCATTAATTTGACCACACAACTCATTCCTATGAAGATACATTCAAACTCAGAAAACGTGCTCAACTCGGGCTGAAAATGCATTTAAAGCAATAAAAACTCAAATTGAGTGTCACGCCTAAACCAAAGGACTTATGCACACACTTCAACATGTATTTTGTTCACGATGACCACCTGAAGCCTAAATGAGCATTAATTTGACCACACACCTCATTCCTATGAAGATACATTCAAATTCACAAAACGTGCTCAACTCGGGCTGAAAATGCATTTAAAGCAATAAAAGCTCAAATTGAGTGTCACGCCTAAACCAAAGGACTTATGCACACACTTCAACATGTATTTTGTTCAATATGACCTCCTGAAGCCCATATGAGCATTAATTTGACCACACAACTCATTCCTATGATGATACATTCAAACACACAAAACGTGCTCAGCTCGGCCTGAAAATGCATTTAAAGCAATAAAAACTCAAATTGAGTGTCACGCCTAAACCAAAGGACTTATGCACACACTTCAACATGTATTTTGTTCAGGATGACCACCTGACGCCTAAATGAGCATTAAATTGACCACACAACTCATTCCTATTAAGATACATTCAAACTCACAAAACGTGCTCAGCTCGGGCTGAAAATGCATTTAAAGCAATAAAAACTCAAATTGAGTGTCACGCCTAAACCAAAGGACTTATGCACACACTTCAACATGTATTTTGTTCAGGATGACCTCCTGAAGCCTAAATCAGCAATAATTTGACCACACAACTCATTCCTATGAAGATACATTCAAAGTCAGAAAACGTGCTCAGCTCGGGCTGAAAATGCATTTAATTTAAAGCAATAAAAACTCAAATTGAGTGTCACGCCTAAACCAAAGGACTTATGCCCACACTTCAACATGTATTTAGTTCAGGATGACCAACTGAAGCCTAAATGAGCATTAATTTGACCACACAACTCATTCCTATGAAGATACATTCAAACTCACAAAACGTGCTCAGCTTGGGCTTAAAATGCATTTAAAGCAATAAAAACTCAAATTGAGTGTCACACCTAAACCAAAGGACTTATGCACACACTTTAACATGTATTTTGTTCAGGATGACCACCTGAAGCCTAAATGAGCATTAATTTGACCACACAACTCATTCCTATGAAGATACATTCAAACTCACAAAACGTGCTCAACTCGGGCTGAAAATGCATTTAAAGGAATAAAAACTCAAATTGAGTGTCACGCCTAAACCAAAGGACTTATGCACACACTTCAACATGTATTTAGTTCAGGATGACCACCTGAAGCCTAAATGAGCATTAATTTGACCACACAACTCATTCCTATGAAGATAAATTCAAAGTCAGAAAGCGCGCTCAGCTCGGGCTGAAAATGCATTTAATTTAAAGCAATAAAAACTCAAATTGAGTGTCACGCCTAAACCAAAAGACTTATGCACACACTTCAACATGTATTTTGTTCAGGATGACCTCCTGAAGCCCATATGAGCATTAATTTGACCACACAACTCATTCCTATGAAGATACATTCAAAGTCAGAAAGCGCGCTCAGCTCGGGCTGAAAATGCATTTAATTTAAAGCAATAAAAACTCAAATTGAGTGTCACGCCTAAACCAAAGGACTTATGCACACACTTCAACATGTATTTAGTTCAGGATGACCACCTGAAGCCTAAATGAGCATTCATTTGACCACACAACTCATTCCTATGAAGATACATTCAAACTCACAAAACGCGCTCAGCTCGGGCTGAAAATGCATTTAAAGCAATAAAAACTCAAATTGAGTGTCACACCTAAACCTAAGGACTTATGCACACACTTCAACATGTATTTTGTTCAGGATGACCTCCTGAAGCCCATATGAGCATTAATTTGACTACACAACTCATTCCTATGAAGATACATTCAAACTCACAAAACGTGCTCAGCTCGGGCTGAAAATGCATTTAAAGCAATAAAAACTCAAATTGAGTGTCACGCCTAAACCAAAGGACTTATGCACACACTTCAACATGTATTTTGTTCAGGATGACCTCCTGAAGCCCATATGAGCATTTATTTGACTACACAACTCATTCCTATGAAGATACATTCAAACTCACAAAACGTGCTCAGCTCGGACTGAAAATGCATTTAAAGCAATAAAAACTCAAATTGAGTGTCACGCCTAAACCAAAGGACTTATGCACACACTTCAACATGTATTTTGTTCAGGATGACCACCTGACGCCTAAATGAGCATTAATTTGACCACACAACTCATTCCTATGAAGATACATTCAAAGTCAGAAAGCGCGCTCAGCTCGGGCTGAAAATGCATTTAATTTAAAGCAATAAAAACTCAAATTGAGTGTCACGCCTAAACCAAAGGACTTATGCACACACTTCAACATGTATTTAGTTCAGGATGACCACCTGAAGCCTAAATGAGCATTAATTTGACTACACAACTCATTCCTATGAAGATACATTCAAACTCACAAAACGTGCTCAGCTCGGGCTGAAAATGCATTTAAAGCAATAAAAACTCAAATTGAGTGTCACACCTAAACCAAAGGACTTATGCACACACTTCAACATGTATTTTGTTCAGGATGAACTCCTGAAGCCCATATGAGCATTAATTTGACTACACAACTCATTCCTATAAAGATACATTCAAATTCACAAAACGTGCTCAACTCGGGCTGAAAATCCATTTAAAGCAATAAAAGCTCAAATTGAGTGTCACGCCTAAACCAAAGGACTTATGCACACACTTCAACATGTATTTTGTTCAATATGACCTCCTGAAGCCCATATGAGCATTAATTTGACCACACAACTCATTCCTATGAAGATACATTCAAACTCACAAAACGTGCTCAACTCGGGCTGAAAATGCATTTAAAGGAATAAAAACTCAAATTGAGTGTCACGCCTAAACCAAAGGACTTATGCACACACTTCAACATGTATTTTGTTCAGGATGACCTCCTGAAGCCCATATGAGCATTAATTTGACCACACAACTCATTCCTATGAAGATACATTCAAAGTCAGAAAGCGCGCTCAGCTCGGGCTGAAAATGCATTTAATTTAAAGCAATAAAAACTCAAATTGAGTGTCACGCCTAAACCAAAGGACTTATGCACACACTTCAACATGTATTTAGTTCAGGATGACCACCTGAAGCCTAAATGAGCATTAATTTGACCACACAACTCATTCCTATGAAGATACATTCAAACTCACAAAACGTGCTCAACTCGGGCTGAAAATGCATTTAAAGCAATAAAAACTCAAATTGAGTGTCACGCCTAAACCAAAGGACTTATGCACACACTTCAACATGTATTTTGTTCAGGATGACCTCCTGAAGCCCATATGAGCATTAATTTGACCAAACAACTCATTCCTATGAAGATACATTCAAACACACAAAACGTGCTCAGCTCGGCCTGAAAATGCATTTAAAGCAATAAAAACTCAAATTGAGTGTCACGCCTAAACCAAAGGACTTATGCACACACTACAACATGTATTTTTTTCAGGGTGACCTCCTGAAGCCTAAATAAGCATTAATTTGACCACACAACTCATTCCTATGAAGATACATTCAAACTCACAAAACGCGCTCAGCTCGGGCTGAAAATGCATTTAAAGCAATAAAAACTCAAATTTAGTGTCACACCTAAACCAAAGGACTTATGCACACACTTCAACATGTATTTAGTTCAGGATGACATCCTGAAGCCCATATGAGCATTAATTTGTCTACACAACTCATTCCTATGAAGATACATTCAAACTCACAAAACGTGCTCAACTCGGGCTGAAAATGCATTTAAAGCAATAAAAACTCAAATTGAGTGTCACGCCTAAACCAAAGGACTTATGCACACACTTCAACATGTATTTTGTTCAGGGTGACCTCCTGAAGCCCATATGAGCATTAATTTGACTACAAAACTCATTCCTATGAAGATACATTCAAACTCACAAAACGTGCTCAGCTCGGGCTAAAAATGCATTTAAAGCAATAAAAACTCAAATTGAGTGTCACGCCTAAACCAAAGGACTTATGCACACACTTCAACATGTATTTTGTTCAGGATGACCACCTGACGCCTAAATGAGCATTAATTTGACCACACAACTCATTCCTATGAAGATACATTCAAAGTCAGAAAGCGCGCTCAGCTCGGGCTGAAAATGCATTTAATTTAAAGCAATAAAAACTCAAATTGAGTGTCACGCCTAAACCAAAGGACTTATGCACACACTTCAACATGTATTTAGTTCAGGATGACCACCTGAAGCCTAAATGAGCATTAATTTGACTACACAACTCATTCCTATGAAGATACATTCAAACTCACAAAACGTGCTCAGCTCGGGCTGAAAATGCATTTAAAGCAATTAAAACTCAAATTGAGTGTCACACCTAAACCAAAGGACTTATGCACACACTTCAACATGTATTTTGTTCAGGATGACCTCCTGAAGCCCATATGAGCATTAATTTGACTAAACAACTCATTCCTATAAAGATACATTCAAACTCACAAAACGTGCTCAGCTCGGGCTGAAAATGCATTTAAAGCAATAAAAACTCAAATTGAGTGTCACGCCTAAACCAAAGGACTTATGCACACACTTCAACATGTATTTTGTTCAGGATGACCTCCTGAAGCCCATATGAGCATTAATTTGACTACACAACTCATTCCTATGAAGATACATTCAAACTCACAAAACGTGCTCAGCTCGGGCTGAAAATGCATTTAAAGCAATAAAAACTCAAATTGAGTGTCACGCCTAAACCAAAGGACTTATGCACACACTTCAACATGTATTTTGTTCACGGTGACCACCTGAAGCCTAAATGAGCATTAATTTGACCACACAACTCATTCCTATGAAGATACATTCAAACTCACAAAACGTGCTCAACTCGGGCTGAAAATGCATTTAAAGCAATAAAAGCTCAAATTGAGTGTCACGCCTAAACCAAAGGACTTATGCACACACTTCAACATGTATTTTGTTCAGGATGACCTCCTGAAGCCCATATGAGCATTAATTTGACCACACAACTCATTCCTATGAAGATACATTCAAACACACAAAACGTGCTCAGCTCGGCCTGAAAATGCATTTAAAGCAATAAAAACTCAAATTGAGTGTCACGCCTAAACCAAAGGACTTATGCACACACTACAACATGTATTTTGTTCAGGGTGACCTCCTGAAGCCTAAATAAGCATTAATTTGACCACACAACTCATTCCTATGAAGATACATTCAAACTCACAAAACGTGCTCAGCTTGGGCTGAAAATGCATTTAAAGCAATAAAAACTCAAATTGAGTGTCACGCCTAAACCAAAGGACTTATGCACACACTTCAACATGTATTTTGTTCACGATGACCACCTGAAGCCTAAATGAGCATTAATTTGACCACACAACTCATTCCTATGAAGATACATTCAAACTCACAAAACGTGCTCAACTCGGGCTGAAAATGCATTTAAAGCAATAAAAGCTCAAATTGAGTGTCACGCCTAAACCAAAGGACTTATGCACACACTTCAACATGTATTTTGTTCAGGATGACCTCCTGAAGCCCATATGAGCATTAATTTGACCACACAACTCATTCCTATGAAGATACATTCAAACACACAAAACGTGCTCAGCTCGGCCTGAAAATGCATTTAAAGCAATAAAAACTCAAATTGAGTGTCACGCCTAAACCAAAGGACTTATGCACACACTTCAACATGTATTTTGTTCAGGATGACCACCTGACGCCGAAATGAGCATTAATTTGACCACACAACTCATTCCTATGAAGATACATTCAAACTCACAAAACGCGCTCAGCTCGGGCTGAAAATGCATTTAAAGCAATAAAAACTCAAATTGAGTGTCACGCCTAAACCAAAGGACTCATGCACACACTACAACATGTATTTTGTTCAGGGTGACCTCCTGAAGCCTAAATAAGCATTAATTTGACCACACAACTCATTCCTATGAAGATACATTCAAACTCACAAAACGCGCTCAGCTCGGGCTGAAAATGCATTTAAAGCAATAAAAACTCAAATTTAGTGTCACACCTAAACCAAAGGACTTATGCACACACTTCAACATGTATTTAGTTCAGGGTGACCTCCTGAAGCCTAAATAAGCATTAATTTGACCACACAACTCATTCCTATGAAGATACATTCAAACTCACAAAACGTGCTCAACTCGGGCTGAAAATGCATTTAAAGCAATAAAAATTCAAATTGAGTGTCACGCCTAAACCAAAGGACTTATGCACACACTTCAACATGTATTTTGTTCAGGATGACCTCCTGAAGCCCATATGAGCATTAATTTGACTACACAACTCATTCCTATGAAGATACATTCAAACTCACAAAACGTGCTCAGCTCGGGCTGAAAATGCATTTAAAGCAATAAAAACTCAAATTGAGTGTCACGCCTAAACCAAAGGACTTATGCACACACTTCAACATGTATTTTGTTCAGGATGACCACCTGACGCCCAAATGAGCATTAATTTGACCACACAACTCATTCCTATGAAGATACATTTAAAGTCAGAAAGCGCGCTCAGCTCGGGCTGAAAATGCATTTAATTTAAAGCAATAAAAACTCAAATTGAGTGTCACGCCTAAACCAAAGGACTTATGCACACACTTCAACATGTATTTAGTTCAGGATGACCACCTGAAGCCTAAATGAGCATTAATTTGACCACACAACTCATTCCTATGAAGATACATTCAAACTCACAAAACGTGCTCAGCTCGGGCTGAAAATGCATTTAAAGCAATAAAAACTCAAATTTAGTGTCACACCTAAACCAAAGGACTTATGCACACACTTCAACATGTATTTTGTTCAGGATGACCTCCTGAAGCCCATATGAGCATTAATTTGACCACACAACTCATTCCTATGAAGATACATTCAAACACACAAAACGTGCCCAGCTCGGCCTGAAAATGCATTTAAAGCAATAAAAACTCAAATTGAGTGTCACGCCTAAACCAAAGGACTTATGCACACACTTCAACATGTATTTTGTTCAGAATGACCACCTGACGCCTAAATGAGCATTAATTTGACCACACAACTCATTCCTATGAAGATACATTCAAACTCACAAAACGCGCTCAGCTCGGCCTGAAAATGCATTTAAAGCAATAAAAACTCAAATTGAGTGTCACGCCTAAACCAAAGGACTTATGCACACACTACAACATGTATTTTGTTCAGGGTGACCTCCTGAAGCCTAAATAAGCATTAATTTGACCACACAACTCATTCCTACGAAGATACATTCAAACTCACAAAACGCGCTCAGCTCGGGCTGAAAATGCATTTAAAGCAATAAAAACTCAAATTTAGTGTCACACCTAAACCAAAGGACTTATGCACACACTTCAACATGTATTTAGTTCAGGATGACATCCTGAAGCCCATATGAGCATTAATTTGTCTACAAAACTCATTCCTATGAAGATACATTCAAACTCACAAAACGTGCTCAACTCGGGCTGAAAATGCATTTAAAGCAATAAAAACTCAAATTGAGTGTCACGCCTAAACCAAAGGACTTATGCACACACTTCAACATGTATTTTGTTCAGGATGACCTCCTGAAGCCCATATGAGCATTAATTTGACTACACAACTCATTCCTATGAAGATACATTCAAACTCACAAAACGTGCTCAGCTCGGGCTGAAAATGCATTTAAAGCAATAAAAACTCAAATTGAGTGTCACGCCTAAACCAAAGGACTTATGCACACACTTCAACATGTATTTTGTTCAGGATGACCACCTGAAGCCTAAATGAGCATTAATTTAACCACACAACTCATTCCTATGAAGATACATTCAAACTCACAAAACGTGCTCAGCTCGGGCTGAAAATGCATTTAAAGCAATAAAAACTCAAATTGAGTGTCACGCCTAAACCAAAGGACTTATGCACACACTTCAACATGTATTTTGTTCACGATGACCACCTGAAGCCTAAATGAGCATTAATTTGACCACACAACTCATTCCTATGAAGATACATTCAAACTCACAAAACGTGCTCAACTCGGGCTGAAAATGCATTTAAAGCAATAAAAGCTCAAATTGAGTGTCACGCCTAAACCAAAGGACTTATGCACACACTTCAACATGTATTTTGTTCAGCATGACCTCCTGAAGCCCATATGAGCATTAATTTGACCACACAACTCATTCCTATGAAGATACATTCAAACACACAAAACGTGCTCAGCTCGGCCTGAAAATGCATTTAAAGCAATAAAAACTCAAATTGAGTGTCACGCCTAAACCAAAGGACTTATGCACACACTTCAACATGTATTTTGTTCAGGATGACCACCTGACGCCTAAATGAGCATTAATTTGACCACACAACTCATTCCTATGAAGATACATTCAAACTCACAAAACGCGCTCAGCTCGGGCTGAAAATGCATTTAAAGCAATAAAAACTCAAATTGAGTGTCACGCCTAAACCAAAGGACTTATGCACACACTACAACATGTATTTTGTTCAGGGTGACCTCCTGAAGCCTAAATAAGCATTAATTTGACCACACAACTCATTCCTATGAAGATACATTCAAACTCACAAAACGCGCTCAGCTCGGGCTGAAAATGCATTTAAAGCAATAAAAACTCAAATTTAGTGTCACACCTAAACCAAAGGACTTATGCACACACTTCAACATGTATTTAGTTCAGGATGACATCCTGAAGCCCATATGAGCATTAATTTGTCTACAAAACTCATTCCTATGAAGATACATTCAAACTCACAAAACGTGCTCAACTCGGGCTGAAAATGCATTTAAAGCAATAAAAACTCAAATTGAGTGTCACGCCTAAACCAAAGGACTTATGCACACACTTCAACATGTATTTTGTTCAGGATGACCTCCTGAAGCCCATATGAGCATTAATTTGACTACACAACTCATTCCTATGAAGATACATTCAAACTCACAAAACGTGCTCAGCTCGGGCTGAAAATGCATTTAAAGCAATAAAAACTCAAATTGAGTGTCACGCCTAAACCAAAGGACTTATGCACACACTTCAACATGTATTTTGTTCAGGATGACCACCTGACGCCCAAATGAGCATTAATTTGACCACACAACTCATTCCTATGAAGATACATTCAAAGTCAGAAAGCGCGCTCAGCTCGGGCTGAAAATGCATTTAATTTAAAGCAATAAAAACTCAAATTGAGTGTCACGCCTAAACCAAAGGACTTATGCACACACTTCAACATGTATTTAGTTCAGGATGACCACCTGAAGCCTAAATGAGCATTAATTTGACCACACAACTCATTCCTATGAAGATACATTCAAACTCACAAAACGTGCTCAGCTCGGGCTGAAAATGCATTTAAAGCAATAAAAACTCAAATTTAGTGTCACACCTAAACCAAAGGACTTATGCACACACTTCAACATGTATTTTGTTCAGGATGACCTCCTGAAGCCCATATGAGCATTAATTTGACCGCACAACTCATTCCTATGAAGATACATTCAAACACACAAAACGTGCTCAGCTCGGCCTGAAAATGCATTTAAAGCAATAAAAACTCAAATTGAGTGTCACGCCTAAACCAAAGGACTTATGCACACACTTCAACATGTATTTTGTTCAGAATGACCACCTGACGCCTAAATGAGCATTAATTTGACCACACAACTCATTCCTATGAAGATACATTCAAACTCACAAAACGCGCTCAGCTCGGCCTGAAAATGCATTTAAAGCAATAAAAACTCAAATTGAGTGTCACGCCTAAACCAAAGGACTTATGCACACACTACAACATGTATTTTGTTCAGGGTGACCTCCTGAAGCCTAAATAAGCATTAATTTGACCACACAACTCATTCCTATGAAGATACATTCAAACTCACAAAACGCGCTCAGCTCGGGCTGAAAATGCATTTAAAGCAATAAAAACTCAAATTTAGTGTCACACCTAAACCAAAGGACTTATGCACACACTTCAACATGTATTTAGTTCAGGATGACATCCTGAAGCCCATATGAGCATTAATTTGTCTACAAAACTCAATCCTATGAAGATACATTCAAACTCACAAAACGTGCTCAACTCGGGCTGAAAATGCATTTAAAGCAATAAAAACTCAAATTGAGTGTCACGCCTAAACCAAAGGACTTATGCACACACTTCAACATGTATTTTGTTCAGGATGACCTCCTGAAGCCCATATGAGCATTAATTTGACTACACAACTCATTCCTATGAAGATACATTCAAACTCACAAAACGTGCTCAGCTCGGGCTGAAAATGCATTTAAAGCAATAAAAACTCAAATTGAGTGTCACGCCTAAACCAAAGGACTTATGCACACACTTCAACATGTATTTAGTTCAGGATGACCACCTGAAGCCTAAATGAGCATTAATTTGACCACACAACTCATTCCTATGAAGATACATTCAAACTCACAAAACGTGCTCAGCTCGGGCTGAAAATGCATTTAAAGCAATAAAAACTCAAATTTAGTGTCACACCTAAACCAAAGGACTTATGCACACACTTCAACATGTATTTTGTTCAGGATGACCTCCTGAAGCCCATATGAGCATTAATTTGACCGCACAACTCATTCCTATGAAGATACATTCAAACACACAAAACGTGCTCAGCTCGGCCTGAAAATGCATTTAAAGCAATAAAAACTCAAATTGAGTGTCACGCCTAAACCAAAGGACTTATGCACACACTTCAACATGTATTTTGTTCAGAATGACCACCTGACGCCTAAATGAGCATTAATTTGACCACACAACTCATTCCTATGAAGATACATTCAAACTCACAAAACGCGCTCAGCTCGGCCTGAAAATGCATTTAAAGCAATAAAAACTCAAATTGAGTGTCACGCCTAAACCAAAGGACTTATGCACACACTACAACATGTATTTTGTTCAGGGTGACCTCCTGAAGCCTAAATAAGCATTAATTTGACCACACAACTCATTCCTATGAAGATACATTCAAACTCACAAAACGCGCTCAGCTCGGGCTGAAAATGCATTTAAAGCAATAAAAACTCAAATTTAGTGTCACACCTAAACCAAAGGACTTATGCACACACTTCAACATGTATTTAGTTCAGGATGACATCCTGAAGCCCATATGAGCATTAATTTGTCTACAAAACTCAATCCTATGAAGATACATTCAAACTCACAAAACGTGCTCAACTCGGGCTGAAAATGCATTTAAAGCAATAAAAACTCAAATTGAGTGTCACGCCTAAACCAAAGGACTTATGCACACACTTCAACATGTATTTTGTTCAGGATGACCACCTGACGCCTAAATGAGCATTAATTTGACCACACAACTCATTCCTATGAAGATACATTCAAAGTCAGAAAGCGCGCTCAGCTCGGGCTGAAAATGCATTTAATTTTAAGCAATAAAAACTCAAATTGAGTGTCACGCCTAAACCAAAGGACTTATGCACACACTTCAACATGTATTTAGTTCAGGATGACCACCTGAAGCCTAAATGAGCATTAATTTGACCACACAACTCATTCCTATGAAGATACATTCAAACTCACAAAACGTGCTCAGCTCGGGCTGAAAATGCATTTAAAGCAATAAAAACTCAAATTGAGTGTCACACCTAAACCAAAGGACTTATGCACACACTTCAGCATGTATTTTGTTCAGGATGACCTCCTGAAGCCCATATGAGCATTAATTTGACTACAGAACTCATTCCTATGAAGATCCATTCAAACTCACAAAACGTGCTCAGCTCGGGCTGAAAATGCATTTAAAGCAATAAAAACTCAAATTGAGTGTCACGCCTAAACCAAAGGACTTATGCACACACTTCAACATGTATTTAGTTCAGGATGACCACCTGAAGCCTAAATGAGCATTAATTTGACCACACAACTCATTCCTATGAAGATACATTCAAACTCACAAAACGTGCTCAGCTCGGGCTGAAAATGCATTTAAAGCAATAAAAACTCAAATTGAGTGTCACACCTAAACCAAAGGACTTATGCACACACTTCAACATGTATTTTGTTCAGGATGACCTTCTGAAGCCCATATGAAAATTAATTTGACTACACAACTCATTCCAATGAAGATACATTCAAACTCACAAAACGTGCTCAGCTCGGGCTGAAAATGCATTTAAAGCAATAAAAACTCAAATTGAGTGTCACGCCTAAACCAAAGGACTTATGCACACACTTCAACATGTATTTTGTTCACGATGACCACCTGAAGCCTAAATGAGCATTAATTTGACCACACAACTCATTCCTATGAAGATACATTCAAACTCACAAAACGTCCTCAACTCGGGCTGAAAATGCATTTAAAGCAATAAAAGCTCAAATTGAGTGTCACGCCTAAACCAAAGGACTTATGCACACACTTCAACATGTATTTTGTTCAGGATGACCTCCTGAAGCCCATATGAGCATTAATTTGACCACACAACTCATTCCTATGAAGATACATTCAAACACACAAAACGTGCTCAGCTCGGCCTGAAAATGCATTTAAAGCAATAAAAACTCAAATTGAGTGTCACGCCCAAAACAAAGGACTTATGCACACACTTCAACATGTATTTTGTTCAGGATGACCTCCTGAAGCCCATATGAGCATTAATTTGACCACACAACTCATTCCTATGAAGATACATTCAAACTCACAAAACGTGCTCAGCTTGGGCTGAAAATGCATTTAAAGCAATAAAAACTCAAATTGAGTGTCACGCCTAAACCAAAGGACTTATGCACACACTTCAACATGTATTTTGTTCACGATGACCACCTGAAGCCTAAATGAGCATTAATTTGACCACACAACTCATTCCTATGAAGATACATTCAAACTCACAAAACGTGCTCAACTCGGGCTGAAAATGCATTTAAAGCAATAAAAGCTCAAATTGAGTGTCACGCCTAAACCAAAGGACTTATGCAAACACTTCAACATGTATTTTGTTCAGGATGACCTCCTGAAGCCCATATGAGCATTAATTTGACCACACAACTCATTGCTATGAAGATACATTCAAACACACAAAACGTGCTCAGCTCGGCCTGAAAATGCATTTAAAGCAATAAAAACTCAAATTGAGTGTCACGCCCAAACCAAAGGACTTTTGCACACACTTCAACATGTATTTAGTTCAGGATGACCACCTGAAGCCTAAATGAGCATTATTTTGACCACATAACTCATTCCTATGAAGATACATTCAAACTCACAAAACGTGCTCATCTCGGGCTGAAAATGCATTTAAAGCAATAAAAACTCAAATTGAGTGTCACGCCTAAACCAAAGGACTTATGCACACACTTCAACATGTATTTTGTTCAGGATGACCACCTGAAGCCTAAATGAGCATTAATTTGACCACACAACTCATTCTATGAAGATACATTCAAACTCACAAAACGTGCTCAGCTCAGGCTGAAAATGCATTTAAAGCAATAAAAACTCAAATTGAGTGTCACGCCTAAACCAAAGGACTTATGCACACACTTCAACATGTATTTTGTTCAGGATGACCACCTGAAGCCTAAATGAGCATTAATTTGACCACACAACTCATTCCTATGAAGATACATTCAAACTCACAAAACGTGCTCAGCTCGGGCTGAAAATGCATTTAAAGCAATAAAAACTCAAATTGAGTGTCACGCCTAAACCAAAGGACTTATGCACACACTTCAACATGTATTTTGTTCAGGATGACCACCTGAAGCCTAAATGAGCATTAATTTGACCACACAACTCATTCCTATGAAGATACATTCAAACTCACAAAACGTGCTCAACTCGGGCTGAAAATGCATTTAAAGCAATAAAAAATTAAATTGAGTGTCACGCCTAAACCAAAGGACTTATGCACACACTTCAACATGTATTTTGTTCAGGATGACCACCTGAAGCCTAAATGAGCATTAATTTGACCACACAACTCATTCTATGAAGATACATTCAAACTCACAAAACGTGCTCAGCTCAGGCTGAAAATGCATTTAAAGCAATAAAAACTCAAATTGAGTGTCACGCCTAAACCAAAGGACTTATGCACACACTTCAACATGTATTTTGTTCAGGATGACCACCTGACGCCTAAATGAGCATTAATTTGACCACACAACTCATTCCTATGAAGATACATTCAAACTCACAAAACGCGCTCAGCTCGGGCTGAAAATGCATTTAAAGCAATAAAAACTCAAATTGAGTGTAACGCCTAAACCAAAGGACTTATGCACACACTACAACATGTATTTTGTTCAGGGTGACCTCCTGAAGCCTAAATAAGCATTAATTTGACCACACAACTCATTCCTATGAAGATACATTCAAACTCACAAAACGCGCTCAGCTCGGGCTGAAAATGCATTTAAAGCAATAAAAACTCAAATTTAGTGTCACACCTAAACCAAAGGACTTATGCACACACTTCAACATGTATTTAGTTCAGGATGACATCCTGAAGCCCATATGAGCATTAATTTGTCTACACAACTCATTCCTATGAAGATACATTCAAACTCACAAAACGTGCTCAACTCGGGCTGAAAATGCATTTAAAGCAATAAAAACTCAAATTGAGTGTCACGCCTAAACCAAAGGACTTATGCACACACTTCAACATGTATTTAGTTCAGGATGACCACCTGAAGCCTAAATGAGCATTAATTTGACCACACAACTCATTCCTATGAAGATACATTCAAACTCACAAAACGTGCTCAGCTCGGGCTGAAAATGCATTTAAAGCAATAAAAACTCAAATTGAGTGTCACACCTAAACCAAAGGACTTATGCACACACTTCAACATGTATTTTGTTCAGGATGACCTTGAAGCCCATATGAGCATTAATTTGACTACACAACTCATTCCTATGAAGATACATTCAAACTCACAAAACGTGCTCAGCTCGGGCTAAAAATGCATTTAAAGCAATAAAAACTCAAATTGAGTGTCAGGCCTAAACCAAAGGACTTATGCACACACTTCAACATGTATTTTGTTCAGGATGACCTCCTGAAGCCCAAATCAGCAATAATTTGACCACACAACTCATACCTATGAAGATACATTCAAAGTCAGAAAGCGCGCTCAGCTCGGGCTGAAAATGCATTTAATTTAAAGCAATAAAAACTCAAATTGAGTGTCACGCCTAAACCAAAGGACTTATGCACACACTTCAACATGGATTTAGTTCAGGATGACCACCTGAAGCCTAAATGAGCATTAATTTGACCACACAACTCATTCCTATGAAGATACATTCAAACTCACAAAACGCGCTCAGCTCGGGCTGAAAATGCATTTAAAGCAATAAAAACTCAAATTTAGTGTCACACCTAAACCAAAGGACTTATGCACACACTTCAACATGTATTTAGTTCAGGATGACATCCTGAAGCCCATATGAGCATTAATTTGACTACACAACTCATTCCTATGAAGATACATTCAAACTAAAAAAACGTGCTCAGCTCGGGCTGAAAATGCTTTTAAAGCAATAAAAACTCAAATTGAGTGTCACGCCTAAACCAAAGGACTTATGCACACACTTCAACATGTATTTTGTTCAGGATGACCTCCTGAAGCCCATATGAGCATTAATTTGACCACACAACTCATTCCTATGAAGATACATTCAAACTCACAAAACGTGCTCAGCTCGGGCTGAAAATGCATTTAAAGCAATAAAAACTCAAATTGAGTGTCACGCCTAAACCAAAGGACTTATGCACACAGTTCAACATGTATTTAGTTCAGGATGACCACCTGAAGCCTAAATGAGCATTAATTTGACCACACAACTCATTCCTATGAAGATACATTCAAACTCACAAAACGTGCTCAGCTCGGGCTGAAAATGCATTTAAAGCAATAAAAACTCAAATTGAGTGTCACGCCTAAACCAAAGGACTTATGCACACACTTCAACATGTATTTTGTTCAGGATGACCTTCTGAAGCCCATATGAGCATTAATTTGACTACACAACTCATTCCTATGAAGATACATTCAAACTCACAAAACGTGCTCAGCTCGGGCTGAAAATGCATTTAAAGCAATAAAAACTCAAATTGAGTGTCACGCCTAAACCAAAGGACTTATGCACACACTTCAACATGTATTTTGTTCAGGATGACCTCCTGAAGCCTAAATAAGCAATAATTTGACCACACAACTCATTCCTATGAAGATACATTCAAAGTCAGAAAGCGCGCTCAGCTCGGGCTGAAAATGCATTTAATTTAAAGCAATAAAAACTCAAATTGAGTGTCACACCTAAACCTAAGGACTTATGCACACACTTCAACATGTATTTTGTTCAGGATGACCTCCTGAAGCCCATATGAGCATTAATTTGACTACACAACTCATTCCTATGAAGATACATTCAAACACACAAAACGTGCTCAGCTCGGCCTGAAAATGCATTTAAAGCAATAAAAACTCAAATTGAGTGTCACACCTAAACCAAAAGAATTATGCACACACTTCAACATGTATATTGTTCAGGATGACCACCTGAAGCCTAAATGAGCATTAATTTGACCACACAACTCATTCTATGAAGATACATTCAAACTCACAAAACGTGCTCAGCTCGGGCTGAAAATGCATTTAAAGCAATAAAAACTCAAATTGAGTGTCACGCCTAAACCAAAGGACTTATGCACACACTTCAACATGTATTTTGTTCAGGATGACCTCCTGAAGCCTAAATGAGCAATAATTTGACCACACAACTCATTCCTATGAAGATACATTCAAACTCAAAAAACGTGCTCAGCTCGGGCTAAAAATGCATTTAAAGCAATAAAAACTCAAATTGAGTGTCACACCTAAACCAAAGGACTTATGCACACACTTCAACATGTATTTTGTTCAGGATGACCTCCTGAAGCCCATATGAGCATTAATTTGACCACACAACTCATTCCTATGAAGATACATTCAAACTCACAAAACGTGCTCAGCTCGGGCTGAAAATGCATTTAAAGCAATAAAACTCAAATTGAGTGTCACACCTAAACCAAAGGACTTATGCACACACTTCAACATGTATTTTGTTCAGGATGACCTCCTGAAGCCCATATGAGCATTAATTTGACCACACAACTCATTCCTATGAAGATACATTCAAACTCACAAAACGTGCTCAGCTCGGGCTGAAAATGCATTTAAAGCAATAAAACTCAAATTGAGTGTCACACCTAAACTAAAGGACTTATTCACACACTTCAACATGTATTTTGTTCAGGATGACCTCCTGAAGCCCATATGAGCATTAATTTGACCACACAACTCATTCCTATGAAGATACATTAAAAGTCAGAAAGCGCGCTCAGCTCGGGCTGAAAATGCATTTAATTTAAAGCAATAAAAACTCAAATTGAGTGTCACGCCTAAACCAAAGGACTTATGCACACACTTCAACATGTATTTTGTTCAGGATGACCTCCTGAAGCCCATATGAGCATTAATTTGACCACACAACTCATTCCTATGAAGATACATTCAAAGTCAGAAAGCGCGCTCAGCTCGGGCTGAAAATGCATTTAAAGCAATAAAAACTCAAATTGAGTGTCACGCCTAAACCAAAGGACTTATGCACACACTTCAACATGTATTTTGTTCAGGATGACCTCCTGAAGCCTAAATGAGCAATAATTTGACAACACAACTCATTCCTATGAAGATACATTCAAAGTCAGAAAGCGCGCTCAGCTCGGGCTGAAAATGCATTTATAATAATAATAATAATAATGCATTTTATTTAAAAGCGCCTTTCATGCCACCCAAGGACACTGTACAGACAATAAGAAAATACAATGTAAAAATTAGTAAACGAGATATTATATAAAAACAGGACATAAAATCATAAAATCATAAAAACATAGGAAATGGAAGAGCTATGTGTTGTAGGCAATCCTGAACAGGTGTGTTTTTAGACGGGACTTGAAAGTGGAAAGAGGTGTGCAGTTTTGGAGGTCCGGAGGTAGGTTGTTCCAGAGCTTTGGAGCAGCGTGACTGAAGGCTCTGGCTCCCATGGTGCTCAGTCGGGCAGGGGGCACTGACAGGCGGAGGGAGGACGAGGATCTGAGGGAGCGAGAGGGGATATGCACCTGGAGAAGGTCGGATAGGTAAGGAGGGGCCAGGTTGTGGATGGCCATATATGTATATAGAAGCAGTTTGTAATTTATGCGATGTTGAACAGGGAGCCAGTGAAGCTGTTGGAGAACGGGGGTGATGTGCTGCTGGGAAGATGTTTTTGTGATGATGCGAGCAGAGGCGTTTTGGACCAGCTGGATTTTATGAAGGGACTTTTGAGGTAGGCCGAAGAGGAGAGCGTTGCAGTAATCAAGGCGGGATGTGACAAGACTGTGGACAAGAATAGCAGTGGTGCGGGGGGTGAGGGAAGGGCGAAGTCTGGTAATATTGCGGAGGTGGAAATAAGCAGTGCGGGTGATGGTGTTGATATGCGAGTGGAAGGTGAGCATGCTATCCAGGATGACACCCAGACTCTTAACCTGGGGGGAGGGGGACACTAGGGAGCTGTCAATGTTGAAGGAAAAACTGTTTACTTTGGATAAAGTGGATGTGGTGCCAAGAAGGAGGACTTCCGTTTTATTAGTATTTAATTTAAGAAAGTTTGTTGTGAACCATGTTTTGAGTTCGGAGAGGCAAGAGGTGAGGGAGGGGGGTGGGAGTATGGAGTTTGGCTTGCAGGAGAGGTAGAGCTGGGTGTCATCAGCAAAGCAGTGAAAGTGGATATTAAATTTGCGGAGGATATGGCCAAGAGGCAGGAGGTAGATGATGAAGAGAAGGGGACCTAGGACAGATCCCTGTGGTACACCTGTGGTGACTGGGGAGGGCTTTGAGGTGAAGGATTTGAGCTGGACAAACTGAGTGCGGCCAGTGAGGTAGGAGTGGAACCAACTGAGGGGAGTGTGGGAGAGACCAATGGAGGAGAGTCTATTGAGGAGGATAGGGTGAGAGATTGTGTCAAAGGCAGCGCTCAAGTCTAAGAGGATGAGGATGGATACTAAACCGGAATCAGATGCTATGATGCTATGCTATTTAAAGCAATAAAAACTCAAATTGAGTGTCACGCCTAAACCAAAGGACTTATGCACACACTTCAACATGTATTTAGTTCAGGATGACCACCTGAAGCCTAAATGAGCATTAATTTGACTACACAACTCATTCCTATGAAGATACATTCAAACTCACAAAACGTGCTCAGCTCGGGCTGAAAATGCATTTAAAGCAATAAAAACTCAAAGTGAGTGTCACACCTAAACCAAAGGACTTATGCACACACTTCAACATGTATTTTGTTCAGGATGACCTCCTGAAGCCCATATGAGCATTAATTTGACTACACAACTCATTCCTATAAAGATACATTCAAACTCACAAAACGTGCTCAGCTCGGGCTGAAAATGCATTTAAAGCAATAAAAACTCAAATTGAGTGTCACGCCTAAACCAAAGGACTTATGCCCACACTTCAACATGTATTTAGTTCAGGATGACCACCTGAAGCCTAAATGAGCATTAATTTGACCACACAACTCATTCCTATGAAGATACATTCAAACTCGGAAAACGTACTCAGCTCGGGCTGAAAATGCATTTAAAGCAATAAAAACTCAAATTGAGTGTCACGCCTAAACCAAAGGACTTATGCACACACTTCAACATGTATTTTGTTCAGGATGACCACCTGAAGCCTAAATGAGCATTAATTTGACCACACAACTCATTCCTATGAAGATACATTCAAAGTCAGAAAACGTGCTCAGCTCGGGCTGAAAATGCATTTAATTTAAAGCAATAAAAACTCAAATTGAGTGTCACGCCTAAACCAAAGGACTTATGCACACACTTCAACATGTATTTTGTTCAGGATGACCTCCTGAAGCCTAAATAAGCATTAATTTGACCACACAACTCATTCCTATGACGATACATTCAAACTCACAAAACGCGCTCAGCTCGGGCTGAAAATGCATTTAAAGCAATAAAAACTCAAATTGAGTGTCACACCTAAACCGAAGGACTTATGCACACACTTCAACATGTATTTAGTTCAGGATGACCACCTGAAGCCTAAATGAGCATTAATTTGACCACACAACTCATTCCTATGAAGATACATTCAAACTCACAAAACGTGCTCAGCTCGGGCTGAAAATGCATTTAAAGCAATAAAAACTCAAATTGAGTGTCACGCCTAAACCAAAGGACTTATGCACACACTTCAACATGTATTTTGTTCAGGATGACCTTCTGAACCCCATATGAGCATTAATTTGACTACACAACTCATTCCTATGAAGATACATTCAAACTCACAAAACGTGCTCAGCTCGGGCTGAAAATGCATTTAAAGCAATAAAATCTCAAATTGAGTGTCACGCCTAAACCAAAGGACTTATGCACACACTTCAACATGTATTTTATTCAGGATGACCTCCTGGAGCCTAAATAAGCATTAATTTGACCACACAACTCATTCCTATGAAGATACATTCAAACTCACAAAACGCGCTCAGCTCGGGCTGAAAATGCATTTAAAGCAATAAAAACTCAAATTGAGTTTCACACCTAAACCAAAGGACTTATGCACACACTTCAACATGTATTTAGTTCAGGATGACCACCTGAAGCCTAAATGGGCATTAATTTGACCACACAACTCATTCCTATGAAGATACATTCAAACTCACAAAACGTGCTCAGCTCGGGCTGAAAATGCATTTAAAGCAATAAAAACTCAAATTGAGTGTCACGCCTAAACCAAAGGACTTATGCACACACTTCAACATGTATTTAGTTCAGGATGACCACCTGAAGCCTAAATGAGCATTAATTTGACCACAAAACTCATTCCTATGAAGATACATTCAAACTCACAAAACGTGCTCAGCTCGGGCTGAAAATGCATTTAAAGCAATAAAACTCAAATTGAGTGTCACACCTAAACCAAAGGACTTATGCACACACTTCAACATGTATTTTGTTCAGGATGACCTCCTGAAGCCCATATGAGCATTAATTTGACCACACAACTCATTCCTATGAAGATACATTCAAACTCACAAAACGTGCTCAGCTCGGGCTGAAAATGCATTTAAAGCAATAAAACTCAAATTGAGTGTCACACCTAAACTAAAGGACTTATTCACACACTTCAACATGTATTTTGTTCAGGATGACCTCCTGAAGCCCATATGAGCATTAATTTGACCACACAACTCATTCCTATGAAGACACATTAAAAGTCAGAAAGCGCGCTCAGCTCGGGCTGAAAATGCATTTAATTTAAAGCAATAAAAACTCAAATTGAGTGTCACGCCTAAACCAAAGGACTTATGCACACACTTCAACATGTATTTTGTTCAGGATGACCTCCTGAAGCCCATATGAGCATTAATTTGACCACACAACTCATTCCTATGAAGATACATTCAAAGTCAGAAAGCGCGCTCAGCTCGGGCTGAAAATGCATTTAAAGCAATAAAAACTCAAATTGAGTGTCACGCCTAAACCAAAGGACTTATGCACACACTTCAACATGTATTTTGTTCAGGATGACCTCCTGAAGCCTAAATGAGCAATAATTTGACAACACAACTCATTCCTATGAAGATACATTCAAAGTCAGAAAGCGCGCTCAGCTCGGGCTGAAAATGCATTTAAAGCAATAAAAACTCAAATTGAGTGTCACGCCTAAACCAAAGGACTTATGCACACACTTCAACATGTATTTAGTTCAGGATGACCACCTGAAGCCTAAATGAGCATTAATTTGACTACACAACTCATTCCTATGAAGATACATTCAAACTCACAAAACGTGCTCAGCTCGGGCTGAAAATGCATTTAAAGCAATAAAAACTCAAAGTGAGTGTCACACCTAAACCAAAGGACTTATGCACACACTTCAACATGTATTTTGTTCAGGATGACCTCCTGAAGCCCATATGAGCATTAATTTGACTACACAACTCATTCCTATAAAGATACATTCAAACTCACAAAACGTGCTCAGCTCGGGCTGAAAATGCATTTAAAGCAATAAAAACTCAAATTGAGTGTCACGCCTAAACCAAAGGACTTATGCCCACACTTCAACATGTATTTAGTTCAGGATGACCACCTGAAGCCTAAATGAGCATTAATTTGACCACACAACTCATTCCTATGAAGATACATTCAAACTCGGAAAACGTACTCAGCTCGGGCTGAAAATGCATTTAAAGCAATAAAAACTCAAATTGAGTGTCACGCCTAAACCAAAGGACTTATGCACACACTTCAACATGTATTTTGTTCAGGATGACCACCTGAAGCCTAAATGAGCATTAATTTGACCACACAACTCATTCCTATGAAGATACATTCAAAGTCAGAAAACGTGCTCAGCTCGGGCTGAAAATGCATTTAATTTAAAGCAATAAAAACTCAAATTGAGTGTCACGCCTAAACCAAAGGACTTATGCACACACTTCAACATGTATTTTGTTCAGGATGACCTCCTGAAGCCTAAATAAGCATTAATTTGACCACACAACTCATTCCTATGACGATACATTCAAACTCACAAAACGCGCTCAGCTCGGGCTGAAAATGCATTTAAAGCAATAAAAACTCAAATTGAGTGTCACACCTAAACCGAAGGACTTATGCACACACTTCAACATGTATTTAGTTCAGGATGACCACCTGAAGCCTAAATGAGCATTAATTTGACCACACAACTCATTCCTATGAAGATACATTCAAACTCACAAAACGTGCTCAGCTCGGGCTGAAAATGCATTTAAAGCAATAAAAACTCAAATTGAGTGTCACGCCTAAACCAAAGGACTTATGCACACACTTCAACATGTATTTTGTTCAGGATGACCTTCTGAACCCCATATGAGCATTAATTTGACTACACAACTCATTCCTATGAAGATACATTCAAACTCACAAAACGTGCTCAGCTCGGGCTGAAAATGCATTTAAAGCAATAAAATCTCAAATTGAGTGTCACGCCTAAACCAAAGGACTTATGCACACACTTCAACATGTATTTTATTCAGGATGACCTCCTGGAGCCTAAATAAGCATTAATTTGACCACACAACTCATTCCTATGAAGATACATTCAAACTCACAAAACGCGCTCAGCTCGGGCTGAAAATGCATTTAAAGCAATAAAAACTCAAATTGAGTTTCACACCTAAACCAAAGGACTTATGCACACACTTCAACATGTATTTAGTTCAGGATGACCACCTGAAGCCTAAATGGGCATTAATTTGACCACACAACTCATTCCTATGAAGATACATTCAAACTCACAAAACGTGCTCAGCTCGGGCTGAAAATGCATTTAAAGCAATAAAAACTCAAATTGAGTGTCACGCCTAAACCAAAGGACTTATGCACACACTTCAACATGTATTTAGTTCAGGATGACCACCTGAAGCCTAAATGAGCATTAATTTGACCACAAAACTCATTCCTATGAAGATACATTCAAACTCACAAAACGTGCTCAACTCGGGCTGAAAATGCATTTAAAGGAATAAAAACTCAAATTGAGTGTCACGCCTAAACCAAAGGACTTATGCACACACTTCAACATGTATTTAGTTCAGGATGACATCCTGAAGCCCATATGAGCATTAATTTGACTACACAACTCATTCCTATGAAGATACATTCAAACTCACAAAACGTGCTCAGCTCGGGCTGAAAATGCATTTAAAGCAATAAAAACTCAAATTGAGTGTCACGCCTAAACCAAAGGACTTATGCACACACTTCAACATGTATTTTGTTCAGGATGACCACCTGACGCCTAAATGAGCATTAATTTGACCACACAACTCATTCCTATGAAGATACATTCAAAGTCAGAAAGCGCGCTCAGCTCGGGCTGAAAATGCATTTAATTTAAAGCAATAAAAACTCAAATTGAGTGTCACGCCTAAACCAAAGGACTTATGCACACACTTCAACATGTATTTAGTTCAGGATGACCACCTGAAGCCTAAATGAGCATTAATTTGACCACACAACTCATTCCTATGAAGATACATTCAAACTCACAAAACGTGCTCAGCTTGGGCTGAAAATGCATTTAAAGCAATAAAAACTCAAATTGAGTGTCACACCTAAACCAAAGGACTTATGCACACACTTCAACATGTATTTTGTTCAGGATGACCTCCTGAAGCCCATATGAGCATTAATTTGACTACACAACTCATTCTATGAAGATACATTCAAACTGACAAAACGTGCTCAGCTCGGGCTGAAAATGCATTTAAAGCAATAAAAACTCAAATTGAGTGTCACGCCTAAACCAAAGGACTTATGCACACACTTCAACATGTATTTTGTTCAGGATGACCTCCTGAAGCCCATATGAGGATTAATTTGACTACACAACTCATTCCTATGAAGATACATTCAAACTCACAAAACGTGCTCAACTCGGGCTGAAAATGCATTTAAAGCAATAAAAACTCAAATTGAGTGTCACGCCTAAACCAAAGGACTTATGCACACACTTCAACATGTATTTAGTTCAGGATGACATCCTGAAGCCCATATGAGCATTAATTTGACTACACAACTCATTCCTATGAAGACACATTCAAACTCACAAAACGTGCTCAGCTCGGGCTGAAAATGCATTTAAAGCAATAAAAACTCAAATTGAGTGTCACGCCTAAACCAAAGGACTTATGCACACACTTCAACATGTATTTTGTTCAGGATGACCACCTGACGCCTAAATGAGCATTAATTTGACCACACAACTCATTCCTATGAAGATACATTCAAAGTCAGAAAGCGCGCTCAGCTTGGGCTGAAAATGCATTTAATTTAAAGCAATAAAAACTCAAATTGAGTGTCACGCCTAAACCAAAGGACTTATGCACACACTTCAACATGTATTTAGTTCAGGATGACCACCTGAAGCCTAAATGAGCATTAATTTGACCACACAACTCATTCCTATGAAGATACATTCAAACTCACAAAACGTGCTCAGCTTGGGCTGAAAATGCATTTAAAGCAATAAAAACTCAAATTGAGTGTCACACCTAAACCAAAGGACTTATGCCCACCCTTCAACATGTATTTTGTTCAGGATGACCTCCTGAAGCCCATATGAGCATTAATTTGACTACACAACTCATTCCTATGAAGATACATTCAAACTCACAAAACGTGCTCAGCTCGGGCTGAAAATGCATTTAAAGCAATAAAAACT
This sequence comes from Hippocampus guttulatus, assembly GCF_054856545.1. NCBI lineage: Eukaryota > Metazoa > Chordata > Actinopteri > Syngnathiformes > Syngnathidae > Hippocampus > Hippocampus guttulatus. The sequence goes on along the minus strand of NW_028233883.1, from coordinate 1,219,068 downwards.
CAAATTGAGTGTCACGCCTAAACCAAAGGACTTATGCACACACTTCAACATGTATTTAGTTCAGGATGACCACCTGAAGCCTAAATGAGCATTAATTTGACCACACAACTCATTCCTATGAAAATACATTCAAACTCACAAAACGTGCTCAACTCGGGCTGAAAATGCATTTAAAGCAATAAAAACTCAAATTGAGTGTCACGCCTAAACCAAAGGACTTATGCACACACTTCAACATGTATTTAGTTCAGGATGACATCCTGAAGCCCATATGAGCATTAATTTGACTACACAACTCATTCCTATGAAGATACATTCAAACTCACAAAACGTGCTCAGCTCGGGCTGAAAATGCATTTAAAGCAATAAAAACTCAAATTGAGTGTCACGCCTAAACCAAAGGACTTATGCACACACTTCAACATGTATTTTGTTCAGGATGACCTCCTGAAGCCCATATGAGCATTAATTTGACTACACAACTCATTCCTATGAAGATACATTCAAACTCACAAAACATGCTCAGCTCGGGCTGAAAATGCATTTAAAGCAATAAAAACTCAAATTGAGTGTCACGCCTAAACCAAAGGACCTATGCACACACTTCAACATGTATTTTGTTCACGATGACCACCTGAAGCCTAAATGAGCATTAATTTGACCACACAACTCATTCCTATGAAGATACATTCAAACTCACAAAACGTGCTCAACTCGGGCTGAAAATGCATTTAAAGCAATAAAAACTCAAATTGAGTGTCAAGCCTAAACCAAAGGATTATGCACACACTTCAACATGTATTTTGTTCAGGATGACCTCCTGAAGCCCATATGAGCATTAATTTGACCACACAACTCATTCCTATGAAGATACATTCAAACACACAAAACGTGCTCAGCTCGGCCTGAAAATGCATTTAAAGCAATAAAAACTCAAATTGAGTGTCACGCCTAAACCAAAGGACTTATGCACACACTTCAACATGTATTTTGTTCAGGATGACCACCTGACGCCTAAATGAGCATTAATTTGACCACACAACTCATTCCTATGAAGATACATTCAAACTCACAAAACGTGCTCAGCTCGGGCTGGAAATGCATTTAAAGCAATAAAAACTCAAATTGAGTGTCACGCCTAAACCAAAGGACTTATGCACACACTTCAACATGTATTTTGTTCAGGATGACCACCTGACGCCTAAATGAGCATTAATTTGACCACACAACTCATTCCTATGAAGATACATTCAAACTCACAAAACGTGCTCAGCTCGGGCTGGAAATGCATTTAAAGCAATAAAAACTCAAATTGAGTGTCACGCCTAAACCAAAGGACCTATGCACACACTTCAACATGTATTTTGTTCACGATGACCACCTGAAGCCTAAATGAGCATTAATTTGACCACACAACTCATTCCTATGAAGATACATTCAAACTCACAAAACGTGCTCAACTCGGGCTGAAAATGCATTTAAAGCAATAAAAACTCAAATTGAGTGTCAAGCCTAAACCAAAGGATTATGCACACACTTCAACATGTATTTTGTTCAGGATGACCTCCTGAAGCCCATATGAGCATTAATTTGACCACACAACTCATTCCTATGAAGATACATTCAAACACACAAAACGTGCTCAGCTCGGCCTGAAAATGCATTTAAAGCAATAAAAACTCAAATTGAGTGTCACGCCTAAACCAAAGGATTTATGCACACACTTCAACATGTATTTTGTTCAGGATGACCACCTGACGCCTAAATGAGCATTAATTTGACCACACAACTCATTCCTATGAAGATACATTCAAACTCACAAAACGTGCTCAGCTCGGGCTGGAAATGCATTTAAAGCAATAAAAACTCAAATTGAGTGTCACGCCTAAACCAAAGGACTTATGCACACACTTCAACATGTATTTTGTTCAGGATGACCACCTGACGCCTAAATGAGCATTAATTTGACCACACAACTCATTCCTATGAAGATACATTCAAACTCACAAAACGTGCTCAGCTCGGGCTGGAAATGCATTTAAAGCAATAAAAACTCAAATTGAGTGTCACGCCTAAACCAAAGGACTTATGCACACACTTCAACATGTATTTTGTTCAGGATGACCACCTGACGCCTAAATGAGCATTAATTTGACCACACAACTCATTCCTATGAAGATACATTCAAAGTCAGAAAGTGCGCTCAGCTCGGGCTGAAAATGCATTTAATTTAAAGCAATAAAAACTCAAATTGAGTGTCACGCCTAAACCAAAGGACTTATGCACACACTTCAACATGTATTTTGTTCAGGATGACCACCTGACGCCTAAATGAGCATTAATTTGACCACACAACTCATTCCTATGAAGATACATTCAAAGTCACAAAACGTGCTCAGCTCGGGCTGAAAATGCATTTAAAGCAATAAAAACTCAAATTGAGTGTCACGCCTAAACCAAAGGACTTATGCACACACTTCAACATGTATTTTGTTCAGGATGACCACCTGAAGCCTAAATGAGCATTAATTTGACCACACAACTCATTCCTATGAAGATACATTCAAACTCACAAAACGTGCTCAGCTCGGGCTGAAAATGCATTTAAAGCAATAAAAACTCAAATTGAGTGTCACGCCTAAACCAAAGGACTTATGCACACACTTCAACATGTATTTTGTTCAGGATGACCACCTGAAGCCTAAATGAGCATTAATTTGACCACACAACTCATTCCTATGAAGATACATTCAAACTCACAAAACGTGCTCAACTCGGGCTGAAAATGCATTTAAAGCAATAAAAAATTAAATTGAGTGTCACGCCTAAACCAAAGGACTTATGCACACACTTCAACATGTATTTTGTTCAGGATGACCACCTGAAGCCTAAATGAGCATTAATTTGACCACACAACTCATTCTATGAAGATACATTCAAACTCACAAAACGTGCTCAGCTCAGGCTGAAAATGCATTTAAAGCAATAAAAACTCAAATTGAGTGTCACGCCTAAACCAAAGGACTTATGCACACACTTCAACATGTATTTTGTTCAGGATGACCACCTGACGCCTAAATGAGCATTAATTTGACCACACAACTCATTCCTATGAAGATACATTCAAACTCACAAAACGCGCTCAGCTCGGGCTGAAAATGCATTTAAAGCAATAAAAACTCAAATTGAGTGTAACGCCTAAACCAAAGGACTTATGCACACACTACAACATGTATTTTGTTCAGGGTGACCTCCTGAAGCCTAAATAAGCATTAATTTGACCACACAACTCATTCCTATGAAGATACATTCAAACTCACAAAACGCGCTCAGCTCGGGCTGAAAATGCATTTAAAGCAATAAAAACTCAAATTTAGTGTCACACCTAAACCAAAGGACTTATGCACACACTTCAACATGTATTTAGTTCAGGATGACATCCTGAAGCCCATATGAGCATTAATTTGTCTACACAACTCATTCCTATGAAGATACATTCAAACTCACAAAACGTGCTCAACTCGGGCTGAAAATGCATTTAAAGCAATAAAAACTCAAATTGAGTGTCACGCCTAAACCAAAGGACTTATGCACACACTTCAACATGTATTTAGTTCAGGATGACCACCTGAAGCCTAAATGAGCATTAATTTGACCACACAACTCATTCCTATGAAGATACATTCAAACTCACAAAACGTGCTCAGCTCGGGCTGAAAATGCATTTAAAGCAATAAAAACTCAAATTGAGTGTCACACCTAAACCAAAGGACTTATGCACACACTTCAACATGTATTTTGTTCAGGATGACCTTGAAGCCCATATGAGCATTAATTTGACTACACAACTCATTCCTATGAAGATACATTCAAACTCACAAAACGTGCTCAGCTCGGGCTAAAAATGCATTTAAAGCAATAAAAACTCAAATTGAGTGTCAGGCCTAAACCAAAGGACTTATGCACACACTTCAACATGTATTTTGTTCAGGATGACCTCCTGAAGCCCAAATCAGCAATAATTTGACCACACAACTCATACCTATGAAGATACATTCAAAGTCAGAAAGCGCGCTCAGCTCGGGCTGAAAATGCATTTAATTTAAAGCAATAAAAACTCAAATTGAGTGTCACGCCTAAACCAAAGGACTTATGCACACACTTCAACATGGATTTAGTTCAGGATGACCACCTGAAGCCTAAATGAGCATTAATTTGACCACACAACTCATTCCTATGAAGATACATTCAAACTCACAAAACGCGCTCAGCTCGGGCTGAAAATGCATTTAAAGCAATAAAAACTCAAATTTAGTGTCACACCTAAACCAAAGGACTTATGCACACACTTCAACATGGATTTAGTTCAGGATGACCACCTGAAGCCTAAATGAGCATTAATTTGACCACACAACTCATTCCTATGAAGATACATTCAAACTCACAAAACGCGCTCAGCTCGGGCTGAAAATGCATTTAAAGCAATAAAAACTCAAATTTAGTGTCACACCTAAACCAAAGGACTTATGCACACACTTCAACATGTATTTAGTTCAGGATGACATCCTGAAGCCCATATGAGCATTAATTTGACTACACAACTCATTCCTATGAAGATACATTCAAACTCACAAAACGTGCTCAGCTCGGGCTGAAAATGCTTTTAAAGCAATAAAAACTCAAATTGAGTGTCACGCCTAAACCAAAGGACTTATGCACACACTTCAACATGTATTTTGTTCAGGATGACCTCCTGAAGCCCATATGAGCATTAATTTGACCACACAACTCATTCCTATGAAGATACATTCAAACTCACAAAACGTGCTCAGCTCGGGCTGAAAATGCATTTAAAGCAATAAAAACTCAAATTGAGTGTCACGCCTAAACCAAAGGACTTATGCACACAGTTCAACATGTATTTAGTTCAGGATGACCACCTGAAGCCTAAATGAGCATTAATTTGACCACACAACTCATTCCTATGAAGATACATTCAAACTCACAAAACGTGCTCAGCTCGGGCTGAAAATGCATTTAAAGCAATAAAAACTCAAATTGAGTGTCACGCCTAAACCAAAGGACTTATGCACACACTTCAACATGTATTTTGTTCAGGATGACCTTCTGAAGCCCATATGAGCATTAATTTGACTACACAACTCATTCCTATGAAGATACATTCAAACTCACAAAACGTGCTCAGCTCGGGCTGAAAATGCATTTAAAGCAATAAAAACTCAAATTGAGTGTCACGCCTAAACCAAAGGACTTATGCACACACTTCAACATGTATTTTGTTCAGGATGACCTCCTGAAGCCTAAATAAGCAATAATTTGACCACACAACTCATTCCTATGAAGATACATTCAAAGTCAGAAAGCGCGCTCAGCTCGGGCTGAAAATGCATTTAATTTAAAGCAATAAAAACTCAAATTGAGTGTCACACCTAAACCTAAGGACTTATGCACACACTTCAACATGTATTTTGTTCAGGATGACCTCCTGAAGCCCATATGAGCATTAATTTGACTACACAACTCATTCCTATGAAGATACATTCAAAGTCAGAAAGCGCGCTCAGCTCGGGCTGAAAATGCATTTAAAGCAATAAAAACTCAAATTGAGTGTCACGCCTAAACCAAAGGACTTATGCACACACTTCAACATGTATATTGTTCAGGATGACCACCTGAAGCCTAAATGAGCATTAATTTGACCACACAACTCATTCTATGAAGATACATTCAAACTCACAAAACGTGCTCAGCTCGGGCTGAAAATGCATTTAAAGCAATAAAAACTCAAATTGAGTGTCACGCCTAAACTAAAGGACTTATGCACACACTTCAACATGTATTTTGTTCAGGATGACCTCCTGAAGCCTAAATGAGCAATAATTTGACCACACAACTCATTCCTATGAAGATACATTCAAACTCAAAAAACGTGCTCAGCTCGGGCTAAAAATGCATTTAAAGCAATAAAAACTCAAATTGAGTGTCACACCTAAACCAAAGGACTTATGCACACACTTCAACATGTATTTTGTTCAGGATGACCTCCTGAAGCCCATATGAGCATTAATTTGACCACACAACTCATTCCTATGAAGATACATTCAAACTCACAAAACGTGCTCAGCTCGGGCTGAAAATGCATTTAAAGCAATAAAACTCAAATTGAGTGTCACACCTAAACCAAAGGACTTATGCACACACTTCAACATGTATTTTGTTCAGGATGACCTCCTGAAGCCCATATGAGCATTAATTTGACCACACAACTCATTCCTATGAAGATACATTCAAACTCACAAAACGTGCTCAGCTCGGGCTGAAAATGCATTTAAAGCAATAAAACTCAAATTGAGTGTCACACCTAAACTAAAGGACTTATTCACACACTTCAACATGTATTTTGTTCAGGATGACCTCCTGAAGCCCATATGAGCATTAATTTGACCACACAACTCATTCCTATGAAGATACATTAAAAGTCAGAAAGCGCGCTCAGCTCGGGCTGAAAATGCATTTAATTTAAAGCAATAAAAACTCAAATTGAGTGTCACGCCTAAACCAAAGGACTTATGCACACACTTCAACATGTATTTTGTTCAGGATGACCTCCTGAAGCCCATATGAGCATTAATTTGACCACACAACTCATTCCTCCTCTCCGGGAGCCGTCACCTTACCGTGGTGGAGGGGTTTGTGTGTCCCAATGATCCTAGGAGCTAAGTTGTCTGGGGCTTTATGCCCCTGGCAGGGTCACCCATGGCAAACAGGTCCTAGGTGAGGGACCAGACAAAGCACGGCTCACAAAACCCCTTATGACAGACAAAATCGATGGCACTCAGTTTCCCTTGCCCGGACGCGGGTCACCGGGGCCCCCCTCTGGAGCCAGGCCTGGAGGTGGGGCTCGTTGGCGAGCGCCTGGTGGCCGGGCCTACACCCATGGGGCCCGGCCGGGCTCAGCCCGAAGAGGCAACGTGGGTCCTCCTTCTCATGGTCTCACCACCCGTGGGAGGGGTCAAAGGGGTCGGGTGCAATGCGAGCTGGGCGGCAGCCAAAGGCGGGGACCCTGGCGGTCCGATCCTCGGCTGCAGAAGCTAGCTCTTGGGACATGGAATGTCACCTCTCTGGCAGGGAAGGAGCCCGAGCTGGTGTGTGAGGTAGAGAAGTTCCGACTGGATATAGTCGGACTTGCCTCCACACACAGCCTGGGTTCTGGTACTAGTTCTCTCGAGAGGGGTTGGACTCTCTTCCACTCTGGAGTTGCTCATGGTGAGAGGCGCAGAGCAGGTGTGGGCATACTCATTGCACCCCGGCTCAGTGCCTGTACATTGGGGTTCACACCGGTAGACGAGAGGGTTGCTTCCCTCCGCCTTCGGGTGGGGGGACGGGTCCTGACTGTTGTTTGTGCATATGCACCAAACGGCAGCTCAGCATACCCACCCTTTTTGGAGTCCTTGGAGGGTGTGCTGGAGAGTACTCCTGCTGGGGACTCCCTTGTTCTGCTGGGGGACTTCAATGCTCACGTGGGCAATGACAGTGAGACCTGGAGGGGCGTGATTGGGAGGAACGGCCCCCCCGATCAGAACTCGAGTGGTGTTTTGTTATTGGACTTCTGTGCTCGTCACGGACTGTCCATAACGAACACCTTGTTCAAACATAAGGGTGTCCATATGTGCACTTGGCACCAGGACACCCTGGGCCGTAGTTCGATGATCGACCTTGTGGTTGTATCATCGGATTTGCGGCCGCATGTTTTGGACACTCGGGTGAAGAGAGGGGCGGAGCTGTCAACTGATCACCACCTGGTGGTGAGTAGGCTCCGATGGTGGGGAAAGATGCCGGTCCGTCCTGGCAGACCCAAACGTATTGTGAGGGTTTGTTGGGAGCGTCTGGCGGAATCCCCTGTCAGAAGGAGTTTCAACTCCCACCTCCGACAGAGCTTTTCCCATGTTCCGGGGGAGACGGGGGACATTGAGTCCGAGTGGACCATGTTCCGTGCCTCTATTGTTGAGGCGGCCAATCTGAGTTGTGGCCGTAAAGTGGTTGGTGCCTGTCGTGGCGGCAACCCTCGTACTCGCTGGTGGACACCAGCAGTAAGGGATGCCGTCAAGCTGAAGAAGGAGTCCTATCGAGCCTTTATGGCCTGTGGGACCCCAGAGGCAGCTGACGGGTATCGACTGGCCAAGCGGAACGCAGCTTCGGTGGTCGCCGAGGCAAAAACCCGAGCGTGGGAAGAGTTCGGTGAGGCCATGGAAGCCGACTTCCGGACGGCTTCGAGGAAATTCTGGTCCACCATCCGACGTCTCAGGAGGGGGAAGCAGTGCACCACTAACACTGTGTACAGTGGGGATGGGGCACTGCTGACTTCGACTCGGGACGTTGTGAACCGGTGGGCAGAGTACTTCGAAGACCTCCTCAACTCCACCAACACGTCTTCCTTGGAGGAAGCAGAGTCTGAGGACCCTGAGGTGGGCTCTCCTATCTCTGTGGTTGAAGTCACCGATGTGGTTAAAAAGCTCCTCGGTGGCAGGGCCCCAGGGGTGGATGAGATCCGCCCGGAGTTCCTCAGGGCTCTGGATGTTGTGGGGCTGTCCTGGTTGACACGCCTCTGCAACATCGCGTGGTCAACGGGGAGAGTGCCTCTGGATTGGCAGACCGGGGTGGTAGTCCCTCTTTTTAAAAAGGGGGACCGGAGGGTGTGTTCCAACTACAGAGGGATCACACTCCTCAGCCTCCCTGGTAAGGTCTATTCAGGGGTGCTGGAGAGGAGGGTCCGTCAGGAAGTCGAGCCTCAGATTGAGGAGGAGCAGTGTGGTTTTCGTCCCGGCCGTGGAACAGTGGACCAGCTCTACACCCTTAGCAGGGTCCTCGAGGGTATGTGGGAATTCGCCCAACCAGTCTACATGTGTTTTGTGGACTTGGAGAAGGCGTTTGACCGTGTCCCTCGGGGAGTTCTGTGGGGGGTGCTTCGTGGGTATGGGGTACCGAACCCCCTGATACGGGCTATTCGGTCACTATACCACCGATGTCAGAGTTTGGTTCGCATTGCCGGCAGTAAGTCGGAATCGTTTCCAGTGAGGGTAGGACTCCGCCAAGGCTGCCCTTTGTCGCCGATTCTGTTCATAATCTTTATGGACAGAATTTCTAGGCGCAGCCGAAGCGTTGAGGGCGTCCGTTTTGGTGGCCTCAGTATTGCATCCCTGCTTTTTGCAGATGATGTGGTGCTGTTGGCTCCTTCAAACGGGGCTCTCCAACTCTCACTGGAGCGTTTCGCAGCCGAGTGTGAAGCGGTTGGGATGAAAATCAGCACCTCCAAATCTGAAACCATGGTCCTCAGTCGGAAAAGGGTGGAGTGCCCCCTCCGGGTCGGGGGAGAGATCTTGCCCCAAGTGGAGGAGTTTAAGTATCTTGGGGTCTTGTTCACGAGTGAGGGCAGGAGGGAGCGAGAGATCGACAGGCGGATCGGTGCAGCGTCTGCTGTGATGCGGACGTTGTATCGGTCTGTCGTGGTGAAGAAGGAGCTGAGCCGAAGGGCGAAGCTCTCAATTTACCGGTCGATCTACGTTCCAACCCTCATCTATGGTCACGAGCTATGGGTCGTGACCGAAAGAACGAGATCCCGGATACAAGCGGCCGAAATGAGTTTTCTCCGCAGGGTGTCCGGGCTCTCCCTTAGAGATAAGGTGAGAAGCTCGGTCATCCGGGAGGGGCTCAGAGTCGAGCCGCTTCTCCTCCACATCGAGAGGAGCCAGATGAGGTGGCTTGGGCATCTGATTCGGATGCCTCCTGAACGCCTCCCTGGTGAGGTGTTCCGGGCATGTCCCACTGGGAGGAGACCCCGAGGAAGACCCAGGACACGCTGGAGTGACTATGTCACCCAGCTGGCCTGGGAACGCCTCGGGATCCCCCGGGGAGAGCTGGAAGAAGTAGCTAGGGAGAGGGAAGTCTGGGCTTCCCTGCTAAAGCTGTTGCCCCCGCGACCCGGCCCCGGATAAACGGTAGAAGATGGATGGATGGATGGATGGATGGATGAACTCATTCCTATGAAGATACATTCAAAGTCAGAAAGCGCGCTCAGCTCGGGCTGAAAATGCATTTAAAGCAATAAAAACTCAAATTGAGTGTCACGCCTAAACCAAAGGACTTATGCACACACTTCAACATGTATTTTGTTCAGGATGACCTCCTGAAGCCTAAATGAGCAATAATTTGACCACACAACTCATTCCTATGAAGATACATTCAAAGTCAGAAAGCGCGCTCAGCTCGGGCTGAAAATGCATTTAAAGCAATAAAAACTCAAATTGAGTGTCACGCCTAAACCAAAGGACTTATGCACACACTTCAACATGTATTTAGTTCAGGATGACCACCTGAAGCCTAAATGAGCATTAATTTGACTACACAACTCATTCCTATGAAGATACATTCAAACTCACAAAACGTGCTCAGCTCGGGCTGAAAATGCATTTAAAGCAATAAAAACTCAAAGTGAGTGTCACACCTAAACCAAAGGACTTATGCACACACTTCAACATGTATTTTGTTCAGGATGACCTCCTGAAGCCCATATGAGCATTAATTTGACTACACAACTCATTCCTATAAAGATACATTCAAACTCACAAAACGTGCTCAGCTCGGGCTGAAAATGCATTTAAAGCAATAAAAACTCAAATTGAGTGTCACGCCTAAACCAAAGGACTTATGCCCACACTTCAACATGTATTTAGTTCAGGATGACCACCTGAAGCCTAAATGAGCATTAATTTGACCACACAACTCATTCCTATGAAGATACATTCAAACTCGGAAAACGTACTCAGCTCGGGCTGAAAATGCATTTAAAGCAATAAAAACTCAAATTGAGTGTCACGCCTAAACCAAAGGACTTATGCACACACTTCAACATGTATTTTGTTCAGGATGACCACCTGAAGCCTAAATGAGCATTAATTTGACCACACAACTCATTCCTATGAAGATACATTCAAAGTCAGAAAACGTGCTCAGCTCGGGCTGAAAATGCATTTAATTTAAAGCAATAAAAACTCAAATTGAGTGTCACGCCTAAACCAAAGGACTTATGCACACACTTCAACATGTATTTTGTTCAGGATGACCTCCTGAAGCCTAAATAAGCATTAATTTGACCACACAACTCATTCCTATGACGATACATTCAAACTCACAAAACGCGCTCAGCTCGGGCTGAAAATGCATTTAAAGCAATAAAAACTCAAATTGAGTGTCACACCTAAACCGAAGGACTTATGCACACACTTCAACATGTATTTAGTTCAGGATGACCACCTGAAGCCTAAATGAGCATTAATTTGACCACACAACTCATTCCTATGAAGATACATTCAAACTCACAAAACGTGCTCAGCTCGGGCTGAAAATGCATTTAAAGCAATAAAAACTCAAATTGAGTGTCACGCCTAAACCAAAGGACTTATGCACACACTTCAACATGTATTTTGTTCAGGATGACCTTCTGAACCCCATATGAGCATTAATTTGACTACACAACTCATTCCTATGAAGATACATTCAAACTCACAAAACGTGCTCAGCTCTGGCTGAAAATGCATTTAAAGCAATAAAATCTCAAATTGAGTGTCACGCCTAAACCAAAGGACTTATGCACACACTTCAACATGTATTTTATTCAGGATGACCTCCTGGAGCCTAAATAAGCATTAATTTGACCACACAACTCATTCCTATGAAGATACATTCAAACTCACAAAACGCGCTCAGCTCGGGCTGAAAATGCATTTAAAGCAATAAAAACTCAAATTGAGTTTCACACCTAAACCAAAGGACTTATGCACACACTTCAACATGTATTTAGTTCAGGATGACCACCTGAAGCCTAAATGGGCATTAATTTGACCACACAACTCATTCCTATGAAGATACATTCAAACTCACAAAACGTGCTCAGCTCGGGCTGAAAATGCATTTAAAGCAATAAAAACTCAAATTGAGTGTCACGCCTAAACCAAAGGACTTATGCACACACTTCAACATGTATTTAGTTCAGGATGACCCCATGAAGCCTAAATGATTATTAATTTGACCACAAAACTCATTCCTATGAAGATACATTCAAACTCACAAAACGTGCTCAACTCGGGCTGAAAATGCATTTAAAGGAATAAAAACTCAAATTGAGTGTCACGCCTAAACCAAAGGACTTATGCACACACTTCAACATGTATTTAGTTCAGGATGACATCCTGAAGCCCATATGAGCATTAATTTGACTACACAACTCATTCCTATGAAGATACATTCAAACTCACAAAACGTGCTCAGCTCGGGCTGAAAATGCATTTAAAGCAATAAAAACTCAAATTGAGTGTCACGCCTAAACCAAAGGACTTATGCACACACTTCAACATGTATTTTGTTCAGGATGACCACCTGACGCCTAAATGAGCATTAATTTGACCACACAACTCATTCCTATGAAGATACATTCAAAGTCAGAAAGCGCGCTCAGCTCGGGCTGAAAATGCATTTAATTTAAAGCAATAAAAACTCAAATTGAGTGTCACGCCTAAACCAAAGGACTTATGCACACACTTCAACATGTATTTAGTTCAGGATGACCACCTGAAGCCTAAATGAGCATTAATTTGACCACACAACTCATTCCTATGAAGATACATTCAAACTCACAAAACGTGCTCAGCTTGGGCTGAAAATGCATTTAAAGCAATAAAAACTCAAATTGAGTGTCACACCTAAACCAAAGGACTTATGCACACACTTCAACATGTATTTTGTTCAGGATGACCTCCTGAAGCCCATATGAGCATTAATTTGACTACACAACTCATTCTATGAAGATACATTCAAACTGACAAAACGTGCTCAGCTCGGGCTGAAAATGCATTTAAAGCAATAAAAACTCAAATTGAGTGTCACGCCTAAACCAAAGGACTTATGCACACACTTCAACATGTATTTTGTTCAGGATGACCTCCTGAAGCCCATATGAGGATTAATTTGACTACACAACTCATTCCTATGAAGATACATTCAAACTCACAAAACGTGCTCAACTCGGGCTGAAAATGCATTTAAAGCAATAAAAACTCAAATTGAGTGTCACGCCTAAACCAAAGGACTTATGCACACACTTCAACATGTATTTAGTTCAGGATGACATCCTGAAGCCCATATGAGCATTAATTTGACTACACAACTCATTCCTATGAAGACACATTCAAACTCACAAAACGTGCTCAGCTCGGGCTGAAAATGCATTTAAAGCAATAAAAACTCAAATTGAGTGTCACGCCTAAACCAAAGGACTTATGCACACACTTCAACATGTATTTTGTTCAGGATGACCACCTGACGCCTAAATGAGCATTAATTTGACCACACAACTCATTCCTATGAAGATACATTCAAAGTCAGAAAGCGCGCTCAGCTTGGGCTGAAAATGCATTTAATTTAAAGCAATAAAAACTCAAATTGAGTGTCACGCCTAAACCAAAGGACTTATGCACACACTTCAACATGTATTTAGTTCAGGATGACCACCTGAAGCCTAAATGAGCATTAATTTGACCACACAACTCATTCCTATGAAGATACATTCAAACTCACAAAACGTGCTCAGCTTGGGCTGAAAATGCATTTAAAGCAATAAAAACTCAAATTGAGTGTCACACCTAAACCAAAGGACTTATGCACACCCTTCAACATGTATTTTGTTCAGGATGACCTCCTGAAGCCCATATGAGCATTAATTTGACTACACAACTCATTCCTATGAAGATACATTCAAACTCACAAAACGTGCTCAGCTCGGGCTGAAAATGCATTTAAAGCAATAAAAACTCAAATTGAGTGTCACGCCTAAACCAAAGGACTTATGCACACACTTCAACATGTATTTAGTTCAGGATGACCACCTGAAGCCTAAATGAGCATTAATTTGACCACACAACTCATTCCTATGAAAATACATTCAAACTCACAAAACGTGCTCAACTCGGGCTGAAAATGCATTTAAAGCAATAAAAACTCAAATTGAGTGTCACGCCTAAACCAAAGGACTTATGCACACACTTCAACATGTATTTAGTTCAGGATGACATCCTGAAGCCCATATGAGCATTAATTTGACTACACAACTCATTCCTATGAAGATACATTCAAACTCACAAAACGTGCTCAGCTCGGGCTGAAAATGCATTTAAAGCAATAAAAACTCAAATTGAGTGTCACGCCTAAACCAAAGGACTTATGCACACACTTCAACATGTATTTTGTTCAGGATGACCTCCTGAAGCCCATATGAGCATTAATTTGACTACACAACTCATTCCTATGAAGATACATTCAAACTCACAAAACGTGCTCAGCTCGGGCTGAAAATGCATTTAAAGCAATAAAAACTCAAATTGAGTGTCACGCCTAAACCAAAGGACCTATGCACACACTTCAACATGTATTTTGTTCACGATGACCACCTGAAGCCTAAATGAGCATTAATTTGACCACACAACTCATTCCTATGAAGATACATTCAAACTCACAAAACGTGCTCAACTCGGGCTGAAAATGCATTTAAAGCAATAAAAACTCAAATTGAGTGTCAAGCCTAAACCAAAGGATTATGCACACACTTCAACATGTATTTTGTTCAGGATGACCTCCTGAAGCCCATATGAGCATTAATTTGACCACACAACTCATTCCTATGAAGATACATTCAAACACACAAAACGTGCTCAGCTCGGCCTGAAAATGCATTTAAAGCAATAAAAACTCAAATTGAGTGTCACGCCTAAACCAAAGGACTTATGCACACACTTCAACATGTATTTTGTTCAGGATGACCACCTGACGCCTAAATGAGCATTAATTTGACCACACAACTCATTCCTATGAAGATACATTCAAACTCACAAAACGTGCTCAGCTCGGGCTGGAAATGCATTTAAAGCAATAAAAACAAAAATTGAGTGTCACGCCTAAACCAAAGGACTTATGCACACACTTCAACATGTATTTTGTTCAGGATGACCACCTGACGCCTAAATGAGCATTAATTTGACCACACAACTCATTCCTATGAAGATACATTCAAACTCACAAAACGTGCTCAGCTCGGGCTGGAAATGCATTTAAAGCAATAAAAACTCAAATTGAGTGTCACGCCTAAACCAAAGGACTTATGCACACACTTCAACATGTATTTTGTTCAGGATGACCACCTGACACCTAAATGAGCATTAATTTGACCACACAACTCATTCCTATGAAGATACATTCAAAGTCAGAAAGTGCGCTCAGCTCGGGCTGAAAATGCATTTAATTTAAAGCAATAAAAACTCAAATTGAGTGTCACGCCTAAACCAAAGGACTTATGCACACACTTCAACATGTATTTTGTTCAGGATGACCACCTGACGCCTAAATGAGCATTAATTTGACCACACAACTCATTCCTATGAAGATACATTCAAAGTCACAAAACGTGCTCAGCTCGGGCTGAAAATGCATTTAAAGCAATAAAAACTCAAATTGAGTGTCACACCTAAACCAAAGGACTTATGCACACACTTCAACATGTATTTTGTTCAGGATGACCTCCTGAAGCCCATATGAGCATTAATTTGACCACACAACTCATTCCTATGAAGATACATTCAAACTCACAAAACGTGCTCAGCTCGGGCTGAAAATGCATTTAAAGCAATAAAAACTCAAATTGAGTGTCACGCCTAAACCAAAGGACTTATGCACACACTTCAACATGTATTTTGTTCACGATGACCACCTGAAGCCTAAATGAGCATTAATTTGACCACACAACTCATTCCTATGAAGATACATTCAAACACAAAACGTGCTCTGCTCGGCCTGAAAATGCATTTAAAGCAATAAAAACTCAAATTGAGTGTCACGCCTAAACCAAAGGACTTGTGCACACACTTCAACATGTATTTTGTTCAGGATGACCACCTGACGCCTAAATGAGCATTAATTTGACCACACAACTCATTCCTATGAAGATACATTCAAAGTCACAAAACGTGCTCAGCTCGGGCTGAAAATGCATTTAAAGCAATAAAAACTCAAATTGAGTGTCACACCTAAACCAAAGGACTTATGCACACACTTCAACATGTATTTTGTTCAGGATGACCTCCTGAAGCCTAAATCAGCAATAATTTGACCACACAACTCATTCCTAATAAGATACATTCAAAGTCAGAAAGCGCGCTCAGCTCGGGCTGAAAATGCATTTAATTTAAAGCAATAAAAACTCTAATTGAGTGTCACGCCTAAACCAAAGGACTTATGCACACACTTCAACATGTATTTTGTTCAGGATGACCTCCCGAAGCCCATATGACCATTAATTTGACTACACAACTCATTCCTATGAAGATACATTCAAACTCACAAAACGTGCTCAGCTCGGGCTGAAAATGCATTTAAAGCAATAAAAACTCAAATTGAGTTTCACATCTAAACCAAAGGACTTATGCACACACTTCAACATGTATTTTGTTCAGGATGACCTCCTGAAGCCTAAATAAGCATTAATTTGACCACACAACTCATTCCTATGACGATACATTCAAACTCACAAAACACGCTCAGCTCGGGCTGAAAATGCATTTAAAGCAATAAAAACTCAAATTGAGTGTCACACCTAAACCAAAGGACTTATGCACACACTTCAACATGTATTTAGTTCAGGATGACCACCTGAAGCCTAAATGAGCATTATTTGACCACACAACTCATTCCTATGAAGATACATTCAAACTCACAAAACGTGCTCAGCTCGGGCTGAAAATGCATTTAAAGCAATAAAAACTCAAATTGAATGTCACACCTAAACCAAAGGACTTATGCACACACTTCAACATGTATTTTGTTCAGGATGACCTTCTGAACCCCATATGAGCATTAATTTGACTACACAACTCATTCCTATGAAGATACATTCAAACTCACAAAACGTGCTCAGCTTGGGCTGAAAATGCATTTAAAGCAATAAAAACTCAAATTGAGTGTCACGCCTAAACCAAAGGACTTATGCACACACTTCAACATGTATTTAGTTCAGGATGACCACCTGAAGCCCATATGACCATTAATTTGACTACACAACTCATTCCTATGAAGATACATTCAAACTCACAAAACGTGCTCAGTTCGGGCTGAAAATGCATTTAAAGCAATAAAAACTCAAATTGAGTGTCACGCCTAAACCAAAGGACTTATGCACACACTTCAACATGTATTTTATTCAGGATGACCTCCTGGAGCCTAAATAAGCATTAATTTGACCACACAACTCATTCTTATGAAGATACATTCAAACTCACAAAACGCGCTCAGCTCGGGCTGAAAATGCATTTAAAGCAATAAAAACTCAAATTGAGTGTCACGCCTAAACCAAAGGACTTATGCACACACTTCAACATGTATTTTGTTCAGGATGACCTCCTGAAGCCCATATGAGCATTAATTTGACTACACAACTCATTCCTATGAAGATACATTCAAACTCACAAAACGTGCTCAGCTCGGGCTGAAAATGCATTTAAAGCAATAAAAACTCAAATTGAGTGTCACGCCTAAACCAAAGGACTTATGCACACACTTCAACATGTATTTAGTTCAGGATGACCACCTGAAGCCTAAATGAGCATTAATTTGACCACACAACTCATTCCTATGAAGATACATTCAAACTCACAAAACGCGCTCAGCTCGGGCTGAAAATGCATTTAAAGCAATAAAAACTCAAATTTAGTGTCACACCTAAACCAAAGGACTTATGCACACACTTCAACATGTATTTAGTTCAGGATGACATCCTGAAGCCCATATGAGCATTAATTTGACTACACAACTCATTCCTATGAAGATACATTCAAACTCACAAAACGTGCTCAGCTCGGGCTGAAAATGCATTTAAAGCAATAAAAACTCAAATTGAGTGTCACGCCTAAACCAAAGGACTTATGCACACACTTCAACATGTATTTTGTTCAGGATGACCTCCTGAAGCCCATATGAGCATTAATTTGACTACACAACTCATTCCTATGAAGATACATTCAAACTCACAAAACGTGCTCAGCTCGGGCTGAAAATGCATTTAAAGCAATAAAAACTCAAATTGAGTGTCACGCCTAAACCAAAGGACTTATGCACACATTTCAACATGTATTTAGTTCAGGATGACCACCTGAAGCCTAAATGAGCATTAATTTGACCACACAACTCATTCCTATGAAGATACATTCAAACTCACAAAACGTGCTCAGCTCGGGCTGAAAATGCATTTAAAGCAATAAAAACTCAAATTGAGTGTCACGCCTAAACCAAAGGACTTATGCACACACTTCAACATGTATTTTGTTCAGGATGACCTTCTGAAGCCCATATGAGCATTAATTTGACTACACAACTCATTCCTATGAAGATACATTCAAACTCACAAAACGTGCTCAGCTCGGGCTGAAAATGCATTTAAAGCAATAAAAACTCAAATTGAGTGTCACGCCTAAACCAAAGGACTTATGCACACACTTCAACATGTATTTTGTTCAGGATGACCTCCTGAAGTCTAAATCAGCATTAATTTGACCACACAACTCATTCCTATGAAGATACATTCAAACTCACAAAACGCGCTCAGCTCGGGCTGAAAATGCATTTAAAGCAATAAAAACTCAAATTGAGTGTCACACCTAAACCAAAGGACTTATGCACACACTTCGACATGTATTTAGTTCAGGATGACCACCTGAAGCCTAAATGAGCATTAATTTGACCACACAACTCATTCCTATGAAGATACATTCAAACTCACAAAACATGCTCAGCTCGGGCTGAAAATGCATTTAAAGCAATAAAAACTCAAATTGAATGTCACGCCTAAACCAAAGGACTTATGCACACACTTCAACATGTATTTTGTTCAGGATGACCTCCTGAAGCCTAAATGAGCATTAATTTGACCACACAACTCATTCTATGAAGATACATTCAAACTCACAAAACGTGCTCAGCTCGGGCTGAAAATGCATTTAAAGCAATAAAAACTCAAATTGAGTGTCACGCCTAAACCAAAGGACTTATGCACACACTTCAACATGTATTTTGTTCAGGATGACCTCCTGAAGCCTAAATCAAAAATAATTTGACCACACAACTCATTCCTATGAAGATACATTCAAAGTCAGAAAGCGCGCTCAGCTCGGGCTGAAAATGCATTTAATTTAAAGCAATAAAAACTCAAATTGAGTGTCACGCCTAAACCAAAGGACTTATGCACACACTTCAACATGTATTTAGTTCAGGATAACCACCTGAAGCCTAAATGAGCATTAATTTGACCACACAACTCATTCCTATGAAGATACATTCAAACTCACAAAACGTGCTCAGCTCGGGCTGAAAATGCATTTAAAGCAATAAAAACTCAAATTGAGTGTCACGCCTAAACCAAAGGACTTATGCACACACTTCAACATGTATTTTGTTCAGGATGACCTCCTGAAGCCTAAATCAGCAATAATTTGACCACACAACTCATTCCTATGAAGATACATTCAAACTCAAAAAAAGTGCTCAGCTCGGGCTGAAAATGCATTTAAAGCAATAAAAACTCAAATTGAGTGTCACACCTAAACCAAAGGACTTATGCACACACTTCAACATGTATTTTGTTCAGGATGACCTCCTGAAGCCCATATGAGCATTAATTTGACCACACAACTCATTCCTATGAAGATACATTCAAACTCACAAAACGTGCTCAGCTCGGGCTGAAAATGCATTTAAAGCAATAAAAACTCAAATTGAGTGTCACGCCTAAACCAAAGGACTTATGCACACACTTCAACATGTATTTTGTTCACGATGACCACCTGAAGCCTAAATGAGCATTAATTTGACCACACAACTCATTCCTATGAAGATACATTCAAACTCACAAAACGCGCTCAACTCGGGCTGAAAATGCATTTAAAGCAATAAAAGCTCAAATTGAGTGTCACGCCTAAACCAAAGGACTTATGCACACACTTCAACATGTATTTTGTTCAGGATGACCTCCTGAAGCCCATATGAGCATTAATTTGACCACACACCTCATTCCTATGAAGATACATTCAAACTCAAAAAACGTGCTCAGCTCGGGCTGAAAATGCATTTAAAGCAATAAAAACTCAAATTGAGTGTCACACCTAAACCAAAGGACATATGCACACACTTCAACATGTATTTTGTTCAGGATGACCTCCTGAAGCCCATATGAGCATTAATTTGACCACACAACTCATTCCTATGAAGATACATTCAAACTCACAAAACGTGCTCAGCTCGGGCTGAAAATGCATTTAAAGCAATAAAAACTCAAATTGAGTGTCACGCCTAAACCAAAGGACTTATGCACACACTTCAACATGTATTTTGTTCACGATGACCACCTGAAGCCTAAATGAGCATTAATTTGACCACACAACTCATTCCTATGAAGATACATTCAAACTCACAAAACGCGCTCAACTCGGGCTGAAAATGCATTTAAAGCAATAAAAGCTCAAATTGAGTGTCACGCCTAAACCAAAGGACTTATGCACACACTTCAACATGTATTTTGCTCAGGATGACCTCCTGAAGCCCATATGAGCATTAGTTTGACTACACAACTCATTCCTATAAAGATACATTGAAACTCACAAAACGTGCTCAGCTCGGGCTGAAAATGCATTTAAAGCAATAAAAACTCAAATTGAGTGTCACGCCTAAACCAAAGGACTTATGCACACACTACAACATGTATTTTGTTCAGGGTGACCTCCTGAAGCCTAAATAAGCATTAATTTGACCACACAACTCATTCCTATGAAGATACATTCAAACTCACAAAACGCGCTCAGCTCGGGCTGAAAATGCATTTAAAGCAATAAAAACTCAAATTTAGTGTCACACCTAAACCAAAGGACTTATGCACACACTTCAACATGTATTTAGTTCAGGATGACATCCTGAAGCCCATATGAGCATTAATTTGTCTACACAACTCATTCCTATGAAGATACATTCAAACTCACAAAACGTGCTCAACTCGGGCTGAAAATGCATTTAAAGCAATAAAAACTCAAATTGAGTGTCACGCCTATACCAAAGGACTTATGCACACACTTCAACATGTATTTTGTTCAGGATGACCTCCTGAAGCCCATATGAGCATTAATTTGACTACACAACTCATTCCTATGAAGATACATTCAAACTCACAAAACGTGCTCAACTCGGGCTGAAAATGCATTTAAAGCAATAAAAACTCAAATTGAGTGTCACGCCTAAACCAAAGGACTTATGCACACACGTCAACATGTATTTTGTTCAGGATGACCACCTGACGCCTAAATGAGCATTAATTTGACCACACAACTCATTCCTATGAAGATACATTCAAAGTCAGAAAGCGCGCTCAGCTCGGGCTGAAAATGCATTTAATTTAAAGCAATAAAAACTCAAATTGAGTGTCACGCCTAAACCAAAGGACTTATGCACACACTTCAACATGTATTTAGTTCAGGATGACCACCTGAAGCCTAAATGAGCATTAATTTGACTACACAACTCATTCCTATGAAGATACATTCAAAGTCACAAAACGTGCTCAGCTCGGGCTGAAAATGCATTTAAAGCAATTAAAACTCAAATTGAGTGTCACACCTAAACCAAAGGACTTATGCACACACTTCAACGTGTATTTTGCTCAGGATGACCTCCTGAAGCCCATATGAGCATTAGTTTGACTACACAACTCATTCCTATTAAGATACATTCAAACTCACAAAACGTGCTCAGCTCGGGCTGAAAATGCATTTAAAGCAATAAAAACTCAAATTGAGTGTCACGCCTAAACCAAAGGACTTATGCACACACTTCAACATGTATTTTGTTCAGGATGACCACCTGACGCCTAAATGAGCATTCATTTGACCACACAACTCATTCCTATGAAGATACATTCAAACACACAAAACGTGCTCAGCTCGGCCTGAAAATGCATTTAAAGCAATAAAAACTCAAATTGAGTGTCACACCTAAACCAAAGGACTTATGCACACACTTCAACATGTATTTTGTTCAGGATGACTACCTGACGCCTAAATGAGCATTAATTTGACCACACAACTCATTCCTATGAAGATACATTCAAACTCACAAAACGTGCTCAGCTTGGGCTGAAAATGCATTTAAAGCAATAAAAACTCAAATTGAGTGTCACGCCTAAACCAAAGGACTTATGCACACTTTTCAACATGTATTTTGTTCAGGATGACCTCCTGAAGCCTAAATCAGCAATAATTTCACCACACAACTCATTCCTATGAAGATACATTCAAAGTCAGAAAGCGCGCTCAGCTCGGGCTGAAAATGCATTCAATTTAAAGCAATAAAAACTCAAATTGAGTGTCACGCCTAAACCAAAGGACTTATTCACACACTTCAACATGTATTTAGTTCAGGATGACCACCTGAAGCCTAAATGAGCATTAATTTGACCACACAACTCATTCCTATGAAGATCCATTCAAACTCACAAAACGTGCTCAGCTCGGGCTGAAAATGCATTTAAAGCAATAAAAACTCAAATTGAGTGTCACACCTAAACCAAAGGACTTATGCACACACTTCAACATGTATTTTGTTCAGGATGACCTCCTGAAGCCTAAATAAGCATTAATTTGACCACACAACTCATTCCTATGAAGATACATTCAAACTCACAAAACGCGCTCAGCTCGGGCTGAAAATGCATTTAAAGCAATAAAAACTCAAATTGAGTGTCACACCTAAACCAAAGGACTTATGCACACACTTCAACATGTATTTTGTTCAGGATGACCTCCTGAAGCCCATATGAGCATTAATTTGACCACACAACTCATTCCTATGAAGATACATTCAAACTCACAAAACGTGCTCAGCTCGGGCTGAAAATGCATTTAAAGCAATAAAACTCAAATTGAGTGTCACGCCTAAACCAAAGGACTTATGCACACACTTCAACATGTATTTTGTTCAGGATGACTACCTGACGCCTAAATGAGCATTAATTTGACCACACAACTCATTCCTATGAAGATACATTCAAACTCACAAAACGTGCTCAGCTTGGGCTGAAAATGCATTTAAAGCAATAAAAACTCAAATTGAGTGTCACGCCTAAACCAAAGGACTTATGCACACTTTTCAACATGTATTTTGTTCAGGATGACCTCCTGAAGCCTAAATCAGCAATAATTTCACCACACAACTCATTCCTATGAAGATACATTCAAAGTCAGAAAGCGCGCTCAGCTCGGGCTGAAAATGCATTCAATTTAAAGCAATAAAAACTCAAATTGAGTGTCACGCCTAAACCAAAGGACTTATTCACACACTTCAACATGTATTTAGTTCAGGATGACCACCTGAAGCCTAAATGAGCATTAATTTGACCACACAACTCATTCCTATGAAGATCCATTCAAACTCACAAAACGTGCTCAGCTCGGGCTGAAAATGCATTTAAAGCAATAAAAACTCAAATTGAGTGTCACACCTAAACCAAAGGACTTATGCACACACTTCAACATGTATTTTGTTCAGGATGACCTCCTGAAGCCTAAATAAGCATTAATTTGACCACACAACTCATTCCTATGAAGATACATTCAAACTCACAAAACGCGCTCAGCTCGGGCTGAAAATGCATTTAAAGCAATAAAAACTCAAATTGAGTGTCACACCTAAACCAAAGGACTTATGCACACACTTCAACATGTATTTTGTTCAGGATGACCTCCTGAAGCCCATATGAGCATTAATTTGACCACACAACTCATTCCTATGAAGATACATTCAAACTCACAAAACGTGCTCAGCTCGGGCTGAAAATGCATTTAAAGCAATAAAACTCAAATTGAGTGTCACACCTAAACCAAAGGACTTATTCACACACTTCAAAATGTATTTTGTTCAGGATGACCTCCTGAAGCCTAAATGAGCAATAATTTGACCACACAACTCATTCCTATGAAGATACATTTAAACTCACAAAACGCGCTCAGCTCGGGCTGAAAATGCATTTAAAGCAATTAAAACTCAAATTGAGTGTCACGCCTAAACCAAAGGACTTATGCACACACTTCAACATGTATTTTGTTCAGGATGACCACCTGAAGCCTAAATGAGCATTAATTTGACCACACAACTCATTCCTATGAAGATACATTCAAACTCACAAAACGCGCTCAGCTCGGGCTGAAAATGCATTTAAAGCAATAAAAACTCAAATTGAGTGTCACACCTAAACCAAAGGACTTATGCACACACTTCAACATGTATTTTGTTCAGGATGACCTCCTGAAGCCCATATGAGCATTAATTTGACCACACAACTCATTCCTATGAAGATACATTCAAACTCACAAAACGTGCTCAGCTCGGGCTGAAAATGCATTTAAAGCAATAAAAACTCAAATTGAGTGTCACGCCTAAACCAAAGGACTTATGCACACACTTCAACATGTATTTTGTTCACGATGACCACCTGAAGCCTAAATGAGCATTAATTTGACCACACAACTCATTCCTATGAAGATACATTCAAACTCACAAAACGCGCTCAACTCGGGCTGAAAATGCATTTAAAGCAATAAAAGCTCAAATTGAGTGTCACGCCTAAACCAAAGGACTTATGCACACACTTCAACATGTATTTTGTTCAGGATGACCTCCTGAAGCCCATATGAGCATTAATTTGACCACACAACTCATTCCTATGAGAATACATTCAAACTCACAAAACGCGCTCAACTCGGGCTGAAAATGCATTTAAAGCAATAAAAACTCAAATTGAGTGTCACGCCTAAACCAAAGGACTTATGCACACACTTCAACATGTATTTTGTTCAGGATGACCACCTGACGCCTAAATGAGCATTAATTTGACCACACAACTCATTCCTATGAAGATACATTCAAAGTCAGAAAGCGCGCTCAGCTCGGGCTGAAAATGCATTTAATTTAAAGCAATAAAAACTCAAATTGAGTGTCACGCCTAAACCAAAGGACTTATGCACACACTTCAACATGTATTTTGTTCAGGATGACCTCCTGAAGCCCATATGAGCATTAATTTGACTACACAACTCATTCCTATGAAGATACATTCAAACTCACAAAACGTGCTCAGCTCGGGCTGAAAATGCATTTAAAGCAATAAAAACTCAAATTGAGTGTCACGCCTAAACCAAAGGACTTATGCACACACTTCAACATGTATTTAGTTCAGGATGACCACCTGAAGCCTAAATGAGCATTAATTTGACCACACAACTCATTCCTATGAAGATACATTCAAACTCACAAAACGCGCTCAGCTCGGGCTGAAAATGCATTTAAAGCAATAAAAACTCAAATTTAGTGTCACACCTAAACCAAAGGACTTATGCACACACTTCAACATGTATTTAGTTCAGGATGACATCCTGAAGCCCATATGAGCATTAATTTGACTACACAACTCATTCCTATGAAGATACATTCAAACTCACAAAACGTGCTCAGCTCGGGCTGAAAATGCATTTAAAGCAATAAAAACTCAAATTGAGTGTCACGCCTAAACCAAAGGACTTATGCACACACTTCAACATGTATTTTGTTCAGGATGACCTCCTGAAGCCCATATGAGCATTAATTTGACTACACAACTCATTCCTATGAAGATACATTCAAACTCACAAAACGTGCTCAGCTCGGGCTGAAAATGCATTTAAAGCAATAAAAACTCAAATTGAGTGTCACGCCTAAACCAAAGGACTTATGCACACATTTCAACATGTATTTAGTTCAGGATGACCACCTGAAGCCTAAATGAGCATTAATTTGACCACACAACTCATTCCTATGAAGATACATTCAAACTCACAAAACGTGCTCAGCTCGGGCTGAAAATGCATTTAAAGCAATAAAAACTCAAATTGAGTGTCACGCCTAAACCAAAGGACTTATGCACACACTTCAACATGTATTTTGTTCAGGATGACCTTCTGAAGCCCATATGAGCATTAATTTGACTACACAACTCATTCCTATGAAGATACATTCAAACTCACAAAACATGCTCAGCTCGGGCTGAAAATGGATTTAAAGCAATAAAAACTCAAATTGAATGTCACGCCTAAACCAAAGGACTTATGCACACACTTCAACATGTATTTTGTTCAGGATGACCACCTGAAGCCTAAATGAGCATTAATTTGACCACACAACTCATTCTATGAAGATACATTCAAAATCACAAAACGTGCTCAGCTCGGGCTGAAAATGCATTTAAAGCAATAAAAGCTCAAATTGAGTGTCACGCCTAAACCAAAGGACTTATGCACACACTTCAACATGTATTTTGTTCAGGATGACCTCCTGAAGCCCATATGAGCATTAATTTGACCACACAACTCATTCCTATGAAGATACATTCAAACACACAAAACGTGCTCAGCTCGGCCTGAAAATGCATTTAAAGCAATAAAAACTCAAATTGAGTGTCACGCCTAAACCAAAGGACTTATGCACACACTTCAACATGTATTTTGTTCAGGATGACCACCTGACGCCTAAATGAGCATTAATTTGACCACACAACTCATTCCTATGAAGATACATTCAAACTCACAAAACGCGCTCAGCTCGGGCTGAAAATGCATTTAAAGCAATAAAAACTCAAATTGAGTGTCACGCCTAAACCAAAGGACTTATGCACACACTACAACATGTATTTTGTTCAGGGTGACCTCCTGAAGCCTAAATAAGCATTAATTTGACCACACAACTCATTCCTATGAAGATACATTCAAACTCACAAAACGCGCTCAGCTCGGGCTGAAAATGCATTTAAAGCAATAAAAACTCAAATTGAGTGTCACGCCTAAACCAAAGGACTTATGCACACACTTCAACATGTATTTTGTTCAGGATGACCTCCTGAAGCCCATATGAGCATTAATTTGACCACACAACTCATTCCTATGAAGATACATTCAAACACACAAAACGTGCTCAGCTCGGCCTGAAAATGCATTTAAAGCAATAAAAACTCAAATTGAGTGTCACGCCTAAACCAAAGGACTTATGCACACACTTCAACATGTATTTTGTTCAGGATGACCACCTGACGCCTAAATGAGCATTAATTTGACCACACAACTCATTCCTATGAAGATACATTCAAACTCACAAAACGCGCTCAGCTCGGGCTGAAAATGCATTTAAAGCAATAAAAACTCAAATTGAGTGTCACGCCTAAACCAAAGGACTTATGCACACACTACAACATGTATTTTGTTCAGGGTGACCTCCTGAAGCCTAAATAAGCATTAATTTGACCACACAACTCATTCCTATGAAGATACATTCAAACTCACAAAACGCGCTCAGCTCGGGCTGAAAATGCATTTAAAGCAATAAAAACTCAAATTGAGTGTCACGCCTAAACCAAAGGACTTATGCACACACTTCAACATGTATTTTGTTCAGGATGACCTCCTGAAGCCCATATGAGCATTAATTTGACTACACAACTCATTCCTATGAAGATACATTCAAACTCACAAAACGTGCTCAGCTCGGCCTGAAAATGCATTTAAAGCAATAAAAACTCAAATTGAGTGTCACGCCTAAACCAAAGGACTTATGCACACACTTCAACATGTATTTTGTTCAGGATGACCACCTGACGCATAAATGAGCATTAATTTGACCACACAACTCATTCCTATGAAGATACATTCAAAGTCAGAAAGCGCGCTCAGCTCGGGCTGAAAATGCATTTAATTTAAATCAATAAAAACTCAAATTGAGTGTCACGCCTAAACCAAAGGACTTATGCACACACTTCAACATGTATTTAGTTCAGGATGACCACCTGAAGCCTAAATGAGCATTAATTTGACTACACAACTCATTCCTATGAAGATACATTCAAACTCACAAAACGTGCTCAGCTCGGGCTGAAAATGCATTTAAAGCAATTAAAACTCAAATTGAGTGTCACACCTAAACCAAAGGACTTATGCACACACCTCAACATGTATTTTGCTCAGGATGACCTCCTGAAGCCCATATGAGCATTAGTTTGACTACACAACTCATTCCTATAAAGATACATTGAAACTCACAAAACGTGCTCAGCTCGGGCTGAAAATGCATTTAAAGCAATAAAAACTCAAATTGAGTGTCACGCCTAAACCAAAGGACTTATGCACACACTTCAACATGTGTTTTGTTCAGGATGACCTCCTGAAGCCTAAATGAGCAATAATTTGACCACACAACTCATTCCTATGAAGATACATTCAAACTCAAAAAAAGTGCTCAGCTCGGGCTGAAAATGCATTTAAAGCAATAAAAACTCAAATTGAGTGTCACACCTAAACCAAAGGACTTATGCACACACTTCAACATGTATTTTGTTCAGGATGACCTCCTGAAGCCCATATGAGCATTAATTTGACCACACAACTCATTCCTATGAAGATACATTCAAACTCACAAAACGTGCTCAGCTCGGGCTGAAAATGCATTTAAAGCAATAAAAACTCAAATTGAGTGTCACGCCTAAACCAAAGGACTTATGCACACACTTCAACATGTATTTTGTTCACGATGACCACCTGAAGCCTAAATGAGCATTAATTTGACCACACAACTCATTCCTATGAAGATACATTCAAACTCACAAAACGCGCTCAACTCGGGCTGAAAATGCATTTAAAGCAATAAAAGCTCAAATTGAGTGTCACGCCTAAACCAAAGGACTTATGCACACACTTCAACATGTATTTTGTTCAGGATGACCTCCTGAAGCCCATATGAGCATTAATTTGACCACACAACTCATTCCTATGAGAATACATTCAAACTCACAAAACGCGCTCAACTCGGGCTGAAAATGCATTTAAAGCAATAAAAACTCAAATTGAGTGTCACGCCTAAACCAAAGGACTTATGCACACACTTCAACATGTATTTTGTTCAGGATGACCACCTGACGCCTAAATGAGCATTAATTTGACCACACAACTCATTCCTATGAAGATACATTCAAAGTCAGAAAGCGCGCTCAGCTCGGGCTGAAAATGCATTTAATTTAAAGCAATAAAAACTCAAATTGAGTGTCACGCCTAAACCAAAGGACTTATGCACACACTTCAACATGTATTTTGTTCAGGATGACCTCCTGAAGCCCATATGAGCATTAATTTGACTACACAACTCATTCCTATGAAGATACATTCAAACTCACAAAACGTGCTCAGCTCGGGCTGAAAATGCATTTAAAGCAATAAAAACTCAAATTGAGTGTCACGCCTAAACCAAAGGACTTATGCACACACTACAACATGTATTTTGTTCAGGGTGACCTCCTGAAGCCTAAATAAGCATTAATTTGACCACACAACTCATTCCTATGAAGATACATTCAAACTCACAAAACGCGCTCAGCTCGGGCTGAAAATGCATTTAAAGCAATAAAAACTCAAATTGAGTGTCACGCCTAAACCAAAGGACTTATGCACACACTTCAACATGTATTTTGTTCAGGATGACCTCCTGAAGCCCATATGAGCATTAATTTGACTACACAACTCATTCCTATGAAGATACATTCAAACTCACAAAACGTGCTCAGCTCGGCCTGAAAATGCATTTAAAGCAATAAAAACTCAAATTGAGTGTCACGCCTAAACCAAAGGACTTATGCACACACTTCAACATGTATTTTGTTCAGGATGACCACCTGACGCATAAATGAGCATTAATTTGACCACACAACTCATTCCTATGAAGATACATTCAAAGTCAGAAAGCGCGCTCAGCTCGGGCTGAAAATGCATTTAATTTAAATCAATAAAAACTCAAATTGAGTGTCACGCCTAAACCAAAGGACTTATGCACACACTTCAACATGTATTTAGTTCAGGATGACCACCTGAAGCCTAAATGAGCATTAATTTGACTACACAACTCATTCCTATGAAGATACATTCAAACTCACAAAACGTGCTCAGCTCGGGCTGAAAATGCATTTAAAGCAATTAAAACTCAAATTGAGTGTCACACCTAAACCAAAGGACTTATGCACACACCTCAACATGTATTTTGCTCAGGATGACCTCCTGAAGCCCATATGAGCATTAGTTTGACTACACAACTCATTCCTATAAAGATACATTGAAACTCACAAAACGTGCTCAGCTCGGGCTGAAAATGCATTTAAAGCAATAAAAACTCAAATTGAGTGTCACGCCTAAACCAAAGGACTTATGCACACACTTCAACATGTGTTTTGTTCAGGATGACCTCCTGAAGCCTAAATGAGCAATAATTTGACCACACAACTCATTCCTATGAAGATACATTCAAACTCAAAAAAAGTGCTCAGCTCGGGCTGAAAATGCATTTAAAGCAATAAAAACTCAAATTGAGTGTCACACCTAAACCAAAGGACTTATGCACACACTTCAACATGTATTTTGTTCAGGATGACCTCCTGAAGCCCATATGAGCATTAATTTGACCACACAACTCATTCCTATGAAGATACATTCAAACTCACAAAACGTGCTCAGCTCGGGCTGAAAATGCATTTAAAGCAATAAAAACTCAAATTGAGTGTCACGCCTAAACCAAAGGACTTATGCACACACTTCAACATGTATTTTGTTCACGATGACCACCTGAAGCCTAAATGAGCATTAATTTGACCACACAACTCATTCCTATGAAGATACATTCAAACTCACAAAACGCGCTCAACTCGGGCTGAAAATGCATTTAAAGCAATAAAAGCTCAAATTGAGTGTCACGCCTAAACCAAAGGACTTATGCACACACTTCAACATGTATTTTGTTCAGGATGACCTCCTGAAGCCCATATGAGCATTAATTTGACCACACAACTCATTCCTATGAGAATACATTCAAACTCACAAAACGCGCTCAACTCGGGCTGAAAATGCATTTAAAGCAATAAAAACTCAAATTGAGTGTCACGCCTAAACCAAAGGACTTATGCACACACTTCAACATGTATTTTGTTCAGGATGACCACCTGACGCCTAAATGAGCATTAATTTGACCACACAACTCATTCCTATGAAGATACATTCAAAGTCAGAAAGCGCGCTCAGCTCGGGCTGAAAATGCATTTAATTTAAAGCAATAAAAACTCAAATTGAGTGTCACGCCTAAACCAAAGGACTTATGCACACACTTCAACATGTATTTTGTTCAGGATGACCTCCTGAAGCCCATATGAGCATTAATTTGACTACACAACTCATTCCTATGAAGATACATTCAAACTCACAAAACGTGCTCAGCTCGGGCTGAAAATGCATTTAAAGCAATAAAAACTCAAATTGAGTGTCACGCCTAAACCAAAGGACTTATGCACACACTTCAACATGTATTTAGTTCAGGATGACCACCTGAAGCCTAAATGAGCATTAATTTGACCACACAACTCATTCCTATGAAGATACATTCAAACTCACAAAACGCGCTCAGCTCGGGCTGAAAATGCATTTAAAGCAATAAAAACTCAAATTTAGTGTCACACCTAAACCAAAGGACTTATGCACACACTTCAACATGTATTTAGTTCAGGATGACATCCTGAAGCCCATATGAGCATTAATTTGACTACACAACTCATTCCTATGAAGATACATTCAAACTCACAAAACGTGCTCAGCTCGGGCTGAAAATGCATTTAAAGCAATAAAAACTCAAATTGAGTGTCACGCCTAAACCAAAGGACTTATGCACACACTTCAACATGTATTTTGTTCAGGATGACCTCCTGAAGCCCATATGAGCATTAATTTGACTACACAACTCATTCCTATGAAGATACATTCAAACTCACAAAACGTGCTCAGCTCGGGCTGAAAATGCATTTAAAGCAATAAAAACTCAAATTGAGTGTCACGCCTAAACCAAAGGACTTATGCACACATTTCAACATGTATTTAGTTCAGGATGACCACCTGAAGCCTAAATGAGCATTAATTTGACCACACAACTCATTCCTATGAAGATACATTCAAACTCACAAAACGTGCTCAGCTCGGGCTGAAAATGCATTTAAAGCAATAAAAACTCAAATTGAGTGTCACGCCTAAACCAAAGGACTTATGCACACACTTCAACATGTATTTTGTTCAGGATGACCTTCTGAAGCCCATATGAGCATTAATTTGACTACACAACTCATTCCTATGAAGATACATTCAAACTCACAAAACATGCTCAGCTCGGGCTGAAAATGGATTTAAAGCAATAAAAACTCAAATTGAATGTCACGCCTAAACCAAAGGACTTATGCACACACTTCAACATGTATTTTGTTCAGGATGACCACCTGAAGCCTAAATGAGCATTAATTTGACCACACAACTCATTCTATGAAGATACATTCAAAATCACAAAACGTGCTCAGCTCGGGCTGAAAATGCATTTAAAGCAATAAAAGCTCAAATTGAGTGTCACGCCTAAACCAAAGGACTTATGCACACACTTCAACATGTATTTTGTTCAGGATGACCTCCTGAAGCCCATATGAGCATTAATTTGACCACACAACTCATTCCTATGAAGATACATTCAAACACACAAAACGTGCTCAGCTCGGCCTGAAAATGCATTTAAAGCAATAAAAACTCAAATTGAGTGTCACGCCTAAACCAAAGGACTTATGCACACACTTCAACATGTATTTTGTTCAGGATGACCACCTGACGCCTAAATGAGCATTAATTTGACCACACAACTCATTCCTATGAAGATACATTCAAACTCACAAAACGCGCTCAGCTCGGGCTGAAAATGCATTTAAAGCAATAAAAACTCAAATTGAGTGTCACGCCTAAACCAAAGGACTTATGCACACACTACAACATGTATTTTGTTCAGGGTGACCTCCTGAAGCCTAAATAAGCATTAATTTGACCACACAACTCATTCCTATGAAGATACATTCAAACTCACAAAACGCGCTCAGCTCGGGCTGAAAATGCATTTAAAGCAATAAAAACTCAAATTGAGTGTCACGCCTAAACCAAAGGACTTATGCACACACTTCAACATGTATTTTGTTCAGGATGACCTCCTGAAGCCCATATGAGCATTAATTTGACCACACAACTCATTCCTATGAAGATACATTCAAACACACAAAACGTGCTCAGCTCGGCCTGAAAATGCATTTAAAGCAATAAAAACTCAAATTGAGTGTCACGCCTAAACCAAAGGACTTATGCACACACTTCAACATGTATTTTGTTCAGGATGACCACCTGACGCCTAAATGAGCATTAATTTGACCACACAACTCATTCCTATGAAGATACATTCAAACTCACAAAACGCGCTCAGCTCGGGCTGAAAATGCATTTAAAGCAATAAAAACTCAAATTGAGTGTCACGCCTAAACCAAAGGACTTATGCACACACTACAACATGTATTTTGTTCAGGGTGACCTCCTGAAGCCTAAATAAGCATTAATTTGACCACACAACTCATTCCTATGAAGATACATTCAAACTCACAAAACGCGCTCAGCTCGGGCTGAAAATGCATTTAAAGCAATAAAAACTCAAATTGAGTGTCACGCCTAAACCAAAGGACTTATGCACACACTTCAACATGTATTTTGTTCAGGATGACCTCCTGAAGCCCATATGAGCATTAATTTGACTACACAACTCATTCCTATGAAGATACATTCAAACTCACAAAACGTGCTCAGCTCGGCCTGAAAATGCATTTAAAGCAATAAAAACTCAAATTGAGTGTCACGCCTAAACCAAAGGACTTATGCACACACTTCAACATGTATTTTGTTCAGGATGACCACCTGACGCATAAATGAGCATTAATTTGACCACACAACTCATTCCTATGAAGATACATTCAAAGTCAGAAAGCGCGCTCAGCTCGGGCTGAAAATGCATTTAATTTAAATCAATAAAAACTCAAATTGAGTGTCACGCCTAAACCAAAGGACTTATGCACACACTTCAACATGTATTTAGTTCAGGATGACCACCTGAAGCCTAAATGAGCATTAATTTGACTACACAACTCATTCCTATGAAGATACATTCAAACTCACAAAACGTGCTCAGCTCGGGCTGAAAATGCATTTAAAGCAATTAAAACTCAAATTGAGTGTCACACCTAAACCAAAGGACTTATGCACACACCTCAACATGTATTTTGCTCAGGATGACCTCCTGAAGCCCATATGAGCATTAGTTTGACTACACAACTCATTCCTATAAAGATACATTGAAACTCACAAAACGTGCTCAGCTCGGGCTGAAAATGCATTTAAAGCAATAAAAACTCAAATTGAGTGTCACGCCTAAACCAAAGGACTTATGCACACACTTCAACATGTGTTTTGTTCAGGATGACCTCCTGAAGCCTAAATGAGCAATAATTTGACCACACAACTCATTCCTATGAAGATACATTCAAACTCAAAAAAAGTGCTCAGCTCGGGCTGAAAATGCATTTAAAGCAATAAAAACTCAAATTGAGTGTCACACCTAAACCAAAGGACTTATGCACACACTTCAACATGTATTTTGTTCAGGATGACCTCCTGAAGCCCATATGAGCATTAATTTGACCACACAACTCATTCCTATGAAGATACATTCAAACTCACAAAACGTGCTCAGCTCGGGCTGAAAATGCATTTAAAGCAATAAAAACTCAAATTGAGTGTCACGCCTAAACCAAAGGACTTATGCACACACTTCAACATGTATTTTGTTCACGATGACCACCTGAAGCCTAAATGAGCATTAATTTGACCACACAACTCATTCCTATGAAGATACATTCAAACTCACAAAACGCGCTCAACTCGGGCTGAAAATGCATTTAAAGCAATAAAAGCTCAAATTGAGTGTCACGCCTAAACCAAAGGACTTATGCACACACTTCAACATGTATTTTGTTCAGGATGACCTCCTGAAGCCCATATGAGCATTAATTTGACCACACAACTCATTCCTATGAGAATACATTCAAACTCACAAAACGCGCTCAACTCGGGCTGAAAATGCATTTAAAGCAATAAAAACTCAAATTGAGTGTCACGCCTAAACCAAAGGACTTATGCACACACTTCAACATGTATTTTGTTCAGGATGACCACCTGACGCCTAAATGAGCATTAATTTGACCACACAACTCATTCCTATGAAGATACATTCAAAGTCAGAAAGCGCGCTCAGCTCGGGCTGAAAATGCATTTAATTTAAAGCAATAAAAACTCAAATTGAGTGTCACGCCTAAACCAAAGGACTTATGCACACACTTCAACATGTATTTTGTTCAGGATGACCTCCTGAAGCCCATATGAGCATTAATTTGACTACACAACTCATTCCTATGAAGATACATTCAAACTCACAAAACGTGCTCAGCTCGGGCTGAAAATGCATTTAAAGCAATAAAAACTCAAATTGAGTGTCACGCCTAAACCAAAGGACTTATGCACACACTTCAACATGTATTTAGTTCAGGATGACCACCTGAAGCCTAAATGAGCATTAATTTGACCACACAACTCATTCCTATGAAGATACATTCAAACTCACAAAACGCGCTCAGCTCGGGCTGAAAATGCATTTAAAGCAATAAAAACTCAAATTTAGTGTCACACCTAAACCAAAGGACTTATGCACACACTTCAACATGTATTTAGTTCAGGATGACATCCTGAAGCCCATATGAGCATTAATTTGACTACACAACTCATTCCTATGAAGATACATTCAAACTCACAAAACGTGCTCAGCTCGGGCTGAAAATGCATTTAAAGCAATAAAAACTCAAATTGAGTGTCACGCCTAAACCAAAGGACTTATGCACACACTTCAACATGTATTTTGTTCAGGATGACCTCCTGAAGCCCATATGAGCATTAATTTGACTACACAACTCATTCCTATGAAGATACATTCAAACTCACAAAACGTGCTCAGCTCGGGCTGAAAATGCATTTAAAGCAATAAAAACTCAAATTGAGTGTCACGCCTAAACCAAAGGACTTATGCACACATTTCAACATGTATTTAGTTCAGGATGACCACCTGAAGCCTAAATGAGCATTAATTTGACCACACAACTCATTCCTATGAAGATACATTCAAACTCACAAAACGTGCTCAGCTCGGGCTGAAAATGCATTTAAAGCAATAAAAACTCAAATTGAGTGTCACGCCTAAACCAAAGGACTTATGCACACACTTCAACATGTATTTTGTTCAGGATGACCTTCTGAAGCCCATATGAGCATTAATTTGACTACACAACTCATTCCTATGAAGATACATTCAAACTCACAAAACATGCTCAGCTCGGGCTGAAAATGGATTTAAAGCAATAAAAACTCAAATTGAATGTCACGCCTAAACCAAAGGACTTATGCACACACTTCAACATGTATTTTGTTCAGGATGACCACCTGAAGCCTAAATGAGCATTAATTTGACCACACAACTCATTCTATGAAGATACATTCAAAATCACAAAACGTGCTCAGCTCGGGCTGAAAATGCATTTAAAGCAATAAAAGCTCAAATTGAGTGTCACGCCTAAACCAAAGGACTTATGCACACACTTCAACATGTATTTTGTTCAGGATGACCTCCTGAAGCCCATATGAGCATTAATTTGACCACACAACTCATTCCTATGAAGATACATTCAAACACACAAAACGTGCTCAGCTCGGCCTGAAAATGCATTTAAAGCAATAAAAACTCAAATTGAGTGTCACGCCTAAACCAAAGGACTTATGCACACACTTCAACATGTATTTTGTTCAGGATGACCACCTGACGCCTAAATGAGCATTAATTT
This sequence comes from Hippocampus guttulatus, assembly GCF_054856545.1. Classification (NCBI taxonomy): domain Eukaryota; kingdom Metazoa; phylum Chordata; class Actinopteri; order Syngnathiformes; family Syngnathidae; genus Hippocampus; species Hippocampus guttulatus. The sequence goes on along the minus strand of NW_028233883.1, from coordinate 1,182,029 downwards.
GACCACACAACTCATTCCTATGAAGATACATTCAAACTCACAAAACGCGCTCAGCTCGGGCTGAAAATGCATTTAAAGCAATAAAAACTCAAATTGAGTGTCACGCCTAAACCAAAGGACTTATGCACACACTACAACATGTATTTTGTTCAGGGTGACCTCCTGAAGCCTAAATAAGCATTAATTTGACCACACAACTCATTCCTATGAAGATACATTCAAACTCACAAAACGCGCTCAGCTCGGGCTGAAAATGCATTTAAAGCAATAAAAACTCAAATTGAGTGTCACGCCTAAACCAAAGGACTTATGCACACACTTCAACATGTATTTTGTTCAGGATGACCTCCTGAAGCCCATATGAGCATTAATTTGACCACACAACTCATTCCTATGAAGATACATTCAAACACACAAAACGTGCTCAGCTCGGCCTGAAAATGCATTTAAAGCAATAAAAACTCAAATTGAGTGTCACGCCTAAACCAAAGGACTTATGCACACACTTCAACATGTATTTTGTTCAGGATGACCACCTGACGCCTAAATGAGCATTAATTTGACCACACAACTCATTCCTATGAAGATACATTCAAACTCACAAAACGCGCTCAGCTCGGGCTGAAAATGCATTTAAAGCAATAAAAACTCAAATTGAGTGTCACGCCTAAACCAAAGGACTTATGCACACACTACAACATGTATTTTGTTCAGGGTGACCTCCTGAAGCCTAAATAAGCATTAATTTGACCACACAACTCATTCCTATGAAGATACATTCAAACTCACAAAACGCGCTCAGCTCGGGCTGAAAATGCATTTAAAGCAATAAAAACTCAAATTGAGTGTCACGCCTAAACCAAAGGACTTATGCACACACTTCAACATGTATTTTGTTCAGGATGACCTCCTGAAGCCCATATGAGCATTAATTTGACTACACAACTCATTCCTATGAAGATACATTCAAACTCACAAAACGTGCTCAGCTCGGCCTGAAAATGCATTTAAAGCAATAAAAACTCAAATTGAGTGTCACGCCTAAACCAAAGGACTTATGCACACACTTCAACATGTATTTTGTTCAGGATGACCACCTGACGCATAAATGAGCATTAATTTGACCACACAACTCATTCCTATGAAGATACATTCAAAGTCAGAAAGCGCGCTCAGCTCGGGCTGAAAATGCATTTAATTTAAATCAATAAAAACTCAAATTGAGTGTCACGCCTAAACCAAAGGACTTATGCACACACTTCAACATGTATTTAGTTCAGGATGACCACCTGAAGCCTAAATGAGCATTAATTTGACTACACAACTCATTCCTATGAAGATACATTCAAACTCACAAAACGTGCTCAGCTCGGGCTGAAAATGCATTTAAAGCAATTAAAACTCAAATTGAGTGTCACACCTAAACCAAAGGACTTATGCACACACCTCAACATGTATTTTGCTCAGGATGACCTCCTGAAGCCCATATGAGCATTAGTTTGACTACACAACTCATTCCTATAAAGATACATTGAAACTCACAAAACGTGCTCAGCTCGGGCTGAAAATGCATTTAAAGCAATAAAAACTCAAATTGAGTGTCACGCCTAAACCAAAGGACTTATGCACACACTTCAACATGTGTTTTGTTCAGGATGACCTCCTGAAGCCTAAATGAGCAATAATTTGACCACACAACTCATTCCTATGAAGATACATTCAAACTCAAAAAAAGTGCTCAGCTCGGGCTGAAAATGCATTTAAAGCAATAAAAACTCAAATTGAGTGTCACACCTAAACCAAAGGACTTATGCACACACTTCAACATGTATTTTGTTCAGGATGACCTCCTGAAGCCCATATGAGCATTAATTTGACCACACAACTCATTCCTATGAAGATACATTCAAACTCACAAAACGTGCTCAGCTCGGGCTGAAAATGCATTTAAAGCAATAAAAACTCAAATTGAGTGTCACGCCTAAACCAAAGGACTTATGCACACACTTCAACATGTATTTTGTTCACGATGACCACCTGAAGCCTAAATGAGCATTAATTTGACCACACAACTCATTCCTATGAAGATACATTCAAACTCACAAAACGCGCTCAACTCGGGCTGAAAATGCATTTAAAGCAATAAAAGCTCAAATTGAGTGTCACGCCTAAACCAAAGGACTTATGCACACACTTCAACATGTATTTTGTTCAGGATGACCTCCTGAAGCCCATATGAGCATTAATTTGACCACACAACTCATTCCTATGAGAATACATTCAAACTCACAAAACGCGCTCAACTCGGGCTGAAAATGCATTTAAAGCAATAAAAACTCAAATTGAGTGTCACGCCTAAACCAAAGGACTTATGCACACACTTCAACATGTATTTTGTTCAGGATGACCACCTGACGCCTAAATGAGCATTAATTTGACCACACAACTCATTCCTATGAAGATACATTCAAAGTCAGAAAGCGCGCTCAGCTCGGGCTGAAAATGCATTTAATTTAAAGCAATAAAAACTCAAATTGAGTGTCACGCCTAAACCAAAGGACTTATGCACACACTTCAACATGTATTTTGTTCAGGATGACCTCCTGAAGCCCATATGAGCATTAATTTGACTACACAACTCATTCCTATGAAGATACATTCAAACTCACAAAACGTGCTCAGCTCGGGCTGAAAATGCATTTAAAGCAATAAAAACTCAAATTGAGTGTCACGCCTAAACCAAAGGACTTATGCACACACTTCAACATGTATTTAGTTCAGGATGACCACCTGAAGCCTAAATGAGCATTAATTTGACCACACAACTCATTCCTATGAAGATACATTCAAACTCACAAAACGCGCTCAGCTCGGGCTGAAAATGCATTTAAAGCAATAAAAACTCAAATTTAGTGTCACACCTAAACCAAAGGACTTATGCACACACTTCAACATGTATTTAGTTCAGGATGACATCCTGAAGCCCATATGAGCATTAATTTGACTACACAACTCATTCCTATGAAGATACATTCAAACTCACAAAACGTGCTCAGCTCGGGCTGAAAATGCATTTAAAGCAATAAAAACTCAAATTGAGTGTCACGCCTAAACCAAAGGACTTATGCACACACTTCAACATGTATTTTGTTCAGGATGACCTCCTGAAGCCCATATGAGCATTAATTTGACTACACAACTCATTCCTATGAAGATACATTCAAACTCACAAAACGTGCTCAGCTCGGGCTGAAAATGCATTTAAAGCAATAAAAACTCAAATTGAGTGTCACGCCTAAACCAAAGGACTTATGCACACATTTCAACATGTATTTAGTTCAGGATGACCACCTGAAGCCTAAATGAGCATTAATTTGACCACACAACTCATTCCTATGAAGATACATTCAAACTCACAAAACGTGCTCAGCTCGGGCTGAAAATGCATTTAAAGCAATAAAAACTCAAATTGAGTGTCACGCCTAAACCAAAGGACTTATGCACACACTTCAACATGTATTTTGTTCAGGATGACCTTCTGAAGCCCATATGAGCATTAATTTGACTACACAACTCATTCCTATGAAGATACATTCAAACTCACAAAACATGCTCAGCTCGGGCTGAAAATGGATTTAAAGCAATAAAAACTCAAATTGAATGTCACGCCTAAACCAAAGGACTTATGCACACACTTCAACATGTATTTTGTTCAGGATGACCACCTGAAGCCTAAATGAGCATTAATTTGACCACACAACTCATTCTATGAAGATACATTCAAAATCACAAAACGTGCTCAGCTCGGGCTGAAAATGCATTTAAAGCAATAAAAGCTCAAATTGAGTGTCACGCCTAAACCAAAGGACTTATGCACACACTTCAACATGTATTTTGTTCAGGATGACCTCCTGAAGCCCATATGAGCATTAATTTGACCACACAACTCATTCCTATGAAGATACATTCAAACACACAAAACGTGCTCAGCTCGGCCTGAAAATGCATTTAAAGCAATAAAAACTCAAATTGAGTGTCACGCCTAAACCAAAGGACTTATGCACACACTTCAACATGTATTTTGTTCAGGATGACCACCTGACGCCTAAATGAGCATTAATTTGACCACACAACTCATTCCTATGAAGATACATTCAAACTCACAAAACGCGCTCAGCTCGGGCTGAAAATGCATTTAAAGCAATAAAAACTCAAATTGAGTGTCACGCCTAAACCAAAGGACTTATGCACACACTACAACATGTATTTTGTTCAGGGTGACCTCCTGAAGCCTAAATAAGCATTAATTTGACCACACAACTCATTCCTATGAAGATACATTCAAACTCACAAAACGCGCTCAGCTCGGGCTGAAAATGCATTTAAAGCAATAAAAACTCAAATTGAGTGTCACGCCTAAACCAAAGGACTTATGCACACACTTCAACATGTATTTTGTTCAGGATGACCTCCTGAAGCCCATATGAGCATTAATTTGACCACACAACTCATTCCTATGAAGATACATTCAAACACACAAAACGTGCTCAGCTCGGCCTGAAAATGCATTTAAAGCAATAAAAACTCAAATTGAGTGTCACGCCTAAACCAAAGGACTTATGCACACACTTCAACATGTATTTTGTTCAGGATGACCACCTGACGCCTAAATGAGCATTAATTTGACCACACAACTCATTCCTATGAAGATACATTCAAACTCACAAAACGCGCTCAGCTCGGGCTGAAAATGCATTTAAAGCAATAAAAACTCAAATTGAGTGTCACGCCTAAACCAAAGGACTTATGCACACACTACAACATGTATTTTGTTCAGGGTGACCTCCTGAAGCCTAAATAAGCATTAATTTGACCACACAACTCATTCCTATGAAGATACATTCAAACTCACAAAACGCGCTCAGCTCGGGCTGAAAATGCATTTAAAGCAATAAAAACTCAAATTGAGTGTCACGCCTAAACCAAAGGACTTATGCACACACTTCAACATGTATTTTGTTCAGGATGACCTCCTGAAGCCCATATGAGCATTAATTTGACTACACAACTCATTCCTATGAAGATACATTCAAACTCACAAAACGTGCTCAGCTCGGCCTGAAAATGCATTTAAAGCAATAAAAACTCAAATTGAGTGTCACGCCTAAACCAAAGGACTTATGCACACACTTCAACATGTATTTTGTTCAGGATGACCACCTGACGCATAAATGAGCATTAATTTGACCACACAACTCATTCCTATGAAGATACATTCAAAGTCAGAAAGCGCGCTCAGCTCGGGCTGAAAATGCATTTAATTTAAATCAATAAAAACTCAAATTGAGTGTCACGCCTAAACCAAAGGACTTATGCACACACTTCAACATGTATTTAGTTCAGGATGACCACCTGAAGCCTAAATGAGCATTAATTTGACTACACAACTCATTCCTATGAAGATACATTCAAACTCACAAAACGTGCTCAGCTCGGGCTGAAAATGCATTTAAAGCAATTAAAACTCAAATTGAGTGTCACACCTAAACCAAAGGACTTATGCACACACCTCAACATGTATTTTGCTCAGGATGACCTCCTGAAGCCCATATGAGCATTAGTTTGACTACACAACTCATTCCTATAAAGATACATTGAAACTCACAAAACGTGCTCAGCTCGGGCTGAAAATGCATTTAAAGCAATAAAAACTCAAATTGAGTGTCACGCCTAAACCAAAGGACTTATGCACACACTTCAACATGTGTTTTGTTCAGGATGACCTCCTGAAGCCTAAATGAGCAATAATTTGACCACACAACTCATTCCTATGAAGATACATTCAAACTCAAAAAAAGTGCTCAGCTCGGGCTGAAAATGCATTTAAAGCAATAAAAACTCAAATTGAGTGTCACACCTAAACCAAAGGACTTATGCACACACTTCAACATGTATTTTGTTCAGGATGACCTCCTGAAGCCCATATGAGCATTAATTTGACCACACAACTCATTCCTATGAAGATACATTCAAACTCACAAAACGTGCTCAGCTCGGGCTGAAAATGCATTTAAAGCAATAAAAACTCAAATTGAGTGTCACGCCTAAACCAAAGGACTTATGCACACACTTCAACATGTATTTTGTTCACGATGACCACCTGAAGCCTAAATGAGCATTAATTTGACCACACAACTCATTCCTATGAAGATACATTCAAACTCACAAAACGCGCTCAACTCGGGCTGAAAATGCATTTAAAGCAATAAAAGCTCAAATTGAGTGTCACGCCTAAACCAAAGGACTTATGCACACACTTCAACATGTATTTTGTTCAGGATGACCTCCTGAAGCCCATATGAGCATTAATTTGACCACACAACTCATTCCTATGAGAATACATTCAAACTCACAAAACGCGCTCAACTCGGGCTGAAAATGCATTTAAAGCAATAAAAACTCAAATTGAGTGTCACGCCTAAACCAAAGGACTTATGCACACACTTCAACATGTATTTTGTTCAGGATGACCACCTGACGCCTAAATGAGCATTAATTTGACCACACAACTCATTCCTATGAAGATACATTCAAAGTCAGAAAGCGCGCTCAGCTCGGGCTGAAAATGCATTTAATTTAAAGCAATAAAAACTCAAATTGAGTGTCACGCCTAAACCAAAGGACTTATGCACACACTTCAACATGTATTTTGTTCAGGATGACCTCCTGAAGCCCATATGAGCATTAATTTGACTACACAACTCATTCCTATGAAGATACATTCAAACTCACAAAACGTGCTCAGCTCGGGCTGAAAATGCATTTAAAGCAATAAAAACTCAAATTGAGTGTCACGCCTAAACCAAAGGACTTATGCACACACTTCAACATGTATTTAGTTCAGGATGACCACCTGAAGCCTAAATGAGCATTAATTTGACCACACAACTCATTCCTATGAAGATACATTCAAACTCACAAAACGCGCTCAGCTCGGGCTGAAAATGCATTTAAAGCAATAAAAACTCAAATTTAGTGTCACACCTAAACCAAAGGACTTATGCACACACTTCAACATGTATTTAGTTCAGGATGACATCCTGAAGCCCATATGAGCATTAATTTGACTACACAACTCATTCCTATGAAGATACATTCAAACTCACAAAACGTGCTCAGCTCGGGCTGAAAATGCATTTAAAGCAATAAAAACTCAAATTGAGTGTCACGCCTAAACCAAAGGACTTATGCACACACTTCAACATGTATTTTGTTCAGGATGACCTCCTGAAGCCCATATGAGCATTAATTTGACTACACAACTCATTCCTATGAAGATACATTCAAACTCACAAAACGTGCTCAGCTCGGGCTGAAAATGCATTTAAAGCAATAAAAACTCAAATTGAGTGTCACGCCTAAACCAAAGGACTTATGCACACATTTCAACATGTATTTAGTTCAGGATGACCACCTGAAGCCTAAATGAGCATTAATTTGACCACACAACTCATTCCTATGAAGATACATTCAAACTCACAAAACGTGCTCAGCTCGGGCTGAAAATGCATTTAAAGCAATAAAAACTCAAATTGAGTGTCACGCCTAAACCAAAGGACTTATGCACACACTTCAACATGTATTTTGTTCAGGATGACCTTCTGAAGCCCATATGAGCATTAATTTGACTACACAACTCATTCCTATGAAGATACATTCAAACTCACAAAACGTGCTCAGCTCGGCCTGAAAATGCATTTAAAGCAATAAAAACTCAAATTGAGTGTCACGCCTAAACCAAAGGACTTATGCACACACTTCAACATGTATTTTGTTCAGGATGACCTCCTGAAGTCTAAATCAGCATTAATTTGACCACACAACTCATTCCTATGAAGATACATTCAAACTCACAAAACGCGCTCAGCTCGGGCTGAAAATGCATTTAAAGCAATAAAAACTCAAATTGAGTGTCACACCTAAACCAAAGGACTTATGCACACACTTCGACATGTATTTAGTTCAGGATGACCACCTGAAGCCTAAATGAGCATTAATTTGACCACACAACTCATTCCTATGAAGATACATTCAAACTCACAAAACATGCTCAGCTCGGGCTGAAAATGCATTTAAAGCAATAAAAACTCAAATTGAATGTCACGCCTAAACCAAAGGACTTATGCACACACTTCAACATGTATTTTGTTCAGGATGACCTCCTGAAGCCTAAATGAGCATTAATTTGACCACACAACTCATTCTATGAAGATACATTCAAACTCACAAAACGTGCTCAGCTCGGGCTGAAAATGCATTTAAAGCAATAAAAACTCAAATTGAGTGTCACGCCTAAACCAAAGGACTTATGCACACACTTCAACATGTATTTTGTTCAGGATGACCTCCTGAAGCCTAAATCAAAAATAATTTGACCACACAACTCATTCCTATGAAGATACATTCAAAGTCAGAAAGCGCGCTCAGCTCGGGCTGAAAATGCATTTAATTTAAAGCAATAAAAACTCAAATTGAGTGTCACGCCTAAACCAAAGGACTTATGCACACACTTCAACATGTATTTAGTTCAGGATAACCACCTGAAGCCTAAATGAGCATTAATTTGACCACACAACTCATTCCTATGAAGATACATTCAAACTCACAAAACGTGCTCAGCTCGGGCTGAAAATGCATTTAAAGCAATAAAAACTCAAATTGAGTGTCACGCCTAAACCAAAGGACTTATGCACACACTTCAACATGTATTTTGTTCAGGATGACCTCCTGAAGCCTAAATCAGCAATAATTTGACCACACAACTCATTCCTATGAAGATACATTCAAACTCAAAAAAAGTGCTCAGCTCGGGCTGAAAATGCATTTAAAGCAATAAAAACTCAAATTGAGTGTCACACCTAAACCAAAGGACTTATGCACACACTTCAACATGTATTTTGTTCAGGATGACCTCCTGAAGCCCATATGAGCATTAATTTGACCACACAACTCATTCCTATGAAGATACATTCAAACTCACAAAACGTGCTCAGCTCGGGCTGAAAATGCATTTAAAGCAATAAAAACTCAAATTGAGTGTCACGCCTAAACCAAAGGACTTATGCACACACTTCAACATGTATTTTGTTCACGATGACCACCTGAAGCCTAAATGAGCATTAATTTGACCACACAACTCATTCCTATGAAGATACATTCAAACTCACAAAACGCGCTCAACTCGGGCTGAAAATGCATTTAAAGCAATAAAAGCTCAAATTGAGTGTCACGCCTAAACCAAAGGACTTATGCACACACTTCAACATGTATTTTGTTCAGGATGACCTCCTGAAGCCCATATGAGCATTAATTTGACCACACACCTCATTCCTATGAAGATACATTCAAACTCAAAAAACGTGCTCAGCTCGGGCTGAAAATGCATTTAAAGCAATAAAAACTCAAATTGAGTGTCACACCTAAACCAAAGGACATATGCACACACTTCAACATGTATTTTGTTCAGGATGACCTCCTGAAGCCCATATGAGCATTAATTTGACCACACAACTCATTCCTATGAAGATACATTCAAACTCACAAAACGTGCTCAGCTCGGGCTGAAAATGCATTTAAAGCAATAAAAACTCAAATTGAGTGTCACGCCTAAACCAAAGGACTTATGCACACACTTCAACATGTATTTTGTTCACGATGACCACCTGAAGCCTAAATGAGCATTAATTTGACCACACAACTCATTCCTATGAAGATACATTCAAACTCACAAAACGCGCTCAACTCGGGCTGAAAATGCATTTAAAGCAATAAAAGCTCAAATTGAGTGTCACGCCTAAACCAAAGGACTTATGCACACACTTCAACATGTATTTTGCTCAGGATGACCTCCTGAAGCCCATATGAGCATTAGTTTGACTACACAACTCATTCCTATAAAGATACATTGAAACTCACAAAACGTGCTCAGCTCGGGCTGAAAATGCATTTAAAGCAATAAAAACTCAAATTGAGTGTCACGCCTAAACCAAAGGACTTATGCACACACTACAACATGTATTTTGTTCAGGGTGACCTCCTGAAGCCTAAATAAGCATTAATTTGACCACACAACTCATTCCTATGAAGATACATTCAAACTCACAAAACGCGCTCAGCTCGGGCTGAAAATGCATTTAAAGCAATAAAAACTCAAATTTAGTGTCACACCTATACCAAAGGACTTATGCACACACTTCAACATGTATTTTGTTCAGGATGACCTCCTGAAGCCCATATGAGCATTAATTTGACTACACAACTCATTCCTATGAAGATACATTCAAACTCACAAAACGTGCTCAGCTCGGGCTGAAAATGCATTTAAAGCAATAAAAACTCAAATTGAGTGTCACGCCTAAACCAAAGGACTTATGCACACACTTCAACATGTATTTAGTTCAGGATGACATCCTGAAGCCCATATGAGCATTAATTTGTCTACACAACTCATTCCTATGAAGATACATTCAAACTCACAAAACGTGCTCAACTCGGGCTGAAAATGCATTTAAAGCAATAAAAACTCAAATTGAGTGTCACGCCTATACCAAAGGACTTATGCACACACTTCAACATGTATTTTGTTCAGGATGACCTCCTGAAGCCCATATGAGCATTAATTTGACTACACAACTCATTCCTATGAAGATACATTCAAACTCACAAAACGTGCTCAACTCGGGCTGAAAATGCATTTAAAGCAATAAAAACTCAAATTGAGTGTCACGCCTAAACCAAAGGACTTATGCACACACGTCAACATGTATTTTGTTCAGGATGACCACCTGACGCCTAAATGAGCATTAATTTGACCACACAACTCATTCCTATGAAGATACATTCAAAGTCAGAAAGCGCGCTCAGCTCGGGCTGAAAATGCATTTAATTTAAAGCAATAAAAACTCAAATTGAGTGTCACGCCTAAACCAAAGGACTTATGCACACACTTCAACATGTATTTAGTTCAGGATGACCACCTGAAGCCTAAATGAGCATTAATTTGACTACACAACTCATTCCTATGAAGATACATTCAAAGTCACAAAACGTGCTCAGCTCGGGCTGAAAATGCATTTAAAGCAATTAAAACTCAAATTGAGTGTCACACCTAAACCAAAGGACTTATGCACACACTTCAACGTGTATTTTGCTCAGGATGACCTCCTGAAGCCCATATGAGCATTAGTTTGACTACACAACTCATTCCTATTAAGATACATTCAAACTCACAAAACGTGCTCAGCTCGGGCTGAAAATGCATTTAAAGCAATAAAAACTCAAATTGAGTGTCACGCCTAAACCAAAGGACTTATGCACACACTTCAACATGTATTTTGTTCAGGATGACCACCTGACGCCTAAATGAGCATTCATTTGACCACACAACTCATTCCTATGAAGATACATTCAAACACACAAAACGTGCTCAGCTCGGCCTGAAAATGCATTTAAAGCAATAAAAACTCAAATTGAGTGTCACACCTAAACCAAAGGACTTATGCACACACTTCAACATGTATTTTGTTCAGGATGACTACCTGACGCCTAAATGAGCATTAATTTGACCACACAACTCATTCCTATGAAGATACATTCAAACTCACAAAACGTGCTCAGCTTGGGCTGAAAATGCATTTAAAGCAATAAAAACTCAAATTGAGTGTCACGCCTAAACCAAAGGACTTATGCACACTTTTCAACATGTATTTTGTTCAGGATGACCTCCTGAAGCCTAAATCAGCAATAATTTCACCACACAACTCATTCCTATGAAGATACATTCAAAGTCAGAAAGCGCGCTCAGCTCGGGCTGAAAATGCATTCAATTTAAAGCAATAAAAACTCAAATTGAGTGTCACGCCTAAACCAAAGGACTTATTCACACACTTCAACATGTATTTAGTTCAGGATGACCACCTGAAGCCTAAATGAGCATTAATTTGACCACACAACTCATTCCTATGAAGATCCATTCAAACTCACAAAACGTGCTCAGCTCGGGCTGAAAATGCATTTAAAGCAATAAAAACTCAAATTGAGTGTCACACCTAAACCAAAGGACTTATGCACACACTTCAACATGTATTTTGTTCAGGATGACCTCCTGAAGCCTAAATAAGCATTAATTTGACCACACAACTCATTCCTATGAAGATACATTCAAACTCACAAAACGCGCTCAGCTCGGGCTGAAAATGCATTTAAAGCAATAAAAACTCAAATTGAGTGTCACACCTAAACCAAAGGACTTATGCACACACTTCAACATGTATTTTGTTCAGGATGACCTCCTGAAGCCCATATGAGCATTAATTTGACCACACAACTCATTCCTATGAAGATACATTCAAACTCACAAAACGTGCTCAGCTCGGGCTGAAAATGCATTTAAAGCAATAAAACTCAAATTGAGTGTCACACCTAAACCAAAGGACTTATTCACACACTTCAAAATGTATTTTGTTCAGGATGACCTCCTGAAGCCTAAATGAGCAATAATTTGACCACACAACTCATTCCTATGAAGATACATTTAAACTCACAAAACGCGCTCAGCTCGGGCTGAAAATGCATTTAAAGCAATTAAAACTCAAATTGAGTGTCACGCCTAAACCAAAGGACTTATGCACACACTTCAACATGTATTTTGTTCAGGATGACCACCTGAAGCCTAAATGAGCATTAATTTGACCACACAACTCATTCCTATGAAGATACATTCAAACTCACAAAACGCGCTCAGCTCGGGCTGAAAATGCATTTAAAGCAATAAAAACTCAAATTTAGTGTCACACCTAAACCAAAGGACTTATGCACACACTTCAACATGTATTTAGTTCAGGATGACATCCTGAAGCCCATATGAGCATTAATTTGACTACACAACTCATTCCTATGAAGATACATTCAAACTCACAAACCGTGCTCAACTCGGGCTGAAAATGCATTTAAAGCAATAAAAACTCAAATTGAGTGTCACGCCTAAACCAAAGGACTTATGCACACACTTCAACATGTATTTTGTTCAGAATGACCTCCTGAAGCCCATATGAGCATTAATTTGACTACACAACTCATTCCTATGAAGATACATTCAAACTCACAAAACGTGCTCAGCTCGGGCTGAAAATGCATTTAAAGCAATAAAAACTCAAATTGAGTGTCACGCCTAAACCAAAGGACTTATGCACACACTTCAACATGTATTTAGTTCAGGATGACCACCTGAAGCCTAAATGAGCATTAATTTGACCACACAACTCATTCCTATGAAGATACATTCAAACTCACAAAACGTGCTCAGCTCGGGCTGAAAATGCATTTAAAGCAATACAAATTCAAATTGAGTGTCACGCCTAAACCAAAGGACTTATGCACACACTTCAACATGTATTTTGTTCAGGATGACCTTCTGAAGCCCATATGAGCATTAATTTGACTACACAACTCATTCCTATGAAGATACATTCAAACTCACAAAACATGCTCAGCTCGGGCTGAAAATGCATTTAAAGCAATAAAAACTCAAATTGAATGTCACGCCTAAACCAAAGGACTTATGCACACACTTCAACATGTATTTTGTTCAGGATGACCACCTGAAGCCTAAATGAGCATTAATTTGACCACACAACTCATTCTATGAAGATACATTCAAAATCACAAAACGTGCTCAGCTCGGGCTGAAAATGCATTTTAAGCAATAAAAGCTCAAATTGAGTGTCACGCCTAAACCAAAGGACTTATGCACACACTTCAACATGTATTTTGTTCAGGATGACCTCCTGAAGCCCATATGAGCATTAATTTGACCACACAACTCATTCTTATGAAGATACATTCAAACACACAAAACGTGCTCAGCTCGGCCTGAAAATGCATTTAAAGCAATAAAAACTCAAATTGAGTGTCACGCCTAAACCAAAGGACTTATGCACACACTTCAACATGTATTTTGTTCAGGATGACCACCTGACGCCTAAATGAGCATTAATTTGACCACACAACTCATTCCTATGAAGATACATTCAAACTCACAAAACGCGCTCAGCTCGGGCTGAAAATGCATTTAAAGCAATAAAAACTCAAATTGAGTGTCACGCCTAAACCAAAGGACTTATGCACACACTACAACATGTATTTTGTTCAGGGTGACCTCCTGAAGCCTAAATAAGCATTAATTTGACCACACAACTCATTCCTATGAAGATACATTCAAACTCACAAAACGCGCTCAGCTCGGGCTGAAAATGCATTTAAAGCAATAAAAACTCAAATTGAGTGTCACGCCTAAACCAAAGGACTTATGCACACACTTCAACATGTATTTTGTTCAGGATGACCTCCTGAAGCCCATATGAGCATTAATTTGACCACACAACTCATTCCTATGAAGATACATTCAAACACACAAAACGTGCTCAGCTCGGCCTGAAAATGCATTTAAAGCAATAAAAACTCAAATTGAGTGTCACGCCTAAACCAAAGGACTTATGCACACACTTCAACATGTATTTTGTTCAGGATGACCACCTGACGCCTAAATGAGCATTAATTTGACCACACAACTCATTCCTATGAAGATACATTCAAACTCACAAAACGCGCTCAGCTCGGGCTGAAAATGCATTTAAAGCAATAAAAACTCAAATTGAGTGTCACGCCTAAACCAAAGGACTTATGCACACACTACAACATGTATTTTGTTCAGGGTGACCTCCTGAAGCCTAAATAAGCATTAATTTGACCACACAACTCATTCCTATGAAGATACATTCAAACTCACAAAACGCGCTCAGCTCGGGCTGAAAATGCATTTAAAGCAATAAAAACTCAAATTGAGTGTCACGCCTAAACCAAAGGACTTATGCACACACTTCAACATGTATTTTGTTCAGGATGACCTCCTGAAGCCCATATGAGCATTAATTTGACTACACAACTCATTCCTATGAAGATACATTCAAACTCACAAAACGTGCTCAGCTCGGCCTGAAAATGCATTTAAAGCAATAAAAACTCAAATTGAGTGTCACGCCTAAACCAAAGGACTTATGCACACACTTCAACATGTATTTTGTTCAGGATGACCACCTGACGCATAAATGAGCATTAATTTGACCACACAACTCATTCCTATGAAGATACATTCAAAGTCAGAAAGCGCGCTCAGCTCGGGCTGAAAATGCATTTAATTTAAATCAATAAAAACTCAAATTGAGTGTCACGCCTAAACCAAAGGACTTATGCACACACTTCAACATGTATTTAGTTCAGGATGACCACCTGAAGCCTAAATGAGCATTAATTTGACTACACAACTCATTCCTATGAAGATACATTCAAACTCACAAAACGTGCTCAGCTCGGGCTGAAAATGCATTTAAAGCAATTAAAACTCAAATTGAGTGTCACACCTAAACCAAAGGACTTATGCACACACCTCAACATGTATTTTGCTCAGGATGACCTCCTGAAGCCCATATGAGCATTAGTTTGACTACACAACTCATTCCTATAAAGATACATTGAAACTCACAAAACGTGCTCAGCTCGGGCTGAAAATGCATTTAAAGCAATAAAAACTCAAATTGAGTGTCACGCCTAAACCAAAGGACTTATGCACACACTTCAACATGTGTTTTGTTCAGGATGACCTCCTGAAGCCTAAATGAGCAATAATTTGACCACACAACTCATTCCTATGAAGATACATTCAAACTCAAAAAAAGTGCTCAGCTCGGGCTGAAAATGCATTTAAAGCAATAAAAACTCAAATTGAGTGTCACACCTAAACCAAAGGACTTATGCACACACTTCAACATGTATTTTGTTCAGGATGACCTCCTGAAGCCCATATGAGCATTAATTTGACCACACAACTCATTCCTATGAAGATACATTCAAACTCACAAAACGTGCTCAGCTCGGGCTGAAAATGCATTTAAAGCAATAAAAACTCAAATTGAGTGTCACGCCTAAACCAAAGGACTTATGCACACACTTCAACATGTATTTTGTTCACGATGACCACCTGAAGCCTAAATGAGCATTAATTTGACCACACAACTCATTCCTATGAAGATACATTCAAACTCACAAAACGCGCTCAACTCGGGCTGAAAATGCATTTAAAGCAATAAAAGCTCAAATTGAGTGTCACGCCTAAACCAAAGGACTTATGCACACACTTCAACATGTATTTTGTTCAGGATGACCTCCTGAAGCCCATATGAGCATTAATTTGACCACACAACTCATTCCTATGAGAATACATTCAAACTCACAAAACGCGCTCAACTCGGGCTGAAAATGCATTTAAAGCAATAAAAACTCAAATTGAGTGTCACGCCTAAACCAAAGGACTTATGCACACACTTCAACATGTATTTTGTTCAGGATGACCACCTGACGCCTAAATGAGCATTAATTTGACCACACAACTCATTCCTATGAAGATACATTCAAAGTCAGAAAGCGCGCTCAGCTCGGGCTGAAAATGCATTTAATTTAAAGCAATAAAAACTCAAATTGAGTGTCACGCCTAAACCAAAGGACTTATGCACACACTTCAACATGTATTTAGTTCAGGATGACCACCTGAAGCCTAAATGAGCATTAATTTGACTACACAACTCATTCCTATGAAGATACATTCAAACTCACAAAACGTGCTCAGCTCGGGCTGAAAATGCATTTAAAGCAATTAAAACTCAAATTGAGTGTCACACCTAAACCAAAGGACTTATGCACACACTTCAACATGTATTTTGTTCAGGATGACCACCTGAAGCCTAAATGAGCATTAATTTGACCACACAACTCATTCCTATGAAGATACATTCAAACTCACAAAACTTGCTCAGCTCGGGCTGAAAATGCATTTAAAGCAATAAAAACTCAAATTGAGTGTCACGCCTAAACCAAAGGACTTATGCACACACTTCAACATGTATTTTGTTCAGGATGACCTCCTGAAGCCTAAATGAGCAATAATTTGACCACACAACTCATTCCTATGAAGATACATTCAAACTCAAAAAACGTGCTCAGCTCGGTCTGAAAATGCATTTCAAGCAATAAAAACTCAAATTGAGTGTCACACCTAAACCAAAGGACTTATGCACACACTTCAACATGTGTTTTGTTCAGGATGACCTCCTGAAGCCTAAATGAGCAATAATTTGACCACACAACTCATTCCTATGAAGATACATTCAAACTCAAAAAACGTGCTCAGCTCGGGCTGAAAATGCATTTAAAGCAATAAAAACTCAAATTGAGTGTCACACCTAAACCAAAGGACATATGCACACACTTCAACATGTATTTTGTTCAGGATGACCTCCTGAAGCCCATATGAGCATTAATTTGACCACACAACTCATTCCTATGAAGATACATTCAAACTCACAAAACGTGCTCAGCTCGGGCTGAAAATGCATTTAAAGCAATAAAAACTCAAATTGAGTGTCACGCCTAAACCAAAGGACTTATGCACACACTTCAACATGTATTTTGTTCACGATGACCACCTGAAGCCTAAATGAGCATTAATTTGACCACACAACTCATTCCTATGAAGATACATTCAAACTCACAAAACGCGCTCAACTCGGGCTGAAAATGCATTTAAAGCAATAAAAGCTCAAATTGAGTGTCACGCCTAAACCAAAGGACTTATGCACACACTTCAACATGTATTTTGCTCAGGATGACCTCCTGAAGCCCATATGAGCATTAGTTTGACTACACAACTCATTCCTATAAAGATACATTGAAACTCACAAAACGTGCTCAGCTCGGGCTGAAAATGCATTTAAAGCAATAAAAACTCAAATTGAGTGTCACGCCTAAACCAAAGGACTTATGCACACACTTCAACATGTATTTTGTTCACGATGACCACCTGAAGCCTAAATGAGCATTAATTTGACCACACAACTCATTCCTATGAAGATACATTCAAACTCACAAAACGCGCTCAACTCGGGCTGAAAATGCATTTAAAGCAATAAAAACTCAAATTGAGTGTCACGCCTAAACCAAAGGACTTATGCACACACTTCAACATGTATTTTGTTCAGGATGACCTCCTGAAGCCCATATGAGCATTAATTTGACCACACAACTCATTCCTATGAGAATACATTCAAACTCACAAAACGCGCTCAACTCGGGGTGAAAATGCATTTAAAGCAATAAAAACTCAAATTGAGTGTCACGCCTAAACCAAAGGACTTATGCACACACTTCAACATGTATTTTGTTCAGGATGACCACCTGACGCCTAAATGAGCATTAATTTGACCACACAACTCATTCCTATGAAGATACATTCAAAGTGAGAAAGCGCGCTCAGCTCGGGCTGAAAATGCATTTAATTTAAAGCAATAAAAACTCAAATTGAGTGTCACGCCTAAACCAAAGGACTTATGCACACACTTCAACATGTATTTAGTTCAGGATGACCACCTGAAGCCTAAATGAGCATTAATTTGACTACACAACTCATTCCTATGAAGATACATTCAAACTCACAAAACGTGCTCAGCTCGGGCTGAAAATGCATTTAAAGCAATTATAACTCAAATTGAGTGTCACACCTAAACCAAAGGACTTATGCACACACTTCAACATGTATTTTGTTCAGGATGACCACCTGAAGCCTAAATGAGCATTAATTTGACCACACAACTCATTCCTATGAAGATACATTCAAACTCACAAAACGTGCTCAGCTCGGGCTGAAAATGCATTTAAAGCAATAAAAACTCAAATTGAGTGTCACGCCTAAACCAAAGGACTTATGCACACACTTCAACATGTATTTTGTTCAGGGTGACCTCCTGAAGCCTAAATAAGCATTAATTTGACCACACAACTCATTCCTATGAAGATACATTCAAACTCACAAAACGTGCTCAGCTCGGGCTGAAAGTGCATTTAAAGCAATAAAAACTCAAATTGAGTGTCACGCCTAAACCAAAGGACTTATGCACACACTTCAACATGTATTTTGTTCAGGATGACCACCTGAAGCCTAAATGAGCATTAATTTGACCACACAACTCATTCCTATGAAGATACATTCAAACTCACAAAACTTGCTCAGCTCGGGCTGAAAATGCATTTAAAGCAATAAAAACTCAAATTGAGTGTCACGCCTAAACCAAAGGACTTATGCACACACTTCAACATGTATTTTGTTCAGGATGACCTCCTGAAGCCTAAATGAGCAATAATTTGACCACACAACTCATTCCTATGAAGATACATTCAAACTCAAAAAACGTGCTCAGCTCGGTCTGAAAATGCATTTAAAGCAATAAAAACTCAAATTGAGTGTCACACCTAAACCAAAGGACTTATGCACACACTTCAACATGTATTTTGTTCAGGATGACCTCCTGAAGCCTAAATGAGCAATAATTTGACCACACAACTCATTCCTATGAAGATACATTCAAACTCAAAAAACGTGCTCAGCTCGGTCTGAAAATGCATTTAAAGCAATAAAAACTCAAATTGAGTGTCACACCTAAACCAAAGGACTTATGCACACACTTCAACATGTATTTTGTTCAGGATGACCTCCTGAAGCCCATATGAGCATTAATTTGACCACACAACTCATTCCTATGAAGATACATTCAAACTCACAAAACGTGCTCAGCTCGGGCTGAAAATGCATTTAAAGCAATAAAAACTCAAATTGAGTGTCACGCCTAAACCAAAGGACTTATGCACACACTTCAACATGTATTTTATTCAGGATGACCTCCTGAAGCCTAAATAAGCATTAATTTGACCACACAACTCATTCCTATGAAGATACATTCAAACTCAAAAAACGTGCTCAGCTCGGTCTGAAAATGCATTTAAAGCAATAAAAACTCAAATTGAGTGTCACACCTAAACCAAAGGACTTATGCACACACTTCAACATGTATTTAGTTCAGGATGACATCCTGAAGCCCATATGAGCATTAATTTGTCTAGACAACTCATTCCTATGAAGATACATTCAAACTCACAAAACGTGCTCAACTCGGGCTGAAAATGCATTTAAAGCAATAAAAACTCAAATTGAGTGTCACGCCTAAACCAAAGGACTTATGCACACACTTCAACATGTATTTTGTTCAGGATGACCTCCTGAAGCCCATATGAGCATTAATTTGACTACACAACTCATTCCTATGAAGATACATTCAAACTCACAAAACGTGCTCAGCTCGGGCTGAAAATGCATTTAAAGCAATAAAAACTCAAATTGAGTGTCACGCCTAAACCAAAGGACTTATGCACACACTTCAACATGTATTTTGTTCAGGATGACCACCTGACGCCTAAATGAGCATTAATTTGACCACACAACTCATTCCTATGAAGATACATTCAAACTCACAAAACGTGCTCAACTCGGGCTGAAAATGCATTTAAAGCAATAAAAACTCAAATTGAGTGTCACACCTAAACCAAAGGACTTATGCACACACTTCAACATGTATTTTGTTCAGGATGACCTCCTGAAGCCCATATGAGCATTAATTTGACCACACAACTCATTCCTATGAAGATACATTCAAACTCACAAAACGTGCTCAGCTCGGGCTGAAAATGCATTTAAAGCAATAAAAACTCAAATTGAGTGTCACGCCTAAACCAAAGGACTTATGCACACACTTCAACATGTATTTTATTCAGGATGACCTCCTGAAGCCTAAATAAGCATTAATTTGACCACACAACTCATTCCTATGAAGATACATTCAAACTCAAAAAACGTGCTCAGCTCGGTCTGAAAATGCATTTAAAGCAATAAAAACTCAAATTGAGTGTCACACCTAAACCAAAGGACTTATGCACACACTTCAACATGTATTTAGTTCAGGATGACATCCTGAAGCCCATATGAGCATTAATTTGTCTACACAACTCATTCCTATGAAGATACATTCAAACTCACAAAACGTGCTCAACTCGGGCTGAAAATGCATTTAAAGCAATAAAAACTCAAATTGAGTGTCACGCCTAAACCAAAGGACTTATGCACACACTTCAACATGTATTTTGTTCAGGATGACCTCCTGAAGCCCATATGAGCATTAATTTGACTACACAACTCATTCCTATGAAGATACATTCAAACTCACAAAACGTGCTCAGCTCGGGCTGAAAATGCATTTAAAGCAATAAAAACTCAAATTGAGTGTCACGCCTAAACCAAAGGACTTATGCACACACTTCAACATGTATTTTGTTCAGGATGACCACCTGACGCCTAAATGAGCATTAATTTGACCACACAACTCATTCCTATGAAGATACATTCAAAGTCAGAAAGCGCGCTCAGCTCGGGCTGAAAATGCATTTAAAGCAATAAAAACTCAAATTGAGTGTCACGCCTAAACCAAAGGACTTATGCACACACTTCAACATGTATTTTGTTCAGGATGACCTCCTGCAGCCTAAATCAGCAATAATTTGACCACACAACTCATTCCTATGAAGATACATTCAAAGTTAGAAAGTGTGCTCAGCTCGGGCTGAAAATGCATTTAATTTAAAGCAATAAAAACTCCAATTGAGTGTCACGCCTAAACCAAAGGACTTATGCACACACTTCAACATGTATTTAGTTCAGGATGACCACCTGAAGCCTAAATGAGCATTAATTTGACCACACAACTCATTCCTATGAAGATACATTCAAACTCACAAAATGTGCTCAGCTCGGGCTGAAAATGCATTTAAAGCAATAAAAACTCAAATTGAGTGTCACACCTAAACCAAAGGACTTATGCACACATTTCAACATGTATTTTGTTCAGGATGACCTTCTGAACCCCATATGAGCATTAATTTGACTACACAACTCATTCCTATGAAGATACATTCAAACTCACAAAACGTGCTCAGCTCGGGCTGAAAATGCATTTAAAGCAATAAAAACTCAAATTGAGTGTCACGCCTAAACCAAAGGACTTATGCACACACTTCAACATGGATTTTGTTCACGATGACCACCTGAAGCCTAAATAAGCATTAATTTGACCACACAACTCATTCCTATGAAGATACATTCAAACTCACAAAACACGCTCAGCTCGGGCTGAAAATGCATTTAAAGCAATAAAAACTCAAATTGAGTGTCACGCCTAAACCAAAGGACTTATGCACACACTTCAACATGGATTTTGTTCACGATGACCACCTGAAGCCTAAATGAGCATTAATTTGACCACACAACTCATTCCTATGAAGATACATTCAAACTCACAAAACGTGCTCAACTCGGGCTGAAAATGCATTTAAAGCAATAAAAGCTCAAATTGAGTGTCACGCCTAAACCAAAGGACTTATGCACACACTTCAACATGTATTTTGTTCAGGATGACCTCCTGAAGCCCATATGAGCATTAATTTGACCACACAACTCATTCCTATGAAGATACATTCAAACACACAAAACGTGCTCAGCTCGGCCTGAAAATGCATTTAAAGCAATAAAAACTCAAATTGAGTGTCACGCCTAAACCAAAGGACTTATGCACACACTTCAACATGTATTTAGTTCAGGATGACCACCTGAAGCCTAAATGAGCATTAATTTGACTACACAACTCATTCCTATGAAGATACATTCAAACTCACAAAACGTGCTCAGCTTGGGCTGAAAATGCATTTAAAGCAATTAAAACTCAAATTGAGTGTCACGCCTAAACCAAAGGACTTATGCACACACTTCAACATGTATTTTGTTCAGGATGACCTCCTGAAGCCTAAATGAGCAATAATTTGACCACACAACTCATTCCTATGAAGATACATTCAAACTCAAAAAACGTGCTCAGCTCGGTCTGAAAATGCATTTAAAGCAATAAAAACTCAAATTGAGTGTCACACCTAAACCAAAGGACTTATGCACACACTTCAACATGTATTTTGTTCAGGATGACCTCCTGAAGCCCATATGAGCATTAATTTGACCACACAACTCATTCCTATGAAGATACATTCAAACTCACAAAACGTGCTCAGCTCGGGATGAAAATGCATTTAAAGCAATAAAAACTCAAATTGAGTGTCACGCCTAAACCAAAGGACTTATGCACACACTTCAACATGTATTTAGTTCAGGATGACCACCTGAAGCCTAAATGAGCATTAATTTGACCACACAACTCATTCCTATGAAGATACATTCAAACTCACAAAACGTGCTCAACTCAGGCTGAAAATGCATTTAAAGCAAAAAAAACTCAAATTGAGTGTCACGCCTAAACCAAAGGACTTATGCACACACTTCAACATGTACTTTGTTCAGGATGACCTCCTGAAGCCCATATGATCATTAATTTGACCACACAACTCATTCTTATGAAGATACATTCAAACACACAAAACGTGCTCAGCTCGGCCTGAAAATGCATTTAAAGCAATAAAAACTCAAATTGAGTGTCACGCCTAAACCAAAGGACTTATGCACACACTTCAACATGTATTTTGTTCAGGATGACCACCTGACGCCTAAATGAGCATTAATTTGACCACACAACTCATTCCTATGAAGATACATTCAAACTCACAAAACGCGCTCAGCTCGGGCTGAAAATGCATTTAAAGCAATAAAAACTCAAATTGAGTGTCACGCCTAAACCAAAGGACTTATGCACACACTTCAACATGTATTTTGTTCAGGATGACCTCCTGAAGCCCATATGAGCATTAATTTGACTACACAACTCATTCCTATGAAGATACATTCAAACTCACAAAACGTGCTCAGCTCGGGCTGAAAATGCATTTAAAGCAATAAAAACTCAAATTGAGTGTCACGCCTAAACCAAAGGACTTATGCACACACTTCAACATGTATTTTGTTCAGGATGACCTCCTGAAGCCTAAATAAGCATTAATTTGACCACACAACTCATTCCTATGAAGATACATTCAAACTCACAAAACGCGCTCAGCTCGGGCTGAAAATGCATTTAAAGCAATAAAAACTCAAATTGAGTGTCACGCCTAAACCAAAGGACTTATGCACACACTTCAACATGTATTTTGTTCAGGATGACCTCCTGAAGCCCATATGAGCATTAATTTGACTACACAACTCATTCCTATGAAGATACATTCAAACTCACAAAACGTGCTCAGCTCGGGCTGAAAATGCATTTAAAGCAATAAAAACTCAATTGAGTGTCACGCCTAAACCAAAGGACTTATGCACACACTTCAACATGTATTTTGTTCAGGATGACCACCTGACGCCTAAATGAGCATTAATTTGACCACACAACTCATTCCTATGAAGATACATTCAAAGTCAGAAAGCGCGCTCAGCTCGGGCTGAAAATGCATTTAAAGCAATAAAAACTCAAATTGAGTGTCACGCCTAAACCAAAGGACTTATGCACACACTTCAACATGTATTTTGTTCAGGATGACCTCCTGAAGCCTAAATCAGCAATAATTTGACCACACAACTCATTCCTATGAAGATACATTCAAAGTCAGAAAGTGCGCTCAGCTCGGGCTGAAAATGCATTTAATTTAAAGCAATAAAAACTCCAATTGAGTGTCACGCCTAAACCAAAGGACTTATGCACACACTTCAACATGTATTTAGTTCAGGATGACCACCTGAAGCCTAAATGAGCATTAATTTGACCACACAACTCATTCCTATGAAGATACATTCAAACTCACAAAACGTGCTCAGCTCGGGCTGAAAATGCATTTAAAGCAATAAAAACTCAAATTGAGTGTCACACCTAAACCAAAGGACTTATGCACACATTTCAACATGTATTTTGTTCAGGATGACCTTCTGAACCCCATATAAGCATTAATTTGACCACACAACTCATTCCTATGAAGATACATTCAAACTCACAAAACACGCTCAGCTCGGGCTGAAAATGCATTTAAAGCAATAAAAACTCAAATTGAGTGTCACGCCTAAACCAAAGTACTTATGCACACACTTCAACATGGATTTTGTTCAAGATGACCTCCTGAAGCCTAAATGAGCAATAATTTGATTACACAACTCATTCCTATGAAGATACATTCAAACTCAAAAAACGTGCTCAGCTCGGGCTGAAAATGCATTTAAAGCAATAAAAACTCAAATTGAGTGTCACACCTAAACCAAAGGACTTATGCACACACTTCAACATGTATTTTGTTCAGGATGACCTCCTGAAGCCCATATGAGCATTAATTTGACCACACAACTCATTCCTATGAAGATACATTCAAACTCACAAAACGTGCTCAGCTCGGGCTGAAAATGCATTTAAAGCAATAAAAACTCAAATTGAGTGTCACGCCTAAACCAAAGGACTTATGCACACACTTCAACATGTATTTTGTTCACGATGACCACCTGAAGCCTAAATGAGCATTAATTTGACCACACAACTCATTCCTATGAAGATACATTCAAACTCACAAAACGCGCTCAGCTCGGGCTGAAAATGCATTTAAAGCAATAAAAACTCAAATTGAGTGTCACGCCTAAACCAAAGGACTTATGGACACACTTCAACATGTATTTTGTTCAGGATGACCTCCTGAAGCCCATATGATCATTAATTTGACCACACAACTCATTCTTATGAAGATACATTCAAACACACAAAACGTGCTCAGCTCGGCCTGAAAATGCATTTAAAGCAATAAAAACTCAAATTGAGTGTCACGCCTAAACCAAAGGACTTATGCACACACTTCAACATGTATTTTGTTCAGGATGACCACCTGACGCCTAATTGAGCATTAATTTGACCACACAACTCATTCCTATGAAGATACATTCAAACTCAAAAAACGTGCTCAGCTCGGGCTGAAAATGCATTTAAAGCAATAAAAACTCAAATTGAGTGTCACGCCTAAACCAAAGGACTTATGCACACACTTCAACATGTATTTTGTTCAGGATGACCTCCTGAAGCCCATATGAGCATTAATTTGACCACACAACTCATTCCTATGAAGATACATTCAAACACACAAAACGTGCTCAGCTCGGCCTGAAAATGCATTTAAAGCAATAAAAACTCAAATTGAGTGTCACGCCTAAACCAAAGGACTTATGCACACACTTCAACATGTATTTTGTTCAGGGTGACCTCCTGAAGCCTAAATAAGCATTAATTTGACCACACAACTCATTCCTATGAAGATACATTCAAACTCACAAAACGCGCTCAGCTCGGGCTGAAAATGCATTTAAAGCAATAAAAACTCAAATTGAGTGTCACGCCTAAACCAAAGGACTTATGGACACACTTCAACATGTATTTTGTTCAGGATGACCTCCTGAAGCCCATATGATCATTAATTTGACCACACAACTCATTCTTATGAAGATACATTCAAACACACAAAACGTGCTCAGCTCGGCCTGAAAATGCATTTAAAGCAATAAAAACTCAAATTGAGTGTCACGCCTAAACCAAAGGACTTATGCACACACTTCAACATGTATTTTGTTCACGATGACCACCTGAAGCCTAAATGAGCATTAATTTGACCACACAACTCATTCCTATGAAGATACATTCAAACTCAAAAAACGTGCTCAGCTCGGGCTGAAAATGCATTTAAAGCAATAAAAACTCAAATTGAGTGTCACGCCTAAACCAAAGGACTTATGCACACACTTCAACATGTATTTTGTTCAGGATGACCTCCTGAAGCCCATATGAGCATTAATTTGACCACACAACTCATTCCTATGAAGATACATTCAAACACACAAAACGTGCTCAGCTCGGCCTGAAAATGCATTTAAAGCAATAAAAACTCAAATTGAGTGTCACGCCTAAACCAAAGGACTTATGCACACACTTCAACATGTATTTTGTTCAGGATGACCACCTGACGCCTAATTGAGCATTAATTTGACCACACAACTCATTCCTATGAAGATACATTCAAACTCACAAAACGCGCTCAGCTCGGGCTGAAAATGCATTTAAAGCAATAAAAACTCAAATTGAGTGTCACGCCTAAACCAAAGGACTTATGCACACACTTCAACATGTATTTTGTTCAGGATGACCACCTGACGCCTAAATGAGCATTAATTTGACCACACAACTCATTCCTATGAAGATACATTCAAACTCACAAAACGCGCTCAGCTCGGGCTGAAAATGCATTTAAAGCAATACAAACTCAAATTGAGTGTCACACCTAAACCAAAGGACTTATGCACACACTTCAACATGTATTTAGTTCAGGATGTCCTCCTGAAGCCCATATGATCATTAATTTGACCACACAACTCATTCTTATGAAGATACATTCAAACACACAAAACGTGCTCAGCTCGGCCTGAAAATGCATTTAAAGCAATAAAAACTCAAATTGAGTGTCACGCCTAAACCAAAGGACTTATGCACACACTTCAACATGTATTTTGTTCAGGATGACCACCTGACGCCTAAATGAGCATTAATTTGACCACACAACTCATTCCTATGAAGATACATTCAAACTCACAAAACGCGCTCAGCTCGGGCTGAAAATGCATTTAAAGCAATAAAAACTCAAATTGAGTGTCACGCCTAAACCAAAGGACTTATGCACACACTTCAACATGTATTTTGTTCAGGGTGACCTCCTGAAGCCTAAATAAGCATTAATTTGACCACACAACTCATTCCTATGAAGATACATTCAAACTCACAAAACGCGCTCAGCTCGGGCTGAAAATGCATTTAAAGCAATAAAAACTCAAATTTAGTGTCACACCTAAACCAAAGGACTTATGCACACACTTCAACATGTATTTAGTTCAGGATGACATCCTGAAGCCCATATGAGCATTAATTTGTCTACACAACTCATTCCTATGAAGATACATTCAAACTCACAAAACGTGCTCAACTCGGGCTGAAAATGCATTTAAAGCATTAAAAACTCAAATTGAGTGTCACGCCTAAACCAAAGGACTTATGCACACACTTCAACATGTATTTTGTTCAGGATGACCTCCTGAAGCCCATATGAGCATTAATTTGACTACACAACTCATTCCTATGAAGATACATTCAAACTCACAAAACGTGCTCAGCTCGGGCTGAAAATGCATTTAAAGCAATAAAAACTCAAATTGAGTGTCACGCCTAAACCAAAGGACTTATGCACACACTTCAACATGTATTTTGTTCAGGATGACCACCTGACGCCTAAATGAGCATTAATTTGACCACACAACTCATTCCTATGAAGATACATTCAAAGTCAGAAAGCGCGCTCAGCTCGGGCTGAAAATGCATTTAAAGCAATAAAAACTCAAATTGAGTGTCACGCCTAAACCAAAGGACTTATGCACACACTTCAACATGTATTTTGTTCAGGATGACCTCCTGAAGCCTAAATCAGCAATAATTTGACCACACAACTCATTCCTATGAAGATACATTCAAAGTCAGAAAGTGCGCTCAGCTCGGGCTGAAAATGCATTTAATTTAAAGCAATAAAAACTCCAATTGAGTGTCACGCCTAAACCAAAGGACTTATGCACACACTTCAACATGTATTTAGTTCAGGATGACCACCTGAAGCCTAAATGAGCATTAATTTGACCACACAACTCATTCCTATGAAGATACATTCAAACTCACAAAACGTGCTCAGCTCGGGCTGAAAATGCATTTAAAGCAATAAAAACTCAAATTGAGTGTCACACCTAAACCAAAGGACTTATGCACACATTTCAACATGTATTTTGTTCAGGATGACCTTCTGAACCCCATATGAGCATTAATTTGACTACACAACTCATTCCTATGAAGATACATTCAAACTCACAAAACGTGCTCAGCTCGGGCTGAAAATGCATTTAAAGCAATAAAAACTCAAATTGAGTGTCACGCCTAAACCAAAGGACTTATGCACACACTTCAACATGTATTTTATTCAGGATGACCTCCTGAAGCCTAAATAAGCATTAATTTGACCACACAACTCATTCCTATGAAGATACATTCAAACTCACAAAACACGCTCAGCTCGGTCTGAAAATGCATTTAAAGCAATAAAAACTCAAATTGAGTGTCACGCCTAAACCAAAGGACTTATGCACACACTTCAACATGGATTTTGTTCAAGATGACCTCCTGAAGCCTAAATGAGCAATAATTTGATTACACAACTCATTCCTATGAAGATACATTCAAACTCAAAAAACGTGCTCAGCTCGGGCTGAAAATGCATTTAAAGCAATAAAAACTCAAATTGAGTGTCACACCTAAACCAAAGGACTTATGCACACACTTCAACATGTATTTTGTTCAGGATGACCTCCTGAAGCCCATATGAGCATTAATTTGACCACACAACTCATTCCTATGAAGATACATTCAAACTCACAAAACGTGCTCAGCTCGGGCTGAAAATGCATTTAAAGCAATAAAAACTCAAATTGAGTGTCACGCCTAAACCAAAGGACTTATGCACACACTTCAACATGTATTTTGTTCACGATGACCACCTGAAGCCTAAATGAGCATTAATTTGACCACACAACTCATTCCTATGAAGATACATTCAAACTCACAAAACGTGCTCAACTCGGGCTGAAAATGCATTTAAAGCAATAAAAGCTCAAATTGAGTGTCACGCCTAAACCAAAGGACTTATGCACACACTTCAACATGTATTTTGTTCAGGATGACCTCCTGAAGCCCATATGAGCATTAATTTGACCACACAACTCATTCCTATGAAGATACATTCAAACACACAAAACGTGCTCAGCTCGGCCTGAAAATGCATTTAAAGCAATAAAAACTCAAATTGAGTGTCACGCCTAAACCAAAGGACTTATGCACACACTCAACATGTATTTTGTTCAGGATGACCACCTGACGCCTAAATGAGCATTCATTTGACCACACAACTCATTCCTATGAAGATACATTCAAACACACAAAACGTGCTCAGCTCGGCCTGAAAATGCATTTAAAGCAATAAAAACTCAAATTGAGTGTCACGCCTAAACCAAAGGACTTATGCACACACTTCAACATGTGTTTTGTTCAGGATGACCTCCTGAAGCCTAAATGAGCAATAATTTGACCACACAACTCATTCCTATGAAGATACATTCAAACTCAAAAAAAGTGCTCAGCTCGGGCTGAAAATGCATTTAAAGCAATAAAAACTCAAATTGAGTGTCACGCCTAAACCAAAGGACTTATGCACACACTTCAACATGTATTTTGTTCAGGATGACCTCCTGAAGCCCATATGAGCATTAATTTGACCACACAACTCATTCCTATGAAGATACATTCAAACACACAAAACGTGCTCAGCTCGGCCTGAAAATGCATTTAAAGCAATAAAAACTCAAATTGAGTGTCACGCCTAAACCAAAGGACTTATGCATACACTTCAACATGTATTTTGTTCAGGATGACCACCTGACGCCTAATTGAGCATTAATTTGACCACACAACTCATTCCTATGAAGATACATTCAAACTCACAAAACGCGCTCAGCTCGGGCTGAAAATGCATTTAAAGCAATAAAAACTCAAATTGAGTGTCACGCCTAAACCAAAGGACTTATGGACACACTTCAACATGTATTTTGTTCAGGATGACCTCCTGAAGCCCATATGATCATTAATTTGACCACACAACTCATTCTTATGAAGATACATTCAAACACACAAAACGTGCTCAGCTCGGCCTGAAAATGCATTTAAAGCAATAAAAACTCAAATTGAGTGTCACGCCTAAACCAAAGGACTTATGCACACACTTCAACATGTATTTTGTTCAGGATGACCACCTGACGCCTAAATGAGCATTAATTTGACCACACAACTCATTCCTATGAAGATACATTCAAACTCACAAAACGCGCTCAGCTCGGGCTGAAAATGCATTTAAAGCAATAAAAACTCAAATTGAGTGTCACGCCTAAACCAAAGGACTTATGCACACACTTCAACATGTATTTTGTTCAGGGTGACCTCCTGAAGCCTAAATAAGCATTAATTTGACCACACAACTCATTCCTATGAAGATACATTCAAACTCACAAAACGCGCTCAGCTCGGGCTGAAAATGCATTTAAAGCAATAAAAACTCAAATTTAGTGTCACACCTAAACCAAAGGACTTATGCACACACTTCAACATGTATTTAGTTCAGGATGACATCCTGAAGCCCATATGAGCATTAATTTGTCTACAAAACTCATTCCTATGAAGATACATTCAAACTCACAAAACGTGCTCAACTCGGGCTGAAAATGCATTTAAAGCAATAAAAACTCAAATTGAGTGTCACGCCTAAACCAAAGGACTTATGCACACACTTCAACATGTATTTTGTTCAGGATGACCTCCTGAAGCCCATATGAGCATTAATTTGACCACACAACTCATTCCTATGAAGATACATTCAAAGTCAGAAAGCGCGCTCAGCTCGGGCTGAAAATGCATTTAAAGCAATAAAAACTCAAATTGAGTGTCACGCCTAAACCAAAGGACTTATGCACACACTTCAACATGTATTTTGTTCAGGATGACCTCCTGAAGCCTAAATCAGCAATAATTTGACCACACAACTCATTCCTATGAAGATACATTCAAAGTCAGAAAGTGCGCTCAGCTCGGGCTGAAAATGCATTTAATTTAAAGCAATAAAAACTCCAATTGAGTGTCACGCCTAAACCAAAGGACTTATGCACACACTTCAACATGTATTTAGTTCAGGATGACCACCTGAAGCCTAAATGAGCATTAATTTGACCACACAACTCATTCCTATGAAGATACATTCAAACTCACAAAACGTGCTCAGCTCGGGCTGAAAATGCATTTAAAGCAATAAAAACTCAAATTGAGTGTCACACCTAAACCAAAGGACTTATGCACACATTTCAACATGTATTTTGTTCAGGATGACCTTCTGAACCCCATATGAGCATTAATTTGACTACACAACTCATTCCTATGAAGATACATTCAAACTCACAAAACGTGCTCAGCTCGGGCTGAAAATGCATTTAAAGCAATAAAAACTCAAATTGAGTGTCACGCCTAAACCAAAGGACTTATGCACACACTTCAACATGTATTTTATTCAGGATGACCTCCTGAAGCCTAAATAAGCATTAATTTGACCACACAACTCATTCCTATGAAGATACATTCAAACTCACAAAACACGCTCAGCTCGGGCTGAAAATGCATTTAAAGCAATAAAAACTCAAATTGAGTGTCACGCCTAAACCAAAGGACTTATGCACACACTTCAACATGGATTTTGTTCAAGATGACCTCCTGAAGCCTAAATGAGCAATAATTTGATTACACAACTCATTCCTATGAAGATACATTCAAACTCAAAAAACGTGCTCAGCTCGGGCTGAAAATGCATTTAAAGCAATAAAAACTCAAATTGAGTGTCACGCCTAAACCAAAGGACTTATGCACACACTTCAACATGTATTTTGTTCACGATGACCACCTGAAGCCTAAATGAGCATTAATTTGACCACACAACTCATTCCTATGAAGATACATTCAAACTCACAAAACGTGCTCAACTCGGGCTGAAAATGCATTTAAAGCAATAAAAGCTCAAATTGAGTGTCACGCCTAAACCAAAGGACTTATGCACACACTTCAACATGTATTTTGTTCAGGATGACCTCCTGAAGCCCATATGAGCATTAATTTGACCACACAACTCATTCCTATGAAGATACATTCAAACACACAAAACGTGCTCAGCTCGGCCTGAAAATGCATTTAAAGCAATAAAAACTCAAATTGAGTGTCACGCCTAAACCAAAGGACTTATGCACACACTTCAACATGTATTTTGTTCAGGATGACCACCTGACGCCTAAATGAGCATTCATTTGACCACACAACTCATTCCTATGAAGATACATTCAAACACACAAAACGTGCTCAGCTCGGCCTGAAAATGCATTTAAAGCAATAAAAACTCAAATTGAGTGTCACGCCTAAACCAAAGGACTTATGCACACACTTCAACATGTGTTTTGTTCAGGATGACCTCCTGAAGCCTAAATGAGCAATAATTTGACCACACAACTCATTCCTATGAAGATACATTCAAACTCAAAAAAAGTGCTCAGCTCGGGCTGAAAATGCATTTAAAGCAATAAAAACTCAAATTGAGTGTCACGCCTAAACCAAAGGACTTATGCACACACTTCAACATGTATTTTGTTCAGGATGACCTCCTGAAGCCCATATGAGCATTAATTTGACCACACAACTCATTCCTATGAAGATACATTCAAACCCACAAAACGTGCTCAGCTCGGCCTGAAAATGCATTTAAAGCAATAAAAACTCAAATTGAGTGTCACGCCTAAACCAAAGGACTTATGCACACACTTCAACATGTATTTTGTTCAGGATGACCACCTGACGCCTAATTGAGCATTAATTTGACCACACAACTCATTCCTATGAAGATACATTCAAACTCACAAAACGCGCTCAGCTCGGGCTGAAAATGCATTTAAAGCAATAAAAACTCAAATTGAGTGTCACGCCTAAACCAAAGGACTTATGGACACACTTCAACATGTATTTTGTTCAGGATGACCTCCTGAAGCCCATATGATCATTAATTTGACCACACAACTCATTCTTATGAAGATACATTCAAACACACAAAACGTGCTCAGCTCGGCCTGAAAATGCATTTAAAGCAATAAAAACTCAAATTGAGTGTCACGCCTAAACCAAAGGACTTATGCACACACTTCAACATGTATTTTGTTCAGGATGACCACCTGACGCCTAAATGAGCATTAATTTGACCACACAACTCATTCCTATGAAGATACATTCAAACTCACAAAACGCGCTCAGCTCGGGCTGAAAATGCATTTAAAGCAATAAAAACTCAAATTGAGTGTCACGCCTAAACCAAAGGACTTATGCACACACTTCAACATGTATTTTGTTCAGGGTGACCTCCTGAAGCCTAAATAAGCATTAATTTGACCACACAACTCATTCCTATGAAGATACATTCAAACTCACAAAACGCGCTCAGCTCGGGCTGAAAATGCATTTAAAGCAATAAAAACTCAAATTTAGTGTCACACCTAAACCAAAGGACTTATGCACACACTTCAACATGTATTTAGTTCAGGATGACATCCTGAAGCCCATATGAGCATTAATTTGTCTACACAACTCATTCCTATGAAGATACATTCAAACTCACAAAACGTGCTCAACTCGGGCTGAAAATGCATTTAAAGCAATAAAAACTCAAATTCAGTGTCACACCTAAACCAAAGGACTTATGCACACACTTCAACATGTATTTAGTTCAGGATGACCTCCTGAAGCCCATATGAGCATTAATTTGACTACACAACTCATTCCTATGAAGATACATTCAAACTCACAAAATGTGCTCAGCTCGGGCTGAAAATGCATTTAAAGCAATAAAAACTCAAATTGAGTGTCACGCCTAAACCAAAGGACTTATGCACACACTTCAACATGTATTTTGTTCAGGATGACCACCTGACGCCTAAATGAGCATTAATTTGACCACACAACTCATTCCTATGAAGATACATTCAAAGTCAGAAAGCGCGCTCAGCTCGGGCTGAAAATGCATTTAAAGCAATAAAAACTCAAATTGAGTGTCACGCCTAAACCAAAGGACTTATGCACACACTTCAACATGTATTTTGTTCAGGATGACCTCCTGAAGCCTAAATCAGCAATAATTTGACCACACAACTCATTCCTATGAAGATACATTCAAAGTCAGAAAGTGCGCTCAGCTCGGGCTGAAAATGCATTTAATTTAAAGCAATAAAAACTCCAATTGAGTGTCACGCCTAAACCAAAGGACTTATGCACACACTTCAACATGTATTTAGTTCAGGATGACCACCTGAAGCCTAAATGAGCATTAATTTGACTACACAACTCATTCCTATGAAGATACATTCAAACTCACAAAATGTGCTCAGCTCGGGCTGAAAATGCATTTAAAGCAATAAAAACTCAAATTGAGTGTCACGCCTAAACCAAAGGACTTATGCACACACTTCAACATGTATTTTGTTCAGGATGACCACCTGACGCCTAAATGAGCATTAATTTGACCACACAACTCATTCCTATGAAGATACATTCAAAGTCAGAAAGCGCGCTCAGCTCGGGCTGAAAATGCATTTAAAGCAATAAAAACTCAAATTGAGTGTCACGCCTAAACCAAAGGACTTATGCACACACTTCAACATGTATTTTGTTCAGGATGACCTCCTGAAGCCTAAATCAGCAATAATTTGACCACACAACTCATTCCTATGAAGATACATTCAAAGTCAGAAAGTGCGCTCAGCTCGGGCTGAAAATGCATTTAATTTAAAGCAATAAAAACTCCAATTGAGTGTCACGCCTAAACCAAAGGACTTATGCACACACTTCAACATGTATTTAGTTCAGGATGACATCCTGAAGCCCATATGAGCATTAATTTGTCTACACAACTCATTCCTATTAAGATACATTCAAACTCACAAAACGTGCTCAACTCGGGCTGAAAATGCATTTAAAGCAATAAAAACTCAAATTGAGTGCCACGCCTAAACCAAAGGACTTATGCACACACTTCAACATGTATTTTGTTCAGGATGACCTCCTGAAGCCCATATGAGCATTAATTTGACTACACAACTCATTCCTATGAAGATACATTCAAACTCACAAAATGTGCTCAGCTCGGGCTGAAAATGCATTTAAAGCAATAAAAACTCAAATTGAGTGTCACGCCTAAACCAAAGGACTTATGCACACACTTCAACATGTATTTTGTTCAGGATGACCACCTGACGCCTAAATGAGCATTAATTTGACCACACAACTCATTCCTATGAAGATACATTCAAAGTCAGAAAGCGCGCTCAGCTCGGGCTGAAAATGCATTTAAAGCAATAAAAACTCAAATTGAGTGTCACGCCTAAACCAAAGGACTTATGCACACACTTCAACATGTATTTTGTTCAGGATGACCTCCTGAAGCCTAAATCAGCAATAATTTGACCACACAACTCATTCCTATGAAGATACATTCAAAGTCAGAAAGTGCGCTCAGCTCGGGCTGAAAATGCATTTAATTTAAAGCAATAAAAACTCCAATTGAGTGTCACGCCTAAACCAAAGGACTTATGCACACACTTCAACATGTATTTAGTTCAGGATGACCACCTGAAGCCTAAATGAGCATTAATTTGACCACACAACTCATTCCTATGAAGATACATTCAAACTCACAAAACGTGCTCAGCTCGGGCTGAAAATGCATTTAAAGCAATAAAAACTCAAATTGAGTGTCACACCTAAACCAAAGGACTTATGCACACATTTCAACATGTATTTTGTTCAGGATGACCTTCTGAACCCCATATGAGCATTAATTTGACTACACAACTCATTCCTATGAAGATACATTCAAACTCACAAAACGTGCTCAGCTCGGGCTGAAAATGCATTTAAAGCAATAAAAACTCAAATTGAGTGTCACGCCTAAACCAAAG
This sequence comes from Hippocampus guttulatus, assembly GCF_054856545.1. NCBI lineage: Eukaryota > Metazoa > Chordata > Actinopteri > Syngnathiformes > Syngnathidae > Hippocampus > Hippocampus guttulatus. Next base: position 1,145,368 of record NW_028233883.1, on the reverse strand, counting down.
GACTTATGCACACACTTCAACATGTATTTTATTCAGGATGACCTCCTGAAGCCTAAATAAGCATTAATTTGACCACACAACTCATTCCTATGAAGATACATTCAAACTCACAAAACACGCTCAGCTCGGGCTGAAAATGCATTTAAAGCAATAAAAACTCAAATTGAGTGTCACGCCTAAACCAAAGGACTTATGCACACACTTCAACATGGATTTTGTTCAAGATGACCTCCTGAAGCCTAAATGAGCAATAATTTGATTACACAACTCATTCCTATGAAGATACATTCAAACTCAAAAAACATGCTCAGCTCGGGCTGAAAATGCATTTAAAGCAATAGAAACTCAAATTGAGTGTCACACCTAAACCAAAGGACTTATGCACACACTTCAACATGTATTTTGTTCAGGATGACCTCCTGAAGCCCATATGAGCATTAATTTGACCACACAACTCATTCCTATGAAGATACATTCAAACTCACAAAACGTGCTCAGCTCGGGCTGAAAATGCATTTAAAGCAATAAAAACTCAAATTGAGTGTCACGCCTAAACCAAAGGACTTATGCACACACTTCAACATGTATTTTGTTCACGATGACCACCTGAAGCCTAAATGAGCATTAATTTGACCACACAACTCATTCCTATGAAGATACATTCAAACTCACAAAACGTGCTCAACTCGGGCTGAAAATGCATTTAAAGCAATAAAAGCTCAAATTGAGTGTCACGCCTAAACCAAAGGACTTATGCACACACTTCAACATGTATTTTGTTCAGGATGACCTCCTGAAGCCCATATGAGCATTAATTTGACCACACAACTCATTCCTATGAAGATACATTCAAACACACAAAACGTGCTCAGCTCGGCCTGAAAATGCATTTAAAGCAATAAAAACTCAAATTGAGTGTCACGCCTAAACCAAAGGACTTATGCACACACTTCAACATGTATTTTGTTCAGGATGACCACCTGACGCCTAAATGAGCATTCATTTGACCACACAACTCATTCCTATGAAGATACATTCAAACACACAAAACGTGCTCAGCTCGGCCTGAAAATGCATTTAAAGCAATAAAAACTCAAATTGAGTGTCACGCCTAAACCAAAGGACTTATGCACACACTTCAACATGTGTTTTGTTCAGGATGACCTCCTGAAGCCTAAATGAGCAATAATTTGACCACACAACTCATTCCTATGAAGATACATTCAAATTCAAAAAAAGTGCTCAGCTCGGGCTGAAAATGCATTTAAAGCAATAAAAACTCAAATTGAGTGTCACGCCTAAACCAAAGGACTTATGCACACACTTCAACATGTATTTTGTTCAGGATGACCTCCTGAAGCCCATATGAGCATTAATTTGACCACACAACTCATTCCTATGAAGATACATTCAAACCCACAAAACGTGCTCAGCTCGGCCTGAAAATGCATTTAAAGCAATAAAAACTCAAATTGAGTGTCACGCCTAAACCAAAGGACTTATGCACACACTTCAACATGTATTTTGTTCAGGATGACCACCTGACGCCTAAATGAGCATTAATTTGACCACACAACTCATTCCTATGAAGATACATTCAAACTCACAAAACGCGCTCAGCTCGGGCTGAAAATGCATTTAAAGCAATAAAAACTCAAATTGAGTGTCACGCCTAAACCAAAGGACTTATGCACACACTTCAACATGTATTTTGTTCAGGGTGACCTCCTGAAGCCTAAATAAGCATTAATTTGACCACACAACTCATTCCTATGAAGATACATTCAAACTCACAAAACGCGCTCAGCTCGGGCTGAAAATGCATTTAAAGCAATAAAAACTCAAATTTAGTGTCACACCTAAACCAAAGGACTTATGCACACACTTCAACATGTATTTAGTTCAGGATGACATCCTGAAGCCCATATGAGCATTAATTTGTCTACACAACTCATTCCTATGAAGATACATTCAAACTCACAAAACGTGCTCAACTCGGGCTGAAAATGCATTTAAAGCAATAAAAACTCAAATTCAGTGTCACACCTAAACCAAAGGACTTATGCACACACTTCAACATGTATTTAGTTCAGGATGACACCCTGAAGCCCATATGAGCATTAATTTGTCTACACAACTCATTCCTATGAAGATACATTCAAACTCACAAAACGTGCTCAACTCGGGCTGAAAATGCATTTAAAGCAATAAAAACTCAAATTGAGTGCCACGCCTAAACCAAAGGACTTATGCACACACTTCAACATGTATTTTGTTCAGGATGACCTCCTGAAGCCCATATGAGCATTAATTTGACTACACAACTCATTCCTATGAAGATACATTCAAACTCACAAAATGTGCTCAGCTCGGGCTGAAAATGCATTTAAAGCAATAAAAACTCAAATTGAGTGTCACGCCTAAACCAAAGGACTTATGCACACACTTCAACATGTATTTTGTTCAGGATGACCACCTGACGCCTAAATGAGCATTAATTTGACCACACAACTCATTCCTATGAAGATACATTCAAAGTCAGAAAGCGCGCTCAGCTCGGGCTGAAAATGCATTTAAAGCAATAAAAACTCAAATTGAGTGTCACGCCTAAACCAAAGGACTTATGCACACACTTCAACATGTATTTTGTTCAGGATGACCTCCTGAAGCCTAAATCAGCAATAATTTGACCACACAACTCATTCCTATGAAGATACATTCAAAGTCAGAAAGTGCGCTCAGCTCGGGCTGAAAATGCATTTAATTTAAAGCAATAAAAACTCCAATTGAGTGTCACGCCTAAACCAAAGGACTTATGCACACACTTCAACATGTATTTAGTTCAGGATGACCACCTGAAGCCTAAATGAGCATTAATTTGACCACACAACTCATTCCTATGAAGATACATTCAAACTCACAAAACGTGCTCAGCTCGGGCTGAAAATGCATTTAAAGCAATAAAAACTCAAATTGAGTGTCACACCTAAACCAAAGGACTTATGCACACATTTCAACATGTATTTTGTTCAGGATGACCTTCTGAACCCCATATGAGCATTAATTTGACTACACAACTCATTCCTATGAAGATACATTCAAACTCACAAAACGTGCTCAGCTCGGGCTGAAAATGCATTTAAAGCAATAAAAACTCAAATTGAGTGTCACGCCTAAACCAAAGGACTTATGCACACACTTCAACATGTATTTTATTCAGGATGACCTCCTGAAGCCTAAATAAGCATTAATTTGACCACACAACTCATTCCTATGAAGATACATTCAAACTCACAAAACACGCTCAGCTCGGGCTGAAAATGCATTTAAAGCAATAAAAACTCAAATTGAGTGTCACGCCTAAACCAAAGGACTTATGCACACACTTCAACATGGATTTTGTTCAAGATGACCTCCTGAAGCCTAAATGAGCAATAATTTGATTACACAACTCATTCCTATGAAGATACATTCAAACTCAAAAAACGTGCTCAGCTCGGGCTGAAAATGCATTTAAAGCAATAAAAACTCAAATTGAGTGTCACACCTAAACCAAAGGACTTATGCACACACTTCAACATGTATTTTGTTCAGGATGACCTCCTGAAGCCCATATGAGCATTAATTTGACCACACAACTCATTCCTATGAAGATACATTCAAACTCACAAAACGTGCTCAGCTCGGGCTGAAAATGCATTTAAAGCAATAAAAACTCAAATTGAGTGTCACGCCTAAACCAAAGGACTTATGCACACACTTCAACATGTATTTTGTTCACGATGACCACCTGAAGCCTAAATGAGCATTAATTTGACCACACAACTCATTCCTATGAAGATACATTCAAACTCACAAAACGTGCTCAACTCGGGCTGAAAATGCATTTAAAGCAATAAAAGCTCAAATTGAGTGTCACGCCTAAACCAAAGGACTTATGCACACACTTCAACATGTATTTTGTTCAGGATGACCTCCTGAAGCCCATATGAGCATTAATTTGACCACACAACTCATTCCTATGAAGATACATTCAAACACACAAAACGTGCTCAGCTCGGCCTGAAAATGCATTTAAAGCAATAAAAACTCAAATTGAGTGTCACGCCTAAACCAAAGGACTTATGCACAAACATGTGTTTTGTTCAGGATGACCTCCTGAAGCCTAAATGAGCAATAATTTGACCACACAACTCATTCCTATGAAGATACATTCAAACTCAAAAAAAGTGCTCAGCTCGGGCTGAAAATGCATTTAAAGCAATAAAAACTCAAATTGAGTGTCACACCTAAAACAAAGGACTTATGCACACACTTCAACATGTATTTTGTTCAGGATGACCTCCTGAAGCCCATATGAGCATTAATTTGACCACACAACTCATTCCTATGAAGATACATTCAAACTCACAAAACGTGCTCAGCTCGGGCTGAAAATGCATTTAAAGCAATAAAAACTCAAATTGAGTGTCACGCCTAAACCAAAGGACTTATGCACACACTTCAACATGTATTTTGTTCACGATGACCACCTGAAGCCTAAATGAGCATTAATTTGACCACACAACTCATTCCTATGAAGATACATTCAAACTCACAAAACGCGCTCAACTCAAGCTGAAAATGCATTTAAAGCAATAAAAGCTCAAATTGAGTGTCACGCCTAAACCAAAGGACTTATGCACACACTTCAACATGTATTTTGTTCAGGATGACCTCCTGAAGCCCATATGAGCATTAATTTGACCACACAACTCATTCCTATGAGAATACATTCAAACTCACAAAACGCGCTCAACTCGGGCTGAAAATGCATTTAAAGCAATAAAAACTCAAATTGAGTGTCACGCCTAAACCAAAGGACTTATGCACACACTTCAACATGTATTTTGTTCAGGATGACCACCTGACGCCTAAATGAGCATTAATTTGACCACACAACTCATTCCTATGAAGATACATTCAAAGTCAGAAAGCGCGCTCAGCTCGGGCTGAAAATGCATTTAATTTAAAGCAATAAAAACTCAAATTGAGTGTCACGCCTAAACCAAAGGACTTATGCACACACTTCAACATGTATTTTGTTCAGGATGACCTCCTGAAGCCCATATGATCATTAATTTGACCACACAACTCATTCCTATGAAGATACATTCAAAGTCAGAAAGTGCGCTCAGCTCGGGCTGAAAATGCATTTAATTTAAAGCAATAAAAACTCCAATTGAGTGTCACGCCTAAACCAAAGGACTTATGCACACACTTCAACATGTATTTAGTTCAGGATGACCACCTGAAGCCTAAATGAGCATTAATTTGACCACACAACTCATTCCTATGAAGATACATTCAAACTCACAAAACGTGCTCAGCTCGGGCTGAAAATGCATTTAAAGCAATAAAAACTCAAATTGAGTGTCACACCTAAACCAAAGGACTTATGCACACATTTCAACATGTATTTTGTTCAGGATGACCTTCTGAACCCCATATGAGCATTAATTTGACTACACAACTCATTCCTATGAAGATACATTCAAACTCACAAAACGTGCTCAGCTCGGGCTGAAAATGCATTTAAAGCAATAAAAACTCAAATTGAGTGTCACGCCTAAACCAAAGGACTTATGCACACACTTCAACATGTATTTAGTTCAGGATGACATCCTGAAGCCCATATGAGCATTAATTTGTCCAAACAACTCATTCCTATGAAGATACATTCAAACTCACAAAACGTGCTCAACTCGGGCTGAAAATGCATTTAAAGCAATAAAAACTCAAATTGAGTGCCACGCCTAAACCAAAGGACTTATGCACACACTTCAACATGTATTTTGTTCAGGATGACCTCCTGAAGCCCATATGAGCATTAATTTGACTACACAACTCATTCCTATGAAGATACATTCAAACTCACAAAATGTGCTCAGCTCGGGCTGAAAATGCATTTAAAGCAATAAAAACTCAAATTGAGTGTCACGCCTAAACCAAAGGACTTATGCACACACTTCAACATGTATTTTGTTCAGGATGACCACCTGACGCCTAAATGAGCATTAATTTGACCACACAACTCATTCCTATGAAGATACATTCAAAGTCAGAAAGTGCGCTCAGCTCGGGCTGAAAATGCATTTAATTTAAAGCAATAAAAACTCCAATTGAGTGTCACGCCTAAACCAAAGGACTTATGCACACACTTCAACATGTATTTAGTTCAGGATGACCACCTGAAGCCTAAATGAGCATTTATTTGACCACACAACTCATTCCTATGAAGATACATTCAAACTCACAAAACGTGCTCAGCTCGGGCTGAAAATGCATTTAAAGCAATAAAAACTCAAATTGAGTGTCACACCTAAACCAAAGGACTTATGCACACATTTCAACATGTATTTTGTTCAGGATGACCTTCTGAACCCCATATTAGCATTAATTTGACTACACAACTCATTCCTATGAAGATACATTCAAACTCACAAAACGTGCTCAGCTCGGGCTGAAAATGCATTTAAAGCAATAAAAACTCAAATTGAGTGTCACGCCTAAACCAAAGGACTTATGCACACACTTCAACATGTATTTTATTCAGGATGACCTCCTGAAGCCTAAATAAGCATTAATTTGACCACACAACTCATTCCTATGAAGATACATTCAAACTCACAAAACACGCTCAGCTCGGGCTGAAAATGCATTTAAAGCAATAAAAACTCAAATTGAGTGTCACGCCTAAACCAAAGGACTTATGCACACACTTCAACATGGATTTTGTTCAAGATGACCTCCTGAAGCCTAAATGAGCAATAATTTGATTACACAACTCATTCCTATGAAGATACATTCAAACTCAAAAAACGTGCTCAGCTCGGGCTGAAAATGCATTTAAAGCAATAAAAACTCAAATTGAGTGTCACACCTAAACCAAAGGACTTATGCACACACTTCAACATGTATTTTGTTCAGGATGACCTCCTGAAGCCCATATGAGCATTAATTTGACCACACAACTCATTCCTATGAAGATACATTCAAACTCACAAAACGTGCTCAGCTCGGGCTGAAAATGCATTTAAAGCAATAAAAACTCAAATTGAGTGTCACGCCTAAACCAAAGGACTTATGCACACACTTCAACATGTATTTTGTTCACGATGACCACCTGAAGCCTAAATGAGCATTAATTTGACCACACAACTCATTCCTATGAAGATACATTCAAACTCACAAAACGTGCTCAACTCGGGCTGAAAATGCATTTAAAGCAATAAAAGCTCAAATTGAGTGTCACGCCTAAACCAAAGGACTTATGCACACACTTCAACATGTATTTTGTTCAGGATGACCTCCTGAAGCCCATATGAGCATTAATTTGACCACACAACTCATTCCTATGAAGATACATTTAAACACACAAAACGTGCTCAGCTCGGCCTGAAAATGCATTTAAAGCAATAAAAACTCAAATTGAGTGTCACGCCTAAACCAAAGGACTTATGCACACACTTCAACATGTATTTTGTTCAGGATGACCACCTGACGCCTAAATGAGCATTCATTTGACCACACAACTCATTCCTATGAAGATACATTCAAACACACAAAATGTGCTCAGCTCGGCCTGAAAATGCATTTAAAGCAATAAAAACTCAAATTGAGTGTCACGCCTAAACCAAAGGACTTATGCACACACTTCAACATGTGTTTTGTTCAGGATGACCTCCTGAAGCCTAAATGAGCAATAATTTGACCACACAACTCATTCCTATGAAGATACATTCAAACTCAAAAAAAGTGCTCAGCTCGGGCTGAAAATGCATTTAAAGCAATAAAAACTCAAATTGAGTGTCACACCTAAACCAAAGGACTTATGCACACACTTCAACATGTATTTTGTTCAGGATGACCTCCTGAAGCCCATATGAGCATTAATTTGACCACACAACTCATTCCTATGAAGATACATTCAAACTCATAAAACGTGCTCAGCTCGGGCTGAAAATGCATTTAAAGCAGTAAAAACTCAAATTGAGTGTCACGCCTAAACCAAAGGACTTATGCACACACTTCAACATGTATTTTGTTCACGATGACCACCTGAAGCCTAAATGAGCATTAATTTGACCACACAACTCATTCCTATGAAGATACATTCAAACTCACAAAACGCGCTCAACTCGGGCTGAAAATGCATTTAAAGCAATAAAAGCTCAAATTGAGTGTCACGCCTAAACCAAAGGACTTATGCACACACTTCAACATGTATTTTGTTCAGGATGACCTCCTGAAGCCCATATGAGCATTAATTTGACCACACAACTCATTCCTATGAGAATACATTCAAACTCACAAAACGCGCTCAACTCGGGCTGAAAATGCATTTAAAGCAATAAAAACTCAAATTGAGTGTCACGCCTAAACCAAAGGACTTATGCACACACTTCAACATGTATTTTGTTCAGGATGACCACCTGACGCCTAAATGAGCATTAATTTGACCACACAACTCATTCCTATGAAGATACATTCAAAGTCAGAAAGCGCGCTCAGCTCGGGCTGAAAATGCATTTAATTTAAAGCAATAAAAACTCAAATTGAGTGTCACGCCTAAACCAAAGGACTTATGCACACACTTCAACATGTATTTAGTTCAGGATGACCACCTGAAGCCTAAATGAGCATTAATTTGACTACACAACTCATTCCTATGAAGATACATTCAAACTCACAAAACGTGCTCAGCTCGGGCTGAAAATGCATTTAAAGCAATTAAAACTCAAATTGAGTGTCACACCTAAACCAAAGGACTTATGCACACACTTCAACATGTATTTTGTTCAGGATGACCACCTGAAGCCTAAATGAGCATTAATTTGACCACACAATTCATTCCTATGAAGATACATTCAAACTCACAAAACTTGCTCAGCTCGGGCTGAAAATGCATTTAAAGCAATAAAAACTCAAATTGAGTGTCACGCCTAAACCAAAGGACTTATGCACACACTTCAACATGTATTTTGTTCAGGATGACCTCCTTAAGCCTAAATGAGCAATGATTTGACCACACAACTCATTCCTATGAAGATACATTCAAACTCAAAAAACGTGCTCAGCTCGGTCTGAAAATGCATTTAAAGCAATAAAAACTCAAATTGAGTGTCACACCTAAACCAAAGGACTTATGCACACACTTCAACATGTATTTTGTTCAGGATGACCTCCTGAAGCCCATATGAGCATTAATTTGACCACACAACTCATTCCTATGAAGATACATTCAAACTCACAAAACGTGCTCAGCTCGGGATGAAAATGCATTTAAAGCAATAAAAACTCAAATTGAGTGTCACGCCTAAACCAAAGGACTTATGCACACACTTCAACATGTATTTAGTTCAGGATGACCACCTGAAGCCTAAATGAGCATTAATTTGACCACACAACTCATTCCTATGAAGATACATTCAAACTCACAAAACGTGCTCAACTCAGGCTGAAAATGCATTTAAAGCAATAAAAACTCAAATTGAGTGTCACGCCTAAACCAAAGGACTTATGCACACACTTCAACATGTATTTTGTTCAGGATGACCTCCTGAAGCCCATATGAGCATTAATTTGACCACACAACTCATTCCTATGAAGATACATTCAAACACACAAAACGTGCTCAGCTCGGCCTGAAAATGCATTTAAAGCAATAAAAACTCAAATTGAGTGTCACGCCTAAACCAAAGGACTTATGCACACACTTCAACATGTATTTTGTTCAGGATGACAACCTGACGCCTAATTGAGCATTAATTTTACCACACAACTCATTCCTATGAAGATACATTCAAACTCACAAAACGCGCTCAGCTCGGGCTGAAAATGCATTTAAAGCAATAAAAACTCAAATTGAGTGTCACACCTAAACCAAAGGACTTATGCACACACTTCAACATGTATTTTGTTCAGGATGACCTCCTGAAGCCCATATGAGCATTAATTTGACCACACAACTCATTCCTATGAAGATACATTCAAACTCACAAAACGTGCTCAGCTCGGGCTGAAAATGCATTTAAAGCAATAAAACTCAAATTGAGTGTCACACCTAAACCAAAGGACTTATTCACACACTTCAAAATGTATTTTGTTCAGGATGACCTCCTGAAGCCCATATGAGCATTAATTTGACCACACAACTCATTCCTATGAAGATACATTCAAACTCACAAAACGTGCTCAGCTCGGGCTGAAAGTGCATTTAAAGCAATAAAAACTCAAATTGAGTGTCACGCCTAAACCAAAGGACTTATGCACACACTTCAACATGTATTTTGTTCAGGATGACCACCTGAAGCCTAAATGAGCATTAATTTGACCACACAACTCATTCCTATGAAGATACATTCAAACTCACAAAACTTGCTCAGCTCGGGCTGAAAATGCATTTAAAGCAATAAAAACTCAAATTGAGTGTCACGCCTAAACCAAAGGACTTATGCACACACTTCAACATGTATTTTGTTCAGGATGACCTCCTGAAGCCTAAATGAGCAATAATTTGACCACACAACTCATTCCTATGAAGATACATTCAAACTCAAAAAACGTGCTCAGCTCGCTCTGAAAATGCATTTAAAGCAATAAAAACTCAAATTGAGTGTCACACCTAAACCAAAGGACTTATGCACACACTTCAACATGTATTTTGTTCAGGATGACCTCCTGAAGCCCATATGAGCATTAATTTGACCACACAACTCATTCCTATGAAGATACATTCAAACTCACAAAACGTGCTCAGCTCGGGATGAAAATGCATTTAAAGCAATAAAAACTCAAATTGAGTGTCACGCCTAAACCAAAGGACTTATGCACACACTTCAACATGTATTTAGTTCAGGATGACCACCTGAAGCCTAAATGAGCATTAATTTGACCACCCAACTCATTCCTATGAAGATACATTCAAACTCACAAAACGTGCTCAACTCAGGCTGAAAATGCATTTAAAGCAATAAAAACTCAAATTGAGTGTCACGCCTAAACCAAAGGACTTATGCACACACTTCAACATGTATTTTGTTCAGGATGACCTCCTGAAGCCCATATGATCATTAATTTGACCACACAACTCATTCTTATGAAGATACATTCAAACACACAAAACGTGCTCAGCTCGGCCTGAAAATGCATTTAAAGCAATAAAAACTCAAATTGAGTGTCACGCCTAAACCAAAGGACTTATGCACACACTTCAACATGTATTTTGTTCAGGATGACCACCTGACGCCTAAATGAGCATTAATTTGACCACACAACTCATTCCTATGAAGATACTTTCAAACTCACAAAACGCGCTCAGCTCGGGCTGAAAATGCATTTAAAGCAATAAAAACTCAAATTGAGTGTCACGCCTAAACCAAAGGACTTATGCACACACTTCAACATGTATTTTGTTCAGGGTGACCTCCTGAAGCCTAAATAAGCATTAATTTGACCACACAACTCATTCCTATGAAGATACATTCAAACTCACAAAACGCGCTCAGCTCGGGCTGAAAATGCATTTAAAGCAATAAAAACTCAAATTGAGTGTCACGCCTAAACCAAAGGACTTATGCACACACTTCAACATGTATTTAGTTCAGGATGACCACCTGAAGCCTAAATGAGCATTAATTTGACCACACAACTCATTCCTATGAAGATACATTCAAACTCACAAAACGTGCTCAACTCAGGCTGAAAATGCATTTAAAGCAATAAAAACTCAAATTGAGTGTCACGCCTAAACCAAAGGACTTATGCACACACTTCAACATGTATTTTGTTCAGGATGACCTCCTGAAGCCCATATGAGCATTAATTTGACCACACAACTCATTCCTATGAAGATACATTCAAACACACAAAACGTGCTCAGCTCGGCCTGAAAATGCATTTAAAGCAATAAAAACTCAAATTGAGTGTCACGCCTAAACCAAAGGACTTATGCACACACTTCAACATGTATTTTGTTCAGGATGACCACCTGACGCCTAATTGAGCATTAATTTGACCACACAACTCATTCCTATGAAGATACATTCAAACTCACAAAACGCGCTCAGCTCGGGCTGAAAATGCATTTAAAGCAATAAAAACTCAAATTGAGTGTCACGCCTAAACCAAAGGACTTATGGACACACTTCAACATGTATTTTGTTCAGGATGACCTCCTGAAGCCCATATGATCATTAATTTGACCACACAACTCATTCTTATGAAGATACATTCAAACACACAAAACGTGCTCAGCTCGGCCTGAAAATGCATTTAAAGCAATAAAAACTCAAATTGAGTGTCACGCCTAAACCAAAGGACTTATGCACACACTTCAACATGTATTTTGTTCAGGATGACCTCCTGAAGCCCATATGAGCATTAATTTGACCACACAACTCATTCCTATGAAGTTACATTCAAACACACAAAACGTGCTCAGCTCGGCCTGAAAATGCATTTAAAGCAATAAAAACTCAAATTGAGTGTCACGCCTAAACCTAAGGACTTATGCACACACTTCAACATGTATTTTGTTCAGGATGACCACCTGACGCCTAATTGAGCATTAATTTGACCACACAACTCATTCCTATGAATATACATTCAAACTCACAAAACGCGCTCAGCTCGGGCTGAAAATGCATTTAAAGCAATAAAAACTCAAATTGAGTGTCACGCCTAAACCAAAGGACTTATGGACACACTTCAACATGTATTTTGTTCAGGATGACCTCCTGAAGCCCATATGATCATTCATTTGACCACACAACTCATTCCTATGAAGATACATTCAAACACACAAAATGTGCTCAGCTCGGCCTGAAAATGCATTTAAAGCAATAAAAACTCAAATTGAGTGTCACGCCTAAACCAAAGGACTTATGCACACACTTCAACATGTGTTTTGTTCAGGATGACCTCCTGAAGCCTAAATGAGCAATAATTTGACCACACAACTCATTCCTATGAAGATACATTCAAACTCAAAAAAAGTGCTCAGCTCGGGCTGAAAATGCATTTAAAGCAATAAAAACTCAAATTGAGTGTCACACCTAAACCAAAGGACTTATGCACACACTTCAACATGTATTTTGTTCAGGATGACCTCCTGAAGCCCATATGAGCATTAATTTGACCACACAACTCATTCCTATGAAGATACATTCAAACTCACAAAACGTGCTCAGCTCGGGCTGAAAATGCATTTAAAGCAGTAAAAACTCAAATTGAGTGTCACGCCTAAACCAAAGGACTTATGCACACACTTCAACATGTATTTTGTTCACGATGACCACCTGAAGCCTAAATGAGCATTAATTTGACCACACAACTCATTCCTATGAAGATACATTCAAACTCACAAAACGCGCTCAACTCGGGCTGAAAATGCATTTAAAGCAATAAAAGCTCAAATTGAGTGTCACGCCTAAACCAAAGGACTTATGCACACACTTCAACATGTATTTTGTTCAGGATGACCTCCTGAAGCCCATATGAGCATTAATTTGACCACACAACTCATTCCTATGAGAATACATTCAAACTCACAAAACGCGCTCAACTCGGGCTGAAAATGCATTTAAAGCAATAAAAACTCAAATTGAGTGTCACGCCTAAACCAAAGGACTTATGCACACACTTCAACATGTATTTTGTTCAGGATGACCACCTGACGCCTAAATGAGCATTAATTTGACCACACAACTCATTCCTATGAAGATACATTCAAAGTCAGAAAGCGCGCTCAGCTCGGGCTGAAAATGCATTTAATTTAAAGCAATAAAAACTCAAATTGAGTGTCACGCCTAAACCAAAGGACTTATGCACACACTTCAACATGTATTTAGTTCAGGATGACCACCTGAAGCCTAAATGAGCATTAATTTGACTACACAACTCATTCCTATGAAGATACATTCAAACTCACAAAACGTGCTCAGCTCGGGCTGAAAATGCATTTAAAGCAATTAAAACTCAAATTGAGTGTCACACCTAAACCAAAGGACTTATGCACACACTTCAACGTGTATTTTGTTCAGGATGACCACCTGAAGCCTAAATGAGCATTAATTTGACCACACAACTCATTCCTATGAAGATACATTCAAACTCACAAAACTTGCTCAGCTCGGGCTGAAAATGCATTTAAAGCAATAAAAACTCAAATTGAGTGTCACACCTAAACCAAAGGACTTATGCACACACTTCAACATGTATTTTGTTCAGGATGACCTCCTTAAGCCTAAATGAGCAATGATTTGACCACACAACTCATTCCTATGAAGATACATTCAAACTCAAAAAACGTGCTCAGCTCGGTCTGAAAATGCATTTAAAGCAATAAAAACTCAAATTGAGTGTCACACCTAAACCAAAGGACTTATGCACACACTTCAACATGTATTTTGTTCAGGATGACCTCCTGAAGCCCATATGAGCATTAATTTGACCACACAACTCATTCCTATGAAGATACATTCAAACTCACAAAACGTGCTCAGCTCGGGATGAAAATGCATTTAAAGCAATAAAAACTCAAATTGAGTGTCACGCCTAAACCAAAGGACTTATGCACACACTTCAACATGTATTTAGTTCAGGATGACCACCTGAAGCCTAAATGAGCATTAATTTGACCACACAACTCATTCCTATGAAGATACATTCAAACTCACAAAACGTGCTCAACTCAGGCTGAAAATGCATTTAAAGCAATAAAAACTCAAATTGAGTGTCACGCCTAAACCAAAGGACTTATGCACACACTTCAACATGTATTTTGTTCAGGATGACCTCCTGAAGCCCATATGAGCATTAATTTGACCACACAACTCATTCCTATGAAGATACATTCAAACACACAAAACGTGCTCAGCTCGGCCTGAAAATGCATTTAAAGCAATAAAAACTCAAATTGAGTGTCACGCCTAAACCAAAGGACTTATGCACACACTTCAACATGTATTTTGTTCAGGATGACAACCTGACGCCTAATTGAGCATTAATTTTACCACACAACTCATTCCTATGAAGATACATTCAAACTCACAAAACGCGCTCAGCTCGGGCTGAAAATGCATTTAAAGCAATAAAAACTCAAATTGAGTGTCACACCTAAACCAAAGGACTTATGCACACACTTCAACATGTATTTTGTTCAGGATGACCTCCTGAAGCCCATATGAGCATTAATTTGACCACACAACTCATTCCTATGAAGATACATTCAAACTCACAAAACGTGCTCAGCTCGGGCTGAAAATGCATTTAAAGCAATAAAACTCAAATTGAGTGTCACACCTAAACCAAAGGACTTATTCACACACTTCAAAATGTATTTTGTTCAGGATGACCTCCTGAAGCCCATATGAGCATTAATTTGACCACACAACTCATTCCTATGAAGATACATTCAAACTCACAAAACGTGCTCAGCTCGGGCTGAAAGTGCATTTAAAGCAATAAAAACTCAAATTGAGTGTCACGCCTAAACCAAAGGACTTATGCACACACTTCAACATGTATTTTGTTCAGGATGACCACCTGAAGCCTAAATGAGCATTAATTTGACCACACAACTCATTCCTATGAAGATACATTCAAACTCACAAAACTTGCTCAGCTCGGGCTGAAAATGCATTTAAAGCAATAAAAACTCAAATTGAGTGTCACGCCTAAACCAAAGGACTTATGCACACACTTCAACATGTATTTTGTTCAGGATGACCTCCTGAAGCCTAAATGAGCAATAATTTGACCACACAACTCATTCCTATGAAGATACATTCAAACTCAAAAAACGTGCTCAGCTCGCTCTGAAAATGCATTTAAAGCAATAAAAACTCAAATTGAGTGTCACACCTAAACCAAAGGACTTATGCACACACTTCAACATGTATTTTGTTCAGGATGACCTCCTGAAGCCCATATGAGCATTAATTTGACCACACAACTCATTCCTATGAAGATACATTCAAACTCACAAAACGTGCTCAGCTCGGGATGAAAATGCATTTAAAGCAATAAAAACTCAAATTGAGTGTCACGCCTAAACCAAAGGACTTATGCACACACTTCAACATGTATTTAGTTCAGGATGACCACCTGAAGCCTAAATGAGCATTAATTTGACCACCCAACTCATTCCTATGAAGATACATTCAAACTCACAAAACGTGCTCAACTCAGGCTGAAAATGCATTTAAAGCAATAAAAACTCAAATTGAGTGTCACGCCTAAACCAAAGGACTTATGCACACACTTCAACATGTATTTTGTTCAGGATGACCTCCTGAAGCCCATATGATCATTAATTTGACCACACAACTCATTCTTATGAAGATACATTCAAACACACAAAACGTGCTCAGCTCGGCCTGAAAATGCATTTAAAGCAATAAAAACTCAAATTGAGTGTCACGCCTAAACCAAAGGACTTATGCACACACTTCAACATGTATTTTGTTCAGGATGACCACCTGACGCCTAAATGAGCATTAATTTGACCACACAACTCATTCCTATGAAGATACATTCAAACTCACAAAACGCGCTCAGCTCGGGCTGAAAATGCATTTAAAGCAATAAAAACTCAAATTGAGTGTCACGCCTAAACCAAAGGACTTATGCACACACTTCAACATGTATTTTGTTCAGGGTGACCTCCTGAAGCCTAAATAAGCATTAATTTGACCACACAACTCATTCCTATGAAGATACATTCAAACTCACAAAACGCGCTCAGCTCGGGCTGAAAATGCATTTAAAGCAATAAAAACTCAAATTTAGTGTCACACCTAAACCAAAGGACTTATGCACACACTTCAACATGTATTTAGTTCAGGATGACATCCTGAAGCCCATATGAGCATTAATTTGTCTACACAACTCATTCCTATGAAGATACATTCAAACTCACAAAACGTGCTCAGCTCGGGATGAAAATGCATTTAAAGCAATAAAAACTCAAATTGAGTGTCACGCCTAAACCAAAGGACTTATGCACACACTTCAACATGTATTTAGTTCAGGATGACCACCTGAAGCCTAAATGAGCATTAATTTGACCACACAACTCATTCCTATGAAGATACATTCAAACTCACAAAACGTGCTCAACTCAGGCTGAAAATGCATTTAAAGCAATAAAAACTCAAATTGAGTGTCACACCTAAACCAAAGGACTTATGCACACACTTCAACATGTATTTTGTTCAGGATGACCTCCTGAAGCCCATATGAGCATTAATTTGACCACACAACTCATTCCTATGAAGATACATTCAAACACACAAAACGTGCTCAGCTCGGCCTGAAAATGCATTTAAAGCAATAAAAACTCAAATTGAGTGTCACGCCTAAACCAAAGGACTTATGCACACACTTCAACATGTATTTTGTTCAGGATGACCACCTGACGCCTAATTGAGCATTAATTTGACCACACAACTCATTCCTATGAAGATACATTCAAACTCACAAAACGCGCTCAGCTCGGGCTGAAAATGCATTTAAAGCAATAAAAACTCAAATTGAGTGTCACGCCTAAACCAAAGGACTTATGGACACACTTCAACATGTATTTTGTTCAGGATGACCTCCTGAAGCCCATATGATCATTAATTTGACCACACAACTCATTCTTATGAAGATACATTCAAACACACAAAACGTGCTCAGCTCGGCCTGAAAATGCATTTAAAGCAATAAAAACTCAAATTGAGTGTCACGCCTAAACCAAAGGACTTATGCACACACTTCAACATGTATTTTGTTCAGGATGACCTCCTGAAGCCCATATGAGCATTAATTTGACCACACAACTCATTCCTATGAAGTTACATTCAAACACACAAAACGTGCTCAGCTCGGCCTGAAAATGCATTTAAAGCAATAAAAACTCAAATTGAGTGTCACGCCTAAACCAAAGGACTTATGCACACACTTCAACATGTATTTTGTTCAGGATGACCACCTGACGCCTAATTGAGCATTAATTTGACCACACAACTCATTCCTATGAATATACATTCAAACTCACAAAACGCGCTCAGCTCGGGCTGAAAATGCATTTAAAGCAATAAAAACTCAAATTGAGTGTCACGCCTAAACCAAAGGACTTATGGACACACTTCAACATGTATTTTGTTCAGGATGACCTCCTGAAGCCCATATGATCATTAATTTGACCACACAACTCATTCTTATGAAGATACATTCAAACACACAAAACGTGCTCAGCTCGGCCTGAAAATGCATTTAAAGCAATAAAAACTCAAATTGAGTGTCACGCCTAAACCAAAGGACTTATGCACACACTTCAACATGTATTTTGTTCAGGATGACCACCTGACGCCTAAATGAGCATTAATTTGACCACACACTCATTCCTATGAAGATACATTCAAACTCACAAAACGCGCTCAGCTCGGGCTGAAAATGCATTTAAAGCAATAAAAACTCAAATTGAGTGTCACGCCTAAACCAAAGGACTTATGCACACACTTCAACATGTATTTTGTTCAGGGTGACCTCCTGAAGCCTAAATAAGCATTAATTTGACCACACAACTCATTCCTATGAAGATACATTCAAACTCACAAAACGCGCTCAGCTCGGGCTGAAAATGCATTTAAAGCAATAAAAACTCAAATTTAGTGTCACACCTAAACCAAAGGACTTATGCACACACTTCAACATGTATTTAGTTCAGGATGACATCCTGAAGCCCATATGAGCATTAATTTGTCTACACAACTCATTCCTATGAAGATACATTCAAACTCACAAAACGTGCTCAGCTCGGGATGAAAATGCATTTAAAGCAATAAAAACTCAAATTGAGTGTCACGCCTAAACCAAAGGACTTATGCACACACTTCAACATGTATTTAGTTCAGGATGACCACCTGAAGCCTAAATGAGCATTAATTTGACCACACAACTCATTCTTATGAAGATACATTCAAACTCACAAAACGTGCTCAACTCAGGCTGAAAATGCATTTAAAGCAATAAAAACTCAAATTGAGTGTCACGCCTAAACCAAAGGACTTATGCACACACTTCAACATGTATTTTGTTCAGGATGACCTCCTGAAGCCCATATGAGCATTAATTTGACCACACAACTCATTCCTATGAAGATACATTCAAACACACAAAACGTGCTCAGCTCGGCCTGAAAATGCATTTAAAGCAATAAAAACTCAAATTGAGTGTCACGCCTAAACCAAAGGACTTATGGACACACTTCAACATGTATTTTGTTCAGGATGACCTCCTGAAGCCCATATGATCATTAATTTGACCACACAACTCATTCTTATGAAGATACATTCAAACACACAAAACGTGCTCAGCTCGGGCTGAAAATGCATTTAAAGCAATAAAAACTCAAATTGAGTGTCACGCCTAAACCAAAGGACTTATACACACACTTCAACATGTATTTTGTTCAGGGTGACCTCCTGAAGCCTAAATAAGCATTAATTTGACCACACAACTCATTCCTATGAAGATACATTCAAACTCACAAAACGCGCTCAGCTCGGGCTGAAAATGCCTTTAAAGCAATAAAAACTCAAATTTAGTGTCACACCTAAACCAAAGGACTTATGCACACACTTCAACATGTATTTAGTTCAGGATGACATCCTGAAGCCCATATGAGCATTAATTTGTCTACACAACTCATTCCTATGAAGATACATTCAAACTCACAAAATGTGCTCAACTCGGGCTGAAAATGCATTTAAAGCAATAAAAACTCAAATTGAGTGTCACGCCTAAACCAAAGGACTTATGCACACACTTCAACATGTATTTTGTTCAGGATGACCTCCTGAAGCCCATATGAGCATTAATTTGACTACACAACTCATTCCTATGAAGATACATTCAAACTCACAAAACGTGCTCAGCTCGGGCTGAAAATGCATTTAAAGCAATAAAAACTCAAATTGAGTGTCACGCCTAAACCAAAGGACTTATGCACACACTTCAACATGTATTTTGTTCAGGATGACCACCTGACGCCTAAATGAGCATTAATTTGACCACACAACTCATTCCTATGAAGATACATTCAAAGTCAGAAAGCGCGCTCAGCTCGGGCTGAAAATGCATTTAATTTAAAGCAATAAAAACTCAAATTGAGTGTCACGCCTAAACCAAAGGACTTTTGCACACACTTCAACATGTATTTAGTTCAGGATGACCACCTGAAGCCTAAATGAGCATTAATTTGACTACACAACTCATTCCTATGAAGATACATTCAAAATCACAAAACGTGCTCAGCTCGGGCTGAAAATGCATTTAAAGCAATAAAAACTCAAATTGAGTGTCACACCTAAACCAAAGGACTTATGCACACACTTCAACATGTATTTTGTTCAGGATGACCTCCTGAAGCCCATATGAGCATTAATTTGACTACACAACTCATTCCTATAAAGATACATTCAAACTCACAAAACGTGCTCAGCTCGGGCTGAAAATGCATTTAAAGCAATAAAAACTCAAATTGAGTGTCACACCTAAACCAAAGGACTTATGCACACACTTCAACATGTATTTTGTTCAGGATGACCTCCTGAAGCCCATATGAGCATTAATTTGACTACACAACTCATTCCTATAAAGATACATTCAAACTCACAAAACGTGCTCAGCTCGGGCTGAAAATGCATTTAAAGCAATAAAAACTCAAATTGAGTGTCACGCCTAAACCAAAGGACTTATGCACACACTTCAACATGTATTTTGTTCAGGATGACCACCTGAAGCCTAAATGAGCATTAATTTGACCACACAAATCATTTCTATGAAGATACATTCAAACTCACAAAACGTGCTCAACTCGGGCTGAAAATGCATTTAAAGCAATAAAAACTCAAATTGAATGTCACGCCTAAACCAAAGGACTTATGCACACACTTCAACATGTATTTTGTTCAGGATGACCACCTGAAGCCTAAATGAGCATTAATTTGACCACACAACTCATTCCTATGAAGATACATTCAAACACACAAAACGTGCTCAGCTCGGCCTGAAAATGCATTTAAAGCAATAAAAACTCAAATTGAGTGTCACGCCTAAACCAAAGGACTTATGCACACACTTCAACATGTATTTTGTTCAGGATGACCTCCTGAAGCCTAAATAAGCATTAATTTGACCACACAACTCATTCCTATGAAGATACATTCAAACTCACAAAACGCGCTCAGCTCGGGCTGAAAATGCATTTAAAGCAATAAAAACTCAAATTGAGTGTCACACCTAAACCAAAGGACTTATGCACACACGTCAACATGTATTTTGTTCAGGATGACCTCCTGAAGCCTAAATCAGCAATAATTTCACCACACAACTCATTCCTATGAAGATACATTCAAAGTCAGAAAGCGCGCTCAGCTCGGGCTGAAAATGCATTTAATTTAGTTAGTTAGTTAGTTAGTTAGTTCCGCCCGCTCCTATTTGGAACATTGGGCGACGAGCCTCCTCCATTTGTTCCGGTCACTGGCGACCTTTCTTGCTCCATGCCAGCTGACACCCATCTCACTGAGGTCTTCTTTGGCAGTCTGTCTCCACGTCTTCTTTGGCCTACCTCTCTTCCTCTTTCCACCCTCTGGCATCCAGTCCATGGCCACACTTGCTGGTCTCTCTCTTGGCAGCCGGAGTACGTGGCTGATCATTTTCCTTCTCCTTTCAGAGACAATGTCTGACAGTTCAGCCACTCCTGCCCTCTTCATCACCTCCTCGTTGGTGATGTGGTCTCTCCATGAGATCCTCAGGATGGATCTCAGGCAACGCCGATGAAAGACATCTAACTTGTTGGTTATGTTGGCTGTCTTCATCCATGTCTCACAGGCGTAAATCGCTGTTGGGATAACCACTGACATATAGAGGCGTAGCTTGGTGGTCGTAGTGATGGCTTTCGATGACCAGATGTTGCGGAGGCGTTGGAACACTCCCGCAGCTTTACCAAGTCTACTGTTGACGTCTTTCTCCACACCACCTGTATTTGAGATGTTACTCCCAAGATATGTGAAGCTGTCAATGTACTCTATGTCATGTTGGTGTAGAGTGAGTGGTTGAAGGTGTTGGTGCTGTCCGACGGCCATGGCCTTGGTCTTTTCCTGGCTAATTCGTAAACCGACCTTAACTCCGTGCTCATGCAGATTGTTGGTCAACTCCTGGAGTGCGGGCTGGGTGTGACTTAACAGAGCCAAATCATCTGCAAATTCCAGGTCAGCTAGTCTGCTCCCTCCCCACTTGATACCAACTTCTTCCCCTGTGATGGACTTCCTCATCACAAAGTCAATTATGATGATGAAGAGTAGGGGTGACAGAATGCAACCCTGTCTTACACCAGTGACAATGTCAAAATCATCAGTTGTGCCACTGTTGGTTTTGACACAACAGGTTGAGTTGTGGTACAATGACCTGAAGATGTTGATGTACTTGAGGGGTACACCATACAGCTGGACGATCTGCCACAGTGACTCCCGGTGGATGCTGTCTAAGGCTTTCTTGAAATCGATATAGTTGATCATGAGTGGTGTCTGAAGTTCTTGGCACTGCTCTATGATGTTTCGAAGGGTAAAGATCTGTTCGGCGCAAGACCTTCCTTTCCTGAAACCGGCTTGCTCTTCCCTCAAGATGTTATCCACTTCATCTTTAAGGCAATGTAGCAGGACACTGCAGAATACCTTGCTGGGGATTGACAGCAGTGTAATGCCCCGCCAGTTATTGCAGTCTGCGAGGTTTCCCTTCTTAGGAAGCGTGACAATGACCCCACGTCTCCAGTCGGCAGGAACCTCTTCAGCATGCCAAATCAGGTTGAACAGGTGGGTAAGGCTCTCCACAACAGCGTCTTGGCCGTGTTTCAACATCTCGGCAGCTACCTCATCGAGTCCCGGTGCCTTGTTGTTCTTAAGGCCCTTGATTGCTCTGGCAACCTCAGTCTCGGATATCTCTTTCGATGTAATATTTAGAGCTGGAGCTGGTGTCTCTTGATCGAAATTGAAGAGCACGGGAGGCATTGGTTGGTTGAGAACCTCCCTGAAGTGTTCCAGCCATCTTGCTTCTTGCTCCTCGTCGCTTAGAAGTGTCCTGCCATCCTTGCTCCTGATTGGCACGCTAGAGCTGCTCCTGGAGTTGGTTAGCTCCCGCACGATCTTGTATAGGGTCGTCGTGTTGTTGTTCTCGGCTGCTTCCTGTGCCTCTCTTGCTTTCTCTTCTAGCCACTGTCTTTTATCCTTCCTGCAACTCTTCTTCACTACCCTGTCCAAGCGCCTGTACTCCTCGTCTTCCATCCTCCAGCTCCGGAGCCTCCTCTTTTGTTCTCTTTTTATCTTGGCCACTTTCCTTTCATCAATCAACTTCCAGGTGTTGTCTGTTATCCATCTCTCTTTGTTGGTACCCCTCTTTCTGCCGATAACTGCTTCTGCAGTTTCAGCAATGGCACAAGAGAACATACTCCACTGCTCCTCAATGTTTGCAAGGTGTTGTGATACCTTGAGCTTCCTACTCAACTCCTCACAGAAGCCTTCTGAGATGTTGTTATCCTTTAGCTTGTCCACTGCGTAAGGTCTCTTGGGCTGCACCCTTTTCACCTTCTTCAGCTTCAGCCTGATTTTACTCACCACAAGGAAGTGGTCTGAACCCACATCTGCACCTCTGTGGGAGCGAACGTCGAGCAATGACGAGCGCCACCTTGTGTTGATGCAGATGTAGTCCAGTTCGTTCTGGGTCCCGCCACCAGGTGAAACCCAGGTTACTTTGTGGATCCGCTTGTGCTCAAAAAAGGTGTTGCCAATGCTGAGGCCGTTGGTACTGGTTAGCATCAACAGTCTCTCCCCGTTGTCGTTCGTGGAGCCTGCAGACCCATGTGGTCCAACTGTGGCATTCAGGCCCCTTCTGTCATTATCCAGTTTTGCGTTGAAGTCTCCAATCAGCATTTTGATGTCAGCATTTAATTTAAAGCAATAAAAACTCAAATTGAGTGTCACGCCTAAACCAAAGGACTTATGCACACACTTCAACATGTATTTAGTTCAGGATGACCACCTGAAGCCTAAATGAGCATTAATTTGACCACACAACTCATTCCTATGAAGATACATTCAAACTCACAAAACGTGCTCAGCTCGGGCTGAAAATGCATTTAAAGCAATAAAAACTCAAATTGAGTGTCACGCCTAAACCAAAGGACTTATGCACACACTTCAACATGTATTTTGTTCAGGATGACCACCTGACGCCTAAATGAGCATTAATTTGACCACACAACTCATTCCTATGAAGATACATTCAAACTCACAAAACGCGCTCAGCTCGGGCTGAAAATGCATTTAAAGCAATAAAAACTCAAATTGAGTGTCACGCCTAAACCAAAGGACTTATGCACACACTTCAACATGTATTTTGTTCAGGGTGACCTCCTGAAGCCTAAATAAGCATTAATTTGACCACACAACTCATTCCTATGAAGATACATTCAAACTCACAAAACGCGCTCAGCTCGGGCTGAAAATGCATTTAAAGCAATAAAAACTCAAATTTAGTGTCACACCTAAACCAAAGGACTTATGCACACACTTCAACATGTATTTAGTTCAGGATGACATCCTGAAGCCCATATGAGCATTAATTTGTCTACACAACTCATTCCTATGAAGATACATTCAAACTCACAAAACATGCTCAGCTCGGGATGAAAATGCATTTAAAGCAATAAAAACTCAAATTGAGTGTCACGCCTAAACCAAAGGACTTATGCACACACTTCAACATGTATTTAGTTCAGGATGACCACCTGAAGCCTAAATGAGCATTAATTTGACCACACAACTCATTCCTATGAAGATACATTCAAACTCACAAAACGTGCTCAACTCGGGCTGAAAATGCATTTAAAGCAATAAAAACTCAAATTGAGTGTCACGCCTAAACCAAAGGACTTATGCACACACTTCAACATGTATTTAGTTCAGGATGACATCCTGAAGCCCATATGAGCATTAATTTGTCTACACAACTCATTCCTATGAAGATACATTCAAACTCACAAAATGTGCTCAACTCGGGCTGAAAATGCATTTAAAGCAATAAAAACTCAAATTGAGTGTCACGCCTAAACCAAAGGACTTATGCACACACTTCAACATGTATTTTGTTCAGGATGACCTCCTGAAGCCCATATGAGCATTAATTTGACTACACATCTCATTCCTATGAAGATACATTCAAACTCACAAAACGTGCTCAGCTCGGGCTGAAAATGCATTTAAAGCAATAAAAACTCAAATTGAGTGTCACGCCTAAACCAAAGGACTTATGCACACACTTCAACATGTATTTTGTTCAGGATGACCACCTGACGCCTAAATGAGCATTAATTTGACCACACAACTCATTCCTATGAAGATACATTCAAAGTCAGAAAGCGCGCTCAGCTTGGGCTGAAAATGCATTTAATTTAAAGCAATAAAAACTCAAATTGAGTGTCACGCCTAAACCAAAGGACTTATGCACACACTTCAACATGTATTTTGTTCAGGATGACCACCTGAAGCCTAAATGAGCATTAATTTGACTACACAACTCATTCCTATGAAGATACATTCAAACTCACAAAACGTGCTCAACTCGGGCTGAAAATGCATTTAAAGCAATAAAAACTCAAATTGAGTGTCACACCTAAACCAAAGGACTTATGCACACACTTCAACATGTATTTTGTTCAGGATGACCTCCTGAAGCCCATATGAGCATTAATTTGACTACACAACTCATTCCTATAAAGATACATTCAAACTCACAAAACGTGCTCAGCTCGGGCTGAAAATGCATTTAAAGCAATAAAAACTCAAATTGAGTGTCACGCCTAAACCAAAGGACTTATGCACACACTTCAACATGTATTTTGTTCAGGATGACCTCCTGAATCCTAAATCAGCAATAATTTCACCACACAACTCATTCCTATGAAGATACATTCAAATTCAGAAAGCGCGCTCAGCTCGGGCTGAAAATGCATTTAATTTAAAGCAATAAAAACTCAAATTGAGTGTCACGCCTAAACCAAAGGACTTATGCACACACTTCAACATGTATTTAGTTCTGGATGACCACCTGAAGCCTAAATGATTATTAATTTGACCACACAACTCATTCCTATGAAGATACATTCAAACTCACAAAACGTGCTCAGCTCGGGCTGAAAATGCATTTAAAGCAATAAAAACTCAAATTGAGTGTCACACCTAAACCAAAGGACTTATGCACACACTTCAACATGTATTTTGTTCAGGATGACCTCCTGAAGCCCATATGAGCATTAATTTGACTACACAACTCATTCCTATGAAGATACATTCAAACTCACAAAACGTGCTCAGCTCGGGCTGAAAATGCATTTAAAGCAATAAAAACTCAAATTGAGTGTCACGCCTAAACCAAAGGACTTATGCACACACTTCAACATGTATTTTGTTCAGGATGACCACCTGACGCCTAAATGAGCATTAATTTGACCACACAACTCATTCCTATGAAGATACATTCAAAGTCAGAAAGCGCGCTCAGCTTGGGCTGAAAATGCATTTAATTTAAAGCAATAAAAACTCAAATTGAGTGTCACGCCTAAACCAAAGGACTTATGCACACACTTCAACATGTATTTTGTTCAGGATGACCACCTGAAGCCTAAATGAGCATTAATTTGACTACACAACTCATTCCTATGAAGATACATTCAAACTCACAAAACGTGCTCAACTCGGGCTGAAAATGCATTTAAAGCAATAAAAACTCAAATTGAGTGTCACACCTAAACCAAAGGACTTATGCACACACTTCAACATGTATTTTGTTCAGGATGACCTCCTGAAGCCCATATGAGCATTAATTTGACTACACAACTCATTCCTATAAAGATACATTCAAACTCACAAAACGTGCTCAGCTCGGGCTGAAAATGCATTTAAAGCAATAAAAACTCAAATTGAGTGTCACGCCTAAACCAAAGGACTTATGCACACACTTCAACATGTATTTTGTTCAGGATGACCTCCTGAATCCTAAATCAGCAATAATTTCACCACACAACTCATTCCTATGAAGATACATTCAAATTCAGAAAGCGCGCTCAGCTCGGGCTGAAAATGCATTTAATTTAAAGCAATAAAAACTCAAATTGAGTGTCACGCCTAAACCAAAGGACTTATGCACACACTTCAACATGTATTTAGTTCTGGATGACCACCTGAAGCCTAAATGATTATTAATTTGACCACACAACTCATTCCTATGAAGATACATTCAAACTCACAAAACGTGCTCAGCTCGGGCTGAAAATGCATTTAAAGCAATAAAAACTCAAATTGAGTGTCACACCTAAACCAAAGGACTTATGCACACACTTCAACATGTATTTTGTTCAGGATGACCTCCTGAAGCCCATATGAGCATTAATTTGACTACACAACTCATTCCTATGAAGATACATTCAAACTCACAAAACGTGCTCAGCTCGGGCTGAAAATGCATTTAAAGCAATAAAAACTCAAATTGAGTGTCACGCCTAAACCAAAGGACTTATGCACACACTTCAACATGTATTTAGTTCAGGATGACCACCTGAAGCCTAAATGAGCATTAATTTGACCACACAACTCATTCCTATGAAGATATTTTCAAACTCACAAAACGTGCTCAACTCGGGCTGAAAATGCATTTAAAGCAATAAAAACTCAAATTGAGTGTCACGCCTAAACCAAAGGACTTATGCACACACGTCAACATGTATTTTGTTCAGGATGACCACCTGAAGCCTAAATGAGCATTAATTTGACCACACAACTCATTCCTATGAAGATACATTCAAACTCACAAAACATGCTCAGCTCGGGCTGAAAATGCATTTAAAGCAATAAAAACTCAAATTGAATGTCACACCTAAACCAAAGGACTTATGCACACACTTCAACATGTATTTTGTTCAGGATGACCACCTGAAGCCTAAATGAGCATTAATTTGACCACACAACTCATTCTATGAAGATACATTCAAACTCACAAAACGTGCTCAGCTCGGGCTGAAAATGCATTTAAAGCAATAAAAACTCAAATTGAGTGTCACGCCTAAACCAAAGGACTTATGCCCACACTTCAACATGTATTTAGTTCAGGATGACCACCTGAAGCCTAAATGAGCATTAATTTGACCACACAACTCATTGCTATGAAGATACATTCAAACTCACAAAACGTGCTCAGCTCGGGCTGAAAATGCATTTATAGCAATAAAAACTCAAATTGAGTGTCACGCCTAAACCAAAGGACTTATGCACACCCTTCAACATGTATTTTGTTCAGGATGACCTCCTGAAGCCTAAATCAGCAAAAATTTCACCACACAGCTCATTCCTATGAAGATACATTCAAAGTCAGAAAGCGCGCTCAGCTCGGGCTGAAAATGCATTTAATTTAAAGCAATAAAAACTCAAATTGAGTGTCACGCCTAAACCAAAGGACTTATGCACACACTTCAACATGTATTTAGTTCAGGATGACCACCTGAAGCCTAAATGAGCATTAATTTGACCACACAACTCATTCCTATGAAGATACATTCAAACTCACAAAACGTGCTCAGCTCGGGCTGAAAATGCATTTAAAGCAATAAAAACTCAAATTGAGTGTCACACCTAAACCAAAGGACTTATGCACACACTTCAACATGTATTTTGTTCAGGATGACCTCCTGAAGCCCATATGAGCAGTAATTTGACTACACAACTCATTCCTATGAAGATACATTCAAACTCACAAAACGTGCTCAGCTCGGGCTGAAAATGCATTTAAAGCAATAAAAACTCAAATTGAGTGTCACGCCTAAACCAAAGGACTTATGCACACACTTCAACATGTATTTAGTTCAGGATGACCACCTGAAGCCTAAATGAGCATTAATTTGACCACACAACTCATTCCTATGAAGATACATTCAAACTCACAAAACGTGCTCAACTCGGGCTGAAAATGCATTTAAAGCAATAAAAACTCAAATTGAGTGTCACGCCTAAACCAAAGGACTTATGCATACACTTCAACATGTATTTAGTTCAGGATGACCACCTGAAGCCTAAATGAGCATTAATTTGACTACACAACTCATTCCTATGAAGATACATTCAAACTCACAAAACGTGCTCAGCTCGGGCTGAAAATGCATTTAAAGCAATTAAAACTCAAATTGAGTGTCACACCTAAACCAAAGGACTTATGCACACACTTCAACATGTATTTTGTTCAGGATGACCTCCTGAAGCCTAAATAAGCATTAATTTGACCACACAACTCATTCCTATGAAGATACATTCAAACTCATAAATAGCGCTCAGCTCGGGCTGCAAATGCATTTAAAGCAATAAAAACTCAAATTGAGTGTCACACCTAAACCAAAGGACTCATGCACACACTTCAACATGTATTTTGTTCAGGATGACCACCTGAAGCCTAAATGAGCATTAATTTGACCACACAACTCATTCCTATGAAGATACATTCAAACTCACAAAACTTGCTCAGCTCGGGCTGAAAATGCATTTAAAGCAATAAAAACTCAAATTGAGTGTCACGCCTAAACCAAAGGACTTATGCACACACTTCAACATGTATTTTGTTCAGGATGACCTCCTGAAGCCTAAATGAGCAATAATTTGACCACACAACTCATTCCTATGAAGATACATTCAAAGTCAGAAAGCGCACTCAGCTCGGGCTGAAAATGCATTTAAAGCAATAAAAACTCAAATTGAGTGTCACGCCTAAACCAAAGGACTTATGCACACACTTCAACATGTATTTAGTTCAGGATGACCACCTGAAGCCTAAATGAGCATTAATTTGACCACACAACTCATTCCTATGAAGATACATTCAAACTCACAAAACGTGCTGAGCTCGGGCTGAAAATGCATTTAAAGCAATAAAAACTCAAATTGAGTGTCACGCCTAAACCAAAGGACTTATGCACACACTTCAACATGTATTTTGTTCAGGATGACCACCTGAAGCCTAAATGAGCATTAATTTGACCACACAACTCATTCTATGAAGATACATTCAAACTCACAAAACGTGCTCAGCTCGGGCTGAAAATGCATTTAAAGCAATAAAAACTCAAATTGAGTGTCACGCCTAAACCAAAGGACTTATGCCCACACTTCAACATGTATTTAGTTCAGGATGACCACCTGAAGCCTAAATGAGCATTAATTTGACCACACAACTCATTGCTATGAAGATACATTCAAACTCACAAAACGTGCTCAGCTCGGGCTGAAAATGCATTTAAAGCAATAAAAACTCAAATTGAGTGTCACGCCTAAACCAAAGGACTTATGCACACCCTTCAACATGTATTTTGTTCAGGATGACCTCCTGAAGCCTAAATCAGCAAAAATTTCACCACACAACTCATTCCTATGAAGATACATTCAAAGTCAGAAAGCGCGCTCAGCTCGGGCTGAAAAT
Organism: Hippocampus guttulatus; assembly: GCF_054856545.1. Lineage (NCBI taxonomy): Eukaryota > Metazoa > Chordata > Actinopteri > Syngnathiformes > Syngnathidae > Hippocampus > Hippocampus guttulatus. The sequence continues at coordinate 1,114,768 of NW_028233883.1, read as the reverse complement.
GCATTTAATTTAAAGCAATAAAAACTCAAATTGAGTGTCACGCCTAAACCAAAGGACTTATGCACACACTTCAACATGTATTTAGTTCAGGATGACCACCTGAAGCCTAAATGAGCATTAATTTGACCACACAACTCATTCCTATGAAGATACATTCAAACTCACAAAACGTGCTCAGCTCGGGCTGAAAATGCATTTAAAGCAATAAAAACTCAAATTGAGTGTCACACCTAAACCAAAGGACTTATGCACACACTTCAACATGTATTTTGTTCAGGATGACCTCCTGAAGCCCATATGAGCAGTAATTTGACTACACAACTCATTCCTATGAAGATACATTCAAACTCACAAAACGTGCTCAGCTCGGGCTGAAAATGCATTTAAAGCAATTAAAACTCAAATTGAGTGTCACGCCTAAACCAAAGGACTTATGCACACACTTCAACATGTATTTTGTTCAGGATGACCTCCTGAAGCCTAAATAAGCATTAATTTGACCACACAACTCATTCCTATGAAGATACATTCAAACTCATAAAACACGCTCAGCTCGGGCTGCAAATGCATTTAAAGCAATAAAAACTCAAATTGAGTGTCACACCTAAACCAAAGGACTTATGCACACACGTCAACATGTATTTTGTTCAGGATGACCACCTGAAGCCTAAATGAGCATTAATTTGACCACACAACTCATTCCTATAAAGATACATTCAAACTCACAAAACATGCTCAGCTCGGGCTGAAAATGCATTTAAAGCAATAAAAACTCAAATTGAATGTCACGCCTAAACCAAAGGACTCATGCACACACTTCAACATGTATTTTGTTCAGGATGACCACCTGAAGCCTAAATGAGCATTAATTTGACCACACAACTCATTCCTATGAAGATACATTCAAACTCACAAAACTTGCTCAGCTCGGGCTGAAAATGCATTTAAAGCAATAAAAACTCAAATTGAGTGTCACGCCTAAACCAAAGGACTTATGCACACACTTCAACATGTATTTTGTTCAGGATGACCTCCTGAAGCCTAAATGAGCAATACTTTGACCACACAACTCATTCCTATGAAGATACATTCAAAGTCAGAAAGCGCACTCAGCTCGGGCTGAAAATGCATTTCATTTAAAGCAATAAAAACTCCAATTGAGTGTCACGCCTAAACCAAAGGACTTATGCACACACTTCAACATGTATTTAGTTCAGGATGACCACCTGAAGCCTAAATGAGCATTAATTTGACCACACAACTCATTCCTATGAAGATACATTCAAACTCACAAAACGTGCTCAGCTCGGGCTGAAAATGCATTTAAAGCAATAAAAACTCAAATTGAGTGTCACACCTAAACCAAAGGACTTATGCACACATTTCAACATGTATTTTGTCCAGGATGGCCTTCTGAACCCCATATGAGCATTAATTTGACTACACAACTCATTCCTATGAAGATACATTCAAACTCACAAAACGTGCTCAGCTCGGGCTGAAAATGCATTTAAAGCAATAAAAACTCAAATTGAGTGTCACGCCTAAACCAAAGGACTTATGCACACACTTCAACGTGTATTTTATTCAGGATGACCTCCTGAAGCCTAAATAAGCATTAATTTGACCACACAACTCATTCCTATGAAGATACATTCAAACTCATAAAACGCGCTCAGCTCGGGCTGCAAATGCATTTAAAGCAATAAAAACTCAAATTGAGTGTCACACCTAAACCAAAGGACTTATGCACACACGTCAACATGTATTTTGTTCAGGATGACCACCTGAAGCCTAAATGAGCATTAATTTGACCACACAACTCATTCCTATAAAGATACATTCAAACTCACAAAACATGCTCAGCTCGGGCTGAAAATGCATTTAAAGCAATAAAAACTCAAATTGAATGTCACGCCTAAACCAAAGGACTCATGCACACACTTCAACATGTATTTTGTTCAGGATGACCACCTGAAGCCTAAATGAGCATTAATTTGACCACACAACTCATTCCTATGAAGATACATTCAAACTCACAAAACTTGCTCAGCTCGGGCTGAAAATGCATTTAAAGCAATAAAAACTCAAATTGAGTGTCACGCCTAAACCAAAGGACTTATGCACACACTTCAACATGTATTTTGTTCAGGATGACCTCCTGAAGCCTAAATGAGCAATAATTTGACCACACAACTCATTCCTATGAAGATACATTCAAAGTCAGAAAGCGCACTCAGCTCGGGCTGAAAATGCATTTAAAGCAATAAAAACTCAAATTGAGTGTCACGCCTAAACCAAAGGACTTATGCACACACTTCAACATGTATTTTGTTCAGGATGACCTCCTGAAGCCTAAATCAGCAATAATTTGACCACACAACTCATTCCCATGAAGATACATTCAAAGTCAGAAAGTGCGCTCAGCTCGGGCTGAAAATGCATTTAATTTAAAGCAATAAAAACTCCAATTGAGTGTCACGCCTAAACCAAAGGACTTATGCACACACTTCAACATGTATTTAGTTCAGGATGACCACCTGAAGCCTAAATGAGTATTAATTTGACCACACAACTCATTCCTATGAAGATACATTCAAACTCACAAAACGTGCTCAGCTCGGGCTGAAAATGCATTTAAAGCAATAAAAACTCAAATTGAGTGTCACACCTAAACCAAAGGACTTATGCACACATTTCAACATGTATTTTGTTCAGGATGACCTTCTGAACCCCATATGAGCATTAATTTGACTACACAACTCATTCCTATGAAGATACATTCAAACTCACAAAACGTTCTCAGCTCGGGCTGAAAATGCATTTAAAGCAATAAAAACTCAAATTGAGTGTCACGCCTAAACCAAAGGACTTATGCACACACTTCAACCTGTATTTTGTTCAGGATGACCACCTGAAGCCTAAATGAGCATTAATTTGACCACACAACTCATTCTATGAAGATACATTCAAACTCACAAAACGTGCTCAGCTCGGGCTGAAAATGCATTTAAAGCAATAAAAACTCAAATTGAGTGTCACGCCTAAACCAAAGGACTTATGCCCACACTTCAACATGTATTTAGTTCAGGATGACCACCTGAAGCCTAAATGAGCATTAATTTGACCACACAACTCATTGCTATGAAGATACATTCAAACTCACAAAACGTGCTCAGCTCGGGCTGAAAATGCATTTAAAGCAATAAAAACTCAAATTGAGTGTCACGCCTAAACCAAAGGACTTATGCACACCCTTCAACATGTATTTTGTTCAGAATGACCTCCTGAAGCCTAAATCAGCAAAAATTTCACCACACAACTCATTCCTATGAAGATACATTCAAAGTCAGAAAGCGCGCTCAGCTCGGGCTGAAAATGCATTTAATTTAAAGCAATAAAAACTCAAATTGAGTGTCACGCCTAAACCAAAGGACTTATGCACACACTTCAACATGTATTTAGTTCAGGATGACCACCTGAAGCCTAAATGAGCATTAATTTGACCACACAACTCATTCCTATGAAGATACATTCAAACTCACAAAACGTGCTCAGCTCGGGCTGAAAATGCATTTAAAGCAATAAAAACTCAAATTGAGTGTCACACCTAAACCAAAGGACTTATGCACACACTTCAACATGTATTTTGTTCAGGATGACCTCCTGAAGCCCATATGAGCAGTAATTTGACTACACAACTCATTCCTATGAAGATACATTCAAACTCACAAAACGTGCTCAGCTCGGGCTGAAAATGCATTTAAAGCAATAAAAACTCAAATTGAGTGTCACGCCTAAACCAAAGGACTTATGCACACACTTCAACATGTATTTAGTTCAGGATGACCACCTGAAGCCTAAATGAGCATTAATTTGACCACACAACTCATTCCTATGAAGATACATTCAAACTCACAAAACGTGCTCAACTCGGGCTGAAAATGCATTTAAAGATATAAAAACTCAAATTGAGTGTCACGCCTAAACCAAAGGACTTATGCACACACTTCAACATGTATTTAGTTCAGGATGACCACCTGAAGCCTAAATGAGCATTAATTTGACTACACAACTCATTCCTATGAAGATACATTCAAACTCACAAAACGTGCTCAGCTCGGGCTGAAAATGCATTTAAAGCAATTAAAACTCAAATTGAGTGTCACACCTAAACCAAAGGACTTATGCACACACTTCAACATGTATTTTGTTCAGGATGACCTCCTGAAGCCTAAATAAGCATTAATTTGACCACACAACTCATTCCTATGAAGATACATTCAAACTCATAAAACGCGCTCAGCTCGGGCTGCAAATGCATTTAAAGCAATAAAAACTCAAATTGAGTGTCACACCTAAACCAAAGGACTTATGCACACACGTCAACATGTATTTTGTTCAGGATGACCACCTGAAGCCTAAATGAGCATTAATTTGACCACACAACTCATTCCTATAAAGATACATTCAAACTCACAAAACATGCTCAGCTCGGGCTGAAAATGCATTTAAAGCAATAAAAACTCAAATTGAATGTCACGCCTAAACCAAAGGACTCATGCACACACTTCAACATGTATTTTGTTCAGGATGACCACCTGAAGCCTAAATGAGCATTAATTTGACCACACAACTCATTCCTATGAAGATACATTCAAACTCACAAAACTTGCTCAGCTCGGGCTGAAAATGCATTTAAAGCAATAAAAACTCAAATTGAGTGTCACGCCTAAACCAAAGGACTTATGCACACACTTCAACATGTATTTTGTTCAGGATGACCTCCTGAAGCCTAAATGAGCAATAATTTGACCACACAACTCATTCCTATGAAGATACATTCAAAGTCAGAAAGCGCACTCAGCTCGGGCTGAAAATGCATTTAAAGCAATAAAAACTCAAATTGAGTGTCACGCCTAAACCAAAGGACTTATGCACACACTTCAACATGTATTTTGTTCAGGATGACCTCCTGAAGCCTAAATCAGCAATAATTTGACCACACAACTCATTCCCATGAAGATACATTCAAAGTCAGAAAGTGCGCTCAGCTCGGGCTGAAAATGCATTTAATTTAAAGCAATAAAAACTCCAATTGAGTGTCACGCCTAAACCAAAGGACTTATGCACACACTTCAACATGTATTTATTTCAGGATGACCACCTGAAGCCTAAATGAGCATTAATTTGACCACACAACTCATTCCTATGAAGATACATTCAAACTCACAAAACGTGCTCAGCTCGGGCTGAAAATGCATTTAAAGCAATAAAAACTCAAATTGAGTGTCACACCTAAACCAAAGGACTTATGCACACATTTCAACATGTATTTTGTTCAGGATGACCTTCTGAACCCCATATGAGCATTAATTTGACTACACAACTCATTCCTATGAAGATACATTCAAACTCACAAAACGTGCTCAGCTCGGGCTGAAAATGCATTTAAAGCAATAAAAACTCAAATTGAGTGTCACGCCTAAACCAAAGGACTTATGCACACACTTCAACATGTATTTTATTCAGGATGACCTCCTGAAGCCTAAATAAGCATTAATTTGACCACACAACTCATTCCTATGAAGATACATTCAAACTCACAAAACACGCTCAGCTCGGGCTGAAAATGCATTTAAAGCAATAAAAACTCAAATTGAGTGTCACACCTAAACCAAAGGACTTATGCACACACTTCAACATGTATTTAGTTCAGGATGACCACCTGAAGCCTAAATGAGCATTAATTTGACCACACAACTCATTCCTATGAAGATACATTCAAACTCACAAAACATGCTCAGCTCGGGCTAAAAATGCATTTAAAGCAATAAAAACTCAAATTGAATGTCACGCCTAAACCAAAGGACTTATGCACACACTTCAACATGTATTTTGTTCAGGATGACCACCTGAAGCCTAAATGAGCATTAATTTGACCACACAACTCATTCTATGAAGATACATTCAAACTCACAAAACGTGCTCAGCTCGGGCTGAAAATGCATTTAAAGCAATAAAAACTCAAATTGAGTGTCACGCCTAAACCAAAGGACTTATGCACACACGTCAACATGTATTTTGTTCAGGATGACCACCTGAAGCCTAAATGAGCATTAATTTGACCACACAACTCATTCCTATGAAGATACATTCAAACTCACAAAACGTGCTCAGCTCGTGCTGAAAATGCATTTAAAGCAATTAAAACTCAAATTGAGTGTCACGCCTAAACAAAAGGACTTATGCACACACTTCAACATGTATTTAGTTCAGGATGACCACCTGAAGCCTAAATGAGCATTAATTTGACTACACAACTCATTCCTATGAAGATACATTCAAACTCACAAAACGTGCTCAGCTCGGGCTGAAAATGCATTTAAAGCAATAAAAACTCAAATTGAGTGTCACACGTAAACCAAAGGACTTATGCACACACTTCAACATGTATTTTGTTCAGGATGACCTCCTGAAGCCCATATGAGCATTAATTTGACTACACAACTCATTCCTATAAAGACACATTCAAACTCACAAAACGTGCTCAGCTCGGGCTGAAAATGCATTTAAAGCAATAAAACTCAAATTGAGTGTCACGCCTAAACCAAAGGACTTATGCACACACTTCAACATGTATTTTGTTCAGGATGACCTCCTGAAGCCTAAATCAGCAATAATTTCACCACACAACTCATTCCTATGAAGATACATCCAAAGTCAGAAAGCGCGCTCAGCTCGGCCTGAAAATGCATTTAATTTAAAGCAATAAAAACTCAAATTGAGTGTCACGCCTAAACCAAAGGACTTATGCACACACTTCAACATGTATTTAGTTCTGGATGACCACCTGAAGCCTAAATGAGCATTAATTTGACCACACAACTCATTCCTATGAAGATACATTCAAACTCACAAAACGTGCTCAGCTCGGGCTGAAAATGCATTTAAAGCAATAAAAACTCAAATTGAGTGTCACACCTAAACCAAAGGACTTATGCACACACTTCAACATGTATTTTGTTCAGGATGACCTCCTGAAGCCCATATGAGCATTAATTTGACTACACAACTCATTCCTATGAAGAAACATTCAAACTCACAAAACGTGCTCAGCTCGGGCTGAAAATGCATTTAAAGCAATAAAAACTCAAATTGAGTGTCACGCCTAAACCAAAGGACTTATGCACACACTTCAACATGTATTTAGTTCAGGATGAACACCTGAAGCCTAAATGAGCATTAATTTGACCACACAACTCATTCCTATGAAGATATTTTCAAACTCACAAAACGTGCTCAACTCGGGCTGAAAATGCATTTAAAGCAATAAAAACTCAAATTGAGTGTCACGCCTAAATCTAAGGACTTATGCACACACTTCAACATGTATTTTGTTCACGATGACCTCCTGAAGCCTAAATGAGCATTAATTTGACCACACAACTCATTCCTATGAAGATACATTCAAAGTCAGAAAGCGCGCTCAGCTCGGGCTGAAAATGCATTTAATTTAAAGCAATAAAAACTCAAATTGAGTGTCACGCCTAAACCAAAGGACTTATGCACACACTTCAACATGTATTTTGTTCAGGATGACCTCCTGAAGCCTAAATAAGCATTAATTTGACCACACAACTCATTCCTATGAAGATACATTCAAACTCACAAAACGTGCTCAGCTCGGGCTGAAAATGCATTTAAAGCAATAAAAACTCAAATTGAGTGTCACGCCTAAACCAAAGGACTTATGCACACACTTCAACATGTATTTAGTTCAGGATGACCACCTGAAGCCTAAATGAGCATTAATTTGACCACACAACTCATTCCTATGAAGATACATTCAAACTCACAAAACATGCTCAGCTCGGGCTGAAAATGCATTTAAAGCAATAAAAACTCAAATTGAATGTCACGCCTAAACCAAAGGACTTATGCACACACTTCAACATGTATTTTGTTCAGGATGACCACCTGAAGCCCATATGAGCATTAATTTGACTACACAACTCATTCCTATGAAGATACATTCAAACTCACAAAACGTGCTCAGCTCGGGCTGAAAATGCATTTAAAGCAATAAAAACTCAAATTGAGTGTCACGCCTAAACCAAAGGACTTATGCACACACTTCAACATGTATTTTGTTCAGGATGACCACCTGACGCCTAAATGAGCATTAATTTGACCACACAACTCATTCCTATGAAGATACATTCAAAGTCAGAAAGCGCGCTCAGCTCGGGCTGAAAATGCATTTAATTTAAAGCAATAAAAACTCAAATTGAGTGTCACGCCTAAACCAAAGGACTTATGCACACACTTCAACATGTATTTAGTTCAGGATGACCACCTGAAGCCTAAATGAGCATTAATTTGACTACAAAACTCATTCCTATGAAGATACATTCAAACTCACAAAACGTGCTCAGCCTGGGCTGAAAATGCATTTAAAGCAATAAAAACTCAAATTGAGTGTCACACCTAAACCAAAGGACTTATGCACACACTTCAACATGTATTTTGTTCAGGATGACCTCCTGAAGCCCATATGAGCATTAATTTGACTATACAACTCATTCCTATAAAGATACATTCAAACACACAAAACGTGCTCAGCTCGGGCTGAAAATGCATTTAAAGCAATAAAAACTCAAATTGAGTGTCACGCCTAAACCAAAGGACTTATGCACACACTTCAACATGTATTTAGTTCAGGATGACCACCTGAAGCCTAAATGAGCATTAATTTGACCACACAACTCATTTCTATGAAGATACATTCAAACTCACAAAACGTGCTCAGCTCGGGCTGAAAATGCATTTAAAGCAATAAAAACTCAAATTGAGTGTCACGCCTAAACCAAAGGACTTATGCACACACTTCAACATGTATTTTGTTCAGGATGACCTCCTGAAGCCTAAATCAGCAATAATTTCACCACACAACTCATTCCTATGAAGATACATCCAAAGTCAGAAAGCGCGCTCAGCTCGGGCTGAAAATGCATTTAATTTAAAGCAATAAAAACTCAAATTGAGTGTCACGCCTAAACCAAAGGACTTATGCACACACTTCAACATGTATTTTGTTCAGGATGACCACCTGAAGCCTAAATGAGCATTAATTTGACCACACAACTCATTCCTATGAAGATACATTCAAACTCACAAAACGTGCTCAGCTCGGGCTGAAAATGCATTTAAAGCAATAAAAACTCAAATTGAGTGTCACACCTAAACCAAAGGACTTATGCACACACTACAACATGTATTTTGTTCAGGATGACCTCCTGAAGCCCATATGAGCATTAATTTGACTACACAACTCATTCCTATGAAGAAACATTCAAACTCACAAAACGTGCTCAGCTCGGGCTGAAAATGCATTTAAAGCAATAAAAACTCAAATTGAGTGTCACGCCTAAACCAAAGGACTTATGCACACACTTCAACATGTATTTAGTTCAGGATGACCACCTGAAGCCTAAATGAGCATTAATTTGACCACACAACTCATTCCTATGAAGATACATTCAAACTCACAAAACATGCTCAGCTCGGGCTGAAAATGCATTTAAAGCAATAAAAACTCAAATTGAATGTCACGCCTAAACCAAAGGACTTATGCACACACTTCAACATGTATTTTGTTCAGGATGACCACCTGAAGCCTAAATGAGCATTAATTTGACCACACAACTCATTCCTATGAAGATACATTCAAACTCACAAAACGTGCTCAGCTCGGGCTGAAAATGCATTTAAAGCAATAAAAACTCAAATTGAGTGTCACGCCTAAACCAAAGGACTTATGCCCACACTTCAACATGTATTTAGTTCAGGATGACCACCTGAAGCCTAAATGAGCATTAATTTGACCACACAACTCATTCCTATGAAGATACATTCAAACTCACAAAACGTGCTCAGCTCGGGCTGAAAATGCATTTAAAGCAATAAAAACTCAAATTGAGTGTCACGCCTAAATCTAAGGACTTATGCACACACTTCAACATGTATTTTGTTCACGATGACCACCTGAAGCCTAAATGAGCATTAATTTGACCACACAACTCATTCCTATGAAGATACATTCAAACTCACAAAACGTGCTCAACTCGGGCTGAAAATGCATTTAAAGCAATAAAAGCTCAAATTGAGTGTCACGCCTAAACCAAAGGACTTATGCACACACTTTAACATGTATTTTGTTCAGGATGACCTCCTGAAGCCTAAATGAGCATTAATTTGACCACACAACTCATTCCTATGAAGATACATTCAAAGTCAGAAAGCGCGCTCAGCTCGGGCTGAAAATGCATTTAATTTAAAGCAATAAAAACTCAAATTGAGTGTCACGCCTAAACCAAAGGACTTATGCACACACTTCAACATGTATTTAGTTCAGGATGACCACCTGAAGCCTAAATGAGCATTAATTTGACTACACAACTCATTCCTATGAAGATACATTCAAACTCACAAAACGTGCTCAGCTCGGGCTGAAAATGCATTTAAAGCAATAAAAACTCAAATTGAGTGTCACGCCTAAACCAAAGGACTTATGCACACACTTCAACATGTATTTTGTTCAGGATGACCACCTGAAGCCTAAATGAGCATTAATTTGACCACACAACTCATTCCTATGAAGATACATTCAAACTCACAAAACATGCTCAGCTCGGGCTGAAAATGCATTTAAAGCAATAAAAACTCAAATTGAATGTCACGCCTAAACCAAAGGACTTATGCACACACTTCAACATGTATTTTGTTCAGGATGACCTCCTGAAGCCCATATGAGCATTAATTTGACTACACAACTCATTCCTATGAAGATACATTCAAACTCACAAAACGTGCTCAGCTCGGGCTGAAAATGCATTTAAAGCAATAAAAACTCAAATTGAGTGTCACGCCTAAACCAAAGGATTATGCACACACTTCAACATGTATTTTGTTCAGGATGACCTCCTGAAGCCTATATGAGCATTAATTTGACCACACAACTCATTCCTATGAAGATACATTCAAGTTCACAAAACGTGCTCAGCTCGGGCTGAAAATGCATTTAAAGCAATAAAAACTCAAATTGAGTGTCACGCCTAAACCAACGGACTTATGCACACACTTCAACATGTATTTAGTTCAGGATGACCACCTGAAGCCTAAATGAGCATTAATTTGACCACACAACTCATTCCTATGAAGATACATTCAAACTCACAAAACGTGCTCAGCTCGGGCTGAAAATGCATTTAAAGCAATAAAAACTCAAATTGAGTGTCACGCCTAAACCAAAGGACTTATGCACACACTTCAACATGTATTTAGTTCAGGATGACCACCTGAAGCCTAAATGAGCATTAATTTGACCACACAACTCATTCCTATGAAGATACATTCAAACTCACAAAACGTGCTCAGCTCGGGCTGAAAATGCATTTAAAGCAATAAAAACTCAACTTGAGTGTCACGCCTAAACCAAAGGACTTATGCACACACTTCAACATGTATTTAGTTCAGGATGACCACCTGAAGCCTAAAGAGCATTAATTTGACCACACAACTCATTCCTATGAAGATACATTCAAACTCACAAAACGTGCTCAGCTCGGGCTGAAAATGCATTTAAAGCAATGAAAACTCAAATTGAGTGTCACACCTAAACCAAAGGATTATGCACACACTTCAACATGTATTTTGTTCAGGATGACCTCCTGAAGCCTATATGAGCATTAATTTGACCACACAACTCATTCCTATGAAGATACATTCAAAGTCAGAAAGCGCGCTCAGCTTGGGCTGAAAATGCATTTAAAGCAATAAAAACTCAAATTGAGTGTCACGCCTAAACCAAAGGACTTATGCACACACTTCAACATGTATTTAGTTCAGGATAACCACCTGAAGCCTAAATGAGCATTAATTTGACCACACAACTCATTCCTATGAAGATACATTCAAAGTCAGAAAGCGCGCTCAGCTCGGGCTGAAAATGCATTTAAAGCAATAAAAACTCAAATTGAGTGTCACGCCTAAACCAAAGGACTTATGCACACACTTCAACATGTATTTAGTTCAGGATGACCACCTGAAGCCTAAAGAGCATTAATTTGACCACACAACTCATTCCTATGAAGATACATTCAAACTCACAAAACGTGCTCAGCTCGGGCTGAAAATGCATTTAAAGCAATGAAAACTCAAATTGAGTGTCACACCTAAACCAAAGGACTTATGCACACACTTCAACATGAATTTTGTTCAGGATGACCACCTGAAGCCTAAATGAGCATTAATTTGACCACACAACTCATTCCTATGAAGATACATTCAAAGTCAGAAAGCGCGCTCAGCTTGGGCTCAAAATGCATTTAAAGCAATAAAAACTCAAATTGAGTGTCACGCCTAAACCAAAGGACTTATGCACATACTTCAACATGTATTTATTTCAGGATGTCCTCCTGAAGCCTAAATGAGCAATAATTTGACTACACAACGCATTCCTATGAAGATACATTCAAAGTCAGAAAACGTGCTCAGCTCGGGCTGAAAATGCATTTAAAGCAATAAAAACTCAAATTGAGTGTCACGCCTAAACCAAAGGACTTATGCACACACTTCAACATGTATTTTGTTCAGGATGACCTCCTTGAAGCCTAAATGAGCGATAATTTGACCACACAACTCATTCCTATGAAGATACATTCAAAGTCAGAAAGCGCGCTCAGCTCGGGCTGAAAATGCATTTAAAGCAATAAAAACTCAAATTGAGTGTCACGCCTAAACCAAAGGACTTATGCACACACTTCAACATGTATTTTGTTCAGGATGACCACCTGAAGCCTAAATGAGCATTAATTTGACCACACAACTCATTCCTATGAAGATACATTCAAACTCACAAAATGTGATCAGCTTGGGCTCAAAATGCATTTAAAGCAATAAAAACTCAAATTGAGTGTCACGCCTAAACCAAAGGACTTATGCACATACTTCAACATGTATTTATTTCAGGATGTCCTCCTGAAGCCTAAATGAGCAATAATTTGACTACACAACGCATTCCTATGAAGATACATTCAAAGTCAGAAAACGCGCTCAGCTCGGGCTGAAAATGCATTTAAAGCAATAAAAACTCAAATTGAGTGTCACGCCTAAACCAAAGGACTTATGCACACACTTCAACATGTATTTTGTTCAGGATGACCACCTGAAGCCTAAATGACCATTAATTTGACCACACAACTCATTCCTATGAAGATACATTTAAAGTCAGAAAGCGCGCTCAGCTCGGGCTGAAAATGCATTTAAAGCAATGAAAACTCAAATTGAATGTCACGCCTAAACCAAAGGACTTATGCACACACTTCAACATGTATTTAGTTCAGGATGACCACCTGAAGCCTAAATGAGCATTAACTTGACCACACAACTCATTCCTATGAAGATACATTCAAACTCACAAAACGTGCTCAGCTCGGGCTGAAAATGCATTTAAAGCAATAAAAACTCAAATTGAGTGTCACGCCTAAACCAAAGGACTTATGCACACACTTCAACATGAATTTTGTTCAGGATGACCTCCTGAAGCCCATAAGAGCATTAATTTGACTACACAACTCATTCCTATGAAGATACATTCAAACTCACAAAACGTGCTCAGCTCGGGCTGAAAATGCATTTAAAGCAATAAAAACTCAAATTGAGTGTCATGCCTAAACCAAAGGACTTATGCACACACTTCAACGTGTGTTTTGTTCAGGATGACCACCTGAAGCCTAAATGAGCATTACTTTGACCACACAACTCATTCCTATGAAGATACATTCAAACTCACAAAACGTGCTCAGCTCGGGCTGAAAATGCATTTAAAGCAATAAAAACTCAAATTGAGTGTCACGCCTAAACCAAAGGACTTATGCACACACTTCAACATGTATTTTGTTCAGGATGACCTCCTTGAAGCCTAAATGAGCGATAATTTGACCACACAACTCATTCCTATGAAGATACATTCAAAGTCAGAAAGCGCGCTCAGCTCGGGTTGAAAATGCATTTAAAGCAATAAAAACTCAAATTGAGTGTCACACCTAAACCAAAGGATTATGCACACACTTCAACATGTATTTTGTTCAGGATGACCTCCTGAAGCCTATATGAGCATTCATTTGACCACACAACTCATTCCTATGAAGATACATTAAAACTCACAAAACGTGCTCAGCTCGGGTTGAAAATGCATTTAAAGCAATAAAAACTCAAATTGAGTGTCACGCCTAAACCAAAGGACTTATGCACACACTTCAACATGTATTTTGTTCAGGATGACCTCCTGAAGCCTAAATAAGCATTAATTTGACCACACAACTCATTCCTATGAAGATACATTCAAACTCACAAAACGTGCTCAGCTCGGGCTGAAAATGCATTTAAAGCAATAAAAACTCAAATTGAGTGTCACGCCTAAACCAAAGGACTTATGCACACACTTCAACATGTATTTTGTTCAGGATGACCTCCTGAAGCCTAAATGAGCAATAATTTGACCACACAACTCATTCCTATGAAGATACATTCAAAGTCAGAAAGCGCGCTCAGCTCGGGCTGAAAATGCATTTAAAGCAATAAAAACTCAAATTGAGTGTCACGCCTAAACCAAAGGACTTATGCACACACTTCAACATGTATTTAGTTCAGGATGACCACCTGAAGCCTAAAGAGCATTAATTTGACCACACAACTCATTCCTATGAAGATACATTCAAACTCACAAAACGTGCTCAGCTCGGGCTGAAAATGCATTTAAAGCAATAAAAACTCAAAATGAGTGTCACGCCTAAACCAAAGGACTTATGCACACACTTCAACATGAATTTTGTTCAGGATGACCACCTGAAGCCTAAATGAGCATTAATTTGACCACACAACTCATTCCTATGAAGATACATTCAAAGTCAGAAAGCGCGCTCAGCTCGGGATGAAAATGCATTTAAAGCAATAAAAACTCAAATTGAGTGTCACACCTAAACCAAAGGACTTATGCACACACTTCAACATTTATTTTGTTCAGGATGACCTCCTGAAGACCATATGAGCATTAATTTGACCACACAACTCATTCCTATGAAGATACATTCAAACTCACAAAACGTGCTCAGCTCGGGCTGAAAATGCATTTAAAGCAATAAAAACTCAAATTGAGTGTCACGCCTAAACCAAAGAACTTATGCACACACTTCAACATGTATTTTGTTCAGGATGACCTCCTGAAGCCTAAATAAGCATTAATTTGACCACATAACTCATTCCTAAGAAGATACATTCAAACTCACAAAACGTGCTCAGCTCGGCCTGAAAATGCATTTAAAGCAATAAAAACTCAAATTGAGTGTCACGCCTAAACCAAAGGACTTATGCACACACTTCAACATGTATTTTGTTCAGGATGACCTCCTGAAGCCTAAATAAGCATTAATTTGACCACACAACTCATTCCTATGAAGATACATTCAAACTCACAAAACGTGCTCAGCTCGGCCTGAAAATGCATTTAAAGCAATAAAAACTCAAATTGAGTGTCACGCCCAAGCCAAAGGACTTATGCACACACTTCAACATGTACTTAATTCAGGATGTCCTCCTGAAGGCTAAATGAGCATTATTTTGATCACACAACTCATTCCTATGAAGATATATTCAAACTCACAAAACTTGCTCAGCTCGGGCTGAAAATGCATTTAAAGCAATAAAAACTCAAATTGAGTGTCACTCCTAAACCAAAGGACTTATGCACACACTTCAACATGTATTTAGTTCAGTATGTCCTCCTGAAGCCTAAATGACAATTAATTTGACTACACAACTCATTCCTATGAAGATACATTCAAAGTCAGAAAGCGCGCTCAGCTCGGTCTGAAAATGCATTTATAGCAATAAAAACTCAAATTGAGTGTCACGCCTAAACCAAAGGACTTATGCACACACTGCAACATGTATTTTGTTCAGGATGACCTCCTGAAGCCTAAATGAGCAGTAATTTGACCACACAACTCATTCCTATGAAGATACATTCAAAGTCAGAAAGCGCGCTCAGCTCAGGCTGAAAATGCATTTTAAGCAATAAAAACTCAAGTTGAGTGTCACGCCTAAACCAAAGGACTGATGCACACACTTCAACATGTATTTTGTTCAGGATGGCCTCCTGAAGCCTAAATGAGCATTAATTTGACTACACAACTCATTCCTATGAAGATACATTCAAAGCCAGAAAGCGCGCTCAGCTCGGGCTGAAAATGCATTTAAAGCAATAAAAACTCAAATTGAGTGTCACACCTAAACCAAAGGACTTATGCACACACTTCAACATTTATTTTGTTCAGGATGACCTCCTGAAGCCTATATTCCTATGAAGATACATTCAAACTCACAAAACTTGCTCAGCTCGGGCTGAAAATGCATTTAAAGCAATAAAAACTCAAATTGAGTGTCACGCCTAAACAAAAGGACTTATGCACACACTTCAACATGTATTTTGTTCAGGATGACATCCTGAAGCCTAAATGAGCATTAATTTGACCACAACCCTCATTCCTATGAAGATACATTCAAACTCAGAAAACGTGCTCAGCTCGGCCTGAAAATGCATTTCGCAATAAAAACTCAAATTGAGTGTCACGCCTAAACCAAAGGACTTATGCACGCACTTGAACATGTATTATGTTCAGGATGACCGCCTGAAGCCTATATGAGCATTAATTTGACCACACAACTCATTACTATGAAGATACATTCAAACTCACAAAACGCGCTCAGCTCGGGCTGAAAATGCATTTAAAGCAATAAAAACTCAAATTGAGTGTCACGCCTAAACCATAGGACTTATGCACGCACTTCAACATGTACTGAGTTCAGATGTCCTCCTGAAGCCTAAATGAGCATTGTTTTGATCACACAACTCATTCCTATGAAGATACATTCAAACTCACAAAACGTGCTCAGCTCGGGCTGAAAATGCATTTAAAGCAATAAAAACTCAAATTGAGTGTCACGCCTAAACCAAAGGACTTATGCACACATTTCAACATGTATTTAGTTCAGGATGTCCTCCTGAAGCCTAAATGAGCAGTAATTTGACCACACAACTCATTCCTATGAAGATACATTCAAACTCACAAAACGTGCTCAGCTCGGGCTGAAAATGCATTTAAAGCAATACAAACTCAAATTGAGTGTCACACCTAAACCAAAGGACTTATGCACACACTTCAACGTGTATTTTGTTCAGGATGTCCTCCTGAAGCCTAAATGAGCAGTAATTTGACCACACAACTCATTCCTATGAAGATACATTTAACTCAAAAAACGTGCTCAGCTTGGGCAGAAAATGCATTTAAAGCAAAAAAAAACTCAAATTGAGTGTCACACCTAAACCAAAGGACTTATGCACACACTTGAACATGTATTTAGTTCAGGATGTCCTCCTGAAGCCTAAATAAGCATTAATTTGACCACACAACTCATTCCTATGAAGATACATTCAAACTCAGAAAACGTGCTCAGCTCGTGTTGAAAATGCATTTAAAGCATTAAAAACTCAAATTGAGTGTCACACCTAAACCAAAGGACCTATGCACACACTTTAACATGTATTTTGTTCAGGATGACCTCCTGAAGCCTATATGAGCATTAATTTGACCACAAAACTCATTCCTATGAAGATACATTCAAACTCACAAAACGTGCTCAGCTCGGGCTGAAAATGCATTTAAAGCGATAAAAACTCAAATTGAGTGTCACGCCTAAACCAAAGGACTTATGCACACACTTGAACATGTATTTAGTTCAGGATGTCCTCCTGAAGCCTAAATAAGCATTAATTTGACCACACAACTCATTCCTATGAAGATACATTCAAACTCAAAAAACGTGCTCAGCTCGGGCTGAAAATGCATTTAAAGCAATAAAAACTCAAATTGAGTGTCACGCCTAAACCAAAGGACTTATGCACACACTTCAACATGTATTTTGTTCAGGATGACCTCCTGAAGCCTAAATGAGCATTAATTTGACCACACAACTCATTCCTATGAAGATACATTCCAACTCACAAAACGTGCTCAGCTCGGCCTGAAAATATATTTAAAGCAATAAAAACTCAAATTGAGTGTCACGCCCAAACCAAGGGACTTATGCACACACTTCAACATGTACTTAGTTCAGGATGTCCTCCTGAAGCCTAAATGAGCATTAATTTGATCACACAACTCATTCCTATGAAGATACATTCAAACTCAAAAAACGTGCTCAGCTTGGCAAAAAACGCATTTAAAGCAATAAAAACTCAAATTGAGTGTCACGCCTAAACCAAAGGACTGATGCACACACTTCAACATGTGTTTTGTTCAGGATGGAATCCTGAAGCCTAAATGAGCATTAATTTGACTACACAACTCATTCCTATGAAGATACATTCAAAGTCAGAAAGCGCGCTCAGCTCGGGCTGAAAATGCATTTAAAGCAATAAAAACTCATATTGAGTGTCACGCCTAAACCAAAGGACTGATGCACACACTTCAACATGTCTTTTGTTCAGAATGGCCTCCTGAAGCATAAATGAGCATTAATTTGACTACACAACTCATTCCAATGAAGATACATTCAAAGTCACAAAACGTGCTCAGCTCGGTCTGAAAATGCATTTAAAGCAATAAAAACTCAAATTGAGTGTCGCGCCCAAACCAAAGGACTTATGCACACACTTCAACATGTACTGAGTTCAGGATGTCCTCCTGAAGCCTAAATGAGCATATTTTTGATCACACAACTCATTCCAATGAAGATACATTCAAAGTCACAAAACGTGCTCAGCTCGGGCTGAAAATGCATTTAAAGCAATAAAAACTCAAATTGAGTGTCACGCCTAAACCAAAGGACTTATGCCCACACTTCAACATGTATTTAGTTCAGGATGTCCTCCTGAAGCCTAAATGAGCAGTAATTTGACCACACAACTCATTCCTATGAAGATACATTCAAACTCAAAAAACGTGCTCAGCTCGGGCTGAAAATGCATTTAAAGTAATAAAAACTCAAATTGAGTGTCACGCCTAAACCAAAGGACTTGTGCCCACACTTCCACATGTATTTAGTTCAGGATGTCCTCCTGAAGCCTAAATGAGCAGTAATTTGACCACACAACTCATTCCTATGAAGATACATTTAAACTCACAAAACGTGCTCAGCTTGGCCTGAAAATGCATTTAAAGCAATAAAAACTCAAATTGAGTGTCACACCCAAAACAAAGGACTTTTGCACACACTTCAACATGTATTTAGTTCAGGATGTCCTCCTGAAGCCTAAATGAGCATTCATTTGACTACACAACTCATTCCTATAAAGATACATTCAAACTCAAAAAACGTGCTCAGCTCGGCAAAAAATGCATTTAAAGCAATAAAAACTCAAATTGAGTGTCACGCCTAAACCAAAGGACTGATGCACACACTTCAACATGTATTTTGTTCAGGATGGCCTCCTGAAGCCTAAATGAGCATTAATTTGACTACACAACTCATTCCTATGAAGATACATTCAAAGTCAGAAAGCGCGCTCAGGTCGGGCTGAAAATGCATTCAAAGCAATAAAAACTCAAATTTAGTGTCACACCTAAACCAAAGGACTTCTGCACACACTTCAACATGTATTTTGTTCAGGATGACCTCCTGAAGCCTAAATGAGCAGTAATTTGACCACACAACTCATTCCTATGAAGATACATTCAAACTCACAAAACGTGCTCAGCTCGGGCTGAAAATGCATTTAAAGCAATACAAACTCAAATTGAGTGTCACACCTAAACAAAAGGACTTATGCACACACTTCAACATGTATTTAGTTCAGGATGTCCTCCTGAAGCCTAAATGAGCAGTAATTTGACCACACAACTCATTCCTATGAAGATACATTTAACTCAAAAAACGTGCTCAGCTTGGGCAGAAAATGCATTTAAAGCAAAAAAAAAACTCAAATTGAGTGTCACGCCTAAACCAAAGGACTTATGCACACACTTGAACATGTATTTAGTTCAGGATGTCCTCCTGAAGCCGAAATAAGCATTAATTTGACCACACAACTCTTTCCTATGAAGATACATTCAAACTCACAAAACGTGCTCAGCTCGGGCTGAAAATGCATTTAAAGCAATAAAAACTCAAATTGAGTGTCACGCCTAAACCGAAGGACTTATGCACACACTTCAACATGTATTTAGTTCAGGATGTCCTCCTGAAGCCTAAATGAGCAGTAATTTGACCACACAACTCATTCCTATGAAGATACATTCAAACTCACAAAACGTGCTCAGCTCGGCCTGAAAATGCATTTAAAGCAATAAAAACTCAAATTGACTGTCACGCCCAAACCAAAGGACTTATGCACACACTTCAACATGTATTTAGTTCAGGATGTCCTCCTGAAGCCTAAATGAGCAGTAATTTGACCACACAACTCATTCCTATGAAGATACATTCAAACTCACAAAACGTGCTCAGCTCGGGCTGAAAATGCATTTAAAGCAATACAAACTCAAATTGAGTGTCACACCTAAACCAAAGGACTTATGCACACACTTCAACATGTATTTAGTTCAGGATGTCCTCCTGAAGCCTAAATGAGCAGTAATTTGACCACACAACTCATTCCTATGAAGATACATTTAACTCAAAAAACGTGCTCAGCTCGGGCTGAAAATGCATTTAAAGCAATAAAAACTCAAATTGAGTGTCACGCCTAAACCAAAGGACTTATGCACACACTTCAACATGTATTTAGTTCAGGATGTCCTCCTGAAGCCTAAATGAGCAGTAATTTGACCACACAACTCATTCCTATGAAGATACATTCAAACTCACAAAACGTGCTCAGCTCGGCCTGAAAATGCATTTAAAGCAATAAAAACTCAAATTGACTGTCACGCCCAAACCAAAGGACTTATGCACACACTTCAACATGTATTTAGTTAAGGATGTCCTCCTGAAGCCTAAATGAGCAGTAATTTGACCACACAACTCATTCCTATGAAGATACATTCAAACTCACAAAACGTGCTCAGCTCGGGCTGAAAATGCATTTAAAGCAATACAAACTCAAATTGAGTGTCACGCCTAAACCAAAGGACTTATGCACACACTTGAACATGTATTTAGTTCAGGATGTCCTCCTGAAGCCGAAATAAGCATTAATTTGACCACACAACTCATTCCTATGAAGATACATTCAAACTCAGAAAACGTGCTCAGCTCGTGTTGAAAATGCATTTAAAGCAATAAAAACTCAAATTGAGTGTCACACCTAAACCAAAGGACCTATGCACACACTTTAACATGTATTTTGTTCAGGATGACCTCCTGAAGCCTATATGAGCATTAATTTTACCACAAAACTCATTCCTATGAAGATACATTCAAAGTCACAAAACGTGCTCAGCTCGGCCTGAAAATGCATTTAAAGCAATAAAAACTCAAATTGAGTGTCACGCCCAAAACAAAGGACTTTTGCACACACTTCAACATGTATTTAGTTGAGGATGTCCTCCTCAAGCCTAAATGAGCATTAATTTGACTACACAACTCATTCCTATAAAGATACATTCAAACTCAAAAAACGTGCTCAGCTCGGCAAAAACTGCATTTAAAGCAATAAAAACTCAAATTGAGTGTCACGCCTAAACCAAAGGACTGATGCACACACTTCAACATGTATTTTGTTCAGGATGGCCTCCTGAAGCCTAAATGAGCATTAATTTGACTACACAACTCATTCCTATGAAGATACATTCAAAGTCAGAAAGCGCGCTCAGGTCGGGCTGAAAATGCATTCAAAGCAATAAAAACTCAAATTTAGTGTCACACCTAAACCAAAGGACTTCTGCACACACTTCAACATGTATTTTGTTCAGGATGACCTCCTGAAGCCTAAATGAGCATTAATTTGACCATACAACTCATTCCTATGAAGATACATTCAAACTCACAAAACGTGCTCAGCTCGGCCTGAAAATGCATTTAAAGCAATAAAAACTCAAATTGACTGTCACGCCCAAACCAAAGGACTTATGCACACACTTCAACATGTACTGAGTTCAGGATGTCCTCCTGAAGCCTAAATGAGCATTGTTTTGATCACACAACTCATTCCTATGAAGATACATTCAAACTCACAAAACGTGCTCAGCTCGGGCTGAAAATGCATTTAAAGCAATAAAAACTCAAATTTAGTGTCACACCTAAACCAAAGGACTTATGCACACACTTCAACATGTATTTTGTTCAGGATGACCTCCTGAAGCCTATATTCCTATGAAGATACATTCAAACTCACAAAACGTGCTCAGCTCGGGCTGAAAATGCATTTAAAGCAATAAAAACTCAAATTGAGTGTCACGCCTAAACCAAAGGACTTATGCACACACTTCAACATGTATTTAGTTCAGGATGTCCTCCTGAAGCCTAAATGAGCAGTAATTTGACCACACAACTCATTCCTATGAAGATACATTTAACTCAAAAAACGTGCTCAGCTTGGGCAGAAAATGTATTTAAAGCAAAGAAAACTCAAATTGAGTGTCACGCCTAAACCAAAGGACTTATGCACACACTTGAACATGTATTTAGTTCAGGATGTCCTCCTGAAGCCTAAATAAGCATTAATTTGACCACACAACTCATTGCTATGAAGATACATTCAAACTCAGAAAACGAGCTCAGCTCGGGCTGAAAATGCATTTAAAGCAATAAAAACTCAAATTGAGTGTCACACCTAAACCAAAGGACTTATGCACACACTTCAACATGACTTTTGTTCAGGATGGCCTCCTGAAGCATAAATGAGCATTAATTTGACTACACAACTCATTCCAATGAAGATACATTCAAAGTCACAAAACGTGCTCAGCTCGGCCTGAAAATGCATTTAAAGCAATAAAAACTCAAATTGAGTGTCACGCCCAAAACAAAGGACGTTTGCACACACTTCAACATGTATTTAGTTCAGGATGTCCTCCTGAAGCCTAAATGAGCATTAATTTGACTACACAACTCATTCCTATAAAGATACATTCAAACTCAAAAAACGTGCTCAGCTCGGCAAAAAATGCATTTAAAGCAATAAAAACTCAAATTGAGTGTCACGCCTAAACCAAAGGACTGATGCACACACTTCAACATGTATTTTGTTCAGGATGGCCTCCTGAAGCCTAAATGAGCATTAATTTGACTACACAACTCATTCCTATGAAGATACATTCAAAGTCAGAAAGCGCGCTCAGGTCGGGCTGAAAATGCATTCAAAGCAATAAAAACTCAAATTTAGTGTCACACTTAAACCAAAGGACTTCTGCACACACTTCAACATGGATTTTGTTCAGGATGACCTCCTGAAGCCTAAATGAGCATTAATTTGACCATACAACTCATTCCTATGAAGATACATTCAAACTCACAAAACGTGCTCAGCTCGGCCTGAAAATGCATTTAAAGCAATAAAAACTCAAATTGACTGTCACGCCCAAACCAAAGGACTTATGCACACACTTCAACATGTACTGAGTTCAGGATGTCCTCCTGAAGCCTAAATGAGCATTGTTTTGATCACACAACTCATTCCTATGAAGATACATTCAAACTCACAAAACGTGCTCAGCTCGGGCTGAAAATGCATTTAAAGCAATAAAAACTCAAATTGACTGTCACGCCTAAACCAAAGGACTTATGCACACACTTCAACATGTATTTAGTTCAGGATGTCCTCCTGAAGCCTAAATGAGCAGTAATTTGACCACACAACTCATTCCTATGAAGATACATTCAAACTCACAAAACGTGCTCAGCTCGGGCTGAAAATGCATTTAAAGCAATAAAAACTCAAATTGAGTGTCACGCCTAAACCAAAGGACTTATGCACACACTTCAACATGTATTTAGTTCAGGATGTCCTCCTGAAGCCTAAATGAGCAGTAATTTGACCACACAACTCATTCCTATGAAGATACATTTAACTCAAAAAACGTGCTCAGCTTGGGCAGAAAATGTATTTAAAGCAAAAAAAACTCAAATTGAGTGTCACGCCTAAACCAAAGGACTTATGCACACACTTGAACATGTATTTAGTTCAGGATGTCCTCCTGAAGCCTAAATAAGCATTAATTTGACCACACAACTCATTGCTATGAAGATACATTCAAACTCAGAAAACGAGCTCAGCTCGGGCTGAAAATGCATTTAAAGCAATAAAAACTCAAATTGAGTGTCACACCTAAACCAAAGGACTTATGCACACACTTCAACATGTCTTTTGTTCAGGATGGCCTCCTGAAGCATAAATGAGCATTAATTTGACTACACAACTCATTCCAATGAAGATACATTCAAAGTCACAAAACGTGCTCAGCTCGGCCTGAAAATGCATTTAAAGCAATAAAAACTCAAATTGAGTGTCACGCCCAAAACAAAGGACGTTTGCACACACTTCAACATGTACTGAGTTCAGGATGTCCTCCTGAAGCCTAAATGAGCATTGTTTTGATCACACAACTCATTCCTATGAAGATACATTCAAACTCACAAAACGTGCTCAGCTCGGGCTGAAAATGCATTTAAAGCAATAAAAACTCAAATTTAGTGTCACACCTAAACCAAAGGACTTATGCACACACTTCAACATGTATTTTGTTCAGGATGACCTCCTGAAGCCTATATTCCTATGAAGATACATTCAAACTCACAAAACGTGCTCAGCTCGGGCTGAAAATGCATTTAAAGCAATAAAAACTCAAATTGAGTGTCACGCCTAAACCAAAGGACTTATGCACACACTTCAACATGTATTTAGTTCAGGATGTCCTCCTGAAGCCTAAATGAGCAGTAATTTGACCACACAACTCATTCCTATGAAGATACATTTAACTCAAAAAACGTGCTCAGCTTGGGCAGAAAATGTATTTAAAGCAAAGAAAACTCAAATTGAGTGTCACGCCTAAACCAAAGGACTTATGCACACACTTGAACATGTATTTAGTTCAGGATGTCCTCCTGAAGCCTAAATAAGCATTAATTTGACCACACAACTCATTGCTATGAAGATACATTCAAACTCAGAAAACGAGCTCAGCTCGGGCTGAAAATGCATTTAAAGCAATAAAAACTCAAATTGAGTGTCACACCTAAACCAAAGGACTTATGCACACACTTCAACATGTCTTTTGTTCAGGATGGCCTCCTGAAGCATAAATGAGCATTAATTTGACTACACAACTCATTCCAATGAAGATACATTCAAAGTCACAAAACGTGCTCAGCTCGGCCTGAAAATGCATTTAAAGCAATAAAAACTCAAATTGAGTGTCACGCCCAAAACAAAGGACGTTTGCACACACTTCAACATGTATTTAGTTCAGGATGTCCTCCTGAAGCCTAAATGAGCATTAATTTGACTACACAACTCATTCCTATAAAGATACATTCAAACTCAAAAAACGTGCTCAGCTCGGCAAAAAATGCATTTAAAGCAATAAAAACTCAAATTGAGTGTCACGCCTAAACCAAAGGACTGATGCACACACTTCAACATGTATTTTGTTCAGGATGGCCTCCTGAAGCCTAAATGAGCATTAATTTGACTACACAACTCATTCCTATGAAGATACATTCAAAGTCAGAAAGCGCGCTCAGGTCGGGCTGAAAATGCATTCAAAGCAATAAAAACTCAAATTTAGTGTCACACTTAAACCAAAGGACTTCTGCACACACTTCAACATGGATTTTGTTCAGGATGACCTCCTGAAGCCTAAATGAGCATTAATTTGACCATACAACTCATTCCTATGAAGATACATTCAAACTCACAAAACGTGCTCAGCTCGGCCTGAAAATGCATTTAAAGCAATAAAAACTCAAATTGACTGTCACGCCCAAACCAAAGGACTTATGCACACACTTCAACATGTACTGAGTTCAGGATGTCCTCCTGAAGCCTAAATGAGCATTGTTTTGATCACACAACTCATTCCTATGAAGATACATTCAAACTCACAAAACGTGCTCAGCTCGGGCTGAAAATGCATTTAAAGCAATAAAAACTCAAATTGACTGTCACGCCTAAACCAAAGGACTTATGCACACACTTCAACATGTATTTAGTTCAGGATGTCCTCCTGAAGCCTAAATGAGCAGTAATTTGACCACACAACTCATTCCTATGAAGATACATTCAAACTCACAAAACGTGCTCAGCTCGGGCTGAAAATGCATTTAAAGCAATAAAAACTCAAATTGAGTGTCACGCCTAAACCAAAGGACTTATGCACACACTTCAACATGTATTTAGTTCAGGATGTCCTCCTGAAGCCTAAATGAGCAGTAATTTGACCACACAACTCATTCCTATGAAGATACATTTAACTCAAAAAACGTGCTCAGCTTGGGCAGAAAATGTATTTAAAGCAAAAAAAACTCAAATTGAGTGTCACGCCTAAACCAAAGGACTTATGCACACACTTGAACATGTATTTAGTTCAGGATGTCCTCCTGAAGCCTAAATAAGCATTAATTTGACCACACAACTCATTGCTATGAAGATACATTCAAACTCAGAAAACGAGCTCAGCTCGGGCTGAAAATGCATTTAAAGCAATAAAAACTCAAATTTAGTGTCACGCCCAAAACAAAGGACGTTTGCACACACTTCAACATGTACTGAGTTCAGGATGTCCTCCTGAAGCCTAAATGAGCATTGTTTTGATCACACAACTCATTCCTATGAAGATACATTCAAACTCACAAAACGTGCTCAGCTCGGGCTGAAAATGCATTTAAAGCAATAAAAACTCAAATTTAGTGTCACACCTAAACCAAAGGACTTATGCACACACTTCAACATGTATTTTGTTCAGGATGACCTCCTGAAGCCTATATTCCTATGAAGATACATTCAAACTCACAAAACGTGCTCAGCTCGGGCTGAAAATGCATTTAAAGCAATAAAAACTCAAATTGAGTGTCACGCCTAAACCAAAGGACTTATGCACACACTTCAACATGTATTTAGTTCAGGATGTCCTCCTGAAGCCTAAATGAGCAGTAATTTGACCACACAACTCATTCCTATGAAGATACATTTAACTCAAAAAACGTGCTCAGCTTGGGCAGAAAATGTATTTAAAGCAAAGAAAACTCAAATTGAGTGTCACGCCTAAACCAAAGGACTTATGCACACACTTGAACATGTATTTAGTTCAGGATGTCCTCCTGAAGCCTAAATAAGCATTAATTTGACCACACAACTCATTGCTATGAAGATACATTCAAACTCAGAAAACGAGCTCAGCTCGGGCTGAAAATGCATTTAAAGCAATAAAAACTCAAATTGAGTGTCACACCTAAACCAAAGGACTTATGCACACACTTCAACATGTCTTTTGTTCAGGATGGCCTCCTGAAGCATAAATGAGCATTAATTTGACTACACAACTCATTCCAATGAAGATACATTCAAAGTCACAAAACGTGCTCAGCTCGGCCTGAAAATGCATTTAAAGCAATAAAAACTCAAATTGAGTGTCACGCCCAAAACAAAGGACGTTTGCACACACTTCAACATGTATTTAGTTCAGGATGTCCTCCTGAAGCCTAAATGAGCATTAATTTGACTACACAACTCATTCCTATAAAGATACATTCAAACTCAAAAAACGTGCTCAGCTCGGCAAAAAATGCATTTAAAGCAATAAAAACTCAAATTGAGTGTCACGCCTAAACCAAAGGACTGATGCACACACTTCAACATGTATTTTGTTCAGGATGGCCTCCTGAAGCCTAAATGAGCATTAATTTGACTACACAACTCATTCCTATGAAGATACATTCAAAGTCAGAAAGCGCGCTCAGGTCGGGCTGAAAATGCATTCAAAGCAATAAAAACTCAAATTTAGTGTCACACTTAAACCAAAGGACTTCTGCACACACTTCAACATGGATTTTGTTCAGGATGACCTCCTGAAGCCTAAATGAGCATTAATTTGACCATACAACTCATTCCTATGAAGATACATTCAAACTCACAAAACGTGCTCAGCTCGGCCTGAAAATGCATTTAAAGCAATAAAAACTCAAATTGACTGTCACGCCCAAACCAAAGGACTTATGCACACACTTCAACATGTACTGAGTTCAGGATGTCCTCCTGAAGCCTAAATGAGCATTGTTTTGATCACACAACTCATTCCTATGAAGATACATTCAAACTCACAAAACGTGCTCAGCTCGGGCTGAAAATGCATTTAAAGCAATAAAAACTCAAATTGACTGTCACGCCTAAACCAAAGGACTTATGCACACACTTCAACATGTATTTAGTTCAGGATGTCCTCCTGAAGCCTAAATGAGCAGTAATTTGACCACACAACTCATTCCTATGAAGATACATTCAAACTCACAAAACGTGCTCAGCTCGGGCTGAAAATGCATTTAAAGCAATAAAAACTCAAATTGAGTGTCACGCCTAAACCAAAGGACTTATGCACACACTTCAACATGTATTTAGTTTAGGATGTCCTCCTGAAGCCTAAATGAGCAGTAATTTGACCACACAACTCATTCCTATGAAGATACATTTAACTCAAAAAACGTGCTCAGCTTGGGCAGAAAATGTATTTAAAGCAAAAAAAACTCAAATTGAGTGTCACGCCTAAACCAAAGGACTTATGCACACACTTGAACATGTATTTAGTTCAGGATGTCCTCCTGAAGCCTAAATAAGCATTAATTTGACCACACAACTCATTGCTATGAAGATACATTCAAACTCAGAAAACGAGCTCAGCTCGGGCTGAAAATGCATTTAAAGCAATAAAAACTCAAATTTAGTGTCACACCTAAACCAAAGGACTTATGCACACACTTCAACATGTCTTTTGTTCAGGATGGCCTCCTGAAGCATAAATGAGCATTAATTTGACTACACAACTCATTCCAATGAAGATACATTCAAAGTCACAAAACGTGCTCAGCTCGGCCTGAAAATGCATTTAAAGCAATAAAAACTCAAATTGAGTGTCACGCCCAAAACAAAGGACGTTTGCACACACTTCAACATGTATTTAGTTCAGGATGTCCTCCTGAAGCCTAAATGAGCATTAATTTGACTACACAACTCATTCCTATAAAGATACATTCAAACTCAAAAAACGTGCTCAGCTCGGCAAAAAATGCATTTAAAGCAATAAAAACTCAAATTGAGTGTCACGCCTAAACCAAAGGACTGATGCACACACTTCAACATGTATTTTGTTCAGGATGGCCTCCTGAAGCCTAAATGAGCATTAATTTGACTACACAACTCATTCCTATGAAGATACATTCAAAGTCAGAAAGCGCGCTCAGGTCGGGCTGAAAATGCATTCAAAGCAATAAAAACTCAAATTTAGTGTCACACCTAAACCAAAGGACTTCTGCACACACTTCAACATGGATTTTGTTCAGGATGACCTCCTGAAGCCTAAATGAGCATTAATTTGACCATACAACTCATTCCTATGAAGATACATTCAAACTCACAAAACGTGCTCAGCTCGGCCTGAAAATGCATTTAAAGCAATGAAAACTCAAATTGACTGTCACGCCCAAACCAAAGGACTTATGCACACACTTCAACATGTACTGAGTTCAGGATGTCCTCCTGAAGCCTAAATGAGCATTGTTTTGATCACACAACTCATTCCTATGAAGATACATTCAAACTCACAAAACGTGCTCAGCTCGGGCTGAAAATGCATTTAAAGCAATAAAAACTCAAATTGACTGTCACGCCTAAACCAAAGGACTTATGCACACACTTCAACATGTATTTAGTTCAGGATGTCCTCCTGAAGCCTAAATGAGCAGTAATTTGACCACACAACTCATTCCTATGAAGATACATTCAAACTCACAAAACGTGCTCAGCTCGGCCTGAAAATGCATTTAAAGCAATGAAAACTCAAATTGACTGTCACGCCCAAACCAAAGGACTTATGCACACACTTCAACATGTACTGAGTTCAGGATGTCCTCCTGAAGCCTAAATGAGCATTGTTTTGATCACACAACTCATTCCTATGAAGATACATTCAAACTCACAAAACGTGCTCAGCTCGGGCTGAAAATGCATTTAAAGCAATAAAAACTCAAATTGACTGTCACGCCTAAACCAAAGGACTTATGCACACACTTCAACATGTATTTAGTTCAGGATGTCCTCCTGAAGCCTAAATGAGCAGTAATTTGACCACACAACTCATTCCTATGAAGATACATTCAAACTCACAAAACGTGCTCAGCTCGGGCTGAAAATGCATTTAAAGCAATAAAAACTCAAATTGAGTGTCACGCCTAAACCAAAGGACTAATGCACACACTTCAACATGTATTTAGTTCAGGATGTCCTCCTGAAGCCTAAATGAGCAGTAATTTGACCACACAACTCATTCCTATGAAGATACATTTAACTCAAAAAACGTGCTCAGCTTGGGCAGAAAATGTATTTAAAGCAAAAAAAAATCAAATTGAGTGTCACGCCTAAACCAAAGGACTTATGCACACACTTGAACATGTATTTTGTTCAGGATGTCCTGCTGAAGCCTAAATAAGCATTAATTTGACCACACAACTCATTCCTATGAAGATACATTCAAAGTCAGAAAGCGCGCTCAGCTCGGGCTGAAAATGCATTCAAAGCAATAAAAACTCAAATTTAGTGTCACACCTAAACCAAAGGACTTCTGCACACACTTCAACATGTATTTTGTTCAGGATGACCTCCTGAAGCCTATATTCCTATGAAGATACATTCAAACTCACAAAACGTGCTCAGCTCGGGCTGAAAATGCATTTAAAGCAATAAAAACTCAAATTGAGTGTCACGCCTAAACCATAGGACTTATGCACACACTTCAACATGTACTGAGTTCAGGATGTCCTCCTGAAGCCTAAATGAGCATTGTTTTGATCACACAACTCATTCCTATGAAGATACATTCAAACTCACAAAACGTGCTCAGCTCGGGCTGAAAATGCATTTAAAGCAATAAAAACTCAAATTTAGTGTCACACCTAAACCAAAGGACTTATGCACACACTTCAACATGTATTTTGTTCAGGATGACCTCCTGAAGCCTATATTCCTATGAAGATACATTCAAACTCACAAAACGTGCTCAGCTCGGGCTGAAAATGCATTTAAAGCAATAAAAACTCAAATTGAGTGTCACGCCTAAACCAAAGGACTTATGCACACACTTCAACATGTATTTAGTTCAGGATGTCCTCCTGAAGCCTAAATGAGCATTAATTTGACTACACAACTCATTCCAATGAAGATACATTCAAAGTCACAAAACGTGCTCAGCTCGGCCTGAAAATGCATTTAAAGCAATAAAAACTCAAATTGAGTGTCGCGCCCAAACCAAAGGACTTATGCACACACTTGAACATGTATTTAGTTCAGGATGTCCTCCTGAAGCCTAAATAAGCATTAATTTGACCACACAACTCATTCCTATGAAGATACATTCAAACTCAGAAAACGAGCTCAGCTCGGGCTGAAAATGCATTTAAAGCAATAAAAACTCAAATTGAGTGTCACACCTAAACCAAAGGACTTATGCACACACTTCAATATGTCTTTTGTTCAGGATGGCCTCCTGAAGCATAAATGAGCATTAATTTGACTACACAACTCATTCCAATGAAGATACATTCAAAGTCACAAAACGTGCTCAGCTCGGCCTGAAAATGTATTTAAAGCAATAAAAACTCAAATTGAATGTCGCGCCCAAACCAAAGGACTTATGCACACACTTCAACATGTATTTTGTTCAGGATGACATCCTGAAGCCTAAATGAGAATTAATTTGACCACACAACTCATTCCTATGAAGATACATTCAAACTCACAAAACGTGCTCAGCTCGGGCTTAAAATGCATTTAAAGCAATGAAAACTTAAATTGAGTGTCACGCCTAAACCAAAGGACTTATGCACACACTTCAACATGTATTTAGTTCAGGATGACCACCTGAAGCCTAAATGAGCATTAATTTGACCACACAACTCATTCCTATGAAGATACATTCAAACTCACAAAACGTGCTCAGCTCGGGCTGAAAATGCATTTAAAGCAATAAAAACTCAAATTGAGTGTCACGCCTAAACCAAAGGACTTATGCACACACTTCAACATGTATTTTGTTCAGGATGACCTCCTTGAAGCCTAAATGAGCATTAATTTGACCACACAACTCATTCCTATGAAGATACATTCAAACTCACAAAACGTGCTCAGCTCGGGCTGAAAATGCATTTAAAGCAATAAAAACTCAAATTGAGTGTCACGCCTAAACCAAAGGACTTATACACACACTTCAACATGTATTTTGTTCAGGATGACCTCCTGAAGCCCATATGAGCATTAATTTGACCACACAACTCATTCCTATGAAGATACATTCAAACACACAAAACGTGCTCAGCTCGGGCTGAAAATGCATTTAAAGCAATAAAAACTCAAATTGAGTGTCACGCCTAAACCAAAGGACTTATGCACACACTTCAACATGTATTTTGTTCAGGATGACCGACTGACGCCTAAAAGAGCATTAATTTGACCACACAACTCATTCCTATGAAGATACATTCAAACTCACAAAACGTGCTCAGCTCGGGCTGAAAATGCATTTAAAGCAATAAAAACTCAAATTGAGTGTCACGCCTAAACCAAAGGACTTATGCACACACTTGAACATGTATTTTGTTCAGGATGACCTCCTGAAGCCTAAATGAGCAATAATTTGACCACACAACTCATTCCTATGAAGATACATTCAAAGTCAGAAAGCGCGCTCAGCTCGGGCTGAAAATGCATTTAAAGCAATAAAAACTCAAATTGAGTGTCACGCCTAAACCAAAGGACTTATACACACACTTCAACATGTATTTTGTTCAGGATGACCTCCTGAAGCCTAAATGAGCAATAATTTGACCACACAACTCATTCCTATGAAGATACATTCAAAGTCAGAAAGCGCGCTCAGCTCGGGCTGAAAAAGCATTTAAAGCAATAAAAACTCAAATTGAGTGTCACGCCTAAAACAAAGGACGTATGCACACACTTCAACATGTATTTAGTTCAGGATGACCACCTGAAGCCTAAATGAGCATTAATTTGACTACACAACTCATTCCTATGAAGATACATTCAAACACACAAAACGTGCTCAGCTCGGGCTGAAAATGCATTTAAAGCAATAAAAACTCAAATTGAGTGTCACGCCTAAACCAAAGGACTTATGCACACACTTCAACATGTATTTTGTTCAGGATGACCACCTGACGCCTAAATAAGCATTAATTTGACCACACAACTCATTCCTATGAAGATACATTCAAACTCACAAAACGTGCTCAGCTCGGGCTGAAAATGCATTTAAAGCAATAAAAACTCAAATTGAGTGTCACGCCTAAACCAAAGGACTTATACACACACTTCAACATGTATTTTGTTCAGGATGACCTCCTGAAGCCTAAATGAGCAATAATTTGACCACACAACTCATTCCTATGAAGATACATTCAAAGTCAGAAAGCGCGCTCAGCTCGGGCTGAAAAAGCATTTAAAGCAATAAAAACTCAAATTGAGTGTCACGCCTAAAACAAAGGACGTATGCACACACTTCAACATGTATTTAGTTCAGGATGACCACCTGAAGCCTAAATGAGCATTAATTTGACCACACAACTCATTCCTATGAAGATACATTCAAACTCACAAAACGTGCTCAGCTCGGGCTGAAAATGCATTTAAAGCAATAAAAACTCAAATTGAGTGTCACACCTAAACCAAAGGACTTATGCACACACTTCAACATGTATTTTGTTCAGGATGACCTCCTGAAACCCATATGAGCATTAATTTGACCACACAACTCATTCCTATGAAGATACATTCAAACTCACAAAACGTGCTCAGCTCGGGCTGAAAATGCATTTAAAGCAATAAAAACTCAAATTGAGTGTCACGCCTAAACCAAAGGACTTATGCACACACTTCAACATGTATTTTGTTCAGGATGACCACCTGAAGCCTAAATGAGCATTAATTTGACCACACAACTCATTCCTATGAAGATACATTCAAACTCACAAAATGTGCTCAGTTCGGGCTGAAAATGCATTTAAAGCAATGAAAACTCAAATTGACTGTCACGCCCAAACCAAAGGACTTATGCACACACTTCAACATGTACTGAGTTCAGGATGTCCTCCTGAAGCCTAAATGAGCATTGTTTTGATCACACAACTCATTCCTATGAAGATACATTCAAACTCACAAAACGTGCTCAGCTCGGGCTGAAAATGCATTTAAAGCAATAAAAACTCAAATTGACTGTCACGCCTAAACCAAAGGACTAATGCACACACTTCAACATGTATTTAGTTCAGGATGTCCTCCTGAAGCCTAAATGAGCAGTAATTTGACCACACAACTCATTCCTATGAAGATACATTTAACTCAAAAAACGTGCTCAGCTTGGGCAGAAAATGTATTTAAAGCAAAAAAAAATCAAATTGAGTGTCACGCCTAAACCAAAGGACTTATGCACACACTTGAACATGTATTTTGTTCAGGATGTCCTGCTGAAGCCTAAATAAGCATTAATTTGACCACACAACTCATTCCTATGAAGATACATTCAAAGTCAGAAAGCGCGCTCAGCTCGGGCTGAAAATGCATTCAAAGCAATAAAAACTCAAATTTAGTGTCACACCTAAACCAAAGGACTTCTGCACACACTTCAACATGTATTTTGTTCAGGATGACCTCCTGAAGCCTATATTCCTATGAAGATACATTCAAACTCACAAAACGTGCTCAGCTCGGGCTGAAAATGCATTTAAAGCAATAAAAACTCAAATTGAGTGTCACGCCTAAACCATAGGACTTATGCACACACTTCAACATGTACTGAGTTCAGGATGTCCTCCTGAAGCCTAAATGAGCATTGTTTTGATCACACAACTCATTCCTATGAAGATACATTCAAACTCACAAAACGTGCTCAGCTCGGGCTGAAAATGCATTTAAAGCAATAAAAACTCAAATTTAGTGTCACACCTAAACCAAAGGACTTATGCACACACTTCAACATGTATTTTGTTCAGGATGACCTCCTGAAGCCTATATTCCTATGAAGATACATTCAAACTCACAAAACGTGCTCAGCTCGGGCTGAAAATGCATTTAAAGCAATAAAAACTCAAATTGAGTGTCACGCCTAAACCAAAGGACTTATGCACACACTTCAACATGTATTTAGTTCAGGATGTCCTCCTGAAGCCTAAATGAGCATTAATTTGACTACACAACTCATTCCAATGAAGATACATTCAAAGTCACAAAACGTGCTCAGCTCGGCCTGAAAATGCATTTAAAGCAATAAAAACTCAAATTGAGTGTCGCGCCCAAACCAAAGGACTTATGCACACACTTGAACATGTATTTAGTTCAGGATGTCCTCCTGAAGCCTAAATAAGCATTAATTTGACCACACAACTCATTCCTATGAAGATACATTCAATCTCAGAAAACGAGCTCAGCTCGGGCTGAAAATGCATTTAAAGCAATAAAAACTCAAATTGAGTGTCACACCTAAACCAAAGGACTTATGCACACACTTCAACATGTCTTTTGTTCAGGATGGCCTCCTGAAGCATAAATGAGCATTAATTTGACTACACAACTCATTCCAATGAAGATACATTCAAAGTCACAAAACGTGCTCAGCTCGGCCTGAAAATGTATTTAAAGCAATAAAAACTCAAATTGAGTGTCGCGCCCAAACCAAAGGACTTATGCACACACTTCAACATGTATTTTGTTCAGGATGACATCCTGAAGCCTAAATGAGAATTAATTTGACCACACAACTCATTCCTATGAAGATACATTCAAACTCACAAAACGTGCTCAGCTCGGGCTTAAAATGCATTTAAAGCAATGAAAACTTAAATTGAGTGTCACGTCTAAACCAAAGGACTTATGCACACACTTCAACATGTATTTAGTTCAGGATGACCACCTGAAGCCTAAATGAGCATTAATTTGACCACACAACTCATTCCTATGAAGATACATTCAAACTCACAAAACGTGCTCAGCTCGGGCTGAAAATGCATTTAAAGCAATAAAAACTCAAATTGAGTGTCACGCCTAAACCAAAGGACTTATGCACACACTTCAACATGTATTTTGTTCAGGATGACCTCCTTGAAGCCTAAATGAGCATTAATTTGACCACACAACTCATTCCTATGAAGATACATTCAAACTCACAAAACGTGCTCAGCTCGGGCTGAAAATGCATTTAAAGCAATAAAAACTCAAATTGAGTGTCACGCCTAAACCAAAGGACTTATACACACACTTCAACATGTATTTTGTTCAGGATGACCTCCTGAAGCCCATATGAGCATTAATTTGACCACACAACTCATTCCTATGAAGATACATTCAAACACACAAAACGTGCTCAGCTCGGGCTGAAAATGCATTTAAAGCAATAAAAACTCAAATTGAGTGTCACGCCTAAACCAAAGGACTTATGCACACACTTCAACATGTATTTTGTTCAGGATGACCGACTGACGCCTAAAAGAGCATTAATTTGACCACACAACTCATTCCTATGAAGATACATTCAAACTCACAAAACGTGCTCAGCTCGGGCTGAAAATGCATTTAAAGCAATAAAAACTCAAATTGAGTGTCACGCCTAAACCAAAGGACTTATGCACACACTTCAACATGTATTTAGTTCAGGATGACCACCTGAAGCCTAAATGAGCATTAATTTGACTACACAACTCATTCCTATGAAGATACATTCAAACTCACAAAACGTGCTCAGCTCGGGCTTAAAATGCATTTAAAGCAATAAAAACTCAAATTGAGTGTCACGCCTAAACCAAAGGACTTATGCACACACTTCAACATGTATTTTGTTCAGGATGACCACCTGACGCCTAAATAAGCATTAATTTGACCACACAACTCATTCCTATGAAGATACATTCAAACTCACAAAACGTGCTCAGCTCGGGCTGAAAATGCATTTAAAGCAATAAAAACTCAAATTGAGTGTCACGCCTAAACCAAAGGACTTATACACACACTTCAACATGTATTTTGTTCAGGATGACCTCCTGAAGCCTAAATGAGCAATAATTTGACCACACAACTCATTCCTATGAAGATACATTCAAAGTCAGAAAGCGCGCTCAGCTCGGGCTGAAAAAGCATTTAAAGCAATAAAAACTCAAATTGAGTGTCACGCCTAAAACAAAGGACGTATGCACACACTTCAACATGTATTTAGTTCAGGATGACCACCTGAAGCCTAAATGAGCATTAATTTGACCACACAACTCATTCCTATGAAGATACATTCAAACTCACAAAACGTGCTCAGCTCGGGCTGAAAATGCATTTAAAGCAATAAAAACTCAAATTGAGTGTCACGCCTAAACCAAAGGACTTATGCACACACTTCAACATGTCTTTTGTTCAGGATGGCCTCCTGAAGCATAAATGAGCATTAATTTGACTACACAACTCATTCCAATGAAGATACATTCAAAGTCACAAAACGTGCTCAGCTCGGCCTGAAAATGCATTTAAAGCAATAAAAACTCAAATTGAGTGTCGCGCCCAAACCAAAGGACTTATGCACACACTTCAACATGTATTTTGTTCAGGATGACATCCTGAAGCCTAAATGAGCATTAATTTGACTACACAACTCATTCCTATGAAGATACATTCAAACTCACAAAACGTGCTCAGCTCGGGCTGAAAATGCATTTAAAGCAATAAAAACTCAAATTGAGTGTCACACCTAAACCAAAGGACTTATGCACACACTTCAACATGTATTTTGTTCAGGATGACCTCCTGAAGCCCATATGAGCATTAATATGACCACACAACTCATTCCTATGAAGATACATTCAAACTCACAAAACGTGCTCAGCTCGGGCTGAAAATGCATTGAAAGCAATAAAAACTCAAATTGAGTGTCACGCCTAAACCAAAGGACTTATGCACACACTTCAACATGTCTTTTGTTCAGGATGGCCTCCTGAAGCATAAATGAGCATTAATTTGACTACACAACTCATTCCAATGAAGATACATTCAAAGTCACAAAACGTGCTCAGCTCGGGCTGAAAATGCATTTAAAGCAATAAAAACTCAAATTGAGTGTCGCGCCCAAACCAAAGGACTTATGCACACACTTCAACATGTATTTTGTTCAGGATGACATCCTGAAGCCTAAATGAGCATTAATTTGACCACACAACTCATTCCTATGAAGATACATTCAAACTCACAAAATGTGCTCAGCTTGGGCTCAAAATGCATTTAAAGCAATGAAAACTTAAATTGAGTGTCACGCCTAAACCAAAGGACTTATGCACACACTTCAACATGTATTTAGTTCAGGATGACCACCTGAAGCCTAAATGAGCATTAATTTGACCACACAACTCATTCCTATGAAGATACATTCAAACTCACAAAACGTGCTCAGCTCGGGCTAAAAATGCATTTAAAGCAATAAAAACTCAAATTGAGTGTCACGCCTAAACCAAAGGACTTATGCACACACTTCAACATGTATTTTGTTCAGGATGACCTCCTTGAAGCCTAAATGAGCGATAATTTGACCACACAACTCATTCCTATGAAGATACATTCAAAGTCAGA
This sequence comes from Hippocampus guttulatus, assembly GCF_054856545.1. Lineage (NCBI taxonomy): Eukaryota > Metazoa > Chordata > Actinopteri > Syngnathiformes > Syngnathidae > Hippocampus > Hippocampus guttulatus. The sequence continues at coordinate 1,075,899 of NW_028233883.1, read as the reverse complement.
AAGCGCGCTCAGCTCGGGCTGAAAATGCATTTAAAGCAATAAAAACTCAAATTGAGTGTCAGACCTAAACCAAAGGACTTATGCACACACTTCAACATGTATTTTGTTCGGGATGACCACCTGAAGCCTAAATGAGCATTAATTTGACCACACAACTCATTCCTATGAAGATACATTCAAACTCACAAAACGTGCTCAGCTCGGGCTGAAAATGCATTTAAAGCAATAAAAACTCAAATTGAGTGTCACGCCTAAACCAAAGGACTTATGCACACACTTCAACATGTCTTTTGTTCAGGATGGCCTCCTGAAGCATAAATGAGCATTAATTTGACTACACAACTCATTCCAATGAAGATACATTCAAAGTCACAAAACGTGCTCAGCTCGGCCTGAAAATGCATTTAAAGCAATAAAAACTCAAATTGAGTGTCGCGCCCAAACCAAAGGACTTATGCACACACTTCAACATGTATTTTGTTCAGGATGACATCCTGAAGCCTAAATGAGCATTAATTTGACTACACAACTCATTCCTATGAAGATACATTCAAACTCACAAAACGTGCTCAGCTCGGGCTGAAAATGCATTTAAAGCAATACAAACTCAAATTGAGTGTCACGCCTAAACCAAAGGACTTATGCACACACTTCAACGTGTGTTTTGTTCAGGATGACCACCTGAAGCCTAAATGAGCATTAATTTGACCACACAACTCATTCCTATGAAGATACATTCAAACTCACAAAATGTGCTCAGCTTGGGCTCAAAATGCATTTAAAGCAATGAAAACTTAAATTGAGTGTCACGCCTAAACCAAAGGACTTATGCACACACTTCAACATGTATTTAGTTCAGGATGACCACCTGAAGCCTAAATGAGCATTAATTTGACCACACAACTCATTCCTATGAAGATACATTCAAACTCACAAAACGTGCTCAGCTCGGGCTAAAAATGCATTTAAAGCAATAAAAACTCAAATTGAGTGTCACGCCTAAACCAAAGGACTTATGCACACACTTCAACATGTATTTTGTTCAGGATGACCTCCTTGAAGCCTAAATGAGAAATAATTTGACCACACAACTCATTCCTATGAAGATACATTCAAAGTCAGAAAGCGCGCTCAGCTCGGGCTGAAAATGCATTTAAAGCAATAAAAACTCAAATTGAGTGTCACACCTAAACCAAAGGACTTATGCACACACTTCAACATGTATTTTGTTCGGGATGACCACCTGAAGCCTAAATGAGCATTAATTTGACCACACAACTCATTCCTATGAAGATACATTCAAACTCACAAAACGTGCTCAGCTCGGGCTGAAAATGCATTTAAAGCGATAAAAACTCAAATTGAGTGTCACACCTAAACCAAAGGATTATGCACACACTTCAACATGTATTTTGTTCAGGATGACCTCCTGAAGCCTATATGAGCATTAATTTGACCACACAACTCATTCCTATGAAGATACATTCAAACTCACAAAACGTGCTCAGCTCGGGCTGAAAATGCATTTAAAGCAATAAAAACTCAAATTGAGTGTCACGCCTAAACCAAAGGACTTATGCACACACTTCAACATGTATTTTGTTCAGGATGACCTCCTGAAGCCCATATGAGCATTAATTTGACTACACAACTCATTCCTATGAAGATACATTCAAACTCACAAAACGTGCTCAGCTCGGGCTGAAAATGCATTTAAAGCAATAAAAACTCAAATTGAGTGTCACGCCTAAACCAAAGGACTTATGCACACACTTCAACGTGTGTTTTGTTCAGGATGACCACCTGAAGCCTAAATGAGCATTACTTTGACCACACAACTCATTCCTATGAAGATACATTCAAACTCACAAAACGTGCTCAGCTCGGGCTGAGAATGCATTTAAAGCAATAAAAACTCAAATTGAGTGTCACGCCTAAACCAAAGGACTTATGCACACACTTCAACATGTATTTTGTTCGGGATGACCACCTGAAGCCTAAATGAGCATTAATTTGACCACACAACTCATTCCTATGAAGATACATTCAAACTCACAAAACGTGCTCAGCTCGGGCTGAAAATGCATTTAAAGCGATAAAAACTCAAATTGAGTGTCACACCTAAACCAAAGGATTATGCACACACTTCAACATGTATTTTGTTCAGGATGACCTCCTGAAGCCTATATGAGCATTAATTTGACCACACAACTCATTCCTATGAAGATACATTCAAACTCACAAAACGTGCTCAGCTCGGGCTGAAAATGCATTTAAAGCAATAAAAACTCAAATTGAGTGTCACGCCTAAACCAAAGGACTTATGCACACACTTCAACATGTATTTTGTTCAGGATGACCTCCTGAAGCCCATATGAGCATTAATTTGACTACACAACTCATTCCTATGAAGATACATTCAAACTCACAAAACGTGCTCAGCTCGGGCTGAAAATGCATTTAAAGCAATAAAAACTCAAATTGAGTGTCACGCCTAAACCAAAGGACTTATGCACACACTTCAACGTGTGTTTTGTTCAGGATGACCACCTGAAGCCTAAATGAGCATTACTTTGACCACACAACTCATTCCTATGAAGATACATTCAAACTCACAAAACGTGATCAGCTCGGGCTGAGAATGCATTTAAAGAAATAAAAACTCAAATTGAGTGTCACGCCTAAACCAAAGGACTTATGCACACACTTCAACATGTATTTTGTTCAGGATGACATCCTGAAGCCTAAATAAGCATTAATTTGACCACACAACTCATTCCTATGAAGATACATTCAAACTCACAAAACGTGCTCAGCTCGGGCTGAAAATGCATTTAAAGAAATAAAAACTCAAATTGAGTGTCACACCTAAACCAAAGGACTTATGCACACACTTCAACATGTATTTAGTTCAGGATGACATCCTGAAGCCCATATGAGCATTAATTTGTCTACACAACTCATTCCTATGAAGATACATTCAAACTCACAAAACGTGCTCAACTCGGGCTGAAAATGCATTTAAAGCAATAAAAACTCAAATTTAGTGTCACGCCTAAACCAAAGGACTTATGCACACACTTCAACATGTATTTTGTTCAGGATGACCACCTGAAGCCTAAATGAGCATTAATTTGACCACACAACTCATTCCTATGAAGATACATTCAAAGTCATAAAGCGCGCTCAGCTCGGGCTGAAAATGCATTAAAAGCAATAAAAACTCAAATTGAGTGTCACGCCTAAACCAAAGGACTTATGCACACACTTCAACATGTATTTTGTTCAGGATGACCTTCTGAAGCCTAAATGAGCATTAATTTGACCACACACTCATTCCTATGAAGATACATTCAAACTCAGAAAACGCCCTCAGTTCGGCCTGAAAATGCATTTCGCAATAAAAACTCAAATTGAGTGTCACGCCTAAACCAAAGGGCTTATGCACACACTTCAACATATATTTAGTTCAGGATGTCCTCCTGAAGCCTAAATGAGCATTAATTTGACTACACAACTCATTCCTATGAAGATACATTCAAAGTCAGAAAGCGCGCTCAGCTCGGGCTGAAAATGCATTTAAAGCAATAAAAACTCAAATTGAGTGTCACGCCTAAACCAAAGGACTTATGCACACACTTCAACATGTATTTAGTTCAGGATGACCACCTGAAGCCTAAATGAGCATTAATTTGACCATACAACTCATTCCTATGAAGATACATTCAAACTCACAAAACGTGCTCAGTTCGGGCTGAAAATGCATTTAAAGCAAAAAAAAAAAACGCAAATTGAGTGTCACGCCTAAACAAAAGGACTTATGCACACACTTGAACATGTATTTTGTTCAGGATGACCTCCTGAAGCCTAAATAAGCATTAATTTGACCACACATCTCATTCCTATTAAGATACATTCAAAGTCAGAAAGCGCGCTCAGCTCGGGGTGAAAATGCATTTAAAGCAATAAAAACTCAAATTGAGTGTCACGCCTAAACCAAAGGACTTATGCACACACTTCAACATGTATTTAGTTCAGGATGACCTCCTGAAGCCCATATGAGCATTAATTTGACCACACAACTCATTCCTATGAAGATACATTCAAACTCTCAAAACGTGCTCAGCTCGGGCTGAAAATGCATTTAAAGCAATACAAACTCAAATTGAGTGTCACGCCTAAACAAAAGGACTTATGCACACACTTCAACATGTATTTTGTTCAGGATGACCTCCTGAAGCCTAAATAAGCATTAATTTGACCACACAACTCATTCCTATGAAGATACATTCAAACTCACAAAACGCGCTCAGCTCGGGCTGAAAATGCATTTAAAGCAATAAAAAAATCAAATTGAGTGTCACGCCTAAACCAAAGGACTTATGCACACACTTCAACATGTATTTTGTTCAGGATAACCTCCTGAAGCCTAAATCAGCAATAATTTGACCACACAACTCATTCCTATGAAGATACATTCAAAGTCAGAAAGCGCGCTCAGCTCGGGGTGAAAATGCATTTAAAGCAATAAAAACTCAAATTGAGTGTCACGCCTAAACCAAAGGACTTATGCACACACTTCAACATGTATTTAGTTCAGGATGACCTCCTGAAGCCCATATGAGCATTAATTTGACCACACAACTCATTCCTATGAAGATACATTCAAACTCTCAAAACGTGCTCAGCTCGGGCTGAAAATGCATTTAAAGCAATACAAACTCAAATTGAGTGTCACGCCTAAACAAAAGGACTTATGCACACACTTCAACATGTATTTTATTCAGGATGACCTCCTGAAGCCTAAATAAGCATTAATTTGACCACACAACTCATTCCTATGAAGATACATTCAAACTCACAAAACGCGCTCAGCTCGGGCTGAAAATGCATTTAAAGCAATAAAAAAATCAAATTGAGTGTCACGCCTAAACCAAAGGACTTATGCACACACTTCAACATGTATTTTGTTCAGGATAACCTCCTGAAGCCTAAATCAGCAATAATTTGACCACACAACTCATTCCTATGAAGATACATTCAAAGTCAGAAAGCGCGCTCAGCTCGGGCTGAAAATGCATTTAAAGCAATAAAAACTCAAATTGAGTGTCACACCTAAACCAAAGGACTTATGCACACACTTCAACATGTATTTAGTTCCGGATGACCACCTGAACCCTAAATGAGCATTAATTTTTACCACACAACTCATTCCTATAAAGATACATTCAAACTCACAAAACGTGCTCAGCTCGGGCTGAAAATGCATTTAAAGCAATAAAACTCAAATTGAGTGTCACACCTAAACCAAAGGACTTATTCACACACTTCAACATGTATTTTGTTCAGGATGACCTCCTGAAGCCCATATGAGCATTAATTTGACTACACAACTCATTCCTATGAAGATACATTCAAACTCACAAAACGTGCTCATCTCGGGCTGAAAATGCATTTAAAGCAATAAAAACTCAAATTGAGTGTCACGCCTAAACCAAAGGACTTATGCACACACTTCAACATGTATTTTGTTCAGGATGACCTCCTGAAGCCCATATGAGCATTAATTTGACTACACAACGCATTCCTATGAAGATACATTCAAACTCACAAAACGTGCTCAGCTCGGGCTGAAAATGCATTTAAAGCAATAAAAACTCAAATTGAGTGTCACGCCTAAACCAAAGGACTTATGCGCACACTTCAACATGTATTTTGTTCAGGATGACCACCTGACGCCTAAATGAGCATTAATTTGACCACACAACTCATTCCTATGAAGATACATTCAAACTCACAAAACGTGCTCAACTCGGGCTGAAAATGCATTTAAAGCAATAAAAACTCAAATTGAGTGTCACGCCTAAACCAAAGGACTTATGCTCACACTTTAACATGTATTTAGTTCAGGATGACCACCTGAAGCCTAAATGAGCATTAATTTGACCACACAACTCATTCCTATGAAGATACATTCAAACTCACAAAACGTGCTCAGCTCGGGCTAAAAATGCATTTAAAGCAATAAAAACTCAAATTGAGTGTCACACCTAAACCAAAGGACTTATGCACACACTTCAACATGTATTTTGTTCAGGATGACCTCCTTGAAGCCTAAATGAGCGATAATTTGACCACACAACTCATTCCTATGAAGATACATTCAAAGTCAGAAAGCGCGCTCAGCTCGGGCTGAAAATGCATTTAAAGCAATAAAAACTCAAATTGAGTGTCAGACCTAAACCAAAGGACTTATGCACACACTTCAACATGTATTTTGTTCGGGATGACCACCTGAAGCCTAAATGAGCATTAATTTGACCACACAACTCATTCCTATGAAGATACATTCAAACTCACAAAACGTGCTCAGCTCGGGCTGAAAATGCATTTAAAGCAATAAAAACTCAAATTGAGTGTCACGCCTAAACCAAAGGACTTATGCACACACTTCAACATGTCTTTTGTTCAGGATGGCCTCCTGAAGCATAAATGAGCATTAATTTGACTACACAACTCATTCCAATGAAGATACATTCAAAGTCACAAAACGTGCTCAGCTCGGCCTGAAAATGCATTTAAAGCAATAAAAACTCAAATTGAGTGTCGCGCCCAAACCAAAGGACTTATGCACACACTTCAACATGTATTTTGTTCAGGATGACATCCTGAAGCCTAAATGAGCATTAATTTGACTACACAACTCATTCCTATGAAGATACATTCAAACTCACAAAACGTGCTCAGCTCGGGCTGAAAATGCATTTAAAGCAATACAAACTCAAATTGAGTGTCACGCCTAAACCAAAGGACTTATGCACACACTTCAACGTGTGTTTTGTTCAGGATGACCACCTGAAGCCTAAATGAGCATTAATTTGACCACACAACTCATTCCTATGAAGATACATTCAAACTCACAAAATGTGCTCAGCTTGGGCTCAAAATGCATTTAAAGCAATGAAAACTTAAATTGAGTGTCACGCCTAAACCAAAGGACTTATGCACACACTTCAACATGTATTTAGTTCAGGATGACCACCTGAAGCCTAAATGAGCATTAATTTGACCACACAACTCATTCCTATGAAGATACATTCAAACTCACAAAACGTGCTCAGCTCGGGCTAAAAATGCATTTAAAGCAATAAAAACTCAAATTGAGTGTCACGCCTAAACCAAAGGACTTATGCACACACTTCAACATGTATTTTGTTCAGGATGACCTCCTTGAAGCCTAAATGAGAAATAATTTGACCACACAACTCATTCCTATGAAGATACATTCAAAGTCAGAAAGCGCGCTCAGCTCGGGCTGAAAATGCATTTAAAGCAATAAAAACTCAAATTGAGTGTCACACCTAAACCAAAGGACTTATGCACACACTTCAACATGTATTTTGTTCGGGATGACCACCTGAAGCCTAAATGAGCATTAATTTGACCACACAACTCATTCCTATGAAGATACATTCAAACTCACAAAACGTGCTCAGCTCGGGCTGAAAATGCATTTAAAGCGATAAAAACTCAAATTGAGTGTCACACCTAAACCAAAGGATTATGCACACACTTCAACATGTATTTTGTTCAGGATGACCTCCTGAAGCCTATATGAGCATTAATTTGACCACACAACTCATTCCTATGAAGATACATTCAAACTCACAAAACGTGCTCAGCTCGGGCTGAAAATGCATTTAAAGCAATAAAAACTCAAATTGAGTGTCACGCCTAAACCAAAGGACTTATGCACACACTTCAACATGTATTTTGTTCAGGATGACCTCCTGAAGCCCATATGAGCATTAATTTGACTACACAACTCATTCCTATGAAGATACATTCAAACTCACAAAACGTGCTCAGCTCGGGCTGAAAATGCATTTAAAGCAATAAAAACTCAAATTGAGTGTCACGCCTAAACCAAAGGACTTATGCACACACTTCAACGTGTGTTTTGTTCAGGATGACCACCTGAAGCCTAAATGAGCATTACTTTGACCACACAACTCATTCCTATGAAGATACATTCAAACTCACAAAACGTGCTCAGCTCGGGCTGAGAATGCATTTAAAGCAATAAAAACTCAAATTGAGTGTCACGCCTAAACCAAAGGACTTATGCACACACTTCAACATGTATTTTGTTCGGGATGACCACCTGAAGCCTAAATGAGCATTAATTTGACCACACAACTCATTCCTATGAAGATACATTCAAACTCACAAAACGTGCTCAGCTCGGGCTGAAAATGCATTTAAAGCGATAAAAACTCAAATTGAGTGTCACACCTAAACCAAAGGATTATGCACACACTTCAACATGTATTTTGTTCAGGATGACCTCCTGAAGCCTATATGAGCATTAATTTGACCACACAACTCATTCCTATGAAGATACATTCAAACTCACAAAACGTGCTCAGCTCGGGCTGAAAATGCATTTAAAGCAATAAAAACTCAAATTGAGTGTCACGCCTAAACCAAAGGACTTATGCACACACTTCAACATGTATTTTGTTCAGGATGACCTCCTGAAGCCCATATGAGCATTAATTTGACTACACAACTCATTCCTATGAAGATACATTCAAACTCACAAAACGTGCTCAGCTCGGGCTGAAAATGCATTTAAAGCAATAAAAACTCAAATTGAGTGTCACGCCTAAACCAAAGGACTTATGCACACACTTCAACGTGTGTTTTGTTCAGGATGACCACCTGAAGCCTAAATGAGCATTACTTTGACCACACAACTCATTCCTATGAAGATACATTCAAACTCACAAAACGTGATCAGCTCGGGCTGAGAATGCATTTAAAGAAATAAAAACTCAAATTGAGTGTCACGCCTAAACCAAAGGACTTATGCACACACTTCAAAATGTATTTTGTTCAGGATGACATCCTGAAGCCTAAATAAGCATTAATTTGACCACACAACTCATTCCTATGAAGATACATTCAAACTCACAAAACGTGCTCAGCTCGGGCTGAAAATGCATTTAAAGAAATAAAAACTCAAATTGAGTGTCACACCTAAACCAAAGGACTTATGCACACACTTCAACATGTATTTAGTTCAGGATGACATCCTGAAGCCCATATGAGCATTAATTTGTCTACACAACTCATTCCTATGAAGATACATTCAAACTCACAAAACGTGCTCAACTCGGGCTGAAAATGCATTTAAAGCAATAAAAACTCAAATTGAGTGTCACGCCTAAACCAAAGGACTTATGCACACACTTCAACATGTATTTTGTTCAGGATGACCTTCTGAAGCCTAAATGAGCATTAATTTGACCACACACTCATTCCTATGAAGATACATTCAAACTCAGAAAACGCCCTCAGTTCGGCCTGAAAATGCATTTCGCAATAAAAACTCAAATTGAGTGTCACGCCTAAACCAAAGGGCTTATGCACACACTTCAACATATATTTAGTTCAGGATGTCCTCCTGAAGCCTAAATGAGCATTAATTTGACTACACAACTCATTCCTATGAAGATACATTCAAAGTCAGAAAGCGCGCTCAGCTCGGGCTGAAAATGCATTTAAAGCAATAAAAACTCAAATTGAGTGTCACGCCTAAACCAAAGGACTTATGCACACACTTCAACATGTATTTAGTTCAGGATGACCACCTGAAGCCTAAATGAGCATTAATTTGACCATACAACTCATTCCTATGAAGATACATTCAAACTCACAAAACGTGCTCAGTTCGGGCTGAAAATGCATTTAAAGCAAAAAAAAAAACGCAAATTGAGTGTCACGCCTAAACAAAAGGACTTATGCACACACTTGAACATGTATTTTGTTCAGGATGACCTCCTGAAGCCTAAATAAGCATTAATTTGACCACACATCTCATTCCTATTAAGATACATTCAAAGTCAGAAAGCGCGCTCAGCTCGGGGTGAAAATGCATTTAAAGCAATAAAAACTCAAATTGAGTGTCACGCCTAAACCAAAGGACTTATGCACACACTTCAACATGTATTTAGTTCAGGATGACCTCCTGAAGCCCATATGAGCATTAATTTGACCACACAACTCATTCCTATGAAGATACATTCAAACTCTCAAAACGTGCTCAGCTCGGGCTGAAAATGCATTTAAAGCAATACAAACTCAAATTGAGTGTCACGCCTAAACAAAAGGACTTATGCACACACTTCAACATGTATTTTGTTCAGGATGACCTCCTGAAGCCTAAATAAGCATTAATTTGACCACACAACTCATTCCTATGAAGATACATTCAAACTCACAAAACGCGCTCAGCTCGGGCTGAAAATGCATTTAAAGCAATAAAAAAATCAAATTGAGTGTCACGCCTAAACCAAAGGACTTATGCACACACTTCAACATGTATTTTGTTCAGGATAACCTCCTGAAGCCTAAATCAGCAATAATTTGACCACACAACTCATTCCTATGAAGATACATTCAAAGTCAGAAAGCGCGCTCAGCTCGGGGTGAAAATGCATTTAAAGCAATAAAAACTCAAATTGAGTGTCACGCCTAAACCAAAGGACTTATGCACACACTTCAACATGTATTTAGTTCAGGATGACCTCCTGAAGCCCATATGAGCATTAATTTGACCACACAACTCATTCCTATGAAGATACATTCAAACTCTCAAAACGTGCTCAGCTCGGGCTGAAAATGCATTTAAAGCAATACAAACTCAAATTGAGTGTCACGCCTAAACAAAAGGACTTATGCACACACTTCAACATGTATTTTGTTCAGGATGACCTCCTGAAGCCTAAATAAGCATTAATTTGACCACACAACTCATTCCTATGAAGATACATTCAAACTCACAAAACGCGCTCAGCTCGGGCTGAAAATGCATTTAAAGCAATAAAAAAATCAAATTGAGTGTCACGCCTAAACCAAAGGACTTATGCACACACTTCAACGTGTATTTTGTTCAGGATAACCTCCTGAAGCCTAAATCAGCAATAATTTGACCACACAACTCATTCCTATGAAGATACATTCAAAGTCAGAAAGCGCGCTCAGCTCGGGCTGAAAATGCATTTAAAGCAATAAAAACTCAAATTGAGTGTCACACCTAAACCAAAGGACTTATGCACACACTTCAACATGTATTTAGTTCCGGATGACCACCTGAACCCTAAATGAGCATTAATTTTTACCACACAACTCATTCCTATAAAGATACATTCAAACTCACAAAACGTGCTCAGCTCGGGCTGAAAATGCATTTAAAGCAATAAAACTCAAATTGAGTGTCACGCCTAAACCAAAGGACTTATGCACACACTTCAACATGTATTTTGTTCAGGATGACCTCCTGAAGCCCATATGAGCATTAATTTGACTACACAACTCATTCCTATGAAGATACATTCAAACTCACAAAACGTGCTCAGCTCGGGCTGAAAATGCATTTAAAGCAATAAAAACTCAAATTGAGTGTCACGCCTAAACCAAAGGACTTATGCGCACACTTCAACATGTATTTTGTTCAGGATGACCACCTGACGCCTAAATGAGCATTAATTTGACCACACAACTCATTCCTATGAAGATACATTCAAACTCACAAAACGTGCTCAACTCGGGCTGAAAATGCATTTAAAGCAATAAAAACTCAAATTGAGTGTCACGCCTAAACCAAAGGACTTATGCTCACACTTTAACATGTATTTAGTTCAGGATGACCACCTGAAGCCTAAATGAGCATTAATTTGACTACACATCTCATTCCTATGAAGATACATTCAAACTCACAAAACGTGCTCAGCTCGGGCTGAAAATGCATTTAAAGCAATAAAAACTCAAATTGAGTGTCACACCTAAACCAAAGGACTTATGCACACACTTCAACATGTATTTTGTTCAGGATGACCTCCTGAAGCCCATATGAGCATTAATTTGACTACACAACTCATTCCTATAAAGATACATTCAAACTCACAAAACGTGCTCAGCTCGGGCTGAAAATGCATTTAAAGAAATAAAAACTCAAATTGAGTGTCACGCCTAAACCAAAGGACTTATGCACACACTTCAACATGTATTTAGTTCAGGATGACATCCTGAAGCCCATATGAGCATTAATTTGACTACACAACTCATTCCTATGAAGATACATTCAAACTCACAAAACGTGCTCAACTCGGGCTGAAAATGCATTTAAAGCAATAAAAACTCAAATTGAGTGTCATGCCTAAACCAAAGGACTTATGCACACACTTCAACATGTATTTAGTTCAGGATGACCACCTGAAGCCTAAATGAGCATTAATTTGACCACACAACTCATTCCTATGAAGATACATTCAAACTCTCAAAACGTGCTCAGCTCGGGCTGAAAATGCATTTAAAGCAATACAAACTCAAATTGAGTGTCACGCCTAAACAAAAGGACTTATGCACACACTTCAACATGTATTTTGTTCAGGATCACCTCCTGAAGCCTAAATAAGCATTAATTTGACCACACAACTCATTCCTATGAAGATACATTCAAACTCACAAAACGCGCTCAGCTCGGGCTGAAAATGCATTTAAAGCAATAAAAAAATCAAATTGAGTGTCACGCCTAAACCAAAGGACTTATGCACACACTTCAACATGTATTTTGTTCAGGATAACCTCCTGAAGCCTAAATCAGCAATAATTTGACCACACAACTCATTCCTATGAAGATACATTCAAAGTCAGAAAGCGCGCTCAGCTCGGGCTGAAAATGCATTTAAAGCAATAAAAACTCAAATTGAGTGTCACACCTAAACCAAACGACTTATGCACACACTTCAACATGTATTTAGTTCCGGATGACCACCTGAACCCTAAATGAGCATTAATTTTTACCACACAACTCATTCCTATAAAGATACATTCAAACTCACAAAACGTGCTCAGCTCGGGCTGAAAATGCATTTAAAGCAATAAAACTCAAATTGAGTGTCACACCTAAACCAAAGGACTTATTCACACACTTCAACATGTATTTTGTTCAGCATGACCTCCTGAAGCCCATATGAGCATTAATTTGACTACACAACTCATTCCTATGAAGATACATTCAAACTCACAAAACGTGCTCAACTCGGGCTGAAAATGCATTTAAAGCAATAAAAACTCAAATTGAGTGTCACGCCTAAACCAAAGGACTTATGCACACACTTCAACATGTATTTTGTTCAGGATGACCAATAAAAACTCAAATTGAGTGTCACACCTAAACCAAACGACTTATGCACACACTTCAACATGTATTTAGTTCCGGATGACCACCTGAACCCTAAATGAGCATTAATTTTTACCACACAACTCATTCCTATAAAGATACATTCAAACTCACAAAACGTGCTCAGCTCGGGCTGAAAATGCATTTAAAGCAATAAAACTCAAATTGAGTGTCACACCTAAACCAAAGGACTTATTCACACACTTCAACATGTATTTTGTTCAGCATGACCTCCTGAAGCCCATATGAGCATTAATTTGACTACACAACTCATTCCTATGAAGATACATTCAAACTCACAAAACGTGCTCAACTCGGGCTGAAAATGCATTTAAAGCAATAAAAACTCAAATTGAGTGTCACGCCTAAACCAAAGGACTTATGCACACACTTCAACATGTATTTTGTTCAGGATGACCTCCTGAAGCCCATATGAGCATTAATTTGACTACACAACTCATTCCTATGAAGATACATTCAAACTCACAAAACGTGCTCAGCTCGGGCTGAAAATGCATTTAAAGCAATAAAAACTCAAATTGAGTGTCACGCCTAAACCAAAGGACTTATGCGCACACTTCAACATGTATTTTGTTCAGGATGACCACCTGACGCCTAAATGAGCATTAATTTGACCACACAACTCATTCCTATGAAGATACATTCAAACTCACAAAACGTGCTCAACTCGGGCTGAAAATGCATTTAAAGCAATAAAAACTCAAATTGAGTGTCACGCCTAAACCAAAGGACTTATGCTCACACTTTAACATGTATTTAGTTCAGGATGACCACCTGAAGCCTAAATGAGCATTAATTTGACTACACATCTCATTCCTATGAAGATACATTCAAACTCACAAAACGTGCTCAGCTCGGGCTGAAAATGCATTTAAAGCAATAAAAACTCAAATTGAGTGTCACACCTAAACCAAAGGACTTATGCACACACTTCAACATGTATTTTGTTCAGGATGACCTCCTGAAGCCCATATGAGCATTAATTTGACTACACAACTCATTCCTATAAAGATACATTCAAACTCACAAAACGTGCTCAGCTCGGGCTGAAAATGCATTTAAAGCAATAAAAACTCAAATTGAGTGTCACGCCTAAACCAAAGGACTTATGCACACATTTCAACATGTATTTAGTTCAGGATGACCACCTGAAGCCTAAATGAGCATTAATTTGACCACACAACTCAGTCCTATGAAGATACATTCAAACTCACAAAACGTGCTCAACTCGGGCTGAAAATGCATTTAAAGCAATAAAAACTCAAATTGAGTGTCACGCCTAAACCAAAGGACTTATGCACACACTTCAACATGTATTTTGTTCAGGATGACCTCCTGAAGCCCATATGAGCATTAATTTGACTACACAACTCATTCCTATGAAGATACATTCAAACTCACAAAACGTGCTCAGCTCGGGCTGAAAATGCATTTAAAGCAATAAAAACTCAAATTGAGTGTCACGCCTAAACCAAAGGACTTATGCACACACTTCAACATGTATTTTGTTCAGGATGACCACCTGACGCCTAAATGAGCATTAATTTGACCACACAACTCATTCCTATGAAGATACATTCAAACTCACAAAACGTGCTCAACTCGGGCTGAAAATGCATTTAAAGCAATAAAAACTCAAATTGAGTGTCACGCCTAAACCAAAGGACGTATGCACACACTTCAACATGTATTTTGTTCAGGATGACCTCCTGAAGCCCATATGAGCATTAATTTGACTACACAACTCATTCCTATGAAGATACATTCAAACTCACAAAACGTGCTCAACTCGGGCTGAAAATGCATTTAAAGCAATAAAAACTCAAATTGAGTGTCATGCCTAAACCAAAGGACTTATGCACACACTTCAACATGTATTTAGTTCAGGATGACCACCTGAAGCCTAAATGAGCATTAATTTGACCACACAACTCATTCCTATGAAGATACATTCAAACTCACAAAACGCGCTCAGCTCGGGCTGAAAATGCATTTAAAGCAATAAAAACTCAAATTTAGTGTCACACCTAAACCAAAGGACTTATGCACACACTTCAACATGTATTTAGTTCAGGATGACATCCTGAAGCCCATATGAGCATTAATTTGACTACACAACTCATTCCTATGAAGATACATTCAAACTCACAAAACGTGCTCAACTCGGGCTGAAAATGCATTTAAAGCAATAAAAACTCAAATTGAGTGTCACGCCTAAACCAAAGGACTTATGCACACACTTCAACATGTATTTTGTTCAGGATGACCTCCTGAAGCCCATATGAGCATTAATTTGACTACACAACTCATTCCTATGAAGATACATTCAAACTCACAAAACGTGCTCAGCTCGGGCTGAAAATGCATTTAAAGCAATAAAAACTCAAATTGAGTGTCACGCCTAAACCAAAGGACTTATGCACACACTTCAACATGTATTTAGTTCAGGATGACCACCTGAAGCCTAAATGAGCATTAATTTGACCACACAACTCATTCCTATGAAGACACATTCAAACTCACAAAACGTGCTCAGCTCGGGCTGAAAATGCATTTAATAATAATAATAATAATGCATTTTATTTAAAAGCGCCTTTCATGCCACCCAAGGACACTGTACAGACAATAAGAAAATACAATGTAAAAATTAGTAAACGAGATATTATATAAAAACAGGACATAAAATCATAAAATCATAAAAACATAGGAAATGGAAGAGCTATGTGTTGTAGGCAATCCTGAACAGGTGTGTTTTTAGACGGGACTTGAAAGTGGAAAGAGGTGTGCAGTTTTGGAGGTCCGGAGGTAGGTTGTTCCAGAGCTTTGGAGCAGCGTGACTGAAGGCTCTGGCTCCCATGGTGCTCAGTCGGGCAGGGGGCACTGACAGGCGGAGGGAGGACGAGGATCTGAGGGAGCGAGAGGGGATATGCACCTGGAGAAGGTCGGATAGGTAAGGAGGGGCCAGGTTGTGGATGGCCATATATGTATATAGAAGCAGTTTGTAATTGATGCGATGTTGAACAGGGAGCCAGTGAAGCTGTTGGAGAACGGGGGTGATGTGCTGCTGGGAAGATGTTTTTGTGATGATGCGAGCAGAGGCGTTTTGGACCAGCTGGATTTTATGAAGGGACTTTTGAGGTAGGCCGAAGAGGAGAGCGTTGCAGTAATCAAGGCGGGATGTGACAAGACTGTGGACAAGAATAGCAGTGGTGCGGGGGGTGAGGGAAGGGCGAAGTCTGGTAATATTGCGGAGGTGGAAATAAGCAGTGCGGGTGATGGTGTTGATATGCGAGTGGAAGGTGAGCATGCTATCCAGGATGACACCCAGACTCTTAACCTGGGGGGAGGGGGACACTAGGGAGCTGTCAATGTTGAAGGAAAAACTGTTTACTTTGGATAAAGTGGATTTGGTGCCAAGAAGGAGGACTTCCGTTTTATTAGTATTTAATTTAAGAAAGTTTGTTGTGAACCATGTTTTGAGTTCGGAGAGGCAAGAGGTGAGGGAGGGGGGTGGGAGTATGGAGTTTGGCTTGCAGGAGAGGTAGAGCTGGGTGTCATCAGCAAAGCAGTGAAAGTGGATATTAAATTTGCGGAGGATATGGCCAAGAGGCAGGAGGTAGATGATGAAGAGAAGGGGACCTAGGACAGATCCCTGTGGTACACCTGTGGTGACTGGGGAGGGCTTTGAGGTGAAGGATTTGAGCTGGACAAACTGAGTGCGGCCAGTGAGGTAGGAGTGGAACCAACTGAGGGGAGTGTGGGAGAGACCAATGGAGGAGAGTCTATTGAGGAGGATAGGGTGAGAGATTGTGTCAAAGGCAGCGCTCAAGTCTAAGAGGATGAGGATGGATACTAAACCGGAATCAGATGCTATGAGGAGATCATTCACAATACGGATTAGGGCAGTCTCTGTGCTGTGGCGGGGGCGGAAACCGGACTGAAAGGGTTCATAGAGAGAGTGAAGGGACAGGTGGGAGTGGAGTTGAGCAGCAACAGTTTTTTCAAGGATTTTCGAGATAAATGGAAGGTTGGAGATGGGGCGGAGGTTATCAAAGTTGTTGGGGTCAGAGCCATGTTTTTTCAGTGTGGGGATGATAGCAGCAGTTTTGAGGAGTGATGGGACAATACCAGAAGAGAGTGAGGAGTGGATAATAGCAGATATGAGAGGAAGCACAGAAGGAAGGCAGGATTTAACAAGGGATGAAGGGAGGGGATCAAGCTGGCAAGTGGTGGGCTTGGATTTGAGTATGAGGTTGGATAATTCAGCAGTCGTTGGTGGAACAAAACTGGAGAAGAGATGACAAGGAGAAGAAGGTTCAGATGGGGGGGGAGCAGGCAGGTTTTGATGGAGTTGGTGATGGATCTTAAGGATTTTGTGATTGAAGTGTTCCATTATGGAGTTGCAGGTTGCTGTGGAGTACAGGTGGAGGGGGAGAGAGTTTGGTGGCCGGAGGATTTTGTTCATGACGGAGAAGAGAGTTCTTGAATTTCCTTCGTTGGAGAGGA
Organism: Hippocampus guttulatus; assembly: GCF_054856545.1. Classification (NCBI taxonomy): domain Eukaryota; kingdom Metazoa; phylum Chordata; class Actinopteri; order Syngnathiformes; family Syngnathidae; genus Hippocampus; species Hippocampus guttulatus. Next base: position 1,058,123 of record NW_028233883.1, on the reverse strand, counting down.
TGAGGCCGGAGTAGTAGCTGGATTTGGTTTGTGCAATTTGGTCCTTGTATTTAGTGATATGGGTAGTGTACATGTCCTTATGGATGGTGAGACCGGTTTTCTTATAGAGTCGCTCAAGTTGGCGGTTTTTTGATTTCAATGCTCTAAGAGCGGGTGTAAACCAGGGGGCAGATGTAGAGAATGAAGCAGTCCTGGTCTTCAGGGGGGCGAGAGAATTTAGAATATTTGTGAGGCAGGCATTGTAGTGAGCGGTGAGGTCATCCGGGTTTGAAAGGGCGTCTGGGGGCGGGGAACGGTCGATAATGGAGCAGAAGGTGTCAATGTTGATATTTTTGGTATTACGAAAAGAAATGAGGCGGGAGGTTTTGATTGTAGAGAGACGGAGTACGATGTTAAAAGTGAGGAGGAAATGATCGGTTTCAGGAAAAACATCAGCAGTGGGCTTGGAGGGGGAGAAGCCAGAGCAGCAAACCAAGTCCAATGTGTGGCCTTTGATGTGGGTGGGGAAGTCAGTAAGACAGTGTATCGCGAGGCTCTCCAGGTAGGATGTGAAGTCTCTTGTGAGTGGCAGGTCGGGGTTGTCCATGTGAATATTAAAATCTCCCAGCAAAATTAAATTTGGCGAGAGAGTGGATAAGTGTGTGATTAAACTGGAAAATTCATTGATGAAATCGCTATGTGGCTTCGGGGGGCGATAAACTGTGGCAATGATGGTTGGCGTGGGTCCAGGGAGTTTAAACACCATGCATTCAAAAGAGCTTGATGCAGGAACGGAGACTGGTAAGACTTTCCACTTCTCGCGGTGGATTACCGCGAGGCCTCCTCCACGGCCGTTGCCACGGGGACGGCAGATGTAAACAAAGCCGGGAGGAGTGGAGTCATTCAGAGAAGCGAAGTCGTTTGTTTGTTGCCAGGTTTCTGTTAAAACGAGGAAGTCAAGTTTGCGTTCGGCGAGGACGTCTTGAATGAGGTGACCCTTGTTCGTAAGTGAGCGGATGTTCAGCAGTCCAAAGTTGACAGCGGAGGTGTCATGTTTGATGGCGGCAGTGCTGTTAGCCGACCTAGCCAGGCGGGCTACTGCATAGTAGTTGGTGTTGCGGCCGCGGTTTCTGGGAGGACGTCGAGAAGTGGACCAGGTCGAGTTGATTGAGCCAGGATTTTTGTAGTCAACATGTCTACGCGACCCGCGGTGAATGTAGCGACGTCGAGGCAGGCGAGCGATGTCAGGATGATGGTGCAGTTCCGGCGGTGGAGGCTCCGGTGCAATCCTCCGGATCCGGAGAAGATCCGCGACAGAATAGTGGAGTAGTCCTGTCACTGGATGATGGCAGAACGTCAGAAGTATCAGAAATAACCCAAAGGCGGCGAAGTTGTGCCGCCCCATGACGAGGGAGAAAGGCCGGTGCGGTGACAGCCGGTAAGTTTAAGCTACCGGCGTTAGCCCGTGGACTAAGTTACGATTTGGGGTTTGATTGATCGGGTGAAGCTATGATTTGTTACATCAATCACAGTCCAAACAGTCCAAAAACAGAAGGGCAAAAGAAAAATCAGAAGAAATATCTGAAAAGTTTTGGAAAAGTTTGGAGTGAGAAGCGGCGACATACACGCCAGCGTCCTCTCACCCCGGAAGTCAAGTAAGCCTTTAAAGCAATAAAAACTCAAATTGAGTGTCACGCCTAAACCAAAGGACTTATGCACACACTTCAACATGTATTTTGTTCAGGATGACCTTCTGAAGCCCATATGAGCATTAATTTGACTACACAACTCATTCCTATGAAGATACATTCAAACTCACAAAACGTGCTCAGCTCGGCCTGAAAATGCATTTAAAGCAATAAAAACTCAAATTGAGTGTCACGCCTAAACCAAAGGACTTATGCACACACTTCAACATGTATTTTGTTCAGGATGACCTCCTGAAGCCTAAATCAGCAATAATTTGACCACACAACTCATTCCTATGAAGATACATTCAAAGTCAGAAAGCGCGCTCAGCTCGGGCTGAAAATGCATTTAATTTAAAGCAATAAAAACTCAAATTGAGTGTCACGCCTAAACCAAAGGACTTATGCACACACTTCAACATGTATTTAGTTCAGGATGACCACCTGAAGCCTAAATGAGCATTAATTTGACCACACAACTCATTCCTATGAAGATACATTCAAACTCACAAAACGTGCTCAGCTCGGGCTGAAAATGCATTTAAAGCAATAAAAACTCAAATTGAGTGTCACGCCTAAACCAAAGGACTTATGCACACACTTCAACATGTATTTTGTTCAGGATGACCTCCTGAAGCCTAAATAAGCATTAATTTGACCACACAACTCATTCCTATGAAGATACATTCAAACTCACAAAACGTGCTCAGCTCGGGCTGAAAATGCATTTAAAGCAATAAAAACTCAAATTGAGTGTCACGCCTAAACCAAAGGACTTATGCGCACACTTCAACATGTATTTTGTTCAGGATGACCACCTGACGCCTAAATGAGCATTAATTTGACCACACAACTCATTCCTATGAAGATACATTCAAACTCACAAAACGTGCTCAACTCGGGCTGAAAATGCATTTAAAGCAATAAAAACTCAAATTGAGTGTCACGCCTAAACCAAAGGACTTATGCTCACACTTTAACATGTATTTAGTTCAGGATGACCACCTGAAGCCTAAATGAGCATTAATTTGACTACACATCTCATTCCTATGAAGATACATTCAAACTCACAAAACGTGCTCAGCTCGGGCTGAAAATGCATTTAAAGCAATAAAAACTCAAATTGAGTGTCACACCTAAACCAAAGGACTTATGCACACACTTCAACATGTATTTTGTTCAGGATGACCTCCTGAAGCCCATATGAGCATTAATTTGACTACACAACTCATTCCTATAAAGATACATTCAAACTCACAAAACGTGCTCAGCTCGGGCTGAAAATGCATTTAAAGCAATAAAAACTCAAATTGAGTGTCACGCCTAAACCAAAGGACTTATGCACACATTTCAACATGTATTTAGTTCAGGATGACCACCTGAAGCCTAAATGAGCATTAATTTGACCACACAACTCAGTCCTATGAAGATACATTCAAACTCACAAAACGTGCTCAACTCGGGCTGAAAATGCATTTAAAGCAATAAAAACTCAAATTGAGTGTCACGCCTAAACCAAAGGACTTATGCACACACTTCAACATGTATTTTGTTCAGGATGACCTCCTGAAGCCCATATGAGCATTAATTTGACTACACAACTCATTCCTATGAAGATACATTCAAACTCACAAAACGTGCTCAGCTCGGGCTGAAAATGCATTTAAAGCAATAAAAACTCAAATTGAGTGTCACGCCTAAACCAAAGGACTTATGCACACACTTCAACATGTATTTTGTTCAGGATGACCACCTGACGCCTAAATGAGCATTAATTTGACCACACAACTCATTCCTATGAAGATACATTCAAACTCACAAAACGTGCTCAACTCGGGCTGAAAATGCATTTAAAGCAATAAAAACTCAAATTGAGTGTCACGCCTAAACCAAAGGACTTATGCACACACTTCAACATGTATTTTGTTCAGGATGACCTCCTGAAGCCCATATGAGCATTAATTTGACTACACAACTCATTCCTATGAAGATACATTCAAACTCACAAAACGTGCTCAACTCGGGCTGAAAATGCATTTAAAGCAATAAAAACTCAAATTGAGTGTCATGCCTAAACCAAAGGACTTATGCACACACTTCAACATGTATTTAGTTCAGGATGACCACCTGAAGCCTAAATGAGCATTAATTTGACCACACAACTCATTCCTATGAAGATACATTCAAACTCACAAAACGCGCTCAGCTCGGGCTGAAAATGCATTTAAAGCAATAAAAACTCAAATTTAGTGTCACACCTAAACCAAAGGACTTATGCACACACTTCAACATGTATTTAGTTCAGGATGACATCCTAAAGCCCATATGAGCATTAATTTGACTACACAACTCATTCCTATGAAGATACATTCAAACTCACAAAACGTGCTCAACTCGGGCTGAAAATGCATTTAAAGCAATAAAAACTCAAATTGAGTGTCACGCCTAAACCAAAGGACTTATGCACACACTTCAACATGTATTTTGTTCAGGATGACCTCCTGAAGCCCATATGAGCATTAATTTGACTACACAACTCATTCCTATGAAGATACATTCAAACTCACAAAACGTGCTCAGCTCGGGCTGAAAATGCATTTAAAGCAATAAAAACTCAAATTGAGTGTCACGCCTAAACCAAAGGACTTATGCACATACTTCAACATGTATTTAGTTCAGGATGACCACCTGAAGCCTAAATGAGCATTAATTTGACCACACAACTCATTCCTATGAAGACACATTCAAACTCACAAAACGTGCTCAGCTCGGGCTGAAAATGCATTTAAAGCAATAAAAACTCAAATTGAGTGTCACGCCTAAACCAAAGGACTTATGCACACACTTCAACATGTATTTTGTTCAGGATGACCTTCTGAAGCCCATATGAGCATTAATTTGACTACACAACTCATTCCTATGAAGATACATTCAAACTCACAAAACGTGCTCAGCTCGGCCTGAAAATGCATTTAAAGCAATAAAAACTCAAATTGAGTGTCACGCCTAAACCAAAGGACTTATGCACACACTTCAACATGTATTTTGTTCAGGATGACCTCCTGAAGCCTAAATAAGCATTAATTTGACCACACAACTCATTCCTATGAAGATACATTCAAACTCACAAAAAGCGCTCAGCTCGGGCTGAAAATGCATTTAAAGCAATAAAAACTCAAATTGAGTGTCACACCTAAACCAAAGGACTTATGCACACACTTCAACATGTATTTAGTTCAGGATGACCACCTGAAGCCTAAATGAGCATTAATTTGACCACACAACTCATTCCTATGAAGATACATTCAAACTCACAAAACATGCTCAGCTCGGGCTGAAAATGCATTTAAAGCAATAAAAACTCAAATTGTATGTCACGCCTAAACCAAAGGACTTATGCATACACTTCAACATGTATTTTGTTCAGGATGACCACCTGAAGCCTAAATGAGCATTAATTTGACCACACAACTCATTCTATGAAGATACATTCAAACTCACAAAACGTGCTCAGCTCGGGCTGAAAATGCATTTAAAGCAATAAAAACTCAAATTGAGTGTCACGCCTAAACCAAAGGACTTATGCACACACTTCAACATGTATTTTGTTCAGGATGACCTCCTGAAGCCCATATGAGCATTAATTTGACTACACAACGCATTCCTATGAAGATACATTCAAACTCACAAAACGTGCTCAGCTCGGGCTGTAAATGCATTTAAAGCAATAAAAACTCAAATTGAGTGTCACGCCTAAACCAAAGGACTTATGCGCACACTTCAACATGTATTTTGTTCAGGATGACCACCTGACGCCTAAATGAGCATTAATTTGACCACACAACTCATTCCTATGAAGATACATTCAAACTCACAAAACGTGCTCAACTCGGGCTGAAAATGCATTTAAAGCAATAAAAACTCAAATTGAGTGTCACGCCTAAACCAAAGGACTTATGCTCACACTTTAACATGTATTTAGTTCAGGATGACCACCTGAAGCCTAAATGAGCATTAATTTGACCACACAACTCATTCCTATGAAGATACATTCAAACTCACAAAACGTGCTCAGCTCGGGCTAAAAATGCATTTAAAGCAATAAAAACTCAAATTGAGTGTCACACCTAAACCAAAGGACTTATGCACACACTTCAACATGTATTTTGTTCAGGATGACCTCCTTGAAGCCTAAATGAGCGATAATTTGACCACACAACTCATTCTTATGAAGATACATTCAAAGTCAGAAAGCGCGCTCAGCTCGGGCTGAAAATGCATTTAAAGCAATAAAAACTCAAATTGAGTGTCAGACCTAAACCAAAGGACTTATGCACACACTTCAACATGTATTTTGTTCGGGATGACCACCTGAAGCCTAAATGAGCATTAATTTGACCACACAACTCATTCCTATGAAGATACATTCAAACTCACAAAACGTGCTCAGCTCGGGCTGAAAATGCATTTAAAGCAATAAAAACTCAAATTGAGTGTCACGCCTAAACCAAAGGACTTATGCACACACTTCAACATGTCTTTTGTTCAGGATGGCCTCCTGAAGCATAAATGAGCATTAATTTGACTACACAACTCATTCCAATGAAGATACATTCAAAGTCACAAAACGTGCTCAGCTCGGCCTGAAAATGCATTTAAAGCAATAAAAACTCAAATTGAGTGTCGCGCCCAAACCAAAGGACTTATGCACACACTTCAACATGTATTTTGTTCAGGATGACATCCTGAAGCCTAAATGAGCATTAATTTGACTACACAACTCATTCCTATGAAGATACATTCAAACTCACAAAACGTGCTCAGCTCGGGCTGAAAATGCATTTAAAGCAATACAAACTCAAATTGAGTGTCACGCCTAAACCAAAGGACTTATGCACACACTTCAACGTGTGTTTTGTTCAGGATGACCACCTGAAGCCTAAATGAGCATTAATTTGACCACACAACTCATTCCTATGAAGATACATTCAAACTCACAAAATGTGCTCAGCTTGGGCTCAAAATGCATTTAAAGCAATGAAAACTTAAATTGAGTGTCACGCCTAAACCAAAGGACTTATGCACACACTTCAACATGTATTTAGTTCAGGATGACCACCTGAAGCCTAAATGAGCATTAATTTGACCACACAACTCATTCCTATGAAGATACATTCAAACTCACAAAACGTGCTCAGCTCGGGCTAAAAATGCATTTAAAGCAATAAAAACTCAAATTGAGTGTCACGCCTAAACCAAAGGACTTATGCACACACTTCAACATGTATTTTGTTCAGGATGACCTCCTTGAAGCCTAAATGAGAAATAATTTGACCACACAACTCATTCCTATGAAGATACATTCAAAGTCAGAAAGCGCGCTCAGCTCGGGCTGAAAATGCATTTAAAGCAATAAAAACTCAAATTGAGTGTCACACCTAAACCAAAGGACTTATGCACACACTTCAACATGTATTTTGTTCGGGATGACCACCTGAAGCCTAAATGAGCATTAATTTGACCACACAACTCATTCCTATGAAGATACATTCAAACTCACAAAACGTGCTCAGCTCGGGCTGAAAATGCATTTAAAGCGATAAAAACTCAAATTGAGTGTCACACCTAAACCAAAGGATTATGCACACACTTCAACATGTATTTTGTTCAGGATGACCTCCTGAAGCCTATATGAGCATTAATTTGACCACACAACTCATTCCTATGAAGATACATTCAAACTCACAAAACGTGCTCAGCTCGGGCTGAAAATGCATTTAAAGCAATAAAAACTCAAATTGAGTGTCACGCCTAAACCAAAGGACTTATGCACACACTTCAACATGTATTTTGTTCAGGATGACCTCCTGAAGCCCATATGAGCATTAATTTGACTACACAACTCATTCCTATGAAGATACATTCAAACTCACAAAACGTGCTCAGCTCGGGCTGAAAATGCATTTAAAGCAATAAAAACTCAAATTGAGTGTCACGCCTAAACCAAAGGACTTATGCACACACTTCAACGTGTGTTTTGTTCAGGATGACCACCTGAAGCCTAAATGAGCATTACTTTGACCACACAACTCATTCCTATGAAGATACATTCAAACTCACAAAACGTGCTCAGCTCGGGCTGAGAATGCATTTAAAGCAATAAAAACTCAAATTGAGTGTCACGCCTAAACCAAAGGACTTATGCACACACTTCAACATGTATTTTGTTCGGGATGACCACCTGAAGCCTAAATGAGCATTAATTTGACCACACAACTCATTCCTATGAAGATACATTCAAACTCACAAAACGTGCTCAGCTCGGGCTGAAAATGCATTTAAAGCGATAAAAACTCAAATTGAGTGTCACACCTAAACCAAAGGATTATGCACACACTTCAACATGTATTTTGTTCAGGATGACCTCCTGAAGCCTATATGAGCATTAATTTGACCACACAACTCATTCCTATGAAGATACATTCAAACTCACAAAACGTGCTCAGCTCGGGCTGAAAATGCATTTAAAGCAATAAAAACTCAAATTGAGTGTCACGCCTAAACCAAAGGACTTATGCACACACTTCAACATGTATTTTGTTCAGGATGACCTCCTGAAGCCCATATGAGCATTAATTTGACTACACAACTCATTCCTATGAAGATACATTCAAACTCACAAAACGTGCTCAGCTCGGGCTGAAAATGCATTTAAAGCAATAAAAACTCAAATTGAGTGTCACGCCTAAACCAAAGGACTTATGCACACACTTCAACGTGTGTTTTGTTCAGGATGACCACCTGAAGCCTAAATGAGCATTACTTTGACCACACAACTCATTCCTATGAAGATACATTCAAACTCACAAAACGTGATCAGCTCGGGCTGAGAATGCATTTAAAGAAATAAAAACTCAAATTGAGTGTCACGCCTAAACCAAAGGACTTATGCACACACTTCAACATGTATTTTGTTCAGGATGACATCCTGAAGCCTAAATAAGCATTAATTTGACCACACAACTCATTCCTATGAAGATACATTCAAACTCACAAAACGTGCTCAGCTCGGGCTGAAAATGCATTTAAAGAAATAAAAACTCAAATTGAGTGTCACACCTAAACCAAAGGACTTATGCACACACTTCAACATGTATTTAGTTCAGGATGACATCCTGAAGCCCATATGAGCATTAATTTGTCTACACAACTCATTCCTATGAAGATACATTCAAACTCACAAAACGTGCTCAACTCGGGCTGAAAATGCATTTAAAGCAATAAAAACTCAAATTGAGTGTCACGCCTAAACCAAAGGACTTATGCACACACTTCAACATGTATTTTGTTCAGGATGACCTTCTGAAGCCTAAATGAGCATTAATTTGACCACACACTCATTCCTATGAAGATACATTCAAACTCAGAAAACGCCCTCAGTTCGGCCTGAAAATGCATTTCGCAATAAAAACTCAAATTGAGTGTCACGCCTAAACCAAAGGGCTTATGCACACACTTCAACATATATTTAGTTCAGGATGTCCTCCTGAAGCCTAAATGAGCATTAATTTGACTACACAACTCATTCCTATGAAGATACATTCAAAGTCAGAAAGCGCGCTCAGCTCGGGCTGAAAATGCATTTAAAGCAATAAAAACTCAAATTGAGTGTCACGCCTAAACCAAAGGACTTATGCACACACTTCAACATGTATTTAGTTCAGGATGACCACCTGAAGCCTAAATGAGCATTAATTTGACCATACAACTCATTCCTATGAAGATACATTCAAACTCACAAAACGTGCTCAGTTCGGGCTGAAAATGCATTTAAAGCAAAAAAAAAAAACGCAAATTGAGTGTCACGCCTAAACAAAAGGACTTATGCACACACTTGAACATGTATTTTGTTCAGGATGACCTCCTGAAGCCTAAATAAGCATTAATTTGACCACACATCTCATTCCTATTAAGATACATTCAAAGTCAGAAAGCGCGCTCAGCTCGGGGTGAAAATGCATTTAAAGCAATAAAAACTCAAATTGAGTGTCACGCCTAAACCAAAGGACTTATGCACACACTTCAACATGTATTTAGTTCAGGATGACCTCCTGAAGCCCATATGAGCATTAATTTGACCACACAACTCATTCCTATGAAGATACATTCAAACTCTCAAAACGTGCTCAGCTCGGGCTGAAAATTTATTTAAAGCAATACAAACTCAAATTGAGTGTCACGCCTAAACAAAAGGACTTATGCACACACTTCAACATGTATTTTGTTCAGGATGACCTCCTGAAGCCTAAATAAGCATTAATTTGACCACACAACTCATTCCTATGAAGATACATTCAAACTCACAAAACGCGCTCAGCTCGGGCTGAAAATGCATTTAAAGCAATAAAAAAATCAAATTGAGTGTCACGCCTAAACCAAAGGACTTATGCACACACTTCAACATGTATTTTGTTCAGGATAACCTCCTGAAGCCTAAATCAGCAATAATTTGACCACACAACTCATTCCTATGAAGATACATTCAAAGTCAGAAAGCGCGCTCAGCTCGGGGTGAAAATGCATTTAAAGCAATAAAAACTCAAATTGAGTGTCACGCCTAAACCAAAGGACTTATGCACACACTTCAACATGTATTTAGTTCAGGATGACCTCCTGAAGCCCATATGAGCATTAATTTGACCACACAACTCATTCCTATGAAGATACATTCAAACTCTCAAAACGTGCTCAGCTCGGGCTGAAAATGCATTTAAAGCAATACAAACTCAAATTGAGTGTCACGCCTAAACAAAAGGACTTATGCACACACTTCAACATGTATTTTGTTCAGGATGACCTCCTGAAGCCTAAATAAGCATTAATTTGACCACACAACTCATTCCTATGAAGATACATTCAAACTCACAAAACGCGCTCAGCTCGGGCTGAAAATGCATTTAAAGCAATAAAAAAATCAAATTGAGTGTCACGCCTAAACCAAAGGACTTATGCACACACTTCAACGTGTATTTTGTTCAGGATAACCTCCTGAAGCCTAAATCAGCAATAATTTGACCACACAACTCATTCCTATGAAGATACATTCAAAGTCAGAAAGCGCGCTCAGCTCGGGCTGAAAATGCATTTAAAGCAATAAAAACTCAAATTGAGTGTCACACCTAAACCAAAGGACTTATGCACACACTTCAACATGTATTTAGTTCCGGATGACCACCTGAACCCTAAATGAGCATTAATTTTTACCACACAACTCATTCCTATAAAGATACATTCAAACTCACAAAACGTGCTCAGCTCGGGCTGAAAATGCATTTAAAGCAATAAAACTCAAATTGAGTGTCACACCTAAACCAAAGGACTTATTCACACACTTCAACATGTATTTTGTTCAGGATGACCTCCTGAAGCCCATATGAGCATTAATTTGACTACACAACTCATTCCTATGAAGATACATTCAAACTCACAAAACGTGCTCATCTCGGGCTGAAAATGCATTTAAAGCAATAAAAACTCAAATTGAGTGTCACGCCTAAACCAAAGGACTTATGCACACACTTCAACATGTATTTTGTTCAGGATGACCTCCTGAAGCCCATATGAGCATTAATTTGACTACACAACGCATTCCTATGAAGATACATTCAAACTCACAAAACGTGCTCAGCTCGGGCTGAAAATGCATTTAAAGCAACAAAAACTCAAATTGAGTGTCACGCCTAAACCAAAGGACTTATGCGCACACTTCAACATGTATTTTGTTGAGGATGACCACCTGACGCCTAAATGAGCATTAATTTGACCACACAACTCATTCCTATGAAGATACATTCAAACTCACAAAACGTGCTCAACTCGGGCTGAAAATGCATTTAAAGCAATAAAAACTCAAATTGAGTGTCACGCCTAAACCAAAGGACTTATGCTCACACTTTAACATGTATTTAGTTCAGGATGACCACCTGAAGCCTAAATGAGCATTAATTTGACTACACATCTCATTCCTATGAAGATACATTCAAACTCACAAAACGTGCTCAGCTCGGGCTGAAAATGCATTTAAAGCAATAAAAACTCAAATTGAGTGTCACACCTAAACCAAAGGACTTATGCACACACTTCAACATGTATTTTGTTCAGGATGACCTCCTGAAGCCCATATGAGCATTAATTTGACTACACAACTCATTCCTATAAAGATACATTCAAACTCACAAAACGTGCTCAGCTCGGGCTGAAAATGCATTTAAAGCAATAAAAACTCAAATTGAGTGTCACGCCTAAACCAAAGGACTTATGCACACATTTCAACGTGTATTTAGTTCAGGATGACCACCTGAAGCCTAAATGAGCATTAATTTGACCACACAACTCAGTCCTATGAAGATACATTCAAACTCACAAAACGTGCTCAACTCGGGCTGAAAATGCATTTAAAGCAATAAAAACTCAAATTGAGTGTCACGCCTAAACCAAAGGACTTATGCACACACTTCAACATGTATTTTGTTCAGGATGACCTCCTGAAGCCCATATGAGCATTAATTTGACTACACAACTCATTCCTATGAAGATACATTCAAACTCACAAAACGTGCTCAGCTCGGGCTGAAAATGCATTTAAAGCAATAAAAACTCAAATTGAGTGTCACGCCTAAACCAAAGGACTTATGCACACACTTCAACATGTATTTTGTTCAGGATGACCACCTGACGCCTAAATGAGCATTAATTTGACCACACAACTCATTCCTATGAAGATACATTCAAACTCACAAAACGTGCTCAACTCGGGCTGAAAATGCATTTAAAGCAATAAAAACTCAAATTGAGTGTCACGCCTAAACCAAAGGACTTATGCACACACTTCAACATGTATTTTGTTCAGGATGACCTCCTGAAGCCCATATGAGCATTAATTTGACTACACAACTCATTCCTATGAAGATACATTCAAACTCACAAAACGTGCTCAACTCGGGCTGAAAATGCATTTAAAGCAATAAAAACTCAAATTGAGTGTCATGCCTAAACCAAAGGACTTATGCACACACTTCAACATGTATTTAGTTCAGGATGACCACCTGAAGCCTAAATGAGCATTAATTTGACCACACAACTCATTCCTATGAAGATACATTCAAACTCACAAAACGCGCTCAGCTCGGGCTGAAAATGCATTTAAAGCAATAAAAACTCAAATTTAGTGTCACACCTAAACCAAAGGACTTATGCACACACTTCAACATGTATTTAGTTCAGGATGACATCCTGAAGCCCATATGAGCATTAATTTGACTACACAACTCATTCCTATGAAGATACATTCAAACTCACAAAACGTGCTCAACTCGGGCTGAAAATGCATTTAAAGCAATAAAAACTCAAATTGAGTGTCATGCCTAAACCAAAGGACTTATGCACACACTTCAACATGTATTTAGTTCAGGATGACCACCTGAAGCCTAAATGAGCATTAATTTGACCACACAACTCATTCCTATGAAGATACATTCAAACTCTCAAAACGTGCTCAGCTCGGGCTGAAAATGCATTTAAAGCAATACAAACTCAAATTGAGTGTCACGCCTAAACAAAAGGACTTATGCACACACTTCAACATGTATTTTGTTCAGGATCACCTCCTGAAGCCTAAATAAGCATTAATTTGACCACACAACTCATTCCTATGAAGATACATTCAAACTCACAAAACGCGCTCAGCTCGGGCTGAAAATGCATTTAAAGCAATAAAAAAATCAAATTGAGTGTCACGCCTAAACCAAAGGACTTATGCACACACTTCAACATGTATTTTGTTCAGGATAACCTCCTGAAGCCTAAATCAGCAATAATTTGACCACACAACTCATTCCTATGAAGATACATTCAAAGTCAGAAAGCGCGCTCAGCTCGGGCTGAAAATGCATTTAAAGCAATAAAAACTCAAATTGAGTGTCACACCTAAACCAAACGACTTATGCACACACTTCAACATGTATTTAGTTCCGGATGACCACCTGAACCCTAAATGAGCATTAATTTTTACCACACAACTCATTCCTATAAAGATACATTCAAACTCACAAAACGTGCTCAGCTCGGGCTGAAAATGCATTTAAAGCAATAAAACTCAAATTGAGTGTCACACCTAAACCAAAGGACTTATTCACACACTTCAACATGTATTTTGTTCAGCATGACCTCCTGAAGCCCATATGAGCATTAATTTGACTACACAACTCATTCCTATGAAGATACATTCAAACTCACAAAACGTGCTCAACTCGGGCTGAAAATGCATTTAAAGCAATAAAAACTCAAATTGAGTGTCACGCCTAAACCAAAGGACTTATGCACACACTTCAACATGTATTTTGTTCAGGATGACCTCCTGAAGCCCATATGAGCATTAATTTGACTACACAACTCATTCCTATGAAGATACATTCAAACTCACAAAACGTGCTCAGCTCGGGCTGAAAATGCATTTAAAGCAATAAAAACTCAAATTGAGTGTCACGCCTAAACCAAAGGACTTATGCGCACACTTCAACATGTATTTTGTTCAGGATGACCACCTGACGCCTAAATGAGCATTAATTTGACCACACAACTCATTCCTATGAAGATACATTCAAACTCACAAAACGTGCTCAACTCGGGCTGAAAATGCATTTAAAGCAATAAAAACTCAAATTGAGTGTCACGCCTAAACCAAAGGACTTATGCTCACACTTTAACATGTATTTAGTTCAGGATGACCACCTGAAGCCTAAATGAGCATTAATTTGACTACACATCTCATTCCTATGAAGATACATTCAAACTCACAAAACGTGCTCAGCTCGGGCTGAAAATGCATTTAAAGCAATAAAAACTCAAATTGAGTGTCACACCTAAACCAAAGGACTTATGCACACACTTCAACATGTATTTTGTTCAGGATGACCTCCTGAAGCCCATATGAGCATTAATTTGACTACACAACTCATTCCTATAAAGATACATTCAAACTCACAAAACGTGCTCAGCTCGGGCTGAAAATGCATTTAAAGCAATAAAAACTCAAATTGAGTGTCACGCCTAAACCAAAGGACTTATGCACACATTTCAACATGTATTTAGTTCAGGATGACCACCTGAAGCCTAAATGAGCATTAATTTGACCACACAACTCAGTCCTATGAAGATACATTCAAACTCACAAAACGTGCTCAACTCGGGCTGAAAATGCATTTAAAGCAATAAAAACTCAAATTGAGTGTCACGCCTAAACCAAAGGACTTATGCACACACTTCAACATGTATTTTGTTCAGGATGACCTCCTGAAGCCCATATGAGCATTAATTTGACTACACAACTCATTCCTATGAAGATACATTCAAACTCACAAAACGTGCTCAGCTCGGGCTGAAAATGCATTTAAAGCAATAAAAACTCAAATTGAGTGTCACGCCTAAACCAAAGGACTTACTTATGCACACACTTCAACATGTATTTTGTTCAGGATGACCACCTGACGCCTAAATGAGCATTAATTTGACCACACAACTCATTCCTATGAAGATACATTCAAACTCACAAAACGTGCTCAACTCGGGCTGAAAATGCATTTAAAGCAATAAAAACTCAAATTGAGTGTCACGCCTAAACCAAAGGACGTATGCACACACTTCAACATGTATTTTGTTCAGGATGACCTCCTGAAGCCCATATGAGCATTAATTTGACTACACAACTCATTCCTATGAAGATACATTCAAACTCACAAAACGTGCTCAACTCGGGCTGAAAATGCATTTAAAGCAATAAAAACTCAAATTGAGTGTCATGCCTAAACCAAAGGACTTATGCACACACTTCAACATGTATTTAGTTCAGGATGACCACCTGAAGCCTAAATGAGCATTAATTTGACCACACAACTCATTCCTATGAAGATACATTCAAACTCACAAAACGCGCTCAGCTCGGGCTGAAAATGCATTTAAAGCAATAAAAACTCAAATTTAGTGTCACACCTAAACCAAAGGACTTATGCACACACTTCAACATGTATTTAGTTCAGGATGACATCCTGAAGCCCATATGAGCATTAATTTGACTACACAACTCATTCCTATGAAGATACATTCAAACTCACAAAACGTGCTCAACTCGGGCTGAAAATGCATTTAAAGCAATAAAAACTCAAATTGAGTGTCACGCCTAAACCAAAGGACTTATGCACACACTTCAACATGTATTTTGTTCAGGATGACCTCCTGAAGCCCATATGAGCATTAATTTGACTACACAACTCATTCCTATGAAGATACATTCAAACTCACAAAACGTGCTCAGCTCGGGCTGAAAATGCATTTAAAGCAATAAAAACTCAAATTGAGTGTCACGCCTAAACCAAAGGACTTATGCACACACTTCAACATGTATTTAGTTCAGGATGACCACCTGAAGCCTAAATGAGCATTAATTTGACCACACAACTCATTCCTATGAAGACACATTCAAACTCACAAAACGTGCTCAGCTCGGGCTGAAAATGCATTTAATAATAATAATAATAATGCATTTTATTTAAAAGCGCCTTTCATGCCACCCAAGGACACTGTACAGACAATAAGAAAATACAATGTAAAAATTAGTAAACGAGATATTATATAAAAACAGGACATAAAATCATAAAATCATAAAAACATAGGAAATGGAAGAGCTATGTGTTGTAGGCAATCCTGAACAGGTGTGTTTTTAGACGGGACTTGAAAGTGGAAAGAGGTGTGCAGTTTTGGAGGTCCGGAGGTAGGTTGTTCCAGAGCTTTGGAGCAGCGTGACTGAAGGCTCTGGCTCCCATGGTGCTCAGTCGGGCAGGGGGCACTGACAGGCGGAGGGAGGACGAGGATCTGAGGGAGCGAGAGGGGATATGCACCTGGAGAAGGTCGGATAGGTAAGGAGGGGCCAGGTTGTGGATGGCCATATATGTATATAGAAGCAGTTTGTAATTGATGCGATGTTGAACAGGGAGCCAGTGAAGCTGTTGGAGAACGGGGGTGATGTGCTGCTGGGAAGATGTTTTTGTGATGATGCGAGCAGAGGCGTTTTGGACCAGCTGGATTTTATGAAGGGACTTTTGAGGTAGGCCGAAGAGGAGAGCGTTGCAGTAATCAAGGCGGGATGTGACAAGACTGTGGACAAGAATAGCAGTGGTGCGGGGGGTGAGGGAAGGGCGATGTCTGGTAATATTGCGGAGGTGGAAATAAGCAGTGCGGGTGATGGTGTTGATATGCGAGTGGAAGGTGAGCATGCTATCCAGGATGACACCCAGACTCTTAACCTGGGGGGAGGGGGACACTAGGGAGCTGTCAATGTTGAAGGAAAAACTGTTTACTTTGGATAAAGTGGATTTGGTGCCAAGAAGGAGGACTTCCGTTTTATTAGTATTTAATTTAAGAAAGTTTGTTGTGAACCATGTTTTGAGTTCGGAGAGGCAAGAGGTGAGGGAGGGGGGTGGGAGTATGGAGTTTGGCTTGCAGGAGAGGTAGAGCTGGGTGTCATCAGCAAAGCAGTGAAAGTGGATATTAAATTTGCGGAGGATATGGCCAAGAGGCAGGAGGTAGATGATGAAGAGAAGGGGACCTAGGACAGATCCCTGTGGTACACCTGTGGTGACTGGGGAGGGCTTTGAGGTGAAGGATTTGAGCTGGACAAACTGAGTGCGGCCAGTGAGGTAGGAGTGGAACCAACTGAGGGGAGTGTGGGAGAGACCAATGGAGGAGAGTCTATTGAGGAGGATAGGGTGAGAGATTGTGTCAAAGGCAGCGCTCAAGTCTAAGAGGATGAGGATGGATACTAAACCGGAATCAGATGCTATGAGGAGATCATTCACAATACGGATTAGGGCAGTCTCTGTGCTGTGGCGGGGGCGGAAACCGGACTGAAAGGGTTCATAGAGAGAGTGAAGGGACAGGTGGGAGTGGAGTTGAGCAGCAACAGTTTTTTCAAGAATTTTCGAGATAAATGGAAGGTTGGAGATGGGGCGGAGGTTATCAAAGTTGTTGGGGTCAGAGCCATGTTTTTTCAGTGTGGGGATGATAGCAGCAGTTTTGAGGAGTGATGGGACAATACCAGAAGAGAGTGAGGAGTGGATAATAGCAGATATGAGAGGAAGCACAGAAGGAAGGCAGGATTTAACAAGGGATGAAGGGAGGGGATCAAGCTGGCAAGTGGTGGGCTTGGATTTGAGTATGAGGTTGGATAATTCAGCAGTCGTTGGTGGAACAAAACTGGAGAAGAGATGACAAGGAGAAGAAGGTTCAGATGGGGGGGGAGCAGGCAGGTTTTGATGGAGTTGGTGATGGATCTTAAGGATTTTGTGATTGAAGTGTTCCATTATGGAGTTGCAGGTTGCTGTGGAGTACAGGTGGAGGGGGAGAGAGTTTGGTGGCCGGAGGATTTTGTTCATGACGGAGAAGAGAGTTCTTGAATTTCCTTCGTTGGAGAGGATGAGGCCGGAGTAGTAGCTGGATTTGGTTTGTGCAATTTGGTCCTTGTATTTAGTGATATGGGTAGTGTACATGTCCTTATGGATGGTGAGACCGGTTTTCTTATAGAGTCGCTCAAGTTGGCGGTTTTTTGATTTCAATGCTCTAAGAGCGGGTGTAAACCAGGGGGCAGATGTAGAGAATGAAGCAGTCCTGGTCTTCAGGGGGGCGAGAGAATTTAGAATATTTGTGAGGCAGGCATTGTAGTGAGCGGTGAGGTCATCCGGGTTTGAAAGGGCGTCTGGGGGCGGGGAACGGTCGATAATGGAGCAGAAGGTGTCAATGTTGATATTTTTGGTATTACGAAAAGAAATGAGGCGGGAGGTTTTGATTGTAGAGAGACGGAGTACGATGTTAAAAGTGAGGAGGAAATGATCGGTTTCAGGAAAAACATCAGCAGTGGGCTTGGAGGGGGAGAAGCCAGAGCAGCAAACCAAGTCCAATGTGTGGCCTTTGATGTGGGTGGGGAAGTCAGTAAGACAGTGTATCGCGAGGCTCTCCAGGTAGGATGTGAAGTCTCTTGTGAGTGGCAGGTCGGGGTTGTCCATGTGAATATTAAAATCTCCCAGCAAAATTAAATTTGGCGAGAGAGTGGATAAGTGTGTGATTAAACTGGAAAATTCATTGATGAAATCGCTATGTGGCTTCGGGGGGCGATAAACTGTGGCAATGATGGTTGGCGTGGGTCCAGGGAGTTTAAACACCATGCATTCAAAAGAGCTTGATGCAGGAACGGAGACTGGTAAGACTTTCCACTTCTCGCGGTGGATTACCGCGAGGCCTCCTCCACGGCCGTTGCCACGGGGACGGCAGATGTAAACAAAGCCGGGAGGAGTGGAGTCATTCAGAGAAGCGAAGTCGTTTGTTTGTTGCCAGGTTTCTGTTAAAACGAGGAAGTCAAGTTTGCGTTCGGCGAGGACGTCTTGAATGAGGTGACCCTTGTTCGTAAGTGAGCGG
Source organism: Hippocampus guttulatus (assembly GCF_054856545.1). Taxonomy (NCBI): domain Eukaryota; kingdom Metazoa; phylum Chordata; class Actinopteri; order Syngnathiformes; family Syngnathidae; genus Hippocampus; species Hippocampus guttulatus. The sequence goes on along the minus strand of NW_028233883.1, from coordinate 1,038,936 downwards.
ATGTTCAGCAGTCCAAAGTTGACAGCGGAGGTGTCATGTTTGATGGCGGCAGTGCTGTTAGCCGACCTAGCCAGGCGGGCTACTGCATAGTAGTTGGTGTTGCGGCCGCGGTTTCTGGGAGGACGTCGAGAAGTGGACCAGGTCGAGTTGATTGAGCCAGGATTTTTGTAGTCAACATGTCTACGCGACCCGCGGTGAATGTAGCGACGTCGAGGCAGGCGAGCGATGTCAGGATGATGGTGCAGTTCCGGCGGTGGAGGCTCCGGTGCAATCCTCCGGATCCGGAGAAGATCCGCGACAGAATAGTGGAGTAGTCCTGTCACTGGATGATGGCAGAACGTCAGAAGTATCAGAAATAACCCAAAGGCGGCGAAGTTGTGCCGCCCCATGACGAGGGAGAAAGGCCGGTGCGGTGACAGCCGGTAAGTTTAAGCTACCGGCGTTAGCCCGTGGACTAAGTTACGATTTGGGGTTTGATTGATCGGGTGAAGCTATGATTTGTTACATCAATCACAGTCCAAACAGTCCAAAAACAGAAGGGCAAAAGAAAAATCAGAAGAAATATCTGAAAAGTTTTGGAAAAGTTTGGAGTGAGAAGCGGCGACATACACGCCAGCGTCCTCTCACCCCGGAAGTCAAGTAAGCCTTTAAAGCAATAAAAACTCAAATTGAGTGTCACGCCTAAACCAAAGGACTTATGCACACACTTCAACATGTATTTTGTTCAGGATGACCTTCTGAAGCCCATATGAGCATTAATTTGACTACACAACTCATTCCTATGAAGATACATTCAAACTCACAAAACGTGCTCAGCTCGGCCTGAAAATGCATTTAAAGCAATAAAAACTCAAATTGAGTGTCACGCCTAAACCAAAGGACTTATGCACACACTTCAACATGTATTTTGTTCAGGATGACCTCCTGAAGCCTAAATCAGCAATAATTTGACCACACAACTCATTCCTATGAAGATACATTCAAAGTCAGAAAGCGCGCTCAGCTCGGGCTGAAAATGCATTTAATTTAAAGCAATAAAAACTCAAATTGAGTGTCACGCCTAAACCAAAGGACTTATGCACACACTTCAACATGTATTTAGTTCAGGATGACCACCTGAAGCCTAAATGAGCATTAATTTGACCACACAACTCATTCCTATGAAGATACATTCAAACTCACAAAACGTGCTCAGCTCGGGCTGAAAATGCATTTAAAGCAATAAAAACTCAAATTGAGTGTCACGCCTAAACCAAAGGACTTATGCACACACTTCAACATGTATTTTGTTCAGGATGACCTCCTGAAGCCTAAATAAGCATTAATTTGACCACACAACTCATTCCTATGAAGATACATTCAAACTCACAAAACGTGCTCAGCTCGGGCTGAAAATGCATTTAAAGCAATAAAAACTCAAATTGAGTGTCACGCCTAAACCAAAGGACTTATGCGCACACTTCAACATGTATTTTGTTCAGGATGACCACCTGACGCCTAAATGAGCATTAATTTGACCACACAACTCATTCCTATGAAGATACATTCAAACTCACAAAACGTGCTCAACTCGGGCTGAAAATGCATTTAAAGCAATAAAAACTCAAATTGAGTGTCACGCCTAAACCAAAGGACTTATGCTCACACTTTAACATGTATTTAGTTCAGGATGACCACCTGAAGCCTAAATGAGCATTAATTTGACTACACATCTCATTCCTATGAAGATACATTCAAACTCACAAAACGTGCTCAGCTCGGGCTGAAAATGCATTTAAAGCAATAAAAACTCAAATTGAGTGTCACACCTAAACCAAAGGACTTATGCACACACTTCAACATGTATTTTGTTCAGGATGACCTCCTGAAGCCCATATGAGCATTAATTTGACTACACAACTCATTCCTATAAAGATACATTCAAACTCACAAAACGTGCTCAGCTCGGGCTGAAAATGCATTTAAAGCAATAAAAACTCAAATTGAGTGTCACGCCTAAACCAAAGGACTTATGCACACATTTCAACATGTATTTAGTTCAGGATGACCACCTGAAGCCTAAATGAGCATTAATTTGACCACACAACTCAGTCCTATGAAGATACATTCAAACTCACAAAACGTGCTCAACTCGGGCTGAAAATGCATTTAAAGCAATAAAAACTCAAATTGAGTGTCACGCCTAAACCAAAGGACTTATGCACACACTTCAACATGTATTTTGTTCAGGATGACCTCCTGAAGCCCATATGAGCATTAATTTGACTACACAACTCATTCCTATGAAGATACATTCAAACTCACAAAACGTGCTCAGCTCGGGCTGAAAATGCATTTAAAGCAATAAAAACTCAAATTGAGTGTCACGCCTAAACCAAAGGACTTATGCACACACTTCAACATGTATTTTGTTCAGGATGACCACCTGACGCCTAAATGAGCATTAATTTGACCACACAACTCATTCCTATGAAGATACATTCAAACTCACAAAACGTGCTCAACTCGGGCTGAAAATGCATTTAAAGCAATAAAAACTCAAATTGAGTGTCACGCCTAAACCAAAGGACTTATGCACACACTTCAACATGTATTTTGTTCAGGATGACCTCCTGAAGCCCATATGAGCATTAATTTGACTACACAACTCATTCCTATGAAGATACATTCAAACTCACAAAACGTGCTCAACTCGGGCTGAAAATGCATTTAAAGCAATAAAAACTCAAATTGAGTGTCATGCCTAAACCAAAGGACTTATGCACACACTTCAACATGTATTTAGTTCAGGATGACCACCTGAAGCCTAAATGAGCATTAATTTGACCACACAACTCATTCCTATGAAGATACATTCAAACTCACAAAACGCGCTCAGCTCGGGCTGAAAATGCATTTAAAGCAATAAAAACTCAAATTTAGTGTCACACCTAAACCAAAGGACTTATGCACACACTTCAACATGTATTTAGTTCAGGATGACATCCTGAAGCCCATATGAGCATTAATTTGACTACACAACTCATTCCTATGAAGATACATTCAAACTCACAAAACGTGCTCAACTCGGGCTGAAAATGCATTTAAAGCAATAAAAACTCAAATTGAGTGTCACGCCTAAACCAAAGGACTTATGCACACACTTCAACATGTATTTTGTTCAGGATGACCTCCTGAAGCCCATATGAGCATTAATTTGACTACACAACTCATTCCTATGAAGATACATTCAAACTCACAAAACGTGCTCAGCTCGGGCTGAAAATGCATTAAAGCAATAAAAACTCAAATTGAGTGTCACGCCTAAACCAAAGGACTTATGCACATACTTCAACATGTATTTAGTTCAGGATGACCACCTGAAGCCTAAATGAGCATTAATTTGACCACACAACTCATTCCTATGAAGACACATTCAAACTCACAAAACGTGCTCAGCTCGGGCTGAAAATGCATTTAAAGCAATAAAAACTCAAATTGAGTGTCACGCCTAAACCAAAGGACTTATGCACACACTTCAACATGTATTTTGTTCAGGATGACCTTCTGAAGCCCATATGAGCATTAATTTGACTACACAACTCATTCCTATGAAGATACATTCAAACTCACAAAACGTGCTCAGCTCGGCCTGAAAATGCATTTAAAGCAATAAAAACTCAAATTGAGTGTCACGCCTAAACCAAAGGACTTATGCACACACTTCAACATGTATTTTGTTCAGGATGACCTCCTGAAGCCTAAATAAGCATTAATTTGACCACACAACTCATTCCTATGAAGATACATTCAAACTCACAAAAAGCGCTCAGCTCGGGCTGAAAATGCATTTAAAGCAATAAAAACTCAAATTGAGTGTCACACCTAAACCAAAGGACTTATGCACACACTTCAACATGTATTTAGTTCAGGATGACCACCTGAAGCCTAAATGAGCATTAATTTGACCACACAACTCATTCCTATGAAGATACATTCAAACTCACAAAACATGCTCAGCTCGGGCTGAAAATGCATTTAAAGCAATAAAAACTCAAATTGTATGTCACGCCTAAACCAAAGGACTTATGCATACACTTCAACATGTATTTTGTTCAGGATGACCACCTGAAGCCTAAATGAGCATTAATTTGACCACACAACTCATTCTATGAAGATACATTCAAACTCACAAAACGTGCTCAGCTCGGGCTGAAAATGCATTTAAAGCAATAAAAACTCAAATTGAGTGTCACGCCTAAACCAAAGGACTTATGCACACACTTCAACATGTGTTTTGTTCAGGATGACCTCCTGAAGCCTAAATGAGCAATAATTTGACCACACAACTCATTCCTATGAAGATACATTCAAACTCACAAAACGTGCTCAGCTCGGGCTGAAAATGCATTTAAAGCAATAAAAACTCAAATTGAGTGTCACGCCTAAACCAAAGGACTTATGCACACACTTCAACATGTATTTTGTTCAGGATGACCTCCTGAAGCCTAAATCAGCAATAATTAGACCACACAACTCATTCCTATGAAGATACATTCAAAGTCAGAAAGTGCGCTCAGCTCAGGTTGAAAATGCATTTAATTTAAAGCAATAAAAACTCAAATTGAGTGTCACGCCTAAACCAAAGGACTTATGCACACACTTCAACATGTATTTAGTTCAGGATGACCACCTGAAGCCTAAATGAGCATTAATTTGACCACACAACTCATTCCTATGAAGATACATTCAAACTCACAAAACGTGCTCAGCTCGGGCTGAAAATGCATTTAAAGCAATAAAAACTCAAATTGAGTCTCACGCCTAAACCAAAGGACTTATGCACACACTTCAACATGTATTTTGTTCAGGATGACCTCCTGAAGCCCATATGAGCATTAATTTGACTACACAACTCATTCCTATGAAGATACATTTAAACTCACAAAACGTGCTCAGCTCGGGCTGAAAATGCATTTAAAGCAATAAAAACTCAAATTGAGTGTCACGCCTAAACCAAAGGACTTATACAAACACTTCAACATGTATTTTGTTCAGGATGACCTCCTGAAGCCTAAATGAGCAATAATTTGACCACACAACTCATTCCTATGAAGATACATTCAAACTCAAAAAACGTGCTCAGCTCGGGCTGAAAATGCATTTAAAGCAATAAAAACTCAAATTGAGTGTCACACCTAAACCAAAGGACTTATGCACACACTTCAACATGTATTTTGTTCAGGATGACCTCTCGAAGCCCATATGAGCATTAATTTGACCACACAACTAATTCCTATGAAGATACATTCAAACACACAAAACGTGCTCAGCTCGGGCTGAAAATGCATTTAAAGCAATAAAAACTCAAATTGAGTCTCACGCCTAAACCAAAGGACTTATGCACACACTTCAACATGTATTTTGTTCAGGATGACCTCCTGAAGCCCATATGAGCATTAATTTGACTACACAACTCATTCCTATGAAGATACATTCAAACTCACAAAACGTGCTCAGCTCGGGCTGAAAATGCATTTAAAGCAATAAAAACTCAAATTGAGTGTCACGCCTAAACCAAAGGACTTATGCACACACTTCAACATGTGTTTTGTTCAGGATGACCTCCTGAAGCCTAAATGAGCAATAATTTGACCACACAACTCATTCCTATGAAGATACATTCAAACTCACAAAACGTGCTCAGCTCGGGCTGAAAATGCATTTAAAGCAATAAAAACTCAAATTGAGTGTCACGCCTAAACCAAAGGACTTATGCACACACTTCAACATGTATTTTGTTCAGGATGACCTCCTGAAGCCTAAATCAGCAATAATTAGACCACACAACTCATTCCTATGAAGATACATTCAAAGTCAGAAAGTGCGCTCAGCTCAGGTTGAAAATGCATTTAATTTAAAGCAATAAAAACTCAAATTGAGTGTCACGCCTAAACCAAAGGACTTATGCACACACTTCAACATGTATTTAGTTCAGGATGACCACCTGAAGCCTAAATGAGCATTAATTTGACCACACAACTCATTCCTATGAAGATACATTCAAACTCACAAAACGTGCTCAGCTCGGGCTGAAAATGCATTTAAAGCAATAAAAACTCAAATTGAGTCTCACGCCTAAACCAAAGGACTTATGCACACACTTCAACATGTATTTTGTTCAGGATGACCTCCTGAAGCCCATATGAGCATTAATTTGACTACACAACTCATTCCTATGAAGATACATTTAAACTCACAAAACGTGCTCAGCTCGGGCTGAAAATGCATTTAAAGCAATAAAAACTCAAATTGAGTGTCACGCCTAAACCAAAGGACTTATACAAACACTTCAACATGTATTTTGTTCAGGATGACCTCCTGAAGCCTAAATGAGCAATAATTTGACCACACAACTCATTCCTATGAAGATACATTCAAACTCAAAAAACGTGCTCAGCTCGGGCTGAAAATGCATTTAAAGCAATAAAAACTCAAATTGAGTGTCACACCTAAACCAAAGGACTTATGCACACACTTCAACATGTATTTTGTTCAGGATGACCTCCCGAAGCCCATATGAGCATTAATTTGACCACACAACTAATTCCTATGAAGATACATTCAAACACACAAAACGTGCTCAGCTCGGGCTGAAAATGCATTTAAAGCAATAAAAACTCAAATTGAGTCTCACGCCTAAACCAAAGGACTTATGCACACACTTCAACATGTATTTTGTTCAGGATGACCTCCTGAAGCCCATATGAGCATTAATTTGACTACACAACTCATTCCTATGAAGATACATTCAAACTCACAAAACGTGCTCAGCTCGGGCTGAAAATGCATTTAAAGCAATAAAAACTCAAATTGAGTGTCACGCCTAAACCAAAGGACTTATACAAACACTTCAACATGTATTTTGTTCAGGATGACCTCCTGAAGCCTAAATGAGCAATAATTTGACCACACAACTCATTCCTATGAAGATACATTCAAACTCAAAAAACGTGCTCAGCTCGGGCTGAAAATGGATTTAAAGCAATAAAAACTCAAATTGAGTGTCACACCTAAACCAAAGGACTTATGCACACACTTCAACATGTATTTTGTTCAGGATGACCTCCTGAAGCCTAAATCAGCAATAATTTGACCACACAACTCATTCCTATGAAGATACATTCAAAGTCAGGAAGCGCGCTTAGCTCGGGCTGAAAATGCATTTAATTTAAAGCAATAAAAACTCAAATTGAGTGTCACGCCTAAACCAAAGGACTCATGCACACACTTCAACATGTATTTTGTTCACGATGACCACCTGAAGCCTAAATGAGCATTAATTTGACCACACAACTCATTCCTATGAAGATACATTCAAACACACAAAACGTGCTCAGCTCGGCCTGAAAATGCATTTAAAGGAATAAAAACTCAAATTGAGTGTCACGCCTAAACCAAAGGACTTATGCACACACTTCAACATGTATTTTGTTCAGGATGACCACCTGACGCCTAAATGAGCATTAATTTGACCACACAACTCATTCCTATGAAGATACATTCAAACTCACAAAACGTGCTCAGCTCGGGCTGAAAATGCATTTAAAGCAATAAAAACTCAAATTGAGTGTCACGCCTAAACCAAAGGACTTATGCACACACTTCAACATGTATTTTGTTCAGGATGACCTCCTGAAGCCTAAATAAGCATTAATTTGACCACACAACTCATTCCTATGAAGATACATTCAAACTCACAAAACGTGCTCAGCTCGGGCTGAAAATGCATTTAAAGCAATAAAAATTCAAATTGAGTGTCACGCCTAAACCAAAGGACTTAGGCACACACTTCAACATGTATTTTGTTCAGGATGACCTCCTGAAGCCCATATGAGCATTAATTTGACTACACAACTCATTCCTATGAAGATACATTCAAACACACAAAACGTGCTCAGCTCGGGCTGAAAATGCATTTAAAGCAATAAAAACTCAAATTGAGTGTCACGCCTAAACCAAAGGACTTATGCACACACTTCAACATGTATTTAGTTCAGGATGACCACCTGAAGCCTAAATGAGCATTAATTTGACCACACAACTCATTCCTATGAAGATACATTCAAACTCACAAAACGTGCTCAGCTCGGGCTGAAAATGCATTTAAAGCAATAAAAACTCAAATTGAGTCTCACGCCTAAACCAAAGGACTTATGCACACACTTCAACATGTATTTTGTTCAGGATGACCTCCTGAAGCCCATATGAGCATTAATTTGACTACACAACTCATTCCTATGAAGATACATTTAAACTCACAAAACGTGCTCAGCTCGGGCTGAAAATGCATTTAAAGCAATAAAAACTCAAATTGAGTGTCACGCCTAAACCAAAGGACTTATACAAACACTTCAACATGTATTTTGTTCAGGATGACCTCCTGAAGCCTAAATGAGCAATAATTTGACCACACAACTCATTCCTATGAAGATACATTCAAACTCAAAAAACGTGCTCAGCTCGGGCTGAAAATGCATTTAAAGCAATAAAAACTCAAATTGAGTGTCACACCTAAACCAAAGGACTTATGCACACACTTCAACATGTATTTTGTTCAGGATGACCTCCCGAAGCCCATATGAGCATTAATTTGACCACACAACTAATTCCTATGAAGATACATTCAAACACACAAAACGTGCTCAGCTCGGGCTGAAAATGCATTTAAAGCAATAAAAACTCAAATTGAGTCTCACGCCTAAACCAAAGGACTTATGCACACACTTCAACATGTATTTTGTTCAGGATGACCTCCTGAAGCCCATATGAGCATTAATTTGACTACACAACTCATTCCTATGAAGATACATTCAAACTCACAAAACGTGCTCAGCTCGGGCTGAAAATGCATTTAAAGCAATAAAAACTCAAATTGAGTGTCACGCCTAAACCAAAGGACTTATACAAACACTTCAACATGTATTTTGTTCAGGATGACCTCCTGAAGCCTAAATGAGCAATAATTTGACCACACAACTCATTCCTATGAAGATACATTCAAACTCAAAAAACGTGCTCAGCTCGGGCTGAAAATGCATTTAAAGCAATAAAAACTCAAATTGAGTCTCACGCCTAAACCAAAGGACTTATGCACACACTTCAACATGTATTTTGTTCAGGATGACCTCCTGAAGCCCATATGAGCATTAATTTGACTACACAACTCATTCCTATGAAGATACATTCAAACTCACAAAACGTGCTCAGCTCGGGCTGAAAATGCATTTAAAGCAATAAAAACTCAAATTGAGTGTCACGCCTAAACCAAAGGACTTATACAAACACTTCAACATGTATTTTGTTCAGGATGACCTCCTGAAGCCTAAATGAGCAATAATTTGACCACACAACTCATTCCTATGAAGATACATTCAAAGTCAGGAAGCGCGCTTAGCTCGGGCTGAAAATGCATTTAATTTAAAGCAATAAAAACTCAAATTGAGTGTCACGCCTAAACCAAAGGACTCATGCACACACTTCAACATGTATTTTGTTCACGATGACCACCTGAAGCCTAAATGAGCATTAATTTGACCACACAACTCATTCCTATGAAGATACATTCAAACACACAAAACGTGCTCAGCTCGGCCTGAAAATGCATTTAAAGGAATAAAAACTCAAATTGAGTGTCACGCCTAAACCAAAGGACTTATGCACACACTTCAACATGTATTTTGTTCAGGATGACCACCTGACGCCTAAATGAGCATTAATTTGACCACACAACTCATTCCTATGAAGATACATTCAAACTCACAAAACGTGCTCAGCTCGGGCTGAAAATGCATTTAAAGCAATAAAAACTCAAATTGAGTGTCACGCCTAAACCAAAGGACTTATGCACACACTTCAACATGTATTTTGTTCAGGATGACCTCCTGAAGCCTAAATAAGCATTAATTTGACCACACAACTCATTCCTATGAAGATACATTCAAACTCACAAAACGTGCTCAGCTCGGGCTGAAAATGCATTTAAAGCAATAAAAACTCAAATTGAGTGTCACGCCTAAACCAAAGGACTTATGCACACACTTCAACATGTATTTTGTTCAGGATGACCTCCTGAAGCCCATATGAGCATTAATTTGACTACACAACTCATTCCTATGAAGATACATTCAAACTCACAAAACGTGCTCAGCTCGGGCTGAAAATGCATTTAAAGCAATAAAAACTCAAATTTAGTGTCACACCTAAACCAAAGGACTTATGCACACACTTCAACATGTATTTAGTTCAGGATGACATCCTGAAGCCCATATGAGCATTAATTTGTCTACACAACTCATTCCTATGAAGATACATTCAAACTCACAAAACGTTCTCAACTCGGGCTGAAAATGCATTTAAAGCAATAAAAACTCAAATTGAGTGTCACGCCTAAACCAAAGGACTTATGCACACACTTCAACATGTATTTTGTTCAGGATGACCTCCTGAAGCCTAAATGAGCATTAATTTGACCACACAACTCATTCCTATGAAGATACATTCAAACTCACAAAACGCGCTCAGCTCGGGCTGAAAATGCATTTAAAGCAATAAAAACTCAAATTGAGTGTCACACCTAAACCAAAGGACTTATGCACACACTTCAACATGTATTTTGTTCAGGATGACCACCTGAAGCCTAAATGAGCATTAATTTGACCACACAACTCATTCCTATGAAGATACATTCAAACTCACAAAACATGCTCAGCTCGGGCTGAAAATGCATTTAATGCAATAAAAACTCAAATTGAAAGTCACGCCTAAACCAAAGGACTTATGCACACACTTCAACATGTATTTTGTTCAGGATGACCACCTGAAGCCTAAATGAGCATTAATTTGACCACACAACTCATTCTATGAAGATACATTCAAACTCACAAAACGTGCTCAGCTCGGGCTGAAAATGCATTTAAAGCAATAAAAACTCAAATTGAGTGTCACGCCTAAACCAAAGGACTTATGCACACACTTCAACAAGTATTTTGTTCAGGATGACCTCCTGAAGCCTAAATGAGCAATAATTTGACCACACAACTCATTGCTATGAAGATACATTCAAACTCAAAAAACGTGCTCAGCTCGGGCTGAAAATGCATTTAAAGCAATAAAAACTCAAATTGAGTGTCACACCTAAACCAAAGGACTTATGCACACACTTCAACATGTATTTTGTTCAGGATGACCACCCGAAGCCTAAATGAGCATTAATTTGACCACACAACTCATTCCTATGAAGATACATTCAAACTCACAAAACGTGCTCAGCTCGGGCTGAAAATGCATTTAAAGCAATAAAAACTCAAATTGAGTGTCACGCCTAAACCAAAGGACTTATGCACACATTTCAACATGTATTTTGTTCAGGATGACCTCCTGAAGCCTAAATGAGCAATAATTTGACCACACAACTCATTCCTATGAAGATACATTCAAAGTCAGAAAGCGCGCTCAGCTCAGGCTGAAAATGCATTTAAAGCAATAAAAACTCAAATTGAGTGTCACGCCTAAACCAAAGGACTTATGCACACACTTCAACATGTATTTAGTTCAGGATGACCACCTGAAGCCTAAATGAGCATTAATTTGACCACACAACTCATTCCTATGAAGATACATTCAAACTCACAAAACGTGCTCAGCTCGGGCTGAAAATACATTTAAAGCAATAAAAACTCAAATTGAGTGTCACGCCCAAACCAAAGGACTAATGCACACACTTCAACATGTACTTAGTTCAGGATGACCACCTGAAGCCTAAATGAGCATTAATTTGACCACACAACTCATTCCTATGAAGATACATTCAAACTCACAAAACGTGCTCAGCTCGGGCTGAAAATGCATTTAAAGCAATAAAAACTCAAATTGAGTGTCACGCCTAAACCAAAGGACTTATGCACACACTTCAACATGTATTTTGTTCAGGATGACCTCCTGAAGCCCATATGAGCATTAATTTGACTACACAACTCATTCCTATGAAGATACATTCAAACTCACAAAACGTGCTCAGCTCGGGCTGAAAATGCATTTAAAGCAATAAAAACTCAAATTGAGTGTCACGCCTAAACCCAAGGAATTATGCACACACTTCAACATGTATTTAGTTCAGGATGACCACCTGAAGCCTAAATGAGCATTAATTTGACCACACAACTCATTCCTATGAAGATACATTCAAACTCACAAAACGTGCTCAGCTCGGGCTGAAAATGCATTTAAAGCAATAAAAACTCAAATTGAGTGTCACGCCTAAACCAAAGGACTTATGCACACACTTCAACATGTATTTTGTTCAGGATGACCACCTGAAGCCTAAATGAGCATTAATTTGACCACACAACTCATTCCTATGAAGATACATTCAAACTCACAAAACGTGCTCAGCTCGGCCTGAAAATGCATTTAAAGCAATAAAAACTCAAATTGAGTGTCACGCCTAAACCAAAGGACTTATGCACACACTTCAACATGTATTTTGTTCAGGATGACCACCTGATGCCTAAATGAGCATTAATTTGACCACACAACTCATTCCTATGAAGATACATTCAAACTCACAAAACGTGCTCAGCTCGGGCTGAAAATGCATTTAAAGCAATAAAAACTCAAATTGAGTGTCACGCCTAAACCAAAGGACTTATGCACACACTTCAACATGTATTTTGTTCAGGATGACCTCCTGAAGCCTAAAACAGTAATAATTTGACCACACAACTCATTCCTATGAAGATACATTCAAAGTCAGAAAGCGCACTCAGCTCGGGCTGAAAATGCATTTAATTTAAAGCAATAAAAACTCAAATTGAGTGTCACGCCTAAACCAAATGACTTATGCACACACTTCAACATGTATTTAGTTCAGGATGACCACCTGAAGCCTAAATGAGCATTAATTTGACCACACAACTCATTCCTATGAAGATACATTCAAACTCACAAAACGTGCTCAGCTCGGGCTGAAAATGCATTTAAAGCAATAAAAACTCAAATTGAGTGTCACACCTAAACCAAAGGACTTATGCACACACTTCAACATGTATTTTGTTCAGGATGACCTCCTGAAGCCCATATGAGCATTAATTTGACTACACAACTCATTCCTATGAAGATACATTCAAACTCACAAAACGTGCTCAGCTCGGGCTGAAAATGCATTTAAAGCAATAAAAACTCAAATTGAGTGTCACGCCTAAACCAAAGGACTTATGCACACACTTCAACATGTATTTTGTTCAGGATGACCTCCTGAAGCCTAAATGAGCATTAATTTGACCACACAACTCATTCCTATGAAGATACATTCAAACTCACAAAACGTGCTCAGCTCGGGCTGAAAATGCATTTAAAGCAATAAAAACTCAAATTGAGTGTCACGCCTAAACCAAAGGACTTATGCACAGACTTCAACATGTATTTTGTTCAGGATGACCTCCTGAAGCCTAAATCAGCAATAATTTGACCACACAACTCATTTCTATGAAGATACATTCAAAGTCAGAAAGCGCGCTCAGCTCGGGCTGAAAATGCATTTAATTTAAAGCAATAAAAACTCAAATTGAGTGTCACGCCTAAACCAAAGGACTTATGCACACACTTCAACATGTATTTTGTTCAGGATGACCTCCTGAAGCCTAAATGAGCAATAATTTGACCACACAACTCATTCCTATGAAGATACATCCATCCATTTTCCGAACCGCTTGATCCTTACTAGGGTCGCGGGGGGTGCTGGAGCCTATCCCAGCCGTCTTCGGGCAGTAGGCGGGGGACACCCTGAATCAGTTGCCAGCCAATCGCAGGGCACACGGAGACGAACAACCATCCACGCCCACACTCACACCTAGGGACAATTTTTGAGCGTCCAATCAGCCTGACATGCATGTTTTTTTTTTTTTTTTTTTGGAATGTGGGAGGAAACCGGAGCACCCGGAGAAAACCCACGCAGGCCCGGGGAGAACATGCAAACTCCACACAGGGAGGCCGGAGCTGGAATCGAACCCGGTACCTCTGCACTGTGAAGCCGACGTGCTAACCACTGGACTACCGGGCCGCCCATGAAGATACATTCAAAGTCAGAAAGCGCGCTCAGCTCAGGCTGAAAATGCATTTAAAGCAATAAAAACTCAAATTGAGTGTCACGCCCAAACCAAAGGACTAATGCACACACTTCAACATGTACTTAGTTCAGGATGACCACCTGAAGCCTAAATGAGCATTCATTTGACCACACAACTCATTCCTATGAAGATACATTCAAACTCACAAAACGTGCTCAGCTCGGGCTGAAAATGCATTTAAAGCAATAAAAACTCAAATTGAGTGTCACGCCTAAACCAAAGGACTTATGCACACACTTCAACATGTATTTTGTTCAGGATGACCTCCTGAAGCCCATATGAGCATTAATTTGACTACACAACTCATTCCTATGAAGATACATTCAAACTCACAAAACGTGCTCAGCTCGGGCTGAAAATGCATTTAAAGCAATAAAAACTCAAATTGAGTGTCACGCCTAAACCCAAGGAATTATGCACACACTTCAACATGTATTTAGTTCAGGATGACCACCTGAAGCCTAAATGAGCATTAATTTGACCACACAACTCATTCCTATGAAGATACATTCAAACTCACAAAACGTGCTCAGCTCGGGCTGAAAATGCATTTAAAGTAATAAAAACTCAAATTGAGTGTCACGCCTAAACCAAAGGACTTATGCACACACTTCAACATGTATTTTGTTCAGGATGACCACCTGAAGCCTAAATGAGCATTAATTTGACCACACAACTCATTCCTATGAAGATACATTCAAACTCACAAAACGTGCTCAGCTCGGCCTGAAAATGCATTTAAAGCAATAAAAACTCAAATTGAGTGTCACACCTAAACCAAAGGACTTATGCACACATTTCAACATGAATTTTGTTCAGGATGACCACCTGACGCCTAAATGAGCATTAATTTGACCACACAACTCATTCCTATGAAGATACATTCAAACTCACAAAACGTGCTCAGCTCGGGCTGAAAATGCATTTAAAGCAATAAAAACTCAAATTGAGTGTCACGCCTAAACCAAAGGACTTATGCACACACTTCAACATGTATTTTGTTCAGGATGACCTCCTGAAGCCTAAAACAGCAATAATTTGACCACACAACTCATTCCTATGAAGATACATTCAAAGTCAGAAAGCGCGCTCAGCTCGGGCTGAAAATGCATTTAATTTAAAGCAATAAAAACTCAAATTGAGTGTCACGCCTAAACCAAATGACTTATGCACACACTTCAACATGTATTTAGTTCAGGATGACCACCTGAAGCCTAAATGAGCATTAATTTGACCACACAACTCATTCCTATGAAGATACATTCAAACTCACAAAACGTGCTCAGCTCGGGCTGAAAATGCATTTAAAGCAATAAAAACTCAAATTGAGTGTCACACCTAAACCAAAGGACTTATGCACACACTTCAACATGTATTTTGTTCAGGATGACCTCCTGAAGCCCATATGAGCATTAATTTGACTACACAACTCATTCCTATGAAGATACATTCAAACTCACAAAACGTGCTCAGCTCGGGCTGAAAATGCATTTAAAGCAATAAAAACTCAAATTGAGTGTCACGCCTAAACCAAAGGACTTATGCACACACTTCAACATGTATTTTGTTCAGGATGACCTCCTGAAGCCTAAATAAGCATTAATTTGACCACACAACTCATTCCTATGAAGATACATTCAAACTCACAAAACGCGCTCAGCTCGGGCTGAAAATGCATTTAAAGCAATAAAAACTCAAATTTAGTGTCACACCTAAACCAAAGGACTTATGCACACACTTCAACATGTATTTAGTTCAGGATGACATCCTGAAGCCCATATGAGCATTAATTTGACTACACAACTCATTCCTATGAAGATACATTCAAACTCACAAAACGTGCTCAACTCGGGCTGAAAATGCATTTAAAGCAATAAAAACTCAAATTGAGTGTCACGCCTAAACCAAAGGACTTATGCACACACTTCAACATGTATTTTGTTCAGGATGACCTCCTGAAGCCCATATGAGCATTAATTTGACTACACAACTCATTCCTATGAAGATACATTCAAACTCACAAAACGGGCTCAGCTCGGGCTGAAAATGCATTTAAAGCAATAAAAACTCAAATTGAGTGTCACGCCTAAACCAAAGGACTTATGCACACACTTCAACATGTATTTTGTTCAGGATGACCACCTGACGCCTAAATGAGCATTAATTTGACCACACAACTCATTCCTATGAAGATACATTCAAAGTCAGAAAGCGCGCTCAGCTCGGGCTGAAAATGCATTTAATTTAAAGCAATAAAAACTCAAATTGAGTGTCACGCCTAAACCAAAGGACTTATGCACACACTTCAACATGTAATTTGTTCAGGATGACCACCTGAAGCCTAAATGAGCATTAATTTGACCACACAACTCATTCCTATGAAGATACATTCAAACTCACAAAACTTGCTCAACTCGGGCTGAAAATGCATTTAAAGCAATAAAAACTCAAATTGAGTGTCACGCCTAAACCAAAGGACTTATGCACACACTTCAACATGTATTTTGTTCAGGATGACCTCCTGAAGCCCATATGAGCATTAATTTCACCACACAACTCATTCCTATGAAGATACATTCAAACACACAAAACGTGCTCAGCTCGGCCTGAAAATGCATTTAAAGCAATAAAAACTCAAATTGAGTGTCACGCCTAAACAAAAGGACTTATGCACACACTTCAACATGTATTTTGTTCAGGATGACCACCTGACGCCTAAATAAGCATTAATTTGACCACACAACTCATTCCTATGAAGATACATTCAAACTCACAAAACGTGCTCAGCTCGGGCTGAAAATGCATTTAAAGCAATAAAACCTCAAATTGAGTGTCACGCCTAAACCAAAGGACTTATGCACACACTTCAACATGTATTTTGTTCAGGATGACCTCCTGAAGCCTAAATCAGCAATAATTTGACCACACAACTCATTCCTATGAAGATACATTCAAAGTCAGAAAGCGCGCTCAGCTCGGGCTGAAATTTAATTTAAAGCAATAAAAACTCAAATTGAGTGTCACGCCTAAACCAAAGGACTTATGCACACACTTCAACATGTATTTAGTTCAGGATGACCACCTGAAGCCTAAATGAGCATTAATTTGACCACACAACTCATTCCTATGAAGATACATTCAAACTCACAAAACGTGCTCAGCTCGGGCTGAAAATGCATTTAAAGCAATAAAAACTCAAATTGAGTGTCACACCTAAACCAAAGGACTTATGCACACACTTCAACATGTATTTTGTTCAGGATGACCCCCTGAAGCCCATATGAGCATTAATTTGACTACACAACTCATTCCTATGAAGATACATTCAAACTCACAAAACGTGCTCAGCTCGGGCTGAAAATGCATTTAAAGCAATAAAAACTCAAATTGAGTGTCACGCCTAAACCAAAGGACTTATGCACACACTTCAACATGTATTTTGTTCAGGATGACCTCCTGAAGCCTAAATGAGCAATAATTTGACCAAACAACTCATTCCTATGAAGATACATTCAAAGTCAGAAAGCGCGCTCAGCTCAGGCTGAAAATGCATTTAAAGCAATAAAAACTCAAATTGAGTGTCACGCCTAAACCAAAGGACTTATGCACACACTTCAACATGTATTTACTTCAGGATGACCACCTGAAGCCTAAATGAGCATTAATTTGACCACACAACTCATTCCTATGAAGATACATTCAAACTCACAAAACGTGCTCAGCTCGGGCTGAAAATACATTTAAAGCAATAAAAACTCAAATTGAGTGTCACACCCAAACCAAAGGACTAATGCACACACTTCAACATGTACTTAGTTCAGGATGACCACCTGAAGCCTAAATGAGCATTAATTTGACCACACAACTCATTCCTATGAAGATACATTCAAACTCACAAAACGTGCTCAGCTCGGGCTGAAAATGCATTTAAAGCAATAAAAACTCAAATTGAGTGTCACGCCTAAACCAAAGGACTTATGCACACACTTCAACATGTATTTTGTTCAGGATGACCTCCTGAAGCCCATATGAGCATTAATTTGACTACACGACTCATTCCTATGAAGATACATTCAAACTCACAAAACGTGCTCAGCTCGGGCTGAAAATGCATTTAAAGCAATAAAAACTCAAATTGAGTGTCACGCCTAAACCCAAGGAATTATGCACACACTTCAACATGTATTTAGTTCAGGATGACCACCTGAAGCCTAAATGAGCATTAATTTGACCACACAACTCATTCCTATGAAGATACATTCAAACTCACAAAACGTGCTCAGCTCGGACTGAAAATGCATTTAATTTAAAGCAATAAAAACTCAAATTGAGTGTCACGCCTAAACCAAAGGACTTATGCACACACTTCAACATGTATTTTGTTCAGGATGACCACCTGAAGCCTAAATGAGCATTAATTTGACCACACAACTCATTCCTATGAAGATACATTCAAACTCACAAAACGTGCTCAGCTCGGCCTGAAAATGCATTTAAAGCAATAAAAACTCAAATTGAGTGTCACGCCTAAACCAAAGGACTTATGCACACATTTCAACATGTATTTTGTTCAGGATGACCACCTGACGCCTAAATGAGCATTAATTTGACCACACAACTCATTCCTATGAAGATACATTCAAACTCACAAAACGTGCTCAGCTCGGGCTGAAAATGCATTTAAAGCAATAAAAACTCAAATTGAGTGTCACGCCTAAACCAAAGGACTTATGCACACACTTCAACATGTATTTTGTTCAGGATGACCTCCTGAAGCCTAAAACAGCAATAATTTGACCACACAACTCATTCCTATGAAGATACATTCAAAGTCAGAAAGCGCGCTCAGCTCGGGCTGAAAATGCATTTAAAGCAATAAAAACTCAAATTGAGTGTCACGCCTAAACCAAAGGACTTATGCACACACTTCAACATGTATTTTGTTCAGGATGACCTCCTGAAGCCTAAATGAGCAATAATTTGACCAAACAACTCATTCCTATGAAGATACATTCAAAGTCAGAAAGCGCGCTCAGCTCAGGCTGAAAATGCATTTAAAGCAATAAAAACTCAAATTGAGTGTCACGCCTAAACCAAAGGACTTATGCACACACTTCAACATGTATTTACTTCAGGATGACCACCTGAAGCCTAAATGAGCATTAATTTGACCACACAACTCATTCCTATGAAGATACATTAAAAGTCAGAAAGCGCGCTCAGCTCGGGCTGAAAATGCATTTAATTTAAAGCAATAAAAACTCAAATTGAGTGTCACGCCTAAACCAAAGGACTTATGCACACACTTCAACATGTATTTAGTTCAGGATGACCACCTGAAGCCTAAATGAGCATTAATTTGACCACACAACTCATTCCTATGAAGATACATTCAAACTCACAAAACGTGCTCAGCTCGGGCTGAAAATGCATTTAAAGCAATAAAAACTCAAATTGAGTGTCACGCCTAAACCAAAGGACTTATGCACACACTTCAACATGTATTTTGTTCAGGATGACCTCCTGAAGCCCATATGAGCATTAATTTGACCACACAACTCATTCCTATGAAGATACATTCAAACTCACAAAACGTGCTCAGCTCGGGCTGAAAATGCATTTAAAGCAATAAAAACTCAAATTGAGTGTCACGCCTAAACCAAAGGACTTATGCACACACTTCAACATGTATTTTGTTCAGGATGACCTCCTGAAGCCTAAATGAGCAATAATTTGACCACACAACTCATTCCTATGAAGATACATTCAAACTCAAAAAACGTGCTCAGCTCTGGCTGAAAATGCATTTAAAGCAATAAAAACTCAAATTGAGTGTCACACCTAAACCAAAGGACTTATGCACACACTTCAACATGTATTTTGTTCAGGGTGACCTCCTAAAGCCCATATGAGCATTAATTTGACCACACAACTCATTCCTATGAAGATACATCCAAACTCACAAAACGTGCTCAGCTCGGGCTGAAAATGCATTTAAAGCAATAAAAACTCAAATTGAGTGTCACGCCTAAACCAAAGGACTTATGCACACACTTCAACATGTATTTTGTTCAGGATGACCACCTGAAGCCTAAATGAGCATTAATTTGACCACACAACTCATTCCTATGAAGATACATTCAAAGTCATAAAGCGCGCTCAGCTCGGGCTGAAAATGCATTAAAAGCAATAAAAACTCAAATTGAGTGTCACGCCTAAACCAAAGGACTTATGCACACACTTCAATATGTATTTTGTTCAGGATGACCTTCTGAAGCCTAAATGAGCATTAATTTGACCACACACTCATTCCTATGAAGATACATTCAAACTCAGAAAACGCCCTCAGTTCGGCCTGAAAATGCATTTCGCAATAAAAACTCAAATTGAGTGTCACGCCTAAACCAAAGGGCTTATGCACACACTTCAACATATATTTAGTTCAGGATGTCCTCCTGAAGCCTAAATGAGCATTAATTTGACTACACAACTCATTCCTATGAAGATACATTCAAAGTCAGAAAGCGCGCTCAGCTCGGGCTGAAAATGCATTTAAAGCAATAAAAACTCAAATTGAGTGTCACGCCTAAACCAAAGGACTTATGCACACACTTCAACATGTATTTAGTTCAGGATGACCACCTGAAGCCTAAATGAGCATTAATTTGACCACACAACTCATTTCTATGAAGATACATTCAAACTCACAAAACGTGCTCAGTTCGGGCTGAAAATGCATTTAAAGCAAAAAAAAACTCAAATTGAGTGTCACGCCTAAACAAAAGGACTTATTCACACACTTCAACATGTATTTTGTTCAGGATGACCTCCTGAAGCCTAAATAAGCATTAATTTGACCACACATCTCATTCCTATTAAGATACATTCAAAGTCAGAAAGCGCGCTCAGCTCGGGGTGAAAATGCATTTAAAGCAATAAAAACTCAAATTGAGTGTCACGCCTAAACCAAAGGACTTATGCACACACTTCAACATGTATTTAGTTCAGGATGACCTCCTGAAGCCCATATGAGCATTAATTTGACCACACAACTCATTCCTATGAAGATACATTCAAACTCTCAAAACGTGCTCAGCTCGGGCTGAAAATGCATTTAAAGCAATAAAAAAATCAAATTGAGTGTCACGCCTAAACCAAAGGACTTATGCACACACTTCAACATGTATTTTGTTCAGGATAACCTCCTGAAGCCTAAATCAGCAATAATTTGACCACACAACTCATTCCTATGAAGATACATTCAAACTCACAAAACGTGCTCAGCTCGGGCTGAAAATGCATTTAAAGCAATAAAAACTCAAATTGAGTGTCACGCCTAAACCAAAGGACTTATGCACACACTTCAACATGTATTTTGTTCAGGATGACCTCCTGAAGCCTAAATGAGGATTAATTTGACTACACAACTCATTCCTATGAAGATACATTCAAAGTCAGAAAGCGCGCTCAGCTCGGGCTGAAAATGCATTTAAAGCAATAAAAACTCAAATTGAGTGTCACGCCTAAACCAAAGGACTTATGCACACACTTCAACATGTATTTAGTTCAGGATGACCACCTGAAGCCTAAATGAGCATTAATTTGACCACACAACTCATTCCTATGAAGATACATTCAAACTCACAAAACGTGCTCAGTTCGGGCTGAAAATGCATTTAAAGCAAAAAAAAACTCAAATTGAGTGTCACGCCTAAACAAAAGGACTTATGCACACACTTCAACATGTATTTTGTTCAGGATGACCTCCTGAAGCCTAAATAAGCATTAATTTGACCACACATCTCATTCCTATTAAGATACATTCAAAGTCAGAAAGCGCGCTCAGCTCGGGGTGAAAATGCATTTAAAGCAATAAAAACTCAAATTGAGTGTCACGCCTAAACCAAAGGACTTATGCACACACTTCAACATGTATTTAGTTCAGGATGACCTCCTGAAGCCCATATGAGCATTAATTTGACCACACAACTCATTCCTATGAAGATACATTCAATCTCTCAAAACGTGCTCAGCTCGGGCTGAAAATGCATTTAAAGCAATAAAAACTCAAATTGAGTGTCACGCCTAAACAAAAGGACTTATGCACACACTTCAACATGTATTTTGTTCAGGATGACCTCCTGAAGCCTAAATAAGCATTAATTTGACCACACAACTCATTCCTATGAAGATACATTCAAACTCACAAAACGCGCTCAGCTCGGGCTGAAAATGCATTTAAAGCAATAAAAAAATCAAATTGAGTGTCACGCCTAAACCAAAGGACTTATGCACACACTTCAACATGTATTTTGTTCAGGATAACCTCCTGAAGCCTAAATCAGCAATAATTTGACCACACAACTCATTCCTATGAAGATACATTCAAAGTCAGAAAGCGCGCTCAGCTCGGGCTGAAAATGCATTTAAAGCAATAAAAACTCAAATTGAGTGTCACACCTAAACCAAACGACTTATGCACACACTTTAACATGTATTTAGTTCCGGATGACCACCTGAACCCTAAATGAGCATTAATTTGACCACACAACTCATTCCTATAAAGATACATTCAAACTCACAAAACGTGCTCAACTCGGCCTGAAAATGCATTTAAAGCAATAAAAACTCAAATTGAGTGTCACGCCTAAACCAAAGGACTTATGCACACACTTCAACATGTATTTTGTTCAGGATGACCTCCTGAAGCCCATATGAGCATTAATTTGACGACACAACTCATTCCTATGAAGATACATTCAAACTCACAAAACGTGCTCAGCTCGGGCTGAAAATGCATTTAAAGCAATAAAAACTCAAATTGAGTGTCACGCCTAAACCAAAGGACTTATGCGCACACTTCAACATGTATTTTGTTCAGGATGACCACCTGACGCCTAAATGAGCATTAATTTGACCACACAACTCATTCCTATGAAGATACATTCAAACTCACAAAACATGCTCAACTCGGGCTGAAAATGCATTTAAAGCAATAAAAACTCAAATTGAGTGTCACGCCTAAACCAAAGGACTTATGCTCACACTTTAACATGTATTTAGTTCAGGATGACCACCTGAAGCCTAAATGAGCATTAATTTGACTACACAACTCATTCCTATGAAGATACATTCAAACTCACAAAACGTGCTCAGCTCGGGCTGAAAATGCATTTAAAGCAATAAAACCTCAAATTGAGTGTCACACCTAAACCAAAGGACTTATGCACACACTTCAACATGTATTTTGTTCAGGATGACCTCCTGAAGCCCATATGAGCATTAATTTGACTACACAACTCATTCCTATAAAGATACATTCAAACTCACAAAACGTGCTCAGCTCGGGCTGAAAATGCATTTAAAGCAATAAAAACTCAAATTGAGTGTCACGCCTAAACCAAAGGACTTATGCACACACTTCAACATGTATTTAGTTCAGGATGACCACCTGAAGCCTAAATGAGCATTAATTTGACCACACAACTCATTCCTATGAAGATACATTCAAACTCACAAAACGTGCTCAACTCGGGCTGAAAATGCATTTTAAGCAATAAAAACTCAAATTGAGTGTCACGCCTAAACCAAAGGACTTATGCACACACTTCAACATGTATTTTGTTCAGGATGACCTCCTGAAGCCCATATGAGCATTAATTTGACTACACAACTCATTCCTATGAAGATACATTCAAACTCACAAAACGTGCTCAGCTCGGGCTGAAAATGCATTTAAAGCAATAAAAACTCAAATTGAGTGTCACGCCTAAACCAAAGGACTTATGCACACACTTCAACATGTATTTTTTTCAGGATGACCACCTGACGCCTAAATGAGCATTAATTTGACCACACAACTCATTCCTATGAAGATACATTCAAACTCACAAAACGTGCTCAACTCGGGCTGAAAATGCATTTAAAGCAATAAAAACTCAAATTGAGTGTCACGCCTAAACCAAAGGACTTATGCTCACACTTCAACATGTATTTAGTTCAGGATGACCACCTGAAGCCTAAATGAGCATTAATTTGACTACACAACTCATTCCTATGAAGATACATTGAAACTCACAAAACGTGCTCAGCTCGGGCTGAAAATGCATTTAAAGCAATAAAAACTCAAATTGAGTGTCACACCTAAACCAAAGGACTTATGCACACACTTCAACATGTATTTTGTTCAGGATGACCTCCTGAAGCCCATATGAGCATTAATTTGACTACACAACTCATTCCTATAAAGATACATTCAAACTCACAAAACGTGCTCAGCTCGGGCTGAAAATGCATTTAAAGCAATAAAAACTCAAATTGAGTGTCACACCTAAACCAAAGGACTTATGCACACACTTCAACATGTATTTAGTTCAGGATGACCACCTGAAGCCTAAATGAGCATTAATTTGACCACACAACTCATTCCTATGAAGATACATTCAAACTCACAAAACGCGCTCAGCTCGGGCTGAAAATGCATTTAAAGCAATAAAAACTCAAATTTAGTGTCACACCTAAACCAAAGGACTTATGCACACACTTCAACATGTATTTAGTTCAGGATGACATCCTGAAGCCCATATGAGCATTAATTTGACTACACAACTCATTCCTATGAAGATACATTCAAAGTCAGGAAGCGCGCTCAGCTCGGGCTGAAAATGCATTTAATTTCAAGCAATAAAAACTCAAATTGAGTGTCACGCCTAAACCAAAGGACTCATGCACACACTTCAACATGTATTTTGTTCACGATGACCACCTGAAGCCTAAATGAGCATTAATTTGACCACACAACTCATTCCTATGAAGATACATTCAAACACACAAAACGTGCTCAGCTCGGCCTGAAAATGCATTTAAAGGAATAAAAACTCAAATTGAGTGTCACGCCTAAACCAAAGGACTTATGCACACACTTCAACATGTATTTTGTTCAGGATGACCACCTGACGCCTAAATGAGCATTAATTTGACCACACAACTCATTCCTATGAAGATACATTCAAACTCACAAAACGTGCTCAGCTCGGGCTGAAAATGCTTTTAAAGCAATAAAAACTCAAATTGAGTGTCACGCCTAAACCAAAGGACTTATGCTCACACTTTAACATGTATTTAGTTCAGGATGACCACCTGAAGCCTAAATGAGCATTAATTTGACTACACAACTCATTCCTATGAAGATACATTCAAACTCACAAAACGTGCTCAGCTCGGGCTGAAAATGCATTTAAAGCAATAAAACCTCAAATTGAGTGTCACACCTAAACCAAAGGACTTATGCACACACTTCAACATGTATTTTGTTCAGGATGACCTCCTGAAGCCCATATGAGCATTAATTTGACTACACAACTCATTCCTATAAAGATACATTCAAACTCACAAAACGTGCTCAGCTCGGGCTGAAAATGCATTTAAAGCAATAAAAACTCAAATTGAGTGTCACGCCTAAACCAAAGGACTTATGCACACACTTCAACATGTATTTAGTTCAGGATGACCACCTGAAGCCTAAATGAGCATTAATTTGACCACACAACTCATTCCTATGAAGATACATTCAAACTCACAAAACGTGCTCAACTCGGGCTGAAAATGCATTTTAAGCAATAAAAACTCAAATTGAGTGTCACGCCTAAACCAAAGGACTTATGCACACACTTCAACATGTATTTTGTTCAGGATGACCTCCTGAAGCCCATATGAGCATTAATTTGACTACACAACTCATTCCTATGAAGATACATTCAAACTCACAAAACGTGCTCAGCTCGGGCTGAAAATGCATTTAAAGCAATAAAAACTCAAATTGAGTGTCACGCCTAAACCAAAGGACTTATGCACACACTTCAACATGTATTTTTTTCAGGATGACCACCTGACGCCTAAATGAGCATTAATTTGACCACACAACTCATTCCTATGAAGATACATTCAAACTCACAAAACGTGCTCAACTCGGGCTGAAAATGCATTTAAAGCAATAAAAACTCAAATTGAGTGTCACGCCTAAACCAAAGGACTTATGCTCACACTTCAACATGTATTTAGTTCAGGATGACCACCTGAAGCCTAAATGAGCATTAATTTGACTACACAACTCATTCCTATGAAGATACATTGAAACTCACAAAACGTGCTCAGCTCGGGCTGAAAATGCATTTAAAGCAATAAAAACTCAAATTGAGTGTCACACCTAAACCAAAGGACTTATGCACACACTTCAACATGTATTTTGTTCAGGATGACCTCCTGAAGCCCATATGAGCATTAATTTGACTACACAACTCATTCCTATAAAGATACATTCAAACTCACAAAACGTGCTCAGCTCGGGCTGAAAATGCATTTAAAGCAATAAAAACTCAAATTGAGTGTCACGCCTAAACCAAAGGACTTATGCTCACACTTTAACATGTATTTAGTTCAGGATGACCACCTGAAGCCTAAATGAGCATTAATTTGACTACACAACTCATTCCTATGAAGATACATTCAAACTCACAAAACGTGCTCAGCTCGGGCTGAAAATGCATTTAAAGCAATAAAACCTCAAATTGAGTGTCACACCTAAACCAAAGGACTTATGCACACACTTCAACATGTATTTTGTTCAGGATGACCTCCTGAAGCCCATATGAGCATTAATTTGACTACACAACTCATTCCTATAAAGATACATTCAAACTCACAAAACGTGCTCAGCTCGGGCTGAAAATGCATTTAAAGCAATAAAAACTCAAATTGAGTGTCACGCCTAAACCAAAGGACTTATGCACACACTTCAACATGTATTTAGTTCAGGATGACCACCTGAAGCCTAAATGAGCATTAATTTGACCACACAACTCATTCCTATGAAGATACATTCAAACTCACAAAACGTGCTCAACTCGGGCTGAAAATGCATTTTAAGCAATAAAAACTCAAATTGAGTGTCACGCCTAAACCAAAGGACTTATGCACACACTTCAACATGTATTTTGTTCAGGATGACCTCCTGACGCCTAAATGAGCATTAATTTGACCACACAACTCATTCCTATGAAGATACATTCAAACTCACAAAACGTGCTCAACTCGGGCTGAAAATGCATTTAAAGCAATAAAAACTCAAATTGAGTGTCACGCCTAAACCAAAGGACTTATGCTCACACTTCAACATGTATTTTGTTCAGGATGACCTCCTGAAGCCCATATGAGCATTAATTTGACTACACAACTCATTCCTATAAAGATACATTCAAACTCACAAAACGTGCTCAGCTCGGGCTGAAAATGCATTTAAAGCAATAAAAACTCAAATTGAGTGTCACACCTAAACCAAAGGACTTATGCACACACTTCAACATGTATTTAGTTCAGGATGACCACCTGAAGCCTAAATGAGCATTAATTTGACCACACAACTCATTCCTATGAAGATACATTCAAACTCACAAAACGCGCTCAGCTCGGGCTGAAAATGCATTTAAAGCAATAAAAACTCAAATTTAGTGTCACACCTAAACCAAAGGACTTATGCACACACTTCAACATGTATTTAGTTCAGGATGACATCCTGAAGCCCATATGAGCATTAATTTGACTACACAACTCATTCCTATGAAGATACATTCAAAGTCAGGAAGCGCGCTCAGCTCGGGCTGAAAATGCATTTAATTTCAAGCAATAAAAACTCAAATTGAGTGTCACGCCTAAACCAAAGGACTCATGCACACACTTCAACATGTATTTTGTTCACGATGACCACCTGAAGCCTAAATGAGCATTAATTTGACCACACAACTCATTCCTATGAAGATACATTCAAACACACAAAACGTGCTCAGCTCGGCCTGAAAATGCATTTAAAGGAATAAAAACTCAAATTGAGTGTCACGCCTAAACCAAAGGACTTATGCACACACTTCAACATGTATTTTGTTCAGGATGACCACCTGACGCCTAAATGAGCATTAATTTGACCACACAACTCATTCCTATGAAGATACATTCAAACTCACAAAACGTGCTCAGCTCGGGCTGAAAATGCTTTTAAAGCAATAAAAACTCAAATTGAGTGTCACGCCTAAACCAAAGGACTTATGCACACACTTCAACATGTATTTTGTTCAGGATGACCTCCTGAAGCCTAAATCAGCAATAATTTGACCACACAACTCATTCCTATGAAGATACATTCAAAGTCAGAAAGCGCGCTCAGCTCGGGCTGAAAATGCATTTAATTTAAAGCAATAAAAACTCAAATTGAGTGTCACGCCTAAACCAAAGGACGTATGCACACACTTCAACATGTATTTAGTTCAGGATGACCACCTGAAGCCTAAATGAGCATTAATTTGACCACACAACTCATTCCTATGAAGATACATTCAAACTCACAAAACGTGCTCAGCTTGGGCTGAAAATGCATTTAAAGCAATAAAAACTCAAATTGAGTGTCACACCTAAACCAAGGGACTTATGCACACACTTCAACATGTATTTTGTTCAGGATGACCTCCTGAAGCCCATATGCGCATTAATTTGACTACACAACTCATTCCTATGAAGATACATTCAAACTCACAAAACGTGCTCAGCTCGGGCTGAAAATGCATTTAAAGCAATAAAAACTCAAATTGAGTGTCACGCCTAAACCAAAGGACTTATGCACACACTTCAACATGTATTTAGTTCAGGATGACCACCTGAAGCCTAAAGGAGCATTAATTTGACCACACAACTCATTCTATGAAGATACATTCAAACTCACAAAACGTGCTCAGCTCGGGCTGAAAATGCATTTAAAGCAATAAAAACTCAAATTGAGTGTCACGCCTAAACCAAAGGACTTATGCACACACTTCAACATGTATTTTGTTCAGGATGACCACCTGACGCCTAAATGAGCATTAATTTGACCACACAACTCATTCCTATGAAGATACATTCAAACTCACAAAACGTGCTCAGCTCGGGCTGAAAATGCTTTTAAAGCAATAAAAACTCAAATTGAGTGTCACGCCTAAACCAAAGGCTTTATGCACACACTTCAACATGTATTTTGTTCAGGATGACCTCCTGAAGCCTAAATCAGCAATAATTTGACCACACAACTCATTCCTATGAAGATACATTCAAACTCACAAAACGCGCTCAGCTCGGGCTGAAAATGCATTTAAAGCAATAAAAACTCAAATTTAGTGTCACGCCTAAACTAAAGGACGTATGCACACACTTCAACATGTATTTAGTTCAGGATGACCACCTGAAGCCTAAATGAGCATTAATTTGACCACACAACTCATTCCTATGAAGATACATTCAAACTCACAAAACGTGCTCAGCTTGGGCTGAAAATGCATTTAAAGCAATAAAAACTCAAATTGAGTGTCACACCTAAACCAAGGGACTTATGCACACACTTCAACATGTATTTTGTTCAGGATGACCTCCTGAAGCCTAAATCAGCAATAATTTGACCACACAACTCATTCCTATGAAGATACATTCAAACTCACAAAACGCGCTCAGCTCGGGCTGAAAATGCATTTAAAGCAATAAAAACTCAAATTTAGTGTCACGCCTAAACTAAAGGACGTATGCACACACTTCAACATGTATTTAGTTCAGGATGACCACCTGAAGCCTAAATGAGCATTAATTTGACCACACAACTCATTCCTATGAAGATACATTCAAACTCACAAAACGTGCTCAGCTTGGGCTGAAAATGCATTTAAAGCAATAAAAACTCAAATTGAGTGTCACGCCTAAACCAAGGGACTTATGCACACACTTCAACATGTATTTTGTTCAGGATGACCTCCTGAAGCCCATATGAGCATTAATTTGACTACACAACTCATTCCTATGAAGATACATTCAAACTCACAAAACGTGCTCAGCTCGGGCTGAAAATGCATTTAAAGCAATAAAAACTCAAATTGAGTGTCACGCCTAAACCAAAGGACTTATGCACACACTTCAACATGTATTTAGTTCAGGATGACCACCTGAAGCCTAAAGGAGCATTAATTTGACCACACAACTCATTCTATGAAGATACATTCAAACTCACAAAACGTGCTCAGCTCGGGCTGAAAATGCATTTAAAGCAATAAAAACTCAAATTGAGTGTCACGCCTAAACCAAAGGACTTATGCACACACTTCAACATGTATTTTGTTCAGGATGACCACCTGACGCCTAAATGAGCATTAATTTGACCACACAACTCATTCCTATGAAGATACATTCAAACTCACAAAACGTGCTCAGCTCGGGCTGAAAATGCTTTTAAAGCAATAAAAACTCAAATTGAGTGTCACGCCTAAACCAAAGGCTTTATGCACACACTTCAACATGTATTTTGTTCAGGATGACCTCCTGAAGCCTAAATCAGCAATAATTTGACCACACAACTCATTCCTATGAAGATACATTCAAACTCACAAAACGCGCTCAGCTCGGGCTGAAAATGCATTTAAAGCAATAAAAACTCAAATTTAGTGTCACGCCTAAACTAAAGGACGTATGCACACACTTCAACATGTATTTAGTTCAGGATGACCACCTGAAGCCTAAATGAGCATTAATTTGACCACACAACTCATTCCTATGAAGATACATTCAAACTCACAAAACGTGCTCAGCTTGGGCTGAAAATGCATTTAAAGCAATAAAAACTCAAATTGAGTGTCACACCTAAACCAAGGGACTTATGCACACACTTCAACATGTATTTTGTTCAGGATGACCTCCTGAAGCCCATATGAGCATTAATTTGACTACACAACTCATTCCTATGAAGATACATTCAAACTCACAAAACGTGCTCAGCTCGGGCTGAAAATGCATTTAAAGCAATAAAAACTCAAATTGAGTGTCACGCCTAAACCAAAGGACTTATGCACACACTTCAACATGTATTTAGTTCAGGATGACCACCTGAAGCCTAAAGGAGCATTAATTTGACCACACAACTCATTCTATGAAGATACATTCAAACTCACAAAACGTGCTCAGCTCGGGCTGAAAATGCATTTAAAGCAATAAAAACTCAAATTGAGTGTCACGCCTAAACCAAAGGACTTATGCACACACTTCAACATGTATTTTGTTCAGGATGACCACCTGAAGCCTAAATGAGCATTAATTTGACCACACAACTCATTCCTATGAAGATACATTCAAACTCACAAAACGTGCTCAACTCGGGCTGAAAATGCATTTAAAGCAATAAAAACTCAAATTGAGTGTCACGCCTAAACCAAAGGACTTATGCACACACTTCAACATGTATTTAGTTCAGGATGACCACCTGAAGCCTAAATGAGCATTAATTTGACCACACAACTCATTCCTATGAAGATACATTCAAACTCACAAAACGTGCTCAACTCGGGCTGAAAATGCATTTAAAGCAATAAAAGCTCAAATTGAGTGTCACACCTAAACCAAAGGACTTATGCACACACTTCAACATGTATTTTGTTCAGGATGACCTCCTGAAGCCTAAATGAGCATTAATTTGACCACACAACTCATTCCTATGAAGATACATTCAAACTCACAAAACGTGCTCAGCTCGGGCTGAAAATGCATTTAAAGCAATAAAAACTCAAATTGAGTGTCACACCTAAACCAAAGGACTTATGCACACACTTCAACATGTATTTAGTTCAGGATGACCACCTGAAGCCTAAATGAGCATTAATTTGACCACACAACTCATTCCTATGAAGATACATTCAAACTCACAAAACATGCTCAGCTCGGGCTGAAAATGCATTTAAAGCAATAAAAACTCAAATTGAATGTCACGCCTAAACCAAAGGACTTATGCACACACTTCAACATGTACTTAGTTCAGGATGTCCTCCTGAAGCCTAAATGAGCATTAATTTGACCACACAACTCATTCCTATGAAGATACATTCAAACTCACAAAACGTGCTCAGCTCGGGCTGAAAATGCATTTAAAGCAATAAAAACTCAAATTGAGTCTCACGCCTAAACCAAAGGACTTATGCACACACTTCAACATGTATTTTGTTCAGGATGACCTCCTGAAGCCCATATGAGCATTAATTTGACTACACAACTCATTCCTATGAAGATACATTCAAACTCATAAAACGTGCTCAGCTCGGGCTGAAAATGCATTTAAAGCAATAAAAACTCAAATTGAGTGTCACGCCTAAACCAAAGGACTTATCCACACACTTCAACATGTATTTTGTTCAGGATGACCTCCTGAAGCCCATATGAGCATTAATTTGACTACACAACTCATTCCTATGAAGATACATTCAAACTCACAAAGCGCGCTCAGCTCGGGCTGAAAATGCATTTAAAGCAATAAAAACTCAAATTGAGTGTCACGCCTAAACCAAAGGAATTATGCACACACTTCAACATGTATTTAGTTCAGGATGACCACCTGAAGCCTAAATGAGCATTAATTTGACCACACAACTCATTCCTATGAAGATACATTCAAACTCACAAAACGTGCTCAGCTTGGGCTGAAAATGCATTTAAAGCAATAAAAACTCAAATTGAGTGTCACGCCTAAACCAAGGGACTTATGCACACACTTCAACATGTATTTTGTTCAGGATGACCTCCTGAAGCCCATATGAGCATTAATTTGACTACACAACTCATTCCTATGAAGATACATTCAAACTCACAAAACGTGCTCAGCTCGGGCTGAAAATGCATTTAAAGCAATAAAAACTCAAATTGAGTGTCAAGCCTAAACCAAAGGACTTATGCACACACTTCAACATGTATTTAGTTCAGGATGACCACCTGAAGCCTAAATGAGCATTCATTTGACCACACAACTCATTCCTATGAAGATACATTCAAACTCACAAAACGTGCTCAGCTCGGGCTGAAAATGCATTTAAAGCAATAAAAACTCAAACTGAGTCTCACGCCTAAACCAAAGGACTTATGCACACACTTCAACATGTATTTTGTTCAGGATGACCTCCTGAAGCCCATATGAGCATTAATTTGACTACACAACTCATTCCTATGAAGATACATTCAAACTCATAAAACGTGCTCAGCTCGGGCTGAAAATGCATTTAAAGCAATAAAAACTCAAATTGAGTGTCACGCCTAAACCAAAGGACTTATGCACACACTTCAACATGTATTTTGTTCAGGATGACCTCCTGAAGCCCATATGAGCATTAATTTGACTACACAACTCATTCCTATGAAGATACATTCAAACTTACAAAGCGCGCTCAGCTCGGGCTGAAAATGCATTTAAAGCAATAAAAACTCAAATTGAGTGTCACGCCTAAACCAAAGGAATTATGCACACACTTCAACATGTATTTAGTTCAGGATGACCACCTGAAGCCTAAATGAGCATTAATTTGACCACACAACTCATTCCTATGAAGATACATTCAAACTCACAAAACGTGCTCAGCTCGGGCTGAAAATGCATTTAAAGCAATAAAAACTCAAATTGAGTGTCACGCCTAAACCAAGGGACTTATGCACACACTTCAACATGTATTTTGTTCAGGATGACCTCCTGAAGCCCATATGAGCATTAATTTGACTACACAACTCATTCCTATGAAGATACATTCAAACTCACAAAACGTGCTCAGCTCGGGCTGAAAATGCATTTAAAGCAATAAAAACTCAAATTGAGTGTCACGCCTAAACCAAAGGACTTATGCACACACTTCAACATGTATTTAGTTCAGGATGACCACCTGAAGCCTAAATGAGCATTAATTTGACCACACAACTCATTCCTATGAAGATACATTCAAACTCACAAAACGTGCTCACCTCGGGCTGAAAATGCATTTAAAGCAATAAAAACTCAAATTGAGTGTCACGCCTAAACCAAAGGACTTATGCACACACTTCAACATGTATTTTGTTCAGGATGACCTCCTGAAGCCCATATGAGCATTAATTTGACCACACAACTCATTCCTATGAAGATACATTCAAACACACAAAACGTGCTCAGCTCGGCCTGAAAATGCATTTAAAGCAATAAAAACTCAAATTGAGTGTCACGCCTAAACCAAAGGACTTATGCACACACTTCAACATGTATTTTGTTCAGGACGACCACCTGACGCCTAAATGAGCATTAATTTGACCACACAACTCATTCCTGTGAAGATACATTCAAACTCACAAAACGTGCTCAGCTCGGGCTGAAAATGCATTTAAAGCAATAAAAACTCAAATTGAGTGTCACGCCTAAACCAAAGGACTTATGCACACACTTCAACATGTATTTAGTTCAGGATGACCACCTGAAGCCTAAATGAGCATTAATTTGACCACACAACTCATTCCTATGAAGATACATTCAAACTCACAAAACGTGCTCAGCTCGGGCTGAAAATGCATTTAAAGCAATAAAAACTCAAATTGACTGTCACACCTAAACCAAAGGACTTATGCACACACTTCAACATGTATTTTGTTCAGGATGACCTCCTGAAGCCCATATGAGCATTAATTTGACTACACAACTTATTCCTATGAAGATACATTCAAACTCACAAAACGTGCTCAGCTCGGGCTGAAAATGCATTTAAAGCAATAAAAACTCAAATTGAGTGTCACGCCTAAACCAAAGGACTTATGCACACACTTCAACATGTATTTTGTTCAGGATGACCTCCTGAAGCCCATATGAGCATTAATTTGACTACACAACTCATTCCTATGAAGATACATTCAAACTCACAAAACGTGCTCAGCTCGGGCTGAAAATGCATTTAAAGCAATAAAAACTCTAATTGAGTGTCACGCCTAAACCAAAGGACTTATGCACACACTTCAACATGTATTTTGTTCAGGATGACTTCCTGAAGCCCATATGAGCATTAATTTGACTACACAACTCATTCCTATGAAGATACATTCAAACTCACAAAACGTGCTCAGCTCGGGCTGAAAATGCATTTAAAGCAATAAAAACTCAAATTGAGTGTCACGCCTAAACCAAAGGACTTATGCACACACATCAACATGTATTTAGTTCAGGTTGACCACCTGAAGCCTAAATGAGCATTAATTTGACCACACAACTCATTCCTATGAAGATACATTCAAACTCACAAAACGTGCTCAACTCGGGCTGAAAATGCATTTAAAGCAATAAAAACTCAAATTGAGTGTCACGCCTAAACCAAAGGATTTATGCACACACTTCAACATGTATTTTGTTCAGGATGACCTCCTGAAGCCCATATGAGCATTAATTTGACTACACAACTCATTCCTATGAAGATACATTCAAACTCACAAAACGTGCTCAGCTCGGGCTGAAAATGCATTTAAAGCAATAAAAACTCAAATTGAGTGTCACGCCTAAACCAAAGGACTTATGCAAACACTTCAACATGTATTTAGTTCAGGATGACCACCTGAAGCCTAAATGAGCATTAATTTGACCACACAACTCATTCCTATGAAGATACATTCAAACTCACAAAACGTGCTCAGCTCGGGCTGAAAATGCATTTAAAGCAATAAAAACTCAAATTGAGCGTCACACCTAAACCAAAGGACTTATGCACACACTTCAACATGTATTTTGTTCAGGATGACCTCCTGAAGCCTAAATAAGCATTAATTTGACTACACAACTCATTCCTATGAAGATACATTCAAACTCAGAAAACGCGCTCAGCTCGGGCTGAAAATGCATTTAAAGCAATAAAAACTCAAATTGAGTGTCACACCTAAACCAAAGGACTTATGCACACACTTCAACATGTATTTTGTTCAGGACGACCACCTGAAGCCTAAATGAGCATTAATTTGACCACACAACTAATTCCTATGAAGATACATTCAAACTCACAAAACGTGCTCAGCTCGGGCTGAAAATGCATTTAAAGCAATAAAACTCAAATTGAGTGTCACACCTAAACCAAAGGACTTATTCACACACTCCAACGTGTATTTTGTTCAGGATGACCTCCTGAAGCCCAAATAAGCATTAATTTGACTACACAACTTATTCCTATGAAGATACATTCAAAATCACAAAACGTGCTCAGCTCGGGCTGAAAATGCATTTAAAGCAATAAAAACTCAAATTGAGTGTCACGCCTAAACCAAAGGACTTATGCACACACTTCAACATGTATTTTGTTCAGGATGACCTCCTGAAGCCTAAATAAGCATTAATTTGACCACACAACTCATTCCTATGAAGATACATTCAAACTCACAAAACGCGCTCAGCTCGGGCTGAAAATGCATTTAAAGCAATAAAAACTCAAATTTAGTGTCACACCTAAACCAAAGGACTTATGCACACACTTCAACATGTATTTAGTTCAGGATGACATCCTGAAGCCCATATGAGCATTAATTTGACTACACAACTTATTCCTATGAAGATACATTCAAACTCACAAAACGTGCTCAGCTCGGGCTGAAAATGCATTTAAAGCAATAAAAACTCAAATTGAGTGTCACACCTAAACCAAAGGACTTATGCACACACTTCAACATGTATTTTGTTCAGGATGACCTCCCGAAGCCCATATCAGCATTAATTTGACCACACAACTCATTCCTATGAAGATACATTCAAACTCACAAAACGTGCTCAGCTCGGGCTGAAAATGCATTTAAAGCAATAAAAACTCAAATTGAGTGTCACGCCTAAACCAAAGGACTCATGCACACACTTCAACATGTATTTTGTTCAGGATGACCTCCTGAAGCCCATATGAGCATTAATTTGACTACACAACTCATTCCTATGAAGATACATTCAAACTCACAAAACGTGCTCAGCTCGGGCTGAAAATGCATTTAAAGCAATAAAAACTCAAATTGAGTGTCACGCCTAAACCAAAGGACTTATGCACACACTTCAACATGTATTTAGTTCAGGATGACCACCTGAAGCCTAAATGAGCATTAATTTGACCACACAACTCATTCCTATGAAGATACATTCAAACTCACAAAACGTGCTCAACTCGGGCTGAAAATGCATTTAAAGCAATAAAAACTCAAATTGAGTGTCACGCCTAAACCAAAGGACTTATGCACACACTTCAACATGTATTTAGTTCAGGATGACCACCTGAAGCCTAAATGAGCATTAATTTGACCACACAACTCGTTCCTATGAAGATACATTCAAACTCACAAAACGTGCTCAGCTCGGGCTGAAAATGCATTTAAAGCAATAAAAACTCAAATTGAGCGTCACACCTAAACCAAAGGACTTATGCACACACTTCAACATGTATTTTGTTCAGGATGACCTCCTGAAGCCTAAATAAGCATTAATTTGACCACACAACTCATTCCTATGAAGATACATTCAAACTCAGAAAACGCGCTCAGCTCGGGCTGAAAATGCATTTAAAGCAATAAAAACTCAAATTGAGTGTCACACCTAAACCAAAGGACTTATGCACACACTTCAACATGTATTTAGTTCAGGATGACCACCTGAAGCCTAAATGAGCATTAATTTGACCACACATCTCATTCCTATGAAGATACATTCAAACTCACAAAACATGCTCAGCTCGGGCTGAAAATGCATTTAAAGCAATAAAAACTCAAATTGAATGTCACGCCTAAACCAAAGGACTTATGCACACACTTCAACATGTATTTTGTTCAGGACGACCACCTGAAGCCTACATGAGCATTAATTTGACCACACAACTCATTCTATGAAGATACATTCAAACTCACAAAACGTGCTCAGCTCGGGCTGAAAATGCATTTAAAGCAATAAAAACTCAATTTGAGTGTCACACCTAAACCAAAGGACTTTTGCACACACTTCAACATGTATTTGTTCAGGATGACCTCCTGAAGCCCATATGAGCATTAATTTGACCACACAACTCATTCCTATGAAGATACATTCAAACTCACAAAACGTGCTCAGCTCGGGCTGAAAATGCATTTAAAGCAATAAAAACTCAAATTGAGTGTCACGCCTAAACCAAAGGACTTATGCACACACTTCAACATGTATTTTGTTCAGGATGACCACCTGACGCCTAAATGAGCATTAATTTGACCACACAACTCATTCCTATGAAGATACATTCAAACTCACAAAACTGGCTCAGCTCGGGCTGAAAATGCATTTAAAGCAATAAAAACTCAAATTGAGTGTCACGCCTAAACCAAAGGACTTATGCACACACTTCAACATGTATTTTGTTCAGGATGACCTCCTGAAGCCTAAATCAGCAATAATTTGACCACACAACTCATTCCTATGAAGATACATTCAAAGTCAGAAAGCGCGCTCAGCTCGGGCTGAAAATGCATTTAATTTAAAGCAATAAAAACTCAAATTGAGTGTCACACCTAAACCTAAGGACTTATGCACACACTTCAACATGTATTTTGTTCAGGATGACCTCCTGAAGCCCATATGAGCATTAATTTGACTACACAACTCATTCCTATGAAGATACATTCAAACACACAAAACGTGCTCAGCTCGGCCTGAAAATGCATTTAAAGCAATAAAAACTCAAATTGAGTGTCACACCTAAACCAAAGGAATTATGCACACACTTCAACATGTATTTAGTTCAGGATGACCACCTGAAGCCTAAATGAGCATTAATTTGACCACACAACTCATTCCTATGAAAATACATTCAAACTCACAAAACGTGCTCAGCTCGGGCTGAAAATGCATTTAAAGCAATAAAAACTCAAATTGAGTGTCACGCCCAAACCAAAGGAATTATGCACACACTTCAACATGTATTTTGTTCAGGATGACCACCTGAAGCCTAAATGAGCATTAATTTGACCACACAACTCATTCCTATGAAGATACATTCAAACTCACAAAACGTGCTCAACTCGGGCTGAAAATGCATTTAAAGCAATAAAAACTCAAATTGAGTGTCACGCCTAAACCAAAGGACTTATGCACACACTTCAACATGTATTTTGTTCAGGATGACCTCCTGAAGCCCATATGAGCATTAATTTGACCACACAACTCATTCCTATGAAGATACATTCAAACACACAAAACGTGCTCAGCTCGGCCTTCAAATGCATTTAAAGCAATAAAAACTCTAATTGAGTGTCACGCCTAAACCAAAGGACTTATGCACACACTTCAACATGTATTTTGTTCAGGATGACCACCTGACGCCTAAATGAGCATTAATTTGACCACACAACTCATTCCTATGAAGATACATTCAAACTCACAAAACGTGCTCAGCTCGGGCTGAAAATGCATTTAAAGCAATAAAAACTCATATTGAGTGTCACGCCTAAACCAAAGGACTTATACACACACTTCAACATGTATTTTGTTCAGGATGACCTCCTGAAGCCTAAATCAGCAATAATTTGACCACACAACTCATTCCTATGAAGATACATTCAAAGTCAGAAAGTGCGCTCAGCTCGGGCTGAAAATGCATTTAATTTAAAGCAATAAAAACTCAAATTGAGTGTCACGCCTAAACCAAAGGACTTATGCACACACTTCAACATGTATTTAGTTCAGGATGACCACCTGAAGCCTAAATGAGCATTAATTTGACCACACAACTCATTCCTATGAAGATACATTCAAACTCACAAAACGTGCTCAGCTCGGGCTGAAAATGCATTTAAAGCAATAAAAACTCAAATTGAGTGTCACGCCTAAACCAAAGGACTTATTCACACATTTCAACATGTATTTTGTTCAGGATGACCTTCTGAAGCCTAAATAAGCATTAATTTGACCACACAACTCATTCCTATGAAGATACATTCAAACTCACAAAACGCGCTCAGCTCGGGCTGAAAATGCATTTAAAGCAATAAAAGCTCAAATTGAGTGTCACACCTAAACCAAAG
The DNA here is from genome assembly GCF_054856545.1 of Hippocampus guttulatus. Lineage (NCBI taxonomy): Eukaryota > Metazoa > Chordata > Actinopteri > Syngnathiformes > Syngnathidae > Hippocampus > Hippocampus guttulatus. The sequence continues at coordinate 998,890 of NW_028233883.1, read as the reverse complement.
GACTTATGCACACATTTCAACATGTATTTAGTTGAGGATGACCACCTGAAGCCTAAATGAGCATTAATCTGACCACACAACTCATTCCTATGAAGATACATTCAAACTCACAAAACATGCTCAGCTCGGGCTGAAAATGCATTTAAAGCAATAAAAACTCAAATTGAATGTCACGCCTAAACCAAAGGACTTATGCACACACTTCAACATGTATTTTGTTCAGGATGACCACCTGAAGCCTAAATGAGCATTAATTTGACCACACAACTCATTCCTATGAAGATACATTCAAATTCAAAAAACGTGCTCAGCTCGGGCTGAAAATGCATTTAATTTAAAGCAATAAAAACTCAAATTGAGTGTCACACCTAAACCAAAGGACTTATGCACACACTTCAACATGTATTTTGTTCAGGATGACCTCCTGAAGCCCATATGAGCATTAATTTGACCACACAACTCATTCCTATGAAGATACATTCAAACTCACAAAACGTGCTCAGCTCGGGCTGAAAATGCATTTAAAGCAATAAAAACTCAAATTGAGTGTCACGCCTAAACCAAAGGACTTATGCACACACTTCAACATGTATTTTGTTCACGATGACCACCTGAAGCCTAAATGAGCATTAATTTGACCACACAACTCATTCCTATGAAGATACATTCAAACTCACAAAACGTCCTCAACTCGGGCTGAAAATGCATTTAAAGCAATAAAAGCTCAAATTGAGTGTCACGCCTAAACCAAAGGACTTATGCACACACTTCAACATGTATTTTGTTCAGGATGACCTCCTGAAGCCCATATGAGCATTAATTTGACCACACAACTCATTCCTATGAAGATACATTCAAACACACAAAACGTGCTCAGCTCGGCCTGAAAATGCATTTAAAGCAATAAAAACTCAAATTGAGTGTCACGCCCAAACCAAAGGACTTATGCACACACTTCAACATGTATTTTGTTCAGGATGACCTCCTGAAGCCCATATGAGCATTAATTTGACCACACAACTCATTCCTATGAAGATACATTCAAACTCACAAAACGTGCTCAGCTTGGGCTGAAAATGCATTTAAAGCAATAAAAACTCAAATTGAGTGTCACGCCTAAACCAAAGGACTTATGCACACACTTCAACATGTATTTTGTTCACGATGACCACCTGAAGCCTAAATGAGCATTAATTTGACCACACAACTCATTCCTATGAAGATACATTCAAACTCACAAAACGTGCTCAACTCGGGCTGAAAATGCATTTAAAGCAATAAAAGCTCAAATTGAGTGTCACGCCTAAACCAAAGGACTTATGCACACACTTCAACGTGTATTTTGTTCAGGATGACCTCCTGAAGCCCATATGAGCATTAATTTGACCACACAACTCATTCCTATGAAGATACATTCAAACACACAAAACGTGCTCAGCTCGGCCTGAAAATGCATTTAAAGCAATAAAAACTCAAATTGAGTGTCACGCCCAAACCAAAGGACTTATGCACACACTTCAACATGTATTTAGTTCAGGATGACCACCTGAAGCCTAAATGAGCATTATTTTGACCACATAACTCATTCCTATGAAGATACATTCAAACTCACAAAACGTGCTCATCTCGGGCTGAAAATGCATTTAAAGCAATAAAAACTCAAATTGAGTGTCACGCCTAAACCAAAGGACTTATGCACACACTTCAACATGTATTTTGTTCAGGATGACCACCTGAAGCCTAAATGAGCATTAATTTGACCACACAACTCATTCTATGAAGATACATTCAAACTCACAAAACGTGCTCAGCTCAGGCTGAAAATGCATTTAAAGCAATAAAAACTCAAATTGAGTGTCACGCCTAAACCAAAGGACTTATGCACACACTTCAACATGTATTTTGTTCAGGATGACCACCTGAAGCCTAAATGAGCATTAATTTGACCACACAACTCATTCCTATGAAGATACATTCAAACTCACAAAACGTGCTCAGCTCGGGCTGAAAATGCATTTAAAGCAATAAAAACTCAAATTGAGTGTCACGCCTAAACCAAAGGACTTATGCACACACTTCAACATGTATTTTGTTCAGGATGACCACCTGAAGCCTAAATGAGCATTAATTTGACCACACAACTCTTTCTATGAAGATACATTCAAACTCACAAAACGTGCTCAGCTCGGGCTGAAAATGCATTTAAAGCAATAAAAACTCAAATTGAGTGTCACGCCTAAACCAAAGGACTTATGCACACACTTCAACATGTATTTTGTTCAGGATGACCACCTGACGCCTAAATGAGCATTAATTTGACCACACAACTCATTCCTATGAAGATACATTCAAACTCACAAAACGCGCTCAGCTCGGGCTGAAAATGCATTTAAAGCAATAAAAACTCAAATTGAGTGTAACGCCTAAACCAAAGGACTTATGCACACACTACAACATGTATTTTGTTCAGGGTGACCTCCTGAAGCCTAAATAAGCATTAATTTGACCACACAACTCATTCCTATGAAGATACATTCAAACTCACAAAACGCGCTCAGCTCGGGCTGAAAAAGCATTTAAAGCAATAAAAACTCAAATTTAGTGTCACACCTAAACCAAAGGACTTATGCACACACTTCAACATGTATTTAGTTCAGGATGACATCCTGAAGCCCATATGAGCATTAATTTGTCTACACAACTCATTCCTATGAAGATACATTCAAACTCACAAAACGTGCTCAACTCGGGCTGAAAATGCATTTAAAGCAATAAAAACTCAAATTGAGTGTCACGCCTAAACCAAAGGACTTATGCACACACTTCAACATGTATTTTGTTCAGGATGACCTTCTGAAGCCCATATGAGCATTAATTTGACTACACAACTCATTCCTATGAAGATACATTCAAACTCACAAAACGTGCTCAGCTCGGGCTAAAAATGCATTTAAAGCAATAAAAACTCAAATTGAGTGTCAGGCCTAAACCAAAGGACTTATGCACACACTTCAACATGTATTTTGTTCAGGATGACCTCCTGAAGCCCAAATCAGCAATAATTTGACCACACAACTCATTCCTATGAAGATACATTCAAAGTCAGAAAGCGCGCTCAGCTCGGGCTGAAAATGCATTTAAAGCAATAAAAACTCAAATTGAGTGTCACGCCTAAACCAAAGGACTTATGCACACACTTCAACATGTATTTTGTTCAGGATGACCTCCTGAAGCCTAAATGAGGATTAATTTGACTACACAACTCATTCCTATGAAGATACATTCAAAGTCAGAAAGCGCGCTCAGCTCGGGCTGAAAATGCATTTAAAGCAATAAAAACTCAAATTGAGTGTCACGCCTAAACCAAAGGACTTATGCACACACTTCAACATGTATTTAGTTCAGGATGACCACCTGAAGCCTAAATGAGCATTAATTTGACCACACAACTCATTCCTATGAAGATACATTCAAACTCACAAAACGTGCTCAGTTCGGGCTGAAAATGCATTTAAAGCAAAAAAAAACTCAAATTGAGTGTCACGCCTAAACAAAAGGACTTATGCACACACTTCAACATGTATTTTGTTCAGGATGACCTCCTGAAGCCTAAATAAGCATTAATTTGACCACACATCTCATTCCTATTAAGATACATTCAAAGTCAGAAAGCGCGCTCAGCTCGGGGTGAAAATGCATTTAAAGCAATAAAAACTCAAATTGAGTGTCACGCCTAAACCAAAGGACTTATGCACACACTTCAACATGTATTTAGTTCAGGATGACCTCCTGAAGCCCATATGAGCATTAATTTGACCACACAACTCATTCCTATGAAGATACATTCAAACTCTCAAAACGTGCTCAGCTCGGGCTGAAAATGCATTTAAAGCAATAAAAACTCAAATTGAGTGTCACGCCTAAACAAAAGGACTTATGCACACACTTCAACATGTATTTTGTTCAGGATGACCTCCTGAAGCCTAAATAAGCATTAATTTGACCACACATCTCATTCCTATTAAGATACATTCAAAGTCAGAAAGCGCGCTCAGCTCGGGGTGAAAATGCATTTAAAGCAATAAAAACTCAAATTGAGTGTCACGCCTAAACCAAAGGACTTATGCACACACTTCAACATGTATTTAGTTCAGGATGACCTCCTGAAGCCCATATGAGCATTAATTTGACCACACAACTCATTCCTATGAAGATACATTCAAACTCTCAAAACGTGCTCAGCTCGGGCTGAAAATGCATTTAAAGCAATAAAAACTCAAATTGAGTGTCACGCCTAAACAAAAGGACTTATGCACACACTTCAACATGTATTTTGTTCAGGATGACCTCCTGAAGCCTAAATAAGCATTAATTTGACCACACAACTCATTCCTATGAAGATACATTCAAACTCACAAAACGCGCTCAGCTCGGGCTGAAAATGCATTTAAAGCAATAAAAAAATCAAATTGAGTGTCACGCCTAAACCAAAGGACTTATGCACACACTACAACATGTATTTTGTTCAGGGTGACCTCCTGAAGCCTAAATAAGCATTAATTTGACCACACAACTCATTCCTATGAAGATACATTCAAACTCACAAAACGCGCTCAGCTCGGGCTGAAAATGCATTTAAAGCAATAAAAACTCAAATTTAGTGTCACACCTAAACCAAAGGACTTATGCACACACTTCAACATGTATTTAGTTCAGGATGACATCCTGAAGCCCATATGAGCATTAATTTGTCTACACAACTCATTCCTATGAAGATACATTCAAACTCACAAAACGTGCTCAACTCGGGCTGAAAATGCATTTAAAGCAATAAAAACTCAAATTGAGTGTCACGCCTAAACCAAAGGACTTATGCACACACTTCAACATGTATTTTGTTCAGGATGACCTTCTGAAGCCCATATGAGCATTAATTTGACTACACAACTCATTCCTATGAAGATACATTCAAACTCACAAAACGTGCTCAGCTCGGGCTAAAAATGCATTTAAAGCAATAAAAACTCAAATTGAGTGTCAGGCCTAAACCAAAGGACTTATGCACACACTTCAACATGTATTTTGTTCAGGATGACCTCCTGAAGCCCAAATCAGCAATAATTTGACCACACAACTCATTCCTATGAAGATACATTCAAAGTCAGAAAGCGCGCTCAGCTCGGGCTGAAAATGCATTTAAAGCAATAAAAACTCAAATTGAGTGTCACGCCTAAACCAAAGGACTTATGCACACACTTCAACATGTATTTTGTTCAGGATGACCTCCTGAAGCCTAAATGAGGATTAATTTGACTACACAACTCATTCCTATGAAGATACATTCAAAGTCAGAAAGCGCGCTCAGCTCGGGCTGAAAATGCATTTAAAGCAATAAAAACTCAAATTGAGTGTCACGCCTAAACCAAAGGACTTATGCACACACTTCAACATGTATTTAGTTCAGGATGACCACCTGAAGCCTAAATGAGCATTAATTTGACCACACAACTCATTCCTATGAAGATACATTCAAACTCACAAAACGTGCTCAGTTCAGGCTGAAAATGCATTTAAAGCAAAAAAAACTCAAATTGAGTGTCACGCCTAAACAAAAGGACTTATGCACACACTTCAACATGTATTTTGTTCAGGATGACCTCCTGAAGCCTAAATAAGCATTAATTTGACCACACATCTCATTCCTATTAAGATACATTCAAAGTCAGAAAGCGCGCTCAGCTCGGGGTGAAAATGCATTTAAAGCAATAAAAACTCAAATTGAGTGTCACGCCTAAACCAAAGGACTTATGCACACACTTCAACATGTATTTAGTTCAGGATGACCTCCTGAAGCCCATATGAGCATTAATTTGACCACACAACTCATTCCTATGAAGATACATTCAAACTCTCAAAACGTGCTCAGCTCGGGCTGAAAATGCATTTAAAGCAATAAAAACTCAAATTGAGTGTCACGCCTAAACAAAAGGACTTATGCACACACTTCAACATGTATTTTGTTCAGGATGACCTCCTGAAGCCTAAATAAGCATTAATTTGACCACACAACTCATTCCTATGAAGATACATTCAAACTCACAAAACGCGCTCAGCTCGGGCTGAAAATGCATTTAAAGCAATAAAAAAATCAAATTGAGTGTCACGCCTAAACCAAAGGACTTATGCACACACTTCAACATGTATTTTGTTCAGGATAACCTCCTGAAGCCTAAATCAGCAATAATTTGACCACACAACTCATTCCTATGAAGATACATTCAAAGTCAGAAAGCGCGCTCAGCTCGGGCTGAAAATGCATTTAAAGCAATAAAAACTCAAATTGAGTGTCACACCTAAACCAAACGACTTATGCACACACTTTAACATGTATTTAGTTCCGGATGACCACCTGAACCCTAAATGAGCATTAATTTGACCACACAACTCATTCCTATAAAGATACATTCAAACTCACAAAACGTGCTCAACTCGGCCTGAAAATGCATTTAAAGCAATAAAAACTCAAATTGAGTGTCACGCCTAAACCAAAGGACTTATGCACACACTTCAACATGTATTTTGTTCAGGATGACCTCCTGAAGCCCATATGAGCATTAATTTGACCACACAACTCATTCCTATGAAGATACATTCAAACTCACAAAACGTGCTCAGCTTGGGCTGAAAATGCATTTAAAGCAATAAAAACTCAAATTGAGTGTCACGCCTAAACCAAAGGACTTATGCACACACTTCAACATGTATTTTGTTCACGATGACCACCTGAAGCCTAAATGAGCATTAATTTGACCACACAACTCATTCCTATGAAGATACATTCAAACTCACAAAACGTGCTCAACTCGGGCTGAAAATGCATTTAAAGCAATAAAAGCTCAAATTGAGTGTCACGCCTAAACCAAAGGACTTATGCACACACTTCAACATGTATTTTGTTCAGGATGACCTCCTGAAGCCCATATGAGCATTAATTTGACCACACAACTCATTCCTATGAAGATACATTCAAACACACAAAACGTGCTCAGCTCGGCCTGAAAATGCATTTAAAGCAATAAAAACTCAAATTGAGTGTCACGCCCAAACCAAAGGACTTATGCACACACTTCAACATGTATTTAGTTCAGGATGACCACCTGAAGCCTAAATGAGCATTATTTTGACCACATAACTCATTCCTATGAAGATACATTCAAACTCACAAAACGTGCTCATCTCGGGCTGAAAATGCATTTAAAGCAATAAAAACTCAAATTGAGTGTCACGCCTAAACCAAAGGACTTATGCACACACTTCAACATGTATTTTGTTCAGGATGACCACCTGAAGCCTAAATGAGCATTAATTTGACCACACAACTCATTCTATGAAGATACATTCAAACTCACAAAACGTGCTCAGCTCAGGCTGAAAATGCATTTAAAGCAATAAAAACTCAAATTGAGTGTCACGCCTAAACCAAAGGACTTATGCACACACTTCAACATGTATTTTGTTCAGGATGACCACCTGAAGCCTAAATGAGCATTAATTTGACCACACAACTCATTCCTATGAAGATACATTCAAACTCACAAAACGTGCTCAGCTCGGGCTGAAAATGCATTTAAAGCAATAAAAACTCAAATTGAGTGTCACGCCTAAACCAAAGGACTTATGCACACACTTCAACATGTATTTTGTTCAGGATGACCACCTGAAGCCTAAATGAGCATTAATTTGACCACACAACTCATTCCTATGAAGATACATTCAAACTCACAAAACGTGCTCAACTCGGGCTGAAAATGCATTTAAAGCAATAAAAAATTAAATTGAGTGTCACGCCTAAACCAAAGGACTTATGCACACACTTCAACATGTATTTTGTTCAGGATGACCACCTGACGCCTAAATGAGCATTAATTTGACCACACAACTCATTCCTATGAAGATACATTCAAACTCACAAAACGCGCTCAGCTCGGGCTGAAAATGCATTTAAAGCAATAAAAACTCAAATTGAGTGTAACGCCTAAACCAAAGGACTTATGCACACACTACAACATGTATTTTGTTCAGGGTGACCTCCTGAAGCCTAAATAAGCATTAATTTGACCACACAACTCATTCCTATGAAGATACATTCAAACTCACAAAACGCGCTCAGCTCGGGCTGAAAATGCATTTAAAGCAATAAAAACTCAAATTTAGTGTCACACCTAAACCAAAGGACTTATGCACACACTTCAACATGTATTTAGTTCAGGATGACATCCTGAAGCCCATATGAGCATTAATTTGTCTACACAACTCATTCCTATGAAGATACATTCAAACTCACAAAACGTGCTCAACTCGGGCTGAAAATGCATTTAAAGCAATAAAAACTCAAATTGAGTGTCACGCCTAAACCAAAGGACTTATGCACACACTTCAACATGTATTTAGTTCAGGATGACCACCTGAAGCCTAAATGAAGATTAATTTGACCACACAACTCATTCCTATGAAGATACATTCAAACTCACAAAACGTGCTCAGCTCGGGCTGAAAATGCATTTAAAGCAATAAAAACTCAAATTGAGTGTCACACCTAAACCAAAGGACTTATGCACACACTTCAACATGTATTTTGTTCAGGATGACCTTCTGAAGCCCATATGAGCATTAATTTGACTACACAACTCATTCCTATGAAGATACATTCAAACTCACAAAACGTGCTCAGCTCGGGCTAAAAATGCATTTAAAGCAATAAAAACTCAAATTGAGTGTCAGGCCTAAACCAAAGGACTTATGCACACACTTCAACATGTATTTTGTTCAGGATGACCTCCTGAAGCCCAAATCAGCAATAATTTGACCACACAACTCATACCTATGAAGATACATTCAAAGTCAGAAAGCGCGCTCAGCTCGGGCTGAAAATGCATTTAATTTAAAGCAATAAAAACTCAAATTGAGTGTCACGCCTAAACCAAAGGACTTATGCACACACTTCAACATGGATTTAGTTCAGGATGACCACCTGAAGCCTAAATGAGCATTAATTTGACCACACAACTCATTCCTATGAAGATACATTCAAACTCACAAAACGCGCTCAGCTCGGGCTGAAAATGCATTTAAAGCAATAAAAACTCAAATTTAGTGTCACACCTAAACCAAAGGACTTATGCACACACTTCAACATGTATTTAGTTCAGGATGACATCCTGAAGCCCATATGAGCATTAATTTGACTACACAACTCATTCCTATGAAGATACATTCAAACTCAAAAAACGTGCTCAGCTCGGGCTGAAAATGCTTTTAAAGCAATAAAAACTCAAATTGTGTGTCACGCCTAAACCAAAGGACTTATGCACACACTTCAACATGTATTTTGGTCAGGATGACCTCCTGAAGCCCATATGAGCATTAATTTGACCACACAACTCATTCCTATGAAGATACATTCAAACTCACAAAACGTGCTCAGCTCGGGCTGAAAATGCATTTAAAGCAATAAAAACTCAAATTGAGTGTCACGCCTAAACCAAAGGACTTATGCACACACTTCAACATGTATTTTGTTCAGGATGACCTCCTGAAGCCTAAATAAGCATTAATCTGACCACACAACTCATTCCTATGAAGATACATTCAAACTCACAAAACGCGCTCAGCTCGGGCTGAAAATGCATTTAAAGCAATAAAAACTCAAATTGAGTGCCACACCTAAACCAAAGGACTTATGCACACACTTCAACATGTATTTAGTTCAGGATGACCACCTGAAGCCTAAATGAGCATTAATTTGACCACACATCTCATTCCTATGAAGATACATTCAAACTCACAAAACATGCTCAGCTCGGGCTGAAAATGCATTTAAAGCAATAAAAACTCAAATTGAGTGTCACGCCTAAACCAAAGGACCTATGCACACACTTCAACATGTATTTTGTTCAGGATGACCTCCTGAAGCCCATATGAGCATTAATTTGACCACACAACTCATTCCTATGAAGATACATTCAAACTCACAAAACGTGCTCAGCTCGGGCTGAAAATGCATTTAAAGCAATAAAACTCAAATTGAGTGTCACACCTAAACCAAAGGACTTATGCACACACTCCAACATGTATTTTGTTTAGGATGACCTCCTGAAGCCCAAATAAGCATTAATTTGACCACACAACTCATTCTATGAAGATACATTCAAACTCACAAAACGTGCTCAGCTCGGGCTGAAAATGCATTTAAAGCAATAAAAACTCAAATTGAGTGTCACACCTAAACCAAAGGACTTATGCACACACTTCAACATGTATTTTGTTCAGGATGACCCTCTGAACCCCATATGAGCATTAATTTGACTACACGACTCATTCCTATGAAGATACATTTAAACTCACAAAACTTGCTTAGCTCGGGCTGAAAATGCATTTAAAGCAATAAAAACTCAAATTGAGTGTCACGCCTAAACCAAAGGACTTATGCACACACTTCAACATGTATTTTATTCAGGATGACCACCTGAAGCCTAAATGAGCATTAATTTGACCACACAACTCATTCCTATGAAGATACATTCAAACTCACAAAACGTGCTCAGCTCGGGCTGAAAATGCATTTAAAGCAATAAAAACTCAAATTGAGTGTCACGCCTAAACCAAAGGACTTATGCACACACTTCAACATGTGTTTTGTTCAGGATGACCTCCTGAAGCCCATATGAGCATTAATTTGACCACACAACTCATTCCTATGAAGATACATTCAAACACACAAAACGTGCTCAGCTCGGCCTGAAAATGCATTTAAAGCAATAAAAACTCAAATTGAGTGTCACGCCTAAACCAAAGGACTTATGCACACACTTCAACATGTATTTTGTTCAGGATGACCACCTGACGCCTAAATGAGCATTAATTTGACCACACAACTCATTCCTATGAAGATACATTCAAACTCACAAAACGCGCTCAGCTCAGGCTGAAAATGCATTTAAAGCAATAAAAACTCAAATTGAGTGTCACGCCTAAACCAAAGGACTTATGCACACACTACAACATGTATTTTGTTCAGGGTGACCTCCTGAAGCCTAAATAAGCATTAATTTGACCACACAACTCATTCCTATGAAGATACATTCAAACTCACAAAACGCGCTCAGCTCGGGCTGAAAATGCATTTAAAGCAATAAAAACTCAAATTGAGTGTCACACCTAAACCAAAGGACTTATGCACACACTTCAACATGTATTTTGTTCAGGAAGACCTTCTGAAGCCCATATGAGCATTAATTTGACTACACAACTCATTCCTATGAAGATACATTCAAACTCACAAAACGTGCTCAGCTAGGGCTGAAAATGCATTTAAAGCAATAAAAACTCAAATTGAGTGTCACGCCTAAACCAAAGGACTTATGCACACACTTCAACATGTATTTTGTTCAGGATGACCTCCTGAAGCCTAAATAAGCATTAATCTGTCCACACAACTCATTCCTATGAAGATACATTCAAACTCACAAAACGCGCTCAGCTCGGGCTGAAAATGCATTTAAAGCAATAAAAACTCAAATTGAGTGTCACACCTAAACCAAAGGACTTATGCACACACTTCAACATGTATTTAGTTCAGGATGACCACCTGAAGCCTAAATGAGCATTAATTTGACCACACATCTCATTCCTATGAAGATACATTCAAACTCACAAAACATGCTCAGCTCGGGCTGAAAATGCATTTAAAGCAATAAAAACTCAAATTGAGTGTCACGCCTAAACCAAAGGACCTATGCACACACTTCAACATGTATTTTGTTCAGGATGACCTCCTGAAGCCCATATGAGCATTAAATTTACCACACAACTCATTCCTATGAAGATACATTCAAACTCACAAAACGTGCTCAGCTCGGGCTGAAAATGCATTTAAAGCAATAAAAACTCAAATTGAGTGTCACGCCTAAACCAAAGGACTTATGCACACACTCCAACATGTATTTTGTTCAGGATGACCTCCTGAAGCCCAAATAAGCATTAATTTGACCACACAACTCATTCTATGAAGATACATTCAAACTCACAAAACGTGCTCAGCTCGGGCTGAAAATGCATTTAAAGCAATAAAACTCAAATTGAGTGTCACACCTAAACCAAAGGACTTATGCACACACTCCAACATGTATTTTGTTCAGGATGACCTCCTGAAGCCCAAATAAGCATTAATTTGACCACACAACTCATTCTATGAAGATACATTCAAACTCACAAAACGTGCTCAGCTCGGGCTGAAAATGCATTTAAAGCAATAAAAACTCAAATTGAGTGTCACGCCTAAACAAAAGGACTTATGCACACACTTCAACATGTATTTTGTTCAGGATGACCTCCTGAAGCCTAAATAAGCATTAATTTGACCACACAACTCATTCCTATGAAGATACATTCAAACTCACAAAACGTGCTCAGCTCGGGCTGAAAATGCATTTAAAGAAATAAAAACTTAAATTGAGTGTCACACCTAAACCAAAGGACTTATGCACACACTTCAACATGTATTTTGTTCAGGATGACTTCCTGAAGCCCATATGAGCATTAATTTGACTACACAACTCATTCCTATGAAGATACATTCAAACTCACAAAACGTGCTCAGCTCGGGCTGAAAATGCATTTAAAGCAATAAAAACTCAAATTGAGTGTCACGCCTAAAAAAGGACTTATCACACACTTCAACATGTATTTTGTTCAGGATGACCACCTGAAACCTAAATGAGCATTAATTTGACCACACAACTAATTCCTATGAAGATACATTCAAACTCACAAAACGTGCTCAGCTCGGGCTGAAAATGCATTTAAAGCAATAAAACTCAAATTGAGTGTCACACCTAAACCAAAGGACTTATTCACACACTCCAACGTGTATTTTGTTCAGGATGACCTCCTGAAGCCCAAATAAGCATTAATTTGACCACACAACTCATTCTATGAAGATACATTCAAACTCACAAAACGTGCTCAGCTCGGGCTGAAAATGCATTTAAAGCAATAAAAACTCAAATTTAGTGTCACGCCTAAACAAAAGGACTTATGCACACACTTCAACATGTATTTTGTTCAGGATGACCTCCTGAGGCCTAAATAAGCATTAATTTGACCACACAACTCATTCCTATGAAGATACATTCAAACTCACAAAACGTGCTCAGCTCGGGCTGAAAATGCATTTAAAGCAATAAAAACTCAAATTGAGTGTCACGCCTAAACCAAAGGACTTATGCACACACTTCAACATGTATTTTGTTCAGGATGACCACCTGACGCCTAAATGAGCATTAATTTGACCACACAACTCATTCCTATGAAGATACATTCAAACACACAAAACGTGCTCAGCTCGGCCTGAAAATGCATTTAAAGCAATAAAAACTCAAATTGAGTGTCACGCCTAAACCAAAGGACTTATGCACACACTTCAACATGTATTTTGTTCAGGATGACCACCTGACGCCTAAATGAGCATTAATTTGATCACACAACTCATTCCTATGAAGATACATTCAAACTCACAAAACGCGCTCAGCTCAGGCTGAAAATGCATTTAAAGCAATAAAAACTCAAATTGAGTGTCACGCCTAAACCAAAGGACTTATGCACACACTACAACATGTATTTTGTTCAGGGTGACCTCCTGAAGCCTAAATAAGCATTAATTTGACCACACAACTCATTCCTATGAAGATACATTCAAACTCACAAAACGCGCTCAGCTCGGGCTGAAAATGCATTTAAAGCAATAAAAACTCAAATTTAGTGTCACACCTAAACCAAAGGACTTATGCACACACTTCAACATGTATTTAGTTCAGGATGACATCCTGAAGCCCATATGAGCATTAATTTGTCTACACAACTCATTCCTATGAAGATACATTCAAACTCACAAAACGTGCTCAACTCGGGCTGAAAATGCATTTAAAGCAATAAAAACTCAAATTGAGTGTCACGCCTAAACCAAAGGACTTATGCACACACTTCAACATGTATTTTGTTCAGGATGACCTTCTGAAGCCCATATGAGCATTAATTTGACTACACAACTCATTCCTATGAAGATACATTCAAACTCACAAAACGTGCTCAGCTCGGGCTAAAAATGCATTTAAAGCAATAAAAACTCAAATTGAGTGTCAGGCCTAAACCAAAGGACTTATGCACACACTTCAACATGTATTTTGTTCAGGATGACCTCCTGAAGCCCAAATCAGCAATAATTTGACCACACAACTCATTCCTATGAAGATACATTCAAAGTCAGAAAGCGCGCTCAGCTCGGGCTGAAAATGCATTTAAAGCAATAAAAACTCAAATTGAGTGTCACGCCTAAACCAAAGGACTTATGCACACACTTCAACATGTATTTTGTTCAGGATGACCTCCTGAAGCCTAAATGAGGATTAATTTGACTACACAACTCATTCCTATGAAGATACATTCAAAGTCAGAAAGCGCGCTCAGCTCGGGCTGAAAATGCATTTAAAGCAATAAAAACTCAAATTGAGTGTCACGCCTAAACCAAAGGACTTATGCACACACTTCAACATGTATTTAGTTCAGGATGACCACCTGAAGCCTAAATGAGCATTAATTTGACCACACAACTCATTCCTATGAAGATACATTCAAACTCACAAAACGTGCTCAGTTCAGGCTGAAAATGCATTTAAAGCAAAAAAAACTCAAATTGAGTGTCACGCCTAAACAAAAGGACTTATGCACACACTTCAACATGTATTTTGTTCAGGATGACCTCCTGAAGCCTAAATAAGCATTAATTTGACCACACATCTCATTCCTATTAAGATACATTCAAAGTCAGAAAGCGCGCTCAGCTCGGGGTGAAAATGCATTTAAAGCAATAAAAACTCAAATTGAGTGTCACGCCTAAACCAAAGGACTTATGCACACACTTCAACATGTATTTAGTTCAGGATGACCTCCTGAAGCCCATATGAGCATTAATTTGACCACACAACTCATTCCTATGAAGATACATTCAAACTCTCAAAACGTGCTCAGCTCGGGCTGAAAATGCATTTAAAGCAATAAAAACTCAAATTGAGTGTCACGCCTAAACAAAAGGACTTATGCACACACTTCAACATGTATTTTGTTCAGGATGACCTCCTGAAGCCTAAATAAGCATTAATTTGACCACACAACTCATTCCTATGAAGATACATTCAAACTCACAAAACGCGCTCAGCTCGGGCTGAAAATGCATTTAAAGCAATAAAAAAATCAAATTGATTGTCACGCCTAAACCAAAGGACTTATGCACACACTTCAACATGTATTTTGTTCAGGATAACCTCCTGAAGCCTAAATCAGCAATAATTTGACCACACAACTCATTCCTATGAAGATACATTCAAAGTCAGAAAGCGCGCTCAGCTCGGGCTGAAAATGCATTTAAAGCAATAAAAACTCAAATTGAGTGTCACACCTAAACCAAACGACTTATGCACACACTTTAACATGTATTTAGTTCCGGATGACCACCTGAACCCTAAATGAGCATTAATTTGACCACACAACTCATTCCTATAAAGATACATTCAAACTCACAAAACGTGCTCAACTCGGCCTGAAAATGCATTTAAAGCAATAAAAACTCAAATTGAGTGTCACGCCTAAACCAAAGGACTTATGCACACACTTCAACATGTATTTTGTTCAGGATGACCTCCTGAAGCCCATATGAGCATTAATTTGACCACACAACTCATTCCTATGAAGATACATTCAAACTCACAAAACGTGCTCAGCTTGGGCTGAAAATGCATTTAAAGCAATAAAAACTCAAATTGAGTGTCACGCCTAAACCAAAGGACTTATGCACACACTTCAACATGTATTTTGTTCACGATGACCACCTGAAGCCTAAATGAGCATTAATTTGACCACACAACTCATTCCTATGAAGATACATTCAAACTCACAAAACGTGCTCAACTCGGGCTGAAAATGCATTTAAAGCAATAAAAGCTCAAATTGAGTGTCACGCCTAAACCAAAGGACTTATGCACACACTTCAACATGTATTTTGTTCAGGATGACCTCCTGAAGCCCATATGAGCATTAATTTGACCACACAACTCATTCCTATGAAGATACATTCAAACACACAAAACGTGCTCAGCTCGGCCTGAAAATGCATTTAAAGCAATAAAAACTCAAATTGAGTGTCACGCCCAAACCAAAGGACTTATGCACACACTTCAACATGTATTTAGTTCAGGATGACCACCTGAAGCCTAAATGAGCATTATTTTGACCACATAACTCATTCCTATGAAGATACATTCAAACTCACAAAACGTGCTCATCTCGGGCTGAAAATGCATTTAAAGCAATAAAAACTCAAATTGAGTGTCACGCCTAAACCAAAGGACTTATGCACACACTTCAACATGTATTTTGTTCAGGATGACCACCTGAAGCCTAAATGAGCATTAATTTGACCACACAACTCATTCTATGAAGATACATTCAAACTCACAAAACGTGCTCAGCTCAGGCTGAAAATGCATTTAAAGCAATAAAAACTCAAATTGAGTGTCACGCCTAAACCAAAGGACTTATGCACACACTTCAACATGTATTTTGTTCAGGATGACCACCTGAAGCCTAAATGAGCATTAATTTGACCACACAACTCATTCCTATGAAGATACATTCAAACTCACAAAACGTGCTCAGCTCGGGCTGAAAATGCATTTAAAGCAATAAAAACTCAAATTGAGTGTCACGCCTAAACCAAAGGACTTATGCACACACTTCAACATGTATTTTGTTCAGGATGACCACCTGAAGCCTAAATGAGCATTAATTTGACCACACAACTCATTCCTATGAAGATACATTCAAACTCACAAAACGCGCTCAGCTCGGGCTGAAAATGCATTTAAAGCAATAAAAACTCAAATTTAGTGTCACACCTAAACCAAAGGACTTATGCACACACTTCAACATGTATTTTGTTCAGGATGACCACCTGACGCCTAAATGAGCATTAATTTGACCACACAACTCATTCCTATGAAGATACATTCAAACTCACAAAACGCGCTCAGCTCGGGCTGAAAATGCATTTAAAGCAATAAAAACTCAAATTGAGTGTAACGCCTAAACCAAAGGACTTATGCACACACTACAACATGTATTTTGTTCAGGGTGACCTCCTGAAGCCTAAATAAGCATTAATTTGACCACACAACTCATTCCTATGAAGATACATTCAAACTCACAAAACGCGCTCAGCTCGGGCTGAAAATGCATTTAAAGCAATAAAAACTCAAATTTAGTGTCACACCTAAACCAAAGGACTTATGCACACACTTCAACATGTATTTAGTTCAGGATGACATCCTGAAGCCCATATGAGCATTAATTTGTCTACACAACTCATTCCTATGAAGATACATTCAAACTCACAAAACGTGCTCAACTCGGGCTGAAAATGCATTTAAAGCAATAAAAACTCAAATTGAGTGTCACGCCTAAACCAAAGGACTTATGCACACACTTCAACATGTATTTAGTTCAGGATGACCACCTGAAGCCTAAATGAAGATTAATTTGACCACACAACTCATTCCTATGAAGATACATTCAAACTCACAAAACGTGCTCAGCTCGGGCTGAAAATGCATTTAAAGCAATAAAAACTCAAATTGAGTGTCACACCTAAACCAAAGGACTTATGCACACACTTCAACATGTATTTTGTTCAGGATGACCTTCTGAAGCCCATATGAGCATTAATTTGACTACACAACTCATTCCTATGAAGATACATTCAAACTCACAAAACGTGCTCAGCTCGGGCTAAAAATGCATTTAAAGCAATAAAAACTCAAATTGAGTGTCAGGCCTAAACCAAAGGACTTATGCACACACTTCAACATGTATTTTGTTCAGGATGACCTCCTGAAGCCCAAATCAGCAATAATTTGACCACACAACTCATACCTATGAAGATACATTCAAAGTCAGAAAGCGCGCTCAGCTCGGGCTGAAAATGCATTTAATTTAAAGCAATAAAAACTCAAATTGAGTGTCACGCCTAAACCAAAGGACTTATGCACACACTTCAACATGGATTTAGTTCAGGATGACCACCTGAAGCCTAAATGAGCATTAATTTGACCACACAACTCATTCCTATGAAGATACATTCAAACTCACAAAACGCGCTCAGCTCGGGCTGAAAATGCATTTAAAGCAATAAAAACTCAAATTTAGTGTCACACCTAAACCAAAGGACTTATGCACACACTTCAACATGTATTTAGTTCAGGATGACATCCTGAAGCCCATATGAGCATTAATTTGACTACACAACTCATTCCTATGAAGATACATTCAAACTCAAAAAACGTGCTCAGCTCGGGCTGAAAATGCTTTTAAAGCAATAAAAACTCAAATTGTGTGTCACGCCTAAACCAAAGGACTTATGCACACACTTCAACATGTATTTTGGTCAGGATGACCTCCTGAAGCCCATATGAGCATTAATTTGACCACACAACTCATTCCTATGAAGATACATTCAAACTCACAAAACGTGCTCAGCTCGGGCTGAAAATGCATTTAAAGCAATAAAAACTCAAATTGAGTGTCACGCCTAAACCAAAGGACTTATGCACACACTTCAACATGTATTTTGTTCAGGATGACCTCCTGAAGCCTAAATAAGCATTAATCTGACCACACAACTCATTCCTATGAAGATACATTCAAACTCACAAAACGCGCTCAGCTCGGGCTGAAAATGCATTTAAAGCAATAAAAACTCAAATTGAGTGCCACACCTAAACCAAAGGACTTATGCACACACTTCAACATGTATTTAGTTCAGGATGACCACCTGAAGCCTAAATGAGCATTAATTTGACCACACATCTCATTCCTATGAAGATACATTCAAACTCACAAAACATGCTCAGCTCGGGCTGAAAATGCATTTAAAGCAATAAAAACTCAAATTGAGTGTCACGCCTAAACCAAAGGACCTATGCACACACTTCAACATGTATTTTGTTCAGGATGACCTCCTGAAGCCCATATGAGCATTAATTTGACCACACAACTCATTCCTATGAAGATACATTCAAACTCACAAAACGTGCTCAGCTCGGGCTGAAAATGCATTTAAAGCAATAAAACTCAAATTGAGTGTCACACCTAAACCAAAGGACTTATGCACACACTCCAACATGTATTTTGTTTAGGATGACCTCCTGAAGCCCAAATAAGCATTAATTTGACCACACAACTCATTCTATGAAGATACATTCAAACTCACAAAACGTGCTCAGCTCGGGCTGAAAATGCATTTAAAGCAATAAAAACTCAAATTGAGTGTCACACCTAAACCAAAGGACTTATGCACACACTTCAACATGTATTTTGTTCAGGATGACCCTCTGAACCCCATATGAGCATTAATTTGACTACACGACTCATTCCTATGAAGATACATTTAAACTCACAAAACTTGCTTAGCTCGGGCTGAAAATGCATTTAAAGCAATAAAAACTCAAATTGAGTGTCACGCCTAAACCAAAGGACTTATGCACACACTTCAACATGTATTTTATTCAGGATGACCACCTGAAGCCTAAATGAACATTAATTTGACCACACAACTCATTCCTATGAAGATACATTCAAACTCACAAAACGTGCTCAGCTCGGGCTGAAAATGCATTTAAAGCAATAAAAACTCAAATTGAGTGTCACGCCTAAACCAAAGGACTTATGCACACACTTCAACATGTGTTTTGTTCAGGATGACCTCCTGAAGCCCATATGAGCATTAATTTGACCACACAACTCATTCCTATGAAGATACATTCAAACACACAAAACGTGCTCAGCTCGGCCTGAAAATGCATTTAAAGCAATAAAAACTCAAATTGAGTGTCACGCCTAAACCAAAGGACTTATGCACACACTTCAACATGTATTTTGTTCAGGATGACCACCTGACGCCTAAATGAGCATTAATTTGACCACACAACTCATTCCTATGAAGATACATTCAAACTCACAAAACGCGCTCAGCTCAGGCTGAAAATGCATTTAAAGCAATAAAAACTCAAATTGAGTGTCACGCCTAAACCAAAGGACTTATGCACACACTACAACATGTATTTTGTTCAGGGTGACCTCCTGAAGCCTAAATAAGCATTAATTTGACCACACAACTCATTCCTATGAAGATACATTCAAACTCACAAAACGCGCTCAGCTCGGGCTGAAAATGCATTTAAAGCAATAAAAACTCAAATTGAGTGTCACACCTAAACCAAAGGACTTATGCACACACTTCAACATGTATTTTGTTCAGGAAGACCTTCTGAAGCCCATATGAGCATTAATTTGACTACACAACTCATTCCTATGAAGATACATTCAAACTCACAAAACGTGCTCAGCTAGGGCTGAAAATGCATTTAAAGCAATAAAAACTCAAATTGAGTGTCACGCCTAAACCAAAGGACTTATGCACACACTTCAACATGTATTTTGTTCAGGATGACCTCCTGAAGCCTAAATAAGCATTAATCTGTCCACACAACTCATTCCTATGAAGATACATTCAAACTCACAAAACGCGCTCAGCTCGGGCTGAAAATGCATTTAAAGCAATAAAAACTCAAATTGAGTGTCACACCTAAACCAAAGGACTTATGCACACACTTCAACATGTATTTAGTTCAGGATGACCACCTGAAGCCTAAATGAGCATTAATTTGACCACACATCTCATTCCTATGAAGATACATTCAAACTCACAAAACATGCTCAGCTCGGGCTGAAAATGCATTTAAAGCAATAAAAACTCAAATTGAGTGTCACGCCTAAACCAAAGGACCTATGCACACACTTCAACATGTATTTTGTTCAGGATGACCTCCTGAAGCCCATATGAGCATTAAATTTACCACACAACTCATTCCTATGAAGATACATTCAAACTCACAAAACGTGCTCAGCTCGGGCTGAAAATGCATTTAAAGCAATAAAAACTCAAATTGAGTGTCACGCCTAAACCAAAGGACTTATGCACACACTCCAACATGTATTTTGTTCAGGATGACCTCCTGAAGCCCAAATAAGCATTAATTTGACCACACAACTCATTCTATGAAGATACATTCAAACTCACAAAACGTGCTCAGCTCGGGCTGAAAATGCATTTAAAGCAATAAAACTCAAATTGAGTGTCACACCTAAACCAAAGGACTTATGCACACACTCCAACATGTATTTTGTTCAGGATGACCTCCTGAAGCCCAAATAAGCATTAATTTGACCACACAACTCATTCTATGAAGATACATTCAAACTCACAAAACGTGCTCAGCTCGGGCTGAAAATGCATTTAAAGCAATAAAAACTCAAATTGAGTGTCACGCCTAAACAAAAGGACTTATGCACACACTTCAACATGTATTTTGTTCAGGATGACCTCCTGAAGCCTAAATAAGCATTAATTTGACCACACAACTCATTCCTATGAAGATACATTCAAACTCACAAAACGTGCTCAGCTCGGGCTGAAAATGCATTTAAAGAAATAAAAACTTAAATTGAGTGTCACACCTAAACCAAAGGACTTATGCACACACTTCAACATGTATTTTGTTCAGGATGACTTCCTGAAGCCCATATGAGCATTAATTTGACTACACAACTCATTCCTATGAAGATACATTCAAACTCACAAAACGTGCTCAGCTCGGGCTGAAAATGCATTTAAAGCAATAAAAACTCAAATTGAGTGTCACGCCTAAAAAAGGACTTATCACACACTTCAACATGTATTTTGTTCAGGATGACCACCTGAAACCTAAATGAGCATTAATTTGACCACACAACTAATTCCTATGAAGATACATTCAAACTCACAAAACGTGCTCAGCTCGGGCTGAAAATGCATTTAAAGCAATAAAACTCAAATTGAGTGTCACACCTAAACCAAAGGACTTATTCACACACTCCAACGTGTATTTTGTTCAGGATGACCTCCTGAAGCCCAAATAAGCATTAATTTGACCACACAACTCATTCTATGAAGATACATTCAAACTCACAAAACGTGCTCAGCTCGGGCTGAAAATGCATTTAAAGCAATAAAAACTCAAATTTAGTGTCACGCCTAAACAAAAGGACTTATGCACACACTTCAACATGTATTTTGTTCAGGATGACCTCCTGAGGCCTAAATAAGCATTAATTTGACCACACAACTCATTCCTATGAAGATACATTCAAACTCACAAAACGTGCTCAGCTCGGGCTGAAAATGCATTTAAAGCAATAAAAACTCAAATTGAGTGTCACGCCTAAACCAAAGGACTTATGCACACACTTCAACATGTATTTTGTTCAGGATGACCACCTGACGCCTAAATGAGCATTAATTTGACCACACAACTCATTCCTATGAAGATACATTCAAACACACAAAACGTGCTCAGCTCGGCCTGAAAATGCATTTAAAGCAATAAAAACTCAAATTGAGTGTCACGCCTAAACCAAAGGACTTATGCACACACTTCAACATGTATTTTGTTCAGGATGACCACCTGACGCCTAAATGAGCATTAATTTGATCACACAACTCATTCCTATGAAGATACATTCAAACTCACAAAACGCGCTCAGCTCAGGCTGAAAATGCATTTAAAGCAATAAAAACTCAAATTGAGTGTCACGCCTAAACCAAAGGACTTATGCACACACTACAACATGTATTTTGTTCAGGGTGACCTCCTGAAGCCTAAATAAGCATTAATTTGACCACACAACTCATTCCTATGAAGATACATTCAAACTCACAAAACGCGCTCAGCTCGGGCTGAAAATGCATTTAAAGCAATAAAAACTCAAATTTAGTGTTACACCTAAACCAAAGGATTTATGCACACACTTCAACATGTATTTAGTTCAGGATGACATCCTGAAGCCCATATGAGCATTAATTTGTCTACACAACTCATTCCTATGAAGATACATTCAAACTCACAAAACGTGCTCAACTCGGGCTGAAAATGCATTTAAAGCAATAAAAACTCAAATTGAGTGTCACGCCTAAACCAAAGGACTTATGCACACACTTCAACATGTATTTTGTTCAGGATGACCTCCTGAAGCCCATATGAGCATTAATTTGACTACACGACTCATTCCTATGAAGATACATTCAAACTCACAAAACGTGCTCAGCTCCGGCTGAAAATGCATTTAAAGCAATAAAAACTCAAATTGAGTGTCACGCCTAAACCAAAGGACTTATGCACACACTTCAACATGTATTTTGTTCAGGATGACCTCCTGAAGCCCATATGAGCATTAATTTGACTACACAACTCATTCCTATGAAGATACATTCAAACTCACAAAACGTGCTCAGCTCGGGCTGAAAATGCATTTAAAGCAATAAAAACTCAAATTGAGTGTCACGCCTAAACCAAAGGACTTATGCACACACTTCAACATGTATTTAGTTCAGGATGACCACCTGAAGCCTAAATGAGCATTAATTTGACCACACAACTCATTCCTATGAAGATACATTCAAACTCACAATACGTGCTCAGCTCGGGCTGAAAATGCATTTAAAGCAATAAAAACTCAAATTGAGTGTCACACCTAAACCAAAGGACTTATGCACACACTTCAACATGTATTTTGTTCAGGAAGACCTTCTGAAGCCCATATGAGCATTAATTTGACTACACAACTCATTCCTATGAAGATACATTCAAACTCAAAAAACGTGCTCAGCTAGGGCTGAAAATGCATTTAAAGCAATAAAAACTCAAATTGAGTGTCACGCCTAAACCAAAGGACTTATGCACACACTTCAACATGTATTTAGTTCAGGATGACCACCTGAAGCCTAAATGAGCATTAATTTGACCACACAACTCATTCCTATGAAGATACATTCAAACTCACAAAACGTGCTCAGCTCGGGCTGAAAATGCATTTAAAGCAATAAAAACTCAAATTGAGTGTCACGCCTAAACCAAAGGACTTATGCACACACTTCAACATGTATTTAGTTCAGGATGACCACCTGAAGCCTAAATGAGCATTAATTTGACCACACAACTCATTCCTATGAAGATACATTCAAACTCACAAAACATGCTCAGCTCGGGCTGAAAATGCATTTAAAGCAATAAAAACTCAAATTGAGTGTCACGCCTAAACCAAAGGACTTATGCACACACTTCAACATGTATTTTGTTCAGGATGACCACCTGACGCCTAAATGAGCATTAATTTGACCACACAACTCATTCCTATGAAGATACATTCAAACTCACAAAACGTGCTCAGCTCGGGCTGAAAATGCATTTAAAGCAATAAAAACTCAAATTGAGTGTCACGCCTAAACCAAAGGACTTATGCACACACTTCAACATGTATTTAGTTCAGGATGACCACCTGAAGCCTAAATGAGCATTAATTTGACCACACAACTCATTCCTATGAAGATACATTCAAACTCACAAAACATGCTCAGCTCGGGCTGAAAATGCATTTAAAGCAATAAAAACTCAAATTGAGTGTCACGCCTAAACCAAAGGACTTATGCACACACTTCAACATGTATTTTGTTCAGGATGACCACCTGACGCCTAAATGAGCATTAATTTGACCACACAACTCATTCCTATGAAGATACATTCAAACTCACAAAACGTGCTCAGCTCGGGCTGAAAATGCATTTAAAGCAATAAAAACTCAAATTGAGTGTCACGCCTAAACCAAAGGACTTATGCACACACTTCAACATGTGTTTTGTTCAGGATGACCTCCTGAAGCCCATATGAGCATTAATTTGACCACACAACTCATTCCTATGAAGATACATTCAAACACACAAAACGTGCTCAGCTCGGCCTGAAAATGCATTTAAAGCAATAAAAACTCAAATTGAGTGTCACGCCTAAACCAAAGGACTTATGCACACACTTCAACATGTATTTTGTTCAGGATGACCACCTGACGCCTAAATGAGCATTAATTTGATCACACAACTCATTCCTATGAAGATACATTCAAACTCACAAAACGCGCTCAGCTCAGGCTGAAAATGCATTTAAAGCAATAAAAACTCAAATTGAGTGTCACGCCTAAACCAAAGGACTTATGCACACACTACAACATGTATTTTGTTCAGGGTGACCTCCTGAAGCCTAAATAAGCATTAATTTGACCACACAACTCATTCCTATGAAGATACATTCAAACTCACAAAACGCGCTCAGCTCGGGCTGAAAATGCATTTAAAGCAATAAAAACTCAAATTTAGTGTTACACCTAAACCAAAGGATTTATGCACACACTTCAACATGTATTTAGTTCAGGATGACATCCTGAAGCCCATATGAGCATTAATTTGTCTACACAACTCATTCCTATGAAGATACATTCAAACTCACAAAACGTGCTCAACTCGGGCTGAAAATGCATTTAAAGCAATAAAAACTCAAATTGAGTGTCACGCCTAAACAAAAGGACTTATGCACACACTTCAACATGTATTTTGTTCAGGATGACCTCCTGAAGCCTAAATAAGCATTAATTTGACCACACATCTCATTCCTATTAAGATACATTCAAAGTCAGAAAGCGCGCTCAGCTCGGGGTGAAAATGCATTTAAAGCAATAAAAACTCAAATTGAGTGTCACGCCTAAACCAAAGGACTTATGCACACACTTCAACATGTATTTAGTTCAGGATGACCTCCTGAAGCCCATATGAGCATTAATTTGACCACACAACTCATTCCTATGAAGATACATTCAAACTCTCAAAACGTGCTCAGCTCGGGCTGAAAATGCATTTAAAGCAATAAAAACTCAAATTGAGTGTCACGCCTAAACAAAAGGACTTATGCACACACTTCAACATGTATTTTGTTCAGGATGACCTCCTGAAGCCTAAATAAGCATTAATTTGACCACACATCTCATTCCTATTAAGATACATTCAAAGTCAGAAAGCGCGCTCAGCTCGGGGTGAAAATGCATTTAAAGCAATAAAAACTCAAATTGAGTGTCACGCCTAAACCAAAGGACTTATGCACACACTTCAACATGTATTTAGTTCAGGATGACCTCCTGAAGCCCATATGAGCATTAATTTGACCACACAACTCATTCCTATGAAGATACATTCAAACTCTCAAAACGTGCTCAGCTCGGGCTGAAAATGCATTTAAAGCAATAAAAACTCAAATTGAGTGTCACGCCTAAACAAAAGGACTTATGCACACACTTCAACATGTATTTTGTTCAGGATGACCTCCTGAAGCCTAAATAAGCATTAATTTGACCACACAACTCATTCCTATGAAGATACATTCAAACTCACAAAACGCGCTCAGCTCGGGCTGAAAATGCATTTAAAGCAATAAAAAAATCAAATTGAGTGTCACGCCTAAACCAAAGGACTTATGCACACACTACAACATGTATTTTGTTCAGGGTGACCTCCTGAAGCCTAAATAAGCATTAATTTGACCACACAACTCATTCCTATGAAGATACATTCAAACTCACAAAACGCGCTCAGCTCGGGCTGAAAATGCATTTAAAGCAATAAAAACTCAAATTTAGTGTCACACCTAAACCAAAGGACTTATGCACACACTTCAACATGTATTTAGTTCAGGATGACATCCTGAAGCCCATATGAGCATTAATTTGTCTACACAACTCATTCCTATGAAGATACATTCAAACTCACAAAACGTGCTCAACTCGGGCTGAAAATGCATTTAAAGCAATAAAAACTCAAATTGAGTGTCACGCCTAAACCAAAGGACTTATGCACACACTTCAACATGTATTTTGTTCAGGATGACCTTCTGAAGCCCATATGAGCATTAATTTGACTACACAACTCATTCCTATGAAGATACATTCAAACTCACAAAACGTGCTCAGCTCGGGCTAAAAATGCATTTAAAGCAATAAAAACTCAAATTGAGTGTCAGGCCTAAACCAAAGGACTTATGCACACACTTCAACATGTATTTTGTTCAGGATGACCTCCTGAAGCCCAAATCAGCAATAATTTGACCACACAACTCATTCCTATGAAGATACATTCAAAGTCAGAAAGCGCGCTCAGCTCGGGCTGAAAATGCATTTAAAGCAATAAAAACTCAAATTGAGTGTCACGCCTAAACCAAAGGACTTATGCACACACTTCAACATGTATTTTGTTCAGGATGACCTCCTGAAGCCTAAATGAGGATTAATTTGACTACACAACTCATTCCTATGAAGATACATTCAAAGTCAGAAAGCGCGCTCAGCTCGGGCTGAAAATGCATTTAAAGCAATAAAAACTCAAATTGAGTGTCACGCCTAAACCAAAGGACTTATGCACACACTTCAACATGTATTTAGTTCAGGATGACCACCTGAAGCCTAAATGAGCATTAATTTGACCACACAACTCATTCCTATGAAGATACATTCAAACTCACAAAACGTGCTCAGTTCAGGCTGAAAATGCATTTAAAGCAAAAAAAACTCAAATTGAGTGTCACGCCTAAACAAAAGGACTTATGCACACACTTCAACATGTATTTTGTTCAGGATGACCTCCTGAAGCCTAAATAAGCATTAATTTGACCACACATCTCATTCCTATTAAGATACATTCAAAGTCAGAAAGCGCGCTCAGCTCGGGGTGAAAATGCATTTAAAGCAATAAAAACTCAAATTGAGTGTCACGCCTAAACCAAAGGACTTATGCACACACTTCAACATGTATTTAGTTCAGGATGACCTCCTGAAGCCCATATGAGCATTAATTTGACCACACAACTCATTCCTATGAAGATACATTCAAACTCTCAAAACGTGCTCAGCTCGGGCTGAAAATGCATTTAAAGCAATAAAAACTCAAATTGAGTGTCACGCCTAAACAAAAGGACTTATGCACACACTTCAACATGTATTTTGTTCAGGATGACCTCCTGAAGCCTAAATAAGCATTAATTTGACCACACAACTCATTCCTATGAAGATACATTCAAACTCACAAAACGCGCTCAGCTCGGGCTGAAAATGCATTTAAAGCAATAAAAAAATCAAATTGAGTGTCACGCCTAAACCAAAGGACTTATGCACACACTTCAACATGTATTTTGTTCAGGATAACCTCCTGAAGCCTAAATCAGCAATAATTTGACCACACAACTCATTCCTATGAAGATACATTCAAAGTCAGAAAGCGCGCTCAGCTCGGGCTGAAAATGCATTTAAAGCAATAAAAACTCAAATTGAGTGTCACACCTAAACCAAACGACTTATGCACACACTTTAACATGTATTTAGTTCCGGATGACCACCTGAACCCTAAATGAGCATTAATTTGACCACACAACTCATTCCTATAAAGATACATTCAAACTCACAAAACGTGCTCAACTCGGCCTGAAAATGCATTTAAAGCAATAAAAACTCAAATTGAGTGTCACGCCTAAACCAAAGGACTTATGCACACACTTCAACATGTATTTTGTTCAGGATGACCTCCTGAAGCCCATATGAGCATTAATTTGACCACACAACTCATTCCTATGAAGATACATTCAAACTCACAAAACGTGCTCAGCTTGGGCTGAAAATGCATTTAAAGCAATAAAAACTCAAATTGAGTGTCACGCCTAAACCAAAGGACTTATGCACACACTTCAACATGTATTTTGTTCACGATGACCACCTGAAGCCTAAATGAGCATTAATTTGACCACACAACTCATTCCTATGAAGATACATTCAAACTCACAAAACGTGCTCAACTCGGGCTGAAAATGCATTTAAAGCAATAAAAGCTCAAATTGAGTGTCACGCCTAAACCAAAGGACTTATGCACACACTTCAACATGTATTTTGTTCAGGATGACCTCCTGAAGCCCATATGAGCATTAATTTGACCACACAACTCATTCCTATGAAGATACATTCAAACACACAAAACGTGCTCAGCTCGGCCTGAAAATGCATTTAAAGCAATAAAAACTCAAATTGAGTGTCACGCCCAAACCAAAGGACTTATGCACACACTTCAACATGTATTTAGTTCAGGATGACCACCTGAAGCCTAAATGAGCATTATTTTGACCACATAACTCATTCCTATGAAGATACATTCAAACTCACAAAACGTGCTCATCTCGGGCTGAAAATGCATTTAAAGCAATAAAAACTCAAATTGAGTGTCACGCCTAAACCAAAGGACTTATGCACACACTTCAACATGTATTTTGTTCAGGATGACCACCTGAAGCCTAAATGAGCATTAATTTGACCACACAACTCATTCTATGAAGATACATTCAAACTCACAAAACGTGCTCAGCTCAGGCTGAAAATGCATTTAAAGCAATAAAAACTCAAATTGAGTGTCACGCCTAAACCAAAGGACTTATGCACACACTTCAACATGTATTTTGTTCAGGATGACCACCTGAAGCCTAAATGAGCATTAATTTGACCACACAACTCATTCCTATGAAGATACATTCAAACTCACAAAACGTGCTCAGCTCGGGCTGAAAATGCATTTAAAGCAATAAAAACTCAAATTGAGTGTCACGCCTAAACCAAAGGACTTATGCACACACTTCAACATGTATTTTGTTCAGGATGACCACCTGAAGCCTAAATGAGCATTAATTTGACCACACAACTCATTCCTATGAAGATACATTCAAACTCACAAAACGTGCTCAACTCGGGCTGAAAATGCATTTAAAGCAATAAAAAATTAAATTGAGTGTCACGCCTAAACCAAAGGACTTATGCACACACTTCAACATGTATTTTGTTCAGGATGACCACCTGACGCCTAAATGAGCATTAATTTGACCACACAACTCATTCCTATGAAGATACATTCAAACTCACAAAACGCGCTCAGCTCGGGCTGAAAATGCATTTAAAGCAATAAAAACTCAAATTGAGTGTAACGCCTAAACCAAAGGACTTATGCACACACTACAACATGTATTTTGTTCAGGGTGACCTCCTGAAGCCTAAATAAGCATTAATTTGACCACACAACTCATTCCTATGAAGATACATTCAAACTCACAAAACGCGCTCAGCTCGGGCTGAAAATGCATTTAAAGCAATAAAAACTCAAATTTAGTGTCACACCTAAACCAAAGGACTTATGCACACACTTCAACATGTATTTAGTTCAGGATGACATCCTGAAGCCCATATGAGCATTAATTTGTCTACACAACTCATTCCTATGAAGATACATTCAAACTCACAAAACGTGCTCAACTCGGGCTGAAAATGCATTTAAAGCAATAAAAACTCAAATTGAGTGTCACGCCTAAACCAAAGGACTTATGCACACACTTCAACATGTATTTAGTTCAGGATGACCACCTGAAGCCTAAATGAAGATTAATTTGACCACACAACTCATTCCTATGAAGATACATTCAAACTCACAAAACGTGCTCAGCTCGGGCTGAAAATGCATTTAAAGCAATAAAAACTCAAATTGAGTGTCACACCTAAACCAAAGGACTTATGCACACACTTCAACATGTATTTTGTTCAGGATGACCTTCTGAAGCCCATATGAGCATTAATTTGACTACACAACTCATTCCTATGAAGATACATTCAAACTCACAAAACGTGCTCAGCTCGGGCTAAAAATGCATTTAAAGCAATAAAAACTCAAATTGAGTGTCAGGCCTAAACCAAAGGACTTATGCACACACTTCAACATGTATTTTGTTCAGGATGACCTCCTGAAGCCCAAATCAGCAATAATTTGACCACACAACTCATACCTATGAAGATACATTCAAAGTCAGAAAGCGCGCTCAGCTCGGGCTGAAAATGCATTTAATTTAAAGCAATAAAAACTCAAATTGAGTGTCACGCCTAAACCAAAGGACTTATGCACACACTTCAACATGGATTTAGTTCAGGATGACCACCTGAAGCCTAAATGAGCATTAATTTGACCACACAACTCATTCCTATGAAGATACATTCAAACTCACAAAACGCGCTCAGCTCGGGCTGAAAATGCATTTAAAGCAATAAAAACTCAAATTTAGTGTCACACCTAAACCAAAGGACTTATGCACACACTTCAACATGTATTTAGTTCAGGATGACATCCTGAAGCCCATATGAGCATTAATTTGACTACACAACTCATTCCTATGAAGATACATTCAAACTCAAAAAACGTGCTCAGCTCGGGCTGAAAATGCTTTTAAAGCAATAAAAACTCAAATTGTGTGTCACGCCTAAACCAAAGGACTTATGCACACACTTCAACATGTATTTTGGTCAGGATGACCTCCTGAAGCCCATATGAGCATTAATTTGACCACACAACTCATTCCTATGAAGATACATTCAAACTCACAAAACGTGCTCAGCTCGGGCTGAAAATGCATTTAAAGCAATAAAAACTCAAATTGAGTGTCACGCCTAAACCAAAGGACTTATGCACACACTTCAACATGTATTTTGTTCAGGATGACCTCCTGAAGCCTAAATAAGCATTAATCTGACCACACAACTCATTCCTATGAAGATACATTCAAACTCACAAAACGCGCTCAGCTCGGGCTGAAAATGCATTTAAAGCAATAAAAACTCAAATTGAGTGCCACACCTAAACCAAAGGACTTATGCACACACTTCAACATGTATTTAGTTCAGGATGACCACCTGAAGCCTAAATGAGCATTAATTTGACCACACATCTCATTCCTATGAAGATACATTCAAACTCACAAAACATGCTCAGCTCGGGCTGAAAATGCATTTAAAGCAATAAAAACTCAAATTGAGTGTCACGCCTAAACCAAAGGACCTATGCACACACTTCAACATGTATTTTGTTCAGGATGACCTCCTGAAGCCCATATGAGCATTAATTTGACCACACAACTCATTCCTATGAAGATACATTCAAACTCACAAAACGTGCTCAGCTCGGGCTGAAAATGCATTTAAAGCAATAAAACTCAAATTGAGTGTCACACCTAAACCAAAGGACTTATGCACACACTCCAACATGTATTTTGTTTAGGATGACCTCCTGAAGCCCAAATAAGCATTAATTTGACCACACAACTCATTCTATGAAGATACATTCAAACTCACAAAACGTGCTCAGCTCGGGCTGAAAATGCATTTAAAGCAATAAAAACTCAAATTGAGTGTCACACCTAAACCAAAGGACTTATGCACACACTTCAACATGTATTTTGTTCAGGATGACCCTCTGAACCCCATATGAGCATTAATTTGACTACACGACTCATTCCTATGAAGATACATTTAAACTCACAAAACTTGCTTAGCTCGGGCTGAAAATGCATTTAAAGCAATAAAAACTCAAATTGAGTGTCACGCCTAAACCAAAGGACTTATGCACACACTTCAACATGTATTTTATTCAGGATGACCACCTGAAGCCTAAATGAGCATTAATTTGACCACACAACTCATTCCTATGAAGATACATTCAAACTCACAAAACGTGCTCAGCTCGGGCTGAAAATGCATTTAAAGCAATAAAAACTCAAATTGAGTGTCACGCCTAAACCAAAGGACTTATGCACACACTTCAACATGTGTTTTGTTCAGGATGACCTCCTGAAGCCCATATGAGCATTAATTTGACCACACAACTCATTCCTATGAAGATACATTCAAACACACAAAACGTGCTCAGCTCGGCCTGAAAATGCATTTAAAGCAATAAAAACTCAAATTGAGTGTCACGCCTAAACCAAAGGACTTATGCACACACTTCAACATGTATTTTGTTCAGGATGACCACCTGACGCCTAAATGAGCATTAATTTGACCACACAACTCATTCCTATGAAGATACATTCAAACTCACAAAACGCGCTCAGCTCAGGCTGAAAATGCATTTAAAGCAATAAAAACTCAAATTGAGTGTCACGCCTAAACCAAAGGACTTATGCACACACTACAACATGTATTTTGTTCAGGGTGACCTCCTGAAGCCTAAATAAGCATTAATTTGACCACACAACTCATTCCTATGAAGATACATTCAAACTCACAAAACGCGCTCAGCTCGGGCTGAAAATGCATTTAAAGCAATAAAAACTCAAATTGAGTGTCACACCTAAACCAAAGGACTTATGCACACACTTCAACATGTATTTTGTTCAGGAAGACCTTCTGAAGCCCATATGAGCATTAATTTGACTACACAACTCATTCCTATGAAGATACATTCAAACTCACAAAACGTGCTCAGCTAGGGCTGAAAATGCATTTAAAGCAATAAAAACTCAAATTGAGTGTCACGCCTAAACCAAAGGACTTATGCACACACTTCAACATGTATTTTGTTCAGGATGACCTCCTGAAGCCTAAATAAGCATTAATCTGTCCACACAACTCATTCCTATGAAGATACATTCAAACTCACAAAACGCGCTCAGCTCGGGCTGAAAATGCATTTAAAGCAATAAAAACTCAAATTGAGTGTCACACCTAAACCAAAGGACTTATGCACACACTTCAACATGTATTTAGTTCAGGATGACCACCTGAAGCCTAAATGAGCATTAATTTGACCACACATCTCATTCCTATGAAGATACATTCAAACTCACAAAACATGCTCAGCTCGGGCTGAAAATGCATTTAAAGCAATAAAAACTCAAATTGAGTGTCACGCCTAAACCAAAGGACCTATGCACACACTTTAACATGTATTTTGTTCAGGATGACCTCCTGAAGCCCATATGAGCATTAAATTTACCACACAACTCATTCCTATGAAGATACATTCAAACTCACAAAACGTGCTCAGCTCGGGCTGAAAATGCATTTAAAGCAATAAAAACTCAAATTGAGTGTCACGCCTAAACCAAAGGACTTATGCACACACTCCAACATGTATTTTGTTCAGGATGACCTCCTGAAGCCCAAATAAGCATTAATTTGACCACACAACTCATTCTATGAAGATACATTCAAACTCACAAAACGTGCTCAGCTCGGGCTGAAAATGCATTTAAAGCAATAAAACTCAAATTGAGTGTCACACCTAAACCAAAGGACTTATGCACACACTCCAACATGTATTTTGTTCAGGATGACCTCCTGAAGCCCAAATAAGCATTAATTTGACCACACAACTCATTCTATGAAGATACATTCAAACTCACAAAACGTGCTCAGCTCGGGCTGAAAATGCATTTAAAGCAATAAAAACTCAAATTGAGTGTCACGCCTAAACAAAAGGACTTATGCACACACTTCAACATGTATTTTGTTCAGGATGACCTCCTGAAGCCTAAATAAGCATTAATTTGACCACACAACTCATTCCTATGAAGATACATTCAAACTCACAAAACGTGCTCAGCTCGGGCTGAAAATGCATTTAAAGAAATAAAAACTTAAATTGAGTGTCACACCTAAACCAAAGGACTTATGCACACACTTCAACATGTATTTTGTTCAGGATGACTTCCTGAAGCCCATATGAGCATTAATTTGACTACACAACTCATTCCTATGAAGATACATTCAAACTCACAAAACGTGCTCAGCTCGGGCTGAAAATGCATTTAAAGCAATAAAAACTCAAATTGAGTGTCACGCCTAAAAAAGGACTTATCACACACTTCAACATGTATTTTGTTCAGGATGACCACCTGAAACCTAAATGAGCATTAATTTGACCACACAACTAATTCCTATGAAGATACATTCAAACTCACAAAACGTGCTCAGCTCGGGCTGAAAATGCATTTAAAGCAATAAAACTCAAATTGAGTGTCACACCTAAACCAAAGGACTTATTCACACACTCCAACGTGTATTTTGTTCAGGATGACCTCCTGAAGCCCAAATAAGCATTAATTTGACCACACAACTCATTCTATGATGATACATTCAAACTCACAAAACGTGCTCAGCTCGGGCTGAAAATGCATTTAAAGCAATAAAAACTCAAATTTAGTGTCACGCCTAAACAAAAGGACTTATGCACACACTTCAACATGTATTTTGTTCAGGATGACCTCCTGAGGCCTAAATAAGCATTAATTTGACCACACAACTCATTCCTATGAAGATACATTCAAACTCACAAAACGTGCTCAGCTCGGGCTGAAAATGCATTTAAAGCAATAAAAACTCAAATTGAGTGTCACGCCTAAACCAAAGGACTTATGCACACACTTCAACATGTATTTTGTTCAGGATGACCACCTGACGCCTAAATGAGCATTAATTTGACCACACAACTCATTCCTATGAAGATACATTCAAACACACAAAACGTGCTCAGCTCGGCCTGAAAATGCATTTAAAGCAATAAAAACTCAAATTGAGTGTCACGCCTAAACCAAAGGACTTATGCACACACTTCAACATGTATTTTGTTCAGGATGACCACCTGACGCCTAAATGAGCATTAATTTGATCACACAACTCATTCCTATGAAGATACATTCAAACTCACAAAACGCGCTCAGCTCAGGCTGAAAATGCATTTAAAGCAATAAAAACTCAAATTGAGTGTCACGCCTAAACCAAAGGACTTATGCACACACTACAACATGTATTTTGTTCAGGGTGACCTCCTGAAGCCTAAATAAGCATTAATTTGACCACACAACTCATTCCTATGAAGATACATTCAAACTCACAAAACGCGCTCAGCTCGGGCTGAAAATGCATTTAAAGCAATAAAAACTCAAATTTAGTGTCACACCTAAACCAAAGGACTTATGCACACACTTCAACATGTATTTAGTTCAGGATGACATCCTGAAGCCCATATGAGCATTAATTTGTCTACACAACTCATTCCTATGAAGATACATTCAAACTCACAAAACGTGCTCAACTCGGGCTGAAAATGCATTTAAAGCAATAAAAACTCAAATTGAGTGTCACGCCTAAACCAAAGGACTTATGCACACACTTCAACATGTATTTTGTTCAGGATGACCTTCTGAAGCCCATATGAGCATTAATTTGACTACACAACTCATTCCTATGAAGATACATTCAAACTCACAAAACGTGCTCAGCTCGGGCTAAAAATGCATTTAAAGCAATAAAAACTCAAATTGAGTGTCAGGCCTAAACCAAAGGACTTATGCACACACTTCAACATGTATTTTGTTCAGGATGACCTCCTGAAGCCCAAATCAGCAATAATTTGACCACACAACTCATTCCTATGAAGATACATTCAAAGTCAGAAAGCGCGCTCAGCTCGGGCTGAAAATGCATTTAAAGCAATAAAAACTCAAATTGAGTGTCACGCCTAAACCAAAGGACTTATGCACACACTTCAACATGTATTTTGTTCAGGATGACCTCCTGAAGCCTAAATGAGGATTAATTTGACTACACAACTCATTCCTATGAAGATACATTCAAAGTCAGAAAGCGCGCTCAGCTCGGGCTGAAAATGCATTTAAAGCAATAAAAACTCAAATTGAGTGTCACGCCTAAACCAAAGGACTTATGCACACACTTCAACATGTATTTAGTTCAGGATGACCACCTGAAGCCTAAATGAGCATTAATTTGACCACACAACTCATTCCTATGAAGATACATTCAAACTCACAAAACGTGCTCAGTTCAGGCTGAAAATGCATTTAAAGCAAAAAAAACTCAAATTGAGTGTCACGCCTAAACAAAAGGACTTATGCACACACTTCAACATGTATTTTGTTCAGGATGACCTCCTGAAGCCTAAATAAGCATTAATTTGACCACACATCTCATTCCTATTAAGATACATTCAAAGTCAGAAAGCGCGCTCAGCTCGGGGTGAAAATGCATTTAAAGCAATAAAAACTCAAATTGAGTGTCACGCCTAAACCAAAGGACTTATGCACACACTTCAACATGTATTTAGTTCAGGATGACCTCCTGAAGCCCATATGAGCATTAATTTGACCACACAACTCATTCCTATGAAGATACATTCAAACTCTCAAAACGTGCTCAGCTCGGGCTGAAAATGCATTTAAAGCAATAAAAACTCAAATTGAGTGTCACGCCTAAACAAAAGGACTTATGCACACACTTCAACATGTATTTTGTTCAGGATGACCTCCTGAAGCCTAAATAAGCATTAATTTGACCACACAACTCATTCCTATGAAGATACATTCAAACTCACAAAACGCGCTCAGCTCGGGCTGAAAATGCATTTAAAGCAATAAAAAAATCAAATTGAGTGTCACGCCTAAACCAAAGGACTTATGCACACACTTCAACATGTATTTTGTTCAGGATAACCTCCTGAAGCCTAAATCAGCAATAATTTGACCACACAACTCATTCCTATGAAGATACATTCAAAGTCAGAAAGCGCGCTCAGCTCGGGCTGAAAATGCATTTAAAGCAATAAAAACTCAAATTGAGTGTCACACCTAAACCAAACGACTTATGCACACACTTTAACATGTATTTAGTTCCGGATGACCACCTGAACCCTAAATGAGCATTAATTTGACCACACAACTCATTCCTATAAAGATACATTCAAACTCACAAAACGTGCTCAACTCGGCCTGAAAATGCATTTAAAGCAATAAAAACTCAAATTGAGTGTCACGCCTAAACCAAAGGACTTATGCACACACTTCAACATGTATTTTGTTCAGGATGACCTCCTGAAGCCCATATGAGCATTAATTTGACCACACAACTCATTCCTATGAAGATACATTCAAACTCACAAAACGTGCTCAGCTTGGGCTGAAAATGCATTTAAAGCAATAAAAACTCAAATTGAGTGTCACGCCTAAACCAAAGGACTTATGCACACACTTCAACATGTATTTTGTTCACGATGACCACCTGAAGCCTAAATGAGCATTAATTTGACCACACAACTCATTCCTATGAAGATACATTCAAACTCACAAAACGTGCTCAACTCGGGCTGAAAATGCATTTAAAGCAATAAAAGCTCAAATTGAGTGTCACGCCTAAACCAAAGGACTTATGCACACACTTCAACATGTATTTTGTTCAGGATGACCTCCTGAAGCCCATATGAGCATTAATTTGACCACACAACTCATTCCTATGAAGATACATTCAAACACACAAAACGTGCTCAGCTCGGCCTGAAAATGCATTTAAAGCAATAAAAACTCAAATTGAGTGTCACGCCCAAACCAAAGGACTTATGCACACACTTCAACATGTATTTAGTTCAGGATGACCACCTGAAGCCTAAATGAGCATTATTTTGACCACATAACTCATTCCTATGAAGATACATTCAAACTCACAAAACGTGCTCATCTCGGGCTGAAAATGCATTTAAAGCAATAAAAACTCAAATTGAGTGTCACGCCTAAACCAAAGGACTTATGCACACACTTCAACATGTATTTTGTTCAGGATGACCACCTGAAGCCTAAATGAGCATTAATTTGACCACACAACTCATTCTATGAAGATACATTCAAACTCACAAAACGTGCTCAGCTCAGGCTGAAAATGCATTTAAAGCAATAAAAACTCAAATTGAGTGTCACGCCTAAACCAAAGGACTTATGCACACACTTCAACATGTATTTTGTTCAGGATGACCACCTGAAGCCTAAATGAGCATTAATTTGACCACACAACTCATTCCTATGAAGATACATTCAAACTCACAAAACGTGCTCAGCTCGGGCTGAAAATGCATTTAAAGCAATAAAAACTCAAATTGAGTGTCACGCCTAAACCAAAGGACTTATGCACACACTTCAACATGTATTTTGTTCAGGATGACCACCTGAAGCCTAAATGAGCATTAATTTGACCACACAACTCATTCCTATGAAGATACATTCAAACTCACAAAACGCGCTCAGCTCGGGCTGAAAATGCATTTAAAGCAATAAAAACTCAAATTTAGTGTCACACCTAAACCAAAGGACTTATGCACACACTTCAACATGTATTTTGTTCAGGATGACCACCTGACGCCTAAATGAGCATTAATTTGACCACACAACTCATTCCTATGAAGATACATTCAAACTCACAAAACGCGCTCAGCTCGGGCTGAAAATGCATTTAAAGCAATAAAAACTCAAATTGAGTGTAACGCCTAAACCAAAGGACTTATGCACACACTACAACATGTATTTTGTTCAGGGTGACCTCCTGAAGCCTAAATAAGCATTAATTTGACCACACAACTCATTCCTATGAAGATACATTCAAACTCACAAAACGCGCTCAGCTCGGGCTGAAAATGCATTTAAAGCAATAAAAACTCAAATTTAGTGTCACACCTAAACCAAAGGACTTATGCACACACTTCAACATGTATTTAGTTCAGGATGACATCCTGAAGCCCATATGAGCATTAATTTGTCTACACAACTCATTCCTATGAAGATACATTCAAACTCACAAAACGTGCTCAACTCGGGCTGAAAATGCATTTAAAGCAATAAAAACTCAAATTGAGTGTCACGCCTAAACCAAAGGACTTATGCACACACTTCAACATGTATTTAGTTCAGGATGACCACCTGAAGCCTAAATGAAGATTAATTTGACCACACAACTCATTCCTATGAAGATACATTCAAACTCACAAAACGTGCTCAGCTCGGGCTGAAAATGCATTTAAAGCAATAAAAACTCAAATTGAGTGTCACACCTAAACCAAAGGACTTATGCACACACTTCAACATGTATTTTGTTCAGGATGACCTTCTGAAGCCCATATGAGCATTAATTTGACTACACAACTCATTCCTATGAAGATACATTCAAACTCACAAAACGTGCTCAGCTCGGGCTAAAAATGCATTTAAAGCAATAAAAACTCAAATTGAGTGTCAGGCCTAAACCAAAGGACTTATGCACACACTTCAACATGTATTTTGTTCAGGATGACCTCCTGAAGCCCAAATCAGCAATAATTTGACCACACAACTCATACCTATGAAGATACATTCAAAGTCAGAAAGCGCGCTCAGCTCGGGCTGAAAATGCATTTAATTTAAAGCAATAAAAACTCAAATTGAGTGTCACGCCTAAACCAAAGGACTTATGCACACACTTCAACATGGATTTAGTTCAGGATGACCACCTGAAGCCTAAATGAGCATTAATTTGACCACACAACTCATTCCTATGAAGATACATTCAAACTCACAAAACGCGCTCAGCTCGGGCTGAAAATGCATTTAAAGCAATAAAAACTCAAATTTAGTGTCACACCTAAACCAAAGGACTTATGCACACACTTCAACATGTATTTAGTTCAGGATGACATCCTGAAGCCCATATGAGCATTAATTTGACTACACAACTCATTCCTATGAAGATACATTCAAACTCAAAAAACGTGCTCAGCTCGGGCTGAAAATGCTTTTAAAGCAATAAAAACTCAAATTGTGTGTCACGCCTAAACCAAAGGACTTATGCACACACTTCAACATGTATTTTGGTCAGGATGACCTCCTGAAGCCCATATGAGCATTAATTTGACCACACAACTCATTCCTATGAAGATACATTCAAACTCACAAAACGTGCTCAGCTCGGGCTGAAAATGCATTTAAAGCAATAAAAACTCAAATTGAGTGTCACGCCTAAACCAAAGGACTTATGCACACACTTCAACATGTATTTTGTTCAGGATGACCTCCTGAAGCCTAAATAAGCATTAATCTGACCACACAACTCATTCCTATGAAGATACATTCAAACTCACAAAACGCGCTCAGCTCGGGCTGAAAATGCATTTAAAGCAATAAAAACTCAAATTGAGTGCCACACCTAAACCAAAGGACTTATGCACACACTTCAACATGTATTTAGTTCAGGATGACCACCTGAAGCCTAAATGAGCATTAATTTGACCACACATCTCATTCCTATGAAGATACATTCAAACTCACAAAACATGCTCAGCTCGGGCTGAAAATGCATTTAAAGCAATAAAAACTCAAATTGAGTGTCACGCCTAAACCAAAGGACCTATGCACACACTTCAACATGTATTTTGTTCAGGATGACCTCCTGAAGCCCATATGAGCATTAATTTGACCACACAACTCATTCCTATGAAGATACATTCAAACTCACAAAACGTGCTCAGCTCGGGCTGAAAATGCATTTAAAGCAATAAAACTCAAATTGAGTGTCACACCTAAACCAAAGGACTTATGCACACACTCCAACATGTATTTTGTTTAGGATGACCTCCTGAAGCCCAAATAAGCATTAATTTGACCACACAACTCATTCTATGAAGATACATTCAAACTCACAAAACGTGCTCAGCTCGGGCTGAAAATGCATTTAAAGCAATAAAAACTCAAATTGAGTGTCACACCTAAACCAAAGGACTTATGCACACACTTCAACATGTATTTTGTTCAGGATGACCCTCTGAACCCCATATGAGCATTAATTTGACTACACGACTCATTCCTATGAAGATACATTTAAACTCACAAAACTTGCTTAGCTCGGGCTGAAAATGCATTTAAAGCAATAAAAACTCAAATTGAGTGTCACGCCTAAACCAAAGGACTTATGCACACACTTCAACATGTATTTTATTCAGGATGACCACCTGAAGCCTAAATGAGCATTAATTTGACCACACAACTCATTCCTATGAAGATACATTCAAACTCACAAAACGTGCTCAGCTCGGGCTGAAAATGCATTTAAAGCAATAAAAACTCAAATTGAGTGTCACGCCTAAACCAAAGGACTTATGCACACACTTCAACATGTGTTTTGTTCAGGATGACCTCCTGAAGCCCATATGAGCATTAATTTGACCACACAACTCATTCCTATGAAGATACATTCAAACACACAAAACGTGCTCAGCTCGGCCTGAAAATGCATTTAAAGCAATAAAAACTCAAATTGAGTGTCACGCCTAAACCAAAGGACTTATGCACACACTTCAACATGTATTTTGTTCAGGATGACCACCTG
This sequence comes from Hippocampus guttulatus, assembly GCF_054856545.1. NCBI lineage: Eukaryota > Metazoa > Chordata > Actinopteri > Syngnathiformes > Syngnathidae > Hippocampus > Hippocampus guttulatus. Next base: position 956,773 of record NW_028233883.1, on the reverse strand, counting down.
ACGCCTAAATGAGCATTAATTTGACCACACAACTCATTCCTATGAAGATACATTCAAACTCACAAAACGCGCTCAGCTCAGGCTGAAAATGCATTTAAAGCAATAAAAACTCAAATTGAGTGTCACGCCTAAACCAAAGGACTTATGCACACACTACAACATGTATTTTGTTCAGGGTGACCTCCTGAAGCCTAAATAAGCATTAATTTGACCACACAACTCATTCCTATGAAGATACATTCAAACTCACAAAACGCGCTCAGCTCGGGCTGAAAATGCATTTAAAGCAATAAAAACTCAAATTGAGTGTCACACCTAAACCAAAGGACTTATGCACACACTTCAACATGTATTTTGTTCAGGAAGACCTTCTGAAGCCCATATGAGCATTAATTTGACTACACAACTCATTCCTATGAAGATACATTCAAACTCACAAAACGTGCTCAGCTAGGGCTGAAAATGCATTTAAAGCAATAAAAACTCAAATTGAGTGTCACGCCTAAACCAAAGGACTTATGCACACACTTCAACATGTATTTTGTTCAGGATGACCTCCTGAAGCCTAAATAAGCATTAATCTGTCCACACAACTCATTCCTATGAAGATACATTCAAACTCACAAAACGCGCTCAGCTCGGGCTGAAAATGCATTTAAAGCAATAAAAACTCAAATTGAGTGTCACACCTAAACCAAAGGACTTATGCACACACTTCAACATGTATTTAGTTCAGGATGACCACCTGAAGCCTAAATGAGCATTAATTTGACCACACATCTCATTCCTATGAAGATACATTCAAACTCACAAAACATGCTCAGCTCGGGCTGAAAATGCATTTAAAGCAATAAAAACTCAAATTGAGTGTCACGCCTAAACCAAAGGACCTATGCACACACTTCAACATGTATTTTGTTCAGGATGACCTCCTGAAGCCCATATGAGCATTAAATTTACCACACAACTCATTCCTATGAAGATACATTCAAACTCACAAAACGTGCTCAGCTCGGGCTGAAAATGCATTTAAAGCAATAAAAACTCAAATTGAGTGTCACGCCTAAACCAAAGGACTTATGCACACACTCCAACATGTATTTTGTTCAGGATGACCTCCTGAAGCCCAAATAAGCATTAATTTGACCACACAACTCATTCTATGAAGATACATTCAAACTCACAAAACGTGCTCAGCTCGGGCTGAAAATGCATTTAAAGCAATAAAACTCAAATTGAGTGTCACACCTAAACCAAAGGACTTATGCACACACTCCAACATGTATTTTGTTCAGGATGACCTCCTGAAGCCCAAATAAGCATTAATTTGACCACACAACTCATTCTATGAAGATACATTCAAACTCACAAAACGTGCTCAGCTCGGGCTGAAAATGCATTTAAAGCAATAAAAACTCAAATTGAGTGTCACGCCTAAACAAAAGGACTTATGCACACACTTCAACATGTATTTTGTTCAGGATGACCTCCTGAAGCCTAAATAAGCATTAATTTGACCACACAACTCATTCCTATGAAGATACATTCAAACTCACAAAACGTGCTCAGCTCGGGCTGAAAATGCATTTAAAGAAATAAAAACTTAAATTGAGTGTCACACCTAAACCAAAGGACTTATGCACACACTTCAACATGTATTTTGTTCAGGATGACTTCCTGAAGCCCATATGAGCATTAATTTGACTACACAACTCATTCCTATGAAGATACATTCAAACTCACAAAACGTGCTCAGCTCGGGCTGAAAATGCATTTAAAGCAATAAAAACTCAAATTGAGTGTCACGCCTAAAAAAGGACTTATCACACACTTCAACATGTATTTTGTTCAGGATGACCACCTGAAACCTAAATGAGCATTAATTTGACCACACAACTAATTCCTATGAAGATACATTCAAACTCACAAAACGTGCTCAGCTCGGGCTGAAAATGCATTTAAAGCAATAAAACTCAAATTGAGTGTCACACCTAAACCAAAGGACTTATTCACACACTCCAACGTGTATTTTGTTCAGGATGACCTCCTGAAGCCCAAATAAGCATTAATTTGACCACACAACTCATTCTATGAAGATACATTCAAACTCACAAAACGTGCTCAGCTCGGGCTGAAAATGCATTTAAAGCAATAAAAACTCAAATTTAGTGTCACGCCTAAACAAAAGGACTTATGCACACACTTCAACATGTATTTTGTTCAGGATGACCTCCTGAGGCCTAAATAAGCATTAATTTGACCACACAACTCATTCCTATGAAGATACATTCAAACTCACAAAACGTGCTCAGCTCGGGCTGAAAATGCATTTAAAGCAATAAAAACTCAAATTGAGTGTCACGCCTAAACCAAAGGACTTATGCACACACTTCAACATGTATTTTGTTCAGGATGACCACCTGACGCCTAAATGAGCATTAATTTGACCACACAACTCATTCCTATGAAGATACATTCAAACACACAAAACGTGCTCAGCTCGGCCTGAAAATGCATTTAAAGCAATAAAAACTCAAATTGAGTGTCACGCCTAAACCAAAGGACTTATGCACACACTTCAACATGTATTTTGTTCAGGATGACCACCTGACGCCTAAATGAGCATTAATTTGATCACACAACTCATTCCTATGAAGATACATTCAAACTCACAAAACGCGCTCAGCTCAGGCTGAAAATGCATTTAAAGCAATAAAAACTCAAATTGAGTGTCACGCCTAAACCAAAGGACTTATGCACACACTACAACATGTATTTTGTTCAGGGTGACCTCCTGAAGCCTAAATAAGCATTAATTTGACCACACAACTCATTCCTATGAAGATACATTCAAACTCACAAAACGCGCTCAGCTCGGGCTGAAAATGCATTTAAAGCAATAAAAACTCAAATTTAGTGTTACACCTAAACCAAAGGATTTATGCACACACTTCAACATGTATTTAGTTCAGGATGACATCCTGAAGCCCATATGAGCATTAATTTGTCTACACAACTCATTCCTATGAAGATACATTCAAACTCACAAAACGTGCTCAACTCGGGCTGAAAATGCATTTAAAGCAATAAAAACTCAAATTGAGTGTCACGCCTAAACCAAAGGACTTATGCACACACTTCAACATGTATTTTGTTCAGGATGACCTCCTGAAGCCCATATGAGCATTAATTTGACTACACGACTCATTCCTATGAAGATACATTCAAACTCACAAAACGTGCTCAGCTCCGGCTGAAAATGCATTTAAAGCAATAAAAACTCAAATTGAGTGTCACGCCTAAACCAAAGGACTTATGCACACACTTCAACATGTATTTTGTTCAGGATGACCTCCTGAAGCCCATATGAGCATTAATTTGACTACACAACTCATTCCTATGAAGATACATTCAAACTCACAAAACGTGCTCAGCTCGGGCTGAAAATGCATTTAAAGCAATAAAAACTCAAATTGAGTGTCACGCCTAAACCAAAGGACTTATGCACACACTTCAACATGTATTTAGTTCAGGATGACCACCTGAAGCCTAAATGAGCATTAATTTGACCACACAACTCATTCCTATGAAGATACATTCAAACTCACAATACGTGCTCAGCTCGGGCTGAAAATGCATTTAAAGCAATAAAAACTCAAATTGAGTGTCACACCTAAACCAAAGGACTTATGCACACACTTCAACATGTATTTTGTTCAGGAAGACCTTCTGAAGCCCATATGAGCATTAATTTGACTACACAACTCATTCCTATGAAGATACATTCAAACTCAAAAAACGTGCTCAGCTAGGGCTGAAAATGCATTTAAAGCAATAAAAACTCAAATTGAGTGTCACGCCTAAACCAAAGGACTTATGCACACACTTCAACATGTATTTAGTTCAGGATGACCACCTGAAGCCTAAATGAGCATTAATTTGACCACACAACTCATTCCTATGAAGATACATTCAAACTCACAAAACGTGCTCAGCTCGGGCTGAAAATGCATTTAAAGCAATAAAAACTCAAATTGAGTGTCACGCCTAAACCAAAGGACTTATGCACACACTTCAACATGTATTTAGTTCAGGATGACCACCTGAAGCCTAAATGAGCATTAATTTGACCACACAACTCATTCCTATGAAGATACATTCAAACTCACAAAACATGCTCAGCTCGGGCTGAAAATGCATTTAAAGCAATAAAAACTCAAATTGAGTGTCACGCCTAAACCAAAGGACTTATGCACACACTTCAACATGTATTTTGTTCAGGATGACCACCTGACGCCTAAATGAGCATTAATTTGACCACACAACTCATTCCTATGAAGATACATTCAAACTCACAAAACGTGCTCAGCTCGGGCTGAAAATGCATTTAAAGCAATAAAAACTCAAATTGAGTGTCACGCCTAAACCAAAGGACTTATGCACACACTTCAACATGTATTTAGTTCAGGATGACCACCTGAAGCCTAAATGAGCATTAATTTGACCACACAACTCATTCCTATGAAGATACATTCAAACTCACAAAACATGCTCAGCTCGGGCTGAAAATGCATTTAAAGCAATAAAAACTCAAATTGAGTGTCACGCCTAAACCAAAGGACTTATGCACACACTTCAACATGTATTTTGTTCAGGATGACCACCTGACGCCTAAATGAGCATTAATTTGACCACACAACTCATTCCTATGAAGATACATTCAAACTCACAAAACGTGCTCAGCTCGGGCTGAAAATGCATTTAAAGCAATAAAAACTCAAATTGAGTGTCACGCCTAAACCAAAGGACTTATGCACACACTTCAACATGTGTTTTGTTCAGGATGACCTCCTGAAGCCCATATGAGCATTAATTTGACCCCACAACTCATTCCTATGAAGATACATTCAAACACACAAAACGTGCTCAGCTCGGCCTGAAAATGCATTTAAAGCAATAAAAACTCAAATTGAGTGTCACGCCTAAACCAAAGGACTTATGCACACACTTCAACATGTATTTTGTTCAGGATGACCACCTGACGCCTAAATGAGCATTAATTTGATCACACAACTCATTCCTATGAAGATACATTCAAACTCACAAAACGCGCTCAGCTCAGGCTGAAAATGCATTTAAAGCAATAAAAACTCAAATTGAGTGTCACGCCTAAACCAAAGGACTTATGCACACACTACAACATGTATTTTGTTCAGGGTGACCTCCTGAAGCCTAAATAAGCATTAATTTGACCACACAACTCATTCCTATGAAGATACATTCAAACTCACAAAACGCGCTCAGCTCGGGCTGAAAATGCATTTAAAGCAATAAAAACTCAAATTTAGTGTTACACCTAAACCAAAGGATTTATGCACACACTTCAACATGTATTTAGTTCAGGATGACATCCTGAAGCCCATATGAGCATTAATTTGTCTACACAACTCATTCCTATGAAGATACATTCAAACTCACAAAACGTGCTCAACTCGGGCTGAAAATGCATTTAAAGCAATAAAAACTCAAATTGAGTGTCACGCCTAAACCAAAGGACTTATGCACACACTTCAACATGTATTTTGTTCAGGATGACCTCCTGGAGCCCATATGAGCATTAATTTGACTACACAACTCATTCCTATGAAGATACATTCAAACTCACAAAACGTGCTCAGCTCCGGCTGAAAATGCATTTAAAGCAATAAAAACTCAAATTGAGTGTCACGCCTAAACCAAAGGACTTATGCACACACTTCAACATGTATTTTGTTCAGGATGACCTCCTGAAGCCCATATGAGCATTAATTTGACTACACAACTCATTCCTATGAAGATACATTCAAACTCACAAAACGTGCTCAGCTCGGGCTGAAAATGCATTTAAAGCAATAAAAACTCAAATTGAGTGTCACGCCTAAACCAAAGGACTTATGCACACACTTCAACATGTATTTAGTTCAGGATGACCACCTGAAGCCTAAATGAGCATTAATTTGACCACACAACTCATTCCTATGAAGATACATTCAAAGTCAGAAAGCGCGCTCAGCTCGGGCTGAAAATGCATTTAAAGCAATAAAAACTCAAATTGAGTGTCACACCTAAACCAAAGGACTTATGCACACACTTCAACATGTATTTTGTTCAGGAAGACCTTCTGAAGCCCATATGAGCATTAATTTGACTACACAACTCATTCCTATGAAGATACATTCAAACTCAAAAAACGTGCTCAGCTAGGGCTGAAAATGCATTTAAAGCAATAAAAACTCAAATTGAGTGTCACGCCTAAACCAAAGGACTTATGCACACACTTCAACATGTATTTTGTTCAGGATGACCTCCTGAAGCCTTAATAAGCATTAATCTGACCACACAACTCATTCCTATGAAGATACATTCAAACTCACAAAACGTGCTCAGCTCGGGCTGAAAATGCATTTAAAGCAATAAAAACTCAAATTGAGTGTCACGCCTAAACCAAAGGATTTATGCACACACTTCAACATGTATTTAGTTCAGGATGACCACCTGAAGCCTAAATGAGCATTAATTTGACCACACAACTCATTCCTATGAAGATACATTCAAACTCACAAAACGTGCTCAGCTCGGGCTGAAAATGCATTTAAAGCAATAAAAACTCAAATTGAGTGTCACGCCTAAACCAAAGGACTTATGCACACACTACAACATGTATTTTGTTCAGGATGACCTCCTGAAGCCCATATGAGCATTAATTTGACCAAACAACTCATTCCTATGAAGATACATTCAAACACACAAAACGTGCTCAGCTCGGCCTGAAAATGCATTTAAAGCAATAAAAACTCAAATTGAGTGTCACGCCTAAACCAAAGGACTTATGCACACACTACAACATGTATTTTTTTCAGGGTGACCTCCTGAAGCCTAAATAAGCATTACTTTGACCACACAACTCATTCCTATGAAGATACATTCAAACTCACAAAACGCGCTCAGCTCGGGCTGAAAATGCATTTAAAGCAATAAAAACTCAAATTTAGTGTCACACCTAAACCAAAGGACTTATGCACACACTTCAACATGTATTTAGTTCAGGATGACATCCTGAAGCCCATATGAGCATTAATTTGTCTACACAACTCATTCCTATGAAGATACATTCAAACTCACAAAACGTGCTCAACTCGGGCTGAAAATGCATTTAAAGCAATAAAAACTCAAATTGAGTGTCACGCCTAAACCAAAGGACTTATGCACACACTTCAACATGTATTTTGTTCAGGGTGACCTCCTGAAGCCCATATGAGCATTAATTTGACTACAAAACTCATTCCTATGAAGATACATTCAAACTCACAAAACGTGCTCAGCTCGGGCTAAAAATGCATTTAAAGCAATAAAAACTCAAATTGAGTGTCACGCCTAAAAAAGGACTTATCACACACTTGCACATGTATTTAGTTCAGGATTACCTCCTGAAGCCCATATGAGCATTAATTTGACCACACAACTCATTCCTATGAAGATACATTCAAACTCTCAAAATGTGCTCAGCTCGGGCTGAAAATGCATTTAAAGCAATAAAAACTCAAATTGAGTGTCACACCTAAACCAAAGGACTTATGCACACACTTCAACATGTATTTTGTTCAGGATGACTTCCTGAAGCCCATATGAGCATTAATTTGACCACACAACTCATTCCTATGAAGATACATTCAAACTCTCAAAATGTGCTCAGCTCGGGCTGAAAATGCATTTAAAGCAATAAAAACTCAAATTGAGTGTCACGCCTAAACCAAAGGACTTATGCACACCTTTCAACATGTATTTTGTTCAGGATGACCACCTGAAGCCTAAATGAGCATTAATTTGACCACACAACTAATTCCTATGAAGATACATTCAAACTCACAAAACGTGCTCAGCTCGGGCTGAAAATGCATTTAAAGCAATAAAACTCAAATTGAGTGTCACACCTAAACCAAAGGACTTATTCACACACTCCAACGTGTATTTTGTTCAGGATGACCTCCTGAAGCCCAAATAAGCATTAATTTGACCACACAACTCATTCTATGAAGATACATTCAAACTCACAAAACGTGCTCAGCTCGGGCTGAAAATGCATTTAAAGCAATAAAAACTCAAATTTAGTGTCACGCCTAAACAAAAGGACTTATGCACACACTTCAACATGTATTTTGTTCAGGATGACCTCCTGAGGCCTAAATAAGCATTAATTTGACCACACAACTCATTCCTATGAAGATACATTCAAACTCACAAAACGTGCTCAGCTCGGGCTGAAAATGCATTTAAAGCAATAAAAACTCAAATTGAGTGTCACGCCTAAACCAAAGGACTTATGCACACACTTCAACATGTATTTAGTTCAGGATGACATCCTGAAGCCCATATGAGCATTAATTTGTCTACACAACTCATTCCTATGAAGATACATTCAAACTCACAAAACGTGCTCAACTCGGGCTGAAAATGCATTTAAAGCAATAAAAACTCAAATTGAGTGTCACGCCTAAACCAAAGGACTTATGCACACACTTCAACATGTATTTTGTTCAGGGTGACCTCCTGAAGCCCATATGAGCATTAATTTGACTACAAAACTCATTCCTATGAAGATACATTCAAACTCACAAAACGTGCTCAGCTCGGGCTAAAAATGCATTTAAAGCAATAAAAACTCAAATTGAGTGTCACGCCTAAAAAAGGACTTATCACACACTTGCACATGTATTTAGTTCAGGATTACCTCCTGAAGCCCATATGAGCATTAATTTGACCACACAACTCATTCCTATGAAGATACATTCAAACTCTCAAAATGTGCTCAGCTCGGGCTGAAAATGCATTTAAAGCAATAAAAACTCAAATTGAGTGTCACACCTAAACCAAAGGACTTATGCACACACTTCAACATGTATTTTGTTCAGGATGACTTCCTGAAGCCCATATGAGCATTAATTTGACCACACAACTCATTCCTATGAAGATACATTCAAACTCTCAAAATGTGCTCAGCTCGGGCTGAAAATGCATTTAAAGCAATAAAAACTCAAATTGAGTGTCACGCCTAAACCAAAGGACTTATGCACACACTTCAACATGTATTTTGTTCAGGATGACCACCTGAAGCCTAAATGAGCATTAATTTGACCACACAACTAATTCCTATGAAGATACATTCAAACTCACAAAACGTGCTCAGCTCGGGCTGAAAATGCATTTAAAGCAATAAAACTCAAATTGAGTGTCACACCTAAACCAAAGGACTTATTCACACACTCCAACGTGTATTTTGTTCAGGATGACCTCCTGAAGCCCAAATAAGCATTAATTTGACCACACAACTCATTCTATGAAGATACATTCAAACTCACAAAACGTGCTCAGCTCGGGCTGAAAATGCATTTAAAGCAATAAAAACTCAAATTTAGTGTCACGCCTAAACAAAAGGACTTATGCACACACTTCAACATGTATTTTGTTCAGGATGACCTCCTGAGGCCTAAATAAGCATTAATTTGACCACACAACTCATTCCTATGAAGATACATTCAAACTCACAAAACGTGCTCAGCTCGGGCTGAAAATGCATTTAAAGCAATAAAAACTCAAATTGAGTGTCACGCCTAAACCAAAGGACTTATGCACACACTTCAACATGTATTTTGTTCAGGAAGGCCTTCTGAAGCCCATATGAGCATTAATTTGACTACACAACTCATTCCTATGAAGATACATTCAAACTCACAAAACGTGCTCAGCTAGGGCTGAAAATGCATTTAAAGCAATAAAAACTCAAATTGAGTGTCACGCCTAAACCAAAGGACTTATGCACACACTTCAACATGTATTTTGTTCAGGATGACCTCCTGAAGCCTAAATAAGCATTAATCTGACCACACAACTCATTCCTATGAAGATACATTCAAACTCACAAAACGCGCTCAGCTCGGGCTGAAAATGCATTTAAAGCAATAAAAACTCAAATTGAGTGTCACACCTAAACCAAAGGACTTATGCACACACTTCAACATGTATTTAGTTCAGGATGACCACCTGAAGCCTAAATGAGCATTAATTTGACCACACATCTCATTCCTATGAAGATATATTCAAACTCACAAAACATGCTCAGCTCGGGCTGAAAATGCATTTAAAGCAATAAAAACTCAAATTGAGTATCACACCTAAACCAAAGGACTTTTGCACACACTTCAACATGTATTTTGTTCAGGATGACCTCCTGAAGCCCATATGAGCATTAATTTGACCACACAACTCATTCCTATGAAGATACATTCAAACTCAGAAAACGTGCTCAACTCGGGCTGAAAATGCATTTAAAGCAATAAAAACTCAAATTGAGTGTCACGCCTAAACCAAAGGACTTATGCACACACTTCAACATGTATTTTGTTCACGATGACCACCTGAAGCCTAAATGAGCATTAATTTGACCACACAACTCATTCCTATGAAGATACATTCAAATTCACAAAACGTGCTCAACTCGGGCTGAAAATGTATTTAAAGCAATAAAAGCTCAAATTGAGTGTCACGCCTAAACCAAAGGACTTATGCACACACTTCAACATGTATTTTGTTCAATATGACCTCCTGAAGCCCATATGAGCATTAATTTGACCACACAACTCATTCCTATGATGATACATTCAAACACACAAAACGTGCTCAGCTCGGCCTGAAAATGCATTTAAAGCAATAAAAACTCAAATTGAGTGTCACGCCTAAACCAAAGGACTTATGCACACACTTCAACATGTATTTTGTTCAGGATGACCTCCTGAAGCCTAAATCAGCAATAATTTGACCACACAACTCATTCCTATGAAGATACATTCAAAGTCAGAAAACGTGCTCAGCTCGGGCTGAAAATGCATTTAATTTAAAGCAATAAAAACTCAAATTGAGTGTCACGCCTAAACCAAAGGACTTATGCCCACACTTCAACATGTATTTAGTTCAGGATGACCAACTGAAGCCTAAATGAGCATTAATTTGACCACACAACTCATTCCTATGAAGATACATTCAAACTCACAAAACGTGCTCAGCTTGGGCTTAAAATGCATTTAAAGCAATAAAAACTCAAATTGAGTGTCACACCTAAACCAAAGGACTTATGCACACACTTTAACATGTATTTTGTTCAGGATGACCACCTGAAGCCTAAATGAGCATTAATTTGACCACACAACTCATTCCTATGAAGATACATTCAAACTCACAAAACGTGCTCAACTCGGGCTGAAAATGCATTTAAAGGAATAAAAACTCAAATTGAGTGTCACGCCTAAACCAAAGGACTTATGCACACACTTCAACATGTATTTAGTTCAGGATGACCACCTGAAGCCTAAATGAGCAATAATTTGACCACACAACTCATTCCTATGAAGATACATTCAAAGTCAGAAAGCGCGCTCAGCTCGGGCTGAAAATGCATTTAATTTAAAGCAATAAAAACTCAAATTGAGTGTCACGCCTAAACCAAAAGACTTATGCACACACTTCAACATGTATTTTGTTCAGGATGACCTCCTGAAGCCCATATGAGCATTAATTTGACCACACAACTCATTCCTATGAAGATACATTCAAAGTCAGAAAGCGCGCTCAGCTCGGGCTGAAAATGCATTTAATTTAAAGCAATAAAAACTCAAATTGAGTGTCACGCCTAAACCAAAGGACTTATGCACACACTTCAACATGTATTTAGTTCAGGATGACCACCTGAAGCCTAAATGAGCATTAATTTGACCACACAACTCATTCCTATGAAGATACATTCAAACTCATAAACCATGCTCAGCTCGGGCTGAAAATGCATTTAATGCAATAAAAACTCAAATTGAATGTCACGCCTAAACCAAAGGACTTATGCACACACTTCAACATGTATATTGTTCAGGATGACCACCTGAAGCCTAAATGAGCATTAATTTGACCACACAACTCATTCTATGAAGATACATTCAAACTCACAAAACGTGCTCAGCTCGGGCTGAAAATGCATTTAAAGCAATAAAAACTCAAATTGAGTGTCACGCCTAAACCAAAGGACTTATGCACACACTTCAACATGTATTTTGTTCAGGATGACCTCCTGAAGCCTAAATGAGCAATAATTTGACCACACAACTCATTCCTATGAAGATACATTCAAACTCACAAAACGTGCTCAGCTCGGGCTGAAAATGCATTTAAAGCAATAAAACTCAAATTGAGTGTCACACCTAAACCAAAGGACTTATGCACACACTTCAACATGTATTTTGTTCAGGATGACCTCCTGAAGCCCATATGAGCATTAATTTGACCACACAACTCATTCCTATGAAGATACATTCAAACTCACAAAACGTGCTCAGCTCGGGCTGAAAATGCATTTTAAGCAATAAAACTCAAATTGAGTGTCACACCTAAACTAAAGGACTTATTCACACACTTCAACATGTATTTTGTTCAGGATGACCTCCTGAAGCCCATATGAGCATTAATTTGACCACACAACTCATTCCTATGAAGATACATTAAAAGTCAGAAAGCGCGCTCAGCTCGGGCTGAAAATGCATTTAATTTAAAGCAATAAAAACTCAAATTGAGTGTCACGCCTAAACCAAAGGACTTATGCACACACTTCAACATGTATTTTGTTCAGGATGACCTCCTGAAGCCCATATGAGCATTAATTTGACCACACAACTCATTCCTATGAAGATACATTCAAAGTCAGAAAGCGCGCTCAGCTCGGGCTGAAAATGCATTTAAAGCAATAAAAACTCAAATTGAGTGTCACGCCTAAACCAAAGGACTTATGCACACACTTCAACATGTATTTTGTTCAGGATGACCTCCTGAAGCCTAAATGAGCAATAATTTGACCACACAACTCATTCCTATGAAGATACATTCAAAGTCAGAAAGCGCGCTCAGCTCGGGCTGAAAATGCATTTAAAGCAATAAAAACTCAAATTGAGTGTCACGCCTAAACCAAAGGACTTATGCACACACTTCAACATGTATTTTGTTCAGGATGACCTCCTGAAGCCCATATGAGCATTAATTTGACCACACAACTCATTCCTATGAAGATACATTCAAACACACAAAACGTGCTCAGCTCGGCCTGAAAATGCATTTAAAGCAATAAAAACTCAAATTGAGTGTCACGCCTAAACCAAAGGACTTATGCACACACTTCAACATGTATTTTGTTCAGGATGACCACCTGACGCCTAAATGAGCATTAATTTGACCACACAACTCATTCCTATGAAGATACATTCAAACTCACAAAACGCGCTCAGCTCGGGCTGAAAATGCATTTAAAGCAATAAAAACTCAAATTGATTGTCACGCCTAAACCAAAGGACTAATGCACACACTACAACATGTATTTTGTTCAGGGTGACCTCCTGAAGCCTAAATAAGCATTAATTTGACCACACAACTCATTCCTATGAAGATACATTCAAACTCACAAAACGCGCTCAGCTCGGGCTGAAAATGCATTTAAAGCAATAAAAACTCAAATTGAGTGTCACGCCTAAACCAAAGGACTTATGCACACACTTCAACATGTATTTTGTTCAGGATGACCTCCTGAAGCCCATATGAGCATTAATTTGACTACACAACTCATTCCTATGAAGATACATTCAAACTCACAAAACGTGCTCAGCTCGGCCTGAAAATGCATTTAAAGCAATAAAAACTCAAATTGAGTGTCACGCCTAAACCAAAGGACTTATGCACACACTTCAACATGTATTTTGTTCAGGATGACCACCTGACGCATAAATGAGCATTAATTTGACCACACAACTCATTCCTATGAAGATACATTCAAAGTCAGAAAGCGCGCTCAGCTCGGGCTGAAAATGCATTTAATTTAAATCAATAAAAACTCAAATTGAGTGTCACGCCTAAACCAAAGGACTTATGCACACACTTCAACATGTATTTAGTTCAGGATGACCACCTGAAGCCTAAATGAGCATTAATTTGACTACACAACTCATTCCTATGAAGATACATTCAAACTCACAAAACGTGCTCAGCTCGGGCTGAAAATGCATTTAAAGCAATTAAAACTCAAATTGAGTGTCACACCTAAACCAAAGGACGTATGCACACACCTCAACATGTATTTTGCTCAGGATGACCTCCTGAAGCCCATATGAGCATTAGTTTGACCACACAACTCATTCCTATGAAGATACATTCAAACTCAAAAAAAGTGCTCAGCTCGGGCTGAAAATGCATTTAAAGCAATAAAAACTCAAATTGAGTGTCACACCTAAACCAAAGGACTTATGCACACACTTCAACATGTATTTTGTTCAGGATGACCTCCTGAAGCCCATATGAGCATTAATTTGACCACACAACTCATTCCTATGAAGATACATTCAAACTCACAAAACGTGCTCAGCTCGGGCTGAAAATGCATTTAAAGCAATAAAAACTCAAATTGAGTGTCACGCCTAAACCAAAGGACTTATGCACACACTTCAACATGTATTTTGTTCACGATGACCACCTGAAGCCTAAATGAGCATTAATTTGACCACACAACTCATTCCTATGAAGATACATTCAAACTCACAAAACGCGCTCAACTCGGGCTGAAAATGCATTTAAAGCAATAAAAGCTCAAATTGAGTGTCACGCCTAAACCAAAGGACTTATGCACACACTTCAACATGTATTTTGTTCAGGATGACCTCCTGAAGCCCATATGAGCATTAATTTGACCACACAACTCATTCCTATGAGAATACATTCAAACTCACAAAACGCGCTCAACTCGGGCTGAAAATGCATTTAAAGCAATAAAAACTCAAATTGAGTGTCACGCCTAAACCAAAGGACTTATGCACACACTTCAACATGTATTTTGTTCAGGATGACCACCTGACGCCTAAATGAGCATTAATTTGACCACACAACTCATTCCTATGAAGATACATTCAAAGTCAGAAAGCGCGCTCAGCTCGGGCTGAAAATGCATTTAATTTAAAGCAATAAAAACTCAAATTGAGTGTCACGCCTAAACCAAAGGACTTATGCACACACTTCAACATGTATTTAGTTCAGGATGACCACCTGAAGCCTAAATGAGCATTAATTTGACTACACAACTCATTCCTATGAAGATACATTCAAACTCACAAAACGTGCTCAGCTCGGGCTGAAAATGCATTTAAAGCAATTAAAACTCAAATTGAGTGTCACACCTAAACCAAAGGACTTATGCACACACTTCAACATGTATTTTGTTCAGGATGACCACCTGAAGCCTAAATGAGCATTAATTTGACCACACAACTCATTCCTATGAAGATACATTCAAACTCACAAAACTTGCTCAGCTCGGGCTGAAAATGCATTTAAAGCAATAAAAACTCAAATTGAGTGTCACGCCTAAACCAAAGGACTTATGCACACACTTCAACATGTATTTTGTTCAGGATGACCTCCTGAAGCCTAAATGAGCAATAATTTGACCACACAACTCATTCCTATGAAGATACATTCAAACTCAAAAAACGTGCTCAGCTCGGTCTGAAAATGCATTTAAAGCAATAAAAACTCAAATTGAGTGTCACACCTAAACCAAAGGACTTATGCACACACTTCAACATGTGTTTTGTTCAGGATGACCTCCTGAAGCCTAAATGAGCAATAATTTGACCACACAACTCATTCCTATGAAGATACATTCAAACTCAAAAAACGTGCTCAGCTCGGGCTGAAAATGCATTTAAAGCAATAAAAACTCAAATTGAGTGTCACACCTAAACCAAAGGACTTATGCACACACTTCAACATGTATTTTGTTCAGGATGACCTCCTGAAGCCCATATGAGCATTAATTTGACCACACAACTCATTCCTATGAAGATACATTCAAACTCACAAAACGTGCTCAGCTCGGGCTGAAAATGCATTTAAAGCAATAAAAACTCAAATTGAGTGTATCACCTAAACCAAAGGACTTATGCACACACTTCAACATGTATTTTGTTCAGGATGACCTCCTGAAGCCCATATGAGCATTAATTTGACCACACAACTCATTCCTATGAAGATACATTCAAACTCACAAAACGTGCTCAGCTCGGGCTGAAAATGCATTTAAAGCAATAAAAACTCAAATTGAGTGTCACGCCTAAACCAAAGGACTTATGCACACACTTCAACATGTATTTTGTTCACGATGACCACCTGAAGCCTAAATGAGCATTAATTTGACCACACAACTCATTCCTATGAAGATACATTCAAACTCACAAAACGCGCTCAACTCGGGCTGAAAATGCATTTAAAGCAATAAAAGCTCAAATTGAGTGTCACGCCTAAATCAAAGGACTTATGCACACACTTCAACATGTATTTTGTTCAGGATGACCTCCTGAAGCCCATATGAGCATTAATTTGACCACACAACTCATTCCTATGAGAATACATTCAAACTCACAAAACGCGCTCAACTCGGGGTGAAAATGCATTTAAAGCAATAAAAACTCAAATTGAGTGTCACGCCTAAACCAAAGGACTTATGCACACACTTCAACATGTATTTTGTTCAGGATGACCACCTGACGCCTAAATGAGCATTAATTTGACCACACAACTCATTCCTATGAAGATACATTCAAAGTGAGAAAGCGCGCTCAGCTCGGGCTGAAAATGCATTTAATTTAAAGCAATAAAAACTCAAATTGAGTGTCACGCCTAAACCAAAGGACTTATGCACACACTTCAACATGTATTTAGTTCAGGATGACCACCTGAAGCCTAAATGAGCATTAATTTGACTACACAACTCATTCCTATGAAGATACATTCAAACTCACAAAACGTGCTCAGCTCGGGCTGAAAATGCATTTAAAGCAATTAAAACTCAAATTGAGTGTCACACCTAAACCAAAGGACTTATGCACACACTTCAACATGTATTTTGTTCAGGATGACCACCTGAAGCCTAAATGAGCATTAATTTGACCACACAACTCATTCCTATGAAGATACATTCAAACTCACAAAACGCGCTCAGCTCGGGCTGAAAATGCATTTAAAGCAATAAAAACTCAAATTGAGTGTCACACCTAAACCAAAGGACTTATGCACACACTTCAACATGTATTTAGTTCAGGATGACATCCTGAAGCCCATATGAGCATTAATTTGACTACACAACTCATTCCTATGAAGATACATTCAAACTCACAAACCGTGCTCAACTCGGGCTGAAAATGCATTTAAAGCAATAAAAACTCAAATTGAGTGTCACGCCTAAACCAAAGGACTTATGCACACACTTCAACATGTATTTTGTTCAGGATGACCTCCTGAAGCCCATATGAGCATTAATTTGACTACACAACTCATTCCTATGAAGATACATTCAAACTCACAAAACGTGCTCAGCTCGGGCTGAAAATGCATTTAAAGCAATAAAAACTCAAATTGAGTGTCACGCCTAAACCAAAGGACTTATGCACACACTTCAACATGTATTTAGTTCAGGATGACCACCTGAAGCCTAAATGAGCATTAATTTGACCACACAACTCATTCCTATGAAGATACATTCAAACTCACAAAACGTGCTCAGCTCGGGCTGAAAATGCATTTAAAGCAATAAAAATTCAAATTGAGTGTCACGCCTAAACCAAAGGACTTATGCACACACTTCAACATGTATTTTGTTCAGGATGACCTCCTGAAGCCCATATGAGCATTAATTTGACCACACAACTCATTCCTATGAAGATACATTCAAACTCACAAAACGTGCTCAGCTCGGGCTGAAAATGCATTTAAAGCAATAAAAACTCAAATTGAGTGTCACGCCTAAACCAAAGGACTTATGCACACACTTCAACATGTATTTTGTTCAGGATGACCACCTGACGCCTAAATGAGCATTAATTTGACCACACAACTCATTCCTATGAAGATACATTCAAACTCACAAAACGTGCTCAGCTCGGGCTGAAAATGCATTTAAAGCAATAAAAACTCAAATTGAGTGTCAAGCCTAAACCAAAGGACTTATGCACACACTTCAACATGTATTTTGTTCAGGATGACCTCCTGAAGCCCATATGAGCATTAATTTGACCACACAACTCATTCCTATGAAGATACATTCAAACACACAAAACGTGCTCAGCTCGGCCTGAAAATGCATTTAAAGCAATAAAAACTCAAATTGAGTGTCACGCCTAAACCAAAGGACTTATGCACACACTTCAACATGTATTTTGTTCAGGATGACCACCTGACGCCTAAATGAGCATTAATTTGACCACACAACTCATTCCTATGAAGATACATTCAAACTCACAAAACGCGCTCAGCTCGGGCTGAAAATGCATTTAAAGCAATAAAAACTCAAATTGAGTGTCACGCCTAAACCAAAGGACTTATGCACACACTACAACATGTATTTTGTTCAGGGTGACCTCCTGAAGCCTAAATAAGCATTAATTTGACCACACAACTCATTCCTATGAAGATACATTCAAACTCACAAAACGCGCTCAGCTCGGGCTGAAAATGCATTTAAAGCAATAAAAACTCAAATTGAGTGTCACGCCTAAACCAAAGGACTTATGCACACACTTCAACATGTATTTTGTTCAGGATGACCTCCTGAAGCCCATATGAGCATTAATTTGACCACACAACTCATTCCTATGAAGATACATTCAAACACACAAAACGTGCTCAGCTCGGCCTGAAAATGCATTTAAAGCAATAAAAACTCAAATTGAGTGTCACGCCTAAACCAAAGGACTTATGCACACACTTCAACATGTATTTTGTTCAGGATGACCACCTGACGCCTAAATGAGCATTAATTTGACCACACAACTCATTCCTATGAAGATACATTCAAACTCACAAAACGCGCTCAGCTCGGGCTGAAAATGCATTTAAAGCAATAAAAACTCAAATTGAGTGTCACGCCTAAACCAAAGGACTTATGCACACACTACAACATGTATTTTGTTCAGGGTGACCTCCTGAAGCCTAAATAAGCATTAATTTGACCACACAACTCATTCCTATGAAGATACATTCAAACTCACAAAACGCGCTCAGCTCGGGCTGAAAATGCATTTAAAGCAATAAAAACTCAAATTGAGTGTCACGCCTAAACCAAAGGACTTATGCACACACTTCAACATGTATTTTGTTCAGGATGACCTCCTGAAGCCCATATGAGCATTAATTTGACTACACAACTCATTCCTATGAAGATACATTCAAACTCACAAAACGTGCTCAGCTCGGCCTGAAAATGCATTTAAAGCAATAAAAACTCAAATTGAGTGTCACGCCTAAACCAAAGGACTTATGCACACACTTCAACATGTATTTTGTTCAGGATGACCACCTGACGCATAAATGAGCATTAATTTGACCACACAACTCATTCCTATGAAGATACATTCAAAGTCAGAAAGCGCGCTCAGCTCGGGCTGAAAATGCATTTAATTTAAATCAATAAAAACTCAAATTGAGTGTCACGCCTAAACCAAAGGACTTATGCACACACTTCAACATGTATTTAGTTCAGGATGACCACCTGAAGCCTAAATGAGCATTAATTTGACTACACAACTCATTCCTATGAAGATAAATTCAAACTCACAAAACGTGCTCAGCTCGGGCTGAAAATACATTTAAAGCAATTAAAACTCAAATTGAGTGTCACACCTAAACCAAAGGACTTATGCACACACCTCAACATGTATTTTGCTCAGGATGACCTCCTGAAGCCCATATGAGCATTAGTTTGACTACACAACTCATTCCTATAAAGATACATTGAAACTCACAAAACGTGCTCAGCTCGGGCTGAAAATGCATTTAAAGCAATAAAAACTCAAATTGAGTGTCACGCCTAAACCAAAGGACTTATGCACACACTTCAACATGTGTTTTGTTCAGGATGACCTCCTGAAGCCTAAATGAGCAATAATTTGACCACACAACTCATTCCTGTGAAGATACATTCAAACTCAAAAAAAGTGCTCAGCTCGGGCTGAAAATGCATTTAAAGCAATAAAAACTCAAATTGAGTGTCACACCTAAACCAAAGGACTTATGCACACACTTCAACATGTATTTTGTTCAGGATGACCTCCTGAAGCCCATATGAGCATTAATTTGACCACACAACTCATTCCTATGAAGATACATTCAAACTCACAAAACGTGCTCAGCTCGGGCTGAAAATGCATTTAAAGCAATAAAAACTCAAATTGAGTGTCACGCCTAAACCAAAGGACTTATGCACACACTTCAACATGTATTTTGTTCACGATGACCACCTGAAGCCTAAATGAGCATTAATTTGACCACACAACTCATTCCTATGAAGATACATTCAAACTCACAAAACGCGCTCAACTCGGGCTGAAAATGCATTTAAAGCAATAAAAGCTCAAATTGAGTGTCACGCCTAAACCAAAGGACTTATGCACACACTTCAACATGTATTTTGTTCAGGATGACCTCCTGAAGCCCATATGAGCATTAATTTGACCACACAACTCATTCCTATGAGAATACATTCAAACTCACAAAACGCGCTCAACTCGGGCTGAAAATGCATTTAAAGCAATAAAAACTCAAATTGAGTGTCACGCCTAAACCAAAGGACTTATGCACACACTTCAACATGTATTTTGTTCAGGATGACCACCTGACGCCTAAATGAGCATTAATTTGACCACACAACTCATTCCTATGAAGATACATTCAAAGTCAGAAAGCGCGCTCAGCTCGGGCTGAAAATGCATTTAATTTAAAGCAATAAAAACTCAAATTGAGTGTCACGCCTAAACCAAAGGACTTATGCACACACTTCAACATGTATTTAGTTCAGGATGACCACCTGAAGCCTAAATGAGCATTAATTTGACTACACAACTCATTCCTATGAAGATACATTCAAACTCACAAAACGTGCTCAGCTCGGGCTGAAAATGCATTTAAAGCAATTAAAACTCAAATTGAGTGTCACACCTAAACCAAAGGACTTATGCACACACTTCAACATGTATTTTGTTCAGGATGACCACCTGAAGCCTAAATGAGCATTAATTTGACCACACAACTCATTCCTATGAAGATACATTCAAACTCACAAAACTTGCTCAGCTCGGGCTGAAAATGCATTTAAAGCAATAAAAACTCAAATTGAGTGTCACGCCTAAACCAAAGGACTTATGCACACACTTCAACATGTATTTTGTTCAGGATGACCTCCTGAAGCCTAAATGAGCAATAATTTGACCACACAACTCATTCCTATGAAGATACATTCAAACTCAAAAAACGTGCTCAGCTCGGTCTGAAAATGCATTTAAAGCAATAAAAACTCAAATTGAGTGTCACACCTAAACCAAAGGACTTATGCACACACTTCAACATGTGTTTTGTTCAGGATGACCTCCTGAAGCCTAAATGAGCAATAATTTGACCACACAACTCATTCCTATGAAGATACATTCAAACTCAAAAAACGTGCTCAGCTCGGGCTGAAAATGCATTTAAAGCAATAAAAACTCAAATTGAGTGTCACACCTAAACCAAAGGACTTATGCACACACTTCAACATGTATTTTGTTCAGGATGACCTCCTGAAGCCCATATGAGCATTAATTTGACCACACAACTCATTCCTATGAAGATACATTCAAACTCACAAAACGTGCTCAGCTCGGGCTGAAAATGCATTTAAAGCAATAAAAACTCAAATTGAGTGTCACGCCTAAACCAAAGGACTTATGCACACACTTCAACATGTATTTTGTTCACGATGACCACCTGAAGCCTAAATGAGCATTAATTTGACCACACAACTCATTCCTATGAAGATACATTCAAACTCACAAAACGCGCTCAACTCGGGCTGAAAATGCATTTAAAGCAATAAAAGCTCAAATTGAGTGTCACGCCTAAACCAAAGGACTTATGCACACACTTCAACATGTATTTTGCTCAGGATGACCTCCTGAAGCCCATATGAGCATTAGTTTGACTACACAACTCATTCCTATAAAGATACATTGAAACTCACAAAACGTGCTCAGCTCGGGCTGAAAATGCATTTAAAGCAATAAAAACTCAAATTGAGTGTCACGCCTAAACCAAAGGACTTATGCACACACTTCAACATGTGTTTTGTTCAGGATGACCTCCTGAAGCCTAAATGAGCAATAATTTGACCACACAACTCATTCCTATGAAGATACATTCAAACTCAAAAAAAGTGCTCAGCTCGGGCTGAAAATGCATTTAAAGCAATAAAAACTCAAATTGAGTGTATCACCTAAACCAAAGGACTTATGCACACACTTCAACATGTATTTTGTTCAGGATGACCTCCTGAAGCCCATATGAGCATTAATTTGACCACACAACTCATTCCTATGAAGATACATTCAAACTCACAAAACGTGCTCAGCTCGGGCTGAAAATGCATTTAAAGCAATAAAAACTCAAATTGAGTGTCACGCCTAAACCAAAGGACTTATGCACACACTTCAACATGTATTTTGTTCACGATGACCACCTGAAGCCTAAATGAGCATTAATTTGACCACACAACTCATTCCTATGAAGATACATTCAAACTCACAAAACGCGCTCAACTCGCGCTGAAAATGCATTTAAAGCAATAAAAGCTCAAATTGAGTGTCACGCCTAAATCAAAGGACTTATGCACACACTTCAACATGTATTTTGTTCAGGATGACCTCCTGAAACCCATATGAGCATTAATTTGACCACACAACTCATTCCTATGAGAATACATTCAAACTCACAAAACGCGCTCAACTCGGGGTGAAAATGCATTTAAAGCAATAAAAACTCAAATTGAGTGTCACGCCTAAACCAAAGGACTTATGCACACACTTCAACATGTATTTTGTTCAGGATGACCACCTGACGCCTAAATGAGCATTAATTTGACCACACAACTCATTCCTATGAAGATACATTCAAAGTGAGAAAGCGCGCTCAGCTCGGGCTGAAAATGCATTTAATTTAAAGCAATAAAAACTCAAATTGAGTGTCACGCCTAAACCAAAGGACTTATGCACACACTTCAACATGTATTTAGTTCAGGATGACCACCTGAAGCCTAAATGAGCATTAATTTGACTACACAACTCATTCCTATGAAGATACATTCAAACTCACAAAACGTGCTCAGCTCGGGCTGAAAATGCATTTAAAGCAATTAAAACTCAAATTGAGTGTCACACCTAGACCAAAGGACTTATGCACACACTTCAACATGTATTTTGTTCAGGATGACCACCTGAAGCCTAAATGAGCATTAATTTGACCACACAACTCATTCCTATGAAGATACATTCAAACTCACAAAACGTGCTCAGCTCGGGCTGAAAATGCATTTAAAGCAATAAAAACTCAAATTGAGTGTCACGCCTAAACCAAAGGACTTATGCACACACTTCAACATGTATTTTGTTCAGGGTGACCTCCTGAAGGCTAAATAAGCATTAATTTGACCACACAACTCATTCCTATGAAGATACATTCAAACTCACAAAACGTGCTCAGCTCGGGCTGAAAGTGCATTTAAAGCAATAAAAACTCAAATTGAGTGTCACGCCTAAACCAAAGGACTTATGCACACACTTCAACATGTATTTTGTTCAGGATGACCACCTGAAGCCTAAATGAGCATTAATTTGACCACACAACTCATTCCTATGAAGATACATTCAAACTCACAAAACTTGCTCAGCTCGGGCTGAAAATGCATTTAAAGCAATAAAAACTCAAATTGAGTGTCACGCCTAAACCAAAGGACTTATGCACACACTTCAACATGTATTTTGTTCAGGATGACCTCCTGAAGCCTAAATGAGCAATAATTTGACCACACAACTCATTCCTATGAAGATACATTCAAACTCAAAAAACGTGCTCAGCTCGGTCTGAAAATGCATTTAAAGCAATAAAAACTCAAATTGAGTGTCACACCTAAACCAAAGGACTTATGCACACACTTCAACATGTATTTTGTTCAGGATGACCTCCTGAAGCCTAAATGAGCAATAATTTGACCACACAACTCATTCCTATGAAGATACATTCAAACTCAAAAAACGTGCTCAGCTCGGTCTGAAAATGCATTTAAAGCAATAAAAACTCAAATTGAGTGTCACACCTAAACCAAAGGACTTATGCACACACTTCAACATGTATTTTGTTCAGGATGACCTCCTGAAGCCCATATGAGCATTAATTTGACCACACAACTCATTCCTATGAAGATACATTCAAACTCACAAAACGTGCTCAGCTCGGGCTGAAAATGCATTTAAAGCAATAAAAACTCAAATTGAGTGTCACGCCTAAACCAAAGGACTTATGCACACACTTCAACATGTATTTTATTCAGGATGACCTCCTGAAGCCTAAATAAGCATTAATTTGACCACACAACTCATTCCTATGAAGATACATTCAAACTCAAAAAACGTGCTCAGCTCGGTCTGAAAATGCATTTAAAGCAATAAAAACTCAAATTGAGTGTCACACCTAAACCAAAGGACTTATGCACACACTTCAACATGTATTTAGTTCAGGATGACATCCTGAAGCCCATATGAGCATTAATTTGTCTACACAACTCATTCCTATGAAGATACATTCAAACTCACAAAACGTGCTCAACTCGGGCTGAAAATGCATTTAAAGCAATAAAAACTCAAATTGAGTGTCACGCCTAAACCAAAGGACTTATGCACACACTTCAACATGTATTTTTTTCAGGATGACCTCCTGAAGCCCATATGAGCATTAATTTGACTACACAACTCATTCCTATGAAGATACATTCAAACTCACAAAACGTGCTCAGCTCGGGCTGAAAATGCATTTAAAGCAATAAAAACTCAAATTGAGTGTCACGCCTAAACCAAAGGACTTATGCACACACTTCAACATGTATTTTGTTCAGGATGACCACCTGACGCCTAAATGAGCATTAATTTGACCACACAACTCATTCCTATGAAGATACATTCAAACTCACAAAACGTGCTCAACTCGGGCTGAAAATGCATTTAAAGCAATAAAAACTCAAATTGAGTGTCACACCTAAACCAAAGGACTTATGCACACACTTCAACATGTATTTTGTTCAGGATGACCTCCTGAAGCCCATATGAGCATTAATTTGACCACACAACTCATTCCTATGAAGATACATTCAAACTCACAAAACGTGCTCAGCTCGGGCTGAAAATGCATTTAAAGCAATAAAAACTCAAATTGAGTGTCACGCCTAAACCAAAGGACTTATGCACACACTTCAACATGTATTTTATTCAGGATGACCTCCTGAAGCCTAAATAAGCATTAATTTGACCACACAACTCATTCCTATGAAGATACATTCAAACTCAAAAAACGTGCTCAGCTCGGTCTGAAAATGCATTTAAAGCAATAAAAACTCAAATTGAGTGTCACACCTAAACCAAAGGACTTATGCACACACTTCAACATGTATTTAGTTCAGGATGACATCCTGAAGCCCATATGAGCATTAATTTGTCTACACAACTCATTCCTATGAAGATACATTCAAACTCACAAAACGTGCTCAACTCGGGCTGAAAATGCATTTAAAGCAATAAAAACTCAAATTGAGTGT
This sequence comes from Hippocampus guttulatus, assembly GCF_054856545.1. Lineage (NCBI taxonomy): Eukaryota > Metazoa > Chordata > Actinopteri > Syngnathiformes > Syngnathidae > Hippocampus > Hippocampus guttulatus. The sequence continues at coordinate 931,002 of NW_028233883.1, read as the reverse complement.
CACGCCTAAACCAAAGGACTTATGCACACACTTCAACATGTATTTTGTTCAGGATGACCTCCTGAAGCCCATATGAGCATTAATTTGACTACACAACTCATTCCTATGAAGATACATTCAAACTCACAAAACGTGCTCAGCTCGGGCTGAAAATGCATTTAAAGCAATAAAAACTCAAATTGAGTGTCACGCCTAAACCAAAGGACTTATGCACACACTTCAACATGTATTTTGTTCAGGATGACCACCTGACGCCTAAATGAGCATTAATTTGACCACACAACTCATTCCTATGAAGATACATTCAAAGTCAGAAAGCGCGCTCAGCTCGGGCTGAAAATGCATTTAATTTAAAGCAATAAAAACTCCAATTGAGTGTCACGCCTAAACCAAAGGACTTATGCACACACTTCAACATGTATTTAGTTCAGGATGACCACCTGAAGCCTAAATGAGCATTAATTTGACCACACAACTCATTCCTATGAAGATACATTCAAACTCACAAAACGTGCTCAGCTCGGGCTGAAAATGCATTTAAAGCAATAAAAACTCAAATTGAGTGTCACACCTAAACCAAAAGACTTATGCACACATTTCAACATGTATTTTGTTCAGGATGACCTTCTGAACCCCATATGAGCATTAATTTGACTACACAACTCATTCCTATGAAGATACATTCAAACTCACAAAACGTGCTCAGCTCGGGCTGAAAATGCATTTAAAGCAATAAAAACTCAAATTGAGTGTCACGCCTAAACCAAAGGACTTATGCACACACTTCAACATGTATTTTATTCAGGATGACCTCCTGAAGCCTAAATAAGCATTAATTTGACCACACAACTCATTCCTATGAAGATACATTCAAACTCACAAAACACGCTCAGCTCGGGCTGAAAATGCATTTAAAGCAATAAAAACTCAAATTGAGTGTCACGCCTAAACCAAAGGACTTATGCACACACTTCAACATGGATTTTGTTCACGATGACCACCTGAAGCCTAAATGAGCATTAATTTGACCACACAACTCATTCCTATGAAGATACATTCAAACTCACAAAACGTGCTCAACTCGGGCTGAAAATGCATTTAAAGCAATAAAAGCTCAAATTGAGTGTCACGCCTAAACCAAAGGACTTATGCACACACTTCAACATGTATTTTGTTCAGGATGACCTCCTGAAGCCCATATGAGCATTAATTTGACCACACAACTCATTCCTATGAAGATACATTCAAACACACAAAACGTGCTCAGCTCGGCCTGAAAATGCATTTAAAGCAATAAAAACTCAAATTGAGTGTCACGCCTAAACCAAAGGACTTATGCACACACTTCAACATGTATTTAGTTCAGGATGACCACCTGAAGCCTAAATGAGCATTAATTTGACTACACAACTCATTCCTATGAAGATACATTCAAACTCACAAAACGTGCTCAGCTTGGGCTGAAAATGCATTTAAAGCAATTAAAACTCAAATTGAGTGTCACACCTAAACCAAAGGACTTATGCACACACTTCAACATGTATTTTGTTCAGGATGACCACCTGAAGCCTAAATGAGCATTAATTTGACCACACAACTCATTCCTATGAAGATACATTCAAACTCACAAAACTTGCTCAGCTCGGGCTGAAAATGCATTTAAAGCAATAAAAACTCAATTGAGTGTCACGCCTAAAACAAAGGACTTATGCACACACTTCAACATGTATTTTGTTCAGGATGACCACCTGACGCCTAAATGAGCATTAATTTGACCACACAACTCATTCCTATGAAGATACATTCAAAGTCAGAAAGCGCGCTCAGCTCGGGCTGAAAATGCATTTAAAGCAATAAAAACTCAAATTGAGTGTCACGCCTAAACCAAAGGACTTATGCACACACTTCAACATGTATTTTGTTCAGGATGACCTCCTGAAGCCTAAATCAGCAATAATTTGACCACACAACTCATTCCTATGAAGATACATTCAAAGTCAGAAAGTGCGATCAGCTCGGGCTGAAAATGCATTTAATTTAAAGCAATAAAAACTCCAATTGAGTGTCACGCCTAAACCAAAGGACTTATGCACACACTTCAACATGTATTTAGTTCAGGATGACCACCTGAAGCCTAAATGAGCATTAATTTGACCACACAACTCATTCCTATGAAGATACATTCAAACTCACAAAACGTGCTCAGCTCGGGCTGAAAATGCATTTAAAGCAATAAAAACTCAAATTGAGTGTCACACCTAAACCAAAGGACTTATGCACACATTTCAACATGTATTTTGTTCAGGATGACCTTCTGAACCCCATATGAGCATTAATTTGACTACACAACTCATTCCTATGAAGATACATTCAAACTCACAAAACGTGCTCAGCTCGGGCTGAAAATGCATTTAAAGCAATAAAAACTCAAATTGAGTGTCACGCCTAAACCAAAGGACTTATGCACACACTTCAACATGTATTTTATTCAGGATGACCTCCTGAAGCCTAAATAAGCATTAATTTGACCACACAACTCATTCCTATGAAGATACATTCAAACTCACAAAACACGCTCAGCTCGGGCTGAAAATGCATTTAAAGCAATAAAAAGTCAAATTGAGTGTCACGCCTAAACCAAAGGACTTATGCACACACTTCAACATGGATTTTGTTCAAGATGACCTCCTGAAGCCAAAATGAGCAATAATTTGATTACACAACTCATTCCTATGAAGATACATTCAAACTCAAAAAACGTGCTCAGCTCGGGCTGAAAATGCATTTAAAGCAATAAAAACTCAAATTGAGTGTCACACCTAAACCAAAGGACTTATGCACACACTTCAACATGTATTTTGTTCAGGATGACCTCCTGAAGCCCATATGAGCATTAATTTGACCACACAACTCATTCCTATGAAGATACATTCAAACTCACAAAACGTGCTCAGCTCGGGCTGAAAATGCATTTAAAGCAATAAAAACTCAAATTGAGTGTCACGCCTAAACCAAAGGACTTATGCACACACTTCAACATGTATTTTGTTCACGATGACCACCTGAAGCCTAAATGAGCATTAATTTGACCACACAACTCATTCCTATGAAGATACATTCAAACTCACAAAACGTGCTCAACTCGGGCTGAAAATGCATTTAAAGCAATAAAAGCTCAAATTGAGTGTCACGCCTAAACCAAAGGACTTATGCACACACTTCAACATGTATTTAGTTCAGGATGACCACCTGAAGCCTAAATGAGCATTAATTTGACCACACAACTCATTCCTATGAAGATACATTCAAACTCACAAAACGTGCTCAACTCAGGCTGAAAATGCATTTAAAGCAATAAAAACTCAAATTGAGTGTCACGCCTAAACCAAAGGACTTATGCACACACTTCAACATGTATTTTGTTCAGGATGACCTCCTGAAGCCCATATGAGCATTAATTTGACCACACAACTCATTCCTATGAAGATACATTCAAACACACAAAACGTGCTCAGCTCGGCCTGAAAATGCATTTAAAGCAATAAAAACTCAAATTGAGTGTCACGCCTAAACCAAAGGACTTATGCACACACTTCAACATGTATTTTGTTCAGGATGACCACCTGACGCCTAATTGAGCATTAATTTGACCACACAACTCATTCCTATGAAGATACATTCAAACTCACAAAACGCGCTCAGCTCGGGCTGAAAATGCATTTAAAGCAATAAAAACTCAAATTGAGTGTCACGCCTAAACCAAAGGACTTATGGACACACTTCAACATGTATTTTGTTCAGGATGACCTCCTGAAGCCCATATGATCATTAATTTGACCACACAACTCATTCTTATGAAGATACATTCAAACACACAAAACGTGCTCAGCTCGGCCTGAAAATGCATTTAAAGCAATAAAAACTCAAATTGAGTGTCACGCCTAAACCAAAGGACTTATGCACACACTTCAACATGTATTTTGTTCAGGATGACCACCTGACGCCTAAATGAGCATTAATTTGACCACACAACTCATTCCTATGAAGATACATTCAAACTCACAAAACGTGCTCAGCTCGGGCTGAAAATGCATTTAAAGCAATAAAAACTCAAATTGAGTGTCACACCTAAACCAAAGGACTTATGCACACATTTCAACATGTTTTTTGTTCAGGATGACTTTCTGAACCCCATATGAGCATTAATTTGACTACACAACTCATTCCTATGAAGATACATTCAAACTCACAAAACGTGCTCAGCTCGGGCTGAAAATGCATTTAAAGCAATAAAAACTCAAATTGAGTGTCACGCCTAAACCAAAGGACTTATGCACACACTTCAACATGTATTTTATTCAGGATGACCTCCTGAAGCCTAAATAAGCATTAATTTGACCACACAACTCATTCCTATGAAGATACATTCAAACTCACAAAACACGCTCAGCTCGGGCTGAAAATGCATTTAAAGCAATAAAAACTCAAATTGAGTGTCACGCCTAAACCAAAGGACTTATGCACACACTTCAACATGGATTTTGTTCAAGATGACCTCCTGAAGCCTAAATGAGCAATAATTTGATTACACAACTCATTCCTATGAAGATACATTCAAACTCAAAAAACGTGCTCAGCTCGGGCTGAAAATGCATTTAAAGCAATAAAAACTCAAATTGAGTGTCACACCTAAACCAAAGGACTTATGCACACACTTCAACATGTATTTTGTTCAGGATGACCTCCTGAAGCCCATATGAGCATTAATTTGACCACACAACTCATTCCTATGAAGATACATTCAAACTCACAAAACGTGCTCAGCTCGGGCTGAAAATGCATTTAAAGCAATAAAAACTCAAATTGAGTGTCACGCCTAAACCAAAGGACTTATGCACACACTTCAACATGTATTTTGTTCACGATGACCACCTGAAGCCTAAATGAGCATTAATTTGACCACACAACTCATTCCTATGAAGATACATTCAAACTCACAAAACGTGCTCAACTCGGGCTGAAAATGCATTTAAAGCAATAAAAGCTCAAATTGAGTGTCACGCCTAAACCAAAGGACTTATGCACACACTTCAACATGTATTTAGTTCACGATGACCACCTGAAGCCTAAATGAGCATTAATTTGACCACACAACTCATTCCTATGAAGATACATTCAAACTCACAAAACGTGCTCAACTCAGGCTGAAAATGCATTTAAAGCAATAAAAACTCAAATTGAGTGTCACGCCTAAACCAAAGGACTTATGCACACACTTCAACATGTATTTTGTTCAGGATGACCTCCTGAAGCCCATATGAGCATTAATTTGACCACACAACTCATTCCTATGAAGATACATTCAAACACACAAAACGTGCTCAGCTCGGCCTGAAAATGCATTTAAAGCAATAAAAACTCAAATTGAGTGTCACGCCTAAACCAAAGGACTTATGCACACACTTCAACATGTATTTTGTTCAGGATGACCACCTGACGCCTAATTGAGCATTAATTTGACCACACAACTCATTCCTATGAAGATACATTCAAACTCACAAAACGCGCTCAGCTCGGGCTGAAAATGCATTTAAAGCAATAAAAACTCAAATTGAGTGTCACGCCTAAACCAAAGGACTTATGGACACACTTCAACATGTATTTTGTTCAGGATGACCTCCTGAAGCCCATATGATCATTAATTTGACCACACAACTCATTCTTATGAAGATACATTCAAACACACAAAACGTGCTCAGCTCGGCCTGAAAATGCATTTAAAGCAATAAAAACTCAAATTGAGTGTCACGCCTAAACCAAAGGACTTATGCACACACTTCAACATGTATTTTGTTCAGGATGACCACCTGACGCCTAAATGAGCATTAATTTGACCACACAACTCATTCCTATGAAGATACATTCAAACTCACAAAACGCGCTCAGCTCGGGCTGAAAATGCATTTAAAGCAATAAAAACTCAAATTGAGTGTCACGCCTAAACCAAAGGACTTATGCACACACTTCAACATGTATTTTGTTCAGGGTGACCTCCTGAAGCCTAAATAAGCATTAATTTGACCACACAACTCATTCCTATGAAGATACATTCAAACTCACAAAACGCGCTCAGCTCGGGCTGAAAATGCATTTAAAGCAATAAAAACTCAAATTTAGTGTCACACCTAAACCAAAGGACTTATGCACACACTTCAACATGTATTTAGTTCAGGATGACATCCTGAAGCCCATATGAGCATTAATTTGTCTACACAACTCATTCCTATGAAGATACATTCAAACTCACAAAACGGGCTCAACTCGGGCTGAAAATGCATTTAAAGCATTAAAAACTCAAATTGAGTGTCACGCCTAAACCAAAGGACTTATGCACACACTTCAACATGTATTTTGTTCAGGATGACCTCCTGAAGCCCATATGAGCATTAATTTGACTACACAACTCATTCCTATGAAGATACATTCAAACTCACAAAACGTGCTCAGCTCGGGCTGAAAATGCATTTAAAGCAATAAAAACTCAAATTGAGTGTCACGCCTAAACCAAAGGACTTATGCACACACTTCAACATGTATTTTGTTCAGGATGACCACCTGACGCCTAAATGAGCATTAATTTGACCACACAACTCATTCCTATGAAGATACATTCAAAGTCAGAAAGCGCGCTCAGCTCGGGCTGAAAATGCATTTAAAGCAATAAAAACTCAAATTGAGTGTCACGCCTAAACCAAAGGACTTATGCACACACTTCAACGTGTATTTTGTTCAGGATGACCTCCTGAAGCCTAAATCAGCAATAATTTGACCACACAACTCATTCCTATGAAGATACATTCAAAGTCAGAAAGTGCGCTCAGCTCGGGCTGAAAATGCATTTAATTTAAAGCAATAAAAACTCCAATTGAGTGTCACGCCTAAACCAAAGGACTTATGCACACACTTCAACATGTATTTAGTTCAGGATGACCACCTGAAGCCTAAATGAGCATTAATTTGACCACACAACTCATTCCTATGAAGATACATTCAAACTCACAAAACGTGCTCAGCTCGGGCTGAAAATGCATTTAAAGCAATAAAAACTCAAATTGAGTGTCACACCTAAACCAAAGGACTTATGCACACATTTCAACATGTATTTTGTTCAGGATGACCTTCTGAACCCCATATGAGCATTAATTTGACTACACAACTCATTCCTATGAAGATACATTCAAACTCACAAAACGTGCTCAGCTCGGGCTGAAAATGCATTTAAAGCAATAAAAACTCAAATTGAGTGTCACGCCTAAACCAAAGGACTTATGCACACACTTCAACATGTATTTTATTCAGGATGACCTCCTGAAGCCTAAATAAGCATTAATTTGACCACACAACTCATTCCTATGAAGATACATTCAAACTCACAAAACACGCTCAGCTCGGGCTGAAAATGCATTTAAAGCAATAAAAACTCAAATTGAGTGTCACGCCTAAACCAAAGGACTTATGCACACACTTCAACATGGATTTTGTTCAAGATGACCTCCTGAAGCCTAAATGAGCAATAATTTGATTACACAACTCATTCCTATGAAGATACATTCAAACTCAAAAAACGTGCTCAGCTCGGGCTGAAAATGCATTTAAAGCAATAAAAACTCAAATTGAGTGTCACACCTAAACCAAAGGACTTATGCACACACTTCAACATGTATTTTGTTCAGGATGACCTCCTGAAGCCCATATGAGCATTAATTTGACCACACAACTCATTCCTATGAAGATACATTCAAACTCACAAAACGTGCTCAGCTCGGGCTGAAAATGCATTTAAAGCAATAAAAACTCAAATTGAGTGTCACGCCTAAACCAAAGGACTTATGCACACACTTCAACATGTATTTTGTTCACGATGACCACCTGAAGCCTAAATGAGCATTAATTTGACCACACAACTCATTCCTATGAAGATACATTCAAACTCACAAAACGTGCTCAACTCGGGCTGATAATGCATTTAAAGCAATAAAAGCTCAAATTGAGTGTCACGCCTAAACCAAAGGACTTATGCACACACTTCAACATGTATTTTGTTCAGGATGACCTCCTGAAGCCCATATGAGCATTAATTTGACCACACAACTCATTCCTATGAAGATACATTCAAACACACAAAACGTGCTCAGCTCGGCCTGAAAATGCATTTAAAGCAATAAAAACTCAAATTGAGTGTCACGCCTAAACCAAAGGACTTATGCACACACTTCAACATGTATTTTATTCAGGATGACCTCCTGAAGCCTAAATAAGCATTAATTTGACCACACAACTCATTCCTATGAAGATACATTCAAACTCACAAAACACGCTCAGCTCGGGCTGAAAATGCATTTAAAGCAATAAAAACTCAAATTGAGTGTCACGCCTAAACCAAAGGACTTATGCACACACTTCAACATGGATTTTGTTCAGGATGACCACCTGACGCCTAAATGAGCATTAATTTGACCACACAACTCATTCCTATGAAGATACATTCAAACTCACAAAACGTGCTCAGCTCGGGCTGAAAATGCATTTAAAGCAATAAAAACTCAAATTGAGTGTCACACCTAAACCAAAGGACTTATGCACACATTTCAACATGTATTTTGTTCAGGATGACTTTCTGAACCCCATATGAGCATTAATTTGACTACACAACTCATTCCTATGAAGATACATTCAAACTCACAAAACGTGCTCAGCTCGGGCTGAAAATGCATTTAAAGCAATAAAAACTCAAATTGAGTGTCACGCCTAAACCAAAGGACTTATGCACACACTTCAACATGTATTTTATTCAGGATGACCTCCTGAAGCCTAAATAAGCATTAATTTGACCACACAACTCATTCCTATGAAGATACATTCAAACTCACAAAACACGCTCAGCTCGGGCTGAAAATGCATTTAAAGCAATAAAAACTCAAATTGAGTGTCACGCCTAAACCAAAGGACTTATGCACACACTTCAACATGGATTTTGTTCAAGATGACCTCCTGAAGCCTAAATGAGCAATAATTTGATTACACAACTCATTCCTATGAAGATACATTCAAACTCAAAAAACGTGCTCAGCTCGGGCTGAAAATGCATTTAAAGCAATAAAAACTCAAATTGAGTGTCACACCTAAACCAAAGGACTTATGCACACACTTCAACATGTATTTTGTTCAGGATGACCTCCTGAAGCCCATATGAGCATTAATTTGACCACACAACTCATTCCTATGAAGATACATTCAAACTCACAAAACGTGCTCAGCTCGGGCTGAAAATGCATTTAAAGCAATAAAAACTCAAATTGAGTGTCACGCCTAAACCAAAGGACTTATGCACACACTTCAACATGTATTTTGTTCACGATGACCACCTGAAGCCTAAATGAGCATTAATTTGACCACACAACTCATTCCTATGAAGATACATTCAAACTCACAAAACGTGCTCAACTCGGGCTGAAAATGCATTTAAAGCAATAAAAGCTCAAATTGAGTGTCACGCCTAAACCAAAGGACTTATGCACACACTTCAACATGTATTTAGTTCACGATGACCACCTGAAGCCTAAATGAGCATTAATTTGACCACACAACTCATTCCTATGAAGATACATTCAAACTCACAAAACGTGCTCAACTCAGGCTGAAAATGCATTTAAAGCAATAAAAACTCAAATTGAGTGTCACGCCTAAACCAAAGGACTTATGCACACACTTCAACATGGATTTTGTTCAGGATGACCACCTGACGCCTAAATGAGCATTAATTTGACCACACAACTCATTCCTATGAAGATACATTCAAACTCACAAAACGTGCTCAGCTCGGGCTGAAAATGCATTTAAAGCAATAAAAACTCAAATTGAGTGTCACACCTAAACCAAAGGACTTATGCACACATTTCAACATGTATTTTGTTCAGGATGACTTTCTGAACCCCATATGAGCATTAATTTGACTACACAACTCATTCCTATGAAGATACATTCAAACTCACAAAACGTGCTCAGCTCGGGCTGAAAATGCATTTAAAGCAATAAAAACTCAAATTGAGTGTCACGCCTAAACCAAAGGACTTATGCACACACTTCAACATGTATTTTATTCAGGATGACCTCCTGAAGCCTAAATAAGCATTAATTTGACCACACAACTCATTCCTATGAAGATACATTCAAACTCACAAAACACGCTCAGCTCGGGCTGAAAATGCATTTAAAGCAATAAAAACTCAAATTGAGTGTCACGCCTAAACCAAAGGACTTATGCACACACTTCAACATGGATTTTGTTCAAGATGACCTCCTGAAGCCTAAATGAGCAATAATTTGATTACACAACTCATTCCTATGAAGATACATTCAAACTCAAAAAACGTGCTCAGCTCGGGCTGAAAATGCATTTAAAGCAATAAAAACTCAAATTGAGTGTCACACCTAAACCAAAGGACTTATGCACACACTTCAACATGTATTTTGTTCAGGATGACCTCCTGAAGCCCATATGAGCATTAATTTGACCACACAACTCATTCCTATGAAGATACATTCAAACTCACAAAACGTGCTCAGCTCGGGCTGAAAATGCATTTAAAGCAATAAAAACTCAAATTGAGTGTCACGCCTAAACCAAAGGACTTATGCACACACTTCAACATGTATTTTGTTCACGATGACCACCTGAAGCCTAAATGAGCATTAATTTGACCACACAACTCATTCCTATGAAGATACATTCAAACTCACAAAACGTGCTCAACTCGGGCTGAAAATGCATTTAAAGCAATAAAAGCTCAAATTGAGTGTCACGCCTAAACCAAAGGACTTATGCACACACTTCAACATGTATTTAGTTCACGATGACCACCTGAAGCCTAAATGAGCATTAATTTGACCACACAACTCATTCCTATGAAGATACATTCAAACTCACAAAACGTGCTCAACTCAGGCTGAAAATGCATTTAAAGCAATAAAAACTCAAATTGAGTGTCACGCCTAAACCAAAGGACTTATGCACACACTTCAACATGTATTTTGTTCAGGATGACCTCCTGAAGCCCATATGAGCATTAATTTGACCACACAACTCATTCCTATGAAGATACATTCAAACACACAAAACGTGCTCAGCTCGGCCTGAAAATGCATTTAAAGCAATAAAAACTCAAATTGAGTGTCACGCCTAAACCAAAGGACTTATGCACACACTTCAACATGTATTTTGTTCAGGATGACCACCTGACGCCTAATTGAGCATTAATTTGACCACACAACTCATTCCTATGAAGATACATTCAAACTCACAAAACGCGCTCAGCTCGGGCTGAAAATGCATTTAAAGCAATAAAAACTCAAATTGAGTGTCACGCCTAAACCAAAGGACTTATGGACACACTTCAACATGTATTTTGTTCAGGATGACCTCCTGAAGCCCATATGATCATTAATTTGACCACACAACTCATTCTTATGAAGATACATTCAAACACACAAAACGTGCTCAGCTCGGCCTGAAAATGCATTTAAAGCAATAAAAACTCAAATTGAGTGTCACGCCTAAACCAAAGGACTTATGCACACACTTCAACATGTATTTTGTTCAGGATGACCACCTGACGCCTAAATGAGCATTAATTTGACCACACAACTCATTCCTATGAAGATACATTCAAACTCACAAAACGCGCTCAGCTCGGGCTGAAAATGCATTTAAAGCAATAAAAACTCAAATTGAGTGTCACGCCTAAACCAAAGGACTTATGCACACACTTCAACATGTATTTTGTTCAGGGTGACCTCCTGAAGCCTAAATAAGCATTAATTTGACCACACAACTCATTCCTATGAAGATACATTCAAACTCACAAAACGCGCTCAGCTCGGGCTGAAAATGCATTTAAAGCAATAAAAACTCAAATTTAGTGTCACACCTAAACCAAAGGACTTATGCACACACTTCAACATGTATTTAGTTCAGGATGACATCCTGAAGCCCATATGAGCATTAATTTGTCTACACAACTCATTCCTATGAAGATACATTCAAACTCACAAAACGGGCTCAACTCGGGCTGAAAATGCATTTAAAGCATTAAAAACTCAAATTGAGTGTCACGCCTAAACCAAAGGACTTATGCACACACTTCAACATGTATTTTGTTCAGGATGACCTCCTGAAGCCCATATGAGCATTAATTTGACTACACAACTCATTCCTATGAAGATACATTCAAACTCACAAAACGTGCTCAGCTCGGGCTGAAAATGCATTTAAAGCAATAAAAACTCAAATTGAGTGTCACGCCTAAACCAAAGGACTTATGCACACACTTCAACATGTATTTTGTTCAGGATGACCACCTGACGCCTAAATGAGCATTAATTTGACCACACAACTCATTCCTATGAAGATACATTCAAAGTCAGAAAGCGCGCTCAGCTCGGGCTGAAAATGCATTTAAAGCAATAAAAACTCAAATTGAGTGTCACGCCTAAACCAAAGGACTTATGCACACACTTCAACGTGTATTTTGTTCAGGATGACCTCCTGAAGCCTAAATCAGCAATAATTTGACCACACAACTCATTCCTATGAAGATACATTCAAAGTCAGAAAGTGCGCTCAGCTCGGGCTGAAAATGCATTTAATTTAAAGCAATAAAAACTCCAATTGAGTGTCACGCCTAAACCAAAGGACTTATGCACACACTTCAACATGTATTTAGTTCAGGATGACCACCTGAAGCCTAAATGAGCATTAATTTGACCACACAACTCATTCCTATGAAGATACATTCAAACTCACAAAACGTGCTCAGCTCGGGCTGAAAATGCATTTAAAGCAATAAAAACTCAAATTGAGTGTCACACCTAAACCAAAGGACTTATGCACACATTTCAACATGTATTTTGTTCAGGATGACCTTCTGAACCCCATATGAGCATTAATTTGACTACACAACTCATTCCTATGAAGATACATTCAAACTCACAAAACGTGCTCAGCTCGGGCTGAAAATGCATTTAAAGCAATAAAAACTCAAATTGAGTGTCACGCCTAAACCAAAGGACTTATGCACACACTTCAACATGTATTTTATTCAGGATGACCTCCTGAAGCCTAAATAAGCATTAATTTGACCACACAACTCATTCCTATGAAGATACATTCAAACTCACAAAACACGCTCAGCTCGGGCTGAAAATGCATTTAAAGCAATAAAAACTCAAATTGAGTGTCACGCCTAAACCAAAGGACTTATGCACACACTTCAACATGGATTTTGTTCAAGATGACCTCCTGAAGCCTAAATGAGCAATAATTTGATTACACAACTCATTCCTATGAAGATACATTCAAACTCAAAAAACGTGCTCAGCTCGGGCTGAAAATGCATTTAAAGCAATAAAAACTCAAATTGAGTGTCACACCTAAACCAAAGGACTTATGCACACACTTCAACATGTATTTTGTTCAGGATGACCTCCTGAAGCCCATATGAGCATTAATTTGACCACACAACTCATTCCTATGAAGATACATTCAAACTCACAAAACGTGCTCAGCTCGGGCTGAAAATGCATTTAAAGCAATAAAAACTCAAATTGAGTGTCACGCCTAAACCAAAGGACTTATGCACACACTTCAACATGTATTTTGTTCACGATGACCACCTGAAGCCTAAATGAGCATTAATTTGACCACACAACTCATTCCTATGAAGATACATTCAAACTCACAAAACGTGCTCAACTCGGGCTGAAAATGCATTTAAAGCAATAAAAGCTCAAATTGAGTGTCACGCCTAAACCAAAGGACTTATGCACACACTTCAACATGTATTTTGTTCAGGATGACCTCCTGAAGCCCATATGAGCATTAATTTGACCACACAACTCATTCCTATGAAGATACATTCAAACACACAAAACGTGCTCAGCTCGGCCTGAAAATGCATTTAAAGCAATAAAAACTCAAATTGAGTGTCACGCCTAAACCAAAGGACTTATGCACACACTTCAACATGTGTTTTGTTCAGGATGACCACCTGACGCCTAAATGAGCATTAATTTGACCACACAACTCATTCCTATGAAGATACATTCAAACTCACAAAACGCGCTCAGCTCGGGCTGAAAATGCATTTAAAGCAATAAAAACTCAAATTGAGTGTCACGCCTAAACCAAAGGACTTATGCACACACTTCAACATGTATTTTGTTCAGGGTGACCTCCTGAAGCCTAAATAAGCATTAATTTGACCACACAACTCATTCCTATGAAGATACATTCAAACTCACAAAACGCGCTCAGCTCGGGCTGAAAATGCATTTAAAGCAATAAAAACTCAAATTTAGTGTCACACCTAAACCAAAGGACTTATGCACACACTTCAACATGTATTTAGTTCAGGATGACATCCTGAAGCCCATATGAGCATTAATTTGTCTACACAACTCATTCCTATGAAGATACATTCAAACTCACAAAACGTGCTCAACTCGGGCTGAAAATGCATTTAAAGCAATAAAAACTCAAATTCAGTGTCACACCTAAACCAAAGGACTTATGCACACACTTCAACATGTATTTAGTTCAGGATGACATCCTGAAGCCCATATGAGCATTAATTTGTCTACACAACTCATTCCTATGAAGATACATTCAAACTCACAAAACGTGCTCAACTCGGGCTGAAAATGCATTTAAAGCAATAAAAACTCAAATTGAGTGCCACGCCTAAACCAAAGGACTTATGCACACACTTCAACATGTATTTTGTTCAGGATGACCTCCTGAAGCCCATATGAGCATTAATTTGACTACACAACTCATTCCTATGAAGATACATTCAAACTCACAAAATGTGCTCAGCTCGGGCTGAAAATGCATTTAAAGCAATAAAAACTCAAATTGAGTGTCACGCCTAAACCAAAGGACTTATGCACACACTTCAACATGTATTTTGTTCAGGATGACCACCTGACGCCTAAATGAGCATTAATTTGACCACACAACTCATTCCTATGAAGATACATTCAAAGTCAGAAAGTGTGCTCAGCTCGGGCTGAAAATGCATTTAATTTAAAGCAATAAAAACTCCAATTGAGTGTCACGCCTAAACCAAAGGACTTATGCACACACTTCAACATGTATTTAGTTCAGGATGACCACCTGAAGCCTAAATGAGCATTTATTTGACCACACAACTCATTCCTATGAAGATACATTCAAACTCACAAAACGTGCTAAGCTCGGGCTGAAAATGCATTTAAAGCAATAAAAACTCAAATTGAGTGTCACACCTAAACCAAAGGACTTATGCACACATTTCAACATGTATTTTGTTCAGGATGACCTTCTGAACCCCATATGAGCATTAATTTGACTACACAACTCATTCCTATGAAGATACATTCAAACTCACAAAACGTGCTCAGCTCGGGCTGAAAATGCATTTAAAGCAATAAAAACTCAAATTGAGTGTCACGCCTAAACCAAAGGACTTATGCACACACTTCAACATGTATTTTATTCAGGATGACCTCCTGAAGCCTAAATAAGCATTAATTTGACCACACAACTCATTCCTATGAAGATACATTCAAACTCACAAAACACGCTCAGCTCGGGCTGAAAATGCATTTAAAGCAATAAAAACTCAAATTGAGTGTCACGCCTAAACCAAAGGACTTATGCACACACTTCAACATGGATTTTGTTCAAGATGACCTCCTGAAGCCTAAATGAGCAATAATTTGATTACACAACTCATTCCTATGAAGATACATTCAAACTCAAAAAACGTGCTCAGCTCGGGCTGAAAATGCATTTAAAGCAATAAAAACTCAAATTGAGTGTCACACCTAAACCAAAGGACTTATGCACACACTTCAACATGTATTTTGTTCAGGATGACCTCCTGAAGCCCATATGAGCATTAATTTGACCACACAACTCATTCCTATGAAGATACATTCAAACTCACAAAACGTGCTCAGCTCGGGCTGAAAATGCATTTAAAGCAATAAAAACTCAAATTGAGTGTCACGCCTAAACCAAAGGACTTATGCACACACTTCAACATGTATTTTGTTCACGATGACCACCTGAAGCCTAAATGAGCATTAATTTGACCACACAACTCATTCCTATGAAGATACATTCAAACTCACAAAACGTGCTCAACTCGGGCTGAAAATGCATTTAAAGCAATAAAAGCTCAAATTGAGTGTCACACCTAAACCAAAGGACTTATGCACACACTTCAACATGTATTTTGTTCAGGATGACCTCCTGAAGCCTAAATGAGCAATAATTTGACCACACAACTCATTCCTATGAAGATACATTCAAACTCAAAAAAAGTGCTCAGCTCGGGCTGAAAATGCATTTAAAGCAATAAAAACTCAAATTGAGTGTCACACCTAAACCAAAGGACTTATGCACACACTTCAACATGTATTTTGTTCAGGATGACCTCCTGAAGCCCATATGAGCATTAATTTGACCACACAACTCATTCCTATGAAGATACATTCAAACTCACAAAACGTGCTCAGCTCGGGCTGAAAATGCATTTAAAGCAATAAAAACTCAAATTGAGTGTCACGCCTAAACCAAAGGACTTATGCACACACTTCAACATGTATTTTGTTCACGATGACCACCTGAAGCCTAAATGAGCATTAATTTGACCACACAACTCATTCCTATGAAGATACATTCAAACTCACAAAACGCGCTCAACTCGGGCTGAAAATGCATTTAAAGCAATAAAAGCTCAAATTGAGTGTCACGCCTAAACCAAAGGACTTATGCACACACTTCAACATGTATTTTGTTCAGGATGACCTCCTGAAGCCCATATGAGCATTAATTTGACCACACAACTCATTCCTATGAGAATACATTCAAACTCACAAAACGCGCTCAACTCGGGCTGAAAATGCATTTAAAGCAATAAAAACTCAAATTGAGTGTCACGCCTAAACCAAAGGACTTATGCACACACTTCAACATGTATTTTGTTCAGGATGACCTCCTGAAGCCCATATGAGCATTAATTTGACTACACAACTCATTCCTATGAAGATACATTCAAACTCACAAAACGTGCTCAGCTCGGGCTGAAAATGCATTTAAAGCAATAAAAACTCAAATTGAGTGTCACGCCTAAACCAAAGGACTTATGCACACACTTCAACATGTATTTTATTCAGGATGACCTCCTGAAGCCTAAATAAGCATTAATTTGACCACACAACTCATTCCTATGAAGATACATTCAAACTCACAAAACACGCTCAGCTCGGGCTGAAAATGCATTTAAAGCAATAAAAACTCAAATTGAGTGTCACGCCTAAACCAAAGGACTTATGCACACACTTCAACATGGATTTTGTTCAAGATGACCTCCTGAAGCCTAAATGAGCAATAATTTGATTACACAACTCATTCCTATGAAGATACATTCAAACTCAAAAAACGTGCTCAGCTCGGGCTGAAAATGCATTTAAAGCAATAAAAACTCAAATTGAGTGTCACACCTAAACCAAAGGACTTATGCACACACTTCAACATGTATTTTGTTCAGGATGACCTCCTGAAGCCCATATGAGCATTAATTTGACCACACAACTCATTCCTATGAAGATACATTCAAACTCACAAAACGTGCTCAGCTCGGGCTGAAAATGCATTTAAAGCAATAAAAACTCAAATTGAGTGTCACGCCTAAACCAAAGGACTTATGCACACACTTCAACATGTATTTTGTTCACGATGACCACCTGAAGCCTAAATGAGCATTAATTTGACCACACAACTCATTGCTATGAAGATACATTCAAACTCACAAAACGTGCTCAACTCGGGCTGAAAATGCATTTAAAGCAATAAAAGCTCAAATTGAGTGTCACGCCTAAACCAAAGGACTTATGCACACACTTCAACATGTATTTTGTTCAGGATGACCTCCTGAAGCCCATATGAGCATTAATTTGACCACACAACTCATTCCTATGAAGATACATTCAAACACACAAAACGTGCTCAGCTCGGCCTGAAAATGCATTTAAAGCAATAAAAACTCAAATTGAGTGTCACGCCTAAACCAAAGGACTTATGCACACACTTCAACATGTATTTTGTTCAGGATGACCACCTGACGCCTAAATGAGCATTCATTTGACCACACAACTCATTCCTATGAAGATACATTCAAACACACAAAACGTGCTCAGCTCGGCCTGAAAATGCATTTAAAGCAATAAAAACTCAAATTGAGTGTCACGCCTAAACCAAAGGACTTATGCACACACTTCAACATGTGTTTTGTTCAGGATGACCTCCTGAAGCCTAAATGAGCAATAATTTGACCACACAACTCATTCCTATGAAGATACATTCAAACTCAAAAAAAGTGCTCAGCTCGGGCTGAAAATGCATTTAAAGCAATAAAAACTCAAATTGAGTGTCACACCTAAACCAAAGGACTTATGCACACACTTCAACATGTATTTTGTTCAGGATGACCTCCTGAAGCCCATATGAGCATTAATTTGACCACACAACTCATTCCTATGAAGATACATTCAAACTCACAAAACGTGCTCAGCTCGGGCTGAAAATGCATTTAAAGCAATAAAAACTCAAATTGAGTGTCACGCCTAAACCAAAGGACTTATGCACACACTTCAACATGTATTTTGTTCACGATGACCACCTGAAGCCTAAATGAGCATTAATTTGACCACACAACTCATTCCTATGAAGATACATTCAAACTCACAAAACGCGCTCAACTCGGGCTGAAAATGCATTTAAAGCAATAAAAGCTCAAATTGAGTGTCACGCCTAAACCAAAGGACTTATGCACACACTTCAACATGTATTTTGTTCAGGATGACCTCCTGAAGCCCATATGAGCATTAATTTGACCACACAACTCATTCCTATGAGAATACATTCAAACTCACAAAACGCGCTAAACTCGGGCTGAAAATGCATTTAAAGCAATAAAAACTCAAATTGAGTGTCACGCCTAAACCAAAGGACTTATGCACACACTTCAACATGTATTTTGTTCAGGATGACCACCTGACGCCTAAATGAGCATTAATTTGACCACACAACTCATTCCTATGAAGATACATTCAAAGTCAGAAAGCGCGCTCAGCTCGGGCTGAAAATGCATTTAATTTAAAGCAATAAAAACTCAAATTGAGTGTCACGCCTAAACCAAAGGACTTATGCACACACTTCAACATGTATTTAGTTCAGGATGACCACCTGAAGCCTAAATGAGCATTAATTTGACTACACAACTCATTCCTATGAAGATACATTCAAACTCACAAAACGTGCTCAGCTCGGGCTGAAAATGCATTTAAAGCAATTAAAACTCAAATTGAGTGTCACACCTAAACCAAAGGACTTATGCACACACTTCAACATGTATTTTGTTCAGGATGACCACCTGAAGCCTAAATGAGCATTAATTTGACCACACAACTCATTCCTATGAAGATACATTCAAACTCACAAAACTTGCTCAGCTCGGGCTGAAAATGCATTTAAAGCAATAAAAACTCAAATTGAGTGTCACACCTAAACCAAAGGACTTATGCACACACTTCAACATGTATTTTGTTCAGGATGACCTCCTGAAGCCCATATGAGCATTAATTTGACCACACAACTCATTCCTATGAAGATACATTCAAACTCACAAAACGTGCTCAGCTCGGGATGAAAATGCATTTAAAGCAATAAAAACTCAAATTGAGTGTCACGCCTAAACCAAAGGACTTATGCACACACTTCAACATGTATTTAGTTCAGGATGACCACCTGAAGCCTAAATGAGCATTAATTTGACCACACAATTCATTCCTATGAAGATACATTCAAACTCACAAAACGTGCTCAACTCAGGCTGAAAATGCATTTAAAGCAATAAAAACTCAAATTGAGTGTCACGCCTAAACCAAAGGACTTATGCACACACTTCAACATGTATTTTGTTCAGGATGACCTCCTGAAGCCCATATGAGCATTAATTTGACCACACAACTCATTCCTATGAAGATACATTCAAACACACAAAACGTGCTCAGCTCGGCCTGAAAATGCATTTAAAGCAATAAAAACTCAAATTGAGTGTCACGCCTAAACCAAAGGACTTATGCACACACTTCAACATGTATTTTGTTCAGGATGACAACCTGACGCCTAATTGAGCATTAATTTTACCACACAACTCATTCCTATGAAGATACATTCAAACTCACAAAATGCGCTCAGCTCGGGCTGAAAATGCATTTAAAGCAATAAAAACTCAAATTGAGTGTCACACCTAAACCAAAGGACTTATGCACACACTTCAACATGTATTTTGTTCAGGATGACCTCCTGAAGCCCATATGAGCATTAATTTGACCACACAACTCATTCCTATGAAGATACATTCAAACTCACAAAACGTGCTCAGCTCGGGCTGAAAATGCATTTAAAGCAATAAAACTCAAATTGAGTGTCACACCTAAACCAAAGGACTTATTCACACACTTCAAAATGTATTTTGTTCAGGATGACCTCCTGAAGCCCATATGAGCATTAATTTGACCACACAACTCATTCCTATGAAGATACATTCAAACTCACAAAACGTGCTCAGCTCGGGCTGAAAGTGCATTTAAAGCAATAAAAACTCAAATTGAGTGTCACACCTAAACCAAAGGACTTATGCACACACTTCAACATGTATTTTGTTCAGGATGACCACCTGAAGCCTAAATGAGCATTAATTTGACCACACAACTCATTCCTATGAAGATACATTCAAACTCACAAACCTTGCTCAGCTCGGGCTGAAAATGCATTTAAAGCAATAAAAACTCAAATTGAGTGTCACGCCTAAACCAAAGGACTTATGCACACACTTCAACATGTATTTTGTTCAGGATGACCTCCTGAAGCCTAAATGAGCAATAATTTGACCACACAACTCATTCCTATGAAGATACATTCAAACTCAAAAAACGTGCTCAGCTCGCTCTGAAAATGCATTTAAAGCAATAAAAACTCAAATTGAGTGTCACACCTAAACCAAAGGACTTATGCACACACTTCAACATGTATTTTGTTCAGGATGACCTCCTGAAGCCCATATGAGCATTAATTTGACCACACAACTCATTCCTATGAAGATACATTCAAACTCACAAAACGTGCTCAGCTCGGGATGAAAATGCATTTAAAGCAATAAAAACTCAAATTGAGTGTCACGCCTAAACCAAAGGACTTATGCACACACTTCAACATGTATTTAGTTCAGGATGACCACCTGAAGCCTAAATGAGCATTAATTTGACCACCCAACTCATTCCTATGAAGATACATTCAAACTCACAAAACGTGCTCAACTCAGGCTGAAAATGCATTTAAAGCAATAAAAACTCAAATTGAGTGTCACGCCTAAACCAAAGGACTTATGCACACACTTCAACATGTATTTTGTTCAGGATGACCTCCTGAAGCCCATATGAGCATTAATTTGACCACACAACTCATTCCTATGAAGATACATTCAAACACACAAAACGTGCTCACCTCGGCCTGAAAATGCATTTAAAGCAATAAAAACTCAAATTGAGTGTCACGCCTAAACCAAAGGACTTATGCACACACTTCAACATGTATTTTGTTCAGGATGACCACCTGACGCCTAATTGAGCATTAATTTGACCACACAACTCATTCCTATGAAGATACATTCAAACTCACAAAACGCGCTCAGCTCGGGCTGAAAATGCATTTAAAGCAATAAAAACTCAAATTGAGTGTCACGCCTAAACCAAAGGACTTATGGACACACTTCAACATGTATTTTGTTCAGGATGACCTCCTGAAGCCCATATGATCATTAATTTGACCACACAACTCATTCTTATGAAGATACATTCAAACACACAAAACGTGCTCAGCTCGGCCTGAAAATGCATTTAAAGCAATAAAAACTCAAATTGAGTGTCACGCCTAAACCAAAGGACTTATGCACACACTTCAACATGTATTTTGTTCAGGATGACCACCTGACGCCTAAATGAGCATTAATTTGACCACACAACTCATTCCTATGAAGATACATTCAAACTCACAAAACGCGCTCAGCTCGGATTGAAAATGCATTTAAAGCAATAAAAACTCAAATTGAGTGTCACGCCTAAACCAAAGGACTTATGCACACACTTCAACATGTATTTTGTTCAGGGTGACCTCCTGAAGCCTAAATAAGCATTAATTTGACCACACAACTCATTCCTATGAAGATACATTCAAACTCACAAAACGCGCTCAGCTCGGGCTGAAAATGCATTTAAAGCAATAAAAACTCAAATTTAGTGTCACACCTAAACCAAAGGACTTATGCACACACTTCAACATGTATTTAGTTCAGGATGACATCCTGAAGCCCATATGAGCATTAATTTGTCTACACAACTCATTCCTATGAAGATACATTCAAACTCACAAAACGAGCTCAGCTCGGGAGGAAAATGCATTTAAAGCAATAAAAACTCAAATTGAGTGTCACGCCTAAACCAAAGGACTTATGCACACACTTCAACATGTATTTAGTTCAGGATGACCACCTGAAGCCTAAATGAGCATTAATTTGACCACAACTCATTCCAATGAAGATACATTCAAACTCACAAAACGTGCTCAACTCAGGCTGAAAATGCATTTAAAGCAATAAAAACTCAAATTGAGTGTCACGCCTAAACCAAAGGACTTATGCACACACTTCAACATGTATTTTGTTCAGGATGACCTCCTGAAGCCCATATGAGCATTAATTTGACCACACAACTCATTCCTATGAAGATACATTCAAACACACAAAACGTGCTCAGCTCGGCCTGAAAATGCATTTAAAGCAATAAAAACTCAAATTGAGTGTCACGCCTAAACCAAAGGACTTATACACACACTTCAACATGTATTTTGTTCAGGATGACCACCTGACGCCTAATTGAGCATTAATTTGACCACACAACTCATTCCTATGAAGATACATTCAAACTCACAAAACGCGCTCAGCTCGGGCTTAAAATGCATTTAAAGCAATAAAAACTCAAATTGAGTGTCACGCCTAAACCAAAGGACTTATGGACACACTTCAACATGTATTTTGTTCAGGATGACCTCCTGAAGCCCATATGATCATTAATTTGACCACACAACTCATTCTTATGAAGATACATTCAAACACACAAAACGTGCTCAGCTCGGCCTGAAAATGCATTTAAAGCAATAAAAACTCAAATTGAGTGTCACGCCTAAACCAAAGGACTTATGCACACACTTCAACATGTATTTTGTTCAGGATGACCTCCTGAAGCCCATATGAGCATTAATTTGACCACACAACTCATTCCTATGAAGATACATTCAAACACACAAAACGTGCTCAGCTCGGCCTGAAAATGCATTTAAAGCAATAAAAGCTCAAATTGAGTGTCACGCCTAAACCAAAGGACTTATGCACACACTTCAACATGTATTTAGTTCAGGATGACCACCTGACGCCTAATTGAGCATTAATTTGACCACACAACTCATTCCTATGAGAATACATTCAAACTCACAAAACGTGCTCAGCTCGGGCTGAAAATGCATTTAAAGCAATAAAAACTCAAATTGAGTGTCACGCCTAAACCAAAGGACTTATGCACACACTTCAACATGTATTTTGTTCACGATGACCACCTGAAGCCTAAATGAGCATTAATTTGACCACACAACTCATTCCTATGAAGATACATTCAAACTCACAAAACGCGCTCAACTCGGGCTGAAAATGCATTTAAAGCAATAAAAGCTCAAATTGAGTGTCACGCCTAAACCAAAGGACTTATGCACACACTTCAACATGTATTTTGTTCAGGATGACCTCCTGAAGCCCATATGAGCATTAATTTGACCACACAACTCATTCCTATGAGAATACATTCAAACTCACAAAACGCGCTAAACTCGGGCTGAAAATGCATTTAAAGCAATAAAAACTCAAATTGAGTGTCACGCCTAAACCAAAGGACTTATGCACACACTTCAACATGTATTTTGTTCAGGATGACCACCTGACGCCTAAATGAGCATTAATTTGACCACACAACTCATTCCTATGAAGATACATTCAAAGTCAGAAAGCGCGCTCAGCTCGGGCTGAAAATGCATTTAATTTAAAGCAATAAAAACTCAAATTGAGTGTCACGCCTAAACCAAAGGACTTATGCACACACTTCAACATGTATTTAGTTCAGGATGACCTCCTGAAGCCCATATGAGCATTAATTTGACCACACAACTCATTCCTATGAAGATACATTCAAACTCACAAAACGTGCTCAGCTCGGGCTGAAAATGCATTTAAAGCAATAAAAACTCAAATTGAGTGTCACGCCTAAACCAAAGGACTTATGCACACACTTCAACATGTATTTTGTTCACGATGACCACCTGAAGCCTAAATGAGCATTAATTTGACCACACAACTCATTCCTATGAAGATACATTCAAACTCACAAAACGCGCTCAACTCGGGCTGAAAATGCATTTAAAGCAATAAAAGCTCAAATTGAGTGTCACGCCTAAACCAAAGGACTTATGCACACACTTCAACATGTATTTTGTTCAGGATGACCTCCTGAAGCCCATATGAGCATTAATTTGACCACACAACTCATTCCTATGAGAATACATTCAAACTCACAAAACGCGCTCAACTCGGGCTGAAAATGCATTTAAAGCAATAAAAGCTCAAATTGAGTGTCACGCCTAAACCAAAGGACTTATGCACACACTTCAACATGTATTTTGTTCAGGATGACCTCCTGAAGCCCATATGAGCATTAATTTGACCACACAACTCATTCCTATGAGAATACATTCAAACTCACAAAACGCGCTAAACTCGGGCTGAAAATGCATTTAAAGCAATAAAAACTCAAATTGAGTGTCACGCCTAAACCAAAGGACTTATGCACACACTTCAACATGTATTTTGTTCAGGATGACCACCTGACGCCTAAATGAGCATTAATTTGACCACACAACTCATTCCTATGAAGATACATTCAAAGTCAGAAAGCGCGCTCAGCTCGGGCTGAAAATGCATTTAATTTAAAGCAATAAAAACTCAAATTGAGTGTCACGCCTAAACCAAAGGACTTATGCACACACTTCAACATGTATTTAGTTCAGGATGACCACCTGAAGCCTAAATGAGCATTAATTTGACTACACAACTCATTCCTATGAAGATACATTCAAACTCACAAAACGTGCTCAGCTCGGGCTGAAAATGCATTTAAAGCAATTAAAACTCAAATTGAGTGTCACACCTAAACCAAAGGACTTATGCACACACTTCAACATGTATTTTGTTCAGGATGACCACCTGAAGCCGAAATGAGCATTAATTTGACCACACAACTCATTCCTATGAAGATACATTCAAACTCACAAAACTTGCTCAGCTCGGGCTGAAAATGCATTTAAAGCAATAAAAACTCAAATTGAGTGTCACGCCTAAACCAAAGGACTTATGCACACACTTCAACATGTATTTAGTTCAGGATGACCACCTGAAGCCTAAATGAGCAATAATTTGACCACACAACTCATTCCTATGAAGATACATTCAAACTCACAAAACGTGCTCAACTCAGGCTGAAAATGCATTTAAAGCAATAAAAACTCAAATTGAGTGTCACGCCTAAACCAAAGGACTTATGCACACACTTCAACATGTATTTTGTTCAGGATGACCTCCTGAAGCCCATATGAGCATTAATTTGACCACACAACTCATTCCTATGAAGATACATTCAAACACACAAAACGTGCTCAGCTCGGCCTGAAAATGCATTTAAAGCAATAAAAACTCAAATTGAGTGTCACGCCTAAACCAAAGGACTTATGCACACACTTCAACATGTATTTTGTTCAGGATGACAACCTGACGCCTAATTGAGCATTAATTTTACCACACAACTCATTCCTATGAAGATACATTCAAACTCACAAAACGCGCTCAGCTCGGGCTGAAAATGCATTTAAAGCAATAAAAACTCAAATTGAGTGTCACACCTAAACCAAAGGACTTATTCACACACTTCAAAATGTATTTTGTTCAGGATGACCTCCTGAAGCCCATATGAGCATTAATTTGACCACACAACTCATTCCTATGAAGATACATTCAAACTCACAAAACGTGCTCAGCTCGGGCTGAAAGTGCATTTAAAGCAATAAAAACTCAAATTGAGTGTCACGCCTAAACCAAAGGACTTATGCACACACTTCAACATGTATTTTGTTCAGGATGACCACCTGAAGCCTAAATGAGCATTAATTTGACCACACAACTCATTCCTATGAAGATACATTCAAACTCACAAACCTTGCTCAGCTCGGGCTGAAAATGCATTTAAAGCAATAAAAACTCAAATTGAGTGTCAAGCCTAAACCAAAGGACTTATGCACACACTTCAACATGTATTTTGTTCAGGATGACCTCCTGAAGCCTAAATGAGCAATAATTTGACCACACAACTCATTCCTATGAAGACACATTCAAACTCAAAAAAACGTGCTCAGCTCGCTCTGAAAATGCATTTAAAGCAATAAAAACTCAAATTGAGTGTCACACCTAAACCAAAGGACTTATGCACACACTTCAACATGTATTTTGTTCAGGATGACCTCCTGAAGCCCATATGAGCATTAATTTGACCACACAACTCATTCCTATGAAGATACATTCAAACTCACAAAACGTGCTCAGCTCGGGATGAAAATGCATTTAAAGCAATAAAAACTCAAATTGAGTGTCACGCCTAAACCAAAGGACTAATGCACACACTTCAACATGTATTTAGTTCAGGATGACCACCTGAAGCCTAAATGAGCATTAATTTGACCACCCAACTCATTCCTATGAAGATACATTCAAACTCACAAAACGTGCTCAACTCAGGCTGAAAATGCATTTAAAGCAATAAAAACTCAAATTGAGTGTCACGCCTAAACCAAAGGACTTATGCACACACTTCAACATGTATTTTGTTCAGGATGACCTCCTGAAGCCCATATGAGCATTAATTTGACCACACAACTCATTCCTATGAAGATACATTCAAACACACAAAACGTGCTCAGCTCGGCCTGAAAATGCATTTAAAGCAATAAAAACTCAAATTGAGTGTCACGCCTAAACCAAAGGACTTATGCACACACTTCAACATGTATTTTGTTCAGGATGACCACCTGACGCCTAAATGAGCATTAATTTGACCACACAACTCATTCCTATGAAGATACATTCAAAGTCAGAAAGCGCGCTCAGCTCGGGCTGAAAATGCATTTAAAGCAATAAAAACTCAAATTGAGTGTCACGCCTAAACCAAAGGACTTATGCACACACTTCAACATGTATTTTGTTCAGGATGACCTCCTGAAGCCTAAATCAGCAATAATTTGACCACACAACTCATTCCTATGAAGATACATTCAAAGTCAGAAAGTGCGATCAGCTCGGGCTGAAAATGCATTTAATTTAAAGCAATAAAAACTCCAATTGAGTGTCACGCCTAAACCAAAGGACTTATGCACACACTTCAACATGTATTTAGTTCAGGATGACCACCTGAAGCCTAAATGAGCATTAATTTGACCACACAACTCATTCCTATGAAGATACATTCAAACTCACAAAACGTGCTCAGCTCGGGCTGAAAATGCATTTAAAGCAATAAAAACTCAAATTGAGTGTCACACCTAAACCAAAGGACTTATGCACACATTTCAACATGTATTTTGTTCAGGATGACCTTCTGAACCCCATATGAGCATTAATTTGACTACACAACTCATTCCTATGAAGATACATTCAAACTCACAAAACGTGCTCAGCTCGGGCTGAAAATGCATTTAAAGCAATAAAAACTCAAATTGAGTGTCACGCCTAAACCAAAGGACTTATGCACACACTTCAACATGTATTTTATTCAGGATGACCTCCTGAAGCCTAAATAAGCATTAATTTGACCACACAACTCATTCCTATGAAGATACATTCAAACTCACAAAACACGCTCAGCTCGGGCTGAAAATGCATTTAAAGCAATAAAAACTCAAATTGAGTGTCACGCCTAAACCAAAGGACTTATGCACACACTTCAACATGGATTTTGTTCAAGATGACCTCCTGAAGCCTAAATGAGCAATAATTTGATTACACAACTCATTCCTATGAAGATACATTCAAACTCAAAAAACGTGCTCAGCTCGGGCTGAAAATGCATTTAAAGCAATAAAAACTCAAATTGAGTGTCACACCTAAACCAAAGGACTTATGCACACACTTCAACATGTATTTTGTTCAGGATGACCTCCTGAAGCCCATATGAGCATTAATTTGACCACACAACTCATTCCTATGAAGATACATTCAAACTCACAAAACGTGCTCAGCTCGGGCTGAAAATGCATTTAAAGCAATAAAAACTCAAATTGAGTGTCACGCCTAAACCAAAGGACTTATGCACACACTTCAACATGTATTTTGTTCACGATGACCACCTGAAGCCTAAATGAGCATTAATTTGACCACACAACTCATTCCTATGAAGATACATTCAAACTCACAAAACGTGCTCAACTCGGGCTGAAAATGCATTTAAAGCAATAAAAGCTCAAATTGAGTGTCACGCCTAAACCAAAGGACTTATGCACACACTTCAACATGTATTTAGTTCAGGATGACCACCTGAAGCCTAAATGAGCATTAATTTGACCACACAACTCATTCCTATGAAGATACATTCAAACTCACAAAACGTGCTCAACTCAGGCTGAAAATGCATTTAAAGCAATAAAAACTCAAATTGAGTTTCACGCCTAAACCAAAGGACTTATGCACACACTTCAACATGTATTTTGTTCAGGATGACCTCCTGAAGCCCATATGAGCATTAATTTGACCACACAACTCATTCCTATGAAGATACATTCAAACACACAAAACGTGCTCAGCTCGGCCTGAAAATGCATTTAAAGCAATAAAAACTCAAATTGAGTGTCACGCCTAAACCAAAGGACTTATGCACACACTTCAACATGTATTTTGTTCAGGATGACCACCTGACGCCTAATTGAGCATTAATTTGACCACACAACTCATTCCTATGAAGATACATTCAAACTCACAAAACGCGCTCAGCTCGGGCTGAAAATGCATTTAAAGCAATAAAAACTCAAATTGAGTGTCACGCCTAAACCAAAGGACTTATGGACACACTTCAACATGTATTTTGTTCAGGATGACCTCCTGAAGCCCATATGATCATTAATTTGACCACACAACTCATTCTTATGAAGATACATTCAAACACGCAAAACGTGCTCAGCTCGGCCTGAAAATGCATTTAAAGCAATAAAAACTCAAATTGAGTGTCACGCCTAAACCAAAGGACTTATGCACACACTTCAACATGTATTTTGTTCAGGATGACCACCTGACGCCTAAATGAGCATTAATTTGACCACACAACTCATTCCTATGAAGATACATTCAAACTCACAAAACGTGCTCAGCTCGGGCTGAAAATGCATTTAAAGCAATAAAAACTCAAATTGAGTGTCACACCTAAACCAAAGGACTTATGCACACATTTCAACATGTATTTTGTTCAGGATGACCTTCTGAACCCCATATGAGCATTAATTTGACTACACAACTCATTCCTATGAAGATACATTCAAACTCACAAAACGTGCTCAGCTCGGGCTGAAAATGCATTTAAAGCAATAAAAACTCAAATTGAGTGTCACGCCTAAACCAAAGGACTTATGCACACACTTCAACATGTATTTTATTCAGGATGACCTCCTGAAGCCTAAATAAGCATTAATTTGACCACACAACTCATTCCTATGAAGATACATTCAAACTCACAAAACACGCTCAGCTCGGGCTGAAAATGCATTTAAAGCAATAAAAACTCAAATTGAGTGTCACGCCTAAACCAAAGGACTTATGCACACACTTCAACATGGATTTTGTTCAAGATGACCTCCTGAAGCCTAAATGAGCAATAATTTGATTACACAACTCATTCCTATGAAGATACATTCAAACTCAAAAAACGTGCTCAGCTCGGGCTGAAAATGCATTTAAAGCAATAAAAACTCAAATTGAGTGTCACACCTAAACCAAAGGACTTATGCACACACTTCAACATGTATTTTGTTCAGGATGACCTCCTGAAGCCCATATGAGCATTAATTTGACCACACAACTCATTCCTATGAAGATACATTCAAACTCACAAAACGTGCTCAGCTCGGGCTGAAAATGCATTTAAAGCAATAAAAACTCAAATTGAGTGTCACGCCTAAACCAAAGGACTTATGCACACACTTCAACATGTATTTAGTTCAGGATGACCACCTGAAGCCTAAATGAGCATTAATTTGACCACACAACTCATTCCTATGAAGATACATTCAAACTCACAAAACGTGCTCAACTCAGGCTGAAAATGCATTTAAAGCAATAAAAACTCAAATTGAGTGTCACGCCTAAACCAAAGGACTTATGCACACACTTCAACATGTATTTTGTTCAGGATGACCTCCTGAAGCCCATATGAGCATTAATTTGACCACACAACTCATTCCTATGAAGATACATTCAAACACACAAAACGTGCTCAGCTCGGCCTGAAAATGCATTTAAAGCAATAAAAACTCAAATTGAGTGTCACGCCTAAACCAAAGGACTTATGCACACACTTCAACATGTATTTTGTTCAGGATGACCACCTGACGCCTAATTGAGCATTAATTTGACCACACAACTCATTCCTATGAAGATACATTCAAACTCACAAAACGCGCTCAGCTCGGGCTGAAAATGCATTTAAAGCAATAAAAACTCAAATTGAGTGTCACGCCTAAACCAAAGGACTTATGGACACACTTCAACATGTATTTTGTTCAGGATGACCTCCTGAAGCCCATATGATCATTAATTTGACCACACAACTCATTCTTATGAAGATACATTCAAACACACAAAACGTGCTCAGCTCGGCCTGAAAATGCATTTAAAGCAATAAAAACTCAAATTGAGTGTCACGCCTAAACCAAAGGACTTATGCACACACTTCAACATGTATTTTGTTCAGGATGACCACCTGACGCCTAAATGAGCATTAATTTGACCACACAACTCATTCCTATGAAGATACATTCAAACTCACAAAACGCGCTCAGCTCGGGCTGAAAATGCATTTAAAGCAATAAAAACTCAAATTGAGTGTCACGCCTAAACCAAAGGACTTATGCACACACTTCAACATGTATTTTGTTCAGGGTGACCTCCTGAAGCCTAAATAAGCATTAATTTGACCACACAACTCATTCCTATGAAGATACATTCAAACTCACAAAACGCGCTCAGCTCGGGCTGAAAATGCATTTAAAGCAATAAAAACTCAAATTTAGTGTCACACCTAAACCAAAGGACTTATGCACACACTTCAACATGTATTTAGTTCAGGATGACATCCTGAAGCCCATATGAGCATTAATTTGTCTACACAACTCATTCCTATGAAGATACATTCAAACTCACAAAACGGGCTCAACTCGGGCTGAAAATGCATTTAAAGCATTAAAAACTCAAATTGAGTGTCACGCCTAAACCAAAGGACTTATGCACACACTTCAACATGTATTTTGTTCAGGATGACCTCCTGAAGCCCATATGAGCATTAATTTGACTACACAACTCATTCCTATGAAGATACATTCAAACTCACAAAACGTGCTCAGCTCGGGCTGAAAATGCATTTAAAGCAATAAAAACTCAAATTGAGTGTCACGCCTAAACCAAAGGACTTATGCACACACTTCAACATGTATTTTGTTCAGGATGACCACCTGACGCCTAAATGAGCATTAATTTGACCACACAACTCATTCCTATGAAGATACATTCAAAGTCAGAAAGCGCGCTCAGCTCGGGCTGAAAATGCATTTAAAGCAATAAAAACTCAAATTGAGTGTCACGCCTAAACCAAAGGACTTATGCACACACTTCAACATGTATTTTGTTCAGGATGACCTCCTGAAGCCTAAATCAGCAATAATTTGACCACACAACTCATTCCTATGAAGATACATTCAAAGTCAGAAAGTGCGCTCAGCTCGGGCTGAAAATGCATTTAATTTAAAGCAATAAAAACTCCAATTGAGTGTCACGCCTAAACCAAAGGACTTATGCACACACTTCAACATGTATTTAGTTCAGGATGACCACCTGAAGCCTAAATGAGCATTAATTTGACCACACAACTCATTCCTATGAAGATACATTCAAACTCACAAAACGTGCTCAGCTCGGGCTGAAAATGCATTTAAAGCAATAAAAACTCAAATTGAGTGTCACACCTAAACCAAAGGACTTATGCACACATTTCAACATGTATTTTGTTCAGGATGACCTTCTGAACCCCATATGAGCATTAATTTGACTACACAACTCATTCCTATGAAGATACATTCAAACTTACAAAACGTGCTCAGCTCGGGCTGAAAATGCATTTAAAGCAATAAAAACTCAAATTGAGTGTCACGCCTAAACCAAAGGACTTATGCACACACTTCAACATGTATTTTATTCAGGATGACCTCCTGAAGCCTAAATAAGCATTAATCTGACCACACAACTCATTCCTATGAAGATACATTCAAACTCACAAAACACGCTCAGCTCGGGCTGAAAATGCATTTAAAGCAATAAAAACTCAAATTGAGTTTCACGCCTAAACCAAAGGACTTATGCACACACTTCAACATGGATTTTGTTCAAGATGACCTCCTGAAGCCTAAATGAGCAATAATTTGATTACACAACTCATTCCTATGAAGATACATTCAAACTCAAAAATCGTGCTCAGCTCGGGCTGAAAATGCATTTAAAGCAATAAAAACTCAAATTGAGTGTCACACCTAAACCAAAGGACTTATGCACACACTTCAACATGTATTTTGTTCAGGATGACCTCCTGAAGCCCATATGAGCATTAATTTGACCACACAACTCATTCCTATGAAGATACATTCAAACTCACAAAACGTGCTCAGCTCGGGCTGAAAATGCATTTAAAGCAATAAAAACTCAAATTGAGTGTCACGCCTAAACCAAAGGACTTATGCACACACTTCAACATGTATTTTGTTCACGATGACCACCTGAAGCCTAAATGAGCATTAATTTGACCACACAACTCATTCCTATGAAGATACATTCAAACTCACAAAACGTGCTCAACTCGGGCTGAAAATGCATTTAAAGCAATAAAAGCTCAAATTGAGTGTCACGCCTAAACCAAAGGACTTATGCACACACTTCAACATGTATTTTGTTCAGGATGACCTCCTGAAGCCCATATGAGCATTAATTTGACCACACAACTCATTCCTATGAAGATACATTCAAACACACAAAACGTGCTCAGCTCGGCCTGAAAATGCATTTAAAGCAATAAAAACTCAAATTGAGTGTCACGCCTAAACCAAAGGACTTATGCACACACTTCAACATGTATTTTGTTCAGGATGACCACCTGACGCCTAAATGAGCATTCATTTGACCACACAACTCATTCCTATGAAGATACATTCAAACACACAAAACGTGCTCAGCTCGGCCTGAAAATGCATTTAAAGCAATAAAAACTCAAATTGAGTGTCACGCCTAAACCAAAGGACTTATGCACACACTTCAACATGTGTTTTGTTCAGGATGACCTCCTGAAGCCTAAATGAGCAATAATTTGACCACACAACTCATTCCTATGAAGATACATTCAAACTCAAAAAAAGTGCTCAGCTCGGGCTGAAAATGCATTTAAAGCAATAAAAACTCAAATTGAGTGTCACGCCTAAACCAAAGGACTTATGCACACACTTCAACATGTATTTTGTTCAGGATGACCTCCTGAAGCCCATATGAGCATTAATTTGACCACACAACTCATTCCTATGAAGATACATTCAAACACACAAAACGTGCTCAGCTCGGCCTGAAAATGCATTTAAAGCAATAAAAACTCAAATTGAGTGTCACGCCTAAACCAAAGGACTTATGCATACACTTCAACATGTATTTTGTTCAGGATGACCACCTGACGCCTAATTGAGCATTAATTTGACCACACAACTCATTCCTATGAAGATACATTCAAACTCACAAAACGCGCTCAGCTCGGGCTGAAAATGCATTTAAAGCAATAAAAACTCAAATTGAGTGTCACGCCTAAACCAAAGGACTTATGGACACACTTCAACATGTATTTTGTTCAGGATGACCTCCTGAAGCCCATATGATCATTAATTTGACCACACAACTCATTCTTATGAAGATACATTCAAACACACAAAACGTGCTCAGCTCGGCCTGAAAATGCATTTAAAGCAATAAAAACTCAAATTGAGTGTCACGCCTAAACCAAAGGACTTATGCACACACTTCAACATGTATTTTGTTCAGGATGACCACCTGACGCCTAAATGAGCATTAATTTGACCACACAACTCATTCCTATGAAGATACATTCAAACTCACAAAACGCGCTCAGCTCGGGCTGAAAATGCATTTAAAGCAATAAAAACTCAAATTGAGTGTCACGCCTAAACCAAAGGACTTTTGCACACACTTCAACATGTATTTTGTTCAGGGTGACCTCCTGAAGCCTAAATAAGCATTAATTTGACCACACAACTCATTCCTATGAAGATACATTCAAACTCACAAAACGCGCTCAGCTCGGGCTGAAAATGCATTTAAAGCAATAAAAACTCAAATTTAGTGTCACACCTAAACCAAAGGACTTATGCACACACTTCAACATGTATTTAGTTCAGGATGACATCCTGAAGCCCATATGAGCATTAATTTGTCTACAAAACTCATTCCTATGAAGATACATTCAAACTCACAAAACGTGCTCAACTCGGGCTGAAAATGCATTTAAAGCAATAAAAACTCAAATTGAGTGTCACGCCTAAACCAAAGGACTTATGCACACACTTCAACATGTATTTTGTTCAGGATGACCTCCTGAAGCCCATATGAGCATTAATTTGACTACACAACTCATTCCTATGAAGATACATTCAAACTCACAAAACGTGCTCAGCTCGGGCTGAAAATGCATTTAAAGCAATAAAAACTCAAATTGAGTGTCACGCCTAAACCAAAGGACTTATGCACACACTTCAACATGTATTTTGTTCAGGATGACCACCTAACGCCTAAATGAGCATTAATTTGACCACACAACTCATTCCTATGAAGATACATTCAAAGTCAGAAAGCGCGCTCAGCTCGGGCTGAAAATGCATTTAAAGCAATAAAAACTCAAATTGAGTGTCACGCCTAAACCAAAGGACTTATGCACACACTTCAACATGTATTTTGTTCAGGATGACCTCCTGAAGCCTAAATCAGCAATAATTTGACCACACAACTCATTCCTATGAAGATACATTCAAAGTCAGAAAGTGCGCTCAGCTCGGGCTGAAAATGCATTTAATTTAAAGCAATAAAAACTCCAATTGAGTGTCACGCCTAAACCAAAGGACTTATGCACACACTTCAACATGTATTTAGTTCAGGATGACCACCTGAAGCCTAAATGAGCATTAATTTGACCACACAACTCATTCCTATGAAGATACATTCAAACTCACAAAACGTGCTCAGCTCGGGCTGAAAATGCATTTAAAGCAATAAAAACTCAAATTGAGTGTCACACCTAAACCAAAGGACTTATGCACACATTTCAACATGTATTTTGTTCAGGATGACCTTCTGAACCCCATATGAGCATTAATTTGACTACACAACTCAT
The DNA here is from genome assembly GCF_054856545.1 of Hippocampus guttulatus. NCBI lineage: Eukaryota > Metazoa > Chordata > Actinopteri > Syngnathiformes > Syngnathidae > Hippocampus > Hippocampus guttulatus. The sequence continues at coordinate 894,945 of NW_028233883.1, read as the reverse complement.
TCCTATGAAGATACATTCAAACTCACAAAACGTGCTCAGCTCGGGCTGAAAATGCATTTAAAGCAATAAAAACTCAAATTGAGTGTCACGCCTAAACCAAAGGACTTATGCACACACTTCAACATGTATTTTATTCAGGATGACCTCCTGAAGCCTAAATAAGCATTAATTTGACCACACAACTCATTCCTATGAAGATACATTCAAACTCACAAAACACGCTCAGCTCGGGCTGAAAATGCATTTAAAGCAATAAAAACTCAAATTGAGTGTCACGCCTAAACCAAAGGACTTATGCACACACTTCAACATGGATTTTGTTCAAGATGACCTCCTGAAGCCTAAATGAGCAATAATTTGATTACACAACTCATTCCTATGAAGATACATTCAAACTCAAAAAACGTGCTCAGCTCGGGCTGAAAATGCATTTAAAGCAATAGAAACTCAAATTGAGTGTCACACCTAAACCAAAGGACTTATGCACACACTTCAACATGTATTTTGTTCAGGATGACCTCCTGAAGCCCATATGAGCATTAATTTGACCACACAACTCATTCCTATGAAGATACATTCAAACTCACAAAACGTGCTCAGCTCGGGCTGAAAATGCATTTAAAGCAATAAAAACTCAAATTGAGTGTCACGCCTAAACCAAAGGACTTATGCACACACTTCAACATGTATTTTGTTCACGATGACCACCTGAAGCCTAAATGAGCATTAATTTGACCACACAACTCATTCCTATGAAGATACATTCAAACTCACAAAACGTGCTCAACTCGGGCTGAAAATGCATTTAAAGCAATAAAAGCTCAAATTGAGTGTCACGCCTAAACCAAAGGACTTATGCACACACTTCAACATGTATTTTGTTCAGGATGACCTCCTGAAGCCCATATGAGCATTAATTTGACCACACAACTCATTCCTATGAAGATACATTCAAACACACAAAACGTGCTCAGCTCGGCCTGAAAATGCATTTAAAGCAATAAAAACTCAAATTGAGTGTCACGCTTAAACCAAAGGACTTATGCACACACTTCAACATGTATTTTGTTCAGGATGACCACCTGACGCCTAAATGAGCATTCATTTGACCACACAACTCATTCCTATGAAGATACATTCAAACACACAAAACGTGCTCAGCTCGGCCTGAAAATGCATTTAAAGCAATAAAAACTCAAATTGAGTGTCACGCCTAAACCAAAGGACTTATGCACACACTTCAACATGTGTTTTGTTCAGGATGACCTCCTGAAGCCTAAATGAGCAATAATTTGACCACACAACTCATTCCTATGAAGATACATTCAAACTCAAAAAAAGTGCTCAGCTCGGGCTGAAAATGCATTTAAAGCAATAAAAACTCAAATTGAGTGTCACGCCTAAACCAAAGGACTTATGCACACACTTCAACATGTATTTTGTTCAGGATGACCTCCTGAAGCCCATATGAGCAATAATTTGACCACACAACTCATTCCTATGAAGATACATTCAAACCCACAAAACGTGCTCAGCTCGGCCTGAAAATGCATTTAAAGCAATAAAAACTCAAATTGAGTGTCACGCCTAAACCAAAGGACTTATGCACACACTTCAACATGTATTTTGTTCAGGATGACCACCTGACGCCTAATTGAGCATTAATTTGACCACACAACTCATTCCTATGAAGATACATTCAAACTCACAAAACGCGCTCAGCTCGGGCTGAAAATGCATTTAAAGCAATAAAAACTCAAATTGAGTGTCACGCCTAAACCAAAGGACTTATGGACACACTTCAACATGTATTTTGTTCAGGATGACCTCCTGAAGCCCATATGATCATTAATTTGACCACACAACTCATTCTTATGAAGATACATTCAAACACACAAAACGTGCTCAGCTCGGCCTGAAAATGCATTTAAAGCAATAAAAACTCAAATTGAGTGTCACGCCTAAACCAAAGGACTTATGCACACACTTCAACATGTATTTTGTTCAGGATGACCACCTGACGCCTAAATGAGCATTAATTTGACCACACAACTCATTCCTATGAAGATACATTCAAACTCACAAAACGCGCTCAGCTCGGGCTGAAAATGCATTTAAAGCAATAAAAACTCAAATTGAGTGTCACGCCTAAACCAAAGGACTTATGCACACACTTCAACATGTATTTTGTTCAGGGTGACCTCCTGAAGCCTAAATAAGCATTAATTTGACCACACAACTCATTCCTATGAAGATACATTCAAACTCACAAAACGAGCTCAGCTCGGGCTGAAAATGCATTTAAAGCAATAAAAACTCAAATTTAGTGTCACACCTAAACCAAAGGACTTATGCACACACTTCAACATGTATTTAGTTCAGGATGACATCCCGAAGCCCATATGAGCATTAATTTGTCTACACAACTCATTCCTATGAAGATACATTCAAACTCACAAAACGTGCTCAACTCGGGCTGAAAATGCATTTTAAGCAATAAAAACTCAAATTCAGTGTCACACCTAAACCAAAGGACTTATGCACACACTTCAACATGTATTTAGTTCAGGATGACATCCTGAAGCCCATATGAGCATTAATTTGTCTACACAACTCATTCCTATGAAGATACATTCAAACTCACAAAACGTGCTCAACTCGGGCTGAAAATGCATTTAAAGCAATAAAAACTCAAATTGAGTGCCACGCCTAAACCAAAGGACTTATGCACACACTTCAACATGTATTTTGTTCAGGATGACCTCCTGAAGCCCATATGAGCATTAATTTGACTACACAACTCATTCCTATGAAGATACATTCAAACTCACAAAATGTGCTCAGCTCGGGCTGAAAATGCATTTAAAGCAATAAAAACTCAAATTGAGTGTCACGCCTAAACCAAAGGACTTATGCACACACTTCAACATGTATTTTGTTCAGGATGACCACCTGACGCCTAAATGAGCATTAATTTGACCACACAACTCATTCCTATGAAGATACATTCAAAGTCAGAAAGCGCGCTCAGCTCGGGCTGAAAATGCATTTAAAGCAATAAAAACTCAAATTGAGTGTCACGCCTAAACCAAAGGACTTATGCACACACTTCAACATGTATTTTGTTCAGGATGACCTCCTGAAGCCTAAATCAGCAATAATTTGACCACACAACTCATTCCTATGAAGATACATTCAAAGTCAGAAAATGCGCTCAGCTCGGGCTGAAAATGATTTTAATTTAAAGCAATAAAAACTCCAATTGAGTGTCACGCCTAAACCAAAGGACTTATGCACACACTTCAACATGTATTTAGTTCAGGATGACCACCTGAAGCCTAAATGAGCATTAATTTGACCACACAACTCATTCCTATGAAGATACATTCAAACTCACAAAACGTGCTCAGCTCGGGCTGAAAATGCATTTAAAGCAATAAAAACTCAAATTGAGTGTCACACCTAAACCAAAGGACTTATGCACACATTTCAACATGTATTTTGTTCAGGATGACCTCCTGAAGCCCATATGAGCATTAATTTGACCACACAACTCATTCCTATGAAGATACATTCAAACTCACAAAACGTGCTCAGCTCGGGCTGAAAATGCATTTAAAGCAATAAAAACTCAAATTGAGTGTCACGCCTAAACCAAAGGACTTATGCACACACTTCAACATGTATTTTATTCAGGATGACCTCCTGAAGCCTAAATAAGCATTAATTTGACCACACAACTCATTCCTATGAAGATACATTCAAACTCACAAAACACGCTCAGCTCGGGCTGAAAATGCATTTAAAGCAATAAAAACTCAAATTGAGTGTCACGCCTAAACCAAAGGACTTATGAACACACTTCAACATGGATTTTGTTCAAGATGACCTCCTGAAGCCTAAATGAGCAATAATTTGATTACACAACTCATTCCTATGAAGATACATTCAAACTCAAAAAACGTGCTCAGCTCGGGCTGAAAATGCATTTAAAGCAATAAAAACTCAAATTGAGTGTCACACCTAAACCAAAGGACTTATGCACACACTTCAACATGTATTTAGTTCAGGATGACCACCTGAAGCCTAAATGAGCATTAATTTGACCACACAACTCATTCCTATGAAGATACATTCAAACTCACAAAACGTGCTCAGCTCGGGCTGAAAATGCATTTAAAGCAATAAAAACTCAAATTGAGTGTCACGCCTAAACCAAAGGACTTATGCACACACTTCAACATGTATTTTGTTCACGATGACCACCTGAAGCCTAAATGAGCATTAATTTGACCACACAACTCATTCCTATGAAGATACATTCAAACTCACAAAACGTGCTCAACTCGGGCTGAAAATGCATTTAAAGCAATAAAAGCTCAAATTGAGTGTCACGCCTAAACCAAAGGACTTATGCACACACTTCAACATGTATTTTGTTCAGGATGACCTCCTGAAGCCCATATGAGCATTAATTTGACCACACAACTCATTCCTATGAAGATACATTCAAACACACAAAACGTGCTCAGCTCGGCCTGAAAATGCATTTAAAGCAATAAAAACTCAAATTGAGTGTCACGCCTAAACCAAAGGACTTATGCACACACTTCAACATGTGTTTTGTTCAGGATGACCTCCTGAAGCTTAAATGAGCAATAATTTGACCACACAACTCATTCCTATGAAGATACATTCAAACTCAAAAAAAGTGCTCAGCTCGGGCTGAAAATGCATTTAAAGCAATAAAAACTCAAATTGAGTGTCACACCTAAACCAAAGGACTTATGCACACACTTCAACATGTATTTTGTTCAGGATGACCTCCTGAAGCCCATATGAGCATTAATTTGACCACACAACTCATTCCTATGAAGATACATTCAAACTCACAAAACGTGCTCAGCTCGGGGTGAAAATGCATTTAAAGCAATAAAAACTCAAATTGAGTGTCACGCCTAAACCAAAGGACTTATGCACACACTACAACATGTATTTTGTTCACGATGACCACCTGAAGCCTAAATGAGCATTAATTTGACCACACAACTCATTCCTATGAAGATACATTCAAACTCACAAAACGCGCTCAACTCGGGCTGAAAATGCATTTAAAGCAATAAAAGCTCAAATTGAGTGTCACGCCTAAACCAAAGGACTTATGCACACACTTCAACATGTATTTTGTTCAGGATGACCTCCTGAAGCCCATATGATCATTAATTTGACCACACAACTCATTCTTATGAAGATACATTCAAACACACAAAACGTGCTCAGCTCGGCCTGAAAATGCATTTAAAGCAATAAAAACTCAAATTGAGTGTCACGCCTAAACCAAAGGACTTATGCACACACTTCAACATGTATTTTGTTCAGGATGACCACCTGACGCCTAAATGAGCATTAATTTGACCACACAACTCATTCCTATGAAGATACATTCAAACTCACAAAACGCGCTCAGCTCGGGCTGAAAATGCATTTAAAGCAATAAAAACTCAAATTGAGTGTCACGCCTAAACCAAAGGACTTATGCACACACTTCAACATGTATTTTGTTCAGGGTGACCTCCTGAAGCCTAAATAAGCATTAATTTGACCACACAACTCATTCCTATGAAGTTACATTCAAACTCACAAAACGCGCTCAGCTCGGGCTGAAAATGCATTTAAAGCAATAAAAACTCAAATTTAGTGTCACACCTAAACCAAAGGACTTATGCACACACTTCAACATGTATTTAGTTCAGGATGACATCCTGAAGCCCATATGAGCATTAATTTGTCTACACAACTCATTCCTATGAAGATACATTCAAACTCACAAAACGTGCTCAACTCGGGCTGAAAATGCATTTAAAGCAATAAAAACTCAAATTCAGTGTCACACCTAAACCAAAGGACTTATGCACACACTTCAACATGTATTTAGTTCAGGATGACATCCTGAAGCCCATATGAGCATTAATTTGACTACACAACTCATTCCTATGAAGATACATTCAAACTCACAAAATGTGCTCAGCTCGGGCTGAAAATGCATTTAAAGCAATAAAAACTCAAATTGAGTGTCACGCCTAAACCAAAGGACTTATGCACACACTTCAACATGTATTTTGTTCAGGATGACCACCTGACGCCTAAATGAGCATTAATTTGACCACACAACTCATTCCTATGAAGATACATTCAAAGTCAGAAAGTGCGCTCAGCTCGGGCTGAAAATGCATTTAATTTAAAGCAATAAAAACTCCAATTGAGTGTCACGCCTAAACCAAAGGACTTATGCACACACTTCAACATGTATTTAGTTCAGGATGACCACCTGAAGCCTAAATGAGCATTTATTTGACCACACAACTCATTCCTATGAAGATACATTCAAACTCACAAAACGTGCTCAGCTCGGGCTGAAAATGCATTTAAAGCAATAAAAACTCAAATTGAGTGTCACACCTAAACCAAAGGACTTATGCACACATTTCAACATGTATTTTGTTCAGGATGACCTTCTGAACCCCATATGAGCATTAATTTGACTACACAACTCATTCCTATGAAGATACATTCAAACTCACAAAACGTGCTCAGCTCGGGCTGAAAATGCATTTAAAGCAATACAAACTCAAATTGAGTGTCACGCCTAAACCAAAGGACTTATGCACACACTTCAACATGTATTTTATTCAGGATGACCTCCTGAAGCCTAAATAAGCATTAATTTGACCACACAACTCATTCCTATGAAGATACATTCAAACTCACAAAACACGCTCAGCTCGGGCTGAAAATGCATTTAAAGCAATAAAAACTCAAATTGAGTGTCACGCCTAAACCAAAGGACTTATGCACACACTTCAACATGGATTTTGTTCAAGATGACCTCCTGAAGCCTAAATGAGCAATAATTTGATTACACAACTCATTCCTATGAAGATACATTCAAACTCAAAAAACGTGCTCAGCTCGGGCTGAAAATGCATTTAAAGCAATAAAAACTCAAATTGAGTGTCACACCTAAACCAAAGGACTTATGCACACACTTCAACATGTATTTTGTTCAGGATGACCTCCTGAAGCCCATATGAGCATTAATTTGACCACACAACTCATTCCTATGAAGATACATTCAAACTCACAAAACGTGCTCAGCTCGGGCTGAAAATGCATTTAAAGCAATAAAAACTCAAATTGAGTGTCACGCCTAAACCAAAGGACTTATGCACACACTTCAACATGTATTTTGTTCACGATGACCACCTGAAGCCTAAATGAGCATTAATTTGACCACACAACTCATTCCTATGAAGATACATTCAAACTCACAAAACGTGCTCAACTCGGGCTGAAAATGCATTTAAAGCAATAAAAGCTCAAATTGAGTGTCACGCCTAAACCAAAGGACTTATGCACACACTTCAACATGTATTTTGTTCAGGATGACCTCCTGAAGCCCATATGAGCATTAATTTGACCACACAACTCATTCCTATGAAGATACATTCAAACACACAAAACGTGCTCAGCTCGGCCTGAAAATGCATTTAAAGCAATAAAAACTCAAATTGAGTGTCACGCCTAAACCAAAGGACTTATGCACACACTTCAACATGTATTTTGTTCAGGATGACCACCTGACGCCTAAATGAGCATTCATTTGACCACACAACTCATTCCTATGAAGATACATTCAAACACACAAAACGTGCTCAGCTCGGCCTGAAAATGCATTTAAAGCAATAAAAACTCAAATTGAGTGTCACGCCTAAACCAAAGGACTTATGCACACACTTCAACATGTGTTTTGTTCAGGATGACCTCCTGAAGCCTAAATGAGCAATAATTTGACCACACAACTCATTCCTATGAAGATACATTCAAACTCAAAAAAAGTGCTCAGCTCGGGCTGAAAATGCATTTAAAGCAATAAAAACTCAAATTGAGTGTCACACCTAAACCAAAGGACTTATGCACACACTTCAACATGTATTTTGTTCAGGATGACCTCCTGAAGCCCATATGAGCATTAATTTGACCACACAACTCATTCCTATGAAGATACATTCAAACTCACAAAACGTGCTCAGCTCGGGCTGAAAATGCATTTAAAGCAATAAAAACTCAAATTGAGTGTCACGCCTAAACCAAAGGACTTATGCACACACTTCAACATGTATTTTGTTCACGATGACCACCTGAAGCCTAAATGAGCATTAATTTGACCACACAACTCATTCCTATGAAGATACATTCAAACTCACAAAACGCGCTCAACTCGGGCTGAAAATGCATTTAAAGCAATAAAAGCTCAAATTGAGTGTCACGCCTAAACCAAAGGACTTATGCACACACTTCAACATGTATTTTGTTCAGGATGACCTCCTGAAGCCCATATGAGCATTAATTTGACCACACAACTCATTCCTATGAGAATACATTCAAACTCACAAAACGCGCTCAACTCGGGCTGAAAATGCATTTAAAGCAATAAAAACTCAAATTGAGTGTCACGCCTAAACCAAAGGACTTATGCACACACTTCAACATGTATTTTGTTCAGGATGACCTCCTGAAGCCCATATGAGCATTAATTTGACTACACAACTCATTCCTATGAAGATACATTCAAACTCACAAAATGTGCTCAGCTCGGGCTGAAAATGCATTTAAAGCAATAAAAACTCAAATTGAGTGTCACGCCTAAACCAAAGGACTTATGCACACACTTCAACATGTATTTTGTTCAGGATGACCACCTGACGCCTAAATGAGCATTAATTTGACCACACAACTCATTCCTATGAAGATACATTCAAAGTCAGAAAGCGCGCTCAGCTCGGGCTGAAAATGCATTTAAAGCAATAAAAACTCAAATTGAGTGTCACGCCTAAACCAAAGGACTTATGCACACACTTCAACATGTATTTTGTTCAGGATGACCTCCTGAAGCCTAAATCAGCAATAATTTGACCACACAACTCATTCCTATGAAGATACATTCAAAGTCAGAAAATGCGCTCAGCTCGGGCTGAAAATGATTTTAATTTAAAGCAATAAAAACTCCAATTGAGTGTCACGCCTAAACCAAAGGACTTATGCACACACTTCAACATGTATTTAGTTCAGGATGACCACCTGAAGCCTAAATGAGCATTAATTTGACCACACAACTCATTCCTATGAAGATACATTCAAACTCACAAAACGTGCTCAGCTCGGGCTGAAAATGCATTTAAAGCAATAAAAACTCAAATTGAGTGTCACACCTAAACCAAAGGACTTATGCACACATTTCAACATGTATTTTGTTCAGGATGACCTTCTGAACCCCATATGAGCATTAATTTGACTACACAACTCATTCCTATGAAGATACATTCAAACTCACAAAACGTGCTCAGCTCGGGCTGAAAATGCATTTAAAGCAATAAAAACTCAAATTGAGTGTCACGCCTAAACCAAAGGACTTATGCACACACTTCAACATGTATTTTATTCAGGATGACCTCCTGAAGCCTAAATAAGCATTAATTTGACCACACAACTCATTCCTATGAAGATACATTCAAACTCACAAAACACGCTCAGCTCGGGCTGAAAATGCATTTAAAGCAATAAAAACTCAAATTGAGTGTCACGCCTAAACCAAAGGACTTATGAACACACTTCAACATGGATTTTGTTCAAGATGACCTCCTGAAGCCTAAATGAGCAATAATTTGATTACACAACTCATTCCTATGAAGATACATTCAAACTCAAAAAACGTGCTCAGCTCGGGCTGAAAATGCATTTAAAGCAATAAAAACTCAAATTGAGTGTCACACCTAAACCAAAGGACTTATGCACACACTTCAACATGTATTTTGTTCAGGATGACCTCCTGAAGCCCATATGAGCATTAATTTGACCACACAACTCATTCCTATGAAGATACATTCAAACTCACAAAACGTGCTCAGCTCGGGCTGAAAATGCATTTAAAGCAATAAAAACTCAAATTGAGTGTCACGCCTAAACCAAAGGACTTATGCACACACTTCAACATGTATTTTGTTCACGATGACCACCTGAAGCCTAAATGAGCATTAATTTGACCACACAACTCATTCCTATGAAGATACATTCAAACTCACAAAACGTGCTCAACTCGGGCTGAAAATGCATTTAAAGCAATAAAAGCTCAAATTGAGTGTCACGCCTAAACCAAAGGACTTATGCACACACTTCAACATGTATTTTGTTCAGGATGACCTCCTGAAGCCCATATGAGCATTAATTTGACCACACAACTCATTCCTATGAAGATACATTCAAACTCACAAAACGTGCTCAGCTCGGGCTGAAAATGCATTTAAAGCAATAAAAACTCAAATTGAGTGTCACGCCTAAACCAAAGGACTTATGCACACACTACAACATGTATTTTGTTCACGATGACCACCTGAAGCCTAAATGAGCATTAATTTGACCACACAACTCATTCCTATGAAGATACATTCAAACTCACAAAACGCGCTCAACTCGGGCTGAAAATGCATTTAAAGCAATAAAAGCTCAAATTGAGTGTCACGCCTAAACCAAAGGACTTATGCACACACTTCAACATGTATTTTGTTCAGGATGACCTCCTGAAGCCCATATGATCATTAATTTGACCACACAACTCATTCTTATGAAGATACATTCAAACACACAAAACGTGCTCAGCTCGGCCTGAAAATGCATTTAAAGCAATAAAAACTCAAATTGAGTGTCACGCCTAAACCAAAGGACTTATGCACACACTTCAACATGTATTTTGTTCAGGATGACCACCTGACGCCTAAATGAGCATTAATTTGACCACACAACTCATTCCTATGAAGATACATTCAAACTCACAAAACGCGCTCAGCTCGGGCTGAAAATGCATTTAAAGCAATAAAAACTCAAATTGAGTGTCACGCCTAAACCAAAGGACTTATGCACACACTTCAACATGTATTTTGTTCAGGGTGACCTCCTGAAGCCTAAATAAGCATTAATTTGACCACACAACTCATTCCTATGAAGTTACATTCAAACTCACAAAACGCGCTCAGCTCGGGCTGAAAATGCATTTAAAGCAATAAAAACTCAAATTTAGTGTCACACCTAAACCAAAGGACTTATGCACACACTTCAACATGTATTTAGTTCAGGATGACATCCTGAAGCCCATATGAGCATTAATTTGTCTACACAACTCATTCCTATGAAGATACATTCAAACTCACAAAACGTGCTCAACTCGGGCTGAAAATGCATTTAAAGCAATAAAAACTCAAATTCAGTGTCACACCTAAACCAAAGGACTTATGCACACACTTCAACATGTATTTAGTTCAGGATGACATCCTGAAGCCCATATGAGCATTAATTTGTCTACACAACTCATTCCTATGAAGATACATTCAAACTCACAAAACGTGCTCAACTCGGGCTGAAAATGCATTTAAAGCAATAAAAACTCAAATTGAGTGCCACGCCTAAACCAAAGGACTTATGCACACACTTCAACATGTATTTTGTTCAGGATGACCTCCTGAAGCCCATATGAGCATTAATTTGACTACACAACTCATTCCTATGAAGATACATTCAAACTCACAAAATGTGCTCAGCTCGGGCTGAAAATGCATTTAAAGCAATAAAAACTCAAATTGAGTGTCACGCCTAAACCAAAGGACTTATGCACACACTTCAACATGTATTTTGTTCAGGATGACAACCTGACGCCTAATTGAGCATTAATTTTACCACACAACTCATTCCTATGAAGATACATTCAAACTCACAAAACGCGCTCAGCTCGGGCTGAAAATGCATTTAAAGCAATAAAAACTCAAATTGAGTGTCACACCTAAACCAAAGGACTTATGCACACACTTCAACATGTATTTAGTTCAGGATGACATCCTGAAGCCCATATGAGCATTAATTTGTCTACACAACTCATTCCTATGAAGATACATTCAAACTCACAAAACGTGCTCAACTCGGGCTGAAAATGCATTTAAAGCAATAAAAACTCAAATTCAGTGTCACACCTAAACCAAAGGACTTATGCACACACTTCAACATGTATTTAGTTCAGGATGACATCCTGAAGCCCATATGAGCATTAATTTGTCTACACAACTCATTCCTATGAAGATACATTCAAACTCACAAAACGTGCTCAGCTCGGGCTGAAAATGCATTTAAAGCAATAAAAACTCAAATTGAGTGTCACGCCTAAACCAAAGGACTTATGCACACACTTCAACATGTATTTTGTTCACGATGACCACCTGAAGCCTAAATGAGCATTAATTTGACCACACAACTCATTGCTATGAAGATACATTCAAACTCACAAAACGTGCTCAACTCGGGCTGAAAATGCATTTAAAGCAATAAAAGCTCAAATTGAGTGTCACGCCTAAACCAAAGGACTTATGCACACACTTCAACATGTATTTTGTTCAGGATGACCTCCTGAAGCCCATATGATCATTAATTTGACCACACAACTCATTCTTATGAAGATACATTCAAACACACAAAACGTGCTCAGCTCGGCCTGAAAATGCATTTAAAGCAATAAAAACTCAAATTGAGTGTCACGCCTAAACCAAAGGACTTATGCACACACTTCAACATGTATTTTGTTCAGGATGACCACCTGACGCCTAAATGAGCATTAATTTGACCACACAACTCATTCCTATGAAGATACATTCAAACTCACAAAACGCGCTCAGCTCGGGCTGAAAATGCATTTAAAGCAATAAAAACTCAAATTGAGTGTCACGCCTAAACCAAAGGACTTATGCACACACTTCAACATGTATTTTGTTCAGGGTGACCTCCTGAAGCCTAAATAAGCATTAATTTGACCACACAACTCATTCCTATGAAGTTACATTCAAACTCACAAAACGCGCTCAGCTCGGGCTGAAAATGCATTTAAAGCAATAAAAACTCAAATTTAGTGTCACACCTAAACCAAAGGACTTATGCACACACTTCAACATGTATTTAGTTCAGGATGACATCCTGAAGCCCATATGAGCATTAATTTGTCTACACAACTCATTCATATGAAGATACATTCAAACTCACAAAACGTGCTCAACTCGGGCTGAAAATGCATTTAAAGCAATAAAAACTCAAATTCAGTGTCACACCTAAACCAAAGGACTTATGCACACACTTCAACATGTATTTAGTTCAGGATGACATCCTGAAGCCCATATGAGCATTAATTTGACTACACAACTCATTCCTATGAAGATACATTCAAACTCACAAAATGTGCTCAGCTCGGGCTGAAAATGCATTTAAAGCAATAAAAACTCAAATTGAGTGTCACGCCTAAACCAAAGGACTTATGCACACACTTCAACATGTATTTTGTTCAGGATGACCACCTGACGCCTAAATGAGCATTAATTTGACCACACAACTCATTCCTATGAAGATACATTCAAAGTCAGAAAGTGCGCTCAGCTCGGGCTGAAAATGCATTTAATTTAAAGCAATAAAAACTCCAATTGAGTGTCACGCCTAAACCAAAGGACTTATGCACACACTTCAACATGTATTTAGTTCAGGATGACCACCTGAAGCCTAAATGAGCATTTATTTGACCACACAACTCATTCCTATGAAGATACATTCAAACTCACAAAACGTGCTCAGCTCGGGCTGAAAATGCATTTAAAGCAATAAAAACTCAAATTGAGTGTCACACCTAAACCAAAGGACTTATGCACACATTTCAACATGTATTTTGTTCAGGATGACCTTCTGAACCCCATATGAGCATTAATTTGACTACACAACTCATTCCTATGAAGATACATTCAAACTCACAAAACGTGCTCAGCTCGGGCTGAAAATGCATTTAAAGCAATACAAACTCAAATTGAGTGTCACGCCTAAACCAAAGGACTTATGCACACACTTCAACATGTATTTTATTCAGGATGACCTCCTGAAGCCTAAATAAGCATTAATTTGACCACACAACTCATTCCTATGAAGATACATTCAAACTCACAAAACACGCTCAGCTCGGGCTGAAAATGCATTTAAAGCAATAAAAACTCAAATTGAGTGTCACGCCTAAACCAAAGGACTTATGCACACACTTCAACATGGATTTTGTTCAAGATGACCTCCTGAAGCCTAAATGAGCAATAATTTGATTACACAACTCATTCCTATGAAGATACATTCAAACTCAAAAAACGTGCTCAGCTCGGGCTGAAAATGCATTTAAAGCAATAAAAACTCAAATTGAGTGTCACACCTAAACCAAAGGACTTATGCACACACTTCAACATGTATTTTGTTCAGGATGACCTCCTGAAGCCCATATGAGCATTAATTTGACCACACAACTCATTCCTATGAAGATACATTCAAACTCACAAAACGTGCTCAGCTCGGGCTGAAAATGCATTTAAAGCAATAAAAACTCAAATTGAGTGTCACGCCTAAACCAAAGGACTTATGCACACACTTCAACATGTATTTTGTTCACGATGACCACCTGAAGCCTAAATGAGCATTAATTTGACCACACAACTCATTCCTATGAAGATACATTCAAACTCACAAAACGTGCTCAACTCGGGCTGAAAATGCATTTAAAGCAATAAAAGCTCAAATTGAGTGTCACGCCTAAACCAAAGGACTTATGCACACACTTCAACATGTATTTTGTTCAGGATGACCTCCTGAAGCCCATATGAGCATTAATTTGACCACACAACTCATTCCTATGAAGATACATTCAAACACACAAAACGTGCTCAGCTCGGCCTGAAAATGCATTTAAAGCAATAAAAACTCAAATTGAGTGTCACGCCTAAACCAAAGGACTTATGCACACACTTCAACATGTATTTTGTTCAGGATGACCACCTGACGCCTAAATGAGCATTCATTTGACCACACAACTCATTCCTATGAAGATACATTCAAACACACAAAACGTGCTCAGCTCGGCCTGAAAATGCATTTAAAGCAATAAAAACTCAAATTGAGTGTCACGCCTAAACCAAAGGACTTATGCACACACTTCAACATGTGTTTTGTTCAGGATGACCTCCTGAAGCCTAAATGAGCAATAATTTGACCACACAACTCATTCCTATGAAGATACATTCAAACTCAAAAAAAGTGCTCAGCTCGGGCTGAAAATGCATTTAAAGCAATAAAAAGTCAAATTGAGTGTCACACCTAAACCAAAGGACTTATGCACACACTTCAACATGTATTTTGTTCAGGATGACCTCCTGAAGCCCATATGAGCATTAATTTGACCACACAACTCATTCCTATGAAGATACATTCAAACTCACAAAACGTGCTCAGCTCGGGCTGAAAATGCATTTAAAGCAATAAAAACTCAAATTGAGTGTCACGCCTAAACCAAAGGACTTATGCACACACTTCAACATGTATTTTGTTCACGATGACCACCTGAAGCCTAAATGAGCATTAATTTGACCACACAACTCATTCCTATGAAGATACATTCAAACTCACAAAACGCGCTCAACTCGGGCTGAAAATGCATTTAAAGCAATAAAAGCTCAAATTGAGTGTCACGCCTAAACCAAAGGACTTATGCACACACTTCAACATGTATTTTGTTCAGGATGACCTCCTGAAGCCCATATGAGCATTAATTTGACCACACAACTCATTCCTATGAGAATACATTCAAACTCACAAAACGCGCTAAACTCGGGCTGAAAATGCATTTAAAGCAATAAAAACTCAAATTGAGTGTCACGCCTAAACCAAAGGACTTATGCACACACTTCAACATGTATTTTGTTCAGGATGACCACCTGACGCCTAAATGAGCATTAATTTGACCACACAACTCATTCCTATGAAGATACATTCAAAGTCAGAAAGCGCGCTCAGCTCGGGCTGAAAATGCATTTAATTTAAAGCAATAAAAACTCAAATTGAGTGTCACGCCTAAACCAAAGGACTTATGCACACACTTCAACATGTATTTAGTTCAGGATGACCACCTGAAGCCTAAATGAGCATTAATTTGACTACACAACTCATTCCTATGAAGATACATTCAAACTCACAAAACGTGCTCAGCTCGGGCTGAAAATGCATTTAAAGCAATTAAAACTCAAATTGAGTGTCACACCTAAACCAAAGGACTTATGCACACACTTCAACATGTATTTTGTTCAGGATGACCACCTGAAGCCTAAATGAGCATTAATTTGACCACACAACTCATTCCTATGAAGATACATTCAAACTCACAAAACTTGCTCAGCTCGGGCTGAAAATGCATTTAAAGCAATAAAAACTCAAATTGAGTGTCACGCCTAAACCAAAGGACTTATGCACACACTTCAACATGTATTTTGTTCAGGATGACCTCCTTAAGCCTAAATGAGCAATAATTTGACCACACAACTCATTCCTATGAAGATACATTCAAACTCAAAAAACGTGCTCAGCTCGGTCTGAAAATGCATTTAAAGCAATAAAAACTCAAATTGAGTGTCACACCTAAACCAAAGGACTTATGCACACACTTCAACATGTATTTTGTTCAGGATGACCTCCTGAAGCCCATATGAGCATTAATTTGACCACACAACTCATTCCTATGAAGATACATTCAAACTCACAAAACGTGCTCAGCTCGGGATGAAAATGCATTTAAAGCAATAAAAACTCAAATTGAGTGTCACGCCTAAACCAAAGGACTTATGCACACACTTCAACATGTATTTAGTTCAGGATGACCACCTGAAGCCTAAATGAGCATTAATTTGACCACACAACTCATTCCTATGAAGATACATTCAAACTCACAAAACGTGCTCAACTCAGGCTGAAAATGCATTTAAAGCAATAAAAACTCAAATTGAGTGTCACGCCTAAACCAAAG
The DNA here is from genome assembly GCF_054856545.1 of Hippocampus guttulatus. Lineage (NCBI taxonomy): Eukaryota > Metazoa > Chordata > Actinopteri > Syngnathiformes > Syngnathidae > Hippocampus > Hippocampus guttulatus. The sequence goes on along the minus strand of NW_028233883.1, from coordinate 877,988 downwards.
GACTTATGCACACACTTCAACATGTATTTTGTTCAGGATGACCTCCTGAAGCCCATATGAGCATTAATTTGACCACACAACTCATTCCTATGAAGATACATTCAAACACACAAAACGTGCTCAGCTCGGCCTGAAAATGCATTTAAAGCAATAAAAACTCAAATTGAGTGTCACGCCTAAACCAAAGGACTTATGCACACACTTCAACATGTATTTTGTTCAGGATGACAACCTGACGCCTAATTGAGCATTAATTTTACCACACAACTCATTCCTATGAAGATACATTCAAACTCACAAAACGCGCTCAGCTCGGGCTGAAAATGCATTTAAAGCAATAAAAACTCAAATTGAGTGTCACACCTAAACCAAAGGACTTATGCACACACTTCAACATGTATTTTGTTCAGGATGACCTCCTGAAGCCCATATGAGCATTAATTTGACCACACAACTCATTCCTATGAAGATACATTCAAACTCACAAAACGTGCTCAGCTCGGGCTGAAAATGCATTTAAAGCAATAAAACTCAAATTGAGTGTCACACCTAAACCAAAGGACTTATTCACACACTTCAAAATGTATTTTGTTCAGGATGACCTCCTGAAGCCCATATGAGCATTAATTTGACCACACAACTCATTCCTATGAAGATACATTCAAACTCACAAAACGTGCTCAGCTCGGGCTGAAAGTGCATTTAAAGCAATAAAAACTCAAATTGAGTGTCACGCCTAAACCAAAGGACTTATGCACACACTTCAACATGTATTTTGTTCAGGATAACCACCTGAAGCCTAAATGAGCATTAATTTGACCACACAACTCATTCCTATGAAGATACATTCAAACTCACAAACCTTGCTCAGCTCGGGCTGAAAATGCATTTAAAGCAATAAAAACTCAAATTGAGTGTCACGCCTAAACCAAAGGACTTATGCACACACTTCAACATGTATTTTGTTCAGGATGACCTCCTGAAGCCTAAATGAGCAATAATTTGACCACACAACTCATTCCTATGAAGATACATTCAAACTCAAAAAACGTGCTCAGCTCGCTCTGAAAATGCATTTAAAGCAATAAAAACTCAAATTGAGTGTCACACCTAAACCAAAGGACTTATGCACACACTTCAACATGTATTTTGTTCAGGATGACCTCCTGAAGCCCATATGAGCATTAATTTGACCACACAACTCATTCCTATGAAGATACATTCAAACTCACAAAACGTGCTCAGCTCGGGATGAAAATGCATTTAAAGCAATAAAAACTCAAATTGAGTGTCACGCCTAAACCAAAGGACTTATGCACACACTTCAACATGTATTTAGTTCAGGATGACCACCTGAAGCCTAAATGAGCATTAATTTGACCACCCAACTCATTCCTATGAAGATACATTCAAACTCACAAAACGTGCTCAACTCAGGCTGAAAATGCATTTAAAGCAATAAAAACTCAAATTGAGTGTCACGCCTAAACCAAAGGACTTATGCACACACTTCAACATGTATTTTGTTCAGGATGACCTCCTGAAGCCCATATGAGCATTAATTTGACCACACAACTCATTCCTATGAAGATACATTCAAACACACAAAACGTGCTCAGCTCGGCCTGAAAATGCATTTAAAGCAATAAAAACTCAAATTGAGTGTCACGCCTAAACCAAAGGACTTATGCACACACTTCAACATGTATTTTGTTCAGGATGACCACCTGACGCCTAATTGAGCATTAATTTGACCACACAACTCATTCCTATGAAGATACATTCAAACTCACAAAACGCGCTCAGCTCGGGCTGAAAATGCATTTAAAGCAATAAAAACTCAAATTGAGTGTCACGCCTAAACCAAAGGACTTATGGACACACTTCAACATGTATTTTGTTCAGGATGACCTCCTGAAGCCCATATGATCATTAATTTGACCACACAACTCATTCTTATGAAGATACATTCAAACACACAAAACGTGCTCAGCTCGGCCTGAAAATGCATTTAAAGCAATAAAAACTCAAATTGAGTGTCACGCCTAAACCAAAGGACTTATGCACACACTTCAACATGTATTTTGTTCAGGATGACCACCTGACGCCTAAATGAGCATTAATTTGACCACACAACTCATTCCTATGAAGATACATTCAAACTCACAAAACGCGCTCAGCTCGGGCTGAAAATGCATTTAAAGCAATAAAAACTCAAATTGAGTGTCACGCCTAAACCAAAGGACTTATGCACACACTTCAACATGTATTTTGTTCAGGGTGACCTCCTGAAGCCTAAATAAGCATTAATTTGACCACACAACTCATTCCTATGAAGATACATTCAAACTCACAAAACGCGCTCAGCTCGGGCTGAAAATGCATTTAAAGCAATAAAAACTCAAATTTAGTGTCACACCTAAACCAAAGGACTTATGCACACACTTCAACATGTATTTAGTTCAGGATGACATCCTGAAGCCCATATGAGCATTAATTTGTCTACACAACTCATTCCTATGAAGATACATTCAAACTCACAAAACGTGCTCAGCTCGGGATGAAAATGCATTTAAAGCAATAAAAACTCAAATTGAGTGTCACGCCTAAACCAAAGGACTTATGCACACACTTCAACATGTATTTAGTTCAGGATGACCACCTGAAGCCTAAATGAGCATTAATTTGACCACACAACTCATTCCTATGAAGATACATTCAAACTCACAAAACGTGCTCAACTCAGGCTGAAAATGCATTTAAAGCAATAAAAACTCAAATTGAGTGTCACGCCTAAACCAAAGGACTTATGCACACACTTCAACATGTATTTTGTTCAGGATGACCTCCTGAAGCCCATATGAGCATTAATTTGACCACACAACTCATTCCTATGAAGATACATTCAAACACACAAAACGTGCTCAGCTCGGCCTGAAAATGCATTTAAAGCAATAAAAACTCAAATTGAGTGTCACGCCTAAACCAAAGGACTTATGCACACACTTCAACATGTATTTTGTTCAGGATGACCACCTGACGCCTAATTGAGCATTAATTTGACCACACAACTCATTCCTATGAAGATACATTCAAACTCACAAAACGCGCTCAGCTCGGGCTTAAAATGCATTTAAAGCAATAAAAACTCAAATTGAGTGTCACGCCTAAACCAAAGGACTTATGGACACACTTCAACATGTATTTTGTTCAGGATGACCTCCTGAAGCCCATATGATCATTAATTTGACCACACAACTCATTCTTATGAAGATACATTCAAACACACAAAACGTGCTCAGCTCGGCCTGAAAATGCATTTAAAGCAATAAAAACTCAAATTGAGTGTCACGCCTAAACCAAAGGACTTATGCACACACTTCAACATGTATTTTGTTCAGGATGACCTCCTGAAGCCCATATGAGCATTAATTTGACCACACAACTCATTCCTATGAAGATACATTCAAACACACAAAACGTGCTCAGCTCGGCCTGAAAATGCATTTAAAGCAATAAAAACTCAAATTGAGTGTCACGCCTAAACCAAAGGACTTATGCACACACTTCAACATGTATTTTGTTCAGGATGACCACCTGACGCCTAATTGAGCATTAATTTGACCACACAACTCATTCCTATGAAGATACATTCAAACTCACAAAACGCGCTCAGCTCGGGCTGAAAATGCATTTAAAGCAATAAAAACTCAAATTGAGTGTCACGCCTAAACCAAAGGACTTATGGACACACTTCAACATGTATTTTGTTCAGGATGACCTCCTGAAGCCCATATGATCATTAATTTGACCACACAACTCATTCTTATGAAGATACATTCAAACACACAAAACGTGCTCAGCTCGGCCTGAAAATGCATTTAAAGCAATAAAAACTCAAATTGAGTGTCACGCCTAAACCAAAGGACTTATGCACACACTTCAACATGTATTTTGTTCAGGATGACCATCTGACGCCTAAATGAGCATTAATTTGACCACACAACTCATTCCTATGAAGATACATTCAAACTCACAAAACGCGCTCAGCTCGGGCTGAAAATGCATTTAAAGCAATAAAAACTCAAATTGAGTGTCACGCCTAAACCAAAGGACTTATGCACACACTTCAACATGTATTTAGTTCAGGGTGACCTCCTGAAGCCTAAATAAGCATTAATTTGACCACACAACTCATTCCTATGAAGATACATTCAAACTCACAAAACGCGCTCAGCTCGGGCTGAAAATGCATTTAAAGCAATAAAAACTCAAATTTAGTGTCACACCTAAACCAAAGGACTTATGCACACACTTCAACATGTATTTAGTTCAGGATGACATCCTGAAGCCCATATGAGCATTAATTTGTCTACACAACTCATTCCTATGAAGATACATTCAAACTCACAAAACGTGCTCAGCTCGGGATGAAAATGCATTTAAAGCAATAAAAACTCAAATTGAGTGTCACGCCTAAACCAAAGGACTTATGCACACACTTCAACATGTATTTAGTTCAGGATGACCACCTGAAGCCTAAATGAGCATTAATTTGACCACACAACTCATTCCTATGAAGATACATTCAAACTCACAAAACGTGCTCAACTCAGGCTGAAAATGCATTTAAAGCAATAAAAACTCAAATTGAGTGTCACGCCTAAACCAAAGGACTTATGGACACACTTCAACATGTATTTTGTTCAGGATGACCTCCTGAAGCCCATATGAGCATTAATTTGACCACACAACTCATTCCTATGAAGATACATTCAAACTCACAAAACGTGCTCAGCTCGGGCTGAAAATGCATTTAAAGCAATAAAAACTCAAATTGAGTGTCACGCCTAAACCAAAGGACTTATGCACACACTTCAACATGTATTTTGTTCACGATGACCACCTGAAGCCTAAATGAGCATTAATTTGACCACACAACTCATTCCTATGAAGATACATTCAAACTCACAAAACGCGCTCAACTCGGGCTGAAAATGCATTTAAAGCAATAAAAGCTCAAATTGAGTGTCACGCCTAAACCAAAGGACTTATGCACACACTTCAACATGTATTTTGTTCAGGATGACCTCCTGAAGCCCATATGAGCATTAATTTGACCACACAACTCATTCCTATGAGAATACATTCAAACTCACAAAATGCGCTAAACTCGGGCTGAAAATGCATTTAAAGCAATAAAAACTCAAATTGAGTGTCACGCCTAAACCAAAGGACTTATGCACACACTTCAACATGTATTTTGTTCAGGATGACCACCTGACGCCTAAATGAGCATTAATTTGACCACACAACTCATTCCTATGAAGATACATTCAAAGTCAGAAAGCGCGCTCAGCTCGGGCTGAAAATGCATTTAATTTAAAGCAATAAAAACTCAAATTGAGTGCCACGCCTAAACCAAAGGACTTATGCACACACTTCAACATGTATTTAGTTCAGGATGACCACCTGAAGCCTAAATGAGCATTAATTTGACTACACAACTCATTCCTATGAAGATACATTCAAACTCACAAAACGTGCTCAGCTCGGGCTGAAAATGCATTTAAAGCAATTAAAACTCAAATTGAGTGTCACACCTAAACCAAAGGACTTATGCACACACTTCAACATGTATTTTGTTCAGGATGACCACCTGAAGCCTAAATGAGCATTAATTTGACCACACAACTCATTCCTATGAAGATACATTCAAACTCACAAAACTTGCTCAGCTCGGGCTGAAAATGCATTTAAAGCAATAAAAACTCAAATTGAGTGTCACGCCTAAACCAAAGGACTTATGGACACACTTCAACATGTATTTTGTTCAGGATGACCTCCTGAAGCCCATATGAGCATTAATTTGACCACACAACTCATTCCTATGAAGATACATTCAAACTCACAAAACGTGCTCAGCTCGGGCTGAAAATGCATTTAAAGCAATAAAAACTCAAATTGAGTGTCACGCCTAAACCAAAGGACTTATGCACACACTTCAACATGTATTTTGTTCACGATGACCACCTGAAGCCTAAATGAGCATTAATTTGACCACACAACTCATTCCTATGAAGATACATTCAAACTCACAAAACGCGCTCAACTCGGGCTGAAAATGCATTTAAAGCAATAAAAGCTCAAATTGAGTGTCACGCCTAAACCAAAGGACTTATGCACACACTTCAACATGTATTTTGTTCAGGATGACCTCCTGAAGCCCATATGAGCATTAATTTGACCACACAACTCATTCCTATGAGAATACATTCAAACTCACAAAACGCGCTAAACTCGGGCTGAAAATGCATTTAAAGCAATAAAAACTCAAATTGAGTGTCACGCCTAAACCAAAGGACTTATGCACACACTTCAACATGTATTTTGTTCAGGATGACCACCTGACGCCTAAATGAGCATTAATTTGACCACACAACTCATTCCTATGAAGATACATTCAAAGTCAGAAAGCGCGCTCAGCTCGGGCTGAAAATGCATTTAATTTAAAGCAATAAAAACTCAAATTGAGTGTCACGCCTAAACCAAAGGACTTATGCACACACTTCAACATGTATTTAGTTCAGGATGACCACCTGAAGCCTAAATGAGCATTAATTTGACTACACAACTCATTCCTATGAAGATACATTCAAACTCACAAAACGTGCTCAGCTCGGGCTGAAAATGCATTTAAAGCAATTAAAACTCAAATTGAGTGTCACACCTAAACCAAAGGACTTATGCACACACTTCAACATGTATTTTGTTCAGGATGACCACCTGAAGCCTAAATGAGCATTAATTTGACCACACAACTCATTCCTATGAAGATACATTCAAACTCACAAAACTTGCTCAGCTCGGGCTGAAAATGCATTTAAAGCAATAAAAACTCAAATTGAGTGTCACGCCTAAACCAAAGGACTTATGCACACACTTCAACATGTATTTTGTTCAGGATGACCTCCTTAAGCCTAAATGAGCAATAATTTGACCACACAACTCATTCCTATGAAGATACATTCAAACTCAAAAAACGTGCTCAGCTCGGTCTGAAAATGCATTTAAAGCAATAAAAACTCAAATTGAGTGTCACACCTAAACCAAAGGACTTATGCACACACTTCAACATGTATTTTGTTCAGGATGACCTCCTGAAGCCCATATGAGCATTAATTTGACCACACAACTCATTCCTATGAAGATACATTCAAACTCACAAAACGTGCTCAGCTCGGGATGAAAATGCATTTAAAGCAATAAAAACTCAAATTGAGTGTCACGCCTAAACCAAAGGACTTATGCACACACTTCAACATGTATTTAGTTCAGGATGACCACCTGAAGCCTAAATGAGCATTAATTTGACCACACAACTCATTCCTATGAAGATACATTCAAACTCACAAAACGTGCTCAACTCAGGCTGAAAATGCATTTAAAGCAATAAAAACTCAAATTGAGTGTCACGCCTAAACCAAAGGACTTATGCACACACTTCAACATGTATTTTGTTCAGGATGACCTCCTGAAGCCCATATGAGCATTAATTTGACCACACAACTCATTCCTATGAAGATACATTCAAACACACAAAACGTGCTCAGCTCGGCCTGAAAATGCATTTAAAGCAATAAAAACTCAAATTGAGTGTCACGCCTAAACCAAAGGACTTATGCACAGACTTCAACATGTATTTTGTTCAGGATGACAACCTGACGCCTAATTGAGCATTAATTTTACCACACAACTCATTCCTATGAAGATACATTCAAACTCACAAAACGCGCTCAGCTCGGGCTGAAAATGCATTTAAAGCAATAAAAACTCAAATTGAGTGTCACACCTAAACCAAAGGACTTATAAACACACTTCAACATGTATTTTGTTCAGGATGACCTCCTGAAGCCCATATGAGCATTAATTTGACCACACAACTCATTCCTATGAAGATACATTCAAACTCACAAAACGTGCTCAGCTCGGGCTGAAAATGCATTTAAAGCAATAAAACTCAAATTGAGTGTCACACCTAAACCAAAGGACTTATTCACACACTTCAAAATGTATTTTGTTCAGGATGACCTCCTGAAGCCCATATGAGCATTAATTTGACCACACAACTCATTCCTATGAAGATACATTCAAACTCACAAAACGTGCTCAGCTCGGGCTGAAAGTGCATTTAAAGCAATAAAAACTCAAATTGAGTGTCACGCCTAAACCAAAGGACTTATGCACACACTTCAACATGTATTTTGTTCAGGATGACCACCTGAAGCCTAAATGAGCATTAATTTGACCACACAACTCATTCCTATGAAGATACATTCAAACTCACAAACCTTGCTCAGCTCGGGCTGAAAATGCATTTAAAGCAATAAAAACTCAAATTGAGTGTCACGCCTAAACCAAAGGACTTATGCACACACTTCAACATGTATTTTGTTCAGGATGACCTCCTGAAGCCTAAATGAGCAATAATTTGACCACACAACTCATTCCTATGAAGATACATTCAAACTCAAAAAACGTGCTCAGCTCGCTCTGAAAATGCATTTAAAGCAATAAAAACTCAAATTGAGTGTCACACCTAAACCAAAGGACTTATGCACACACTTCAACATGTATTTTGTTCAGGATGACCTCCTGAAGCCCATATGAGCATTAATTTGACCACACAACTCATTCCTATGAAGATACATTCAAACTCACAAAACGTGCTCAGCTCGGGATGAAAATGCATTTAAAGCAATAAAAACTCAAATTGAGTGTCACGCCTAAACCAAAGGACTTATGCACACACTTCAACATGTATTTAGTTCAGGATGACCACCTGAAGCCTAAATGAGCATTAATTTGACCACCCAACTCATTCCTATGAAGATACATTCAAACTCACAAAACGTGCTCAACTCAGGCTGAAAATGCATTTAAAGCAATAAAAACTCAAATTGAGTGTCACGCCTAAACCAAAGGACTTATGCACACACTTCAACATGTATTTTGTTCAGGATGACCTCCTGAAGCCCATATGAGCATTAATTTGACCACACAACTCATTCCTATGAAGATACATTCAAACACACAAAACGTGCTCAGCTCGGCCTGAAAATGCATTTAAAGCAATAAAAACTCAAATTGAGTGTCACGCCTAAACCAAAGGACTTATGCACACACTTCAACATGTATTTTGTTCAGGATGACCACCTGACGCCTAATTGAGCATTAATTTGACCACACAACTCATTCCTATGAAGATACATTCAAACTCACAAAACGCGCTCAGCTCGGGCTGAAAATGCATTTAAAGCAATAAAAACTCAAATTGAGTGTCACGCCTAAACCAAAGGACTTATGGACACACTTCAACATGTATTTTGTTCAGGATGACCTCCTGAAGCCCATATGATCATTAATTTGACCACACAACTCATTCTTATGAAGATACATTCAAACACACAAAACGTGCTCAGCTCGGCCTGAAAATGCATTTAAAGCAATAAAAACTCAAATTGAGTGTCACGCCTAAACCAAAGGACTTATGCACACACTTCAACATGTATTTTGTTCAGGATGACCACCTGACGCCTAAATGAGCATTAATTTGACCACACAACTCATTCCTATGAAGATACATTCAAACTCACAAAACGCGCTCAGCTCGGGCTGAAAATGCATTTAAAGCAATAAAAACTCAAATTGAGTGTCACGCCTAAACCAAAGGACTTATGCACACACTTCAACATGTATTTTGTTCAGGGTGACCTCCTGAAGCCTAAATAAGCATTAATTTGACCACACAACTCATTCCTATGAAGATACATTCAAACTCACAAAACGCGCTCAGCTCGGGCTGAAAATGCATTTAAAGCAATAAAAACTCAAATTTAGTGTCACACCTAAACCAAAGGACTTATGCACACATTTCAACATGTATTTAGTTCAGGATGACATCCTGAAGCCCATATGAGCATTAATTTGTCTACACAACTCATTCCTATGAAGATACATTCAAACTCACAAAACGTGCTCAGCTCGGGATGAAAATGCATTTAAAGCAATAAAAACTCAAATTGAGTGTCACGCCTAAACCAAAGGACTTATGCACACACTTCAACATGTATTTAGTTCAGGATGACATCCTGAAGCCCATATGAGCATTAATTTGTCTACACAACTCATTCCTATGAAGATACATTCAAACTCACAAAATGTGCTCAACTCGGGCTGAAAATGCATTTAAAGCAATAAAAACTCAAATTGAGTGTCACGCCTAAACCAAAGGACTTATGCACACACTTCAACATGTATTTTGTTCAGGATGACCTCCTGAAGCCCATATGAGCATTAATTTGACTACACAACTCATTCCTATGAAGATACATTCAAACTCACAAAACGTGCTCAGCTCGGGCTGAAAATGCATTTAAAGCAATAAAAACTCAAATTGAGTGTCACGCCTAAACCAAAGGACTTATGCACACACTTCAACATGTATTTTGTTCAGGATGACCACCTGACGCCTAAATGAGCATTAATTTGACCACACAACTCATTCCTATGAAGATACATTCAAAGTCAGAAAGCGCGCTCAGCTCGGGCTGAAAATGCATTTAATTTAAAGCAATAAAAACTCAAATTGAGTGTCACGCCTAAACCAAAGGACCTTTGCACACACTTCAACATGTATTTAGTTCAGGATGACCACCTGAAGCCTAAATGAGCATTAATTTGACTACACAACTCATTCCTATGAAGATACATTCAAAATCACAAAACGTGCTCAGCTCGGGCTGAAAATGCATTTAAAGCAATAAAAACTCAAATTGAGTGTCACACCTAAACCAAAGGACTTATGCACACACTTCAACATGTATTTTGTTCAGGATGACCTCCTGAAGCCCATATGAGCATTAATTTGACTACACAACTCATTCCTATAAAGATACATTCAAACTCACAAAACGTGCTCAGCTCGGGCTGAAAATGCATTTAAAGCAATAAAAACTCAAATTGAGTGTCACACCTAAACCAAAGGACTTATGCACACACTTCAACATGTATTTTGTTCAGGATGACCTCCTGAAGCCCATATGAGCATTAATTTGACTACACAACTCATTCCTATAAAGATACATTCAAACTCACAAAACGTGCTCAGCTCGGGCTGAAAATGCATTTAAAGCAATAAAAACTCAAATTGAGTGTCACGCCTAAACCAAAGGACCTATGCACACACTTCAACATGTATTTTGTTCAGGATGACCACCTGAAGCCTAAATGAGCATTAATTTGACCACACAAATCATTTCTATGAAGATACATTCAAACTCACAAAACGTGCTCAACTCGGGCTGAAAATGCATTTAAAGCAATAAAAACTCAAATTGAATGTCACGTCTAAACCAAAGGACTTATGCACACACTTCAACATGTATTTTGTTCAGGATGACCACCTGAAGCCTAAATGAGCATTAATTTGACCACACAACTCATTCCTATGAAGATACATTCAAACACACAAAACGTGCTCAGCTCGGCCTGAAAATGCATTTAAAGCAATAAAAACTCAAATTGAGTGTCACGCCTAAACCAAAGGACTTATGCACACACTTCAACATGTATTTTGTTCAGGATGACCTCCTGAAGCCTAAATAAGCATTAATTTGACCACACAACTCATTCCTATGAAGATACATTCAAACTCACAAAACGCGCTCAGCTCGGGCTGAAAATGCATTTAAAGCAATAAAAACTCAAATTGAGTGTCACACCTAAACCAAAGGACTTATGCACACACGTCAACATGTATTTTGTTCAGGATGACCTCCTGAAGCCTAAATCAGCAATAATTTCACCACACAACTCATTCCTATGAAGATACATTCAAAGTCAGAAAGCGCGCTCAGCTCGGGCTGAAAATGCATTTAATTTAGTTAGTTAGTTAGTTAGTTAGTTCCGCCCGCTCCTATTTGGAACATTGGGCGACGAGCCTCCTCCATTTGTTCCGGTCACTGGCGACCTTTCTTGCTCCATGCCAGCTGACACCCATCTCACTGAGGTCTTCTTTGGCAGTCTGTCTCCACGTCTTCTTTGGCCTACCTCTCTTCCTCTTTCCACCCTCTGGCATCCAGTCCATGGCCACACTTGCTGGTCTCTCTCTTGGCAGCCGGAGTACGTGGCTGATCATTTTCCTTCTCCTTTCAGAGACAATGTCTGACAGTTCAGCCACTCCTGCCCTCTTCATCACCTCCTCGTTGGTGATGTGGTCTCTCCATGAGATCCTCAGGATGGATCTCAGGCAACGCCGATGAAAGACATCTAACTTGTTGGTTATGTTGGCTGTCTTCATCCATGTCTCACAGGCGTAAATCGCTGTTGGGATAACCACTGACATATAGAGGCGTAGCTTGGTGGTCGTAGTGATGGCTTTCGATGACCAGATGTTGCGGAGGCGTTGGAACACTCCCGCAGCTTTACCAAGTCTACTGTTGACGTCTTTCTCCACACCACCTGTATTTGAGATGTTACTCCCAAGATATGTGAAGCTGTCAATGTACTCTATGTCATGTTGGTGTAGAGTGAGTGGTTGAAGGTGTTGGTGCTGTCCGACGGCCATGGCCTTGGTCTTTTCCTGGCTAATTCGTAAACCGACCTTAACTCCGTGCTCATGCAGATTGTTGGTCAACTCCTGGAGTGCGGGCTGGGTGTGACTTAACAGAGCCAAATCATCTGCAAATTCCAGGTCAGCTAGTCTGCTCCCTCCCCACTTGATACCAACTTCTTCCCCTGTGATGGACTTCCTCATCACAAAGTCAATTATGATGATGAAGAGTAGGGGTGACAGAATGCAACCCTGTCTTACACCAGTGACAATGTCAAAATCATCAGTTGTGCCACTGTTGGTTTTGACACAACAGGTTGAGTTGTGGTACAATGACCTGAAGATGTTGATGTACTTGAGGGGTACACCATACAGCTGGACGATCTGCCACAGTGACTCCCGGTGGATGCTGTCTAAGGCTTTCTTGAAATCGATATAGTTGATCATGAGTGGTGTCTGAAGTTCTTGGCACTGCTCTATGATGTTTCGAAGGGTAAAGATCTGTTCGGCGCAAGACCTTCCTTTCCTGAAACCGGCTTGCTCTTCCCTCAAGATGTTATCCACTTCATCTTTAAGGCAATGTAGCAGGACACTGCAGAATACCTTGCTGGGGATTGACAGCAGTGTAATGCCCCGCCAGTTATTGCAGTCTGCGAGGTTTCCCTTCTTAGGAAGCGTGACAATGACCCCACGTCTCCAGTCGGCAGGAACCTCTTCAGCATGCCAAATCAGGTTGAACAGGTGGGTAAGGCTCTCCACAACAGCGTCTTGGCCGTGTTTCAACATCTCGGCAGCTACCTCATCGAGTCCCGGTGCCTTGTTGTTCTTAAGGCCCTTGATTGCTCTGGCAACCTCAGTCTCGGATATCTCTTTCGATGTAATATTTAGAGCTGGAGCTGGTGTCTCTTGATCGAAATTGAAGAGCACGGGAGGCATTGGTTGGTTGAGAACCTCCCTGAAGTGTTCCAGCCATCTTGCTTCTTGCTCCTCGTCGCTTAGAAGTGTCCTGCCATCCTTGCTCCTGATTGGCACGCTAGAGCTGCTCCTGGAGTTGGTTAGCTCCCGCACGATCTTGTATAGGGTCGTCGTGTTGTTGTTCTCGGCTGCTTCCTGTGCCTCTCTTGCTTTCTCTTCTAGCCACTGTCTTTTATCCTTCCTGCAACTCTTCTTCACTACCCTGTCCAAGCGCCTGTACTCCTCGTCTTCCATCCTCCAGCTCCGGAGCCTCCTCTTTTGTTCTCTTTTTATCTTGGCCACTTTCCTTTCATCAATCAACTTCCAGGTGTTGTCTGTTATCCATCTCTCTTTGTTGGTACCCCTCTTTCTGCCGATAACTGCTTCTGCAGTTTCAGCAATGGCACAAGAGAACATACTCCACTGCTCCTCAATGTTTGCAAGGTGTTGTGATACCTTGAGCTTCCTACTCAACTCCTCACAGAAGCCTTCTGAGATGTTGTTATCCTTTAGCTTGTCCACTGCGTAAGGTCTCTTGGGCTGCACCCTTTTCACCTTCTTCAGCTTCAGCCTGATTTTACTCACCACAAGGAAGTGGTCTGAACCCACATCTGCACCTCTGTGGGAGCGAACGTCGAGCAATGACGAGCGCCACCTTGTGTTGATGCAGATGTAGTCCAGTTCGTTCTGGGTCCCGCCACCAGGTGAAACCCAGGTTACTTTGTGGATCCGCTTGTGCTCAAAAAAGGTGTTGCCAATGCTGAGGCCGTTGGTACTGGTTAGCATCAACAGTCTCTCCCCGTTGTCGTTCGTGGAGCCTGCAGACCCATGTGGTCCAACTGTGGCATTCAGGCCCCTTCTGTCATTATCCAGTTTTGCGTTGAAGTCTCCAATCAGCATTTTGATGTCAGCATTTAATTTAAAGCAATAAAAACTCAAATTGAGTGTCACGCCTAAACCAAAGGACTTATGCACACACTTCAACATGTATTTAGTTCAGGATGACCACCTGAAGCCTAAATGAGCATTAATTTGACCACACAACTCATTCCTATGAAGATACATTCAAACTCACAAAACGTGCTCAGCTCGGGCTGAAAATGCATTTAAAGCAATAAAAACTCAAATTGAGTGTCACACCTAAACCAAAGGACTTATGCACACACTTCAACATGTATTTTGTTCAGGGTGACCACCTGAAGCCTAAATGAGCATTAATTTGACCACACAACTCATTCCTATGAAGATACATTCAAACTCACAAAACATGCTCAGCTCGGGCTGAAAATGCATTTAAAGCAATAAAAACTCAAATTGAATGTCACGCCTAAACCAAAGGACTTATGCACACACTTCAACATGTATTTTGTTCAGGATGACCTCCTGAAGCCCATATGAGCATTAATTTGACTACACAACTCATTCCTATGAAGATACATTCAAACTCACAAAACGTGCTCAGCTCGGGCTGAAAATGCATTTAAAGCAATAAAAACTCAAATTGAGTGTCACGCCTAAACCAAAGGACTTATGCACACACTTCAACATGTATTTTGTTCAGGATGACCACCTGACGCCTAAATGAGCATTAATTTGACCACACAACTCATTCCTATGAAGATACATTCAAATTCAGAAAGCGCGCTCAGCTCGGGCTGAAAATGCATTTAATTTAAAGCAATAAAAACTCAAATTGAGTGTCACGCCTAAACCAAAGGACTTATGCACACACTTCAACATGTATTTTGTTCAGGATGACCACCTGAAGCCTAAATGAGCATTAATTTGACTACACAACTCATTCCTATGAAGATACATTCAAACTCACAAAACGTGCTCAGCTCGGTCTGAAAATGCATTTAAAGCAATAAAAACTCAAATTGAGTGTCACGCCTAAACCAAAGGACTTATGCACACACTTCAACATGTATTTTGTTCAGGATGACCACCTGACGCCTAAATGAGCATTAATTTGACCACACAACTCATTCCTATGAAGATACATTCAAAGTCAGAAAGCGCGCTCAGCTTGGGCTGAAAATGCATTTAATTTAAAGCAATAAAAACTCAAATTGAGTGTCACGCCTAAACCAAAGGACTTATGCACACACTTCAACATGTATTTTGTTCAGGATGACCACCTGAAGCCTAAATGAGCATTAATTTGACTACACAACTCATTCCTATGAAGATACATTCAAACTCACAAAACGTGCTCAACTCGGGCTGAAAATGCATTTAAAGCAATAAAAACTCAAATTGAGTGTCACACCTAAACCAAAGGACTTATGCACACACTTCAACATGTATTTTGTTCAGGATGACCTCCTGAAGCCCATATGAGCATTAATTTGACTACACAACTCATTCCTATAAAGATACATTCAAACTCACAAAACGTGCTCAGCTCGGGCTGAAAATGCATTTAAAGCAATAAAAACTCAAATTGAGTGTCACGCCTAAACCAAAGGACTTATGCACACACTTCAACATGTATTTTGTTCAGGATGACCTCCTGAATCCTAAATCAGCAATAATTTCACCACACAACTCATTCCTATGAAGATACATTCAAATTCAGAAAGCGCGCTCAGCTCGGGCTGAAAATGCATTTAATTTAAAGCAATAAAAACTCAAATTGAGTGTCACGCCTAAACCAAAGGACTTATGCACACACTTCAACATGTATTTAGTTCTGGATGACCACCTGAAGCCTAAATGATTATTAATTTGACCACACAACTCATTCCTATGAAGATACATTCAAACTCACAAAACGTGCTCAGCTCGGGCTGAAAATGCATTTAAAGCAATAAAAACTCAAATTGAGTGTCACACCTAAACCAAAGGACTTATGCACACACTTCAACATGTATTTTGTTCAGGATGACCTCCTGAAGCCCATATGAGCATTAATTTGACTACACAACTCATTCCTATGAAGATACATTCAAACTCACAAAACGTGCTCAGCTCGGGCTGAAAATGCATTTAAAGCAATAAAAACTCAAATTGAGTGTCACGCCTAAACCAAAGGACTTATGCACACACTTCAACATGTATTTAGTTCAGGATGACCACCTGAAGCCTAAATGAGCATTAATTTGACCACACAACTCATTCCTATGAAGATATTTTCAAACTCACAAAACGTGCTCAACTCGGGCTGAAAATGCATTTAAAGCAATAAAAACTCAAATTGAGTGTCACGCCTAAACCAAAGGACTTATGCACACACGTCAACATGTATTTTGTTCAGGATGACCACCTGAAGCCTAAATGAGCATTAATTTGACCACACAACTCATTCCTATGAAGATACATTCAAACTCACAAAACATGCTCAGCTCGGGCTGAAAATGCATTTAAAGCAATAAAAACTCAAATTGAATGTCACGCCTAAACCAAAGGACTTATGCACACACTTCAACATGTATTTTGTTCAGGATGACCATCTGAAGCCTAAATGAGCATTAATTTGACCACACAACTCATTGCTATGAAGATACATTCAAACTCACAAAACGTGCTCAGCTCGGGCTGAAAATGCATTTAAAGCAATAAAAACTCAAATTGAGTGTCACGCCTAAACCAAAGGACTTATGCACACCCTTCAACATGTATTTTGTTCAGGATGACCTCCTGAAGCCTAAATCAGCAAAAATTTCACCACACAGCTCATTCCTATGAAGATACATTCAAAGTCAGAAAGCGCGCTCAGCTCGGGCTGAAAATGCATTTAATTTAAAGCAATAAAAACTCAAATTGAGTGTCACGCCTAAACCAAAGGACTTATGCACACACTTCAACATGTATTTAGTTCAGGATGACCACCTGAAGCCTAAATGAGCATTAATTTGACCACACAACTCATTCCTATGAAGATACATTCAAACTCACAAAACGTGCTCAGCTCGGGCTGAAAATGCATTTAAAGCAATAAAAACTCAAATTGAGTGTCACACCTAAACCAAAGGACTTATGCACACACTTCAACATGTATTTTGTTCAGGATGACCTCCTGAAGCCCATATGAGCAGTAATTTGACTACACAACTCATTCCTATGAAGATACATTCAAACTCACAAAACGTGCTCAGCTCGGGCTGAAAATGCATTTAAAGCAATAAAAACTCAAATTGAGTGTCACGCCTAAACCAAAGGACTTATGCACACACTTCAACATGTATTTAGTTCAGGATGACCACCTGAAGCCTAAATGAGCATTAATTTGACCACACAACTCATTCCTATGAAGATACATTCAAACTCACAAAACGTGCTCAACTCGGGCTGAAAATGCATTTAAAGCAATAAAAACTCAAATTGAGTGTCACGCCTAAACCAAAGGACTTATGCACACACTTCAACATGTATTTAGTTCAGGATGACCACCTGAAGCCTAAATGAGCATTAATTTGACTACACAACTCATTCCTATGAAGATACATTCAAACTCACAAAACGTGCTCAGCTCGGGCTGAAAATGCATTTAAAGCAATTAAAACTCAAATTGAGTGTCACACCTAAACCAAAGGACTTATGCACACACTTCAACATGTATTTTGTTCAGGATGACCTCCTGAAGCCTAAATAAGCATTAATTTGACCACACAACTCATTCCTATGAAGATACATTCAAACTCATAAAACGCGCTCAGCTCGGGCTGCAAATGCATTTAAAGCAATAAAAACTCAAATTGAGTGTCACACCTAAACCAAAGGACTCATGCACACACTTCAACATGTATTTTGTTCAGGATGACCACCTGAAGCCTAAATGAGCATTAATTTGACCACACAACTCATTCCTATGAAGATACATTCAAACTCACAAAACTTGCTCAGCTCGGGCTGAAAATGCATTTAAAGCAATAAAAACTCAAATTGAGTGTCACGCCTAAACCAAAGGACTTATGCACACACTTCAACATGTATTTTGTTCAGGATGACCTCCTGAAGCCTAAATGAGCAATAATTTGACCACACAACTCATTCCTATGAAGATACATTCAAAGTCAGAAAGCGCACTCAGCTCGGGCTGAAAATGCATTTAAAGCAATAAAAACTCAAATTGAGTGTCACGCCTAAACCAAAGGACTTATGCACACACTTCAACATGTATTTTGTTCAGGATGACCTCCTGAAGCCTAAATCAGCAATAATTTGACCACACAACTCATTCCTATGAAGATACATTCAAAGTCAGAAAGTGCGCTCAGCTCGGGCTGAAAATGCATTTCATTTAAAGCAATAAAAACTCCAATTGAGTGTCACGCCTAAACCAAAGGACTTATGCACACACTTCAACATGTATTTAGTTCAGGATGACCACCTGAAGCCTAAATGAGCATTAATTTGACCACACAACTCATTCCTATGAAGATACATTCAAACTCACAAAACGTGCTGAGCTCGGGCTGAAAATGCATTTCAAGCAATAAAAACTCAAATTGAGTGTCACGCCTAAACCAAAGGACTTATGCACACACTTCAACATGTATTTTGTTCAGGATGACCACCTGAAGCCTAAATGAGCATTAATTTGACCACACAACTCATTCTATGAAGATACATTCAAACTCACAAAACGTGCTCAGCTCGGGCTGAAAATGCATTTAAAGCAATAAAAACTCAAATTGAGTGTCACGCCTAAACCAAAGGACTTATGCCCACACTTCAACATGTATTTAGTTCAGGATGACCACCTGAAGCCTAAATGAGCATTAATTTGACCACACAACTCATTGCTATGAAGATACATTCAAACTCACAAAACGTGCTCAGCTCGGGCTGAAAATGCATTTAAAGCAATAAAAACTCAAATTGAGTGTCACGCCTAAACCAAAGGACTTATGCACACCCTTCAACATGTATTTTGTTCAGGATGACCTCCTGAAGCCTAAATCAGCAAAAATTTCACCACACAACTCATTCCTATGAAGATACATTCAAAGTCAGAAAGCGCGCTCAGCTCGGGCTGAAAATGCATTTAATTTAAAGCAATAAAAACTCAAATTGAGTGTCACGCCTAAACCAAAGGACTTATGCACACACTTCAACATGTATTTAGTTCAGGATGACCACCTGAAGCCTAAATGAGCATTAATTTGACCACACAACTCATTCCTATGAAGATACATTCAAACTCACAAAACGTGCTCAGCTCGGGCTGAAAATGCATTTAAAGCAATAAAAACTCAAATTGAGTGTCACACCTAAACCAAAGGACTTATGCACACACTTCAACATGTATTTTGTTCAGGATGACCTCCTGAAGCCCATATGAGCAGTAATTTGACTACACAACTCATTCCTATGAAGATACATTCAAACTCACAAAACGTGCTCAGCTCGGGCTGAAAATGCATTTAAAGCAATAAAAACTCAAATTGAGTGTCACGCCTAAACCAAAGGACTTATGCACACACTTCAACATGTATTTAGTTCAGGATGACCACCTGAAGCCTAAATGAGCATTAATTTGACCACACAACTCATTCCTATGAAGATACATTCAAACTCACAAAACGTGCTCAACTCGGGCTGAAAATGCATTTAAAGCAATAAAAACTCAAATTGAGTGTCACGCCTAAACCAAAGGACTTATGCACACACTTCAACATGTATTTAGTTCAGGATGACCACCTGAAGCCTAAATGAGCATTAATTTGACTACACAACTCATTCCTATGAAGATACATTCAAACTCACAAAACGTGCTCAGCTCGGGCTGCAAATGCATTTAAAGCAATAAAAACTCAAATTGAGTGTCACACCTAAACCAAAGGACTTATGCACACACGTCAACATGTATTTTGTTCAGGATGACCACCTGAAGCCTAAATGAGCATTAATTTGACCACACAACTCATTCCTATAAAGATACATTCAAACTCACAAAACATGCTCAGCTCGGGCTGAAAATGCATTTAAAGCAATAAAAACTCAAATTGAATGTCACGCCTAAACCAAAGGACTCATGCACACACTTCAACATGTATTTTGTTCAGGATGACCACCTGAAGCCTAAATGAGCATTAATTTGACCACACAACTCATTCCTATGAAGATACATTCAAACTCACAAAACTTGCTCAGCTCGGGCTGAAAATGCATTTAAAGCAATAAAAACTCAAATTGAGTGTCACGCCTAAACCAAAGGACTTATGCACACACTTCAACATGTATTTTGTTCAGGATGACCTCCTGAAGCCTAAATGAGCAATAATTTGACCACACAACTCATTCCTATGAAGATACATTCAAAGTCAGAAAGCGCACTCAGCTCGGGCTGAAAATGCATTTAAAGCAATAAAAACTCAAATTGAGTGTCACGCCTAAACCAAAGGACTTATGCACACACTTCAACATGTATTTTGTTCAGGATGACCTCCTGAAGCCTAAATCAGCAATAATTTGACCACACAACTCATTCCTATGAAGATAGATTCAAAGTCAGAAAGTGCGCTCAGCTCGGGCTGAAAATGCATTTCATTTAAAGCAATAAAAACTCCAATTGAGTGTCACGCCTAAACCAAAGGACTTATGCACACACTTCAACATTTATTTAGTTCAGGATGACCACCTGAAGCCTAAATGAGCATTAATTTGACCACACAACTCATTCCTATGAAGATACATTCAAACTCACAAAACGTGCTCAGCTCGGGCTGAAAATGCATTTAAAGCAATAAAAACTCAAATTGAGTGTCACACCTAAACCAAAGGACTTATGCACACATTTCAACATGTATTTTGTCCAGGATGGCCTTCTGAACCCCATATGAGCATTAATTTGACTACACAACTCATTCCTATGAAGATACATTCAAACTCACAAAACGTGCTCAGCTCGGGCTGAAAATGCATTTAAAGCAATAAAAACTCAAATTGAGTGTCACGCCTAAACCAAAGGACTTATGCACACACTTCAACGTGTATTTTATTCAGGATGACCTCCTGAAGCCTAAATAAGCATTAATTTGACCACACAACTCATTCCTATGAAGATACATTCAAACTCATAAAACGCGCTCAGCTCGGGCTGCAAATGCATTTAAAGCAATAAAAACTCAAATTGAGTGTCACACCTAAACCAAAGGACTTATGCACACACGTCAACATGTATTTTGTTCAGGATGACCACCTGAAGCCTAAATGAGCATTAATTTGACCACACAACTCATTCCTATAAAGATACATTCAAACTCACAAAACATGCTCAGCTCGGGCTGAAAATGCATTTAAAGCAATAAAAACTCAAATTGAATGTCACGCCTAAACCAAAGGACTCATGCACACACTTCAACATGTATTTTGTTCAGGATGACCACCTGAAGCCTAAATGAGCATTAATTTGACCACACAACTCATTCCTATGAAGATACATTCAAACTCACAAAACTTGCTCAGCTCGGGCTGAAAATGCATTTAAAGCAATAAAAACTCAAATTGAGTGTCACGCCTAAACCAAAGGACTTATGCACACACTTCAACATGTATTTTGTTCAGGATGACCTCCTGAAGCCTAAATGAGCAATAATTTGACCACACAACTCATTCCTATGAAGATACATTCAAAGTCAGAAAGCGCACTCAGCTCGGGCTGAAAATGCATTTAAAGCAATAAAAACTCAAATTGAGTGTCACGCCTAAACCAAAGGACTTATGCACACACTTCAACATGTATTTTGTTCAGGATGACCTCCTGAAGCCTAAATCAGCAATAATTTGACCACACAACTCATTCCCATGAAGATACATTCAAAGTCAGAAAGTGCGCTCAGCTCGGGCTGAAAATGCATTTAATTTAAAGCAATAAAAACTCCAATTGAGTGTCACGCCTAAACCAAAGGACTTATGCACACACTTCAACATGTATTTAGTTCAGGATGACCACCTGAAGCCTAAATGAGCATTAATTTGACCACACAACTCATTCCTATGAAGATACATTCAAACTCACAAAACGTGCTCAGCTCGGGCTGAAAATGCATTTAAAGCAATAAAAACTCAAATTGAGTGTCACACCTAAACCAAAGGACTTATGCACACATTTCAACATGTATTTTGTTCAGGATGACCTTCTGAACCCCATATGAGCATTAATTTGACTACACAACTCATTCCTATGAAGATACATTCAAACTCACAAAACGTGCTCAGCTCGGGCTGAAAATGCATTTAAAGCAATAAAAACTCAAATTGAGTGTCACGCCTAAACCAAAGGACTTATGCACACACTTCAACATGTATTTTATTCAGGATGACCTCCTGAAGCCTAAATAAGCATAATTTGACCACACAACTCATTCCTATGAAGATACATTCAAACTCACAAAACACGCTCAGCTCGGGCTGAAAATGCATTTAAAGCAATAAAAACTCAAATTGAGTGTCACACCTAAACCAAAGGACTTATGCACACACTTCAACATGTATTTAGTTCAGGATGACCACCTGAAGCCTAAATGAGCATTAATTTGACCACACAACTCATTCCTATGAAGATACATTCAAACTCACAAAACATGCTCAGCTCGGGCTAAAAATGCATTTAAAGCAATAAAAACTCAAATTGAATGTCACGCCTAAACCAAAGGACTTATGCACACACTTCAACATGTATTTTGTTCAGGATGACCACCTGAAGCCTAAATGAGCATTAATTTGACCACACAACTCATTCTATGAAGATACATTCAAACTCACAAAACGTGCTCAGCTCGGGCTAAAAATGCATTTAAAGCAATAAAAACTCAAATTGAGTGTCACGCCTAAACCAAAGGACTTATGCACACACGTCAACATGTATTTTGTTCAGGATGACCACCTGAAGCCTAAATGAGCATTAATTTGACCACACAACTCATTCCTATAAAGATACATTCAAACTCACAAAACATGCTCAGCTCGGGCTGAAAATGCATTTAAAGCAATAAAAACTCAAATTTAATGTCACGCCTAAACCAAAGGACTCATGCACACACTTCAACATGTATTTTGTTCAGGATGACCACCTGAAGCCTAAATGAGCATTAATTTGACCACACAACTCATTCCTATGAAGATACATTCAAACTCACAAAACTTGCTCAGCTCGGGCTGAAAATGCATTTAAAGCAATAAAAACTCAAATTGAGTGTCACGCCTAAACCAAAGGACTTATGCACACACTTCAACATGTATTTTGTTCAGGATGACCTCCTGAAGCCTAAATGAGCAATAATTTGACCACACAACTCATTCCTATGAAGATACATTCAAAGTCAGAAAGCGCACTCAGCTCGGGCTGAAAATGCATTTAAAGCAATAAAAACTCAAATTGAGTGTCACGCCTAAACCAAAGGACTTATGCACACACTTCAACATGTATTTTGTTCAGGATGACCTCCTGAAGCCTAAATCAGCAATAATTTGACCACACAACTCATTCCTAAGAAGATACATTCAAAGTCAGAAAGTGCGCTCAGCTCGGGCTGAAAATGCATTTAATTTAAAGCAATGAAAACTCCAATTGAGTGTCACGCCTAAACCAAAGGACTTATGCACACACTTCAACATGTATTTAGTTCAGGATGACCACCTGAAGCCTAAATAATCATTAATTTGACCACACAACTCATTCCTATGAAGATACATTCAAACTCACAAAACGTGCTCAGCTCGGGCTGAAAATGCATTTAAAGCAATAAAAACTCAAATTGAGTGTCACGCCTAAACCAAAGGACTTATGCACACACTTCAACATGTATTTTATTCAGGATGACCTCCTGAAGCCTAAATAAGCATTAATTTGACCACACAACTCATTCCTATGAAGATACATTCAAACTCACAAAACACGCTCAGCTCGGGCTGAAAATGCATTTAAAGCAATAGAAACTCAAATTGAGTGTCACGCCTAAACCAAAGGACTTATGCACACACTTCAACATGGATTTTGTTCAAGATGACCTCCTGAAGCCTAAATGAGCAATAATTTGATTACACAACTCATTCCTATGAAGATACATTCAAACTCAAAAAACGTGCTCAGCTCGGGCTGAAAATGCATTTAAAGCAATAAAAACTCAAATTGAGTGTCACGCCTAAACCAAAGGACTTATGCACACACTTCAACATGTATTTTGTCAGGATGACCACCTGAAGCCTAAATGAGCATTAATTTGACCACACAACTCATTCCTATGAAGATACATTCAAACTCACAAAACGTGCTCAACTCGGGCTGAAAATGCATTTAAAGCAATAAAAGCTCAAATTGAGTGTCACGCCTAAACCAAAGGACTTATGCACACACTTCAACATGTATTTTGTTCAGGATGACCTCCTGAAGCCCATATGAGCATTAATTTGACCACACAACTCATTCCTATGAAGATACATTCAAACTCACAAAACGTGCTCAGCTCGGGCTGAAAATGCATTTAAAGCAATAAAAACTCAAATTGAGTGTCACGCCTAAACCAAAGGACTTATGCACACACTTCAACATGTATTTTGTTCAGGATGACCTCCTGAAGCCCATATGAGCATTAATTTGACCACACAACTCATTCCTATGAAGATACATTCAAACTCACAAAACGTGCTCAGCTCGGGCTGAAAATGCATTTAAAGCAATAGAAACTCAAATTGAGTGTCACGCCTAAACCAAAGGACTTATGCACACACTTCAACATGTATTTTGTTCAGGATGACCTCCTGAAGCCCATATGAGCATTAATTTGACCACACAACTCATTCCTATGAAGATACATTCAAACTCACAAAACGTGCTCAGCTCGGGCTGAAAATGCATTTAAAGCAATAAAAACTCAAATTGAGTGTCACGCCTAAACCAAAGGACTTATGCACACACTTCAACATGTATTTTGTTCACGATGACCACCTGAAGCCTAAATGAGCATTAATTTGACCACACAACTCATTCCTATGAAGATACATTCAAACTCACAAAACGTGCTCAGCTCGGGCTGAAAATGCATTTAAAGCAATAAAAACTCAAATTGAGTGTCACGCCTAAACCAAAGGACTTATGCACACACTTCATCATGTATTTAGTTCAAGATGACCACCTGAAGCCTAAATGAGCATTAATTTGACCACACAACTCATTCCTATGAAGATATTTTCAAACTCACAAAACGTGCTCAACTCGGGCTGAAAATGCATTTAAAGCAATAAAAACTCAAATTGAGTGTCACACCTAAACCAAAGGACTTATTCACACACGTCAACATGTATTTTGTTCAGGATGACCTCCTGAAGCCTAAATGAGCATTAATTTGACCACACAACTCATTCCTATGAAGATACATTCAAACTCACAAAACATGCTCAGCTCGGGCTGAAAATGCATTTAAAGCAATAAAAACTCAAATTGAATGTCACGCCTAAACCAAAGGACTTATGCACACACTTCAACATGTATTTTGTTCAGGATGACCACCTGAAGCCTAAATGAGCATTAATTTGACCACACAACTCATTCTATGAAGATACATTCAAACTCACAAAACGTGCTCAGCTCGGGCTGAAAATGCATTTAAAGCAATAAAAACTCAAATTGAGTGTCACGCCTAAACCAAAGGATTTATGCCCACACTTCAACATGTATTTAGTTCAGGATGACCACCTGAAGCTTAAATGAGCATTAATTTGACCACACAACTCATTCCTATGAAGATACATTCAAACTCACAAAACGTGCTCAGCTCGGGCTGAAAATGCATTTAAAGCAATAAAAACTCAAATTGAGTGTCACGCCTAAACCAAAGGACTTATGCACACACTTCAACATGTATTTTGTTCAGGATGGCCTCCTGAAGCCTAAATCAGCAATAATTTCACCACACAACTCATTCCTATGAATATACATTCAAAGTCAGAAAGCGCGCTCAGCTCGGGCTGAAAATGCATTTAATTTAAAGCAATAAAAACTCAAATTGAGTGTCACACCTAAACCAAAGGACTTATGCACACACGTCAACATGTATTTTGTTCAGGATGACCACCTGAAGCCTAAATGAGCATTAATTTGACCACACACTCATTCCTATGAAGATACATTCAAACTCACAAAACGTGCTCAGCTTGGGCTGAAAATGCATTTAAAGCAATAAAAACTCAAATTGAATGTCACGCCTAAACCAAAGGACTTATGCACACACTTCAACATGTATTTTGTTCAGGATGACCACCTGAAGCCTAAATGAGCATTAATTTGACCACACAACTCATTCTATGAAGATACATTCAAACTCACAAAACGTGCTCAGCTTTGGCTGAAAATGCATTTAAAGCAATAAAAACTCAAATTGAGTGTCACACCTAAACCAAAGGACTTATGCCCACACTTCAACATGTATTTAGTTCAGGATGACCACCTGAAGCCTAAATGAGCATTAATTTGACCACACAACTCATTCTATGAAGATACATTCAAACTCACAAAACGTGCTCAGCTCGGGCTGAAAATGCATTTAAAGCAATAAAAACTCAAATTGAGTGTCACGCCTAAACCAAAGGACTTATGCACACACTTCAACATGTATTTTGTTCAGGATGACCTCCTGAAGCCTAAATCAGCAATAATTCCACCACACAACTCATTCCTATGAAGATACATTCAAAGTCAGAAAGCGCGCTCAGCTCGGGCTGAAAATGCATTTAATTTAAAGCAATAAAAACTCAAATTGAGTGTCACGCCTAAACCAAAGGACTTATGCACACACTTCAACATGTATTTAGTTCAGGATGACCACCTGAAGCCTAAATGAGCATTAATTTGACCACACAACTCATTCCTATTGTTAAGGAAATATTCCGCTAGAAGTAGTAGTAGAACATTGTTGAGGAATCATCTTGCTATGAGAACTATTGACACTAGTCTCTGTCCTGAACATCTGCTGAAGTACTTAAAACAAAGAATGTAGTGTGAAGTTTAGGTCCTATTTTCACTTGGTTAATTAACAGCCCCCCGAGGGTTTTCCTGCCTCCACCACCTCATATAAATCCCTGAAGGCTGTCAAGTGCCCTCAAAGAGGAACCCTAATCTCAAGATCTGTGACCAACAGCAGTGGTCTATACTTCGTCATCATTTCAAGGTCGAACTTTGCTTGACCTTCTTTGTCTCTAGTTTTTTGCTTAGGTAGGTTTAATGGTTATGGTGTTGTTCCTCTCTGCTAGTTGTGTTTGTTCAGGCACTTGAGAGAAACAATGTAGAATGCTGTTAAAGGTATTTTCTGCTCGCTGTGTTTACAATCACCTTTAGTGCCCTCGAACCCCACCGCTCCCAACTTCTTCCAGCCACGCCGGGTTAGATGACATGTTACTTTCTTTGTTTCAGGGATTTGCATGAGAGGCGTACCTCCCCGCCTCTCATTATCATATTGTCTCTATATAATCTCATGAATGTGTTTCTTTGACGCTTCCGAAAGAAATCTGAAACTCTCGGAAGCCCAAATCGATTTGTGCTGTGCTGTGATAAACTGAAAAAGTACGACGTGGTGTTTGGTCTTTATTCCACCTTACAGAGGTATAAAAGGACTTGTGTCCAAGGAGAGCAAGAAGCAAACGAAAAGCTCACTCTCCTCAACAAATGGCGTCACGAACAGGATCCCTCTGGAAAAAGACAGACACCGGTTCCAAGACCTTCAAGATCAGGCAGTAACCAGGGGCCCCGCTAAATAAGGTAAGACACACCTGTTCCTGCTATTACGGGCGAAGTGTCAAGATTCGGCTTATGTCCAATCAGGACCGATCAAATCAAACTGCTCTGATCCTGAACGTGTTGAACCAAGTATAGTGATTGGATCTTGTAGGTGGCAAATAACAAATTGATAATGAGTTTTAAGAGATATGTGAATTGATAATGAGTTTTAAGAGATATGTGACTATGGAAAAATGAAGTACTGTACAGGAAAAAGGAATTAAAGGATAGGTGTGAGGTATATTCAAAACAATATACCGTCCAAACTTTGCCACTGAGTAGTAGATAACTGAATTGGCACAGTTATTGAGTCACCACGTAGGCGGTTTAAATTAGGTAGAACCGTTGAGACATAGGTTTGGCTAGTAGCTGACGAGCAAAGACCAAACTGAGTTAGTAGGCAATTAAAAAATTAGTGGTTAATTGCTGGAGCAGGTCCAGGTAATTTTTATTATTCTGGATGCTGTCAAAATGCAGGACTGCCGACTGGAGATCGGGGCCTGAGTAAACAGCTGTATTTTTAGGGCAAGTTAGGGACAGCTCCATTGTTACAATTGGAGAATTACGTGACGTCACACGGTCCATAAGGGAGTATATTGGACGGTGAGTATGATAAAAACATGGTGAACTGTAAGATGGACGGAAGGCCTGATGGCAAGAAAACGGTTGAAATACCGTCTGGTGGTAAGTAGGAAAGAAAGGAAGGCGAATGCATTGCGCAGAGAGAGAAAAGGGCGAATGCACTGCGCAGAGGGGTAAGTAAAGCGAGAAAACAAGGATTTAAGAATAAATTGTAAGAATAAGACAATAGTTTGAAATATAAAAAGAAAAAGCTAAGTGAAATTCAATTCGAGCTATACTAATAATAATAATAATAATATTACTAATAATACATTTTATTTGTGGACGCCTTTCGAGGAACTCAAGGACACCTTACAACAAGCAGTTAAAATCACGAATACGATGTGAAAACAACATCAAATAAAATAAGGAAAAATACAACAAAAAGAATAATGGCTTTATGGTCCGAGTGAATAGGCTTGTCCAAACAGATGTGTTTTGAGGTCAGATAGGTATGGAGGGGCTAGGTTATGGATGGCTTTGAATGTGAGGAGTGAGAGAAGAGCGGAGCCGGCGGATGTTTCTATGATGATAATGTGCAGAACGAGTGATGTGGTTGATATGTGAGGGGAAAAGAGAGAGTCAAGTTGACAAGTAGAGGTTTTTATATATATTGCATTTCATGGGCGGTTTGACCACTGCCTTCGACATCGGAAAAAGAAAAAAATGAACAAACAAAGTAACTCCGACAAAGTTATGATAAACAAGGCAGCGATGATGCCTCCTCCACCGCATGGGGTGAGGAGCGCTAAATTTATGACCCCACTACAAGTGCCGAGCGGCCATATGAACATAGGCGAGGAAAGGGGGATAACACATACTAGCCATTTTACTGGCCCCCACCCGAATCCATTGTGTGCCAAGCTTCCCCCTGATCTGCCCAGGGTGGTTCATAAACAATTGGTAAAATTAGAAAAATGTATGCAAATTAAACAGGATAATGAGAGCATGAGTGTTTGGGATGCAACCACTTTTATAACCAGGGAGACTGAATTGATGAGGCAAATGTTGCTGGATTTGCCTAAAATTGACTATGACATACAGTTATGGGCAATAGACTGGCTTAAGAGTAAGTATTTACCCAAAGAGATTATGGACCTTTTAGAGGGAATAGCCTCTTGCAAATTGACTAGGTTGAATAATAGAAAATCTGACGCGCTGAGTTCCCTTTATCCAACAACATTGGGTCCTCTACAACAATTGGCGTTTGAATTGTTATCTGAGGTACACCCAATGACTTATTTGGTTAATTGTATAGATGCTTGGGTGACTGCAACTGGGAAGGACCCCAATAGTCATCCATTGACTCAAGCTTTGTTCAGGCAAGCAGTGCTGGGGGGTTGTCCGTCTGATGTGCAGAAAATGATGACTAACTCTCCCACTCTCCCCACTTCAGATGACGTGAACTGGCAAACTCATTTCCTATATTATGTGCAGCAATCTCGAATGAGAACCGAGGAAGAGACTGAGAAAACATCCAAGCTACAGAACAACTCTTTGAACCCACGAGTAGAAGAGGCTAAGAGAGCCACCAGTAATGCATGCAAAAAAGAGAAACTTGGGAGATCTAATCAATTGTCAATCAGTGTCTCTCAACAGGCTCCACCACGGCTGATCACACCCCCACCGCAGGTCCAAGCCCCACCTCAACATTACGACCTGCCCACAAGGCAGGGCCGAGACGCATGGCTGGGGGGAGGTCCGAGACGGGAAGGTGGGCGTGGACGAGGAAGTCACGGGAGCCAAGCTGGCTGTTTCATTTGTGGTGATGTGAATCATTGGACAAGGAAATGCCCGCACCGCCGGCACCCACCTGTTCATCAATCAGGCTATGATCAACAAGCCCCGACTCCTCCTCCACAAAACCAACAACAATGACAGGATACGGCACCCCCACATGGACAATACCCATCTGCTCCATGGGTAACCGAATCCCCAACAATAGGGATCGCTGCTGGCCTCACTGAAAGACTGTCATGAACTTGAACATGCTGGACCACACTTGCTCCCAATGCCTGCTGATACAAGGCTGACTGTTGCTAAAGTCAGCCGATGACCCACCACTGAACTCTGTCTTCCAACAGTATCGGCTTTGGTCTCCTTAGACTTCCTCCATATGACCTTACCATCCACTGATGGGTCCTTCCCACTGCACAATGCTTTTGACAAACTAGAGAATGAAATATATCGCATGGCCTGGTTGGATGAAACACAAGGCAATTTATTTAATGTTCCCTCCTCCTCAATTATTGTAGGTCCTGAAGGGTGTGGCAGCCAGAGTGGACCTGTCAGAGGATCTCATCTCATTGACTGGTATCTATGGCCGCGCTGCACGTACTGTTTTTGCCGTCTACTCAAATATACAATAATTCTCGTTTGTACACATTCTTCTGTAATCGATTTAGATAAGGTTGTTCCATATACCACTTTCAGGATCGTATAGGGACTTTTCTCATTCTCTCACCTTGGAGTTAAATTATGCTACACTCGTTTGCCCCACGTATTCACTTTTGTCTTCTGGAATTTTTATTCAAGTGCTTAAACAGCTACTCTACGCTTTTCGACCTACGGATGGCGTTGTACTTGTTCGGTATGGTAATGTTCTTCTCGATGCATCATCTAAGATTTGCTGTTTGGATGCCGCAAGGTGGTTCCTTTGACGTTTGGCTTTTTGCAGTTTCAAACTATCGCATGGAAAAAATTACAATTCGCTCTGCCTTTAAATTTTAGGGGAGATTGAACACATCAGAAGGTACAGCGATGCCGGTTTCTCTTGTGCGGCCTGATTTAGCTGATTTACTTGGATATTTCCGAAAAAGAAGGCTTTGTTTCTGTAGTTCTTTTTCAGAAAAGAGAGGGAAATGTGGATGACAGGAACATGAACAACAGGGAAGTAAAAGACAAATTTTGATGAATTTTGACATACGTCCGCATGCAATTGGACCCAATTGAACAAAAACATTCAGCATGTGTCAGATATGCGGCAGCATTAGGCAAATGTTTGAAAAAAGTGGATCACATTGTGTTGAACAATCCCCTTACGGTCCTTACTTCTCACGCAGTGGCGGCATTTGTCTGTTCTAAAGATTTTACGATGTCAGCAAAACGAAGTGACAAATTGGACAGAATTTTACACAGACCCAATCTGACATACAAATCAGAAGGAATCAATGCGGCAGATGGAATGGTTGAAGGCGCACCCCATTGTTGTGCCGACCTTTCCCTGAATGAAGAAAAGCTCAGAGAAGGTTTGTATGCCGCACCAATATCGGAACCAGATTATAGCGTGTTCACAGATGGCTGTTGCTTTAGACATCCAACAGAAGGGCTGATCTCGGCCTATTCGGTAATAATCGATGATGGCCAACAAACAAGACAATTTAAGATACAAGAAACTGACAGAATAGAAGGGAAACAGTCGGCCCAGAGAGCCGAGCTGGTAGCAGTTATAAGGGCACTAGAGAGGGCGCAAGGGTTAAGGGTTAACATCTACACGGATTCAGCATATGTAGTCGGGGCGATTTTTACAGAGATGCCCCTCTGGCGAAGGAATGGGTACAGAACAGCAGCCGGAACATCAATTAAACATAGTGTGGAAATCCAAAGACTCGGAGAGGCTCTGTTAAAACCAAAAGAAGTAGCCATTGTTAAATGCAGGGCACATACTGGAGGGACTTCCTATGTAGAAGTGGGAAATGACAGGGCAGATAAGGTAGCGAAAGAGACAGCGGGCTACAAGGTGAGCCAGCCAGTGATGGTCGTAGAACCAACAATGGGGAAGATGTATGATCTGGACATTAACCACCTTCTTGCAGATCAAGAGAGGGCATCCCCTGAGGAGAAGAACTACTGGCTATGCACAAACAGGGTGGCCAGGGATGAGACTGGTTTGTATCGGCACAAAACAGACGGACGCCCAGTTCCGTTAGCAGATAAATTGAAGACTCTAATTCACGAGGCACACGGTCCAGCTCATTTGGCAAAAAGGAATGTGGCAGATAAATTAAGATCCTGGTATCATCCTCGCCTTCTGGATATGGTAAATGAGGTAGTTTTGGGGTGTGAGGTCTGTAATCGACATAATGTAAGGAAAAGTCTCAGGACGGTACCTGGGGTGTATCTGCTACCCCGGGGTCCAGGTGAGGAAGTCGTTATCGATTTCACTGACATGATAGATAGGATTAGAGGCAAACGATACCTTCTAGTGATGGTGGACGCTTACACTCGATGGCCCGAGGCTTACGCATGTGGCAAAGAAGATGCGATGGCTGTAATTAAGATTTTGGTAAACCACTACGTTCCAACGCATGGGTTTCCGCGTGTGGTTCGATCGGATAATGGTACTCATTTCAAGAATAAACATCTCCAACAAGTCGAGCAGTTGTTGGGGCTTAAGCATAAATTTGGCACGGTTTATCATCCACAATCGCAAGGACTGGTTGAACGAATGAACCAAACGCTCAAACTAAAACTTTCCAAGATAATGGCATCGGCAAAACTGAATTGGGTCGATGCGCTGCCGATCGCGTTACTTGCTGTGAGGTCCACTATTAATTCTGCCACAGGTTTCACACCTTTTGAGCTGGAGCATGGCCAGGAGTTCCCTGGTCCGTGGCGATCGATGGACCAGGGCACTCTTCGACAGATGGTTCCCCATAAAGCATACATGGACTCATTGAGTGTTCTCGTCTCTCATTTCCAGAAGCAGACTGCACTCGGGTGTGGGCACCCGAACGAGCCAGGCGTGAAACCACAGACGTATCCGGAGCAGGTGTATCTAAGGGTCCTCAAGCGGAAGTGGCATCAGCCGAGATGAATGGGACCACGCAGAGTGACACAAAGGACCCATCATGCTGTCTACCGGGAAGGAATGCGTCAGCCCCAAGAAGCATCTCCAACTTCAAAGTGACATTCGGAAGGACAACTGGACGTGAAACCAAGACAAAGTTCTCAGGGGGCCCAGAACTAATAACATATCTTTCTGATTATACTGGTTATTTTGGTCTCTATTTCTCTACTAATGTGGGCACTGGTGTCAGGCTTCACTGAGACTGTTATTTCCGGCTGTAGTTTGTTTGATAATGCTTGCACAAGGGGGAATTTGTTGTTCCGCTTTGACGACGGATTTTGGCACTGAAGTTTTGTGATCACAATATTAATTGTGATCAAGAGAGGGATTTGTTAAGGAAATATTCCGCTAGAAGTAGTAGTAGAACATTGTTGAGGAATTTCATCTTGCTATGAGAACTATTGACACTAGTCTCTGTCCTGAACATCTGCTGAAGTACTTAAAACAAAGAATGTAGTGTGAAGTTTAGGTCCTATTTTCACTTGGTTAATTAACAGCCCCCCGAGGGTTTTCTTGCCTCCACCACCTCATATAAATCCCTGAAGGCTGTCAAGTGCCCTCAAAGAGGAACCCTAATCTCAAGATCTGTGACCAACAGCAGTGGTCTATACTTCGTCATCATTTCAAGGTCGAACTTTGCTTGACCTTCTTTGTCTCTAGTTTTTTGCTTAGGTAGGTTTAATGGTTATGGTGTTGTTCCTCTCTGCTAGTTGTGTTTGTTCAGGCACTTGAGAGAAACAATGTAGAATGTTGTTAAAGGTATTTTCTGCTCGCTGTGTTTACAATCACCTTTAGTGCCCTCGAACCCCACCGCTCCCAACTTCTTCCAGCCACGCCGGGTTAGATGACATGTTACTTTCTTTGTTTCAGGGATTTGCATGAGAGGCGTACCTCCCCGCCTCTCATTATCATATTGTCTCTATATAATCTCATGAATGTGTTTCTTTGACGCTTCCGAAAGAAATCTGAAACTCTCGGAAGCCCAAATCGATTTGTGCTGTGCTGTGATAAACTGAAAAAGTACGACGTGGTGTTTGGTCTTTATTCCACCTTACAGAGGTATAAAAGGACTTGTGTCCAAGGAGAGCAAGAAGCAAACGAAAAGCTCACTCTCCTCAACACCTATGAAGATACATTCAAACTCACAAAACGTGCTCAGCTCCGGCTGAAAATGCATTTAAAGCAATAAAAACTCAAATTGAGTGTCACACCTAAACCAAAGGACTTATGCACACACTTCAACATGTATTTTGTTCAGGATGACCTCCTGAAGCCCATATGAGCATTAATTTGACTACACAACTCATTCCTATGAAGATACATTCAAACTCACAAAACGTGCTCAGCTCAGGCTGAAAATGCATTTAAAGCAATAAAAACTCAAATTGAGTGTCACGCCTAAACCAAAGGACTTATGCACACACTTCAACATGTATTTAGTTCAGGATGACCACCTGAAGCCTAAATGAGCATTAATTTGACCACACAACTCATTCCTATGAAGATACATTCAAACTCACAAAACGTGCTCAACTCGGGCTGAAAATGCATTTAAAGCAATAAAAACTCAAATTGAGTAACACGCCTAAACCAAAGGACTTATGCACACACTTCAACATGTATTTTGTTCAGGATGACCTCCTGAAGCCTAAATAAGCATTAATTTGACCACACAACTCATTCCTATGAAGATACATTCAAACTCACAAAACGCGCTCAGCTCGGGCTGAAAATGCATTTAAAGCAATAAAAACTCAAATTGAGTGTCACACCTAAACCAAAGGACTTATGCACACACGTCAACATGTATTTTGTTCAGGATGACCACCTGAAGCCTAAATGAGCATTAATTTGACCACACAACTCATTCCTATGAAGATACATTCAAACTCACAAAACATGCTCAGCTCGGGCTGAAAATGCATTTAAAGCAATAAAAACTCAAATTGAATGTCACGCCTAAACCAAAGGACTTATGCACACACTTCAACATGTATTTTGTTCAGGATGACCACCTGAAGCCTAAATGAGCATTAATTTGACCACACAACTCATTCCTATGAAGATACATTCAAACACACAAAACGTGCTCAGCTCGGCCTGAAAATGCATTTAAAGCAATAAAAACTCAAATTGAGTGTCACGCCTAAACCAAAGGACTTATGCACACACTTCAACATGTATTTTGTTCAGGATGACCTCCTGAAGCCTAAATCAGCAATAATTTGACCACACAACTCATTCCTATGAAGATACATTCAAAGTCAGAAAGCGCGCTCAGCTCGGGCTGAAAATGCATTTAATTTAAAGCAATAAAAACTCAAATTGAGTGTCACGCCTAAACCAAAGGACTTATGCACACACTTCAACATGTATTTTGTTCAGGATGACCACCTGAAGCCTAAATGAGCATTAATTTGACCACACAACTCATTCTATGAAGATACATTCAAACTCACAAAACGTGCTCAGCTCGGGCTGAAAATGCATTTAAAGCAATAAAAACTCAAATTGAGTGTCACGCCTAAACCAAAGGACTTATGCACACACTTCAACATGTATTTTGTTCAGGATGACCTCCTGAAGCCTAAATGAGCAATAATTTGATCACACAACTCATTCCTATGAAGATACATCCATCCATCCATTTTCCGAACCGCTTGATCCTCACTAGGGTCGCGGGGGGTGCTGGAGCCTATCCCAGCCGTCTTCGGGCAGTAGGCGGGGACACCCTGAATCAGTTGCCAGCCAATCGCAGGGCACACAGAGACGAACAACCATTCACGCTCACACTCACACCTAGGGACAATTTAGAGCGTCCAATCAGCCTGCCATGCATGTTTTTGGAATGTGGGAGGAAACCGGAGCACCCGGAGAAAACCCACGCAGGCCCGGGGAGAACATGCAAACTCCACACAGGGAGGCCGGAGCTGGAATTGAACCCGGTACCTCTGCACTGTGAAGCCGACGTGCTAACCACTGGACTACCGGGCCGCCCTATGAAGATACATTCAAACTCAAAAAACGCGCTCAGCTCGGGCTGAAAATGCATTTAAAGCAATAAAAACTCAAATTGAGTGTCACACCTAAACCAAAGGACTTATGCACTCACTTCAACATGTATTTTGTTCAGGATGACCTCCTGAAGCCCATATGAGCATTAATTTGACCACACAACTCATTCCTATGAAGATACATTCAAACTCACAAAACGTGCTCAACTCGGGCTGAAAATGCATTTAAAGCAATAAAAGCTCAAATTGAGTGTCACGCCTGAACCAAAGGACTTATGCACACACTTCAACATGTATTTTGTTCAGGATGACCTCCTGAAGCCCATATGGGCATTAATTTGACCACACAACTCATTCCTATGAAGATACATTCAAACACACAAAACGTGCTCAGCTCGGCCTGAAAATGCATTTAAAGCAATAAAAACTCAAATTGAGTGTCACGCCTAAACCAAAGGACTTATGCACACACTTCAACATGTATTTTGTTCAGGATGACCACCTGACGCCTAAATGAGCATTAATTTGACCACACAACTCATTCCTATGAAGATACATTCAAACTCACAAAACGTGCTCAACTCGGGCTGAAAATGCATTTAAAGCAATAAAAGCTCAAATTGAGTGTCACGCCTGAACCAAAGGACTTATGCACACACTTCAACATGTATTTTGTTCAGGATGACCTCCTGAAGCCCATATGGGCATTAATTTGACCACACAACTCATTCCTATGAAGATACATTCAAACACACAAAACGTGCTCAGCTCGGCCTGAAAATGCATTTAAAGCAATAAAAACTCAAATTGAGTGTCACGCCTAAACCAAAGGACTTATGCACACACTTCAACATGTATTTTGTTCAGGATGACCACCTGACGCCTAAATGAGCATTAATTTGACCACACAACTCATTCCTATGAAGATACATTCAAACTCACAAAACGTGCTCAGCTCGGGCTGAAAATGCATTTAAAGCAATAAAAACTCAAATTGAGTGTCACGCCTAAACCAAAGGACTTATGCACACACTTCAACATGTATTTTGTTCAGGATGACCTCCTGAAGCCTAAATCAGCAATAATTTGACCACACAACTCATTCCTATGAAGATACATTCAAAGTCAGAAAGCGCGCTCAGCTCGGGCTGAAAATGCATTTAAAGCAATAAAAACTCAAATTGAGTGTCACGCCTAAACCAAAGGACTTATGCACACACTTCAACATGTATTTAGTTCAGGATGACCACCTGAAGCCTAAATGAGCATTAATTTGACCACACAACTCATTCCTATGAAGATACATTCAAACTCACAAAACGTGCTCAGCTTGGGCTGAAAATGCATTTAAAGCAATAAAAACTCAAATTGAGTGTCACACCTAAACCAAAGGACTTATGCACACACGTCAACATGTATTTTGTTCAGGATGACCACCTGAAGCCTAAATGAGCATTAATTTGACCACACAACTCATTCCTATGAAGATACATTCAAACTCACAAAACATGCTCAGCTCGGGCTGAAAATGCATTTAAAGCAATAAAAACTCAAATTGAATGTCACGCCTAAACCAAAGGACTTATGCACACACTTCAACATGTATTTTGTTCAGGATGACCACCTGAAGCCTAAATGAGCATTAATTTGACCACACAACTCATTCCTATGAAGATACATTCAAACACACAAAACGTGCTCAGCTCGGCCTGAAAATGCATTTAAAGCAATAAAAACTCAAATTGAGTGTCACGCCTAAACCAAAGGACTTATGCACACACTTCAACATGTATTTTGTTCAGGATGACCTCCTGAAGCCTAAATCAGCAATAATTTGACCACACAACTCATTCCTATGAAGATACATTCAAAGTCAGAAAGCGCGCTCAGCTCGGGCTGAAAATGCATTTAATTTAAAGCAATAAAAACTCAAATTGAGTGTCACGCCTAAACCAAAGGACTTATGCACACACTTCAACATGTATTTTGTTCAGGATGACCACCTGAAGCCTAAATGAGCATTAATTTGACCACACAACTCATTCTATGAAGATACATTCAAACTCACAAAACGTGCTCAGCTCGGGCTGAAAATGCATTTAAAGCAATAAAAACTCAAATTGAGTGTCACGCCTAAACCAAAGGACTTATGCACACACTTCAACATGTATTTTGTTCAGGATGACCTCCTGAAGCCTAAATGAGCAATAATTTGACCACACAACTCATTCCTATGAAGATACATTCAAACTCAAAAAACGTGCTCAGCTCGGGCTGAAAATGCATTTAAAGCAATAAAAACTCAAATTGAGTGTCACACCTAAACCAAAGGACTTATGCACTCACTTCAACATGTATTTTGTTCAGGATGACCTCCTGAAGCCCATATGAGCATTAATTTGACCACACAACTCATTCCTATGAAGATACATTCAAACTCACAAAACGTGCTCAGCTCGGGCTGAAAATGCATTTAAAGCAATAAAAACTCAAATTGAGTGTCACGCCTAAACCAAAGGACTTATGCACACACTTCAACATGTATTTTGTTCAGGATGACCTCCTGAAGTCTAAATCAGCAATAATTTGACCACACAACTCATTCCTATGAAGATACATTCAAAGTCAGAAAGCGCGCTCAGCTCGGGCTGAAAATGCATTTAATTTAAAGCAATAAAAACTCAAATTGAGTGTCACGCCTAAACCAAAGGACTTATGCACACACTTCAACATGTATTTAGTTCAGGATGACCACCTGAAGCCTAAATGAGCATTAATTTGACCACACAACTCATTCCTATGAAGATACATTCAAACTCACAAAACGCGCTCAGCTCGGGCTGAAAATGCATTTAAAGCAATAAAAACTCAAATTTAGTGTCACACCTAAACCAAAGGACTTATGCACACACTTTCAACATGTATTTAGTTCAGGATGACCTCCTGAAGCCCATATGAGCATTAATTTGACTACACAACTCATTCCTATGAAGATACATTCAAACTCACAAAACGTGCTCAGCTCGGGCTGAAAATGCATTTAAAGCAATAAAAACTCAAATTGAGTGTCACGCCTAAACCAAAGGACTTATGCACACACTTCAACATGTATTTAGTTCAGGATGACCACCTGAAGCCTAAATGAGCATTAATTTGACCACACAACTCATTCCTATGAAGATACATTCAAACTCACAAAACGCGCTCAGCTCGGGCTGAAAATGCATTTAAAGCAATAAAAACTCAAATTGAGTGTCACACCTAAACCAAAGGACTTATGCACACACTTCAACATGTATTTAGTTCAGGATGACCAACTGAAGCCTAAATGAGCATTAATTTGACCACACAACTCATTCCTATGAAGATACATTCAAACTCACAAAACGTGCTCAGCTCGGGCTGAAAATATATTCAAAGCAATAAAAACTCAAATTGAGTGTCACGCCTAAACCAAAGGACTTATGCACACACTTCAACATGTATTTTGTTCAGGATGACCTTCTGAAGCCCATATGAGCATTAATTTGACTACACAACTCATTCCTATGAAGATACATTCAAACTCACAAAACGTGCTCAGCTCGGGCTGAAAATGCATTTAAAGCAATAAAAACTCAAATTGAGTGTCACGCCTAAACCAAAGGACTTATGCACACACTTCAACATGTATTTTGTTCAGGATGACCTCCTGAAGTCTAAATAAGCATTAATTTGACCACACAACTCATTCCTATGAAGATACATTCAAACTCACAAAACGCGCTCAGCTCGGGCTGAAAATGCATTTAAAGCAATAAAAACTCAAATTGAGTGTCACACCTAAACCAAAGGACTTATGCACACACTTCAACATGTATTTAGTTCAGGATGACCAACTGAAGCCTAAATGAGCATTAATTTGACCACACAACTCATTCCTATGAAGATACATTCAAACTCACAAAACATGCTCAGCTCGGGCTGAAAATGCATTTAAAGCAATAAAAACTCAAATTGAATGTCACGCCTAAACCAAAGGACTTATGCACACACTTCAACATGTATTTTGTTCAGGATGACCACCTGAAGCCTAAATGAGCATTCATTTGACCACACAACTCATTCTATGAAGATACATTCAAACTCACAAAACGTGCTCAGCTCGGGCTGAAAATGCACTTAAAGCAATAAAAACTAAAATTTAGTGTCACGCCTAAACCAAAGGACTTATGCACACACTTCAACATGTGTTTTGTTCAGGATGACCTCCTGAAGCCTAAATGAGCAATAATTTGACCACACAACTCATTCCTATGAAGATACATTCAAACTCAAAAAACGTGCTCAGCTCGGGCTGAAAATTTATTTAAAGCAATAAAAACTCAAATTGAGTGTCACACCTAAACCAAAGGACTAATGCACACACTTCAACATGTATTTTGTTCAGGATGACCTCCTGAAGCCCATATGAGCATTAATTTGACCACATAACTCATTCCTATGAAGATACATTCAAACTCACAAAACGTGCTCAGCTCGGGCTGAAAATGCATTTAAAGCAATAAAAACTCAAATTGAGTGTCACGCCTAAACCAAAGGACTTATGCACACACTTCAACATGTATTTTGTTCACGATGACCACCTGAAGCCTAAATGAGCATTAATTTGACCACACAACTCATTCCTATGAAGATACATTCAAACTCACAAAACGCGCTCAACTCGGGCTGAAAATGCATTTAAAGCAATAAAAGCTCAAATTGAGTGTCACGCCTAAACCAAAGGACTTATGCACACACTTCAACATGTATTTTGTTCAGGATGACCTCCTGAAGCCCATATGAGCATTAATTTGACCACACAACTCATTCCTATGAAGATACATTCAAACACACAAAACGTGCTCAGCTCGGCCTGAAAATGCATTTAAAGCAATAAAAACTCAAATTGAGTGTCACGCCTAAACCAAAGGACTTATGCACACACTTCAACATGTATTTTGTTCAGGATGACCACCTGACGCCTAATTGAGCATTAATTTGACCACACAACTCATTCCTATGAAGATACATTCAAACTCACAAAACGCGCTCAGCTCGGGCTGAAAATGCATTTAAAGCAATAAAAACTCAAATTGAGTGTCACGCCTAAACCAAAGGACTTATGCACACACTACAACATGTATTTTGTTCAGGGTGACCTCCTGAAGCCTAAATAGGCATTAATTTGACCACACAACTCATTCCTATGAAGATACATTCAAACTCACAAAACGCGCTCAGCTCGGGCTGAAAATGCATTTAAAGCAATAAAAACTCAAATTGAGTGTC
Organism: Hippocampus guttulatus; assembly: GCF_054856545.1. NCBI lineage: Eukaryota > Metazoa > Chordata > Actinopteri > Syngnathiformes > Syngnathidae > Hippocampus > Hippocampus guttulatus. The sequence continues at coordinate 835,905 of NW_028233883.1, read as the reverse complement.
ACGCCTAAACCAAAGGACTTATGCACACACTTCAACATGTATTTTGTTCAGGATGACCTCCTGAAGCCCATATGAGCATTAATTTGACTACACAACTCATTCCTATGAAGATACATTCAAACTCACAAAACGTGCTCAGCTCGGGCTGAAAATGCATTTAAAGCAATAAAAACTCAAATTGAGTGTCACGCCTAAACCAAAGGACTTATGCACACACTTCAACATGTATTTTGTTCAGGATGACCACCTGACGCCTAAATGAGCATTAATTTGACCACACAACTCATTCCTATGAAGATACATTCAAAGTCAGAAAGCGCGCTCAGCTCGGGCTGAAAATGCATTTAATTTAAAGCAATAAAAACTCAAATTGAGTGTCACGCCTAAACCAAAGGACTTATGCACACACTTCAACATGTATTTAGTTCAGGATGACCACCTGAAGCCTAAATGAGCATTAATTTGACTACACAACTCATTCCTATGAAGATACATTCAAACTCACAAAACGTGCTCAGCTCGGGCTGAAAATGCATTTAAAGCAATTAAAACTCAAATTGAGTGTCACACCTAAACCAAAGGACTTATGCACACACTTCAACATGTATTTTGCTCAGGATGACCTCCTGAAGCCCATATGAGCATTAGTTTGACTACACAACTCATTCCTATAAAGATACATTGAAACTCACAAAACGTGCTCAGCTCGGGCTGAAAATGCATTTAAAGCAATAAAAACTCAAATTGAGTGTCACGCCTAAACCAAAGGACTTATGCACACACTTCAACATGTGTTTTGTTCAGGATGACCTCCTGAAAGCCTAAATGAGCAATAATTTGACCACACAACTCATTCCTATGAAGATACATTCAAACTCAAAAAACGTGCTCAGCTCGGGCTGAAAATGCATTTAAAGCAATAAAAGCTCAAATTGAGTGTCACGCCTAAACCAAAGGACTTATGCACACACTTCAACATGTATTTTGTTCAGGATGACCTCCTGAAGCCCATATGAGCATTAATTTGACTACACAACTCATTCCTATGAAGATACATTCAAACTCACAAAACGTGCTCAGCTCGGGCTGAAAATGCATTTAAAGCAATAAAAACTCAAATTGAGTGTCACGCCTAAACCAAAGGACTTATGCACACACTTCAACATGTATTTTGTTCAGGATGACCACCTGACGCCTAAATGAGCATTAATTTGACCACACAACTCATTCCTATGAAGATACATTCAAAGTCAGAAAGCGCGCTCAGCTCGGGCTGAAAATGCATTTAATTTAAAGCAATAAAAACTCAAATTGAGTGTCACGCCTAAACCAAAGGACTTATGCACACACTTCAACATGTATTTAGTTCAGGATGACCACCTGAAGCCTAAATGAGCATTAATTTGACTACACAACTCATTCCTATGAAGATACATTCAAACTCACAAAACGTGCTCAGCTCGGGCTGAAAATGCATTTAAAGCAATTAAAACTCAAATTGAGTGTCACACCTAAACCAAAGGACTTATGCACACACTTCAACATGTATTTTGCTCAGGATGACCTCCTGAAGCCCATATGAGCATTAGTTTGACTACACAACTCATTCCTATAAAGATACATTGAAACTCACAAAACGTGCTCAGCTCGGGCTGAAAATGCATTTAAAGCAATAAAAACTCAAATTGAGTGTCACGCCTAAACCAAAGGACTTATGCACACACTTCAACATGTGTTTTGTTCAGGATGACCTCCTGAAAGCCTAAATGAGCAATAATTTGACCACACAACTCATTCCTATGAAGATACATTCAAACTCAAAAAACGTGCTCAGCTCGGGCTGAAAATGCATTTAAAGCAATAAAAGCTCAAATTGAGTGTCACGCCTAAACCAAAGGACTTATGCACACACTTCAACATGTATTTTGTTCAGGATGACCTCCTGAAGCCCATATGAGCATTAATTTGACCACACAACTCATTCCTATGAAGATACATTAAAACTCACAAAACGCGCTCAGCTCGGGCTGAAAATGCATTTAAAGCAATAAAAACTCAAATTGAGTGTCACGCCTAAACCAAAGGACTTATGCACACACTACAACATGTATTTTGTTCAGGGTGACCTCCTGAAGCCTAAATAAGCATTAATTTGACCACACAACTCATTCCTATGAAGATACATTCAAACTCACAAAACGCGCTCAGCTCGGGCTGAAAATGCATTTAAAGCAATAAAAACTCAAATTGAGTGTCACACCTAAACCAAAGGACTTATGCACACACTTCAACATGTATTTTGTTCAGGATGACATCCTGAAGCCCATTTGAGCATTAATTTGACTACACAACTCATTCCTATGAAGATACATTCAAACTCACAAAACGTGCTCAGCTCGTGCTGAAAATGCATTTAAAGCAATTAAAACTCAAATTGAGTGTCACACCTAAACCAAAGGACTTATGCACACACTTCAACATGTATTTTGCTCAGGATGACCTCGTGAAGCCCATATGAGCATTAGTTTGACTACACAACTCATTCCTATAAAGATACATTCAAACTCACAAAACGTGCTCAGCTCGGGCTGAAAATGCATTTAAAGCAATAAAAACTCAAATTGAGTGTCACGCCTAAACCAAAGGACTTATGCACACTTTTCAACATGTATTTTGTTCAGGATGACCTCCTGAAGCCTAAATCAGCAATAATTTAACCACACAACTCATTCCTATGAAGATACATTCAAAGTCAGAAAGCGCGCTCAGCTCGGGCTGAAAATGCATTCAATTTAAAGCAATAAAAACTCAAATTGAGTGTCACGCCTAAACCAAAGGACTTATTCACACACTTCAACATGTATTTAGTTCAGGATGACCACCTGAAGCCTAAATGAGCATTAATTTGACCACACAACTCATTCCTATGAAGATACATTCAAACTCACAAAACGTGCTCAGCTCCGGCTGAAAATGCATTTAAAGCAATAAAAACTCAAATTGAGTGTCACACCTAAACCAAAGGACTTATGCACACACTTCAACATGTATCCTGAAGCCCATATGAGCATTAATTTGACTACACAACTCATTCCTATGAAGATACATTCAAACTCACAAAACGTGCTCAGCTCAGGCTGAAAATGCATTTAAAGCAATAAAAACTCAAATTGAGTGTCACACCTAAACCAAAGGACTTATGCACACACTTCAACATGTATTTTGTTCAGGATGACCTCCTGAAGCCCATATGAGCATTAATTTGACTACACAACTCATTCCTATGAAGATACATTCAAACTCACAAAACGTGCTCAGCTCGGGCTGAAAATGCATTTAAAGCAATAAAAACTCAAATTGAGTGTCACGCCTAAACCAAAGGACTTATGCACACACTTCAACATGTATTTAGTTCAGGATGACCACCTGAAGCCTAAATGAGCATTAATTTGACCACACAACTCATTCCTATGAAGATATTTTCAAACTCACAAAACGTGCTCAACTCGGGCTGAAAATGCATTTAAAGCAATAAAAACTCAAATTGAGTGTCACGCCTAAACCAAAGGACTTATGCACACACTTCAACATGTATTTTGTTCAGGATGACCTCCTGAAGCCTAAATAAGCATTAATTTGACCACACAACTCATTCCTATGAAAATACATTCAAACTCACAAAACGCGCTCAGCTCGGGCTGAAAATGCATTTAAAGCAATAAAAACTCAAATTGAGTGTCACACCTAAACCAAAGGACTTATGCACACACATCAACATGTATTTTGTTCAGGATGACCACCTGAAGCCTAAATGAGCATTAATTTGACCACACAACTCATTCCTATGAAGATACATTCAAACTCACAAAACATGCTCAGCTCGGGCTGAAAATGCATTTAAAGCAATAAAAACTCAAATTGAATGTCACGCCTAAACCAAAGGACTTATGCACACACTTCAACATGTATTTTGTTCAGGATGACCACCTGAAGCCTAAATGAGCATTAATTTGACCACACAACTCATTCTATGAAGATACATTCAAACTCACAAAACGTGCTCAGCTCGGGCTGAAAATGCATTTAAAGCAATAAAAACTCAAATTGAGTGTCACGCCTAAACCAAAGGACTTATGCCCACACTTCAACATGTATTTAGTTCAGGATGACCAACTGAAGCCTAAATGAGCATTAATTTGACCACACAACTCATTCCTATGAAGATACATTCAAACTCACAAAACGTGCTCAGCTCGGGCTGAAAATGCATTTAAAGGAATAAAAGCTCAAATTGAGTGTCACGCCTAAACCAAAGGACTTATGCACACACTTCAACATGTATTTTGTTCAGGATGACCTCCTGAAGCCCATATGAGCATTAATTTGACCACACAACTCATTCCTATGAAGATACATTCAAACACACAAAACGTGCTCAGCTCGGCCTGAAAATGCATTTAAAGCAATAAAAACTCAAATTGAGTGTCACGCCTAAACCAAAGGACTTATGCACACACTTCAACATGTATTTTGTTCAGGATGACCACCTGACGCCTAAATGAGCATTAATTTGACCACACAACTCATTCCTATGAAGATACATTCAAACTCACAAAACGTGCTCAGCTCGGGCTGAAAATGCATTTAAAGCAATAAAAACTCAAATTGAGTGTCACGCCTAAACCAAAGGACTTATGCACACACTTCAACATGTATTTTGTTCAGGATGACCTCCTGAAGCCTAAATCAGCAATAATTTGACCACACAACTCATTCCTATGAAGATACATTCAAAGTCAGAAAGCGCGCTCAGCTCGGGCTGAAAATGCATTTAATTTAAAGCAATAAAAACTCAAATTGAGTGTCACGCCTAAACCAAAGGACTTATGCACACACTTCAACATGTATTTTGTTCAGGATGACCCTCTGAACCCCATATGAGCATTAATTTGACTACACAACTCATTCCTATGAAGATACATTTAAACTCACAAAACTTGCTTAGCTCGGGCTGAAAATGCATTTAAAGCAATAAAAACTCAAATTGAGTGTCACGCCTAAACCAAAGGACTTATGCACACACTTCAACATGTATTTTGTTCAGGATGACCACCTGACGCCTAAATGAGCATTAATTTGACCACACAACTCATTCCTATGAAGATACATTCAAACTCACAAAACGTGCTCAGCTCGGGCTGAAAATGCATTTAAAGCAATAAAAACTCAAATTGAGTGTCACGCCTAAACCAAAGGACTTATGCACACACTTCAACATGTAGTTTGTTCAGGATGACCTCCTGAAGCCTAAATCAGCAATAATTTGACCACACAACTCATTCCTATGAAGATACATTCAAAGTCAGAAAGCGCGCTCAGCTCGGGCTGAAAATGCATTTAATTTAAAGCAATAAAAACTCAAATTGAGTGTCACGCCTAAACCAAAGGACTTATGCACACACTTCAACATGTATTTAGTTCAGGATGACCACCTGAAGCCTAAATGAGCATTAATTTGACCACACAACTCATTCCTATGAAGATACATTCAAACTCACAAAACGTGCTCAGCTCGGGCTGAAAATGCATTTAAAGCAATAAAAACTCAAATTGAGTTTCACACCTAAACCAAAGGACTTATGCACACACTTCAACATGTATTTTGTTCAGGATGACCTCCTGAAGCCCATATGAGCATTAATTTGACTACACAACTCATTCCTATGAAGATACATTCAAACTCACAAAACGTGCTCAGCTCGGGCTGAAAATGCATTTAAAGCAATAAAAACTCAAATTGAGTGTCACGCCTAAACCAAAGGACTTATGCACACACTTCAACATGTATTTTGTTCAGGATGACCTCCTGAAGCCTAAATAAGCATTCATTTGACCACACAACTCATTCCTATGAAGATACATTCAAACTCACAAAACGCGCTCAGCTCGGGCTGAAAATGCATTTAAAGCAATAAAAACTCAAATTTAGTGTCACACCTAAACCAAAGGACTTATGGACACACTTCAACATGTATTTAGTTCAGGATGACATCCTGAAGCCCATATGAGCATTAATTTGACTACACAACTCATTCCTATGAAGATACATTCAAACTCACAAAACGTGCTCAACTCGGGCTGAAAATGCATTTAAAGCAATAAAAACTCAAATTGAGTGTCACGCCTAAACCAAAGGACTTATGCACACACTTCAACATGTATTTTGTTCAGGATGACCTCCTGAAGCCCATATGAGCATTAATTTGACTACACAACTCATTCCTATGAAGATACATTCAAACTCACAAAACGTGCTCAGCTCGGGCTGAAAATGCATTTAAAGCAATAAAAACTCAGATTGAGTGTCACGCCTAAACCAAAGGACTTATGCACACACTTCAACATGTATTTTGTTCAGGATGACCACCTGACGCCTAAATGAGCATTAATTTGACCACACAACTCATTCCTATGAAGATACATTCAAAGTCAGAAAGCGCGCTCAGCTCGGGCTGAAAATGCATTTAATTTAAAGCAATAAAAACTCAAATTGAGTGTCACGCCTAAACCAAAGGACTTATGCACACACTTCAACATGTATTTAGTTCAGGATGACCACCTGAAGCCTAAATGAGCATTAATTTGACTACACAACTCATTCCTATGAAGATACATTCAAACTCACAAAACGTGCTCAGCTCGGGCTGAAAATGCATTTAAAGCAATAAAAACTCAAATTGAGTGTCACGCCTAAACCAAAGGACTTATGCACACACTTCAACATGTATTTTGTTCAGGATGACCTCCTGAAGCCTAAATAAGCATTAATTTGACCACACAACTCATTTCTATGACGATACATTCAAACTCACAAAACGCGCTCAGCTCGGGCTGAAAATGCATTTAAAGCAATAAAAACTCAAATTGAGTGTCACACCTAAACCAAAGGACTTATGCACACACATCAACATGTATTTAGTTCAGGATGACCACCTGAAGCCTAAATGAGCATTAATTTGACCACACAACTCATTCCTATGAAGATACATACAAACTCACAAAACGTGCTCAGCTCGGGCTGAAAATGCATTTAAAGCAATAAAAACTCAAATTGAGTGTCACACCTAAACCAAAGGACTTATGCACACACTTCAACATGTATTTTGTTCAGGATGACCCTCTGAACCCCATATGAGCATTAATTTGACTACACAACTCATTCCTATGAAGATACATTTAAACTCACAAAACTTGCTTAGCTCGGGCTGAAAATGCATTTAAAGCAATAAAAACTCAAATTGAGTGTCACGCCTAAACCAAAGGACTTATGCACACACTTCAACATGTATTTTGTTCAGGATGACCACCTGACGCCTAAATGAGCATTAATTTGACCACACAACTCATTCCTATGAAGATACATTCAAACTCACAAAACGTGCTCAACTCGGGCTGAAAATGCATTTAAAGCAATAAAAACTCAAATTGAGTGTCACGCCTAAACCAAAGGACTTATGCACACACTTCAACATGTATTTTGTTCAGGATGACCTCCTGAAGCCTAAATAAGCATTAATTTGACCACACAACTCATTCCTATGAAGATACATTCAAACTCACAAAACGCGCTCAACTCGGGCTGAAAATGCATTTAAAGCAATAAAAGCTCAAATTGAGTGTCACGCCTAAACCAAAGGACTTATGCACACACTTCAACATGTATTTTGTTCAGGATGACCTCCTGAAGCCCATATGAGCATTAATTTGACCACACAACTCATTCCTATGAAGATACATTCAAACACACAAAACGTGCTCAGCTCGGCCTGAAAATGCATTTAAAGCAATAAAAACTCAAATTGAGTGTCACGCCTAAACCAAAGGACTTATGCACACACTTCAACATGTATTTTGTTCAGGATGACCACCTGACGCCTAATTGAGCATTAATTTGACCACACAACTCATTCCTATGAAGATACATTCAAACTCACAAAACGCGCTCAGCTCGGGCTGAAAATGCATTTAAAGCAATAAAAACTCAAATTGAGTGTCACGCCTAAACCAAAGGACTTATGCACACACTACAACATGTATTTTGTTCAGGGTGACCTCCTGAAGCCTAAATAGGCATTAATTTGACCACACAACTCATTCCTATGAAGATACATTCAAACTCACAAAACGCGCTCAGCTCGGGCTGAAAATGCATTTAAAGCAATAAAAACTCAAATTGAGTGTCACGCCTAAACCAAAGGACTTATGCACACACTTCAACATGTATTTTGTTCAGGATGACCTCCTGAAGCCTAAATAAGCATTCATTTGACCACACAACTCATTCCTATGAAGATACATTCAAACTCACAAAACGCGCTCAGCTCGGGCTGAAAATGCATTTAAAGCAATAAAAACTCAAATTTAGTGTCACACCTAAACCAAAGGACTTATGGACACACTTCAACATGTATTTAGTTCAGGATGACATCCTGAAGCCCATATGAGCATTAATTTGACTACACAACTCATTCCTATGAAGATACATTCAAACTCACAAAACGTGCTCAACTCGGGCTGAAAATGCATTTAAAGCAATAAAAACTCAAATTGAGTGTCACGCCTAAACCAAAGGACTTATGCACACACTTCAACATGTATTTTGTTCAGGATGACCTCCTGAAGCCCATATGAGCATTAATTTGACTACACAACTCATTCCTATGAAGATACATTCAAACTCACAAAACGTGCTCAGCTCGGGCTGAAAATGCATTTAAAGCAATAAAAACTCAGATTGAGTGTCACGCCTAAACCAAAGGACTTATGCACACACTTCAACATGTATTTTGTTCAGGATGACCACCTGACGCCTAAATGAGCATTAATTTGACCACACAACTCATTCCTATGAAGATACATTCAAAGTCAGAAAGCGCGCTCAGCTCGGGCTGAAAATGCATTTAATTTAAAGCAATAAAAACTCAAATTGAGTGTCACGCCTAAACCAAAGGACTTATGCACACACTTCAACATGTATTTAGTTCAGGATGACCACCTGAAGCCTAAATGAGCATTAATTTGACTACACAACTCATTCCTATGAAGATACATTCAAACTCACAAAACGTGCTCAGCTCGGGCTGAAAATGCATTTAAAGCAATAAAAACTCAAATTGAGTGTCACGCCTAAACCAAAGGACTTATGCACACACTTCAACATGTATTTTGTTCAGGATGACCTCCTGAAGCCTAAATAAGCATTAATTTGACCACACAACTCATTTCTATGACGATACATTCAAACTCACAAAACGCGCTCAGCTCGGGCTGAAAATGCATTTAAAGCAATAAAAACTCAAATTGAGTGTCACACCTAAACCAAAGGACTTATGCACACACATCAACATGTATTTAGTTCAGGATGACCACCTGAAGCCTAAATGAGCATTAATTTGACCACACAACTCATTCCTATGAAGATACATACAAACTCACAAAACGTGCTCAGCTCGGGCTGAAAATGCATTTAAAGCAATAAAAACTCAAATTGAGTGTCACACCTAAACCAAAGGACTTATGCACACACTTCAACATGTATTTTGTTCAGGATGACCCTCTGAACCCCATATGAGCATTAATTTGACTACACAACTCATTCCTATGAAGATACATTTAAACTCACAAAACTTGCTTAGCTCGGGCTGAAAATGCATTTAAAGCAATAAAAACTCAAATTGAGTGTCACGCCTAAACCAAAGGACTTATGCACACACTTCAACATGTATTTTGTTCAGGATGACCACCTGACGCCTAAATGAGCATTAATTTGACCACACAACTCATTCCTATGAAGATACATTCAAACTCACAAAACGTGCTCAACTCGGGCTGAAAATGCATTTAAAGCAATAAAAACTCAAATTGAGTGTCACGCCTAAACCAAAGGACTTATGCACACACTTCAACATGTATTTTGTTCAGGATGACCTCCTGAAGCCTAAATAAGCATTAATTTGACCACACAACTCATTCCTATGAAGATACATTCAAACTCACAAAACGCGCTCAACTCGGGCTGAAAATGCATTTAAAGCAATAAAAGCTCAAATTGAGTGTCACGCCTAAACCAAAGGACTTATGCACACACTTCAACATGTATTTTGTTCAGGATGACCTCCTGAAGCCCATATGAGCATTAATTTGACCACACAACTCATTCCTATGAAGATACATTCAAACACACAAAACGTGCTCAGCTCGGCCTGAAAATGCATTTAAAGCAATAAAAACTCAAATTGAGTGTCACGCCTAAACCAAAGGACTTATGCACACACTTCAACATGTATTTTGTTCAGGATGACCACCTGACGCCTAATTGAGCATTAATTTGACCACACAACTCATTCCTATGAAGATACATTCAAACTCACAAAACGCGCTCAGCTCGGGCTGAAAATGCATTTAAAGCAATAAAAACTCAAATTGAGTGTCACGCCTAAACCAAAGGACTTATGCACACACTACAACATGTATTTTGTTCAGGGTGACCTCCTGAAGCCTAAATAGGCATTAATTTGACCACACAACTCATTCCTATGAAGATACATTCAAACTCACAAAACGCGCTCAGCTCGGGCTGAAAATGCATTTAAAGCAATAAAAACTCAAATTGAGTGTCACGCCTAAACCAAAGGACTTATGCACACACTTCAACATGTATTTTGTTCAGGATGACCTCCTGAAGCCCATATGAGCATTAATTTGACTACACAACTCATTCCTATGAAGATACATTCAAACTCACAAAACGTGCTCAGCTCGTGCTGAAAATGCATTTAAAGCAATAAAAACTCAAATTGAGTGTCACGCCTAAACCAAAGGACTTATGCACACACTTCAACATGTATTTTGTTCAGGATGACCACCTGACGCCTAAATGAGCATTAATTTGACCACACAACTCATTCCTATGAAGATACATTCAAAGTCAGAAAGCGCGCTCAGCTCGGGCTGAAAATGCATTTAATTTAAAGCAATAAAAACTCAAATTGAGTGTCACGCCTAAACCAAAGGACTTATGCACACACTTCAACATGTATTTAGTTCAGGATGACCACCTGAAGCCTAAATGAGCATTAATTTGTGTACACAACTCATTCCTATGAAGATACATTCAAACTCACAAAACGTGCTCAGCTCGGGCTGAAAATGCATTTAAAGCAATTAAAACTCAAATTGAGTGTCACACCTAAACCAAAGGACTTATGCACACACTTCAACATGTGTTTTGTTCAGGATGACCTCCTGAAAGCCTAAATGAGCAATAATTTGACCACACAACTCATTCCTATGAAGATACATTCAAACTCAAAAAACGTGCTCAGCTCGGGCTGAAAATGCATTTAAAGCAATAAAAGCTCAAATTGAGTGTCACGCCTAAACCAAAGGACTTATGCACACACTTCAACATGTATTTTGTTCAGGATGACCTCCTGAAGCCCATATGAGCATTAATTTGACCACACAACTCATTCCTATGAAGATACATTAAAACTCACAAAACGCGCTCAGCTCGGGCTGAAAATGCATTTAAAGCAATAAAAACTCAAATTGAGTGTCACGCCTAAACCAAAGGACTTATGCACACACTACAACATGTATTTTGTTCAGGATGACCACCTGACGCCTAAATGAGCATTAATTTGACCACACAACTCATTCCTATGAAGATACATTCAAAGTCAGAAAGCGCGCTCAGCTCGGGCTGAAAATGCATTTAATTTAAAGCAATAAAAACTCAAATTGAGTGTCACGCCTAAACCAAAGGACTTATGCACACACTTCAACATGTATTTTGCTCAGGATGACCTCCTGAAGCCCATATGAGCATTAGTTTGACTACACAACTCATTCCTATAAAGATACATTGAAACTCACAAAACGTGCTCAGCTCGGGCTGAAAATGCATTTAAAGCAATAAAAACTCAAATTGAGTGTCACGCCTAAACCAAAGGACTTATGCACACACTTCAACATGTGTTTTGTTCAGGATGACCTCCTGAAAGCCTAAATGAGCAATAATTTGACCACACAACTCATTCCTATGAAGATACATTCAAACTCAAAAAACGTGCTCAGCTCGGGCTGAAAATGCATTTAAAGCAATAAAAGCTCAAATTGAGTGTCACGCCTAAACCAAAGGACTTATGCACACACTTCAACATGTATTTTGTTCAGGATGACCTCCTGAAGCCCATATGAGCATTAATTTGACCACACAACTCATTCCTATGAAGATACATTAAAACTCACAAAACGCGCTCAGCTCGGGCTGAAAATGCATTTAAAGCAATAAAAACTCAAATTGAGTGTCACGCCTAAACCAAAGGACTTATGCACACACTACAACATGTATTTTGTTCAGGGTGACCTCCTGAAGCCTAAATAAGCATTAATTTGACCACACAACTCATTCCTATGAAGATACATTCAAACTCACAAAACGCGCTCAGCTCGGGCTGAAAATGCATTTAAAGCAATAAAAACTCAAATTGAGTGTCACACCTGAACCAAAGGACTTATGCACACACTTCAACATGTATTTTGTTCAGGATGACATCCTGAAGCCCATATGAGCATTAATTTGACTACACAACTCATTCCTATGAAGATACATTCAAACTCACAAAACGTGCTCAGCTCGGGCTGAAAATGCATTTAAAGCAATTAAAACTCAAATTGAGTGTCACACCTAAACCAAAGGACTTATGCACACACTTCAACATGTATTTTGCTCAGGATGACCTCGTGAAGCCCATATGAGCATTAGTTTGACTACACAACTCATTCCTATAAAGATACATTCAAACTCACAAAACGTGCTCAGCTCGGGCTGAAAATGCATTTAAAGCAATAAAAACTCAAATTGAGTGTCACGCCTAAACCAAAGGACTTATGCACACTTTTCAACATGTATTTTGTTCAGGATGACCTCCTGAAGCCTAAATCAGCAATAATTTAACCACACAACTCATTCCTATGAAGATACATTCAAAGTCAGAAAGCGCGCTCAGCTCGGGCTGAAAATGCATTCAATTTAAAGCAATAAAAACTCAAATTGAGTGTCACGCCTAAACCAAAGGACTTATTCACACACTTCAACATGTATTTAGTTCAGGATGACCACCTGAAGCCTAAATAAGCATTAACTTGACCACACAACTCATTTCTATGACGATACATTCAAACTCACAAAACGCGCTCAGCTCGGGCTGAAAATGCATTTAAAGCAATAAAAACTCAAATTGAGTGTCACACCTAAACCAAAGGACTTATGCACACACATCAACATGTATTTAGTTCAGGATGACCACCTGAAGCCTAAATGAGCATTAATTTGACCACACAACTCATTCCTATGAAGATACATTCAAACTCACAAAACATGCTCAGCTCGGGCTGAAAATGCATTTAAAGCAATAAAAACTCAAATTGAATGTCACGCCTAAACCAAAGGACTTATGCACACACTTCAACATGTATTTTGTTCAGGATGACCACCTGAAGCCTAAATGAGCATTAATTTGACCACACAACTCATTCTATGAAGATACATTCAAACTCACAAAACGTGCTCAGCTCGGGCTGAAAATGCATTTAAAGCAATAAAAACTCAAATTGAGTGTCACGCCTAAACCAAAGGACTTATGCCCACACTTCAACATGTATTTAGTTCAGGATGACCACCTGAAGCCTAAATGAGCATTAATTTGACCACACAACTCATTCCTATGAAGATACATTCAAACTCACAAAACGTGCTCAGCTCGGGCTGAAAATGCATTTAAAGGAATAAAAGCTCAAATTGAGTGTCACGCCTAAACCAAAGGACTTATGCACACACTTCAACATGTATTTTGTTCAGGATGACCTCCTGAAGCCCATATGAGCATTAATTTGACCACACAACTCATTCCTATGAAGATACATTCAAACACACAAAACGTGCTCAGCTCGGCCTGAAAATGCATTTAAAGCAATAAAAACTCAAATTGAGTGTCACGCCTAAACCAAAGGACTTATGCACACACTTCAACATGTATTTTGTTCAGGATGACCACCTGACGCCTAAATGAGCATTAATTTGACCACACAACTCATTCCTATGAAGATACATTCAAACTCACAAAACGTGCTCAGCTCGGGCTGAAAATGCATTTAAAGCAATAAAAACTCAAATTGAGTGTCACGCCTAAACCAAAGGACTTATGCACACACTTCAACATGTATTTTGTTCAGGATGACCTCCTGAAGCCTAAATCAGCAATAATTTGACCACACAACTCATTCCTATGAAGATACATTCAAAGTCAGAAAGCGCGCTCAGCTCGGGCTGAAAATGCATTTAATTTAAAGCAATAAAAACTCAAATTGAGTGTCACGCCTAAACCAAAGGACTTATGCACACACTTCAACATGTATTTTGTTCAGGATGACCCTCTGAACCCCATATGAGCATTAATTTGACTACACAACTCATTCCTATGAAGATACATTTAAACTCACAAAACTTGCTTAGCTCGGGCTGAAAATGCATTTAAAGCAATAAAAACTCAAATTGAGTGTCACGCCTAAACCAAAGGACTTATGCACACACTTCAACATGTATTTTGTTCAGGATGACCACCTGACGCCTAAATGAGCATTAATTTGACCACACAACTCATTCCTATGAAGATACATTCAAACTCACAAAACGTGCTCAGCTCGGGCTGAAAATGCATTTAAAGCAATAAAAACTCAAATTGAGTGTCACGCCTAAACCAAAGGACTTATGCACACACTTCAACATGTAGTTTGTTCAGGATGACCTCCTGAAGCCTAAATCAGCAATAATTTGACCACACAACTCATTCCTATGAAGATACATTCAAAGTCAGAAAGCGCGCTCAGCTCGGGCTGAAAATGCATTTAATTTGAAGCAATAAAAACTCAAATTGAGTGTCACGCCTAAACCAAAGGACTTATGCACACACTTCAACATGTATTTAGTTCAGGATGACCACCTGAAGCCTAAATGAGCATTAATTTGACCACACAACTCATTCCTATGAAGATACATTCAAACTCACAAAACGTGCTCAGCTCGGGCTGAAAATGCATTTAAAGCAATAAAAACTCAAATTGAGTTTCACACCTAAACCAAAGGACTTATGCACACACTTCAACATGTATTTTGTTCAGGATGACCTCCTGAAGCCCATATGAGCATTAATTTGACTACACAACTCATTCCTATGAAGATACACTCAAACTCACAAAACGTGCTCAGCTCGGGCTGAAAATGCATTTAAAGCAATAAAAACTCAAATTGAGTGTCACGCCTAAACCAAAGGACTTATGCACACACTTCAACATGTATTTTGTTCAGGATGACCTCCTGAAGCCTAAATAAGCATTCATTTGACCACACAACTCATTCCTATGAAGATACATTCAAACTCACAAAACGCGCTCAGCTCGGGCTGAAAATGCATTTAAAGCAATAAAAACTCAAATTTAGTGTCACACCTAAACCAAAGGACTTATGGACACACTTCAACATGTATTTTGTTCAGGATGACCTCCTGAAGCCCATATGAGGATTAATTTGACTACACAACCTATTCCTATGAAGATACATTCAAACTCACAAAACGTGCTCAGCTCGGGCTGAAAATGCATTTAAAGCAATAAAAACTCAAATTGAGTGTCACGCCTAAACCAAAGGACTTATGCACACACTTCAACATGTATTTAGTTCAGGATGACCACCTGAAGCCCATATGAGCATTAATTTGACTACACAACTCATTCCTATGAAGATACATTCAAACTCACAAAACGTGCTCAGCTCGGGCTGAAAATGCATTTAAAGCAATAAAAACTCAGATTGAGTGTCACGCCTAACCCAAAGGACTTATGCACACACTTCAACATGTATTTTGTTCAGGATGACCACCTGACGCCTAAATGAGCATTAATTTGACCACACAACTCATTCCTATGAAGATACATTCAAAGTCAGAAAGCGCGCTCAGCTCGGGCTGAAAATGCATTTAATTTAAAGCAATAAAAACTCAAATTGAGTGTCACGCCTAAACCAAAGGACTTATGCACACACTTCAACATGTATTTAGTTCAGGATGACCACCTGAAGCCTAAATGAGCATTAATTTGACTACACAACTCATTCCTATGAAGATACATTCAAACTCACAAAACGTGCTCAGCTCGGGCTGAAAATGCATTTAAAGCAATAAAAACTCAAATTGAGTGTCACGCCTAAACCAAAGGACTTATGCACACACTTCAACATGTATTTTGTTCAGGATGACCTCCTGAAGCCTAAATAAGCATTAATTTGACCACACAACTCATTTCTATGACGATACATTCAAACTCACAAAACGCGCTCAGCTCGGGCTGAAAATGCATTTAAAGCAATAAAAACTCAAATTGAGTGTCACACCTAAACCAAAGGACTTATGCACACACATCAACATGTATTTAGTTCAGGATGACCCTCTGAACCCCATATGAGCATTAATTTGACTACACAACTCATTCCTATGAAGATACATTTAAACTCACAAAACTTGCTTAGCTCGGGCTGAAAAAATGCATTTAAAGCAATAAAAACTCAAATTGAGTGTCACGCCTAAACCAAAGGACTTATGCACACACTTCAACATGTATTTTGTTCAGGATGACCACCTGACGCCTAAATGAGCATTAATTTGACCACACAACTCATTCCTATGAAGATACATTCAAACTCACAAAACGTGCTCAACTCGGGCTGAAAATGCATTTAAAGCAATAAAAACTCAAATTGAGTGTCACACCTAAACCAAAGGACTTATGCACACACTTCAACATGTATTTTGTTCAGGATACCTCCTGAAGCCTAAATAAGCATTAATTTGACCACACAACTCATTCCTATGAAGATACATTCAAACTCACAAAACGCGCTCAGCTCGGGCTGAAAATGCATTTAAAGCAATAAAAACTCAAATTGAGTGTCACACCTAAACCAAAGGACTTATGCACACACTTCAACATGTATTTTGTTCAGGATGACCACCTGAAGCCTAAATGAGCATTAATTTGACCACACAACTCATTCCTATGAAGATACATTCAAACTCACAAAACATGCTCAGCTCGGGCTGAAAATGCATTTAAAGCAATAAAAACTCAAATTGAATGTCACGCCTAAACCAAAGGACTTATGCACACACTTCAACATGTATTTTGTTCAGGATGACCTCCTGAAGCCCATATGAGCATTAATTTGACTACACAACTCATTCCTATGAAGATACATTCAAACTCACAAAACGTGCTCAGCTCGGGCTGAAAATGCATTTAAAGCAATAAAAACTCAAATTGAGTGTCACGCCTAAACCAAAGGACTTATGCACACACTTCAACATGTATTTTGTTCAGGATGACCACCTGACGCCTAAATGAGCATTAATTTGACCACACAACTCATTCCTATGAAGATACATTCAAAGTCAGAAAGCGCGCTCAGCTCGGGCTGAAAATGCATTTAATTTAAAGCAATAAAAACTCAAATTGAGTGTCACGCCTAAACCAAAGGACTTATGCACACACTTCAAAATGTATTTAGTTCAGGATGACCACCTGAAGCCTAAATGAGCATTAATTTGACTACACAACTCATTCCTATGAAGATACATTCAAACTCACAAAACGTGCTCAGCTCGGGCTGAAAATGCATTTAAAGCAATAAAAACTCAAATTGAGTGTCACACCTAAACCAAAGGACTTATGCACACACTTCAACATGTATTTTGTTCAGGATGACCTCCTGAAGCCCATATGAGCAATAATTTGACTACACAACTCATTCCTATAAAGATACATTCAAACTCACAAAACGTGCTCAGCTCGGGCTGAAAATGCATTTAAAGCAATAAAAACTCAAATTGAGTGTCACGCCTAAACCAAAGGACTTATGCACACACTTCAACATGTATTTAGTTCAGGATGACCACCTGAAGCCTAAATGAGCATTAATTTGACCACACAACTCATTCCTATGAAGATACATTCAAACTCACAAAACGTGCTCAGCTCGGGCTGAAAATGCATTTAAAGCAATAAAAACTCAAATTGAGTGTCACGCCTAAACCAAAGGACTTATGCACACACTTCAACATGTATTTTGTTCAGGATGACCTCCTGAAGCCTAAATCAGCAATAATTTCACCGCACAACTCATTCCTATGAAGATACATTCAAAGTCAGAAAGCGCGCTCAGCTCGGGCTGAAAATGCATTTAATTTAAAGCAATAAAAACTCAAATTGAGTGTCACGCCTAAACCAAAGGACTTATGCACACACTTCAACATGTATTTAGTTCTGGATAACCACCTGAAGCCTAAATGAGCATTAATTTGACCACACAACTCATTCTATGAAGATACATTCAAACTCACAAAACGTGCTCAGCTCGGGCTGAAAATGCATTTAAAGCAATAAAAACTCAAATTGAGTGTCACGCCTAAACCAAAGGACTTATGCCCACACTTCAACATGTATTTAGTTCAGGATGACCACCTGAAGCCTAAATGAGCATTAATTTGACCACACAACTCATTCCTATGAAGATACATTCAAACTCACAAAACGTGCTCAGCTCGGGCTGAAAATGCATTTAAAGGAATAAAAGCTCAAATTGAGTGTCACGCCTAAACCAAAGGACTTATGCACACACTTCAACATGTATTTTGTTCAGGATGACCTCCTGAAGCCTAAATAAGCATTAATTTGACCACACAACTCATTTCTATGACGATACATTCAAACTCACAAAACGCGCTCAGCTCGGGCTGAAAATGCATTTAAAGCAATAAAAACTCAAATTGAGTGTCACACCTAAACCAAAGGACTTATGCACACACATCAACATGTATTTAGTTCAGGATGACCACCTGAAGCCTAAATGAGCATTAATTTGACCACACAACTCATTCCTATGAAGATACATTCAAACTCACAAAACATGCTCAGCTCGGGCTGAAAATGCATTTAAAGCAATAAAAACTCAAATTGAATGTCACGCCTAAACCAAAGGACTTATGCACACACTTCAACATGTATTTTGTTCAGGATGACCACCTGAAGCCTAAATGAGCATTAATTTGACCACACAACTCATTCTATGAAGATACATTCAAACTCACAAAACGTGCTCAGCTCGGGCTGAAAATGCATTTAAAGCAATAAAAACTCAAATTGAGTGTCACGCCTAAACCAAAGGACTTATGCCCACACTTCAACATGTATTTAGTTCAGGATGACCACCTGAAGCCTAAATGAGCATTAATTTGACCACACAACTCATTCCTATGAAGATACATTCAAACTCACAAAACGTGCTCAGCTCGGGCTGAAAATGCATTTAAAGGAATAAAAGCTCAAATTGAGTGTCACGCCTAAACCAAAGGACTTATGCACACACTTCAACATGTATTTTGTTCAGGATGACCTCCTGAAGCCCATATGAGCATTAATTTGACCACACAACTCATTCCTATGAAGATACATTCAAACACACAAAACGTGCTCAGCTCGGGCTGAAAATGCATTTAAAGCAATAAAAACTCAAATTGAGTGTCACACCTAAACCAAAGGACTTATGCACACACTTCAACATGTATTTTGTTCAGGATGACCTCCTGAAGCCTAAATAAGCATTAATTTGACCACACAACTCATTTCTATGACGATACATTCAAACTCACAAAACGCGCTCAGCTCGGGCTGAAAATGCATTTAAAGCAATAAAAACTCAAATTGAGTGTCACACCTAAACCAAAGGACTTATGCACACACATCAACATGTATTTAGTTCAGGATGACCACCTGAAGCCTAAATGAGCATTAATTTGACCACACAACTCATTCCTATGAAGATACATTCAAACTCACAAAACGTGCTCAGCTCGGGCTGAAAATGCATTTAAAGCAATAAAAACTCAAATTGAGTGTCACACCTAAACCAAAGGACTTATGCACACACTTCAACATGTATTTTGTTCAGGATGACCCTCTGAACCCCATATGAGCATTAATTTGACTACACAACTCATTCCTATGAAGATACATTTAAACTCACAAAACTTGCTTAGCTCGGGCTGAAAATGCATTTAAAGCAATAAAAACTCAAATTGAGTGTCACGCCTAAACCAAAGGACTTATGCACACACTTCAACATGTATTTTGTTCAGGATGACCACCTGACGCCTAAATGAGCATTAATTTGACCACACAACTCATTCCTATGAAGATACATTCAAACTCACAAAACGTGCTCAGCTCGGGCTGAAAATGCATTTAAAGCAATAAAAACTCAAATTGAGTGTCACGCCTAAACCAAAGGACTTATGCACACACTTCAACATGTATTTTGTTCAGGATGACCTCCTGAAGCCTAAATCAGCAATAATTTGACCACACAACTCATTCCTATGAAGATACATTCAAAGTCAGAAAGCGCGCTCAGCTCGGGCTGAAAATGCATTTAATTTAAAGCAATAAAAACTCAAATTGAGTGTCACGCCTAAACCAAAGGACTTATGCACACACTTCAACATGTATTTAGTTCAGGATGACCACCTGAAGCCTAAATGAGCATTAATTTGACCACACAACTCATTCCTATGAAGATACATTCAAACTCACAAAACGTGCTCAGCTCGGGCTGAAAATGCATTTAAAGCAATAAAAACTCAAATTGAGTGTCACGCCTAAACCAAAGGACTTATGCACACACTTCAACATGTATTTTGTTCAGGATGACCTCCTGAAGCCTAAATAAGCATTAATTTGACCACACAACTCATTCCTATGAAGATACATTCAAACTCACAAAACGCGCTCAGCTCGGGCTGAAAATGCATTTAAAGCAATAAAAACTCAAATTTAGTGTCACACCTAAACCAAAGGACTTATGGACACACTTCAACATGTATTTAGTTCAGGATGACATCCTGAAGCCCATATGAGCATTAATTTGACTACACAACTCATTCCTATGAAGATACATTCAAACTCACAAAACGTGCTCAACTCGGGCTGAAAATGCATTTAAAGCAATAAAAACTCAAATTGAGTGTCACGCCTAAACCAAAGGACTTATGCACACACTTCAACATGTATTTTGTTCAGGATGACCTCCTGAAGCCCATATGAGCATTAATTTGACTACACAACTCATTCCTATGAAGATACATTCAAACTCACAAAACGTGCTCAGCTCGGGCTGAAAATGCATTTAAAGCAATAAAAACTCAGATTGAGTGTCACGCCTAAACCAAAGGACTTATGCACACACTTCAACATGTATTTTGTTCAGGATGACCACCTGACGCCTAAATGAGCATTAATTTGACCACACAACTCATTCCTATGAAGATACATTCAAAGTCAGAAAGCGCGCTCAGCTCGGGCTGAAAATGCATTTAATTTAAAGCAATAAAAACTCAGATTGAGTGTCACGCCTAAACCAAAGGACTTATGCACACACTTCAACATGTATTTAGTTCAGGATGACCACCTGAAGCCTAAATGAGCATTAATTTGACTACACAACTCATTCCTATGAAGATACATTCAAACTCACAAAACGTGCTCAGCTCGGGCTGAAAATGCATTTAAAGCAATAAAAACTCAAATTGAGTGTCACGCCTAAACCAAAGGACTTATGCACACACTTCAACATGTATTTTGTTCAGGATGACCTCCTGAAGCCTAAATAAGCATTAATTTGACCACACAACTCATTTCTATGACGATACATTCAAACTCACAAAACGCGCTCAGCTCGGGCTGAAAATGCATTTAAAGCAATAAAAACTCAAATTGAGTGTCACACCTAAACCAAAGGACTTATGCACACACATCAACATGTATTTAGTTCAGGATGACCACCTGAAGCCTAAATGAGCATTAATTTGACCACACAACTCATTCCTATGAAGATACATTCAAACTCACAAAACGTGCTCAGCTCGGGCTGAAAATGCATTTAAAGCAATAAAAACTCAAATTGAGTGTCACGCCTAAACCAAAGGACTTATGCACACACTTCAACATGTATTTTGTTCAGGATGACCACCTGACGCCTAAATGAGCATTAATTTGACCACACAACTCATTCCTATGAAGATACATTCAAACTCACAAAACGTGCTCAACTCGGGCTGAAAATGCATTTAAAGCAATAAAAACTCAAATTGAGTGTCACGCCTAAACCAAAGGACTTATGCACACACTTCAACATGTATTTTGTTCAGGATGACCTCCTGAAGCCTAAATAAGCATTAATTTGACCACACAACTCATTCCTATGAAGATACATTCAAACTCACAAAACGCGCTCAGCTCGGGCTGAAAATGCATTTAAAGCAATAAAAACTCAAATTGAGTGTCACACCTAAACCAAAGGACTTATGCACACACTTCAACATGTATTTTGTTCAGGATGACCACCTGAAGCCTAAATGAGCATTAATTTGACCACACAACTCATTCCTATGAAGATACATTCAAACTCACAAAACGTGCTCAGCTCGGGCTGAAAATGCATTTAAAGCAATAAAAACTCAAATTGAATGTCACGCCTAAACCAAAGGACTTATGCACACACTTCAACATGTATTTTGTTCAGGATGACCTCCTGAAGCCCATATGAGCATTAATTTGACTACACAACTCATTCCTATGAAGATACATTCAAACTCACAAAACGTGCTCAGCTCGGGCTGAAAATGCATTTAAAGCAATAAAAACTCAAATTGAGTGTCACGCCTAAACCAAAGGACTTATGCACACACTTCAACATGTATTTTGTTCAGGATGACCACCTGACGCCTAAATGAGCATTAATTTGACCACACAACTCATTCCTATGAAGATACATTCAAAGTCAGAAAGCGCGCTCAGCTCGGGCTGAAAATGCATTTAATTTAAAGCAATAAAAACTCAAATTGAGTGTCACGCCTAAACCAAAGGACTTATGCACACACTTCAAAATGTATTTAGTTCAGGATGACCACCTGAAGCCTAAATGAGCATTAATTTGACTACACAACTCATTCCGATGAAGATACATTCAAACTCACAAAACGTGCTCAGCTCGGGCTGAAAATGCATTTAAAGCAATAAAAACTCAAATTGAGTGTCACACCTAAACCAAAGGACTTATGCACACACTTCAACATGTATTTTGTTCAGGATGACCTCCTGAAGCCCATATGAGCAATAATTTGACTCCACAACTCATTCCTATAAAGATACATTCAAACTCACAAAACGTGCTCAGCTCGGGCTGAAAATGCATTTAAAGCAATAAAAACTCAAATTGAGTGTCACGCCTAAACCAAAGGACTTATGCACACACTTCAACATGTATTTAGTTCAGGATGACCACCTGAAGCCTAAATGAGCATTAATTTGACCACACAACTCATTCCTATGAAGATACATTCAAACTCACAAAACGTGCTCAGCTCGGGCTGAAAATGCATTTAAAGCAATAAAAACTCAAATTGAGTGTCACGCCTAAACCAAAGGACTTATGCACACACTTCAACATGTATTTTGTTCAGGATGACCTCCTGAAGCCTAAATCAGCAATAATTTCACCACACAACTCATTCCTATGAAGATACATTCAAAGTCAGAAAGCGCGCTCAGCTCGGGCTGAAAATGCATTTAATTTAAAGCAATAAAAACTCAAATTGAGTGTCACGCCTAAACCAAAGGACTTATGCACACACTTCAACATGTATTTAGTTCTGGATGACCACCTGAAGCCTAAATGAGCATTAATTTGACCACACAACTCATTCCTATGAAGATACATTCAAACTCACAAAACGTGCTCAGCTCGGGCTGAAAATGCATTTAAAGCAATAAAAACTCAAATTGAGTGTCACACCTAAACCAAAGGACTTATGCACACACTTAGACATGTATTTTGTTCAGGATGACCTCCTGAAGCCCATATGAGCATTAATTTGACTACACAACTCATTCCTATGAAGATACATTCAAACTCACAAAACGTGCTCAGCTCGGGCTGAAAATGCATTTAAAGCAATAAAAACTCAAATTGAGTGTCACGCCTAAACCAAAGGACTTATGCACACACTTCAACATGTCTTTAGTTCAGGATGACCACCTGAAGCCTAAATGAGCATTAATTTGACCACATAACTCATTCCTATGAAGATATTTTCAAACTCACAAAACGTGCTCAACTCGGGCTGAAAATGCATTTAAAGCAATAAAAACTCAAATTGAGTGTCACGCCTAAACCAAAGGACTTATGCACACACTTCAACATGTATTTTGTTCAGGATGACCTCCTGAAGCCCAAATAAGCATTAATTTGACCACACAACTCATTCCTATGAAGATACATTCAAACTCACAAAACGCGCTCAGCTCGGGCTGAAAATGCATTTAAAGCAATAAAAACTCAAATTGAGTGTCACACCTAAACCAAAGGACTTATTCACACACGTCAACATGTATTTTGTTCAGGATGACCACCTGAAGCCTAAATGAGCATTAATTTGACCACACAACTCATTCCTATGAAGATACATTCAAACTCACAAAACATGCTCAGCTCGGGCTGAAAATGCATTTAAAGCAATAAACACTCAAATTGAATGTCACGCCTAAACCAAAGGACTTATGCACACACTTCAACATGTATTTTGTTCAGGATGACCACCTGAAGCCTAAATGAGCATTAATTTGACCACACAACTCATTCTATGAAGATACATTCAAACTCACAAAACGTGCTCAGCTCGGGCTGAAAATGCATTTAAAGCAATAAAAACTCAAATTGAGTGTCACGCCTAAACCAAAGGACTTATGCCCACACTTCAACATGTATTTAGTTCAGGATGACCACCTGAAGCTTAAATGAGCATTAATTTGACCACACAACTCATTCCTATGAAGATACATTCAAACTCACAAAACGTGCTCAGCTCGGGCTGAAAATGCATTTAAAGCAATAAAAACTCAAATTGAGTGTCACGCCTAAATCAAAGGACTTATGCACACACTTCAACATGTATTTTGTTCAGGATGGCCTCCTGAAGCCTAAATCAGCAATAATTTCACCACACAACTCATTCCTATGAAGATACATTCAAAGTCAGAAAGCGCGCTCAGCTCGGGCTGAAAATGCATTTAATTTAAAGCAATAAAAACTCAAATTGAGTGTCACACCTAAACCAAAGGACTTATGCACACACGTCAACATGTATTTTGTTCAGGATGACCACCTGAAGCCTAAATGAGCATTAATTTGACCACACAACTCATTCTATGAAGATACATTCAAACTCACAAAACGTGCTCAGCTTGGGCTGAAAATGCATTTAAAGCAATAAAAACTCAAATTGAGTGTCACACCTAAACCAAAGGACTTATGCCCACACTTCAACATGTATTTAGTTCAGGATGACCACCTGAAGCCTAAATGAGCATTAATTTGACCACACAACTCATTCCTATGAAGATACATTCAAACTCACAAAACGTGCTCAGCTCGGGCTGAAAATGCATTTAAAGCAATAAAAACTCAAATTGAGTGTCACGCCTAAATCAAAGGACTTATGCACACACTTCAACATGTATTTTGTTCAGGATGACCACCTGAAGCCTAAATGAGCATTAATTTGACCACACAACTCATTCTATGAAGATACATTCAAACTCACAAAACGTGCTCAGCTCGGGCTGAAAATGCATTTAAAGCAATAAAAACTCAAATTGAGTGTCACGCCTAAACAAAAGGACTTATGCACACACTTCAACATGTATTTTGTTCAGGATGACCTCCTGAAGCCTAAATCAGCAATAATTTCACCACACAACTCATTCCTATGAAGATACATTCAAAGTCAGAAAGCGCGCTCAGCTCGGGCTGAAAATGCATTTAATTTAAAGCAATAAAAACTCAAATTGAGTGTCACGCCTAAACCAAAGGACTTATGCACACACTTCAACATGTATTTAGTTCAGGATGACCACCTGAAGCCTAAATGAGCATTAATTTGACCACACAACTCATTCCTATGAAGATACATTCAAACTCACAAAACGTGCTCAGCTCCGGCTGAAAATGCATTTAAAGCAATAAAAACTCAAATTGAGTGTCACACCTAAACCAAAGGACTTATGCACACACTTCAACATGTATTTTGTTCAGGATGACCTCCTGAAGCCCATATGAGCATTAATTTGACTACACAACTCATTCCTATGAAGATACATTCAAACTCACAAAACGTGCTCAGCTCGGGCTGAAAATGCATTTAAAGCAATAAAAACTCAAATTGAGTGTCACGCCTAAACCAAAGGACTTATGCACACACTTCAACATGTATTTAGTTCAGGATGACCACCTGAAGCCTAAATGAGCATTAATTTGACCACACAACTCATTCCTATGAAGATACATTCAAACTCACAAAACGTGCTCAACTCGGGCTGAAAATGCATTTAAAGCAATAAAAACTCAAATTGAGTGTCACGCCTAAACCAAAGGACTTATGCACACACTTCAACATGTATTTTGTTCAGGATGACCTCCTGAAGCCTAAATAAGCATTAATTTGACCACACAACTCATTCCTATGAAGATACATTCAAACTCACAAAACGCGCTCAGCTCGGGCTGAAAATGCATTTAAAGCAATAAAAACTCAAATTGAGTGTCACACCTAAACCAAAGGACTTATGCACACACGTCAACATGTATTTTGTTCAGGATGACCACCTGAAGCCTAAATGAGCATTAATTTGACCACACAACTCATTCCTATGAA
This sequence comes from Hippocampus guttulatus, assembly GCF_054856545.1. Lineage (NCBI taxonomy): Eukaryota > Metazoa > Chordata > Actinopteri > Syngnathiformes > Syngnathidae > Hippocampus > Hippocampus guttulatus. The sequence continues at coordinate 808,969 of NW_028233883.1, read as the reverse complement.
GATACATTCAAACTCACAAAACATGCTCAGCTCGGGCTGAAAATGCATTTAAAGCAATAAACACTCAAATTGAATGTCACGCCTAAACCAAAGGACTTATGCACACACTTCAACATGTATTTTGTTCAGGATGACCACCTGAAGCCTAAATGAGCATTAATTTGACCACACAACTCATTCTATGAAGATACATTCAAACTCACAAAACGTGCTCAGCTCGGGCTGAAAATGCATTTAAAGCAATAAAAACTCAAATTGAGTGTCACGCCTAAACCAAAGGACTTATGCCCACACTTCAACATGTATTTAGTTCAGGATGACCACCTGAAGCTTAAATGAGCATTAATTTGACCACACAACTCATTCCTATGAAGATACATTCAAACTCACAAAACGTGCTCAGCTCGGGCTGAAAATGCATTTAAAGCAATAAAAACTCAAATTGAGTGTCACGCCTAAATCAAAGGACTTATGCACACACTTCAACATGTATTTTGTTCAGGATGACCACCTGAAGCCTAAATGAGCATTAATTTGACCACACAACTCATTCTATGAAGATACATTCAAACTCACAAAACATGCTCAGCTCGGGCTGAAAATGCATTTAAAGCAATAAAAACTCAAATTGAGTGTCACGCCTAAACCAAAGGACTTATGCACACACTTCAACATGTATTTTGTTCAGGATGGCCTCCTGAAGCCTAAATCAGCAATAATTTCACCACACAACTCATTCCTATGAAGATACATTCAAAGTCAGAAAGCGCGCTCAGCTCGGGCTGAAAATGCATTTAATTTAAAGCAATAAAAACTCAAATTGAGTGTCACACCTAAACCAAAGGACTTATGCACACACTTCAACATGTATTTAGTTCAGGATGACCACCTGAAGCCTAAATGAGCATTAATTTGACCACACAACTCATTCCTATGAAGATACATTCAAACTCACAAAACGTGCTCAGCTCCGGCTGAAAATGCATTTAAAGCAATAAAAACTCAAATTGAGTGTCACACCTAAACCAAAGGACTTATGCACACACTTCAACATGTATTTTGTTCAGGATGACCTCCTGAAGCCCATATGAGCATTAATTTGACTACACAACTCATTCCTATGAAGATACATTCAAACTCACAAAACGTGCTCAGCTCGGGCTGAAAATGCATTTAAAGCAATAAAAACTCAAATTGAGTGTCACGCCTAAACCAAAGGACTTATGCACACACTTCAACATGTATTTAGTTCAGGATGACCACCTGAAGCCTAAATGAGCATTAATTTGACCACACAACTCATTCCTATGAAGATACATTCAAACTCACAAAACGTGCTCAACTCGGGCTGAAAATGCATTTAAAGCAATAAAAACTCAAATTGAGTGTCACGCCTAAACCAAAGGACTTATGCACACACTTCAACATGTATTTTGTTCAGGATGACCTCCTGAAGCCCATATGAGCATTAATTTGACTACACAACTCATTCCTATGAAGATACATTCAAACTCACAAAACGTGCTCAGCTCGGGCTGAAAATGCATTTAAAGCAATAAAAACTCAAATTGAGTGTCACGCCTAAACCAAAGGACTTATGCACACACTTCAACATGTATTTAGTTCAGGATGACCACCTGAAGCCTAAATGAGCATTAATTTGACCACACAACTCATTCCTATGAAGATACATTCAAACTCACAAAACGTGCTCAACTCGGGCTGAAAATGCATTTAAAGCAATAAAAACTCAAATTGAGTGTCACGCCTAAACCAAAGGACTTATGCACACACTTCAACATGTATTTAGTTCAGGATGACATTCTGAAGCCCATATGAGCATTAATTTGACTACACAACTCATTCCTATGAAGATACATTCAAACTCACAAAACGTGCTCAGCTCGGGCTGAAAATGCATTTAAAGCAATAAAAACTCAAATTGAGTGTCACGCCTAAACCAAAGGACTTATGCAAACACTTCAACATGTATTTAGTTCAGGATGACCACCTGAAGCCTAAATGAGCATTAATTTGACCACACAACTCATTCCTATGAAGATACATTCAAACTCACAAAACGTGCTCAACTCGGGCTGAAAATGCATTTAAAGGAATAAAAGCTCAAATTGAGTGTCACGCCTGAACCAAAGGACTTATGCACACACTTCAACATGTATTTTGTTCAGGATGACCTCCTGAAGCCCATATGAGCATTAATTTGACCACACAACTCATTCCTATGAAGATACATTCAAACACACAAAACGTGCTCAGCTCGGCCTGAAAATGCATTTAAAGCAATAAAAACTCAAATTGAGTGTCACACCTAAACCAAAGGACTTATGCACACACTTCAACATGTATTTTGTTCAGGATGACCTCCTGAAGCCCATATGAGCATTAATTTGACGACACAACTCATTCCTATGAAGATACATTCAAACTCACAAAACGTGCTCAGCTCGGGCTGAAAATGCATTTAAAGCAATAAAAACTCAAATTGAGTGTCACGCCTAAACCAAAGGACTTATGCACACACTTCAACATGTATTTTGTTCAGGATGACCTCCTGAAGTCTAAATCAGCAATAATTTGACCACACAACTCATTCCTATGAAGATACATTCAAAGTCAGAAAGCGCGCTCAGCTCGGGCTGAAAATGCATTTAATTTAAAGCAATAAAAACTCAAATTGAGTGTCACACCTAAACCAAAGGACTTATGCACACACTTCAACATGTATTTAGTTCAGGATGACCACCTGAAGCCTAAATGAGCATTAATTTGACCACACAACTCATTCCTATGAAGATACATTCAAACTCACAAAACGTGCTTAGCTCCGGCTGAAAATGCATTTAAAGCAATAAAAACTCAAATTGAGTGTCACACCTAAACCAAAGGACTTATGCACACACTTCAACATGTATTTTGTTCAGGATGACCTCCTGAAGCCCATATGAGCATTAATTTGACTACACAACTCATTCCTATGAAGATACATTCAAACTCACAAAACGTGCTCAGCTTGGGCTGAAAATCCATTTAAAGCAATAAAAACTCAAATTGAGTGTCACACCTAAACCAAAGGACTTATGCACACACTTCAACATGTATTTTGTTCAGGATGACCTCCTGAAGCCCATATGAGGATTAATTTGACTACACAACTCATTCCTATGAAGATACATTCAAACTCACAAAACGTGCTCAGCTCGGGCTGAAAATGCATTTAAAGCAATAAAAACTCAAATTGAGTGTCACGCCTAAACCAAAGGACTTATGCACACACTTCAACATGTATTTTGTTCACGATGACCACCTGAAGCCTAAATGAGCATTATTTTGACCACACAACTCATTCCTATGAAGATACATTCAAACTCACAAAACGTGCTCAACTCGGGCTGAAAATCCATTTAAAGCAATAAAAACTCAAATTGAGTGTCACACCTAAACCAAAGGACTTATGCACACACTTCAACATGTATTTTGTTCAGGATGACCTCCTGAAACCCATATGAGGATTAATTTGACTACACAACTCATTCCTATGAAGATACATTCAAACTCACAAAACGTGCTCAGCTCGGGCTGAAAATGCATTTAAAGCAATAAAAACTCAAATTGAGTGTCACGCCTAAACCAAAGGACTTATGCACACACTTCAACATGTATTTAGTTCAGGATGACCACCTGAAGCCTAAATGAGCATTAATTTGACCACACAACTCATTCCTATGAAGATACATTCAAACTCACAAAACGTGCTCAACTCGGGCTGAAAATGCATTTAAAGCAATAAAAACTCAAATTGAGTGTCACGCCTAAACCAAAGGACTTATGCACACACTTCAACATGTATTTAGTTCAGGATGACATCCTGAAGCCCATATGAGCATTAATTTGACTACACAACTCATTCCTATGAAGATACATTCAAACTCACAAAACGTGCTCAGCTCGGGCTGAAAATGCATTTAAAGCAATAAAAACTCAAATTGAGTGTCACGCCTAAACCAAAGGACTTATGCAAACACTTCAACATGTATTTAGTTCAGGATGACCACCTGAAGCCTAAATGAGCATTAATTTGACCACACAACTCATTCCTATGAAGATACATTCAAACTCACAAAACGTGCTCAACTCGGGCTGAAAAATGCATTTAAAGGAATAAAAGCTCAAATTGAGTGTCACGCCTGAACCAAAGGACTTATGCACACACTTCAACATGTATTTTGTTCAGGATGACCTCCTGAAGCCCATATGAGCATTAATTTGACCACACAACTCATTCCTATGAAGATACATTCAAACACACAAAACGTGCTCAGCTCGGCCTGAAAATGCATTTAAAGCAATAAAACCTCAAATTGAGTGTCACACCTAAACCAAAGGACTTATGCACACACTTCAACATGTATTTTGTTCAGGATGACCTCCTGAAGCCCATATGAGCATTAATTTGACTACACAACTCATTCCTATGAAGATACATTCAAACTCACAAAACGTGCTCAGCTCGGGCTGAAAATGCATTTAAAGCAATAAAAACTCAAATTGAGTGTCACGCCTAAACCAAAGGACTTATGCACACACTTCAACATGTATTTTGTTCAGGATGACCTCCTGAAGTCTAAATCAGCAATAATTTGACCACACAACTCATTCCTATGAAGATACATTCAAAGTCAGAAAGCGCGCTCAGCTCGGGCTGAAAATGCATTTAATTTAAAGCAATAAAAACTCAAATTGAGTGTCACGCCTAAACCAAAGGACTTATGCACACACTTCAACATGTATTTAGTTCAGGATGACCACCTGAAGCCTAAATGAGCATTAATTTGACCACACAACTCATCCCTATGAAGATACATTCAAACTCACAAAACGCGCTCAGCTCGGGCTGAAAATGCATTTAAAGCAATAAAAACTCAAATTTAGTGTCACACCTAAACCAAAGGACTTATGCACACACTTCAACATGTATTTAGTTCAGGATGACCTCCTGAAGCCCATATGAGCATTAATTTGACTACACAACTCATTCCTATGAAGATACATTCAAACTCACAAAACGTGCTCAGCTCGGGCTGAAAATGCATTTAAAGCAATAAAAACTCAAATTGAGTGTCACGCCTAAACCAAAGGACTTATGCACACACTTCAACATGTATTTAGTTCAGGATGACCACCTGAAGCCTAAATGAGCATTAATTTGACCACACAACTCATTCCTATGAAGATACATTCAAACTCACAAAACGTGCTCAGCTTGGGCTGAAAATAAATTTAAAGCAATGAAAACTCAAATTGAGTGTCACACCTAAACCAAAGGACTTATGCACACACTTCAACATGTATTTTGTTCAGGATGACCTCCTGAAGCCCATATGAGCATTAATTTGACTACACAACTCATTCCTATGAAGATACATTCAAACTCACAAAACGTGCTCAGCTCGGGCTGAAAATGCATTTAAAGCAATAAAAACTCAAATTGAGTGTCACGCCTAAACCAAAGGACTTATGCACACACTTCAACATGTATTTAGTTCAGGATGACCACCTGAAGCCTAAATGAGCATTAATTTGACCACACAACTCATTCCTATGAAGATACATTCAAACTCACAAAACGTGCTCAACTCGGGCTGAAAATGCATTTAAAGCAATAAAAACTCAAATTGAGTGTCACGCCTAAACCAAAGGACTTATGCACACACTTCAACATGTATTTAGTTCAGGATGACATTCTGAAGCCCATATGAGCATTAATTTGACTACACAACTCATTCCTATGAAGATACATTCAAACTCACAAAACGTGCTCAGCTCGGGCTGAAAATGCATTTAAAGCAATAAAAACTCAAATTGAGTGTCACGCCTAAACCAAAGGACTTATGCAAACACTTCAACATGTATTTAGTTCAGGATGACCACCTGAAGCCTAAATGAGCATTCATTTGACCACACAACTCATTCCTATGAAGATACATTCAAACTCACAAAACGTGCTCAACTCGGGCTGAAAATGCATTTAAAGGAATAAAAGCTCAAATTGAGTGTCACGCCTGAACCAAAGGACTTATGCACACACTTCAACATGTATTTTGTTCAGGATGACCTCCTGAAGCCCATATGAGCATTAATTTGACCACACAACTCATTCCTATGAAGATACATTCAAACACACAAAACGTGCTCAGCTCGGCCTGAAAATGCATTTAAAGCAATAAAAACTCAAATTGAGTGTCACACCTAAACCAAAGGACTTATGCACACACTTCAACATGTATTTTGTTCAGGATGACCTCCTGAAGCCCATATGAGCATTAATTTGACGACACAACTCATTCCTATGAAGATACATTCAAACTCACAAAACGTGCTCAGCTCGGGCTGAAAATGCATTTAAAGCAATAAAAACTCAAATTGAGTGTCACGCCTAAACCAAAGGACTTATGCACACACTTCAACATGTATTTTGTTCAGGATGACCTCCTGAAGTCTAAATCAGCAATAATTTGACCACACAACTCATTCCTATGAAGATACATTCAAAGTCAGAAAGCGCGCTCAGCTCGGGCTGAAAATGCATTTAATTTAAAGCAATAAAAACTCAAATTGAGTGTCACACCTAAACCAAAGGACTTATGCACACACTTCAACATGTATTTAGTTCAGGATGACCACCTGAAGCCTAAATGAGCATTAATTTGACCACACAACTCATTCCTATGAAGATACATTCAAACTCACAAAACGTGCTTAGCTCCGGCTGAAAATGCATTTAAAGCAATAAAAACTCAAATTGAGTGTCACACCTAAACCAAAGGACTTATGCACACACTTCAACATGTATTTTGTTCAGGATGACCTCCTGAAGCCCATATGAGCATTAATTTGACTACACAACTCATTCCTATGAAGATACATTCAAACTCACAAAACGTGCTCAGCTTGGGCTGAAAATCCATTTAAAGCAATAAAAACTCAAATTGAGTGTCACACCTAAACCAAAGGACTTATGCACACACTTCAACATGTATTTTGTTCAGGATGACCTCCTGAAGCCCATATGAGGATTAATTTGACTACACAACTCATTCCTATGAAGATACATTCAAACTCACAAAACGTGCTCAGCTCGGGCTGAAAATGCATTTAAAGCAATAAAAACTCAAATTGAGTGTCACGCCTAAACCAAAGGACTTATGCACACACTTCAACATGTATTTTGTTCACGATGACCACCTGAAGCCTAAATGAGCATTATTTTGACCACACAACTCATTCCTATGAAGATACATTCAAACTCACAAAACGTGCTCAACTCGGGCTGAAAATGCATTTAAAGCAATAAAAGCTCAAATTGAGTGTCACGCCTGAACCAAAGGACTTATGCACACACTTCAACATGTATTTTGTTCAGGATGACCTCCTGAAGCCCATATGGGCATTAATTTGACCACACAACTCATTCCTATGAAGATACATTCAAACACACAAAACGTGCTCAGCTCGGCCTGAAAATGCATTTAAAGCAATAAAAACTCAAATTGAGTGTCACGCCTAAACCAAAGGACTTATGCACACACTTCAACATGTATTTTGTTCAGGATGACCACCTGACGCCTAAATGAGCATTAATTTGACCACACAACTCATTCCTATGAAGATACATTCAAACTCACAAAACGTGCTCAGCTCGGGTTAAAAATGCATTTAAAGCAATAAAAACTCAAATTGAGTGTCACGCCTAAACCAAAGGACTTATGCACACACTTCAACATGTATTTTGTTCAGGATGACCTCCTGAAGCCTAAATCAGCAATAATTTGACCACACAACTAATTCCTATGAAGATACATTCAAAGTCAGAAAGCGCGCTCAGCTCGGGCTGAAAAAGCAATTAATTTAAAGCAATAAAAACTCAAATTGAGTGTTACGCCTAAACCAAAGGACTTATGCACACACTTCAACATGTATTTAGTTCAGGATGACCACCTGAAGCCTAAATGAGCATTAATTTGACCACACAACTCATTCCTATGAAGATACATTCAAACTCACAAAACGTGCTCAGCTTGGGCTGAAAATGCATTTAAAGCAATAAAAACTCAAATTGAGTGTCACACCTAAACCAAAGGACTTATGCACACACTTCAACATGTATTTTGTTCAGGATGACCTCCTGAAGCCCATATGAGGATTAATTTGACTACACAACTCATTCCTATGAAGATACATTCAAACTCACAAAACGTGCTCAGCTCGGGCTGAAAATGCATTTAAAGCAATAAAAACTCAAATTGAGTGTCACGCCTAAACCAAAGGACTTATGCACACACTTCAACATGTATTTAGTTCAGGATGACCACCTGAAGCCTAAATGAGCATTAATTTGACCACACAACTCATTCCTATGAAGATACATTCAAACTCACAAAACGTGCTCAACTCGGGCTGAAAATGCATTTAAAGCAATAAAAACTCAAATTGAGTGTCACGCCTAAACCAAAGGACTTATGCACACACTTCAACATGTATTTAGTTCAGGATGACATCCTGAAGCCCATATGAGCATTAATTTGACTACACAACTCATTCCTATGAAGATACATTCAAACTCACAAAACGTGCTCAGCTCGGGCTGAAAATGCATTTAAAGCAATAAAAACTCAAATTGAGTGTCACGCCTAAACCAAAGGACTTATGCAAACACTTCAACATGTATTTAGTTCAGGATGACCACCTGAAGCCTAAATGAGCATTAATTTGACCACACAACTCATTCCTATGAAGATACATTCAAACTCACAAAACGTGCTCAACTCGGGCTGAAAAATGCATTTAAAGGAATAAAAGCTCAAATTGAGTGTCACGCCTGAACCAAAGGACTTATGCACACACTTCAACATGTATTTTGTTCAGGATGACCTCCTGAAGCCCATATGAGCATTAATTTGACCACACAACTCATTCCTATGAAGATACATTCAAACACACAAAACGTGCTCAGCTCGGCCTGAAAATGCATTTAAAGCAATAAAACCTCAAATTGAGTGTCACACCTAAACCAAAGGACTTATGCACACACTTCAACATGTATTTTGTTCAGGATGACCTCCTGAAGCCCATATGAGCATTAATTTGACTACACAACTCATTCCTATGAAGATACATTCAAACTCACAAAACGTGCTCAGCTCGGGCTGAAAATGCATTTAAAGCAATAAAAACTCAAATTGAGTGTCACGCCTAAACCAAAGGACTTATGCACACACTTCAACATGTATTTTGTTCAGGATGACCTCCTGAAGTCTAAATCAGCAATAATTTGACCACACAACTCATTCCTATGAAGATACATTCAAAGTCAGAAAGCGCGCTCAGCTCGGGCTGAAAATGCATTTAATTTAAAGCAATAAAAACTCAAATTGAGTGTCACGCCTAAACCAAAGGACTTATGCACACACTTCAACATGTATTTAGTTCAGGATGACCACCTGAAGCCTAAATGAGCATTAATTTGACCACACAACTCATCCCTATGAAGATACATTCAAACTCACAAAACGCGCTCAGCTCGGGCTGAAAATGCATTTAAAGCAATAAAAACTCAAATTTAGTGTCACACCTAAACCAAAGGACTTATGCACACACTTCAACATGTATTTAGTTCAGGATGACCTCCTGAAGCCCATATGAGCATTAATTTGACTACACAACTCATTCCTATGAAGATACATTCAAACTCACAAAACGTGCTCAGCTCGGGCTGAAAATGCATTTAAAGCAATAAAAACTCAAATTGAGTGTCACGCCTAAACCAAAGGACTTATGCACACACTTCAACATGTATTTAGTTCAGGATGACCACCTGAAGCCTAAATGAGCATTAATTTGACCACACAACTCATTCCTATGAAGATACATTCAAACTCACAAAACGTGCTCAGCTTGGGCTGAAAATAAATTTAAAGCAATGAAAACTCAAATTGAGTGTCACACCTAAACCAAAGGACTTATGCACACACTTCAACATGTATTTTGTTCAGGATGACCTCCTGAAGCCCATATGAGCATTAATTTGACTACACAACTCATTCCTATGAAGATACATTCAAACTCACAAAACGTGCTCAGCTCGGGCTGAAAATGCATTTAAAGCAATAAAAACTCAAATTGAGTGTCACGCCTAAACCAAAGGACTTATGCACACACTTCAACATGTATTTAGTTCAGGATGACCACCTGAAGCCTAAATGAGCATTAATTTGACCACACAACTCATTCCTATGAAGATACATTCAAACTCACAAAACGTGCTCAACTCGGGCTGAAAATGCATTTAAAGCAATAAAAACTCAAATTGAGTGTCACGCCTAAACCAAAGGACTTATGCACACACTTCAACATGTATTTAGTTCAGGATGACATTCTGAAGCCCATATGAGCATTAATTTGACTACACAACTCATTCCTATGAAGATACATTCAAACTCACAAAACGTGCTCAGCTCGGGCTGAAAATGCATTTAAAGCAATAAAAACTCAAATTGAGTGTCACGCCTAAACCAAAGGACTTATGCAAACACTTCAACATGTATTTAGTTCAGGATGACCACCTGAAGCCTAAATGAGCATTCATTTGACCACACAACTCATTCCTATGAAGATACATTCAAACTCACAAAACGTGCTCAACTCGGGCTGAAAATGCATTTAAAGGAATAAAAGCTCAAATTGAGTGTCACGCCTGAACCAAAGGACTTATGCACACACTTCAACATGTATTTTGTTCAGGATGACCTCCTGAAGCCCATATGAGCATTAATTTGACCACACAACTCATTCCTATGAAGATACATTCAAACACACAAAACGTGCTCAGCTCGGCCTGAAAATGCATTTAAAGCAATAAAAACTCAAATTGAGTGTCACACCTAAACCAAAGGACTTATGCACACACTTCAACATGTATTTTGTTCAGGATGACCTCCTGAAGCCCATATGAGCATTAATTTGACGACACAACTCATTCCTATGAAGATACATTCAAACTCACAAAACGTGCTCAGCTCGGGCTGAAAATGCATTTAAAGCAATAAAAACTCAAATTGAGTGTCACGCCTAAACCAAAGGACTTATGCACACACTTCAACATGTATTTTGTTCAGGATGACCTCCTGAAGTCTAAATCAGCAATAATTTGACCACACAACTCATTCCTATGAAGATACATTCAAAGTCAGAAAGCGCGCTCAGCTCGGGCTGAAAATGCATTTAATTTAAAGCAATAAAAACTCAAATTGAGTGTCACACCTAAACCAAAGGACTTATGCACACACTTCAACATGTATTTAGTTCAGGATGACCACCTGAAGCCTAAATGAGCATTAATTTGACCACACAACTCATTCCTATGAAGATACATTCAAACTCACAAAACGTGCTTAGCTCCGGCTGAAAATGCATTTAAAGCAATAAAAACTCAAATTGAGTGTCACACCTAAACCAAAGGACTTATGCACACACTTCAACATGTATTTTGTTCAGGATGACCTCCTGAAGCCCATATGAGCATTAATTTGACTACACAACTCATTCCTATGAAGATACATTCAAACTCACAAAACGTGCTCAGCTTGGGCTGAAAATCCATTTAAAGCAATAAAAACTCAAATTGAGTGTCACACCTAAACCAAAGGACTTATGCACACACTTCAACATGTATTTTGTTCAGGATGACCTCCTGAAGCCCATATGAGGATTAATTTGACTACACAACTCATTCCTATGAAGATACATTCAAACTCACAAAACGTGCTCAGCTCGGGCTGAAAATGCATTTAAAACAATAAAAACTCAAATTGAGTGTCACGCCTAAACCAAAGGACTTATGCACACACTTCAACATGTATTTTGTTCACGATGACCACCTGAAGCCTAAATGAGCATTATTTTGACCACACAACTCATTCCTATGAAGATACATTCAAACTCACAAAACGTGCTCAACTCGGGCTGAAAATGCATTTAAAGCAATAAAAGCTCAAATTGAGTGTCACGCCTGAACCAAAGGACTTATGCACACACTTCAACATGTATTTTGTTCAGGATGACCTCCTGAAGCCCATATGGGCATTAATTTGACCACACAACTCATTCCTATGAAGATACATTCAAACACACAAAACGTGCTCAGCTCGGCCTGAAAATGCATTTAAAGCAATAAAAACTCAAATTGAGTGTCACGCCTAAACCAAAGGACTTATGCACACACTTCAACATGTATTTTGTTCAGGATGACCACCTGACGCCTAAATGAGCATTAATTTGACCACACAACTCATTCCTATGAAGATACATTCAAACTCACAAAATGTGCTCAGCTCGGGTTAAAAATGCATTTAAAGCAATAAAAACTCAAATTGAGTGTCACGCCTAAACCAAAGGACTTATGCACACACTTCAACATGTATTTTGTTCAGGATGACCTCCTGAAGCCTAAATCAGCAATAATTTGACCACACAACTAATTCCTATGAAGATACATTCAAAGTCAGAAAGCGCGCTCAGCTCGGGCTGAAAAAGCAATTAATTTAAAGCAATAAAAACTCAAATTGAGTGTTACGCCTAAACCAAAGGACTTATGCACACACTTCAACATGTATTTAGTTCAGGATGACCACCTGACGCCTAAATGAGCATTAATTTGACCACACAACTCATTCCTATGAAGATACATTCAAACTCACAAAACGTGCTCAACTCGGGCTGAAAATGCATTTAAAGCAATAAAAACTCAAATTGAGTGTCACACCTAAACCAAAGGACTTATGCACACACTTCAACATGTATTTTGTTCAGGATGACCTCCTGAAGCCCATATGAGCATTAATTTGACCACACAACTCATTCCTATGAAGATACATTCAAACACACAAAACGTGCTCAGCTCGGCCTGAAAATGCATTTAAAGCAATAAAAACTCAAATTGAGTGTCACACCTAAACCAAAGGACTTATGCACACACTTCAACATGTATTTTGTTCAGGATGACCTCCTGAAGCCCATATGAGCATTAATTTGACGACACAACTCATTCCTATGAAGATACATTCAAACTCACAAAACGTGCTCAGCTCGGGCTGAAAATGCATTTAAAGCAATAAAAACTCAAATTGAGTGTCACGCCTAAACCAAAGGACTTATGCACACACTTCAACATGTATTTTGTTCAGGATGACCTCCTGAAGTCTAAATCAGCAATAATTTGACCACACAACTCATTCCTATGAAGATACATTCAAAGTCAGAAAGCGCGCTCAGCTCGGGCTGAAAATGCATTTAATTTAAAGCAATAAAAACTCAAATTGAGTGTCACACCTAAACCAAAGGACTTATGCACACACTTCAACATGTATTTAGTTCAGGATGACCACCTGAAGCCTAAATGAGCATTAATTTGACCACACAACTCATTCCTATGAAGATACATTCAAACTCACAAAACGTGCTTAGCTCCGGCTGAAAATGCATTTAAAGCAATAAAAACTCAAATTGAGTGTCACACCTAAACCAAAGAACTTATGCACACACTTCAACATGTATTTTGTTCAGGATGACCTCCTGAAGCCCATATGAGCATTAATTTGACTACACAACTCATTCCTATGAAGATACATTCAAACTCACAAAACGTGCTCAGCTTGGGCTGAAAATCCATTTAAAGCAATAAAAACTCAAATTGAGTGTCACACCTAAACCAAAGGACTTATGCACACACTTCAACATGTATTTTGTTCAGGATGACCTCCTGAAGCCCATATGAGGATTAATTTGACTACACAACTCATTCCTATGAAGATACATTCAAACTCACAAAACGTGCTCAGCTCGGGCTGAAAATGCATTTAAAGCAATAAAAACTCAAATTGAGTGTCACGCCTAAACCAAAGGACTTATGCACACACTTCAACATGTATTTTGTTCACGATGACCACCTGAAGCCTAAATGAGCATTATTTTGACCACACAACTCATTCCTATGAAGATACATTCAAACTCACAAAACGTGCTCAACTCGGGCTGAAAATGCATTTAAAGCAATAAAAGCTCAAATTGAGTGTCACGCCTGAACCAAAGGACTTATGCACACACTTCAACATGTATTTTGTTCAGGATGACCTCCTGAAGCCCATATGGGCATTAATTTGACCACACAACTCATTCCTATGAAGATACATTCAAACACACAAAACGTGCTCAGCTCGGCCTGAAAATGCATTTAAAGCAATAAAAACTCAAATTGAGTGTCACGCCTAAACCAAAGGACTTATGCACACACTTCAACATGTATTTTGTTCAGGATGACCACCTGACGCCTAAATGAGCATTAATTTGACCACACAACTCATTCCTATGAAGATACATTCAAACTCACAAAACGTGCTCAGCTCGGGTTAAAAATGCATTTAAAGCAATAAAAACTCAAATTGAGTGTCACGCCTAAACCAAAGGACTTATGCACACACTTCAACATGTATTTTGTTCAGGATGACCTCCTGAAGCCTAAATCAGCAATAATTTGACCACACAACTAATTCCTATGAAGATACATTCAAAGTCAGAAAGCGCGCTCAGCTCGGGCTGAAAAAGCATTTAATTTAAAGCAATAAAAACTCAAATTGAGTGTTACGCCTAAACCAAAGGACTTATGCACACACTTCAACATGTATTTAGTTCAGGATGACCACCTGAAGCCTAAATGAGCATTAATTTGACCACACAACTCATTCCTATGAAGATACATTCAAACTCACAAAACGTGCTCAGCTTGGGCTGAAAATGCATTTAAAGCAATAAAAACTCAAATTGAGTGTCACACCTAAACCAAAGGACTTATGCACACACTTCAACATGTATTTTGTTCAGGATGACCTCCTGAAGCCCATATGAGGATTAATTTGACTACACAACTCATTCCTATGAAGATACATTCAAACTCACAAAACGTGCTCAGCTCGGGCTGAAAATGCATTTAAAGCAATAAAAACTCAAATTGAGTGTCACGCCTAAACCAAAGGACTTATGCACACACTTCAACATGTATTTAGTTCAGGATGACCACCTGAAGCCTAAATGAGCATTAATTTGACCACACAACTCATTCCTATGAAGATACATTCAAACTCACAAAACGTGCTCAACTCGGGCTGAAAATGCATTTAAAGCAATAAAAACTCAAATTGAGTGTCACGCCTAAACCAAAGGACTTATGCACACACTTCAACATGTATTTAGTTCAGGATGACATCCTGAAGCCCATATGAGCATTAATTTGACTACACAACTCATTCCTATGAAGATACATTCAAACTCACAAAACGTGCTCAGCTCGGGCTGAAAATGCATTTAAAGCAATAAAAACTCAAATTGAGTGTCACGCCTAAACCAAAGGACTTATGCAAACACTTCAACATGTATTTAGTTCAGGATGACCACCTGAAGCCTAAATGAGCATTAATTTGACCACACAACTCATTCCTATGAAGATACATTCAAACTCACAAAACGTGCTCAACTCGGGCTGAAAAATGCATTTAAAGGAATAAAAGCTCAAATTGAGTGTCACGCCTGAACCAAAGGACTTATGCACACACTTCAACATGTATTTTGTTCAGGATGACCTCCTGAAGCCCATATGAGCATTAATTTGACCACACAACTC
This sequence comes from Hippocampus guttulatus, assembly GCF_054856545.1. NCBI lineage: Eukaryota > Metazoa > Chordata > Actinopteri > Syngnathiformes > Syngnathidae > Hippocampus > Hippocampus guttulatus. The sequence continues at coordinate 793,221 of NW_028233883.1, read as the reverse complement.
ATTCCTATGAAGATACATTCAAACACACAAAACGTGCTCAGCTCGGCCTGAAAATGCATTTAAAGCAATAAAACCTCAAATTGAGTGTCACACCTAAACCAGGGCGGCCCGGTAGTCCAGTGGTTAGCACGTCGGCTTCACAGTGCAGAGGTACCGGGTTCGATTCCGGCTCCGGCCTCCCTGTGTGGAGTTTGCATGTTCTCCCCGGGCCTGCGTGGGTTTTCTCCGGGTACTCCGGTTTCCTCCCACATTCCAAAAACATGCATGGCAGGCTGATTGAACGCTCTAAATTGTCCCTAGGTGTGAATGTGAGCGTGGATGGTTGTTCGTCTCTGTGTGCCCTGCGATTGGCTGGCAACCGATTCAGGGTGTCCCCCGCCTACTGCCCGAAGACAGCTGGGATAGGCTCCAGCACCCCCCGCGACCCTAGTGAGGAATAAGCGGTTCGGAAAATGGATGGATGGATGGACACCTAAACCAAAGGACTTATGCACACACTTCAACATGTATTTTGTTCAGGATGACCTCCTGAAGCCCATATGAGCATTAATTTGACTACACAACTCATTCCTATGAAGATACATTCAAACTCACAAAACGTGCTCAGCTCGGGCTGAAAATGCATTTAAAGCAATAAAAACTCAAATTGAGTGTCACGCCTAAACCAAAGGACTTATGCACACACTTCAACATGTATTTTGTTCAGGATGACCTCCTGAAGCCTAAATGAGCAATAATTTGACCACACAACTCATTCCTATGAAGATACATTCAAACTCAAAAAACGTGCTCAGCTCGGGCTGAAAATGCATTTAAAGCAATAAAAACTCAAATTGAGTGTCACACCTAAACCAAAGGACTTATGCACTCACTTCAACATGTATTTTGTTCAGGATGACCTCCTGAACTCCATATGAGCATTAATTTGACCACACAACTCATTCCTATGAAGATGCATTCAAACTCACAAAACGTGCTCAGCTCGGGCTGAAAATGCATTTAAAGCAATAAAAACTCAAATTGAGTGTCACGCCTAAACCAAAGGACTTATGCACACACTTCAACATGTATTTTGTTCACGATGACCACCTGAAGCCTAAATGAGCATTATTTTGACCACACAACTCATTCCTATGAAGATACATTCAAACTCACAAAACGTGCTCAACTCGGGCTGAAAATGCATTTAAAGCAATAAAAGCTCAAATTGAGTGTCACGCCTGAACCAAAGGACTTATGCACACACTTCAACATGTATTTTGTTCAGGATGACCTCCTGAAGCCCATATGGGCATTAATTTGACCACACAACTCATTCCTATGAAGATACATTCAAACACACAAAACGTGCTCAGCTCGGCCTGAAAATGCATTTAAAGCAATAAAAACTCAAATTGAGTGTCACGCCTAAACCAAAGGACTTATGCACACACTTCAACATGTATTTTGTTCAGGATGACCACCTGACGCCTAAATGAGCATTAATTTGACCACACAACTCATTCCTATGAAGATACATTCAAACTCACAAAACGTGCTCAGCTCGGGTTAAAAATGCATTTAAAGCAATAAAAACTCAAATTGAGTGTCACGCCTAAACCAAAGGACTTATGCACACACTTCAACATGTATTTTGTTCAGGATGACCTCCTGAAGCCTAAATCAGCAATAATTTGACCACACAACTCATTCCTATGAAGATACATTCAAAGTCAGAAAGCGCGCTCAGCTCGGGCTGAAAAAGCATTTAATTTAAAGCAATAAAAACTCAAATTGAGTGTTACGCCTAAACCAAAGGACTTATGCACACACTTCAACATGTATTTAGTTCAGGATGACCACCTGAAGCCTAAATGAGCATTAATTTGACCACACAACTCATTCCTATGAAGATACATTCAAACTCACAAAACGTGCTCAGCTTGGGCTGAAAATCCATTTAAAGCAATAAAAACTCAAATTGAGTGTCACACCTAAACCAAAGGACTTATGCACACACTTCAACATGTATTTTGTTCAGGATGACCTCCTGAAACCCATATGAGGATTAATTTGACTACACAACTCATTCCTATGAAGATACATTCAAACTCACAAAACGTGCTCAGCTCGGGCTGAAAATGCATTTAAAGCAATAAAAACTCAAATTGAGTGTCACGCCTAAACCAAAGGACTTATGCACACACTTCAACATGTATTTAGTTCAGGATGACCACCTGAAGCCTAAATGAGCATTAATTTGACCACACAACTCATTCCTATGAAGATACATTCAAACTCACAAAACGTGCTCAACTCGGGCTGAAAATGCATTTAAAGCAATAAAAACTCAAATTGAGTGTCACGCCTAAACCAAAGGACTTATGCACACACTTCAACATGTATTTAGTTCAGGATGACATCCTGAAGCCCATATGAGCATTAATTTGACTACACAACTCATTCCTATGAAGATACATTCAAACTCACAAAACGTGCTCAGCTCGGGCTGAAAATGCATTTAAAGCAATAAAAACTCAAATTGAGTGTCACGCCTAAACCAAAGGACTTATGCAAACACTTCAACATGTATTTAGTTCAGGATGACCACCTGAAGCCTAAATGAGCATTAATTTGACCACACAACTCATTCCTATGAAGATACATTCAAACTCACAAAACGTGCTCAACTCGGGCTGAAAAATGCATTTAAAGGAATAAAAGCTCAAATTGAGTGTCACGCCTGAACCAAAGGACTTATGCACACACTTCAACATGTATTTTGTTCAGGATGACCTCCTGAAGCCCATATGAGCATTAATTTGACCACACAACTCATTCCTATGAAGATACATTCAAACACACAAAACGTGCTCAGCTCGGCCTGAAAATGCATTTAAAGCAATAAAACCTCAAATTGAGTGTCACACCTAAACCAAAGGACTTATGCACACACTTCAACATGTATTTTGTTCAGGATGACCTCCTGAAGCCCATATGAGCATTAATTTGACTACACAACTCATTCCTATGAAGATACATTCAAACTCACAAAACGTGCTCAGCTCGGGCTGAAAATGCATTTAAAGCAATAAAAACTCAAATTGAGTGTCACGCCTAAACCAAAGGACTTATGCACACACTTCAACATGTATTTTGTTCAGGATGACCTCCTGAAGTCTAAATCAGCAATAATTTGACCACACAACTCATTCCTATGAAGATACATTCAAAGTCAGAAAGCGCGCTCAGCTCGGGCTGAAAATGCATTTAATTTAAAGCAATAAAAACTCAAATTGAGTGTCACGCCTAAACCAAAGGACTTATGCACACACTTCAACATGTATTTAGTTCAGGATGACCACCTGAAGCCTAAATGAGCATTAATTTGACCACACAACTCATCCCTATGAAGATACATTCAAACTCACAAAACGCGCTCAGCTCGGGCTGAAAATGCATTTAAAGCAATAAAAACTCAAATTTAGTGTCACACCTAAACCAAAGGACTTATGCACACACTTCAACATGTATTTAGTTCAGGATGACCTCCTGAAGCCCATATGAGCATTAATTTGACTACACAACTCATTCCTATGAAGATACATTCAAACTCACAAAACGTGCTCAGCTCGGGCTGAAAATGCATTTAAAGCAATAAAAACTCAAATTGAGTGTCACGCCTAAACCAAAGGACTTATGCACACACTTCAACATGTATTTAGTTCAGGATGACCACCTGAAGCCTAAATGAGCATTAATTTGACCACACAACTCATTCCTATGAAGATACATTCAAACTCACAAAACGTGCTCAGCTTGGGCTGAAAATAAATTTAAAGCAATGAAAACTCAAATTGAGTGTCACACCTAAACCAAAGGACTTATGCACACACTTCAACATGTATTTTGTTCAGGATGACCTCCTGAAGCCCATATGAGCATTAATTTGACTACACAACTCATTCCTATGAAGATACATTCAAACTCACAAAACGTGCTCAGCTCGGGCTGAAAATGCATTTAAAGCAATAAAAACTCAAATTGAGTGTCACGCCTAAACCAAAGGACTTATGCACACACTTCAACATGTATTTAGTTCAGGATGACCACCTGAAGCCTAAATGAGCATTAATTTGACCACACAACTCATTCCTATGAAGATACATTCAAACTCACAAAACGTGCTCAACTCGGGCTGAAAATGCATTTAAAGCAATAAAAACTCAAATTGAGTGTCACGCCTAAACCAAAGGACTTATGCACACACTTCAACATGTATTTAGTTCAGGATGACATTCTGAAGCCCATATGAGCATTAATTTGACTACACAACTCATTCCTATAAAGATACATTCAAACTCACAAAACGTGCTCAGCTCGGGCTGAAAATGCATTTAAAGCAATAAAAACTCAAATTGAGTGTCACGCCCAAACCAAAGGACTTATGCACACACTTCAACATGTATTTTGTTCAGGATGACCTCCTGAAGCCCATATGAGCATTAATTTGACGACACAACTCATTCCTATGAAGATACATTCAAACTCACAAAACGTGCTCAGCTCGGGCTGAAAATGCATTTAAAGCAATAAAAACTCAAATTGAGTGTCACACCTAAACCAAAGGACTTATGCACACACTTCAACATGTATTTAGTTCAGGATGACCACCTGAAGCCTAAATGAGCATTAATTTGACCACACAACTCATTCCTATGAAGATACATTCAAACTCACAAAACGTGCTCAGCTCCGGCTGAAAATGCATTTAAAGCAATAAAAACTCAAATTGAGTGTCACACCTAAACCAAAGGACTTATGCACACACTTCAACATGTATTTTGTTCAGGATGACCTCCTGAAGCCCATATGAGCATTAATTTGACTACACAACTCATTCCTATGAAGATACATTCAAACTCACAAAACGTGCTCAGCTCGGGCTGAAAATGCATTTAAAGCAATAAAAACTCAAATTGAGTGTCACGCCTAAACCAAAGGACTTATGCACACACTTCAACATGTATTTAGTTCAGGATGACCACCTGAAGCCTAAATGAGCATTAATTTGACCACACAACTCATTCCTATGAAGATACATTCAAACTCACAAAACGTGCTCAACTCGGGCTGAAAATGCATTTAAAGCAATAAAAACTCAAATTGAGTGTCACGCCTAAACCAAAGGACTTATGCACACACTTCAACATGTATTTTGTTCAGGATGACCTCCTGAAGCCCATATGAGCATTAATTTGACTACACAACTCATTCCTATGAAGATACATTCAAACTCACAAAACGTGCTCAGCTCGGGCTGAAAATGCATTTAAAGCAATAAAAACTCAAATTGAGTGTCACGCCTAAACCAAAGGACTTATGCACACACTTCAACATGTATTTAGTTCAGGATGACCACCTGAAGCCTAAATGAGCATTAATTTGACCACACAACTCATTCCTATGAAGATACATTCAAACTCACAAAACGTGCTCAACTCGGGCTGAAAATGCATTTAAAGCAATAAAAACTCAAATTGAGTGTCACGCCTAAACCAAAGGACTTATGCACACACTTCAACATGTATTTAGTTCAGGATGACATTCTGAAGCCCATATGAGCATTAATTTGACTACACAACTCATTCCTATGAAGATACATTCAAACTCACAAAACGTGCTCAGCTCGGGCTGAAAATGCATTTAAAGCAATAAAAACTCAAATTGAGTGTCACGCCTAAACCAAAGGACTTATGCAAACACTTCAACATGTATTTAGTTCAGGATGACCACCTGAAGCCTAAATGAGCATTAATTTGACCACACAACTCATTCCTATGAAGATACATTCAAACTCACAAAACGTGCTCAACTCGGGCTGAAAATGCATTTAAAGGAATAAAAGCTCAAATTGAGTGTCACGCCTGAACCAAAGGACTTATGCACACACTTCAACATGTATTTTGTTCAGGATGACCTCCTGAAGCCCATATGAGCATTAATTTGACCACACAACTCATTCCTATGAAGATACATTCAAACACACAAAACGTGCTCAGCTCGGCCTGAAAATGCATTTAAAGCAATAAAAACTCAAATTGAGTGTCACACCTAAACCAAAGGACTTATGCACACACTTCAACATGTATTTTGTTCAGGATGACCTCCTGAAGCCCATATGAGCATTAATTTGACGACACAACTCATTCCTATGAAGATACATTCAAACTCACAAAACGTGCTCAGCTCGGGCTGAAAATGCATTTAAAGCAATAAAAACTCAAATTGAGTGTCACGCCTAAACCAAAGGACTTATGCACACACTTCAACATGTATTTTGTTCAGGATGACCTCCTGAAGTCTAAATCAGCAATAATTTGACCACACAACTCATTCCTATGAAGATACATTCAAAGTCAGAAAGCGCGCTCAGCTCGGGCTGAAAATGCATTTAATTTAAAGCAATAAAAACTCAAATTGAGTGTCACACCTAAACCAAAGGACTTATGCACACACTTCAACATGTATTTAGTTCAGGATGACCACCTGAAGCCTAAATGAGCATTAATTTGACCACACAACTCATTCCTATGAAGATACATTCAAACTCACAAAACGTGCTTAGCTCCGGCTGAAAATGCATTTAAAGCAATAAAAACTCAAATTGAGTGTCACACCTAAACCAAAGGACTTATGCACACACTTCAACATGTATTTTGTTCAGGATGACCTCCTGAAGCCCATATGAGCATTAATTTGACTACACAACTCATTCCTATGAAGATACATTCAAACTCACAAAACGTGCTCAGCTTGGGCTGAAAATCCATTTAAAGCAATAAAAACTCAAATTGAGTGTCACACCTAAACCAAAGGACTTATGCACACACTTCAACATGTATTTTGTTCAGGATGACCTCCTGAAGCCCATATGAGGATTAATTTGACTACACAACTCATTCCTATGAAGATACATTCAAACTCACAAAACGTGCTCAGCTCGGGCTGAAAATGCATTTAAAGCAATAAAAACTCAAATTGAGTGTCACGCCTAAACCAAAGGACTTATGCACACACTTCAACATGTATTTTGTTCACGATGACCACCTGAAGCCTAAATGAGCATTATTTTGACCACACAACTCATTCCTATGAAGATACATTCAAACTCACAAAACGTGCTCAACTCGGGCTGAAAATGCATTTAAAGCAATAAAAGCTCAAATTGAGTGTCACGCCTGAACCAAAGGACTTATGCACACACTTCAACATGTATTTTGTTCAGGATGACCTCCTGAAGCCCATATGGGCATTAATTTGACCACACAACTCATTCCTATGAAGATACATTCAAACACACAAAACGTGCTCAGCTCGGCCTGAAAATGCATTTAAAGCAATAAAAACTCAAATTGAGTGTCACGCCTAAACCAAAGGACTTATGCACACACTTCAACATGTATTTTGTTCAGGATGACCACCTGACGCCTAAATGAGCATTAATTTGACCACACAACTCATTCCTATGAAGATACATTCAAACTCACAAAACGTGCTCAGCTCGGGTTAAAAATGCATTTAAAGCAATAAAAACTCAAATTGAGTGTCACGCCTAAACCAAAGGACTTATGCACACACTTCAACATGTATTTTGTTCAGGATGACCTCCTGAAGCCTAAATCAGCAATAATTTGACCACACAACTAATTCCTATGAAGATACATTCAAAGTCAGAAAGCGCGCTCAGCTCGGGCTGAAAAAGCATTTAATTTAAAGCAATAAAAACTCAAATTGAGTGTTACGCCTAAACCAAAGGACTTATGCACACACTTCAACATGTATTTAGTTCAGGATGACCACCTGAAGCCTAAATGAGCATTAATTTGACCACACAACTCATTCCTATGAAGATACATTCAAACTCACAAAACGTGCTCAGCTTGGGCTGAAAATGCATTTAAAGCAATAAAAACTCAAATTGAGTGTCACACCTAAACCAAAGGACTTATGCACACACTTCAACATGTATTTTGTTCAGGATGACCTCCTGAAGCCCATATGAGGATTAATTTGACTACACAACTCATTCCTATGAAGATACATTCAAACTCACAAAACGTGCTCAGCTCGGGCTGAAAATGCATTTAAAGCAATAAAAACTCAAATTGAGTGTCACGCCTAAACCAAAGGACTTATGCACACACTTCAACATGTATTTAGTTCAGGATGACCACCTGAAGCCTAAATGAGCATTAATTTGACCACACAACTCATTCCTATGAAGATACATTCAAACTCACAAAACGTGCTCAACTCGGGCTGAAAATGCATTTAAAGCAATAAAAACTCAAATTGAGTGTCACGCCTAAACCAAAGGACTTATGCACACACTTCAACATGTATTTAGTTCAGGATGACATCCTGAAGCCCATATGAGCATTAATTTGACTACACAACTCATTCCTATGAAGATACATTCAAACTCACAAAACGTGCTCAGCTCGGGCTGAAAATGCATTTAAAGCAATAAAAACTCAAATTGAGTGTCACGCCTAAACCAAAGGACTTATGCAAACACTTCAACATGTATTTAGTTCAGGATGACCACCTGAAGCCTAAATGAGCATTAATTTGACCACACAACTCATTCCTATGAAGATACATTCAAACTCACAAAACGTGCTCAACTCGGGCTGAAAAATGCATTTAAAGGAATAAAAGCTCAAATTGAGTGTCACGCCTGAACCAAAGGACTTATGCACACACTTCAACATGTATTTTGTTCAGGATGACCTCCTGAAGCCCATATGAGCATTAATTTGACCACACAACTCATTCCTATGAAGATACATTCAAACACACAAAACGTGCTCAGCTCGGCCTGAAAATGCATTTAAAGCAATAAAACCTCAAATTGAGTGTCACACCTAAACCAGGGCGGCCCGGTAGTCCAGTGGTTAGCACGTCGGCTTCACAGTGCAGAGGTACCGGGTTCGATTCCGGCTCCGGCCTCCCTGTGTGGAGTTTGCATGTTCTCCCCGGGCCTGCGTGGGTTTTCTCCGGGTACTCCGGTTTCCTCCCACATTCCAAAAACATGCATGGCAGGCTGATTGAACGCTCTAAATTGTCCCTAGGTGTGAATGTGAGCGTGGATGGTTGTTCGTCTCTGTGTGCCCTGCGATTGGCTGGCAACCGATTCAGGGTGTCCCCCGCCTACTGCCCGAAGACAGCTGGGATAGGCTCCAGCACCCCCCGCGACCCTAGTGAGGAATAAGCGGTTCGGAAAATGGATGGATGGATGGACACCTAAACCAAAGGACTTATGCACACACTTCAACATGTATTTTGTTCAGGATGACCTCCTGAAGCCCATATGAGCATTAATTTGACTACACAACTCATTCCTATGAAGATACATTCAAACTCACAAAACGTGCTCAGCTCGGGCTGAAAATGCATTTAAAGCAATAAAAACTCAAATTGAGTGTCACGCCTAAACCAAAGGACTTATGCACACACTTCAACATGTATTTTGTTCAGGATGACCTCCTGAAGCCTAAATGAGCAATAATTTGACCACACAACTCATTCCTATGAAGATACATTCAAACTCAAAAAACGTGCTCAGCTCGGGCTGAAAATGCATTTAAAGCAATAAAAACTCAAATTGAGTGTCACACCTAAACCAAAGGACTTATGCACTCACTTCAACATGTATTTTGTTCAGGATGACCTCCTGAACTCCATATGAGCATTAATTTGACCACACAACTCATTCCTATGAAGATGCATTCAAACTCACAAAACGTGCTCAGCTCGGGCTGAAAATGCATTTAAAGCAATAAAAACTCAAATTGAGTGTCACGCCTAAACCAAAGGACTTATGCACACACTTCAACATGTATTTTGTTCACGATGACCACCTGAAGCCTAAATGAGCATTATTTTGACCACACAACTCATTCCTATGAAGATACATTCAAACTCACAAAACGTGCTCAACTCGGGCTGAAAATGCATTTAAAGCAATAAAAGCTCAAATTGAGTGTCACGCCTGAACCAAAGGACTTATGCACACACTTCAACATGTATTTTGTTCAGGATGACCTCCTGAAGCCCATATGGGCATTAATTTGACCACACAACTCATTCCTATGAAGATACATTCAAACACACAAAACGTGCTCAGCTCGGCCTGAAAATGCATTTAAAGCAATAAAAACTCAAATTGAGTGTCACGCCTAAACCAAAGGACTTATGCACACACTTCAACATGTATTTTGTTCAGGATGACCACCTGACGCCTAAATGAGCATTAATTTGACCACACAACTCATTCCTATGAAGATACATTCAAACTCACAAAACGTGCTCAGCTCGGGTTAAAAATGCATTTAAAGCAATAAAAACTCAAATTGAGTGTCACGCCTAAACCAAAGGACTTATGCACACACTTCAACATGTATTTTGTTCAGGATGACCTCCTGAAGCCTAAATCAGCAATAATTTGACCACACAACTCATTCCTATGAAGATACATTCAAAGTCAGAAAGCGCGCTCAGCTCGGGCTGAAAAAGCATTTAATTTAAAGCAATAAAAACTCAAATTGAGTGTTACACCTAAACCAAAGGACTTATGCACACACTTCAACATGTATTTTGTTCAGGATGACCTCCTGAAACCCATATGAGGATTAATTTGACTACACAACTCATTCCTATGAAGATACATTCAAACTCACAAAACGTGCTCAGCTCGGGCTGAAAATGCATTTAAAGCAATAAAAACTCAAATTGAGTGTCACGCCTAAACCAAAGGACTTATGCACACACTTCAACATGTATTTAGTTCAGGATGACCACCTGAAGCCTAAATGAGCATTAATTTGACCACACAACTCATTCCTATGAAGATACATTCAAACTCACAAAACGTGCTCAACTCGGGCTGAAAATGCATTTAAAGCAATAAAAACTCAAATTGAGTGTCACGCCTAAACCAAAGGACTTATGCACACACTTCAACATGTATTTAGTTCAGGATGACATCCTGAAGCCCATATGAGCATTAATTTGACTACACAACTCATTCCTATGAAGATACATTCAAACTCACAAAACGTGCTCAGCTCGGGCTGAAAATGCATTTAAAGCAATAAAAACTCAAATTGAGTGTCACGCCTAAACCAAAGGACTTATGCAAACACTTCAACATGTATTTAGTTCAGGATGACCACCTGAAGCCTAAATGAGCATTAATTTGACCACACAACTCATTCCTATGAAGATACATTCAAACTCACAAAACGTGCTCAACTCGGGCTGAAAAATGCATTTAAAGGAATAAAAGCTCAAATTGAGTGTCACGCCTGAACCAAAGGACTTATGCACACACTTCAACATGTATTTTGTTCAGGATGACCTCCTGAAGCCCATATGAGCATTAATTTGACCACACAACTCATTCCTATGAAGATACATTCAAACACACAAAACGTGCTCAGCTCGGCCTGAAAATGCATTTAAAGCAATAAAACCTCAAATTGAGTGTCACACCTAAACCAAAGGACTTATGCACACACTTCAACATGTATTTTGTTCAGGATGACCTCCTGAAGCCCATATGAGCATTAATTTGACTACACAACTCATTCCTATGAAGATACATTCAAACTCACAAAACGTGCTCAGCTCGGGCTGAAAATGCATTTAAAGCAATAAAAACTCAAATTGAGTGTCACGCCTAAACCAAAGGACTTATGCACACACTTCAACATGTATTTTGTTCAGGATGACCTCCTGAAGTCTAAATCAGCAATAATTTGACCACACAACTCATTCCTATGAAGATACATTCAAAGTCAGAAAGCGCGCTCAGCTCGGGCTGAAAATGCATTTAATTTAAAGCAATAAAAACTCAAATTGAGTGTCACGCCTAAACCAAAGGACTTATGCACACACTTCAACATGTATTTAGTTCAGGATGACCACCTGAAGCCTAAATGAGCATTAATTTGACCACACAACTCATCCCTATGAAGATACATTCAAACTCACAAAACGCGCTCAGCTCGGGCTGAAAATGCATTTAAAGCAATAAAAACTCAAATTTAGTGTCACACCTAAACCAAAGGACTTATGCACACACTTCAACATGTATTTAGTTCAGGATGACCTCCTGAAGCCCATATGAGCATTAATTTGACTACACAACTCATTCCTATGAAGATACATTCAAACTCACAAAACGTGCTCAGCTCGGGCTGAAAATGCATTTAAAGCAATAAAAACTCAAATTGAGTGTCACGCCTAAACCAAAGGACTTATGCACACACTTCAACATGTATTTAGTTCAGGATGACCACCTGAAGCCTAAATGAGCATTAATTTGACCACACAACTCATTCCTATGAAGATACATTCAAACTCACAAAACGTGCTCAGCTTGGGCTGAAAATAAATTTAAAGCAATGAAAACTCAAATTGAGTGTCACACCTAAACCAAAGGACTTATGCACACACTTCAACATGTATTTTGTTCAGGATGACCTCCTGAAGCCCATATGAGCATTAATTTGACTACACAACTCATTCCTATGAAGATACATTCAAACTCACAAAACGTGCTCAGCTCGGGCTGAAAATGCATTTAAAGCAATAAAAACTCAAATTGAGTGTCACGCCTAAACCAAAGGACTTATGCACACACTTCAACATGTATTTAGTTCAGGATGACCACCTGAAGCCTAAATGAGCATTAATTTGACCACACAACTCATTCCTATGAAGATACATTCAAACTCACAAAACGTGCTCAACTCGGGCTGAAAATGCATTTAAAGCAATAAAAACTCAAATTGAGTGTCACGCCTAAACCAAAGGACTTATGCACACACTTCAACATGTATTTAGTTCAGGATGACATTCTGAAGCCCATATGAGCATTAATTTGACTACACAACTCATTCCTATGAAGATACATTCAAACTCACAAAACGTGCTCAGCTCGGGCTGAAAATGCATTTAAAGCAATAAAAACTCAAATTGAGTGTCACGCCTAAACCAAAGGACTTATGCAAACACTTCAACATGTATTTAGTTCAGGATGACCACCTGAAGCCTAAATGAGCATTAATTTGACCACACAACTCATTCCTATGAAGATACATTCAAACTCACAAAACGTGCTCAACTCGGGCTGAAAATGCATTTAAAGGAATAAAAGCTCAAATTGAGTGTCACGCCTGAACCAAAGGACTTATGCACACACTTCAACATGTATTTTGTTCAGGATGACCTCCTGAAGCCCATATGAGCATCAATTTGACCACACAACTCATTCCTATGAAGATACATTCAAACACACAAAACGTGCTCAGCTCGGCCTGAAAATGCATTTAAAGCAATAAAAACTCAAATTGAGTGTCACACCTAAACCAAAGGACTTATGCACACACTTCAACATGTATTTTGTTCAGGATGACCTCCTGAAGCCCATATGAGCATTAATTTGACGACACAACTCATTCCTATGAAGATACATTCAAACTCACAAAACGTGCTCAGCTCGGGCTGAAAATGCATTTAAAGCAATAAAAACTCAAATTGAGTGTCACGCCTAAACCAAAGGACTTATGCACACACTTCAACATGTATTTTGTTCAGGATGACCTCCTGAAGTCTAAATCAGCAATAATTTGACCACACAACTCATTCCTATGAAGATACATTCAAAGTCAGAAAGCGCGCTCAGCTCGGGCTGAAAATGCATTTAATTTAAAGCAATAAAAACTCAAATTGAGTGTCACACCTAAACCAAAGGACTTATGCACACACTTCAACATGTATTTAGTTCAGGATGACCACCTGAAGCCTAAATGAGCATTAATTTGACCACACAACTCATTCCTATGAAGATACATTCAAACTCACAAAACGTGCTTAGCTCCGGCTGAAAATGCATTTAAAGCAATAAAAACTCAAATTGAGTGTCACACCTAAACCAAAGGACTTATGCACACACTTCAACATGTATTTTGTTCAGGATGACCTCCTGAAGCCCATATGAGCATTAATTTGACTACACAACTCATTCCTATGAAGATATATTCAAACTCACAAAACGTGCTCAGCTTGGGCTGAAAATCCATTTAAAGCAATAAAAACTCAAATTGAGTGTCACACCTAAACCAAAGGACTTATGCACACACTTCAACATGTATTTTGTTCAGGATGACCTCCTGAAGCCCATATGAGGATTAATTTGACTACACAACTCATTCCTATGAAGATACATTCAAACTCACAAAACGTGCTCAGCTCGGGCTGAAAATGCATTTAAAGCAATAAAAACTCAAATTGAGTGTCACGCCTAAACCAAAGGACTTATGCACACACTTCAACATGTATTTAGTTCAGGATGACCACCTGAAGCCTAAATGAGCATTAATTTGACCACACAACTCATTCCTATGAAGATACATTCAAACTCACAAAACGTGCTCAACTCGGGCTGAAAATGCATTTAAAGCAATAAAAACTCAAATTGAGTGTCACGCCTAAACCAAAGGACTTATGCACACACTTCAACATGTATTTAGTTCAGGATGACATCCTGAAGCCCATATGAGCATTAATTTGACTACACAACTCATTCCTATGAAGATACATTCAAACTCACAAAACGTGCTCAGCTCGGGCTGAAAATGCATTTAAAGCAATAAAAACTCAAATTGAGTGTCACGCCTAAACCAAAGGACTTATGCAAACACTTCAACATGTATTTAGTTCAGGATGACCACCTGAAGCCTAAATGAGCATTAATTTGACCACACAACTCATTCCTATGAAGATACATTCAAACTCACAAAACGTGCTCAACTCGGGCTGAAAAATGCATTTAAAGGAATAAAAGCTCAAATTGAGTGTCACGCCTGAACCAAAGGACTTATGCACACACTTCAACATGTATTTTGTTCAGGATGACCTCCTGAAGCCCATATGAGCATTAATTTGACCACACAACTCATTCCTATGAAGATACATTCAAACACACAAAACGTGCTCAGCTCGGCCTGAAAATGCATTTAAAGCAATAAAAACTCAAATTGAGTGTCACGCCTAAACCAAAGGACTTATGCACACACTTCAACATGTATTTTGTTCAGGATGACCTCCTGAAGTCTAAATCAGCAATAATTTGACCACACAACTCATTCCTATGAAGATACATTCAAAGTCAGAAAGCGCGCTCAGCTCGGGCTGAAAATGCATTTAATTTAAAGCAATAAAAACTCAAATTGAGTGTCACGCCTAAACCAAAGGACTTATGCACACACTTCAACATGTATTTAGTTCAGTATGACCACCTGAAGCCTAAATGAGCATTAATTTGACCACACAACTCATCCCTATGAAGATACATTCAAACTCACAAAACGTGCTCAGCTCGGGCTGAAAATGCATTTAAAGCAATAAAAACTCAAATTGAGTGTCACGCCTAAACCAAAGGACTTATGCACACACTTCAACATGTATTTAGTTCAGGATGACCACCTGAAGCCTAAATGAGCATTAATTTGACCACACAACTCATTCCTATGAAGATACATTCAAACTCACAAAACGTGCTCAGCTTGGGCTGAAAATAAATTTAAAGCAATGAAAACTCAAATTGAGTGTCACACCTAAACCAAAGGACTTATGCACACACTTCAACATGTATTTTGTTCAGGATGACCTCCTGAAGCCCATATGAGCATTAATTTGACTACACAACTCATTCCTATGAAGATACATTCAAACTCACAAAACGTGCTCAGCTCGGGCTGAAAATGCATTTAAAGCAATAAAAACTCAAATTGAGTGTCACGCCTAAACCAAAGGACTTATGCACACACTTCAACATGTATTTAGTTCAGGATGACCACCTGAAGCCTAAATGAGCATTAATTTGACCACACAACTCATTCCTATGAAGATACATTCAAACTCACAAAACGTGCTCAACTCGGGCTGAAAATGCATTTAAAGCAATAAAAACTCAAATTGAGTGTCACGCCTAAACCAAAGGACTTATGCACACACTTCAACATGTATTTAGTTCAGGATGACATTCTGAAGCCCATATGAGCATTAATTTGACTACACAACTCATTCCTATGAAGATACATTCAAACTCACAAAACGTGCTCAGCTCGGGCTGAAAATGCATTTAAAGCAATAAAAACTCAAATTGAGTGTCACGCCTAAACCAAAGGACTTATGCAAACACTTCAACATGTATTTAGTTCAGGATGACCACCTGAAGCCTAAATGAGCATTAATTTGACCACACAACTCATTCCTATGAAGATACATTCAAACTCACAAAACGTGCTCAACTCGGGCTGAAAATGCATTTAAAGGAATAAAAGCTCAAATTGAGTGTCACGCCTGAACCAAAGGACTTATGCACACACTTCAACATGTATTTTGTTCAGGATGACCTCCTGAAGCCCATATGAGCATTAATTTGACCACACAACTCATTCCTATGAAGATACATTCAAACACACAAAACGTGCTCAGCTCGGCCTGAAAATGCATTTAAAGCAATAAAAACTCAAATTGAGTGTCACACCTAAACCAAAGGACTTATGCACACACTTCAACATGTATTTTGTTCAGGATGACCTCCTGAAGCCCATATGAGCATTAATTTGACTACACAACTCATTCCTATGAAGATACATTCAAACTCACAAAACGTGCTCAGCTCGGGCTGAAAATGCATTTAAAGCAATAAAAACTCAAATTGAGTGTCACGCCTAAACCAAAGGACTTATGCACACACTTCAACATGTATTTTGTTCAGGATGACCTCCTGAAGTCTAAATCAGCAATAATTTGACCACACAACTCATTCCTATGAAGATACATTCAAAGTCAGAAAGCGCGCTCAGCTCGGGCTGAAAATGCATTTAATTTAAAGCAATAAAAACTCAAATTGAGTGTCACACCTAAACCAAAGGACTTATGCACACACTTCAACATGTATTTAGTTCAGGATGACCACCTGAAGCCTAAATGAGCATTAATTTGACCACACAACTCATTCCTATGAAGATACATTCAAACTCACAAAACGTGCTTAGCTCCGGCTGAAAATGCATTTAAAGCAATAAAAACTCAAATTGAGTGTCACACCTAAACCAAAGGACTTATGCACACACTTCAACATGTATTTTGTTCAGGATGACCTCCTGAAGCCCATATGAGCATTAATTTGACTACACAACTCATTCCTATGAAGATACATTCAAACTCACAAAACGTGCTCAGCTCGGGCTGAAAATGCATTTAAAGCAATAAAAACTCAAATTGAGTGTCACGCCTAAACCAAAGGACTTATGCACACACTTCAACATGTATTTAGTTCAGGATGACCACCTGAAGCCTAAATGAGCATTAATTTGACCACACAACTCATTCCTATGAAGATACATTCAAACTCACAAAACGTGCTCAACTCGGGCTGAAAATGCATTTAAAGCAATAAAAACTCAAATTGAGTGTCACACCTAAACCAAAGGACTTATGCACACACGTCAACATGTATTTTGTTCAGGATGACCACCTGAAGCCTAAATGAGCATTAATTTGACCACACAACTCATTCCTATGAAGATACATTCAAACTCACAAAACATGCTCAGCTCGGGCTGAAAATGCATTTAAAGCAATAAAAACTCAAATTGAATGTCACGCCTAAACCAAAGGACTTATGCACACACTTCAACATGTATTTTGTTCAGGATGACCACCTGAAGCCTAAATGAGCATTAATTTGACCACACAACTCATTCCTATGAAGATACATTCAAACACACAAAACGTGCTCAGCTCGGCCTGAAAATGCATTTAAAGCAATAAAAACTCAAATTGAGTGTCACGCCTAAACCAAAGGACTTATGCACACACTTCAACATGTATTTTGTTCAGGATGACCTCCTGAAGCCTAAATCAGCAATAATTTGACCACACAACTCATTCCTATGAAGATACATTCAAAGTCAGAAAGCGCGCTCAGCTCGGGCTGAAAATGCATTTAAAGCAATAAAAACTCAAATTGAGTGTCACACCTAAACCAAAGGACTTATGCACACACTTCAACATGTATTTAGTTCAGGATGACCACCTGAAGCCTAAATGAGCATTAATTTGACCACACAACTCATTCCTATGAAGATACATTCAAACTCACAAAACGCGCTCAGCTCGGGCTAAAAATGCATTTAAAGCAATAAAAACTCAAATTGAATGTCACGCCTAAACCAAAGGACTTATGCACACACTTCAACATGTATTTTGTTCAGGATGACCACCTGAAGCCTAAATGAGCATTAATTTGACCACACAACTCATTCTATGAAGATACATTCAAACTCACAAAACGTGCTCAGCTCGGGCTGAAAATGCATTTAAAGCAATAAAAACTCAAATTGAGTGTCACGCCTAAACCAAAGGACTTATGCACACACTTCCACATGTATTTTGTTCAGGATGACCTCCTGAAGCCTAAATGAGCAATAATTTGACCACACAACTCATTCCTATGAAGATACATTCAAACTCAAAAAACGTGCTCAGCTCGGGCTGAAAATGCATTTAAAGCAATAAAAACTCAAATTGAGTGTCACACCTAAACCAAAGGACTTATGCACTCACTTCAACATGTATTTTGTTCAGGATGACCTCCTGAACTCCATATGAGCATTAATTTGACCACACAACTCATTCCTATGAAGATGCATTCAAACTCACAAAACGTGCTCAGCTCGGGCTGAAAATGCATTTAAAGCAATAAAAACTCAAATTGAGTGTCACGCCTAAACCAAAGGACTTATGCACACACTTCAACATGTATTTTGTTCACGATGACCACCTGAAGCCTAAATGAGCATTATTTTGACCACACAACTCATTCCTATGAAGATACATTCAAACTCACAAAACGTGCTCAACTCGGGCTGAAAATGCATTTAAAGCAATAAAAGCTCAAATTGAGTGTCACGCCTGAACCAAAGGACTTATGCACACACTTCAACATGTATTTTGTTCAGGATGACCTCCTGAAGCCCATATGGGCATTAATTTGACCACACAACTCATTCCTATGAAGATACATTCAAACACACAAAAGGTGCTCAGCTCGGCCTGAAAATGCATTTAAAGCAATAAAAACTCAAATTGAGTGTCACGCCTAAACCAAAGGACTTATGCACACACTTCAACATGTATTTTGTTCAGGATGACCACCTGACGCCTAAATGAGCATTAATTTGACCACACAACTCATTCCTATGAAGATACATTCAAACTCACAAAACGTGCTCAGCTCGGGTTAAAAATGCATTTAAAGCAATAAAAACTCAAATTGAGTGTCACGCCTAAACCAAAGGACTTATGCACACACTTCAACATGTATTTTGTTCAGGATGACCTCCTGAAGCCTAAATCAGCAATAATTTGACCACACAACTCATTCCTATGAAGATACATTCAAACTCAAAAAACGTGCTCAGCTCGGGCTGAAAATTTATTTAAAGCAATAAAAACTCAAATTGAGTGTCACACCTAAACCAAAGGACTAATGCACACACTTCAACATGTATTTTGTTCAGGATGACCTCCTGAAGCCCATATGAGCATTAATTTGACCACATAACTCATTCCTATGAAGATACATTCAAACTCACAAAACGTGCTCAGCTCGGGCTGAAAATGCATTTAAAGCAATAAAAACTCAAATTGAGTGTCACGCCTAAACCAAAGGACTTATGCACACACTTCAACATGTATTTTGTTCACGATGACCACCTGAAGCCTAAATGAGCATTAATTTGACCACACAACTCATTCCTATGAAGATACATTCAAACTCACAAAACGCGCTCAACTCGGGCTGAAAATGCATTTAAAGCAATAAAAGCTCAAATTGAGTGTCACGCCTAAACCAAAGGACTTATGCACACACTTCAACATGTATTTTGTTCAGGATGACCTCCTGAAGCCCATATGAGCATTAATTTGACTACACAACTCATTCCTATGAAGATACATTCAAACTCACAAAACGTGCTCAGCTCGGGCTGAAAATGCATTTAAAGCAATAAAAACTCAAATTGAGTGTCACGCCTAAACCAAAGGACTTATGCACACACTTCAACATGTATTTTGTTCAGGATGACCTCCTGAAGTCTAAATCAGCAATAATTTGACCACACAACTCATTCCTATGAAGATACATTCAAAGTCAGAAAGCGCGCTCAGCTCGGGCTGAAAATGCATTTAATTTAAAGCAATAAAAACTCAAATTGAGTGTCACGCCTAAACCAAAGGACTTATGCACACACTTCAACATGTATTTAGTTCAGGATGACCACCTGAAGCCTAAATGAGCATTAATTTGACCACACAACTCATCCCTATGAAGATACATTCAAACTCACAAAACGCGCTCAGCTCGGGCTGAAAATGCATTTAAAGCAATAAAAACTCAAATTTAGTGTCACACCTAAACCAAAGGACTTATGCACACACTTCAACATGTATTTAGTTCAGGATGACCTCCTGAAGCCCATATGAGCATTAATTTGACTACACAACTCATTCCTATGAAGATACATTCAAACTCACAAAACGTGCTCAGCTCGGGCTGAAAATGCATTTAAAGCAATAAAAACTCAAATTGAGTGTCACGCCTAAACCAAAGGACTTATGCACACACTTAAACATGTATTTAGTTCAGGATGACCACCTGAAGCCTAAATGAGCATTAATTTGACCACACAACTCATTCCTATGAAGATACATTCAAACTCACAAAACGTGCTCAGCTTGGGCTGAAAATAAATTTAAAGCAATGAAAACTCAAATTGAGTGTCACACCTAAACCAAAGGACTTATGCACACACTTCAACATGTATTTTTTTTCAGGATGACCTCCTGAAGCCCATATGAGCATTAATTTGACTACACAACTCATTCCTATGAAGATACATTCAAACTCACAAAACGTGCTCAGCTCGGGCTGAAAATGCATTTAAAGCAATAAAAACTCAAATTGAGTGTCACGCCTAAACCAAAGGACTTATGCACACACTTCAACATGTATTTAGTTCAGGATGACCACCTGAAGCCTAAATGAGCATTAATTTGACCACACAACTCATTCCTATGAAGATACATTCAAACTCACAAAACGTGCTCAGCTCGGGCTGAAAATGCATTTAAAGCAATAAAAACTCAAATTGAGTGTCACGCCTAAACCAAAGGACTTATGCAAACACTTCAACATGTATTTAGTTCAGGATGACCACCTGAAGCCTAAATGAGCATTAATTTGACCACACAACTCATTCCTATGAAGATACATTCAAACTCACAAAACGTGCTCAACTCGGGCTGAAAAATGCATTTAAAGGAATAAAAGCTCAAATTGAGTGTCACGCCTGAACCAAAGGACTTATGCACACACTTCAACATGTATTTTGTTCAGGATGACCTCCTGAAGCCCATATGAGCATTAATTTGACCACACAACTCATTCCTATGAAGATACATTCAAACACACAAAACGTGCTCAGCTCGGCCTGAAAATGCATTTAAAGCAATAAAAACTCAAATTGAGTGTCACACCTAAACCAAAGGACTTATGCACACACTTCAACATGTATTTTGTTCAGGATGACCTCCTGAAGCCCATATGAGCATTAATTTGACTACACAACTCATTCCTATGAAGATACATTCAAACTCACAAAACGTGCTCAGCTCGGGCTGAAAATGCATTTAAAGCAATAAAAACTCAAATTGAGTGTCACGCCTAAACCAAAGGACTTATGCACACACTTCAACATGTATTTTGTTCAGGATGACCTCCTGAAGTCTAAATCAGCAATAATTTGACCACACAACTCATTCCTATGAAGATACATTCAAAGTCAGAAAGCGCGCTCAGCTCGGGCTGAAAATGCATTTAATTTAAAGCAATAAAAACTCAAATTGAGTGTCACGCCTAAACCAAAGGACTTATGCACACACTTCAACATGTATTTAGTTCAGGATGACCACCTGAAGCCTAAATGAGCATTAATTTGACCACACAACTCATCCCTATGAAGATACATTCAAACTCACAAAACGCGCTCAGCTCGGGCTGAAAATGCATTTAAAGCAATAAAAACTCAAATTTAGTGTCACACCTAAACCAAAGGACTTATGCACACACTTCAACATGTATTTAGTTCAGGATGACCTCCTGAAGCCCATATGAGCATTAATTTGACTACACAACTCATTCCTATGAAGATACATTCAAACTCACAAAACGTGCTCAGCTCGGGCTGAAAATGCATTTAAAGCAATAAAAACTCAAATTGAGTGTCACGCCTAAACCAAAGGACTTATGCACACACTTAAACATGTATTTAGTTCAGGATGACCACCTGAAGCCTAAATGAGCATTAATTTGACCACACAACTCATTCCTATGAAGATACATTCAAACTCACAAAACGTGCTCAGCTTGGGCTGAAAATAAATTTAAAGCAATGAAAACTCAAATTGAGTGTCACACCTAAACCAAAGGACTTATGCACACACTTCAACATGTATTTTGTTCAGGATGACCTCCTGAAGCCCATATGAGCATTAATTTGACTACACAACTCATTCCTATGAAGATACATTCAAACTCACAAAACGTGCTCAGCTCGGGCTGAAAATGCATTTAAAGCAATAAAAACTCAAATTGAGTGTCACGCCTAAACCAAAGGACTTATGCACACACTTCAACATGTATTTAGTTCAGGATGACCACCTGAAGCCTAAATGAGCATTAATTTGACCACACAACTCATTCCTATGAAGATACATTCAAACTCACAAAACGTGCTCAACTCGGGCTGAAAATGCATTTAAAGCAATAAAAACTCAAATTGAGTGTCACGCCTAAACCAAAGGACTTATGCACACACTTCAACATGTATTTAGTTCAGGATGACATTCTGAAGCCCATATGAGCATTAATTTGACTACACAACTCATTCCTATGAAGATACATTCAAACTCACAAAACGTGCTCAGCTCGGGCTGAAAATGCATTTAAAGCAATAAAAACTCAAATTGAGTGTCACGCCTAAACCAAAGGACTTATGCAAACACTTCAACATGTATTTAGTTCAGGATGACCACCTGAAGCCTAAATGAGCATTAATTTGACCACACAACTCATTCCTATGAAGATACATTCAAACTCACAAAACGTGCTCAACTCGGGCTGAAAATGCATTTAAAGGAATAAAAGCTCAAATTGAGTGTCACGCCTGAACCAAAGGACTTATGCACACACTTCAACATGTATTTTGTTCAGGATGACCTCCTGAAGCCCATATGAGCATTAATTTGACCACACAACTCATTCCGATGAAGATACATTCAAACTCACAAAACGTGCTCAGCTCGGGCTGAAAATGCATTCAAAGCAATAAAAACTCAAATTGAGTGTCACGCCTAAACCAAAGGACTTATGCACACACTTCAACATGTATTTTGTTCAGGATGACCTTCTGAAGCCCATATGAGCATTAATTTGACTACACAACTCATTCCTATGAAGATACATTCAAACTCACAAAACGTGCTCAGCTCGGGCTGAAAATGCATTTAAAGCAATAAAAACTCAAATTGAGTGTCACGCCTAAACCAAAGGACTTATGCACACACTTCAACATGTATTTTGTTCAGGATGACCTCCTGAAGTCTAAATAAGCATTAATTTGACCACACAACTCATTCCTATGAAGATACATTCAAACTCACAAAACGCGCTCAGCTCGGGCTGAAAATGCATTTAAAGCAATAAAAACTCAAATTGAGTGTCACACCTAAACCAAAGGACTTATGCACACACTTCAACATGTATTTAGTTCAGGATGACCAACTGAAGCCTAAATGAGCATTAATTTGACCACACAACTCATTCCTATGAAGATACATTCAAACTCACAAAACATGCTCAGCTCGGGCTGAAAATGCATTTAAAGCAATAAAAACTCAAATTGAATGTCACGCCTAAACCAAAGGACTTATGCACACACTTCAACATGTATTTTGTTCAGGATGACCACCTGAAGCCTAAATGAGCATTCATTTGACCACACAACTCATTCTATGAAGATACATTCAAACTCACAAAACGTGCTCAGCTCGGGCTGAAAATGCATTTAAAGCAATAAAAACTAAAATTTAGTGTCACGCCTAAACCAAAGGACTTATGCACACACTTCAACATGTGTTTTGTTCAGGATGACCTCCTGAAGCCTAAATGAGCAATAATTTGACCACACAACTCATTCCTATGAAGATACATTCAAACTCAAAAAACGTGCTCAGCTCGGGCTGAAAATTTATTTAAAGCAATAAAAACTCAAATTGAGTGTCACACCTAAACCAAAGGACTAATGCACACACTTCAACATGTATTTTGTTCAGGTCGACCTCCTGAAGCCCATATGAGCATTAATTTGACCACATAACTCATTCCTATGAAGATACATTCAAACTCACAAAACGTGCTCAGCTCGGGCTGAAAATGCATTTAAAGCAATAAAAACTCAAATTGAGTGTCACGCCTAAACCAAAGGACTTATGCACACACTTCAACATGTATTTTGTTCACGATGACCACCTGAAGCCTAAATGAGCATTAATTTGACCACACAACTCATTCCTATGAAGATACATTCAAACTCACAAAACGCGCTCAACTCGGGCTGAAAATGCATTTAAAGCAATAAAAGCTCAAATTGAGTGTCACGCCTAAACCAAAGGACTTATGCACACACTTCAACATGTATTTTGTTCAGGATGACCTCCTGAAGCCCATATGAGCATTAATTTGACTACACAACTCATTCCTATGAAGATACATTCAAACTCACAAAACGTGCTCAGCTCGGGCTGAAAATGCATTTAAAGCAATAAAAACTCAAATTGAGTGTCACGCCTAAACCAAAGGACTTATGCACACACTTCAACATGTATTTTGTTCAGGATGACCTCCTGAAGTCTAAATCAGCAATAATTTGACCACACAACTCATTCCTATGAAGATACATTCAAAGTCAGAAAGCGCGCTCAGCTCGGGCTGAAAATGCATTTAATTTAAAGCAATAAAAACTCAAATTGAGTGTCACGCCTAAACCAAAGGACTTATGCACACACTTCAACATGTATTTAGTTCAGGATGACCACCTGAAGCCTAAATGAGCATTAATTTGACCACACAACTCATCCCTATGAAGATACATTCAAACTCACAAAACGCGCTCAGCTCGGGCTGAAAATGCATTTAAAGCAATAAAAACTCAAATTTAGTGTCACACCTAAACCAAAGGACTTATGCACACACTTCAACATGTATTTAGTTCAGGATGACCTCCTGAAGCCCATATGAGCATTAATTTGACTACACAACTCATTCCTATGAAGATACATTCAAACTCACAAAACGTGCTCAGCTTGGGCTGAAAATAAATTTAAAGCAATGAAAACTCAAATTGAGTGTCACACCTAAACCAAAGGACTTATGCACACACTTCAACATGTATTTTTTTTCAGGATGACCTCCTGAAGCCCATATGAGCATTAATTTGACTACACAACTCATTCCTATGAAGATACATTCAAACTCACAAAACGTGCTCAGCTCGGGCTGAAAATGCATTTAAAGCAATAAAAACTCAAATTGAGTGTCACGCCTAAACCAAAGGACTTATGCACACACTTCAACATGTATTTAGTTCAGGATGACCACCTGAAGCCTAAATGAGCATTAATTTGACCACACAACTCATTCCTATGAAGATACATTCAAACTCACAAAACGTGCTCAGCTCGGGCTGAAAATGCATTTAAAGCAATAAAAACTCAAATTGAGTGTCACGCCTAAACCAAAGGACTTATGCAAACACTTCAACATGTATTTAGTTCAGGATGACCACCTGAAGCCTAAATGAGCATTAATTTGACCACACAACTCATTCCTATGAAGATACATTCAAACTCACAAAACGTGCTCAACTCGGGCTGAAAATGCATTTAAAGGAATAAAAGCTCAAATTGAGTGTCACGCCTGAACCAAAGGACTTATGCACACACTTCAACATGTATTTTGTTCAGGATGACCTCCTGAAGCCCATATGAGCATTAATTTGACCACACAACTCATTCCTATGAAGATACATTCAAACACACAAAACGTGCTCAGCTCGGCCTGAAAATGCATTTAAAGCAATAAAAACTCAAATTGAGTGTCACACCTAAACCAAAGGACTTATGCACACACTTCAACATGTATTTTGTTCAGGATGACCTCCTGAAGCCCATATGAGCATTAATTTGACTACACAACTCATTCCTATGAAGATACATTCAAACTCACAAAACGTGCTCAGCTCGGGCTGAAAATGCATTTAAAGCAATAAAAACTCAAATTGAGTGTCACGCCTAAACCAAAGGACTTATGCACACACTTCAACATGTATTTTGTTCAGGATGACCTCCTGAAGTCTAAATCAGCAATAATTTGACCACACAACTCATTCCTATGAAGATACATTCAAAGTCAGAAAGCGCGCTCAGCTCGGGCTGAAAATGCATTTAATTTAAAGCAATAAAAACTCAAATTGAGTGTCACGCCTAAACCAAAGGACTTATGCACACACTTCAACATGTATTTAGTTCAGGATGACCACCTGAAGCCTAAATGAGCATTAATTTGACCACACAACTCATTCCTATGAAGATACATTCAAACTCACAAAACGCGCTCAGCTCGGGCTGAAAATGCATTTAAAGCAATAAAAACTCAAATTTAGTGTCACACCTAAACCAAAGGACTTATGCACACACTTTCAACATGTATTTAGTTCAGGATGACCTCCTGAAGCCCATATGAGCATTAATTTGACTACACAACTCATTCCTATGAAGATACATTCAAACTCACAAAACGTGCTCAGCTCGGGCTGAAAATGCATTTAAAGCAATAAAAACTCAAATTGAGTGTCACGCCTAAACCAAAGGACTTATGCACACACTTCAACATGTATTTAGTTCAGGATGACCACCTGAAGCCTAAATGACCATTAATTTGACCACACAACTCATTCCTATGAAGATACATTCAAACTCACAAAACGTGCTCAGCTCGGGCTGAAAATGCATTCAAAGCAATAAAAACTCAAATTGAGTGTCACGCCTAAACCAAAGGACTTATGCACACACTTCAACATGTATTTTGTTCAGGATGACCTTCTGAAGCCCATATGAGCATTAATTTGACTACACAACTCATTCCTATGAAGATACATTCAAACTCACAAAACGTGCTCAGCTCGGGCTGAAAATGCATTTAAAGCAATAAAAACTCAAATTGAGTGTCACGCCTAAACCAAAGGACTTATGCACACACTTCAACATGTATTTTGTTCAGGATGACCTCCTGAAGTCTAAATAAGCATTAATTTGACCACACAACTCATTCCTATGAAGATACATTCAAACTCACAAAACGCGCTCAGCTCGGGCTGAAAATGCATTTAAAGCAATAAAAACTCAAATTGAGTGTCACACCTAAACCAAAGGACTTATGCACACACTTCAACATGTATTTAGTTCAGGATGACCAACTGAAGCCTAAATGAGCATTAATTTGACCACACAACTCATTCCTATGAAGATACATTCAAACTCACAAAACATGCTCAGCTCGGGCTGAAAATGCATTTAAAGCAATAAAAACTCAAATTGAATGTCACGCCTAAACCAAAGGACTTATGCACACACTTCAACATGTATTTTGTTCAGGATGACCACCTGAAGCCTAAATGAGCATTCATTTGACCACACAACTCATTCTATGAAGATACATTCAAACTCACAAAACGTGCTCAGCTCGGGCTGAAAATGCATTTAAAGCAATAAAAACTAAAATTTAGTGCCACGCCTAAACCAAAGGACTTATGCACACACTTCAACATGTGTTTTGTTCAGGATGACCTCCTGAAGCCTAAATGAGCAATAATTTGACCACACAACTCATTCCTATGAAGATACATTCAAACTCAAAAAACGTGCTCAGCTCGGGCTGAAAATTTATTTAAAGCAATAAAAACTCAAATTGAGTGTCACACCTAAACCAAAGGACTAATGCACACACTTCAACATGTATTTTGTTCAGGATGACCTCCTGAAGCCCATATGAGCATTAATTTGACCACATAACTCATTCCTATGAAGATACATTCAAACTCACAAAACGTGCTCAGCTCGGGCTGAAAATGCATTTAAAGCAATAAAAACTCAAATTGAGTGTCACGCCTAAACCAAAGGACTTATGCACACACTTCAACATGTATTTTGTTCACGATGACCACCTGAAGCCTAAATGAGCATTAATTTGACCACACAACTCATTCCTATGAAGATACATTCAAACTCACAAAACGCGCTCAACTCGGGCTGAAAATGCATTTAAAGCAATAAAAGCTCAAATTGAGTGTCACGCCTAAACCAAAGGACTTATGCACACACTTCAACATGTATTTTGTTCAGGATGACCTCCTGAAGCCCATATGAGCATTAATTTGACCACACAACTCATTCCTATGAAGATACATTCAAACACACAAAACGTGCTCAGCTCGGCCTGAAAATGCATTTAAAGCAATAAAAACTCAAATTGAGTGTCACGCCTAAACCAAAGGACTTATGCACACACTTCAACATGTATTTTGTTCAGGATGACCTCCTGAAGCCCATATGAGCATTAATTTGACTACACAACTCATTCCTATGAAGATACATTCAAACTCACAAAACGTGCTCAGCTCGGGCTGAAAATGCATTTAAAGCAATAAAAACTCAAATTGAGTGTCGCGCCCAAACCAAAGGACTTATGCACACACTTCAACATGTATTTTTTTCAGGATGACCACCTGACGCCTAAATGAGCATTAATTTGACCACACAACTCATTCCTATGAAGATACATTCAAACTCACAAAACGTGCTCAGCTCAGGCTGAAAATGCATTTAAAGCAATAAAAACTCAAATTGAGTGTCACGCCTAAACCCAAGGGCTTATGCACACACTTCAACATGTATTTAGTTCAGGATGACCACCTGAAGCCTAAATGAGCATTAATTTGACCACACAACTCATTCTATGAAGATACATTCAAACTCACAAAACGTGCTCAGCTCGGGCTGAAAATGCATTTAAAGCAATAAAAACTCAAATTGAGTGTCACGCCTAAACCAAAGGACTTATGCACACACTTCAACATGTATTTTGTTCAGGATGACCTCCTGAAGCCCATATGAGCATTAATTTGACCACACAACTCATTCCTATGAAGATACATTCAAACTCACAAAACGTGCTCAGCTCGGGCTGAAAATGCATTTAAAGCAATAAAAACTCAAATTGAGTGTCACGCCTAAACCAAAGGACTTATGCACACACTTCAACATGTATTTAGTTCAGGCTGACCACCTGAAGCCTAAATGAGCATTAATTTGACCACACAACTCATTCCTATGAAGATACATTCAAACTCACAAAACGTGCTCAGCTCGGGCTGAAAATGCATTTAAAGCAATAAAAACTCAAATTGAGTGTCACGCCCAACCCAAAGGACTTATGCACACACTTCAACATGTACTTAGTTCAGGATGACCTCCTGAAGCCTAAATGAGCAATAATTTGACCACACAACTCATTCCTATGAAGATACATTCAAAGTCAGAAAGCGCGCTCAGCTCGGGCTGAAAATGCATTTAAAGCCATAAAAACTCAAATTGAGTGTCACGCCTAAACCAAAGGACTTATGCACACACTTCAACATGTATTTTGTTTCGGATGACCTCCTGAAGCCTAAATGAGCATTAATTTGACCACACAACTCATTCCTATGAAGATACATTCAAACTCACAAAACGTGCTCAGCTCGGGCTGAAAATGCATTTAAAGCAATAAAAACTCAAATTGAGTGTCACGCCTAAACCAAAGAACTTATGCACACACTTCAACATGTATTTTGTTCAGGATGACCACCTGAAGCCTAAATGAGGATTAATTTGACCACACAACTCATTCCTAAGAAGATACATTCAAAGTCAGAAAACGCCCTCAGCTCGGGCTGAAAATGCATTTAAAGCAATAAAAACTCAAATTGAGTGTCACGGCTAAACCAAAGGACTTATGCACACACTTCAACATGTATTTTGTTCAGGATGACCACCTGAAGCCTAAATGAGCATTAATTTGACCACACAACTCATTCCTATGAAGATACATTCAAACTCACAAAATTTGCTCAGCTCGGGCTGAAAATGCATTTAAAGCAATAAAAACTCAAATTGAGTGTCACGCCTAAACCAAAGGACTTATGCACACACTTCAACATGTATTTTGTTCAGGATGACCTCCTGAAGCCCATATGAGCATCAATTTGACCACACAACTCATTCCTATGAAGATACATTCAAACTCACAAAACGAGCTCAGCTCGGGCTGAAAATGCATTTAAAGCAATAAAAACTCAAATTGAGTGTCACACCTAAACCAAAGGACTTATGCACACACTTCAACATGTATTTTGTTCAGGATGACCACCTGAAGCCTAAATGAGCATTAATTTGACCACACAACTCATTCCTATGAAGATACATTCAAACTCAAAAAACGTGCTCAGCTCGGGCTGAAAATGCATTTAACGCAATAAAAACTCAAATTGAGTGTCACACCTAAACCAAAGGACTTATGCACACACTTCAACATGTATTTTGTTCAGGATGACCACCTGAAGCCTAAATCAGCATTAATTTGACCACACAACTCATTCCTATGAAGATACATTCAAACTCACAAAACGTGCTCAGCTCGGGCTGAAAATGCATTTAAAGCAATAAAAACTCAAATTGAGTGTCACACCTAAACCAAAGGACTTATGCACACACTTCAACGTGTATTTTTTTCAGGATGACCTCCTGAAGCCTATATGAGCATTAATTTGACCACACAACACATTCCTATGAAGATACATTCAAACTCACAAAACGTGCTCAGCTCGGGCTGAAAATGCATTTAAAGCAAAAAAAACTCAAATTGAGTGTCACACCTAAACCAAAGGATTATGCACACACTTCAACAAGTATTTTGTTCAGGATGACCTCCTGAAGCCCATATGAGCATTAATTTGACCACACAACTCATTCCTATGAAGATACATTCAAAGTCAGAAAGCGCGCTCAGTTCGGGCTGAAAATGCATTTAAAGCAATAAAAACTCAAATTGATTGTCACGCCTAAACCAAAGGACTTATGCACACACTTCAACATGTATTTAGTTCAGGATGACCACCTGAAGCCTAAATGAGCATTAATTTGACCACACAACTCATTCCTATGAAGATACATTCAAACTCACAAAGCGTGCTCAGCTCGGGCTGAAAATGCATTTAAAGCAATAAAAACTCAAAGTGAGTGTCACGCCTAAACCAAAGGACTTATGCACACACTTCAACATGTATTTTGTTCAGGATGACCTCCTGAAGCCTAAATGAGCAATAATTTGACCACACAACTCATTCCTATGAAGATACATTCAAAGTCAGAAAGCGCGCTCAGCTCGGGCTGAAAATGCATTTAAAGCAATAAAAACTCAAATTGAGTGTCACGCCTAAACCAAAGGACTTATGCACACACTTCAACATGTATTTAGTTCAGGATGACCACCTGAAGCCTGAATGAGCATTAATTTGACCACACAACTCATTCCTATGAAGATACATTCAAACTCACAAAACGTGCTCAGCTCGGGCTGAAAATGCATTTAAAGCAATAAAAACTCAAATTGAGTGTCACGCCTAAACCAAAGGACTTATGCACACACTTCAACATGTATTTTGTTCAGGATGTCCCCCTGACACCTAAATGGGCAGTAATTTGAATACACAACTCATTCCTAAGAAGATACATTCAAAGTCAGAAAACGCGCTCAGCTCGGGCTGAAAATGCATTTAAAGCAATAAAAACTCAAATTGAGTGTCACGCCTAAACCAAAGGACTTATGCACACACTTAAACATGTATTTAGTTCAGGATGACCACCTGAAGCCTAAATGAGCATTAATTTGACCACACAACTCATTCCTATGAAGATACATTCAAACTCACAAAACGTGCTCAGCTTGGGCTGAAAATAAATTTAAAGCAATGAAAACTCAAATTGAGTGTCACACCTAAACCAAAGGACTTATGCACACACTTCAACATGTATTTTTTTTCAGGATGACCTCCTGAAGCCCATATGAGCATTAATTTGACTACACAACTCATTCCTATGAAGATACATTCAAACTCACAAAACGTGCTCAGCTCGGGCTGAAAATGCATTTAAAGCAATAAAAACTCAAATTGAGTGTCACGCCTAAACCAAAGGACTTATGCACACACTTCAACATGTATTTAGTTCAGGATGACCACCTGAAGCCTAAATGAGCATTAATTTGACCACACAACTCATTCCTATGAAGATACATTCAAACTCACAAAACGTGCTCAGCTCGGGCTGAAAATGCATTTAAAGCAATAAAAACTCAAATTGAGTGTCACGCCTAAACCAAAGGACTTATGCAAACACTTCAACATGTATTTAGTTCAGGATGACCACCTGAAGCCTAAATGAGCATTAATTTGACCACACAACTCATTCCTATGAAGATACATTCAAACTCACAAAACGTGCTCAACTCGGGCTGAAAATGCATTTAAAGGAATAAAAGCTCAAATTGAGTGTCACGCCTGAACCAAAGGACTTATGCACACACTTCAACATGTATTTTGTTCAGGATGACCTCCTGAAGCCCATATGAGCATTAATTTGACCACACAACTCATTCCTATGAAGATACATTCAAACACACAAAACGTGCTCAGCTCGGCCTGAAAATGCATTTAAAGCAATAAAAACTCAAATTGAGTGTCACACCTAAACCAAAGGACTTATGCACACACTTCAACATGTATTTTGTTCAGGATGACCTCCTGAAGCCCATATGAGCATTAATTTGACTACACAACTCATTCCTATGAAGATACATTCAAACTCACAAAACGTGCTCAGCTCGGGCTGAAAATGCATTTAAAGCAATAAAAACTCAAATTGAGTGTCACGCCTAAACCAAAGGACTTATGCACACACTTCAACATGTATTTTGTTCAGGATGACCTCCTGAAGTCTAAATCAGCAATAATTTGACCACACAACTCATTCCTATGAAGATACATTCAAAGTCAGAAAGCGCGCTCAGCTCGGGCTGAAAATGCATTTAATTTAAAGCAATAAAAACTCAAATTGAGTGTCACGCCTAAACCAAAGGACTTATGCACACACTTCAACATGTATTTAGTTCAGGATGACCACCTGAAGCCTAAATGAGCATTAATTTGACCACACAACTCATTCCTATGAAGATACATTCAAACTCACAAAACGCGCTCAGCTCGGGCTGAAAATGCATTTAAAGCAATAAAAACTCAAATTGAGTGTCACGCCTAAACCAAAGGACTTATGCACACACTTCAACATGTATTTAGTTCAGGATGACCACCTGAAGCCTAAATGACCATTAATTTGACCACACAACTCATTCCTATGAAGATACATTCAAACTCACAAAACGTGCTCAGCTCGGGCTGAAAATGCATTCAAAGCAATAAAAACTCAAATTGAGTGTCACGCCTAAACCAAAGGACTTATGCACACACTTCAACATGTATTTTGTTCAGGATGACCTTCTGAAGCCCATATGAGCATTAATTTGACTACACAACTCATTCCTATGAAGATACATTCAAACTCACAAAACGTGCTCAGCTCGGGCTGAAAATGCATTTAAAGCAATAAAAACTCAAATTGAGTGTCACGCCTAAACCAAAGGACTTATGCACACACTTCAACATGTATTTTGTTCAGGATGACCTCCTGAAGTCTAAATAAGCATTAATTTGACCACACAACTCATTCCTATGAAGATACATTCAAACTCACAAAACGCGCTCAGCTCGGGCTGAAAATGCATTTAAAGCAATAAAAACTCAAATTGAGTGTCACACCTAAACCAAAGGACTTATGCACACACTTCAACATGTATTTAGTTCAGGATGACCAACTGAAGCCTAAATGAGCATTAATTTGACCACACAACTCATTCCTATGAAGATACATTCAAACTCACAAAACATGCTCAGCTCGGGCTGAAAATGCATTTAAAGCAATAAAAACTCAAATTGAATGTCACGCCTAAACCAAAGGACTTATGCACACACTTCAACATGTATTTTGTTCAGGATGACCACCTGAAGCCTAAATGAGCATTCATTTGACCACACAACTCATTCTATGAAGATACATTCAAACTCACAAAACGTGCTCAGCTCGGGCTGAAAATGCATTTAAAGCAATAAAAACTAAAATTTAGTGCCACGCCTAAACCAAAGGACTTATGCACACACTTCAACATGTGTTTTGTTCAGGATGACCTCCTGAAGCCTAAATGAGCAATAATTTGACCACACAACTCATTCCTATGAAGATACATTCAAACTCAAAAAACGTGCTCAGCTCGGGCTGAAAATTTATTTAAAGCAATAAAAACTCAAATTGAGTGTCACACCTAAACCAAAGGACTAATGCACACACTTCAACATGTATTTTGTTCAGGATGACCTCCTGAAGCCCATATGAGCATTAATTTGACCACATAACTCATTCCTATGAAGATACATTCAAACTCACAAAACGTGCTCAGCTCGGGCTGAAAATGCATTTAAAGCAATAAAAACTCAAATTGAGTGTCACGCCTAAACCAAAGGACTTATGCACACACTTCAACATGTATTTTGTTCACGATGACCACCTGAAGCCTAAATGAGCATTAATTTGACCACACAACTCATTCCTATGAAGATACATTCAAACTCACAAAACGCGCTCAACTCGGGCTGAAAATGCATTTAAAGCAATAAAAGCTCAAATTGAGTGTCACGCCTAAACCAAAGGACTTATGCACACACTTCAACATGTATTTTGTTCAGGATGACCTCCTGAAGCCCATATGAGCATTAATTTGACCACACAACTCATTCCTATGAAGATACATTCAAACACACAAAACGTGCTCAGCTCGGCCTGAAAATGCATTTAAAGCAATAAAAACTCAAATTGAGTGTCACGCCTAAACCAAAGGACTTATGCACACACTTCAACATGTATTTTGTTCAGGATGACCTCCTGAAGCCCATATGAGCATTAATTTGACTACACAACTCATTCCTATGAAGATACATTCAAACTCACAAAACGTGCTCAGCTCGGGCTGAAAATGCATTTAAAGCAATAAAAACTCAAATTGAGTGTCGCGCCCAAACCAAAGGACTTATGCACACACTTCAACATGTATTTTTTTCAGGATGACCACCTGACGCCTAAATGAGCATTAATTTGACCACACAACTCATTCCTATGAAGATACATTCAAACTCACAAAACGTGCTCAGCTCAGGCTGAAAATGCATTTAAAGCAATAAAAACTCAAATTGAGTGTCACGCCTAAACCCAAGGGCTTATGCACACACTTCAACATGTATTTAGTTCAGGATGACCACCTGAAGCCTAAATGAGCATTAATTTGACCACACAACTCATTCTATGAAGATACATTCAAACTCACAAAACGTGCTCAGCTCGGGCTGAAAATGCATTTAAAGCAATAAAAACTCAAATTGAGTGTCACGCCTAAACCAAAGGACTTATGCACACACTTCAACATGTATTTTGTTCAGGATTACCACCTGACGCCTAAATGAGCATTAATTTGACCACACAACTCATTCCTATGAAGATACATTCAAACTCACAAAACGTGCTCAACTCGGGCTGAAAATGCATTTAAAGCAATAAAAACTCAAATTGAGTGTCACGCCTAAACCAAAGGACTTATGCACACACTTCAACATGTATTTTGTTCAGGATGACCTCCTGAAGCCCATATGAGCATTAATTTGACCACACAACTCATTCCTATGAAGATACATTCAAACTCACAAAACGTGCTCAGCTCGGGCTGAAAATGCATTTAAAGCAATAAAAACTCAAATTGAGTGTCACGCCTAAACCAAAGGACTTATGCACACACTTCAACATGTATTTAGTTCAGGCTGACCACCTGAAGCCTAAATGAGCATTAATTTGACCACACAACTCATTCCTATGAAGATACATTCAAACTCACAAAACGTGCTCAGCTCGGGCTGAAAATGCATTTAAAGCAATAAAAACTCAAATTGAGTGTCACGCCCAACCCAAAGGACTTATGCACACACTTCAACATGTACTTAGTTCAGGATGACCTCCTGAAGCCTAAATGAGCAATAATTTGACCACACAACTCATTCCTATGAAGATACATTCAAAGTCAGAAAGCGCGCTCAGCTCGGGCTGAAAATGCATTTAAAGCCATAAAAACTCAAATTGAGTGTCACGCCTAAACCAAAGGACTTATGCACACACTTCAACATGTATTTTGTTTCGGATGACCTCCTGAAGCCTAAATGAGCATTAATTTGACCACACAACTCATTCCTATGAAGATACATTCAAACTCACAAAACGTGCTCAGCTCGGGCTGAAAATGCATTTAAAGCAATAAAAACTCAAATTGAGTGTCACGCCTAAACCAAAGAACTTATGCACACACTTCAACATGTATTTTGTTCAGGATGACCACCTGAAGCCTAAATGAGGATTAATTTGACCACACAACTCATTCCTAAGAAGATACATTCAAAGTCAGAAAACGCCCTCAGCTCGGGCTGAAAATGCATTTAAAGCAATAAAAACTCAAATTGAGTGTCACGGCTAAACCAAAGGACTTATGCACACACTTCAACATGTATTTTGTTCAGGATGACCACCTGAAGCCTAAATGAGCATTAATTTGACCACACAACTCATTCCTATGAAGATACATTCAAACTCACAAAATTTGCTCAGCTCGGGCTGAAAATGCATTTAAAGCAATAAAAACTCAAATTGAGTGTCACGCCTAAACCAAAGGACTTATGCACACACTTCAACATGTATTTTGTTCAGGATGACCTCCTGAAGCCCATATGAGCATCAATTTGACCACACAACTCATTCCTATGAAGATACATTCAAACTCACAAAACGAGCTCAGCTCGGGCTGAAAATGCATTTAAAGCAATAAAAACTCAAATTGAGTGTCACACCTAAACCAAAGGACTTATGCACACACTTCAACATGTATTTTGTTCAGGATGACCACCTGAAGCCTAAATGAGCATTAATTTGACCACACAACTCATTCCTATGAAGATACATTCAAACTCAAAAAACGTGCTCAGCTCGGGCTGAAAATGCATTTAACGCAATAAAAACTCAAATTGAGTGTCACACCTAAACCAAAGGACTTATGCACACACTTCAACATGTATTTTGTTCAGGATGACCACCTGAAGCCTAAATCAGCATTAATTTGACCACACAACTCATTCCTATGAAGATACATTCAAACTCACAAAACGTGCTCAGCTCGGGCTGAAAATGCATTTAAAGCAATAAAAACTCAAATTGAGTGTCACACCTAAACCAAAGGACTTATGCACACACTTCAACGTGTATTTTTTTCAGGATGACCTCCTGAAGCCTATATGAGCATTAATTTGACCACACAACACATTCCTATGAAGATACATTCAAACTCACAAAACGTGCTCAGCTCGGGCTGAAAATGCATTTAAAGCAAAAAAAACTCAAATTGAGTGTCACACCTAAACCAAAGGATTATGCACACACTTCAACAAGTATTTTGTTCAGGATGACCTCCTGAAGCCCATATGAGCATTAATTTGACCACACAACTCATTCCTATGAAGATACATTCAAAGTCAGAAAGCGCGCTCAGTTCGGGCTGAAAATGCATTTAAAGCAATAAAAACTCAAATTGATTGTCACGCCTAAACCAAAGGACTTATGCACACACTTCAACATGTATTTAGTTCAGGATGACCACCTGAAGCCTAAATGAGCATTAATTTGACCACACAACTCATTCCTATGAAGATACATTCAAACTCACAAAGCGTGCTCAGCTCGGGCTGAAAATGCATTTAAAGCAATAAAAACTCAAAGTGAGTGTCACGCCTAAACCAAAGGACTTATGCACACACTTCAACATGTATTTTGTTCAGGATGACCTCCTGAAGCCTAAATGAGCAATAATTTGACCACACAACTCATTCCTATGAAGATACATTCAAAGTCAGAAAGCGCGCTCAGCTCGGGCTGAAAATGCATTTAAAGCAATAAAAACTCAAATTGAGTGTCACGCCTAAACCAAAGGACTTATGCACACACTTCAACATGTATTTAGTTCAGGATGACCACCTGAAGCCTGAATGAGCATTAATTTGACCACACAACTCATTCCTATGAAGATACATTCAAACTCACAAAACGTGCTCAGCTCGGGCTGAAAATGCATTTAAAGCAATAAAAACTCAAATTGAGTGTCACGCCTAAACCAAAGGACTTATGCACACACTTCAACATGTATTTTGTTCAGGATGTCCCCCTGACACCTAAATGGGCAGTAATTTGAATACACAACTCATTCCTAAGAAGATACATTCAAAGTCAGAAAACGCGCTCAGCTCGGGCTGAAAATGCATTTAAAGCAATAAAAACTCAAATTGAGTGTCACGCCTAAACCAAAGGACTTATGCACACACTTCAACACGATTTTGTTCAGGATGATCTCCTGAAGCACATATGAGCATTAATTTGACCACACAACTCATTCCTATGAAGATCTATTCAAACTCACAAAACAGGCTCAGCTCGGGCTGAAAATGCATTTAAAGCAATAAAAACTCAAATTGAGTGTCACGCCTAAACCAAAGGACTTATGCACACACTTCAACATGTATTTTGTTCAGGATGACCTCCTGAAGCCTAAATGAGCAATAATTTGACCACACAACTCATTTCTATGAAAATACATTCAAAGTCAGAAAGCGCGCTCAGCTCGGGCTGAAAATGCATTTAAAGCAATAAAAACTCAAATTGAGTGTCACACCTAAACCAAAGGACTTATGCACACACTTCAACATGTATTTAGTTCAGGATGACCACCTGAAGCCTGAATGAGCATTAATTTGACCACACAACTCATTCCTATGAAGATACATTCAAACTCACAAAACGTGCTCAGCTCGGGCTGAAAATGCATTTAAAGCAATAAAAACTCAAATTGAGTGTCACGCCTAAACCAAAGGACTTATGCACACACTTCAACATGTATTTTGTTCAGGATGTCCCCCTGACACCTAAATGGGCAGTAATTTGAATACACAACTCATTCCTAAGAAGATACATTCAAAGTCAGAAAACGCGCTCAGCTCGGGCTGAAAATGCATTTAAAGCAATAAAAACTCAAATTGAGTGTCACGCCTAAACCAAAGGACTTATGCACACACTTCAACACGATTTTGTTCAGGATGACCTCCTGAAGCACATATGAGCATTAATTTGACCACACAACTCATTCCTATGAAGATCTATTCAAACTCACAAAACAGGCTCAGCTCGGGCTGAAAATGCATTTAAAGCAATAAAAACTCAAATTGAGTGTCACGCCTAAACCAAAGGACTTATGCACACACTTCAACATGTATTTTGTTCAGGATGACCTCCTGAAGCCTAAATGAGCAATAATTTGACCACACAACTCATTTCTATGAAAATACATTCAAAGTCAGAAAGCGCGCTCAGCTCGGGCTGAAAATGCATTTAAAGCAATAAAAACTCAAATTGAGTGTCACACCTAAACCAAAGGACTTATGCACACACTTCAACATGTATTTTGTTCAGGATGACCTCCTGAAGCCTATATGAGCATTAATTTGACCACACAACACATTCCTATGAAGATACATTCAAACTCACAAAACGTGCTCAGCTCGGGCTGAAAATGCATTTAAAGCAATAAAAACTCAAATTGAGTGTCACACCTAAACCAAACGATTATGCACACACTTCAACATGTATTTTGTTCAGGATGACCTCCTGAAGCCTAAATGAGCATTAATTTGACCACACAACTCATTCCTATGAAGATACATTCAAACTCACAAAACGTGCTCAGCTCGGGCTGAAAAAGCATTTAAAGCAATAAAAACTCAAATTGAGTGTCACGCCTAAACCAAAGGACTTATGCACACACTTCAACATGTATTTTGTTCAGGATGACCTCCTGAAGCCTAAATGAGCAATAATTTGACCACACAACTCATTCCTATGAAGATACATTCAAAGTCAGAAAGCGCGCTCAGCTCGGGCTGAAAATGCATTTAAAGCAATAAAAATTCAAATTGAGTGTCACGCCTAAACCAAAGGACTTATGCACACACTTCAACATGTATTTAGTTCAGGATGACCACCTGAAGCCTAAATGAGCATTAATTTGACCACACAACTCATTCCTATGAAGATACATTCAAACTCACAAAACGTGCTCAGCTCAGGCTGAAAATGCATTTAAAGCAATAAAAACTCAAATTGAGTGTCACGCCCAAACCAAAGGACTTATGCACACACTTCAACATGTACTTAGTTCAGGATGTCCTCCTGAAGCCTAAATGAGCATTAATTTGACCACACAACTCATTTCTATGAAGATACATTCAAAGTCAGAAAGCGCGCTCAGCTCGGGCTGAAAATGCATTTAAAGCAATAAAAACTCAAATTGAGTGTCACGCCTAAACCAAAGGACTTATGCACACACTTCAACATGTAGTTTGTTCAAGATGACCTCCTGAAGCCTAAATGAGCATTAATTTGACCACACAACTCATTCCTATGAAGATACATTCAAAGTCAGAAAGCGCGCTCAGCTCGGGCTGAAAATGCATTTAAAGCAATAAAAACTCAAATTGAGTGTCACGCCTAAACCAAAGGACTTATGCACACACTTCAACATGTATTTAGTTCAGGATGACCACCTGAAGCCTGAATGAGCATTAATTTGACCACACAACTCATTCCTATGAAGATACATTCAAACTCACAAAACGTGCTCAGCTCGGGCTGAAAATGCATTTAAAGCAATAAAAACTCAAATTGAGTGTCACGCCTAAACCAAAGGACTTATGCACACACTTCAACATGTATTTTGTTCAGGATGTCCCCCTGACACCTAAATGGGCAGTAATTTGAATACACAACTCATTCCTAAGAAGATACATTCAAAGTCAGAAAACGCGCTCAGCTCGGGCTGAAAATGCATTTAAAGCAATAAAAACTCAAATTGAGTGTCACGCCTAAACCAAAGGACTTATGCACACACTTCAACATGTATTTTGTTCAGGATGACCTCCTGAAGCCCATATGAGCATTAATTTGACCACACAACTCATTCCTATGAAGATCTATTCAAACTCACAAAACAGGCTCAGCTCGGGCTGAAAATGCATTTAAAGCAATAAAAACTCAAATTGAGTGTCACGCCTAAACCAAAGGACTTATGCACACACTTCAACATGTATTTTGTTCAGGATAACCTCCTGAAGCCTAAATGAGCAATAATTTGATCACACAACTCATTTCTATGAAGATACATTCAAAGTCAGAAAGCGCGCTCAGCTCGGGCTGAAAATGCATTTAAAGCA
Source organism: Hippocampus guttulatus (assembly GCF_054856545.1). NCBI lineage: Eukaryota > Metazoa > Chordata > Actinopteri > Syngnathiformes > Syngnathidae > Hippocampus > Hippocampus guttulatus. The sequence goes on along the minus strand of NW_028233883.1, from coordinate 751,375 downwards.
ATAAAAACTCAAATTGAGTGTCACGCCTAAACCAAAGGACTTATGCACACACGTCAACATGTATTTAGTTCAGGATGACCACCTGACGCCTAAATGAGCAATAATTTGACCACACAACTCATTCCTATGAAGATACATTCAAACTCACAAAACGTGCTCAGCTCGGGCTGAAATGCATTTAAAGCAATAAAAACTCAAATTGAGTGTCACGCCTAAACCAAAGGACTTATGCACACACGTCAACATGTATTTAGTTCAGGATGACCACCTGAAACCTAAATGAGCATTAATTTGACCACACAACACATTCCTATGAAGATACATTCAAACTCACAAAACGTGCTCAGCTCGGGCTGAAAATGCATTTAAAGCAATAAAAACTCAAATTGAGTGTCACACCTAAACCAAAGGATTATGCACACACTTCAACATGTATTTTGTTCAGGATGACCTCCTGAAGCCTAAATGAGCATTAATTTGACCACACAACTCATTCCTATGAAGATACATTCAAAGTCAGAAAGCGCGCTCAGCTCGGGCTGAAAATGCATTTAAAGCAATAAAAACTCAAATTGAGTGTCACGCCCAAACCAAAGGACTTATGCACACACTTCAACATGTATTTTGTTCAGGATGACCTCCTGAAGCCTAAATGAGCAATAATTTGACCACACAACTCATTCCTATGAAGATACATTCAAAGTCAGAAAGCGCGCTCAGCTCGGGCTGAAAATGCATTTAAAGCAATAAAAACTCAAATTGAGTGTCACGCCTAAACCAAAGGACTTATGCACATACTTCAACATGTATTTAGTTCAGGATGACCACCTGAAGCCTAAATGAGCATTAATTTGACCACACAACTCATTCCTATGAAGATACATTCAAACTCACAAAACGTGCTCAGCTCGGGCTGAAAATGCATTTAAAGCAATAAAAACTCAAATTGAGTGTCACACCTAAACCAAAGGACTTATGCACACACTTCAACATGTATTTTGTTCAGGATGACCACCTGAAGCCTAAATGAGCATTAATTTGACCACACAACTCATTCCTATGAAGATACATTCAAACTCAAAAGACGTGCTCAGCTCGGGCTGAAAATGCATTTAAAGCAATAAAAAGTCAAATTGAGTGTCACACCTAAACCAAAGGATTAATGCAGACACTTCAACATGTATTTTGTTCAGGATGACCTCCTGAAGCCTATATGAGCATTAATTTGACCACACAACACATTCCTTTGAAGATACATTCAAACTCACAAAACGTGCTCAGCTCGGGCTGAAAATGCATTTAAAGCAATAAAAACTCAAATTGAGTGTCACGCCTAAACCAAAGGACTTATGCACACACTTCAACAAGTATTTTGTTCAGGATGACCTCCTGAAGCCTAAATGAGCAATAATTTGACCACACAACTCATTTCTATGAAGATACATTCAAAGTCAGAAAGCGCGCTCAGCTCGGGCTGAAAATGCATTTAAAGCAATAAAAACTCAAATTGAGTGTCACGCCTAAACCAAAGGACTTATGCACACACGTCAACATGTATTTAGTTCAGGATGACCACCTGAAGCCTAAATGAGCATTAATTTGACCACACAACTCATTCCTATGAAGATACATTCAAACTCACAAAACGTGCTCAGCTCGGGCTGAAAATGCATTTAAAGCAATAAAAACTCAAATTGAGTGTCACGCCTAAACCAAAGGACTTATGCACACACTTCAACATGTATTTTGTTCAGGATGACCTCCTGAAGCCTATATGAGCATTAATTTGACCACACAACTCATTTCCCTATGAAGATACATTCAAAGTCAGAAAACGCGCTCAGCTCGGGCTGAAAATGCATTTAAAGCAATAAAAACTCAAATTGAGTGTCACGCCTAAACCAAAGGACTTATGCACACACTTCAACATGTATTTTGTTCAGGATGACCTCCTGAAGCCTAAATGAGCAATAATTTGACTACACAACTCATTCCTATGAAGATACATTCAAAGTCAGAAAGCGCGCTCAGTTCGGGCTGAAAATGCATTTAAAACAATAAAAACTCAAATTGAGTGTCACGCCTAAACCAAAGGACTTATGCACACACTTCAACATGTATTTTGTTCAGGATGACCTCCTGAAGCCTAAATGAGCAATAATTTGACCACACAACTCATTCCTATGAAGATACATTTAAAGTCAGAAAGCGCGCTCAGCTCGGGCTGAAAATGCATTTAAAGCAAAAAAAACTCAAATTGAGTGTCACGCCTAAACCAAAGGACTTATGCACACACTTCAACATGTATTTAGTTCAGGATGACCACCTGAAGCCTGAATGAGCATTAATTTGACCACACAACTCATTCCTATGAAGATACATTCAAACTCACAAAACGTGCTCAGCTCGGGCTGAAAATGCATTTAAAGCAATAAAAACTCAAATTGAGTGTCACGCCTAAACCAAAGGACTTATGCACACACTTCAACATGTATTTTGTTCAGGATAACCTCCTGAAGCCTAAATGAGCAATAATTTGATCACACAACTCATTTCTATGAAGATACATTCAAAGTCAGAAAGCGCGCTCAGCTCGGGCTGAAAATGCATTTAAAGCAATAAAAACTCAAATTGAGTGTCACGCCTAAACCAAAGGACTTATGCACACACGTCAACATGTATTTAGTTCAGGATGACCACCTGACGCCTAAATGAGCAATAATTTGACCACACAACTCATTCCTATGAAGATACATTCAAACTCACAAAACGTGCTCAGCTCGGGCTGAAATGCATTTAAAGCAATAAAAACTCAAATTGAGTGTCACGCCTAAACCAAAGGACTTATGCACACACGTCAACATGTATTTAGTTCAGGATGACCACCTGAAACCTAAATGAGCATTAATTTGACCACACAACACATTCCTATGAAGATACATTCAAACTCACAAAACGTGCTCAGCTCGGGCTGAAAATGCATTTAAAGCAATAAAAACTCAAATTGAGTGTCACACCTAAACCAAAGGATTATGCACACACTTCAACATGTATTTTGTTCAGGATGACCTCCTGAAGCCTAAATGAGCATTAATTTGACCACACAACTCATTCCTATGAAGATACATTCAAAGTCAGAAAGCGCGCTCAGCTCGGGCTGAAAATGCATTTAAAGCAATAAAAACTCAAATTGAGTGTCACGCCCAAACCAAAGGACTTATGCACACACTTCAACATGTATTTTGTTCAGGATGACCTCCTGAAGCCTAAATGAGCAATAATTTGACCACACAACTCATTCCTATGAAGATACATTCAAAGTCAGAAAGCGCGCTCAGCTCGGGCTGAAAATGCATTTAAAGCAATAAAAACTCAAATTGAGTGTCACGCCTAAACCAAAGGACTTATGCACATACTTCAACATGTATTTAGTTCAGGATGACCACCTGAAGCCTAAATGAGCATTAATTTGACCACACAACTCATTCCTATGAAGATACATTCAAACTCACAAAACGTGCTCAGCTCGGGCTGAAAATGCATTTAAAGCAATAAAAACTCAAATTGAGTGTCACACCTAAACCAAAGGACTTATGCACACACTTCAACATGTATTTTGTTCAGGATGACCACCTGAAGCCTAAATGAGCATTAATTTGACCACACAACTCATTCCTATGAAGATACATTCAAACTCAAAAGACGTGCTCAGCTCGGGCTGAAAATGCATTTAAAGCAATAAAAAGTCAAATTGAGTGTCACACCTAAACCAAAGGATTAATGCAGACACTTCAACATGTATTTTGTTCAGGATGACCTCCTGAAGCCTATATGAGCATTAATTTGACCACACAACACATTCCTTTGAAGATACATTCAAACTCACAAAACGTGCTCAGCTCGGGCTGAAAATGCATTTAAAGCAATAAAAACTCAAATTGAGTGTCACGCCTAAACCAAAGGACTTATGCACACACTTCAACAAGTATTTTGTTCAGGATGACCTCCTGAAGCCTAAATGAGCAATAATTTGACCACACAACTCATTTCTATGAAGATACATTCAAAGTCAGAAAGCGCGCTCAGCTCGGGCTGAAAATGCATTTAAAGCAATAAAAACTCAAATTGAGTGTCACGCCTAAACCAAAGGACTTATGCACACACGTCAACATGTATTTAGTTCAGGATGACCACCTGAAGCCTAAATGAGCATTAATTTGACCACACAACTCATTCCTATGAAGATACATTCAAACTCACAAAACGTGCTCAGCTCGGGCTGAAAATGCATTTAAAGCAATAAAAACTCAAATTGAGTGTCACGCCTAAACCAAAGGACTTATGCACACACTTCAACATGTATTTTGTTCAGGATGACCTCCTGAAGCCTATATGAGCATTAATTTGACCACACAACTCATTTCCCTATGAAGATACATTCAAAGTCAGAAAACGCGCTCAGCTCGGGCTGAAAATGCATTTAAAGCAATAAAAACTCAAATTGAGTGTCACGCCTAAACCAAAGGACTTATGCACACACTTCAACATGTATTTTGTTCAGGATGACCTCCTGAAGCCTAAATGAGCAATAATTTGACTACACAACTCATTCCTATGAAGATACATTCAAAGTCAGAAAGCGCGCTCAGCTCGGGCTGAAAATGCATTTAAAACAATAAAAACTCAAATTGAGTGTCACGCCTAAACCAAAGGACTTATGCACACACTTCAACATGTATTTTGTTCAGGATGACCTCCTGGAGCCTAAATGAGCAATAATTTGACCACACAACTCATTCCTATGAAGATACATTTAAAGTCAGAAAGCGCGCTCAGCTCGGGCTGAAAATGCATTTAAAGCAAAAAAAACTCAAATTGAGTGTCACGCCTAAACCAAAGGACTTATGCACACACTTCAACATGTATTTAGTTCAGGATGACCACCTGAAGCCTGAATGAGCATTAATTTGACCACACAACTCATTCCTATGAAGATACATTCAAACTCACAAAACGTGCTCAGCTCGGGCTGAAAATGCATTTAAAGCAATAAAAACTCAAATTGAGTGTCACGCCTAAACCAAAGGACTTATGCACACACTTCAACATGTATTTTGTTCAGGATGACCTCCTGAAGCCTATATGAGCATTAATTTGACCACACAACTCATTTCCCTATGAAGATACATTCAAACTCACAAAACGTGCTCAGCTCGGGCTGAAAATGCATTTAAAGCAATAAAAACTCAAATTGAGTGTCACGCCTAAACCAAAGGACTTATGCACACACTTCAACATGTATTTTGTTCAGGATGTCCCCCTGACACCTAAATGGGCAGTAATTTGAATACACAACTCATTCCTAAGAAGATACATTCAAAGTCAGAAAACGCGCTCAGCTCGGGCTGAAAATGCATTTAAAGCAATAAAAACTCAAATTGAGTGTCACGCCTAAACCAAAGGACTTATGCACACACTTCAACATGTATTTTGTTCAGGATGACCTCCTGAAGCCCATATGAGCATTAATTTGACCACACAACTCATTCCTATGAAGATCTATTCAAACTCACAAAACAGGCTCAGCTCGGGCTGAAAATGCATTTAAAGCAATAAAAACTCAAATTGAGTGTCACACCTAAACCAAAGGACTTATGCACACACTTCAACATGTATTTTGTTCAGGATGACCTCCTGAAGCCTAAATGAGCAATAATTTGATCACACAACTCATTTCTATGAAGATACATTCAAAGTCAGAAAGCGCGCTCAGCTCGGGCTGAAAATGCATTTAAAGCAATAAAAACTCAAATTGAGTGTCACGCCTAAACCAAAGGACTTATGCACACACGCCAACATGTATTTAGTTCAGGATGACCACCTGACGCCTAAATGAGCAATAATTTGACCACACAACTCATTCCTATGAAGATACATTCAAACTCACAAAACGTGCTCAGCTCGGGCTGAAAATGCATTTAAAGCAATAAAAACTCAAATTGAGTGTCACGCCTAAACCAAAGGACTTATGCACACACGTCAACATGTATTTAGTTCAGGATGACCACCTGAAGCCTAAATGAGCATTAATTTGACCACACAACACATTCCTATGAAGATACATTCAAACTCACAAAACGTGGTCAGCTCGGGCTGAAAATGCATTTAAAGCAATAAAAACTCAAATTGAGTGTCACACCTAAACCAAAGGATTATGCACACACTTCAACATGTATTTTGTTCAGGATGACCTCCTGAAGCCTAAATGAGCATTAATTTGACCACACAACTCATTCCTATGAAGATACATTCAAAGTCAGAAAGCGCGCTCAGCTCGGGCTGAAAATGCATTTAAAGCAATAAAAACTCAAATTGAGTGTCACGCCCAAACCAAAGGACTTATGCACACACTTCAACATGTATTTTGTTCAGGATGACCTCCTGAAGCCTAAATGAGCAATAATTTGACCACATAACTCATTCCTATGAAGATACATTCAAAGTCAGAAAGCGCGCTCAGCTCGGGCTGAAAATGCATTTAAAGCAATAAAAACTCAAATTGAGTGTCACGCCTAAACCAAAGGACTTATGCACATACTTCAACATGTATTTAGTTCAGGATGACCACCTGAAGCCTAAATGAGCATTAATTTGACCACACAACTCATTCCTATGAAGATACATTCAAACTCACAAAACGTGCTCAGCTCGGGCTGAAAATGCATTTAAAGCAATAAAAACTCAAATTGAGTGTCACACCTAAACCAAAGGACTTATGCACACACTTCAACATGTATTTTGTTCAGGATGACCACCTGAAGCCTAAATGAGCATTAATTTGACCACACAACTCATTCCTATGAAGATACATTCAAACTCAAAAGACGTGCTCAGCTCGGGCTGAAAATGCATTTAAAGCAATAAAAACTCAAATTGAGTGTCACACCTAAACCAAAGGATTAATGCAGACACTTCAACATGTATTTTGTTCAGGATGACCTCCTGAAGCCTATATGAGCATTAATTTGACCACACAACACATTCCTTTGAAGATACATTCAAACTCACAAAACGTGCTCAGCTCGGGCTGAAAATGCATTTAAAGCAATAAAAACTCAAATTGAGTGTCACGCCTCAACCAAAGGACTTATGCACACACTTCAACAAGTATTTTGTTCAGGATGACCTCCTGAAGCCTAAATGAGCAATAATTTGACCACACAACTCATTTCTATGAAGATACATTCAAAGTCAGAAAGCGCGCTCAGCTCGGGCTGAAAATGCATTTAAAGCAATAAAAACTCAAATTGAGTGTCACGCCTAAACCAAAGGACTTATGCACACACGTCAACATGTATTTAGTTCAGGATGACCACCTGAAGCCTAAATGAGCATTAATTTGACCACACAACATATTCCTATGAAGATACATTCAAACTCACAAAACGTGCTCAGCTCGGGCTGAAAATGCATTTAAAGCAATAAAAACTCAAATTGAGTGTCACGCCTAAACCAAAGGACTTATGCACACACTTCAACATGTATTTTGTTCAGGATGACCTCCTGAAGCCTATATGAGCATTAATTTGACCACACAACTCATTTCCCTATGAAGATACATTCAAACTCACAAAACGTGCTCAGCTCGGGCTGAAAATGCATTTAAAGCAATAAAAACTCAAATTGAGTGTCACGCCTAAACCAAAGGACTTATGCACACACTTCAACATGTATTTTGTTCAGGATGTCCCCCTGACACCTAAATGGGCAGTAATTTGAATACACAACTCATTCCTAAGAAGATACATTCAAAGTCAGAAAACGCGCTCAGCTCGGGCTGAAAATGCATTTAAAGCAATAAAAACTCAAATTGAGTGTCACGCCTAAACCAAAGGACTTATGCACACACTTCAACATGTATTTTGTTCAGGATGACCTCCTGAAGCCCATATGAGCATTAATTTGACCACACAACTCATTCCTATGAAGATCTATTCAAACTCACAAAACAGGCTCAGCTCGGGCTGAAAATGCATTTAAAGCAATAAAAACTCAAATTGAGTGTCACACCTAAACCAAAGGACTTATGCACACACTTCAACATGTATTTTGTTCAGGATGACCTCCTGAAGCCTAAATGAGCAATAATTTGATCACACAACTCATTTCTATGAAGATACATTCAAAGTCAGAAAGCGCGCTCAGCTCGGGCTGAAAATGCATTTAAAGCAATAAAAACTCAAATTGAGTGTCACGCCTAAACCAAAGGACTTATGCACACACGTCAACATGTATTTAGTTCAGGATGACCACCTGACGCCTAAATGAGCAATAATTTGACCACACAACTCATTCCTATGAAGATACATTCAAACTCACAAAACGTGCTCAGCTCGGGCTGAAAATGCATTTAAAGCAATAAAAACTCAAATTGAGTGTCACGCCTAAACCAAAGGACTTATGCACACACGTCAACATGTATTTAGTTCAGGATGACCACCTGAAGCCTAAATGAGCATTAATTTGACCACACAACACATTCCTATGAAGATACATTCAAACTCACAAAACGTGGTCAGCTCGGGCTGAAAATGCATTTAAAGCAATAAAAACTCAAATTGAGTGTCACACCTAAACCAAAGGATTATGCACACACTTCAACATGTATTTTGTTCAGGATGACCTCCTGAAGCCTAAATGAGCATTAATTTGACCACACAACTCATTCCTATGAAGATACATTCAAAGTCAGAAAGCGCGCTCAGCTCGGGCTGAAAATGCATTTAAAGCAATAAAAACTCAAATTGAGTGTCACGCCCAAACCAAAGGACTTATGCACACACTTCAACATGTATTTTGTTCAGGATGACCTCCTGAAGCCTAAATGAGCAATAATTTGACCACATAACTCATTCCTATGAAGATACATTCAAAGTCAGAAAGCGCGCTCAGCTCGGGCTGAAAATGCATTTAAAGCAATAAAAACTCAAATTGAGTGTCACGCCTAAACCAAAGGACTTATGCACATACTTCAACATGTATTTAGTTCAGGATGACCACCTGAAGCCTAAATGAGCATTAATTTGACCACACAACTCATTCCTATGAAGATACATTCAAACTCACAAAACGTGCTCAGCTCGGGCTGAAAATGCATTTAAAGCAATAAAAACTCAAATTGAGTGTCACACCTAAACCAAAGGACTTATGCACACACTTCAACATGTATTTTGTTCAGGATGACCACCTGAAGCCTAAATGAGCATTAATTTGACCACACAACTCATTCCTATGAAGATACATTCAAACTCAAAAGACGTGCTCAGCTCGGGCTGAAAATGCATTTAAAGCAATAAAAACTCAAATTGAGTGTCACACCTAAACCAAAGGATTAATGCAGACACTTCAACATGTATTTTGTTCAGGATGACCTCCTGAAGCCTATATGAGCATTAATTTGACCACACAACACATTCCTTTGAAGATACATTCAAACTCACAAAACGTGCTCAGCTCGGGCTGAAAATGCATTTAAAGCAATAAAAACTCAAATTGAGTGTCACGCCTCAACCAAAGGACTTATGCACACACTTCAACAAGTATTTTGTTCAGGATGACCTCCTGAAGCCTAAATGAGCAATAATTTGACCACACAACTCATTTCTATGAAGATACATTCAAAGTCAGAAAGCGCGCTCAGCTCGGGCTGAAAATGCATTTAAAGCAATAAAAACTCAAATTGAGTGTCACGCCTAAACCAAAGGACTTATGCACACACGTCAACATGTATTTAGTTCAGGATGACCACCTGAAGCCTAAATGAGCATTAATTTGACCACACAACATATTCCTATGAAGATACATTCAAACTCACAAAACGTGCTCAGCTCGGGCTGAAAATGCATTTAAAGCAATAAAAACTCAAATTGAGTGTCACGCCTAAACCAAAGGACTTATGCACACACTTCAACATGTATTTTGTTCAGGATGACCTCCTGAAGCCTAAATGAGCAATAATTTGACCACACAACTCATTCCTATGAAGATACATTCAAAGTCAGAAAGCGCGCTCAGCTCGGGCTGAAAATGCATTTAAAGCAAAAAAAACTCAAATTGAGTGTCACGCCTAAACCAAAGGACTTATGCACACACTTCAACATGTATTTTGTTCAGGATGACCTCCTGAAGCTCATATGAGCATTAATTTGACCACACAACTCATTCCTATGAAGATCTATTCAAACTCACAAAACAGGCTCAGCTCGGGCTGAAAATGCATTTAAAGCAATAAAAACTCAAATTGAGTGTCACGCCTAAACCAAAGGACTTATGCACACACTTCAACATGTATTTTGTTCAGGATGACCTCCTGAAGCCTAAATGAGCAATAATTTGACCACACAACTCATTTCTATGAAGATACATTCAAAGTCAGAAAGCGCGCTCAGCTCGGGCTGAAAATGCATTTAAAGCAATAAAAACTCAAATTGAGTGTCACACCTAAACCAAAGGACTTATGCACACACTTCAACATGTATTTTGTTCAGGATGACCTCCTGAAGCCTATATGAGCATTAATTTGACCACACAACACATTCCTATGAAGATACATTCAAACTCACAAAACGTGCTCAGCTCGGGCTGAAAATGCATTTAAAGCAATAAAAACTCAAATTGAGTGTCACACCTAAACCAAACGATTATGCACACACTTCAACATGTATTTTGTTCAGGATGACCTCCTGAAGCCTAAATGAGCATTAATTTGACCACACAACTCATTCCTATGAAGATACATTCAAACTCTCAAAACGTGCTCAGCTCGGGCTGAAAAAGCATTTAAAGCAATAAAAACTCAAATTGAGTGTCACGCCCAAACCAAAGGACTTATGCACACACTTCAACATGTACTTAGTTCAGGATGTCCTCCTGAAGCCTAAATGAGCATTAATTTGACCACACAACTCATTTCTATGAAGATACATTCAAAGTCAGAAAGCGCGCTCAGCTCGGGCTGAAAATGCATTTAAAGCAATAAAAACTCAAATTGAGTGTCACGCCTAAACCAAAGGACTTATGCACACACTTCAACATGTAGTTTGTTCAAGATGACCTCCTGAAGCCTAAATGAGCATTAATTTGACCACGCAACTCATTCCTATGAAGATACATTCAAAGTCAGAAAGCGCGCTCAGCTCGGGCTGAAAATGCATTTAAAGCAATAAAAACTCAAATTGAGTGTCACGCCTAAACCAAAGGACTTATGCACACACTTCAACATGTATTTAGTTCAGGATGACCACCTGAAGCCTGAATGAGCATTAATTTGACCACACAACTCATTCCTATGAAGATACATTCAAACTCACAAAACGTGCTCAGCTCGGGCTGAAAATGCATTTAAAGCAATAAAAACTCAAATTGAGTGTCACGCCTAAACCAAAGGACTTATGCACACACTTCAACATGTATTTAGTTCAGGATGACCACCTGAAGTCTAAATGAGCATTAATTTGACCAAACAACTCATTCCTATGAAGATACATTCAAACTCACAAAACATGCTCAGCTCGGGCTGAAAATGCATTTAAAGCAATAAAAACTCAAATTGAGTGTCACGCCCAAACCAAAGGACTTATGCACACACTTCAACATGTATTTAGTTCAGGATGACCACCTGAAGCCTAAATGAGCATTCATTTGACCACACAACTCATTCCTATGAAGATACATTCAAACTCACAAAACGTGCTCAGCTCGGGCTGAAAATGCATTTAAAGCAATAAAAACTCAAATTGAGTGTCACGCCTAAACCAAAGGACTTATGCACACACTTCAACATGTATTTAGTTCAGGATGACCACCTGAAGTCTAAATGAGCATTAATTTGACCACACAACTCATTCCTATGAAGATACATTCAAACTCACAAAACGTGCTCAGCTTGGGCTGAAAATGCATTTAAAGCAATAAAAACTCAAATTGAGTGTCACGCCTAAACCAAAGGACCTATGCACACACTTCAACATGTATTTTGTTCAGGATGACCTCCTGAAGCCCATATGAGCATTAATTTGACCACACAACACATTTCTATGAAGATACATTCAAACACACAAAACGTGCTCAGCTCGGCCTGAAAATGCATTTAAAGCAATAAAAACTCAAATTGACTGTCACGCCTAAACCAAAGGACTTATGCACACACTTCAACATGTATTTTGTTCAGGATGACCTCCTGAAGCCTAAATAAGTAATATTTGACCACACAACTCATTCCTATGAAGATACATTCAAAGTCAGAAAGCGCGCTCAGCTCGGGCTGAAAATGCATTTAAAGCAATAAAAACTCAAATTGAGTGTCACGCCTAAACCAAAGGACTTATGCACACACTTCAACATGTATTTAGTTCAGGATGACCACCTGAAGCCTAAATGAGCATTAATTTGACCACACAACTCATTCCTATGAGGATACATTCAAACTCACAAAACGTGCTCAGCTCGGGCTGAAAATGCATTTAAAGCAATAAAAACTCAAATTGAGTGTCACGCCTAAACCAAAGGACTTATGCACACACTTCAACATGTATTTTGTTCAGGATGACCTCCTGAAGCCCATATGAGCATTAATTTGACTACACAACTCATTCCTATGAAGATACATTCAAACTCACAAAACGTGCTCAGCTCAGGCTGAAAATGCATTTAAAGCAATAAAAACTCAAATTGAGTGTCACGCCTAAACCCAAGGATTTATGCACACACGTCAACATGTATTTAGTTCAGGATGACCACCTGAAGCCTAAATGAGCATTCATTCACACAACTCATTGCTATGAAGATACATTCAAACTCACAAAACGTGCTCAGCTCGGGCTGAAAATGCAATTAAAGCAATAAAAACTCAAATTGAGTGTCACGCCTAAACCAAAGGACTTATGCACACACTTCAACATGTATTTAGTTCAGGATGACCACCTGAAGCCTAAATGAGCATTAATTTGACCACACAACTCATTCCTATGAAGATACATTCAAACTCACAAAACGTGCTCAGCTCGGGCTGAAAATGCATTTAAAGCAATAAAAACTCAAATTGAGTGTCGCGCCCAAACCAAAGGACTTATGCACACACTTCAACATGTATTTTTTTTCAGGATGACCACCTGACGCCTAAATGAGCATTAATTTGACCACACAACTCATTCCTATGAAGATACATTCAAACTCACAAAACGTGCTCAGCTCGGGCTGAAAATGCATTTAAAGCAATAAAAACTCAAATTGAGTGTCACGCCTAAACCAAAGGGCTTATGCACACACTTCAACATGTATTTAGTTCAGGATGACCACCTGAAGCCTAAATGAGCATTAATTTGACCACACAATTCATTCTATGAAGATACATTCAAACTCACAAAACGTGCTCAGCTCGGGCTGAAAATGCATTTAAAGCAATAAAAACTCAAATTGAGTGTCACGCCTAAACCAAAGGACTTATGCACACACTTCAACATGTATTTTGTTCAGGATGACCTCCTGAAGCCTAAATGAGCAATAATTTGACCACACAACTCATTCCTATGAAGATACATTCAAACTCAAAAAACATGCTCAGCTCGGGCTGAAAATGCATTTAAAGCAATAAAAACTCAAATTGAGTGTCACACCTAAACCAAAGGACTTATGCACACGCTTCAACATGTATTTTGTTCAGGATGACCTCCTGAAGCCCATATGAACATTAATTTGACCACACAACTCATTCCTATGAAGATACATTCAAACTCACAAAACGTGCTCAGCTCGGGCTGAAAATGCATTTAAAGCAATAAAAACTCAAATTGAGTGTCCCGCCTAAACCAAAGGACTTATGCACACACTTCAACATGTATTTTGTTCAGGATGACCACCTGACGCCTAAATGAGCATTAATTTGACCACACAACTCATTCCTATGAAGATACATTCAAACTCACAAAACGTGCTCAGCTCGGGCTGAAAATGCATTTAAAGCAATAAAAACTCAAATTGAGTGTCACGCCTAAACCAAAGGACTTATGCACACACTTCAACATGTATTTAGTTCAGGATGACCACCTGAAGCCTAAATGAGCATTAATTTGACCACACAACTCATTCCTATGAAGATACATTCAAACTCACAAAACATGCTCAGCTCGGGCTGAAAATGCATTTAAAGCAATAAAAACTCAAATTGAATGTCACGCCTAAACCAAAGGACTTATGCACACACTTCAACATGTATTTTGTTCAGGGTGACCACCTGAAGCCTAAATGAGCATTAATTTGACCACACAACTCATTCCTATGAAGATACATTCAAACTCACAAAACGTGCTCAGCTCGGGCTGAAAATGCATTTAAAGCAATAAAAACTCAAATTGAGTGTCACACCTAAACCAAAGGACTTATGCACACACTTCAACATGTATTTTGTTCAGGATGACCTCCTGAAGCCCATATGAACATTAATTTGACCACACAACTCATTCCTATGAAGATACATTCAAAGTCAGAAAGCGCGCTCAGCTCGGGCTGGAAATGCATTTAAAGCAATAAAAACTCAAATTGAGTGTCACGCCTAAACCAAAGGACTTATGCACACACTTCAACATGTATTTAGTTCAGGATGACCTCCTGAAGCCTAAATAAGCAATAATTTGACCACACAACTCATTCCTATGAAGATACATTCAAAGTCAGAAAGCGCGCTCAGCTCGGGCTGAAAATGCATTTAATTTAAAGCAATAAAAACTCAAATTGAGTGTCACGCCTAAACCAAAGGACTTATGCACACACTTCAACATGTATTTAGTTCAGGATGACCACCTGAAGCCTAAATGAGCATTAATTTGACCACACAACTCATTCCTATGAAGATACATTCAAACTCACAAAACGTGCTCAGCTCGGGCTGAAAATGCATTTAAAGCAATAAAAACTCAAATTGAGTGTCACGCCTAAACCAAAGGACTTATGCACACACTTCAACATGTATTTAGTTCAGGACGACCACCTGACGCCTAAATGAGCATTAATTTGACCACACAACTCATTCCTATGAAGATACATTCAAACTCACAAAACGTGCTCAGCTCGGGCTGAAAATGCATTTAAAGCAATAAAAACTCAAATTGAGTGTCACGCCTAAACCAAAGGACTTATGCACACACTTCAACATGTATTTAGTTCAGGATGCCCACCTGAAGCCTAAATGAGCATTAATTTGACCACACAACTCATTCCTATGAAGATACATTCAAACTCAAAACGTGCTCAACTCGGGCTGAAAATGCATTTAAAGCAATAAAAACACAAATTGAGTGTCACGCCTAAACCAAAGGACCTATGCACACACTTCAACATGTATTTTGTTCAGGATGACCTCCTAAAGCCCATATGAGCATTAATTTGACCACACAACTCATTCCTATGAAGATACATTCAAACTCACAAAACGTGCTCAACTCGGGCTGAAAATGCATTTAAAGCAATAAAAACTCAAATTGAGTGTCACGCCTAAACCAAAGGACCTATGCACACACTTCAACATGTATTTTGTTCAGGATGACCTCCTGAAGCCCATATGAGCATTAATTTTACCACACAACTCATTCCTATGAAGATACATTCAAACACGCAAAACGTGCTCAGCTCGGCCTGAAAATGCATTTAAAGCAATAAAAACTCAAATTGAGTGTCACGCCTAAACCAAAGGACCTATGCACACACTTCAACATGTATTTTGTTCAGGATGACCTCCTGAAGCCCATATGAGCATTAATTTTACCACACAACTCATTCCTATGAAGATACATTCAAACACACAAAACGTGCTCAGCTCGGCCTAAAAATGCATTTAAAGCAATAAAAACTCAAATTGAGTGTCACGCCTAAACCAAAGGACTTATGCACTCACTTCAACATGTATTTTGTTCAGGATGACCTCCTGAAGCCTAAATGAGCAATATTTGACCACACAACTCATTCCTATGAAGATACATTCAAAGTCAGAAAGCGCGCTCAGCTCGGGCTGAAAATGCATTTAAAGCAATAAAAACTCAAATTGAGTGTCACGCCTAAACCAAAGGACTTATGCACACACTTCAACATGTATTTAGTTCAGGATGACCACCTGAAGCCTAAATGAGCATTAATTTGACCACACAACTCATTCCTATGAGGATACATTCAAACTCACAAAACGTGCTCAGCTCGGGCTGAAAATGCATTTAAAGCAATAAAAACTCAAATTGAGTGTCACGCCCAAACCAAAGGACTAATGCACACACTTCAACATGTATTTTGTTCAGGATGACCTCCTGAAGCCCATATGAGCATTAATTTGACTACACAACTCATTCCTATGAAGATACATTCAAACTCACAAAACGTGCTCAGCTCGGGCTGAAAATGCATTTAAAGCAATAAAAACTCAAATTGAGTGTCACGCCTAAACCCAAGGATTTATGCACACACTTCAACATGTATTTAGTTCAGGATGACCACCTGAAGCCTAAATGAGCATTAATTTACACAACTCATTGCTATGAAGATACATTCAAACTCACAAAACGTGCTCAGCTCGGGCTGAAAATGCAATTAAAGCAATAAAAACTCAAATTGAGTGTCACACCTAAACCAAAGGACTGATGCACACACTTCAACATGTGTTTTGTTCAGGATGGCCTCCTGAAGCCTAAATGAGCATTAATTTGACTACACAACTCATTCCTATGAAGATACATTCAAAGTCAGAAAGCGCGCTCCGCTCGGGCTGAAAATGCATTTAAAGCAATAAAAACTCATATTGAGTGTCACGCCTAAACCAAAGGACTGATGCACACACTTCAACATGTCTTTTGTTCAGGATGGCCTCCTGAAGCATAAATGAGCATTAATTTGACTACACAACTCACTCCAATGAAGATACATTCAAAGTCACAAAACGTGCTTAGCTCGGCCTGAAAATGCATTTAAAGCAATAAAAACTCAAATTGAGTGTCGCGCCCAAACCAAAGGACTTATGCACACACTTCAACATGTATTTTGTTCAGGATGACCTCCTGAAGCCTAAATCAGCAATAATTTGACCACACAACTCATTCCTATGAAGATACATTCAAACTCACAAAACGTGCTCAGCTCGGGCTAAAAATGCATTTAAAGCAATAAAAACTCAAATTGAGTGTCACGCCTAAACCAAAGGACTTATGCACACACTTCAACATGTATTTTGTTCAGGATGACCTCCTGAAGCCTAAATGAGCAATAATTTGACCACACAACTCATTCCTATGAAGATACATTCAAACTCAAAAAACATGCTCAGCTCGGGCTGAAAATGCATTTAAAGCAATAAAAACTCAAATTGAGTGTCACACCTAAACCAAAGGACTTATGCACACGCTTCAACATGTATTTTGTTCAGGATGACCTCCTGAAGCCCATATGAACATTAATTTGACCACACAACTCATTCCTATGAAGATACATTCAAACTCACAAAACGTGCTCAGCTCGGGCTGAAAATGCATTTAAAGCAATAAAAACTCAAATTGAGTGTCACGCCTAAACCAAAGGACTTATGCACACACTTCAACATGTATTTTGTTCAGGATGACCACCTGACGCCTAAATGAGCATTAATTTGACCACACAACTCATTCCTATGAAGATACATTCAAACTCACAAAACGTGCTCAGCTCGGGCTGAAAATGCATTTAAAGCAATAAAAACTCAAATTGAGTGTCACGCCTAAACCAAAGGACTTATGCACACACTTCAACATGTATTTAGTTCAGGATGACCACCTGAAGCCTAAATGAGCATTAATTTGACCACACAACTCATTCCTATGAAGATACATTCAAACTCACAAAACATGCTCAGCTCGGGCTGAAAATGCATTTAAAGCAATAAAAACTCAAATTGAATGTCACGCCTAAACCA
The DNA here is from genome assembly GCF_054856545.1 of Hippocampus guttulatus. Classification (NCBI taxonomy): domain Eukaryota; kingdom Metazoa; phylum Chordata; class Actinopteri; order Syngnathiformes; family Syngnathidae; genus Hippocampus; species Hippocampus guttulatus. The sequence goes on along the minus strand of NW_028233883.1, from coordinate 733,395 downwards.
AAGGACTTATGCACACACTTCAACATGTATTTTGTTCAGGGTGACCACCTGAAGCCTAAATGAGCATTAATTTGACCACACAACTCATTCCTATGAAGATACATTCAAACTCACAAAACGTGCTCAGCTCGGGCTGAAAATGCATTTAAAGCAATAAAAACTCAAATTGAGTGTCACACCTAAACCAAAGGACTTATGCACACACTTCAACATGTATTTTGTTCAGGATGACCTCCTGAAGCCCATATGAACATTAATTTGACCACACAACTCATTCCTATGAAGATACATTCAAAGTCAGAAAGCGCGCTCAGCTCGGGCTGGAAATGCATTTAAAGCAATAAAAACTCAAATTGAGTGTCACGCCTAAACCAAAGGACTTATGCACACACTTCAACATGTATTTAGTTCAGGATGACCTCCTGAAGCCTAAATAAGCAATAATTTGACCACACAACTCATTCCTATGAAGATACATTCAAAGTCAGAAAGCGCGCTCAGCTCGGGCTGAAAATGCATTTAATTTAAAGCAATAAAAACTCAAATTGAGTGTCACGCCTAAACCAAAGGACTTATGCACACACTTCAACATGTATTTAGTTCAGGATGACCACCTGAAGCCTAAATGAGCATTAATTTGACCACACAACTCATTCCTATGAAGATACATTCAAACTCACAAAACGTGCTCAGCTCGGGCTGAAAATGCATTTAAAGCAATAAAAACTCAAATTGAGTGTCACGCCTAAACCAAAGGACTTATGCACACACTTCAACATGTATTTAGTTCAGGACGACCACCTGACGCCTAAATGAGCATTAATTTGACCACACAACTCATTCCTATGAAGATACATTCAAACTCACAAAACGTGCTCAGCTCGGGCTGAAAATGCATTTAAAGCAATAAAAACTCAAATTGAGTGTCACGCCTAAACCAAAGGACTTATGCACACACTTCAACATGTATTTAGTTCAGGATGCCCACCTGAAGCCTAAATGAGCATTAATTTGACCACACAACTCATTCCTATGAAGATACATTCAAACTCAAAACGTGCTCAACTCGGGCTGAAAATGCATTTAAAGCAATAAAAACTCAAATTGAGTGTCACGCCTAAACCAAAGGACCTATGCACACACTTCAACATGTATTTTGTTCAGGATGACCTCCTAAAGCCCATATGAGCATTAATTTGACCACACAACTCATTCCTATGAAGATACATTCAAACTCACAAAACGTGCTCAACTCGGGCTGAAAATGCATTTAAAGCAATAAAAACTCAAATTGAGTGTCACGCCTAAACCAAAGGACCTATGCACACACTTCAACATGTATTTTGTTCAGGATGACCTCCTGAAGCCCATATGAGCATTAATTTTACCACACAACTCATTCCTATGAAGATACATTCAAACACGCAAAACGTGCTCAGCTCGGCCTGAAAATGCATTTAAAGCAATAAAAACTCAAATTGAGTGTCACGCCTAAACCAAAGGACCTATGCACACACTTCAACATGTATTTTGTTCAGGATGACCTCCTGAAGCCCATATGAGCATTAATTTTACCACACAACTCATTCCTATGAAGATACATTCAAACACACAAAACGTGCTCAGCTCGGCCTAAAAATGCATTTAAAGCAATAAAAACTCAAATTGAGTGTCACGCCTAAACCAAAGGACTTATGCACTCACTTCAACATGTATTTTGTTCAGGATGACCTCCTGAAGCCTAAATGAGCAATATTTGACCACACAACTCATTCCTATGAAGATACATTCAAAGTCAGAAAGCGCGCTCAGCTCGGGCTGAAAATGCATTTAAAGCAATAAAAACTCAAATTGAGTGTCACGCCTAAACCAAAGGACTTATGCACACACTTCAACATGTATTTAGTTCAGGATGACCACCTGAAGCCTAAATGAGCATTAATTTGACCACACAACTCATTCCTATGAGGATACATTCAAACTCACAAAACGTGCTCAGCTCGGGCTGAAAATGCATTTAAAGCAATAAAAACTCAAATTGAGTGTCACGCCCAAACCAAAGGACTAATGCACACACTTCAACATGTATTTTGTTCAGGATGACCTCCTGAAGCCCATATGAGCATTAATTTGACTACACAACTCATTCCTATGAAGATACATTCAAACTCACAAAACGTGCTCAGCTCGGGCTGAAAATGCATTTAAAGCAATAAAAACTCAAATTGAGTGTCACGCCTAAACCCAAGGATTTATGCACACACTTCAACATGTATTTAGTTCAGGATGACCACCTGAAGCCTAAATGAGCATTAATTTACACAACTCATTGCTATGAAGATACATTCAAACTCACAAAACGTGCTCAGCTCGGGCTGAAAATGCAATTAAAGCAATAAAAACTCAAATTGAGTGTCACACCTAAACCAAAGGACTGATGCACACACTTCAACATGTGTTTTGTTCAGGATGGCCTCCTGAAGCCTAAATGAGCATTAATTTGACTACACAACTCATTCCTATGAAGATACATTCAAAGTCAGAAAGCGCGCTCCGCTCGGGCTGAAAATGCATTTAAAGCAATAAAAACTCATATTGAGTGTCACGCCTAAACCAAAGGACTGATGCACACACTTCAACATGTCTTTTGTTCAGGATGGCCTCCTGAAGCATAAATGAGCATTAATTTGACTACACAACTCACTCCAATGAAGATACATTCAAAGTCACAAAACGTGCTTAGCTCGGCCTGAAAATGCATTTAAAGCAATAAAAACTCAAATTGAGTGTCGCGCCCAAACCAAAGGACTTATGCACACACTTCAACATGTATTTTGTTCAGGATGACCTCCTGAAGCCTAAATCAGCAATAATTTGACCACACAACTCATTCCTATGAAGATACATTCAAACTCACAAAACGTGCTCAGCTCGGGCTAAAAATGCATTTAAAGCAATAAAAACTCAAATTGAGTGTCACGCCTAAACCAAAGGACTTATGCACACACTTCAACATGTATTTTGTTCAGGATGACCTCCTGAAGCCTAAATGAGCAATAATTTGACCACACAACTCATTCCTATGAAGATACATTCAAACTCAAAAAACATGCTCAGCTCGGGCTGAAAATGCATTTAAAGCAATAAAAACTCAAATTGAGTGTCACACCTAAACCAAAGGACTTATGCACACGCTTCAACATGTATTTTGTTCAGGATGACCTCCTGAAGCCCATATGAACATTAATTTGACCACACAACTCATTCCTATGAAGATACATTCAAACTCACAAAACGTGCTCAGCTCGGGCTGAAAATGCATTTAAAGCAATAAAAACTCAAATTGAGTGTCACGCCTAAACCAAAGGACTTATGCACACACTTCAACATGTATTTTGTTCAGGATGACCACCTGACGCCTAAATGAGCATTAATTTGACCACACAACTCATTCCTATGAAGATACATTCAAACTCACAAAACGTGCTCAGCTCGGGCTGAAAATGCATTTAAAGCAATAAAAACTCAAATTGAGTGTCACGCCTAAACCAAAGGACTTATGCACACACTTCAACATGTATTTAGTTCAGGATGACCACCTGAAGCCTAAATGAGCATTAATTTGACCACACAACTCATTCCTATGAAGATACATTCAAACTCACAAAACATGCTCAGCTCGGGCTGAAAATGCATTTAAAGCAATAAAAACTCAAATTGAATGTCACGCCTAAACCAAAGGACTTATGCACACACTTCAACATGTATTTTGTTCAGGGTGACCACCTGAAGCCTAAATGAGCATTAATTTGACCACACAACTCATTCCTATGAAGATACATTCAAACTCACAAAACGTGCTCAGCTCGGGCTGAAAATGCATTTAAAGCAATAAAAACTCAAATTGAGTGTCACACCTAAACCAAAGGACTTATGCACACACTTCAACATGTATTTTGTTCAGGATGACCTCCTGAAGCCCATATGAACATTAATTTGACCACACAACTCATTCCTATGAAGATACATTCAAAGTCAGAAAGCGCGCTCAGCTCGGGCTGGAAATGCATTTAAAGCAATAAAAACTCAAATTGAGTGTCACGCCTAAACCAAAGGACTTATGCACACACTTCAACATGTATTTAGTTCAGGATGACCTCCTGAAGCCTAAATAAGCAATAATTTGACCACACAACTCATTCCTATGAAGATACATTCAAAGTCAGAAAGCGCGCTCAGCTCGGGCTGAAAATGCATTTAATTTAAAGCAATAAAAACTCAAATTGAGTGTCACGCCTAAACCAAAGGACTTATGCACACACTTCAACATGTATTTAGTTCAGGATGACCACCTGAAGCCTAAATGAGCATTAATTTGACCACACAACTCATTCCTATGAAGATACATTCAAACTCACAAAACGTGCTCAGCTCGGGCTGAAAATGCATTTAAAGCAATAAAAACTCAAATTGAGTGTCACGCCTAAACCAAAGGACTTATGCACACACTTCAACATGTATTTAGTTCAGGACGACCACCTGACGCCTAAATGAGCATTAATTTGACCACACAACTCATTCCTATGAAGATACATTCAAACTCACAAAACGTGCTCAGCTCGGGCTGAAAATGCATTTAAAGCAATAAAAACTCAAATTGAGTGTCACGCCTAAACCAAAGGACTTATGCACACACTTCAACATGTATTTAGTTCAGGATGCCCACCTGAAGCCTAAATGAGCATTAATTTGACCACACAACTCATTCCTATGAAGATACATTCAAACTCAAAACGTGCTCAACTCGGGCTGAAAATGCATTTAAAGCAATAAAAACTCAAATTGAGTGTCACGCCTAAACCAAAGGACCTATGCACACACTTCAACATGTATTTTGTTCAGGATGACCTCCTAAAGCCCATATGAGCATTAATTTGACCACACAACTCATTCCTATGAAGATACATTCAAACTCACAAAACGTGCTCAACTCGGGCTGAAAATGCATTTAAAGCAATAAAAACTCAAATTGAGTGTCACGCCTAAACCAAAGGACCTATGCACACACTTCAACATGTATTTTGTTCAGGATGACCTCCTGAAGCCCATATGAGCATTAATTTTACCACACAACTCATTCCTATGAAGATACATTCAAACACGCAAAACGTGCTCAGCTCGGCCTGAAAATGCATTTAAAGCAATAAAAACTCAAATTGAGTGTCACGCCTAAACCAAAGGACCTATGCACACACTTCAACATGTATTTTGTTCAGGATGACCTCCTGAAGCCCATATGAGCATTAATTTTACCACACAACTCATTCCTATGAAGATACATTCAAACACACAAAACGTGCTCAGCTCGGCCTAAAAATGCATTTAAAGCAATAAAAACTCAAATTGAGTGTCACGCCTAAACCAAAGGACTTATGCACTCACTTCAACATGTATTTTGTTCAGGATGACCTCCTGAAGCCTAAATGAGCAATATTTGACCACACAACTCATTCCTATGAAGATACATTCAAAGTCAGAAAGCGCGCTCAGCTCGGGCTGAAAATGCATTTAAAGCAATAAAAACTCAAATTGAGTGTCACGCCTAAACCAAAGGACTTATGCACACACTTCAACATGTATTTAGTTCAGGATGACCACCTGAAGCCTAAATGAGCATTAATTTGACCACACAACTCATTCCTATGAGGATACATTCAAACTCACAAAACGTGCTCAGCTCGGGCTGAAAATGCATTTAAAGCAATAAAAACTCAAATTGAGTGTCACGCCCAAACCAAAGGACTAATGCACACACTTCAACATGTATTTTGTTCAGGATGACCTCCTGAAGCCCATATGAGCATTAATTTGACTACACAACTCATTCCTATGAAGATACATTCAAACTCACAAAACGTGCTCAGCTCGGGCTGAAAATGCATTTAAAGCAATAAAAACTCAAATTGAGTGTCACGCCTAAACCCAAGGATTTATGCACACACTTCAACATGTATTTAGTTCAGGATGACCACCTGAAGCCTAAATGAGCATTAATTTACACAACTCATTGCTATGAAGATACATTCAAACTCACAAAACGTGCTCAGCTCGGGCTGAAAATGCAATTAAAGCAATAAAAACTCAAATTGAGTGTCACACCTAAACCAAAGGACTGATGCACACACTTCAACATGTGTTTTGTTCAGGATGGCCTCCTGAAGCCTAAATGAGCATTAATTTGACTACACAACTCATTCCTATGAAGATACATTCAAAGTCAGAAAGCGCGCTCCGCTCGGGCTGAAAATGCATTTAAAGCAATAAAAACTCATATTGAGTGTCACGCCTAAACCAAAGGACTGATGCACACACTTCAACATGTCTTTTGTTCAGGATGGCCTCCTGAAGCATAAATGAGCATTAATTTGACTACACAACTCACTCCAATGAAGATACATTCAAAGTCACAAAACGTGCTTAGCTCGGCCTGAAAATGCATTTAAAGCAATAAAAACTCAAATTGAGTGTCGCGCCCAAACCAAAGGACTTATGCACACACTTCAACATGTATTTTGTTCAGGATGACCTCCTGAAGCCTAAATCAGCAATAATTTGACCACACAACTCATTCCTATGAAGATACATTCAAACTCACAAAACGTGCTCAGCTCGGGCTAAAAATGCATTTAAAGCAATAAAAACTCAAATTGAGTGTCACGCCTAAACCAAAGGACTTATGCACACACTTCAACATGTATTTTGTTCAGGATGACCTCCTGAAGCCTAAATCAGCAATAATTTGACCACACAACTCATTCCTATGAAGATACATTCAAAGTCAGAAAGCGCGCTCAGCTCAGGCTGAAAATGCATTTAATTTAAAGCAATAAAAATTCAAATTGAGTGTCACGCCTAAACCAAAGGACTTATGCACACACTTCAACATGTATTTAGTTCAGGATGACCACCTGAAGCCTAAATGAGCATTAATTTAACAACACAACTCATTCCTATGAAGATACATTCAAACTCACAAAACGTGCTCAGCTTGGGCTGAAAATGCATTTAAAGCAATAAAAACTCAAATTAAGTGTCACACCTAAACCAAAGGACTTATGCACACACTTCAACATGTATTTTGTTCAGGATGACCTCCTGAAGCCCATATGAGCATTAATTTGACTACACAACTCATTCCTATGAAGATACACTCAAACTCACAAAACGTGCTCAGCTCGGGCTGAAAATGCATTTAAAGCAATAAAAACTCAAATTGAGTGTCACGCCTAAACCAAAGGACTTATGCACACACTTCAACATGTATTTTGTTCAGGATGACCACCTGAATCCTAAATGAGCATTAATTTGACCACACAACTCATTCCTATGAAGATACATTCAAACTCACAAGACATGCTCAGCTCGGGCTGAAAATGCATTTAAAGCAATAAAAACTCAAATTGAGTGTCACGCCTAAACCAAAGGACTTATGCACACACTTCAACATGTATTTTGTTCAGGATGACCACCTGAATCCTAAATGAGCATTAATTTGACCACACAACTCATTCCTATGAAGATACATTCAAACTCACAAAACATGCTCAGCTCGGGCTGAAAATGCATTTAAAGCAATAAAAACTCAAATTGAATGTCACGCCTAAACCAAAGGACTTATGCACACACTTCAACATGTATTTTGTTCAGGATGACCACCTGAAGCCTAAATGAGCATTAATTTGACCACACAACTCATTCTATGAAGATACATTCAAAGTCAGAAAGCGCGCTCAGCTCGGGGTGAAAATGCATTTAATTTAAAGCAATAAAAACTCAAATTGAGTGTCACGCCTAAACCAGAGGACTTATGCACACACTTCAACATGTATTTAGTTCAGGATGACCACCTGAAGCCTAAATGAGCATTAATTTGACCACACAACTCATTCCTATGAAGATACATTCAAATTTAGAAAACTTGCTCAGCTCGGCCTGAAAATGCATTTAAAGCAATAAAAACTCAAATTGAGTGTCACACCTAAACCAAAGGACTTATGCACACACTTCAACATGTATTTTGTTCAGGATGACCTCCTGAAGCCCATATGAGCATTAATTTGACTACACAACTCATTCCTATAAAGATACATTCAAACTCACAAAACGTGCTCAGCTCGGGCTGAAAATGCATTTAGAGCAATAAAAACTCAAATTGAGTGTCACGCCTAAACCAAAGGACTTATGCACACACTTCAACATGTATTTTGTTCAGGATGACCTCCTGAAGCCTAAATGATCAATAATTTGACCACACAACTCATTCCTATGAAGATACATTCAAACTCAAAAAACGTGCTCAGCTCGGGCTGAAAATGCATTTAAAGCAATAAAAACTCAAATTGAGTGTCACGCCTAAACCAAAGGACTTATGCACACACTTCAACATGTATTTTGTTCAGGATGACCTCCTGAATCCCATATGAGCATTAATTTGACCACACAACTCATTCCTATGAAGATACATTCAAACTCACAAAACGTGCTCAGCTCGGGCTGAAAATGCATTTAAAGCAATAAAAACTCAAATTGAGTGTCACGCCTAAACCAAAGGACTTATGCACACACTTCAACATGTATTTTGTTCAGGATGACCACCTGAAGCCTAAATGAGCATTAATTTGACCACACAACTCATTCCTATGAAGATACATTCAAAGTCAGAAAGCGCGCTCAGCTCGGGGTGAAAATGCATTTAATTTAAAGCAATAAAAACTCAAATTGAGTGTCACGCCTAAACCAGAGGACTTATGCACACACTTCAACATGTATTTAGTTCAGGATGACCTCCTGAAGCCCATATGAGCATTAATTTGACTACACAACTCATTCCTATAAAGATACATTCAAACTCACAAAACGTGCTCAGCTTGGGCTGAAAATGCATTTAAAGCAATAAAAACGCAAATTGAGTGTCACGCCTAAACCAAAGGACTTATAGACACACTTCAACATGTATTTTGTTCAGGATGACCACCTGAATCCTAAATGAGCATTAATTTGACCACACAACTCATTCCTATGAAGATACATTCAACTTTAGAAAACTTGCTCGGCCTGAAAATGCATTTAAAGCAATAAAAACTCAAATTGAATGTCACGCCTAAACCAAAGGACTTATGCACACACTTCAACATGTATTTTGTTCAGGATGACCACCTGAAGCCCATATGAGCATTAATTTGACCACACAACTCATTCTATGAAGATACATTCAAACTCACAAAACGTGCTCAGCTCGGGCTGAAAATGCATTTAGAGCAATAAAAACTCAAATTGGGTGTCACGCCTAAACCAAAGGACTTATGCACACACTTCAACATGTATTTTGTTCAGGATGACCACCTGAAGCCTAAATGAGCATTAATTTGACCACACAACTCATTCCTATGAAGATACATTCAAACTCACAAAACGTGCTCTGCTCGGGCTGAAAATGCATTTAAAGCAATAAAAACTCAAATTGAGTGTCACGCCTAAACCAAAGGACTTATGCACACACTTCAACATGTATTTTGTTCAGGATGACCACCTGAAGCCTAAATGAGCATTAATTTGACCACACAACTCATGCCTATGAAGATACATTCAAACTCACAAAACGTGCTCAACTCGGGCTGAAAATGCATTTAAAGCAATAAAAACTCAAATTGAGTGTCACGCCTAAACCAAAGGACTTATGCACACACTTCAACATGTATTTTGTTCAGGATGACCTCCTGAAGCCCATATGAGCATTAATTTGACCACACAACTCATTCCTATGAAGATACATTCAAACTCACAAAACGTGCTCAGCTCGGGCTGAAAATGCATTTAAAGCAATAAAAACTCAAATTGAGTGTCACACCTAAACCAAAGGACTTATGCACACACTTCAACATGTATTTTGTTCAGGATGACCTCCTGAAGCCCATATGAGCATTAATTTGACTACACAACTCATTCCTATGAAGATACATTCAAACTCACAAAACGTGCTCAGCTCGGGCTGAAAATGCATTTAAAGCAATAAAAACTCAAATTGAGTGTCACGCCTAAACCAAAGGACTTATGCACACACTTCAACATGTATTTTGTTCAGGATGACCACCTGAAGCCTAAATGAGCATTAATTTGACCACACAACTCATTCTATGAAGATACATTCAAACTCACAAAACGTGCTCAGCTCGGGCTGAAAATGCATTTAAAGCAATAAAAACTCAAATTGAGTGTCACGCCTAAACCAAAGGACTTATGCACACACTTCAACATGTATTTTGTTCAGGATGACCTCCTGAAGCCTAAATGAGCAATAATTTGACCACACAACTCATTCCTATGAAGATACATTCAAACTCAAAAAACGTGCTCAGCTCAGGCTGAAAATGCATTTAAAGCAATAAAAACTCAAATTGAGTGTCACACCTAAACCAAAGGACTTATAGACACACTTCAACATGTATTTTGTTCAGGATGACCACCTGAATCCTAAATGAGCATTAATTTGACCACACAACTCATTCCTATGAAGATACATTCAACTTTAGAAAACTTGCTCGGCCTGAAAATGCATTTAAAGCAATAAAAACTCAAATTGAATGTCACGCCTAAACCAAAGGACTTATGCACACACTTCAACATGTATTTTGTTCAGGATGACCACCTGAAGCCCATATGAGCATTAATTTGACCACACAACTCATTCTATGAAGATACATTCAAACTCACAAAACGTGCTCAGCTCGGGCTGAAAATGCATTTAGAGCAATAAAAACTCAAATTGGGTGTCACGCCTAAACCAAAGGACTTATGCACACACTTCAACATGTATTTTGTTCAGGATGACCACCTGAAGCCTAAATGAGCATTAATTTGACCACACAACTCATTCCTATGAAGATACATTCAAACTCACAAAACGTGCTCAGCTCGGGCTGAAAATGCATTTAAAGCAATAAAAACTCAAATTGAGTGTCACGCCTAAACCAAAGGACTTATGCACACACTTCAACATGTATTTTGTTCAGGATGACCACCTGAAGCCTAAATGAGCATTAATTTGACCACACAACTCATGCCTATGAAGATACATTCAAACTCACAAAACGTGCTCAACTCGGGCTGAAAATGCATTTAAAGCAATAAAAACTCAAATTGAGTGTCACGCCTAAACCAAAGGACTTATGCACACACTTCAACATGTATTTTGTTCAGGATGACCTCCTGAAGCCCATATGAGCATTAATTTGACCACACAACTCATTCCTATGAAGATACATTCAAACTCACAAAACGTGCTCAGCTCGGGCTGAAAATGCATTTAAAGCAATAAAAACTCAAATTGAGTGTCACACCTAAACCAAAGGACTTATGCACACACTTCAACATGTATTTTGTTCAGGATGACCTCCTGAAGCCCATATGAGCATTAATTTGACTACACAACTCATTCCTATGAAGATACATTCAAACTCACAAAACGTGCTCAGCTCGGGCTGAAAATGCATTTAAAGCAATAAAAACTCAAATTGAGTGTCACGCCTAAACCAAAGGACTTATGCACACACTTCAACATGTATTTTGTTCAGGATGACCTCCTGAAGCCTAAATGAGCAATAATTTGACCACACAACTCATTCCTATGAAGATACATTCAAACTCAAAAAACGTGCTCAGCTCAGGCTGAAAATGCATTTAAAGCAATAAAAACTCAAATTGAGTGTCACACCTAAACCAAAGGACTTATGCACACACTTCAACATGTATTTTGTTCAGGATGACCTCCTGAAGGCCATTTGAGCATTAATTTGACCACACAACTCATTCCTATGAAGATACATTCAAACTCACAAAACGTGCTCAGCTCGGGCTGAAAATGCATTTAAAGCAATTAAAACTCAAATTGAGTGTCACGCCTAAACCAAAGGACTTATGCACACACTTCAACATGTATTTTGTTCACGATGACCACCTGAAGCCTAAATGAGCATTAATTTGACCACACAACTCATTCCTATGAAGATACATTCAAACTCACAAAACGTGCTCAGCTCGGGCTGAAAATGCATTTAAAGCAATAAAAACTCAAATTGAGTGTCACGCCTAAACCAAAGGACTTATGCACACACTTCAACATGTATTTTGTTCACGATGACCACCTGAAGCCTAAATGAGCATTAATTTGACCACACAACTCATTCCTATGAAGATACATTCAAACTCACAAAACGTGCTCAGCTCGGGCTGAAAATGCATTTAAAGCAATAAAAACTCAAATTGAGTGTCACGCCTAAACCAAAGGACTTATGCACACACTTCAACATGTATTTTGTTCAGGATGACCTCCTGAAGCCCATATGAGCATTAATTTGACTACACAACTCATTCCTATGAAGAAACACTCAAACTCACAAAACGTGCTCAGCTCGGGCTGAAAATGCATTTAAAGCAATAAAAACTCAAATTGAGTGTCACGCCTAAACCAAAGGACTTATGCACACACTTCAACATGTATTTTGTTCAGGATGACCACCTGTATCCTAAATGAGCATTAATTTGACCACACAACTCATTCCTATGAAGATACATTCAAACTCACAAAACATGCTCAGCTCGGGCTGAAAATGCATTTAAAGCAATAAAAACTCAAATTGAATGTCACGCCTAAACCGAAGGACTTATGCACACACTTCAACATGTATTTTGTTCAGGATCACCTCCTGAAGCCCATATGAGCATTAATTTGACTACACAACTCATTCCTATGAAGATACACTCAAACTCACAAAACGTGCTCAGCTCGGGCTGAAAATGCATTTAAAGCAATTAAAACTCAAATTGAGTGTCACGCCTAAACCAAAGGACTTATGCACACACTTCAACGTGTATTTTGTTCAGGATGACCACCTGAATCCTAAATGAGCATTAATTTGACCACACAACTCATTCCTATGAAGATACATTCAAACTCACAAAACATGCTCAGCTCGGGCTGAAAATGCATTTAAAGCAATAAAAACTCAAATTGAATGTCACGCCTAAACCAAAGGACTTATGCACACACTTCAACATGTATTTTGTTCAGGATGACCACCTGAAGCCTAAATGAGCATTAATTTGACCACACAACTCATTCTATGAAGATACATTCAAAGTCAGAAAGCGCGCTCAGCTCGGGGTGAAAATGCATTTAATTTAAAGCAATAAAAACTCAAATTGAGTGTCACGCCTAAACCAGAGGACTTATGCACACACTTCAACATGTATTTAGTTCAGGATGACCACCTGAAGCCTAAATGAGCATTAATTTGACCACACAACTCATTCCTATGAAGATACATTCAAACTCACATAACGTGCTCAGCTCGGGCTGAAAATGCATTTAGAGCAATAAAAACTCAGATTGAGTGTCACGCCTAAACCAAAGGACTTATGCACACACTTCAACATGTATTTTGTTCAGGATGACCTCCTGAAGCCTAAATGATCAAAAATTTGACCACACAACTCATTCCTATGAAGATACATTCAAACTCAAAAAACGTGCTCAGCTCGGGCTGAAAATGCATTTAAAGCAATAAAAACTCAAATTGAGTTCACACCTAAACCAAAGGACTTATGCACACACTTCAACATGTATTTTGTTCAGGATGACCTCCTGAAGCCTAAATGAGCAATAATTTGACCACACAGCTCATTCCTATGAAGATACATTCAAACTCAAAAAACGTGCTCAGCTCAGGCTGAAAATGCATTTAAAGCAATAAAAACTCAAATTGAGTGTCACACCTAAACCAAAGGACTTATGCACACACTTCAACATGTATTTTGTTCAGGATGACCTCCTGAAGGCCATTTGAGCATTAATTTGACCACACAACTCATTCCTATGAAGATACATTCAAACTCACAAAACGTGCTCAGCTCGGGCTGAAAATGCATTTAAAGCAATTAAAACTCAAATTGAGTGTCACGCCTAAACCAAAGGACTTATGCACACACTTCAACATGTATTTTGTTCACGATGACCACCTGAAGCCTAAATGAGCATTAATTTGACCACACAACTCATTCCTATGAAGATACATTCAAACTCACAAAACGTGCTCAACTCGAGCTGAAAATGCATTTAAAGCAATAAAAACTCAAATTGAGTGTCACGCCTAAACCAAAGGACTTATGCACACACTTCAACATGTATTTTGTTCAGGATGATCTCCTGAAGCCCATATGAGCATTAAGTTGACCACACAACTCATTCTATGAAGATACATTCAAACTCACAAAACGTGCTCAGCTCGGGCTGAAAATGCATTTAAAGCAATAAAAACTCAAATTGAGTGTCACGCCTAAACCAAAGGACTTATGCACACACTTCAACATGTATTTTGTTCAGGATGACCACCTGAATCCTAAATGAGCATTAATTTGACCACACAACTCATTCCTATGAAGATACATTCAAACTCACAAAACATGCTCAGCTCGGGCTGAAAATGCATTTAAAGCAATAAAAACTCAAATTGAATGTCACGCCTAAACCAAAGGACTTATGCACACACTTCAACATGTATTTTGTTCAGGATGACCACCTGAAGCCTAAATGAGCATTAATTTGACCACACAACTCATTCTATGAAGATACATTCAAACTCACAAAACGTGCTCAGCTCGGGCTGAAAATGCATTTAAAGCAATAAAAACTCAAATTGAGTGTCACGCCTAAACCAAAGGACTTATGCACACACTTCAACATGTATTTTGTTCAGGATGACCTCCTGAAGCCTAAATGAGCAATAATTTGACCACACAACTCATTCCTATGAAGATACATTCAAACTCAAAAAACGTGCTCAGCTCAGGCTGAAAATGCATTTAAAGCAATAAAAACTCAAATTGAGTGTCACACCTAAACCAAAGGACTTATGCACACACTTCAACATGTATTTTGTTCAGGATGACCTCCTGAAGGCCATATGAGCATTAATTTGACCACACAACTCATTCCTATGAAGATACATTCAAACTCACAAAACGTGCTCAGCTCGGGCTGAAAATGCATTTAATGCAATAAAAACTCAAATTGAGTGTCACGCCTAAACCAAAGGACTTATGCACACACTTCAACATGTATTTTGTTCACGATGACCACCTGAAGCCTAAATGAGCATTAATTTGACCACAAAACTCATTCCTATGAAGATACATTCAAACTCACAAAACGTGCTCAGCTCAAGCTGAAAATGCATTTAAAGCAATAAAAACTCAAATTGAGTGTCACGCCTAAACCAAAGGACTTATGCACACACTTCAACATGTATTTTGTTCAGGATGACCTCCTGAAGCCCATATGAGCATTAATTTGACTACACAACTCATTCCTATGAAGATACACTCAAACTCACAAAACGTGCTCAGCTCGGGCTGAAAATGCATTTAAAGCAATAAAAACTCAAATTGAGTGTCACGCCTAAACCAAAGGACTTATGCACACACTTCAACATGTATTTTGTTCAGGATGACCACCTGAATCCTAAATGAGCATTAATTTGACCACACAACTCATTCCTATGAAGATACATTCAAACTCACAAAACATGCTCAGCTCGGGCTGAAAATGCATTTAATTTAAAGCAATAAAAACTCAAATTGAGTGTCACGCCTAAACCAGAGGACTTATGCACACACTTCAACATGTATTTAGTTCAGGATGACCACCTGAAGCCTAAATGAGCATTAATTTGACCACACAACTCATTCCTATGAAGATACATTCAAATTTAGAAAACTTGCTCAGCTCGGCCTGAAAATGCATTTAAAGCAATAAAAACTCAAATTGAGTGTCACACCTAAACCAAAGGACTTATGCACACACTTCAACATGTATTTTGTTCAGGATGACCTCCTGAAGCCCATATGAGCATTAATTTGACTACACAACTCATTCCTATAAAGATACATTCAAACTCACATAACGTGCTCAGCTCGGGCTGAAAATGCATTTAGAGCAATAAAAACTCAAATTGAGTGTCACGCCTAAACCAAAGGACTTATGCACACACTTCAACATGTATTTTGTTCAGGATGACTTCCTGAAGCCTAAATGATCAATAATTTGACCACACAACTCATTCCTATGAAGATACATTCAAACTCAAAAAACGTGCTCAGCTCGGGCTGAAAATGCATTTAAAGCAATAAAAACTCAAATTGAGTTCACACCTAAACCAAAGGACTTATGCACACACTTCAACATGTATTTTGTTCAGGATGACCTCCTGAAGCCTAAATGAGTAATAATTTGACCACACAGCTCATTCCTATGAAGATACATTCAAACTCAAAAAACGTGCTCAGCTCAGGCTGAAAATGCATTTAAAGCAATAAAAACTCAAATTGAGTGTCACACCTAAACCAAAGGACTTATGCACACACTTCAACATGTATTTTGTTCAGGATGACCTCCTGAAGGCCATTTGAGCATTAATTTGACCACACAACTCATTCCTATGAAGATACATTCAAACTCACAAAACGTGCTCAGCTCGGGCTGAAAATGCATTTAAAGCAATTAAAACTCAAATTGAGTGTCACGCCTAAACCAAAGGACTTATGCACACACTTCAACATGTATTTTGTTCACGATGACCACCTGAAGCCTAAATGAGCATTAATTTGACCACACAACTCATTCCTATGAAGATACATTCAAACTCACAAAACGTGCTCAACTCGAGCTGAAAATGCATTTAAAGCAATAAAAACTCAAATTGAGTGTCACGCCTAAACCAAAGGACTTATGCACACACTTCAACATGTATTTTGTTCAGGATGATCTCCTGAAGCCCATATGAGCATTAAGTTGACCACACAACTCATTCTATGAAGATACATTCAAACTCACAAAACGTGCTCAGCTCGGGCTGAAAATGCATTTAAAGCAATAAAAACTCAAATTGAGTGTCACGCCTAAACCAAAGGACTTATGCACACACTTCAACATGTATTTTGTTCAGGATGACCTCTGAAGCCTAAATGAGCAATAATTTGACCACACAACTCATTCCTATGAAGATACATTCAAAGTCAGAAAGCGCGCTCAGCTTGGGCTGAAAATGCATTTAAAGCAATAAAAACTCAAATTGAGTGTCACGCCTAAACCAAAGGACTTATGCACACACTTCAACATGTATTTTGTTCAGGATGACCACCTGAATCCTAAATGAGCATTAATTTGACCACACAACTCATTCCTATGAAGATACATTCAAACTCACAAAACATGCTCAGCTCGGGCTGAAAATGCATTTAAAGCAATAAAAACTCAAATTGAATGTCACGCCTAAACCAAAGGACTTATGCACACACTTCAACATGTATTTTGTTCAGGATGACCACCTGAAGCCTAAATGAGCATTAATTTGACCACACAACTCATTCTATGAAGATACATTCAAACTCACAAAACGTGCTCAGCTCGGGCTGAAAATGCATTTAAAGCAATAAAAACTCAAATTGAGTGTCACGCCTAAACCAAAGGACTTATGCACACACTTCAACATGTATTTTGTTCAGGATGACCTCCTGAAGCCTAAATGAGCAATAATTTGACCACACAACTCATTCCTATGAAGATACATTCAAACTCAAAAAACGTGCTCAGCTCAGGCTGAAAATGCATTTAAAGCAATAAAAACTCAAATTGAGTGTCACACCTAAACCAAAGGACTTATGCACACACTTCAACATGTATTTTGTTCAGGATGACCTCCTGAAGGCCATATGAGCATTAATTTGACCACACAACTCATTCCTATGAAGATACATTCAAACTCACAAAACGTGCTCAGCTCGGGCTGAAAATGCATTTAATGCAATAAAAACTCAAATTGAGTGTCACGCCTAAACCAAAGGACTTATGCACACACTTCAACATGTATTTTGTTCACGATGACCACCTGAAGCCTAAATGAGCATTAATTTGACCACACAACTCATTCCTATGAAGATACATTCAAACTCACAAAACGTGCTCAGCTCGGGCTGAAAATGCATTTAAAGCAATAAAAACTCAAATTGAGTGTCACGCCTAAACCAAAGGACTTATGCACACACTTCAACATGTATTTTGTTCAGGATGACCTCCTGAAGCCCATATGAGCATTAATTTGACTACACAACTCATTCCTATGAAGATACACTCAAACTCACAAAACGTGCTCAGCTCGGGCTGAAAATGCATTTAAAGCAATAAAAACTCAAATTGAGTGTCACGCCTAAACCAAAGGACTTATGCACACACTTCAACATGTATTTTGTTCAGGATGACCACCTGAATCCTAAATGAGCATTAATTTGACCACACAACTCATTCCTATGAAGATACATTCAAACTCACAAAACATGCTCAGCTCGGGCTGAAAATGCATTTAAAGCAATAAAAACTCAAATTGAATGTCACGCCTAAACCGAAGGACTTATGCACACACTTCAACATGTATTTTGTTCAGGATGACCTCCTGAAGCCCATATGAGCATTAATTTGACTACACAACTCATTCCTATGAAGATACACTCAAACTCACAAAACGTGCTCAGCTCGGGCTGAAAATGCATTTAAAGCAATAAAAACTCAAATTGAGTGTCACACCTAAACCAAAGGACTTATGCACACACTTCAACATGTATTTTGTTCAGGATGACCACCTGAATCCTAAATGAGCATTAATTTGACCACACAACTCATTCCTATGAAGATACATTCAAACTCACAAAACATGCTCAGCTCGGGCTGAAAATGCATTTAAAGCAATAAAAACTCAAATTGAATGTCACGCCTAAACCAAAGGACTTATGCACACACTTCAACATGTATTTTGTTCAGGATGACCACCTGAAGCCTAAATGAGCATTAATTTGACCACACAACTCATTCTATGAAGATACATTCAAAGTCAGAAAGCGCGCTCAGCTCGGGGTGAAAATGCATTTAATTTAAAGCAATAAAAACTCAAATTGAGTGTCACGCCTAAACCAGAGGACTTATGCACACACTTCAACATGTATTTAGTTCAGGATGACCACCTGAAGCCTAAATGAGCATTAATTTGACCACACAACTCATTCCTATGAAGATACATTCAAATTTAGAAAACTTGCTCAGCTCGGCCTGAAAATGCATTTAAAGCAATAAAAACTCTAATTGAGTGTCACACCTAAACCAAAGGACTTATGCACACACTTCAACATGTATTTTGTTCAGGATGACCTCCTGAAGCCCATATGAGCATTAATTTGACTACACAACTCATTCCTATAAAGATACATTCAAACTCACAAAACGTGCTCAGCTCGGGCTGAAAATGCATTTAGAGCAATAAAAACTCAAATTGAGTGTCACGCCTAAACCAAAGGACTTATGCACACACTTCAACATGTATTTTGTTCAGGATGACCTCCTGAAGCCTAAATGATCAATAATTTGACCACACAACTCATTCCTATGAAGATACATTCAAACTCAAAAAACGTGCTCAGCTCGGGCTGAAAATGCATTTAAAGCAATAAAAACTCAAATTGAGTTCACACCTAAACCAAAGGACTTATGCACACACTTCAACATGTATTTTGTTCAGGATGACCTCCTGAAGCCTAAATGAGCAATAATTTGACCACACAGCTCATTCCTATGAAGATACATTCAAACTCAAAAAACGTGCTCAGCTCAGGCTGAAAATGCATTTAAAGCAATAAAAACTCAAATTGAGTGTCACACCTAAACCAAAGGACTTATGCACACACTTCAACATGTATTTTGTTCAGGATGACCTCCTGAAGGCCATATGAGCATTAATTTGACCACACAACTCATTCCTATGAAGATACATTCAAACTCACAAAACGTGCTCAGCTCGGGCTGAAAATGCATTTAAAGCAATTAAAACTCAAATTGAGTGTCACGCCTAAACCAAAGGACTTATGCACACACTTCAACATGTATTTTGTTCACGATGACCACCTGAAGCCTAAATGAGCATTAATTTGACCACACAACTCATTCCTATGAAGATACATTCAAACTCACAAAACGTGCTCAACTCGAGCTGAAAATGCATTTAAAGCAATAAAAACTCAAATTGAGTGTCACGCCTAAACCAAAGGACTTATGCACACACTTCAACATGTATTTTGTTCAGGATGATCTCCTGAAGCCCATATGAGCATTAAGTTGACCACACAACTCATTCTATGAAGATACATTCAAACTCACAAAACGTGCTCAGCTCGGGCTGAAAATGCATTTAAAGCAATAAAAACTCAAATTGAGTGTCACGCCTAAACCAAAGGACTTATGCACACACTTCAACATGTATTTTGTTCAGGATGACCTCTGAAGCCTAAATGAGCAATAATTTGACCACACAACTCATTCCTATGAAGATACATTCAAAGTCAGAAAGCGCGCTCAGCTTGGGCTGAAAATGCATTTAAAGCAATAAAAACTCAAATTGAGTGTCACGCCTAAACCAAAGGACTTATGCACACACTTCAACATGCATTTTGTTCAGGATGACCACCTGAAGCCTAAATGAGCATTAATTTGACTACACAACTCATTCCTATGAAGATACATTCGAACTCACAAAACATGCTCAGCTCGGGCTGAAAATGCATTTAAAGCAAAAAAACTCAAATTGAGTGTCACGCCTAAACCAAAGGACCTATGCACACACTTCAACATGTATTTTGTTCAGGATGACCTCCTGAAGCCTAAATGAGCATTAATTTGACCACACAACTCATTCCTATGAAGATACATTCAAACACACAAAACGTGCTCAGCTCGGGCTGAAAATGCATTTAAAGCAATAAAAACTCAAATTGAGTGTCACAACTAAACCAAAGGACTTATGCACACACTTCAACATGTATTTTGTTCAGGATGACCACCTGACGCCTAAATGAGCATTAATTTGACCACACAACTCATTCCTATGAAGATACATTCAAACTCACAAAACGTGCTCAGCTCGGGCTGAAAATGCATTTAAAGCAATAAAAACTCAAATTGAGTGTCACGCCTAAACCAAAGGACTTATGCACACACTACAACATGTATTTTGTTCAGGATGACCTCCTGAAGCCTAAATGAGCAATAATTTGACCACACAACTCATTCCTATGAAGATACATTCAAAGTCAGAAAGCGCGCTCAGCTCGCGCTGAAAATGCATTTAAAGCAATAAAAACTCAAATTGAGTGTCACGCCTAAACCAAAGGACTTATGCACACACTTCAACATGTATCTTGTTCAGGATGACCTCCTGAAGCCCATATGGGCATTAATTTGACCACACAACTCATTCCTATGAAGATACATTCAAACTCACAAAACGTGCTCAGCTCGGGCTGAAAATGCATTTAAAGCAATAAAAACTCAAATTGAGTGTCACGCCTAAACCAAAGGACTTATGCACACACTTCAACATGTATTTTGTTCAGGATGACCACCTGAAGCCTAAATGAGCATTAATTTGACCACACAACTCATTCCTATGAAGATACATTCAAACTTACAAAACGTGCTCAGCTCGGGCTGAAAATGCATTTAAAGCAATAAAAACTCAAATTGAGTGTCACGCCTAAACCAAAGGACTTATGCACACACTTCAACATGTATTTTGTTCAGGATGACCTCTGAAGCCTAAATGAGCAATAATTTGACCACACAACTCATTCCTATGAAGATACATTCAAAGTCAGAAAGCGCGCTCAGCTTGGGCTGAAAATGCATTTCGCAATAAAAACTCAAATTGAGTGTCACGCCTAAACCAAAGGACTTATGCACACAGTACAACATGTATTTTGTTCAGGATGATCACCTGAAGCCTAAATGAGCATTAATTTGACCACACAACTAATTCCTATGAAGATACATTCAAACTCACAAAACGTGCTCAGCTCGGGCTGAAAATGCATTTAAAGCAATAAAAACCCAAATTGAGTGTCACACCTAAACCAAAGGACTTATGCACACACTTCAACATGTACTTAGTTCAGGATGTCCTCCTGAAGCCTAAATGAGCATTACTTTGATCACATAACTCATTCCTATGAAGATACATTCAAACTCACAAAACGTGCTCAGCTCGGACTGAAAATGCATTTCGCAATAAAAACTCAAATTGAGTTTCACGCCTAAACCAAAGGACTTATGCACACACTTCAACGTGTATTTTGTTCAGGATGACCTCCTGAAGCCTAAATGAGCAATAATTTGACCACACAACTAATTCCTATGAAGATACATTCAAACTCACAAAACGTGCTCAGCTCGGGCTGAAAATGCATTTAAAGCAATAAAAACCCAAATTGAGTGTCACACCTAAACCAAAGGACTTATGCACACACTTCAACATGTACTTAGTTCAGGATGACCACCTGAAGCCTAAATGAGCATTACTTTGATCACATAACTCATTCCTATGAAGATACATTCAAACTCACAAAACGTGCTCAGCTCGGGCTGAAAATGCATTTAAAGCAATAAAAACTCAAATTGAGTGTCACGCCTAAACCAAAGGACTTATGCACACACTACAACATGTATTTTGTTCAGGATGACCTCCTGAAGCCTAAATGAGCAATAATTTGACCACACAACTCATTCCTATGAAGATACATTCAAAGTCAGAAAGCGCGCTCAGCTCGCGCTGAAAATGCATTTAAAGCAATAAAAACTCAAATTGAGTGTCACGCCTAAACCAAAGGACTTATGCACACACTTCAACATGTATCTTGTTCAGGATGACCTCCTGAAGCCCATATGGGCATTAATTTGACCACACAACTCATTCCTATGAAGATACATTCAAACTCACAAAACGTGCTCAGCTCGGGCTGAAAATGCATTTAAAGCAATAAAAACTCAAATTGAGTGTCACGCCTAAACCAAAGGACTTATGCACACACTTCAACATGTATTTTGTTCAGGATGACCACCTGAAGCCTAAATGAGCATTAATTTGACCACACAACTCATTCCTATGAAGATACATTCAAACTTACAAAACGTGCTCAGCTCGGGCTGAAAATGCATTTAAAGCAATAAAAACTCAAATTGAGTGTCACGCCTAAACCAAAGGACTTATGCACACACTTCAACATGTATTTTGTTCAGGATGACCTCTGAAGCCTAAATGAGCAATAATTTGACCACACAACTCATTCCTATGAAGATACATTCAAAGTCAGAAAGCGCGCTCAGCTTGGGCTGAAAATGCATTTCGCAATAAAAACTCAAATTGAGTGTCACGCCTAAACCAAAGGACTTATGCACACAGTACAACATGTATTTTGTTCAGGATGATCACCTGAAGCCTAAATGAGCATTAATTTGACCACACAACTAATTCCTATGAAGATACATTCAAACTCACAAAACGTGCTCAGCTCGGGCTGAAAATGCATTTAAAGCAATAAAAACCCAAATTGAGTGTCACACCTAAACCAAAGGACTTATGCACACACTTCAACATGTACTTAGTTCAGGATGTCCTCCTGAAGCCTAAATGAGCATTACTTTGATCACATAACTCATTCCTATGAAGATACATTCAAACTCACAAAACGTGCTCAGCTCGGACTGAAAATGCATTTCGCAATAAAAACTCAAATTGAGTTTCACGCCTAAACCAAAGGACTTATGCACACACTTCAACGTGTATTTTGTTCAGGATGACCTCCTGAAGCCTAAATGAGCAATAATTTGACCACACAACTCATTCCTATGAAGATACATTCAAACTCACAAAACGTGCTCAGCTCGGGCTGAAAATGCATTTAAAGCAATAAAAACTCAAATTGAGTGTCACGCCTAAACCAAAGGACTTATGCACACACTTCAACATGTATTTAGTTCAGGATGACCACCTGAAGCCTAAATGAGCATTAATTTGACCACACAACCCATTCCTATGAAGATACATTCAAACTCACAAAACGTGCTCAGCTCGGGCTGAAAATGCATTTTAAAGCAATAAAAACTCAAATTGAGTGTCACGCCTAAACCAAAGGGCTTATGCACACACTTCAACATGTATTTTGTTCAGGATGACCACCTGAAGCCTAAATGAGCATTAATTTGACTACACAACTCATTCCTATGAAGATACATTCAAACTTACAAAACGTGCTCAGCTCCGGCTGAAAAATGCATTTAAAGCAATAAAAACTCAAATTGAGTGTCACGCCTAAACCAAAGGACTTATGCACACAGTACAACATGTATTTTGTTCAGGATGATCACCTGAAGCCTAAATGAGCATTAATTTGACCACACAACTCATTCTATGAAGATACATTCAAACTCACAAAACGTGCTCAGCTCCGGCTGAAAAATGCATTTAAAGCAATAAAAACTCAAATTGAGTGTCACACCTAAACCAAAGGACTTATGCACACACTTCAACATGTATTTTGTTCAGGATGACCTCCTGAAGCCCATATGAGCATTAATTTGACTACACAACTCATTCCTATGAAGATACATTCAAACTTCCAAAACGTGCTCAGCTCGGGCTGAAACTGCATTTAAAGCAATAAAAACTCAAATTGAGTGTCACGCCTAAACCAAAGGACTAATGCACACACTTCAACATGTATTTTGTTCAGGATGACCTCCTGAAGCCCATATGAGCATTAATTTGACTACACAACTCATTCCTATAAAGATACATTCAAACTCACAAAACGTGCTCAGCTCGGGCTAAAAATGCATTTAAAGCAATAAAAACTCAAATTGAGTGTCACGCCCAAACCAAAGGACTTATGCACACACTTCAACATGTATTTTGTTCAGGATGTCCTCCTGAAGCCTAAATGAGCATTAATATGATCACAAATCTCATTCCTATGAAGATACATTCAAACTCAGAACACGTGCTCAGCTCGGCCCGAAACTGCACTTAAAGCAATAAAAACTGAAATTGAGTATAGTCATGGTACCTGCGTTGAGTTATAATTAGTTCAAGAACAAAGAGAAATTGAATAATTGGCTCAAGAGTACAGTTATACAGTCATATAAATGTAAAATGGTTTCAGGCCTCGGAGACAATAACGGACTTTGGTCAGTAGAGGGCAACATAGACCATAACATGATTCAAGACACATTTTGAAAACTTGTTCCACTCGGGCTGAAAATGCATTTAAAGCAATAAAAACTCAAATTGAGTGTCACGCCTAAACCAAAGGACTTATGCACACACTTCAACATGTATTTAGTTCAGGATGTCCTCCTGAAGCCTAAATGAGCATTAATTTGACTACACAACTCATTCCTATGAAGATACATTCAAACTCACAAAACGTGCTGAGCTCGGGCTGAAAATGCATTTAAAGCAATAAAAACTCAAATTGAGTGTCACGCCTAAACCAAAGGACTTATGCACACACTTCAACATGTATTTTGTTCAGGATGACCACCTGAAGCCCATATGAGCATTAATTTGACTACACAACTCATTCCTATGAAGATACATTCAAACTCACAAAACGTGCTCAGCTCGGGCTGAAAATGCATTTAAAGCAATAAAACTCAAATTGAGTGTCACGCCTAAACCAAAGGACTTATGCACACACTTCAACATGTATTTTGTTCAGGATGACCTCCTGAAGCCCATATGAGCATTAATTTGACTACACAACTCATTCTTATGAAGATACATTCAAACTCACAAAACGTGCTCAGCTCGGGCTGAAAATGCATTTAAAGCAATAAAAACTCAAAATGAGTGTCACGCCTAAACCAAAGGACTTATGCACACACTTCAACATGTATTTTGTTCAGGATGACCTCCTGAAGCCCATATGAGCATTAATTTGACCACAGAACTCATTCCTATGAAGATACATTCAAACACACAAAACGTGCTCAGCTCGGGCTGAAAATGCATTTAAAGCAATAAAAACTCAAATTGAGTGTCACGCCTAAACCAAAGGACTTATGCACACACTTCAACATGTATTTTGTTCAAGATGACCTCCTGAAGCCTAAATGAGCATTCATTTGACGACACAACTCATTCCTATGAAGATACATTCTAACTCACAAAACGTGCTCAGCTCGGGCTAAAAATGCATTTAAAGCAAAAAAAATTAAATTGAGTGTCACACCTAAACCAAAGGACTTATGCACACACTTCAACATGTATTTTGTTCAGGATGACCTCCTGAAGCCTATATGAGCATTAATTTGACCACACAACTCATTCTATGAAGATACATTCAAACTCACAAAACGTGCTCAGCTCGGGCTGAAAATGCATTTAAAGCAATAAAAACTCAAAATGAGTGTCACGCCTAAACCAAAGGACTTATGCACACACTTCAACATGTATTTTGTTCAGGATGACCTCCTCAAGCCTAAATGAGCAATAATTTGACCACACAATTCATTCCTATGAAGATACATTCAAACTCAAAAAACGTGCTCAGCTCGGGCTGAAAATGCATTTAAAGCAATAAAAACTCAAATTGAGTGTCACACCTAAACCAAAGGACTTATGCACACATTTACACATGTATTTTGTTCAGGATGACCTCCTGAAGCCCATATGAGCATTAATTTGAACACACAACTCATTCATATGAAGATACATTCAAACTCACAAAACATGCTCAGCTCGGGCTGAAAATGCATTTAAAGCAATAAAAACTCAAATTGAATGTCACGCCTAAACCAAAGGACTTATGCACACACTTCAACATGTATTTTGTTCAGGATGACCACCTGAAGCCTAAATGAGCATTCATTTGACCACACAACTCATTCTACGAAGATACATTCAAACTCACAAAACGTGCTCAGCTCGGGCTGAAAATGCATTTAAAGCAATAAAAACTAAAATTTAGTGTCACGCCTAAACCAAAGGACTTATGCACACACTTCAACATGTGTTTTGTTCAGGATGACCTCCTGAAGCCTAAATGAGCAATAATTTGACCACACAACTCATTCCTATGAAGATACATTCAAACTCAAAAAACGTGCTCAGCTCGGGCTGAAAATTTATTTAAAGCAATAAAAACTCAAATTGAGTGTCACACCTAAACCAAAGGACTAATGCACACACTTCAACATGTATTTTGTTCAGGATGACCTCCTGAAGCCCATATGAGCATTAATTTGACCACATAACTCATTCCTATGAAGATACATTCAAACTCACAAAACGTGCTCAGCTCGGGCTGAAAATGCATTTAAAGCAATAAAAACTCAAATTGAGTGTCACGCCTAAACCAAAGGACTTATGCACACACTTCAACATGTATTTTGTTCACGATGACCACCTGAAGCCTAAATGAGCATTAATTTGACCACACAACTCATTCCTATGAAGATACATTCAAACTCACAAAACGCGCTCAACTCGGGCTGAAAATGCATTTAAAGCAATAAAAGCTCAAATTGAGTGTCACGCCTAAACCAAAGGACTTATGCACACACTTCAACATGTATTTTGTTCAGGATGACCTCCTGAAGCCCATATGAGCATTAATTTGACCACACAACTCATTCCTATGAAGATACATTCAAACACACAAAACGTGCTCAGCTCGGCCTGAAAATGCATTTAAAGCAATAAAAACTCAAATTGAGTGTCACGCCTAAACCAAAGGACTTATGCACACACTTCAACATGTATTTTGTTCAGGATGACCACCTGACGCCTAAATGAGCATTAATTTGACCACACAACTCATTCCTATGAAGATACATTCAAACTCACAAAACGCGCTCAGCTCGGGCTGAAAATGCATTTAAAGCAATAAAAACTCAAATTGAGTGTCACGCCTAAACCAAAGGACTTATGCACACACTACAACATGTATTTTGTTCAGGGTGACCTCCTGAAGCCTAAATAGGCATTAATTTGACCACACAACTCATTCCTATGAAGATACATTCAAACTCACAAAACGCGCTCAGCTCGGGCTGAAAATGCATTTAAAGCAATAAAAACTCAAATTGAGTGTCACGCCTAAACCAAAGGACTTATGCACACACTTCAACATGTATTTTGTTCAGGATGACCTCCTGAAGCCCAATTTGACTACACAACTCATTCCTATGAAGATACATTCAAACTCACAAAACGTGCTCAGCTCGGGCTGAAAATGCATTTAAAGCAATAAAAACTCAAATTGAGTGTCACGCCTAAACCAAAGGACTTATGCACACACTTCAACATGTATTTTGTTCAGGATGACCACCTGACGCCTAAATGAGCATTAATTTGACCACACAACTCATTCCTATGAAGATACATTCAAAGTCAGAAAGCGCGCTCAGCTCGGGCTGAAAATGCATTTAATTTAAAGCAATAAAAACTCAAATTGAGTGTCACGCCTAAACCAAAGGACTTATGCACACACTTCAACATGTATTTTGTTCAGGATGACCTCCTGAAGCCCATATGAGCATTAATTTGACCACACAACTCATTCCTATGAAGATACATTCAAACACACAAAACGTGCTCAGCTCGGCCTGAAAATGCATTTAAAGCAATAAAAACTCAAATTGAGTGTCACACCTAAACCAAAGGACTTATGCACACACTTCAACATGTATTTTGTTCAGGATGACCTCCTGAAGCCCATATGAGCATTAATTTGACTACACAACTCATTCCTATGAAGATACATTCAAACTCACAAAACGTGCTCAGCTCGGGCTGAAAATGCATTTAAAGCAATAAAAACTCAAATTGAGTGTCACGCCTAAACCAAAGGACTTATGCACACACTTCAACATGTATTTTGTTCAGGATGACCTCCTGAAGTCTAAATCAGCAATAATTTGACCACACAACTCATTCCTATGAAGATACATTCAAAGTCAGAAAGCGCGCTCAGCTCGGGCTGAAAATGCATTTAATTTAAAGCAATAAAAACTCAAATTGAGTGTCACGCCTAAACCAAAGGACTTATGCACACACTTCAACATGTATTTAGTTCAGGATGACCACCTGAAGCCTAAATGAGCATTAATTTGACCACACAACTCATTCCTATGAAGATACATTCAAACTCACAAAACGCGCTCAGCTCGGGCTGAAAATGCATTTAAAGCAATAAAAACTCAAATTTAGTGTCACACCTAAACCAAAGGACTTATGCACACACTTTCAACATGTATTTAGTTCAGGATGACCTCCTGAAGCCCATATGAGCATTAATTTGACTACACAACTCATTCCTATGAAGATACATTCAAACTCACAAAACGTGCTCAGCTCGGGCTGAAAATGCATTTAAAGCAATAAAAACTCAAATTGAGTGTCACGCCTAAACCAAAGGACTTATGCACACACTTCAACGTGTATTTAGTTCAGGATGACCACCTGAAGCCTAAATGAGCATTAATTTGACCACACAACTCATTCCTATGAAGATACATTCAAACTCACAAAACGTGCTCAGCTCGGGCTGAAAATGCATTCAAAGCAATAAAAACTCAAATTGAGTGTCACGCCTAAACCAAAGGACTTATGCACACACTTCAACATGTATTTTGTTCAGGATGACCTTCTGAAGCCCATATGAGCATTAATTTGACTACACAACTCATTCCTATGAAGATACATTCAAACTCACAAAACGTGCTCAGCTCGGGCTGAAAATGCATTTAAAGCAATAAAAACTCAAATTGAGTGTCACGCCTAAACCAAAGGACTTATGCACACACTTCAACATGTATTTTGTTCAGGATGACCTCCTGAAGTCTAAATAAGCATTAATTTGACCACACAACTCATTCCTATGAAGATACATTCAAACTCACAAAACGCGCTCAGCTCGGGCTGAAAATGCATTTAAAGCAATAAAAACTCAAATTGAGTGTCACACCTAAACCAAAGGACTTATGCACACACTTCAACATGTATTTAGTTCAGGATGACCAACTGAAGCCTAAATGAGCATTAATTTGACCACACAACTCATTCCTATGAAGATACATTCAAACTCACAAAACATGCTCAGCTCGGGCTGAAAATGCATTTAAAGCAATAAAAACTCAAATTGAATGTCACGCCTAAACCAAAGGACTTATGCACACACTTCAACATGTATTTTGTTCAGGATGACCACCTGACGCCTAAATGAGCATTAATTTGACCACACAACTCATTCCTATGAAGATACATTCAAACTCACAAAACGCGCTCAGCTCGGGCTGAAAATGCATTTAAAGCAATAAAAACTCAAATTGAGTGTCACGCCTAAACCAAAGGACTTATGCACACACTACAACATGTATTTTGTTCAGGGTGACCTCCTGAAGCCTAAATAGGCATTAATTTGACCACACAACTCATTCCTATGAAGATACATTCAAACTCACAAAACGCGCTCAGCTCGGGCTGAAAATGCATTTAAAGCAATAAAAACTCAAATTGAGTGTCACGCCTAACCCAAAGGACTTATGCACACACTTCAACATGTATTTTGTTCAGGATGACCTCCTGAAGCCCATATGAGCATTAATTTGACTACACAACTCATTCCTATGAAGATACATTCAAACTCACAAAACGTGCTCAGCTCGGGCTGAAAATGCATTTAAAGCAATAAAAACTCAAATTGAGTGTCACGCCTAAACCAAAGGACTTATGCACACACTTCAACATGTATTTTGTTCAGGATGACCACCTGACGCCTAAATGAGCATTAATTTGACCACACAACTCATTCCTATGAAGATACATTCAAAGTCAGAAAGCGCGCTCAGCTCGGGCTGAAAATGCATTTAATTTAAAGCAATAAAAACTCAAATTGAGTGTCACGCCTAAACCAAAGGACTTATGCACACACTTCAACATGTATTTAGTTCAGGATGACCACCTGAAGCCTAAATGAGCATTAATTTGACTACACAACTCATTCCTATGAAGATACATTCAAACTCACAAAACGTGCTCAGCTCGGGCTGAAAATGCATTTAAAGCAATTAAAACTCAAATTGAGTGTCACACCTAAACCAAAGGACTTATGCACACACTTCAACATGTATTTTGCTCAGGATGACCTCCTGAAGCCCATATGAGCATTAGTTTGACTACACAACTCATTCCTATAAAGATACATTGAAACTCACAAAACGTGCTCAGCTCGGGCTGAAAATGCATTTAAAGCAATAAAAACTCAAATTGAGTGTCACGCCTAAACCAAAGGACTTATGCACACACTTCAACATGTGTTTTGTTCAGGATGACCTCCTGAAGCCTAAATGAGCAATAATTTGACCACACAACTCATTCCTATGAAGATACATTCAAACTCAAAAAACGTGCTCAGCTCGGGCTGAAAATGCATTTAAAGCAATAAAAACTCAAATTGAGTGTCACAACTAAACCAAAGGACTTATGCACACACTTCAACATGTATTTTGCTCAGGATGACCTCCTGAAGCCCATATGAGCATTAGTTTGACTACACAACTCATTCCTATAAAGATACATTGAAACTCACAAAACGTGCTCAGCTCGGGCTGAAAATGCATTTAAAGCAATAAAAACTCAAATTGAGTGTCACGCCTAAACCAAAGGACTTATGCACACACTTCAACATGTATTTTGTTCACGATGACCACCTGAAGCCTAAATGAGCATTAATTTGACCACACAACTCATTCCTATGAAGATACATTCAAACTCACAAAACACGCTCAACTCGGGCTGAAAATGCATTTAAAGCAATAAAAGCTCAAATTGAGTGTCACGCCTAAACCAAAGGACTTATGCACACACTTCAACATGTATTTTGTTCAGGATGACCTCCTGAAGCCCATATGAGCATTAATTTGACCACATAACTCATTCCTATGAAGATACATTCAAACTCACAAAACGCGCTCAGCTCGGGCTGAAAATGCATTTAAAGCAATAAAAACTCAAATTGAGTGTCACGCCTAAACCAAAGGACTTATGCACACACTACAACATGTATTTTGTTCAGGGTAACCTCCTGAAGCCTAAATAAGCATTAATTTGACCACACAACTCATTCCTATGAAGATACATTCAAACTCACAAAACGCGCCCAGCTCGGGCTGAAAATGCATTTAAAGCAATAAAAACTCAAATTGAGTGTCACACCTAAACCAAAGGACTTATGCACACACTTCAACATGTATTTTGTTCAGGATGACATCCTGAAGCCCATATGAGCATTAATTTGACTACACAACTCATTCCTATGAAGATACATTCAAACTCACAAAACGTGCTCAGCTCGGGCTGAAAATGCATTTAAAGCAATTAAAACTCAAATTGAGTGTCATACCTAAACCAAAGGACTTATGCACACACTTCAACATGTATTTTGCTCAGGATGACCTCGTGAAGCCCATATGAGCATTAGTTTGACTACACAACTCATTCCTATAAAGATACATTCAAACTCACAAAACGTGCTCAGCTCGGGCTGAAAATGCATTTAAAGCAATAAAAACTCAAATTGAGTGTCACGCCTAAACCAAAGGACTTATGCACACACTTCAACATGTATTTAGTTCAGGATGACCACCTGAAGCCTAAATGAGCATTAATTTGACCACGCAACTCATTCCTATGAAGATACATTCAAACTCACAAAACGTGCTCAACTCGGGCTGAAAATGCATTTAAAGCAATAAAAACTCAAATTGAGTGTCACAGCTAAACCAAAGGACTTATGCACACACTTCAACGTGTATTTTGTTCAGGATGACCTCCTGAAACCCATATGAGCATTAATTTGACCACACAACTCATTCCTATGAAGATACATTCAAACTCACAAAACGTGCTCAGCTCGGGCTGAAAATGCATTTAAAGCAATAAAAACTCAAATTGAGTGTCACGCCTAAACCAAAGGACTTATGCACACTTTTCAAGATGTATTTTGTTCAGGATGACCTCCTGAAGCCTAAATCAGCAATAATTTCACCACACAACTCATTCCTATGAAGATACATTCAAAGTCAGAAAGCGCGCTCAGCTCGGGCTGAAAATGCATTCAATTTAAAGCAATAAAAACTCAAATTGAGTGTCACGCCTAAACCAAAGGACTTATTCACACACTTCAACATGTATTTAGTTCAGGATGACCACCTGAAGCCTAAATGAGCATTAATTTGACAACACAACTCATTCCTATGGAGATACATTCAAACTCACAAAACGTGCTCAGCTCGGGCTGAAAATGCATTTAAAGCAATAAAAACTCAAATTGAGTGTCACACCTAAACCAAAGGACTTATGCACACACTTCAACATGTATCCTGAAGCCCATATGAGCATTAATTTGACTACACAACTCATTCCTATGAAGATACATTCAAACTCACAAAACGTGCTCAGCTCGGGCTGAAAATGCATTTAAAGCAATAAAAACTCAAATTGAGTGTCACACCTAAACCAAAGGACTTATGCACACACTTCAACATGTATTTTGTTCAGGATGACCTCCTGAAGCCTAAATGAGCATTAATTTGACCACACAACTCATTCCTATGAAGATATTTTCAAACTCACAAAACGTGCTCAACTCGGGCTGAAAATGCATTTAAAGCAATAAAAACTCAAATTGAGTGTCACGCCTAAACCAAAGGACTTATGCACACACTTCAACATGTATTTTGTTCAGGATGACCTCCTGAAGCCTAAATAAGCATTAATTTGACCACACAACTCATTCCTATGAAGATACATTCAAACTCACAAAACGCGCTCAGCTCGGGCTGAAAATGCATTTAAAGCAATAAAAACTCAAATTGAGTGTCACACCTAAACCAAAGGACTTATGCACACACGTCAACATGTATTTTGTTCAGGATGACCACCTGAAGCCTAAATGAGCATTAATTTGACCACACAACTCATTCCTATGAAGATACATTCAAACTCACAAAACGTGCTCAGCTCGGGCTGAAAATGCATTTAAAGGAATAAAAGCTCAAATTGAGTGTCACGCCTAAACCAAAGGACTTATGCACACACTTCAACATGTATTTTGTTCAGGATGACCTCCTGAAGCCCATATGAGCATTAATTTGACCACACAACTCATTCCTATGAAGATACATTCAAACACACAAAACGTGCTCAGCTCGGCCTGAAAATGCATTTAAAGCAATAAAAACTCAAATTGAGTGTCACACCTAAACCAAAGGACTTATGCACACACGTCAACATGTATTTTGTTCAGGATGACCACCTGAAGCCTAAATGAGCATTAATTTGACCACACAACTCATTCCTATGAAGATACATTCAAACTCACAAAACATGCTCAGCTCGGGCTGAAAATGCATTTAAAGCAATAAAAACTCAAATTGAATGTCACGCCTAAACCAAAGGACTTATGCACACACTTCAACATGTATTTTGTTCAGGATGACCACCTGAAGCCTAAATGAGCATTAATTTGACCACACAACTCATTCTATGAAGATACATTCAAACTCACAAAACGTGCTCAGCTCCGGCTGAAAATGCATTTAAAGCAATAAAAACTCAAATTGAGTGTCACGCCTAAACCAAAGGACTTATGCCCACACTTCAACATGTATTTAGTTCAGGATGACCACCTGAAGCCTAAATGAGCATTAATTTGACCACACAACTCATTCCTATGAAGATACATTCAAACTCACAAAACGTGCTCAGCTCGGGCTGAAAATGCATTTAAAGGAATAAAAGCTCAAATTGAGTGTCACGCCTAAACCAAAGGACTTATGCACACACTTCAACATGTATTTTGTTCAGGATGACCTCCTGAAGCCCATATGAGCATTAATTTGACCACACAACTCATTCCTATGAAGATACATTCAAACACACAAAACGTGCTCAGCTCGGGCTGAAAATGCATTTAAAGCAATAAAAACTCAAATTGAGTGTCACGTCTAAACCAAAGGACTTATGCACACACTTCAACATGTATTTTGTTCAGGATGACCTCCTGAAGCCTAAATAAGCATTAATTTGACCACACAACTCATTTCTATGACGATACATTCAAACTCACAAAACGCGCTCAGCTCGGGCTGAAAATGCATTTAAAGCAATAAAAACTCAAATTGAGTGTCACACCTAAACCAAAGGACTTATGCACACACATCAACATGTATTTAGTTCAGGATGACCACCTGAAGCCTAAATGAGCATTAATTTGACCACACAACTCATTCCTATGAAGATACATTCAAACTCACAAAACGTGCTCAGCTCGGGCTGAAAATGCATTTCAAGCAATAAAAACTCAAATTGAGTGTCACACCTAAACCAAAGGACTTATGCACACACTTCAACATGTATTTTGTTCAGGATGACCCTCTGAACCCCATATGAGCATTAATTTGACTACACAACTCATTCCTATGAAGATACATTTAAACTCACAAAACTTGCTTAGCTCGGGCTGAAAATGCATTTAAAGCAATAAAAACTCAAATTGAGTGTCACGCCTAAACCAAAGGACTTATGCACACACTTCAACATGTATTTTGTTCAGGATGACCACCTGACGCCTAAATGGGCATTAATTTGACCACACAACTCATTCCTATGAAGATACATTCAAACTCACAAAACGTGCTCAGCTCGGGCTGAAAATGCATTTAAAGCAATAAAAACTCAAATTGAGTGTCACGCCTAAACCAAAGGACTTATGCACACACTTCAACATGTATTTTGTTCAGGATGACCTCCTGAAGCCTAAATCAGCAATAATTTGACCACACAACTCATTCCTATGAAGATACATTCTAAGTCAGAAAGCGCGCTCAGCTCGGGCTGAAAATGCATTTAATTTAAAGCAATAAAAACTCAAATTGAGTGTCACGCCTAAACCAAAGGACTTATGCACACACTTCAACATGTATTTAGTTCAGGATGACCACCTGAAGCCTAAATGAGCATTAATTTGACCACACAACTCATTCCTATGAAGATACATTCAAACTCACAAAACGTGCTCAGCTCGGGCTGAAAATGCATTTAAAGCAATAAAAACTCAAATTGAGTGTCACACCTAAACCAAAGGACTTATGCACACACTTCAACATGTATTTTGTTCAGGATGACCTCCTGAAGCCCATATGAGCATTAATTTGACTACACAACTCATTCCTATGAAGATACATTCAAACTCACAAAACGTGCTCAGCTCGGGCTGAAAATGCATTTAAAGCAATAAAAACTCAAATTGAGTGTCACGCCTAAACCAAAGGACTTATGCACACACTTCAACATGTATTTTGTTCAGGATGACCTCCTGAAGCCTAAATAAGCATTAATTTGACCACACAACTCATTCCTATGAAGATACATTCAAACTCACAAAACGCGCTCAGCTCGGGCTGAAAATGCATTTAAAGCAATAAAAACTCAAATTTAGTGTCACACCTAAACCAAAGGACTTATGCACACACTTCAACATGTATTTAGTTCAGGATGACATCCTGAAGCCCATATGAGCATTAATTTGACTACACAACTCATTCCTATGAAGATACATTCAAACTCACAAAACGTGCTCAACTCGGGCTGAAAATGCATTTAAAGCAATAAAAACTCAAATTGAGTGTCACGCCTAAACCAAAGGACTTATGCACACACTTCAACATCTATTTTGTTCAGGATGACCTTCTGAAGCCCATATGAGCATTCATTTGACTACACAACTCATTCCTATGAAGATACATTCAAACTCACAAAACGTGCTCAGCTCGGGCTGAAAATGCATTTAAAGCAATAAAAACTCAAATTGAGTGTCACGCCTAAACCAAAGGACTTATGCACACACTTCAACATGTATTTTGTTCAGGATGACCTCCTGAAGTCTAAATAAGCATTAATTTGACCACACAACTCATTCCTATGAAGATACATTCAAACTCACAAAACGCGCTCAGCTCGGGCTGAAAATGCATTTAAAGCAATAAAAACTCAAATTGAGTGTCACACCTAAACCAAAGGACTTATGCACACACTTCAACATGTATTTAGTTCAGGATGACCAACTGAAGCCTACATGAGCATTAATTTGACCACACAACTCATTCCTATGAAGATACATTCAAACTCACAAAACATGCTCAGCTCGGGCTGAAAATGCATTTAAAGCAATAAAAACTCAAATTGAATGTCACGCCTAAACCAAAGGACTTATGCACACACTTCAACATGTATTTTGTTCAGGATGACCACCTGAAGCCTAAATGAGCATTCATTTGACCACACAACTCATTCTATGAAGATACATTCAAACTCACAAAACGTGCTCAGCTCGGGCTGAAAATGCATTTAAAGCAATAAAAACTAAAATTTAGTGTCACGCCTAAACCAAAGGACTTATGCACACACTTCAACATGTGTTTTGTTCAGGATGACCTCCTGAAGCCTAAATGAGCAATAATTTGACCACACAACTCATTCCTATGAAGATACATTCAAAGTCAGAAAGCGCGCTCAGCTAGGGCTGAAAATGCATTTAAAGCAATAAAAACTCAAATTGAGTGTCACGCCTAAACCAAAGGACTTATGCACACACTTCAACATGTATTTAGTTCAGGATGACATCCTGAAGCCCATATGAGCATTAATTTGACTACACAACTCATTCCTATGAAGATACATTCAAACTCACAAAACGTGCTCAACTCGGGCTGAAAATGCATTTAAAGCAATAAAAACTCAAATTGAGTGTCACGCCTAAACCAAAGGACTTATGCACACACTTCAACATGTATTTTGTTCAGGATGACCTTCTGAAGCCCATATGAGCATTCATTTGACTACACAACTCATTCTATGAAGATACATTCAAACTCACAAAACATGCTCAGCTCGGGCTGAAAATGCATTTAAAGCAATAAAAACTCAAATTGAGTGTCACACCTAAACCAAAGGACTTATGCACACACTTCAACATGTATTTAGTTCAGGATGACCAACTGAAGCCTACATGAGCATTAATTTGACCACACAACTCATTCCTATGAAGATACATTCAAACACACAAAACGTGCTCAGCTCGGGCTGAAAATGCATTTAAAGCAATAAAAACTCAAATTGAGTGTCACGCCTAAACCAAAGGACTTATGCACACACTTCAACATGTATTTAGTTCAGGATGACCAACTGAAGCCTACATGAGCATTAATTTGACCACACAACTCATTCCTATGAAGATACATTCAAACTCACAAAACGTGCTCAGCTCGGGCTGAAAATGCATTTAAAGCAATAAAAACTCAAATTGAGTGTCACGCCTAAACCAAAGGACTTATGCACACACTTCAACATGTATTTTGTTCAGGATGACCTCCTGAAGCCCATACGCTTATAAATAAAATGTATTATTATTATTATTATTATATGAGCATTAATTTGACCACACAACTCATTCCTATGAAGATACATTCAAACACACAAAACGTGCTCAGCTCGGCCTGAAAATGCATTTAAAGCAATAAAAACTCAAATTGAGTGTCACGCCTAAACCAAAGGACTTATGCACACACTTCAACATGTATTTTGTTCAGGATAACCACCTGACGCCTAAATGAGCATTAATTTGACCACACAACTCATTCCTATGAAGATACATTCAAACTCACAAAACGCGCTCAGCTCGGGCTGAAAATGCATTTAAAGCAATAAAAACTCAAATTGAGTGTCACGCCTAAACCAAAGGACTTATGCACACACTACAACATGTATTTTGTTCAGGGTGACCTCCTGAAGCCTAAATAGGCATTAATTTGACCACACAACTCATTCCTATGAAGATACATTCAAACTCACAAAACGTGCTCAGCTCGGGCTGAAAATGCATTTAAAGCAATAAAAACTCAAATTGAGTGTCACACCTAAACCAAAGGACTTATGCACACACTTCAACATGTATTTTGTTCAGGATGACCACCTGACGCCTAAATGAGCATTAATTTGACCACACAACTCATTCCTATGAAGATACATTCAAAGTCAGAAAGCGCGCTCAGCTCGGGCTGAAAATGCATTTAATTTAAAGCAATAAAAACTCAAATTGAGTGTCACGCCTAAACCAAAGGACTTATGCACACACTTCAACATGTATTTAGTTCAGGATGTCCTCCTGAAGCCTAAATGAGCATTAATTTGACTACACAACTCATTCCAATGAAGATACATTCAAAGTCACAAAACGTGCTCAGCTCGGCCTGAAAATGCATTTAAAGCAATAAAAACTGAAATTGAGTGTCGCGCCCAAACCAAAGGACTTATGCACACACTTGAACATGTATTTAGTTCAGGATGTCCTCCTGAAGCCTAAATAAGCATTAATTTGACCACACAACTCATTCCTATGAAGATACATTCAAACTCAGAAAACGAGCTCAGCTCGGGCTGAAAATGCATTTAAAGCAATAAAAACTCAAATTGAGTGTCACACCTAAACCAAAGGACTTATGCACACACTTCAACATGTCTTTTGTTCAGGATGGCCTCCTGAAGCATAAATGAGCATTAATTTGACTACACAACTCATTCCAATGAAGATACATTCAAAGTCACAAAACGTGCTCAGCTCGGCCTGAAAATGTATTTAAAGCAATAAAAACTCAAATTGAGTGTCGCGCCCAAACCAAAGGACTTATGCACACACTTCAACATGTATTTTGTTCAGGATGACATCCTGAAGCCTAAATGAGAATTAATTTGACCACACAACTCATTCCTATGAAGATACATTCAAACTCACAAAACGTGCTCAGCTCGGGCTTAAAATGCATTTAAAGCAATGAAAACTTAAATTGAGTGTCACGCCTAAACCAAAGGACTTATGCACACACTTCAACATGTATTTAGTTCAGGATGACCACCTGAAGCCTAAATGAGCATTAATTTGACCACACAACTCATTCCTATGAAGATACATTCAAACTCACAAAACATGCTCAGCTCGGGCTGAAAATGCATTTAAAGCAATAAAAACTCAAATTGAATGTCACGCCTAAACCAAAGGACTTATGCACACACTTCAACATGTATTTTGTTCAGGATGACCACCTGAAGCCTAAATGAGCATTCATTTGACCACACAACTCATTCTATGAAGATACATTCAAACTCACAAAACGTGCTCAGCTCGGGCTGAAAATGCATTTAAAGCAATAAAAACTAAAATTTAGTGTCACGCCTAAACCAAAGGACTTATGCACACACTTCAACATGTGTTTTGTTCAGGATGACCTCCTGAAGCCTAAATGAGCAATAATTTGACCACACAACTCATTCCTATGAAGATACATTCAAAGTCAGAAAGCGCGCTCAGCTAGGGCTGAAAATGCATTTAAAGCAATAAAAACTCAAATTGAGTGTCACGCCTAAACCAAAGGACTTATGCACACACTTCAACATGTATTTAGTTCAGGATGACATCCTGAAGCCCATATGAGCATTAATTTGACTACACAACTCATTCCTATGAAGATACATTCAAACTCACAAAACGTGCTCAACTCGGGCTGAAAATGCATTTAAAGCAATAAAAACTCAAATTGAGTGTCACGCCTAAACCAAAGGACTTATGCGCACACTTCAACATGTATTTTGTTCAGGATGACCTTCTGAAGCCCATATGAGCATTCATTTGACTACACAACTCATTCTATGAAGATACATTCAAACTCACAAAACATGCTCAGCTCGGGCTGAAAATGCATTTAAAGCAATAAAAACTCAAATTGAGTGTCACACCTAAACCAAAGGACTTATGCACACACTTCAACATGTATTTAGTTCAGGATGACCAACTGAAGCCTACATGAGCATTAATTTGACCACACAACTCATTCCTATGAAGATACATTCAAACACACAAAACGTGCTCAGCTCGGGCTGAAAATGCATTTAAAGCAATAAAAACTCAAATTGAGTGTCACGCCTAAACCAAAGGACTTATGCACACACTTCAACATGTATTTAGTTCAGGATGACCAACTGAAGCCTACATGAGCATTAATTTGACCACACAACTCATTCCTATGAAGATACATTCAAACTCACAAAACGTGCTCAGCTCGGGCTGAAAATGCATTTAAAGCAATAAAAACTCAAATTGAGTGTCACGCCTAAACCAAAGGACTTATGCACACACTTCAACATGTATTTTGTTCAGGATGACCTCCTGAAGCCCATATGAGCATTAATTTGACCACACAACTCATTCCTATGAAGATACATTCAAACACACAAAACGTGCTCAGCTCGGCCTGAAAATGCATTTAAAGCAATAAAAACTCAAATTGAGTGTCACGCCTAAACCAAAGGACTTATGCACACACTTCAACATGTATTTTGTTCAGGATGACCACCTGACGCCTAAATGAGCATTAATTTGACCACACAACTCATTCCTATGAAGATACATTCAAACTCACAAAACGCGCTCAGCTCGGGCTGAAAATGCATTTAAAGCAATAAAAACTCAAATTGAGTGTCACGCCTAAACCAAAGGACTTATGCACACACTACAACATGTATTTTGTTCAGGGTGACCTCCTGAAGCCTAAATAGGCATTAATTTGACCACACAACTCATTCCTATGAAGATACATTCAAACTCACAAAACGTGCTCAGCTCGGGCTGAAAATGCATTTAAAGCAATAAAAACTCAAATTGAGTGTCACACCTAAACCAAAGGACTTATGCACACACTTCAACATGTATTTTGTTCAGGATGACCACCTGACGCCTAAATGAGCATTAATTTGACCACACAACTCATTCCTATGAAGATACATTCAAAGTCAGAAAGCGCGCTCAGCTCGGGCTGAAAATGCATTTAATTTAAAGCAATAAAAACTCAAATTGAGTGTCACGCCTAAACCAAAGGACTTATGCACACACTTCAACATGTATTTAGTTCAGGATGTCCTCCTGAAGCCTAAATGAGCATTAATTTGACTACACAACTCATTCCAATGAAGATACATTCAAAGTCACAAAACGTGCTCAGCTCGGCCTGAAAATGCATTTAAAGCAATAAAAACTCAAATTGAGTGTCGCGCCCAAACCAAAGGACTTATGCACACACTTGAACATGTATTTAGTTCAGGATGTCCTCCTGAAGCCTAAATAAGCATTAATTTGACCACACAACTCATTCCTATGAAGATACATTCAAACTCAGAAAACGAGCTCAGCTCGGGCTGAAAATGCATTTAAAGCAATAAAAACTCAAATTGAGTGTCACACCTAAACCAAAGGACTTATGCACACACTTCAACATGTCTTTTGTTCAGGATGGCCTCCTGAAGCATAAATGAGCATTAATTTGACTACACAACTCATTCCAATGAAGATACATTCAAAGTCACAAAACGTGCTCAGCTCGGGCTGAAAATGCATTTAAAGCAATAAAAACTCAAATTGAGTGTCACGCCTAAACCAAAGGACTTATGCACACACTTCAACATGTATTTTGTTCAGGATGACCTCCTTGAAGCCTAAATGAGCATTAATTTGACCACACAACTCATTCCTATGAAGATACATTCAAATTCACAAAACGTGCTCAGCTCGGGCTGAAAATGCATTTAAAGCAATAAAAACTCAAATTGAGTGTCACGCCTAAACCAAAGGACTTATACACACACTTCAACATGTATTTTGTTCAGGATGACCTCCTGAAGCCATTATGAGCATTAATTTGACCACACAACTCATTCCTATGAAGATACATTCAAACACACAAAACGTGCTCAGCTCGGGCTGAAAATGCATTTAAAGCAATAAAAACTCAAATTGAGTGTCACGCCTAAACCAAAGGACTTATGCACACACTTCAACATGTATTTTGTTCAGGATGACCGACTGACGCCTAAAAGAGCATTAATTTGACCACACAACTCATTCCTATGAAGATACATTCAAACTCACAAAACGTGCTCAGCTCGGGCTGAAAATGCATTTAAAGCAATAAAAACTCAAATTGAGTGTCACGCCTAAACCAAAGGACTTATGCACACACTTGAACATGTATTTTGTTCAGGATGACCTCCTGAAGCCTAAATGAGCAATAATTTGACCACACAACTCATTCCTATGAAGATACATTCAAAGTCAGAAAGCGCGCTCAGCTCGGGCTGAAAATGCATTTAAAGCAATAAAAACTCAAATTGAGTGTCACGCCTAAACCAAAGGACTTATGCACACACTTCAACATGTATTTTGTTCAGGATGACCACCTGACGCCTAAATAAGCATTAATTTGACCACACAACTCATTCCTATGAAGATACATTCAAACTCACAAAACGTGCTCAGCTCGGGCTGAAAAAGCATTTAAAGCAATAAAAACTCAAATTGAGTGTCACGCCTAAAACAAAGGACGTATGCACACACTTCAACATGTATTTAGTTCAGGATGACCACCTGAAGCCTAAATGAGCATGAATTTGACCACACAACTCATTCCTATGAAGATACATTCAAACTCACAAAACGTGCTCAGCTCGGGCTGAAAATGCATTTAAAGCAATAAAAACTCAAATTGAGTGTCACACCTAAACCAAAGGACTTATGCACACACTTCAACATGTATTTTGTTCAGGATGACCTCCTGAAACCCATATGAGCATTAATTTGACCACACAACTCATTCCTATGAAGATACATTCAAACTCACAAAACGTGCTCAGCTCGGGCTGAAAATGCATTTAAAGCAATAAAAACTCAAATTGAGTGTCACGCCTAAACCAAAGGACTTATGCACACACTTCAACATGTATTTTGTTCAGGATGACCACCTGAAGCCTAAATGAGCATTAATTTGACCACACAACTCATTCCTATGAAGATACATTCAAACTCACAAAATGTGCTCAGCTCGGGCTGAAAATGCATTTAAAGCAATGAAAACTCAAATTGACTGTCACGCCTAAACCAAAGGACTTATGCACACACTTCAACATGTATTTAGTTCAGGATGTCCTCCTGAAGCCTAAATGAGCAGTAATTTGACCACACAACTCATTCCTATGAAGATACATTCAAACTCACAAAACGTGCTCAGCTCGGGCTGAAAATGCATTTAAAGCAATAAAAACTCAAATTGAGTGTCACGCCTAAACCAAAGGACTAATGCACACACTTCAACATGTATTTAGTTCAGGATGTCCTCCTGAAGCCTAAATGAGCAGTAATTTGACCACACAACTCATTCCTATGAAGATACATTTAACTCAAAAAACGTGCTCAGCTTGGGCAGAAAATGTATTTAAAGCAAAAAAAAATCAAATTGAGTGTCACGCCTAAACCAAAGGACTTATGCACACACTTGAACATGTATTTTGTTCAGGATGTCCTGCTGAAGCCTAAATAAGCATTAATTTGACCACACAACTCATTCCTATGAAGATACAGTCAAAGTCAGAAAGCGCGCTCAGCTCGGGCTGAAAAT
Organism: Hippocampus guttulatus; assembly: GCF_054856545.1. NCBI lineage: Eukaryota > Metazoa > Chordata > Actinopteri > Syngnathiformes > Syngnathidae > Hippocampus > Hippocampus guttulatus. Next base: position 688,853 of record NW_028233883.1, on the reverse strand, counting down.
GCATTCAAAGCAATAAAAACTCAAATTTAGTGTCACACCTAAACCAAAGGACTTCTGCACACACTTCAACATGTATTTTGTTCAGGATGACCTCCTGAAGCCTATATTCCTATGAAGATACATTCAAACTCACAAAACGTGCTCAGCTCGGGCTGAAAATGCATTTAAAGCAATAAAAACTCAAATTGAGTGTCACGCCTAAACCATAGGACTTATGCACACACTTCAACATGTACTGAGTTCAGGATGTCCTCCTGAAGCCTAAATGAGCATTGTTTTGATCACACAACTCATTCCTATGAAGATACATTCAAACTCACAAAACGTGCTCAGCTCGGGCTGAAAATGCATTTAAAGCAATAAAAACTCAAATTTAGTGTCACACCTAAACCAAAGGACTTATGCACACACTTCAACATGTATTTTGTTCAGGATGACCTCCTGAAGCCTATATTCCTATGAAGATACATTCAAACTCACAAAACGTGCTCAGCTCGGGCTGAAAATGCATTTAAAGCAATAAAAACTCAAATTGAGTGTCACGCCTAAACCAAAGGACTTATGCACACACTTCAACATGTATTTAGTTCAGGATGTCCTCCTGAAGCCTAAATGAGCATTAATTTGACTACACAACTCATTCCAATGAAGATACATTCAAAGTCACAAAACGTGCTCAGCTCGGCCTGAAAATGCATTTAAAGCAATAAAAACTCAAATTGAGTGTCGCGCCCAAACCAAAGGACTTATGCACACACTTGAACATGTATTTAGTTCAGGATGTCCTCCTGAAGCCTAAATAAGCATTAATTTGACCACACAACTCATTCCTATGAAGATACATTCAAACTCAGAAAACGAGCTCAGCTCGGGCTGAAAATGCATTTAAAGCAATAAAAACTCAAATTGAGTGTCACACCTAAACCAAAGGACTTATGCACACACTTCAACATGTCTTTTGTTCAGGATGGCCTCCTGAAGCATAAATGAGCATTAATTTGACTACACAACTCATTCCAATGAAGATACATTCAAAGTCACAAAACATGCTCAGCTCGGCCTGAAAATGTATTTAAAGCAATAAAAACTCAAATTGAGTGTCGCGCCCAAACCAAAGGACTTATGCACACACTTCAACATGTATTTTGTTCAGGATGACATCCTGAAGCCTAAATGAGAATTAATTTGACCACACAACTCATTCCTATGAAGATACATTCAAACTCACAAAACGTGCTCAGCTCGGGCTTAAAATGCATTTAAAGCAATGAAAACTTAAATTGAGTGTCACGCCTAAACCAAAGGACTTATGCACACACTTCAACATGTATTTAGTTCAGGATGACCACCTGAAGCCTAAATGAGCATTAATTTGACCACACAACTCATTCCTATGAAGATACATTCAAACTCACAAAACGTGCTCAGCTCGGGCTGAAAATGCATTTAAAGCAATAAAAACTCAAATTGAGTGTCACGCCTAAACCAAAGGACTTATGCACACACTTCAACATGTATTTTGTTCAGGATGACCTCCTTGAAGCCTAAATGAGCATTAATTTGACCACACAACTCATTCCTATGAAGATACATTCAAACTCACAAAACGTGCTCAGCTCGGGCTGAAAATGCATTTAAAGCAATAAAAACTCAAATTGAGTGTCACGCCTAAACCAAAGGACTTATACACACACTTCAACATGTATTTTGTTCAGGATGACCTCCTGAAGCCCATATGAGCATTAATTTGACCACACAACTCATTCCTATGAAGATACATTCAAACACACAAAACGTGCTCAGCTCGGGCTGAAAATGCATTTAAAGCAATAAAAACTCAAATTGAGTGTCACGCCTAAACCAAAGGACTTATGCACACACTTCAACATGTATTTTGTTCAGGATGACCGACTGACGCCTAAAAGAGCATTAATTTGACCACACAACTCATTCCTATGAAGATACATTCAAACTCACAAAACGTGCTCAGCTCGGGCTGAAAATGCATTTAAAGCAATAAAAACTCAAATTGAGTGTCACGCCTAAACCAAAGGACTTATGCACACACTTGAACATGTATTTTGTTCAGGATGACCTCCTGAAGCCTAAATGAGCAATAATTTGACCACACAACTCATTCCTATGAAGATACATTCAAAGTCAGAAAGCGCGCTCAGCTCGGGCTGAAAATGCATTTAAAGCAATAAAAACTCAAATTGAGTGTCACGCCTAAACCAAAGGACTTATGCACACACTTCAACATGTATTTAGTTCAGGATGACCACCTGAAGCCTAAATGAGCATTAATTTGACTACACAACTCATTCCTATGAAGATACATTCAAACTCACAAAACGTGCTCAGCTCGGGCTGAAAATGCATTTAAAGCAATAAAAACTCAAATTGAGTGTCACGCCTAAACCAAAGGACTTATACACACACTTCAACATGTATTTTGTTCAGGATGACCTCCTGAAGCCTAAATGAGCAATAATTTGACCACACAACTCATTCCTATGAAGATACATTCAAAGTCAGAAAGCGCGCTCAGCTCGGGCTGAAAAAGCATTTAAAGCAATAAAAACTCAAATTGAGTGTCACGCCTAAAACAAAGGACGTATGCACACACTTCAACATGTATTTAGTTCAGGATGACCACCTGAAGCCTAAATGAGCATTAATTTGACCACACAACTCATTCCTATGAAGATACATTCAAACTCACAAAACGTGCTCAGCTCGGGCTGAAAATGCATTTAAAGCAATAAAAACTCAAATTGAGTGTCACACCTAAACCAAAGGACTTATGCACACACTTCAACATGTATTTTGTTCAGGATGACCTCCTGAAACCCATATGAGCATTAATTTGACCACACAACTCATTCCTATGAAGATACATTCAAACTCACAAAACGTGCTCAGCTCGGGCTGAAAATGCATTTAAAGCAATAAAAACTCAAATTGAGTGTCACGCCTAAACCAAAGGACTTATGCACACACTTCAACATGTATTTTGTTCAGGATGACCACCTGAAGCCTAAATGAGCATTAATTTGACCACACAACTCATTCCTATGAAGATACATTCAAACTCACAAAATGTGCTCAGCTCGGGCTGAGAATGCATTTAAAGCAATAAAAACTCAAATTGAGTGTCACGCCTAAACCAAAGGACTTATGCACACACTTCAACATGTATTTTGTTCAGGATGACCTCTGAAGCCTAAATGAGCATTAATTTGACCACACAACTCATTCCTATGAAGATACATTCAAACTCACAAAACGTGCTCAGCTCGGGCTGAAAATGCATTTAAAGCAATAAAAACTCAAATTGAGTGTCACACCTAAACCAAAGGACTTATGCACACACTTCAACATGTATTTTGTTCAGGATGACCTCCTGAAGCCCATAGGAGCATTAATATGACCACACAACTCATTCCTATGAAGATACATTCAAACTCACAAAACGTGCTCAGCTCGGGCTGAAAATGCATTGAAAGCAATAAAAACTCAAATTGAGTGTCACGCCTAAACCAAAGGACTTATGCACACACTTCAACATGTCTTTTGTTCAGGATGGCCTCCTGAAGCATAAATGAGCATTAATTTGACTACACAACTCATTCCAATGAAGATACATTCAAAGTCACAAAACGTGCTCAGCTCGGGCTGAAAATGCATTTAAAGCAATAAAAACTCAAATTGAGTGTCGCGCCCAAACCAAAGGACTTATGCACACACTTCAACATGTATTTTGTTCAGGATGACATCCTGAAGCCTAAATGAGCATTAATTTGACCACACAACTCATTCCTATGAAGATACATTCATACTCACAAAATGTGCTCAGCTTGGGCTCAAAATGCATTTAAAGCAATGAAAACTTAAATTGAGTGTCACGCCTAAACCAAAGGACTTATGCACACACTTCAACATGTATTTAGTTCAGGATGACCACCTGAAGCCTGAATGAGCATTAATTTGACCACACAACTCATTCCTATGAAGATACATTCAAACTCACAAAACGTGCTCAACTCGGGCTGAAAATGCATTTAAAGCAATAAAAACTCAAATTGAGTGTCACGCCTAAACCAAAGGACTTATGCACACACTTCAACATGTATTTTGTTCAGGATGACCTCCTGAAGCCTAAATAAGCATTAATTTGACCACACAACTCATTCCTATGAAGATACATTCAAACTCACAAAACGCGCTCAGCTCGGGCTGAAAATGCATTTAAAGCAATAAAAACTCAAATTGAGTGTCACACCTAAACCAAAGGACTTATGCACACACGTCAACATGTATTTTGTTCAGGATGACCACCTGAAGCCTAAATGAGCATTAATTTGACCACACAACTCATTCCTATGAAGATACATTCAAACTCACAAAACATGCTCAGCTCGGGCTGAAAATGCATTTAAAGCAATAAAAACTCAAATTGAATGTCACGCCTAAACCAAAGGACTTATGCACACACTTCAACATGTATTTTGTTCAGGATGACCACCTGAAGCCTAAATGAGCATTAATTTGACCACACAACTCATTCCTATGAAGATACATTCAAACACACAAAACGTGCTCAGCTCGGCCTGAAAATGCATTTAAAGCAATAAAAACTCAAATTGAGTGTCACGCCTAAACCAAAGGACTTATGCACACACTTCAACATGTATTTTGTTCAGGATGACCTCCTGAAGCCTAAATCAGCAATAATTTGACCACACAACTCATTCCTATGAAGATACATTCAAAGTCAGAAAGCGCGCTCAGCTCGGGCTGAAAATGCATTTAAAGCAATAAAAACTCAAATTGAGTGTCACACCTAAACCAAAGGACTTATGCACACACTTCAACATGTATTTAGTTCAGGATGACCACCTGAAGCCTAAATGAGCATTAATTTGACCACACAACTCATTCCTATGAAGATACATTCAAACTCACAAAACATGCTCAGCTCGGGCTAAAAATGCATTTAAAGCAATAAAAACTCAAATTGAATGTCACGCCTAAACCAAAGGACTTATGCACAAACTTCAACATGTATTTTGTTCAGGATGACCACCTGAAGCCTAAATGAGCATTAATTTGACCACACAACTCATTCTATGAAGATACATTCAAACTCACAAAACGTGCTCAGCTCGGGCTGAAAATGCATTTAAAGCAATAAAAACTCAAATTGAGTGTCACGCCTAAACCAAAGGACTTATGCACACACTTCAACATGTATTTTGTTCAGGATGACCTCCTGAAGCCTAAATGAGCAATAATTTGACCACACAACTCATTCCTATGAAGATACATTCAAACTCAAAAAACGTGCTCAGCTCGGGCTGAAAATGCATTTAAAGCAATAAAAACTCAAATTGAGTGTCACACCTAAACCAAAGGACTTATGCACTCACTTCAACATGTATTTTGTTCAGGATGACCTCCTGAAGCCCATATGAGCATTAATTTGACCACACAACTCATTCCTATGAAGATACATTCAAACTCACAAAACGTGCTCAGCTTGGGCTGAAAATGCATTTAAAGCAATAAAAACTCAAATTGAGTGTCACACCTAAACCAAAGGACTTATGCACACACTTCAACATGTATTTTGTTCAGGATGACCTCCTGAAGCCCATATGAGGATTAATTTGACTACACAACCTATTCCTATGAAGATACATTCAAACTCACAAAACGTGCTCAGCTCGGGCTGAAAATGCATTTAAAGCAATAAAAACTCAAATTGAGTGTCACGCCTAAACCAAAGGACTTATGCACACACTTCAACATGAATTTAGTTCAGGATGACCACCTGAAGCCTAAATGAGCATTAATTTGACCACACAACTCATTCCTATGAAGATACATTCAAACTCACAAAACGTGCTCAACTCGGGCTGAAAATGCATTTAAAGCAATAAAAACTCAAATTGAGTGTCACGCCTAAACCAAAGGACTTATGCACACACTTCAACATGTATTTTGTTCAGGATGACCTCCTGAAGCCCATATGAGCATTAATTTGACCACACAACTCATTCCTATGAAGATACATTCAAACACACAAAACGTGCTCAGCTCGGCCTGAAAATGCATTTAAAGCAATAAAAACTCAAATTGAGTGTCACACCTAAACCAAAGGACTTATGCACACACTTCAACATGTATTTTGTTCAGGATGACCTCCTGAAGCCCATATGAGCATTAATTTGACTACACAACTCATTCCTACTAAGATACATTCAAACTCACAAAACGTGCTCAGCTCGGGCTGAAAATGCATTTAAAGCAATAAAAACTCAAATTGAGTGTCACGCCTAAACCAAAGGACTTATGCACACACTTCAACATGTATTTTGTTCAGGATGACCTCCTGAAGTCTAAATCAGCAATAATTTGACCACACAACTCATTCCTATGAAGATACATTCAAAGTCAGAAAGCGCGCTCAGCTCGGGCTGAAAATGCATTTAATTTAAAGCAATAAAAACTCAAATTGAGTGTCACGCCTAAACCAAAGGACTTATGCACACACTTCAACATGTATTTAGTTCAGGATGACCACCTGAAGCCTAAATGAGCATTAATTTGACCACACAACTCATTCCTATGAAGATACATTCAAACTCACAAAACGTGCTCAGCTCGGGCTGAAAATGCATTCAAAGCAATAAAAACTCAAATTGAGTGTCACGCCTAAACCAAAGGACTTATGCACACACTTCAACATGTATTTTGTTCAGGATGACCTTCTGAAGCCCATATGAGCATTAATTTGACTACACAACTCATTCCTATGAAGATACATTCAAACTCACAAAACGTGCTCAGCTCGGGCTGAAAATGCATTTAAAGCAATAAAAACTCAAATTGAGTGTCACGCCTAAACCAAAGGACTTATGCACACACTTCAACATGTATTTTGTTCAGGATGACCTCCTGAAGTCTAAATAAGCATTAATTTGACCACACAACTCATTCCTATGAAGATACATTCAAACTCACAAAACGCGCTCAGCTCGGGCTGAAAATGCATTTAAAGCAATAAAAACTCAAATTGAGTGTCACACCTAAACCAAAGGACTTATGCACACACTTCAACATGTATTTAGTTCAGGATGACCAACTGAAGCCTAAATGAGCATTAATTTGACCACACAACTCATTCCTATGAAGATACATTCAAACTCACAAAACATGCTCAGCTCGGGCTGAAAATGCATTTAAAGCAATAAAAACTCAAATTGAATGTCACGCCTAAACCAAAGGACTTATGCACACACTTCAACATGTATTTTGTTCAGGAAGACCACCTGAAGCCTAAATGAGCATTCATTTGACCACACAACTCATTCTACGAAGATACATTCAAACTCACAAAACGTGCTCAGCTCGGGCTGAAAATGCATTTAAAGCAATAAAAACTAAAATTTAGTGTCACGCCTAAACCAAAGGACTTATGCACACACTTCAACATGTGTTTTGTTCAGGATGACCTCCTGAAGCCTAAATGAGCAATAATTTGACCACGCAACTCATTCCTATGAAGATACATTCAAACTCACAAAACGTGCTCAACTCGGGCTGAAAATGCATTTAAAGCAATAAAAACTCAAATTGAGTGTCACACCTAAACCAAAGGACTTATGCACACACTTCAACGTGTATTTTGTTCAGGATGACCTCCTGAAGCCCATATGAGCATTAATTTGACCACACAACTCATTCCTATGAAGATACATTCAAACTCACAAAACGTGCTCAGCTCGGGCTGAAAATGCATTTAAAGCAATAAAACTCAAATTGAGTGTCACACCTAAACCAAAGGACTTATTCACACACTTCAACATGTATTTTGTTCAGGATGACCTCCTGAAGCCCATATGAGCATTAATTTGACCACACAACTCATTCCTATGAAGATACATTCAAACTCACAAAACGTGCTCAGCTCGGGCTGAAAATGCATTTAAAGCAATAAAAACTCAAATTGAGTGTCACGCCTAAACCAAAGGACTTATGCACACACTTCAACATGTATTTTGTTCAGGATGACCTCCTGAAGCCCATATGAGCATTAATTTGACCACACAACTCATTCCTATGAAGATACATTCAAACTCACAAAACGTGCTCAGCTCGGGCTGAAAATGCATTTAAAGCAATAAAAACTCAAATTGAGTGTCACACCGAAACCAAAGGACTTATGCACACACTTCAACATGTATTTTGTTCAGGATGACATCCTGAAGCCCATATGAGCATTAATTTGACTACACAACTCATTCCTATGAAGATACATTCAAACTCACAAAACGTGCTCAGCTCGGGCTGAAAATGCATTTAAAGCAATTAAAACTCAAATTGAGTGTCACACCTAAACCAAAGGACTTATGCACACACTTCACCATGTATTTTGCTCAGGATGACCTCGTGAAGCCCATATGAGCATTAGTTTGACTACACAACTCATTCCTATAAAGATACATTCAAACTCACAAAACGTGCTCAGCTCGGGCTGAAAATGCATTTAAAGCAATAAAAACTCAAATTGAGTGTCACGCCTAAACCAAAGGACTTATGCACACACTTCAACATGTATTTAGTTCAGGATGACCACCTGAAGCCTAAATGAGCATTAATTTGACCACGCAACTCATTCCTATGAAGATACATTCAAACTCACAAAACGTGCTCAACTCGGGCTGAAAATGCATTTAAAGCAATAAAAACTCAAATTGAGTGTCACACCTAAACCAAAGGACTTATGCACACACTTCAATGTGTATTTTGTTCAGGATGACCTCCTGAAGCCCATATGAGCATTAATTTGACCACACAACTCATTCCTATGAAGATACATTCAAACTCACAAAACGTGCTCAGCTCGGGCTGAAAATGCATTTAAAGCAATAAAAACTCAAATTGAGTGTCACGCCTAAACCAAAGGACTTATGCACACTTTTCAACATGTATTTTGTTCAGGATGACCTCCTGAAGCCTAAATGAGCAATAATTTGACCACACAACTCATTCCTATGAAGATACATTCAAAGTCAGAAAGCGCGCTCAGCTCGGGCTGAAAATGCATTCAATTTAAAGCAATAAAAACTCAAATTGAGTGTCACGCCTAAACCAAAGGACTTATGCACACACTTCAACATGTATTTTGTTCAGGATGACCTCCTGAAGCCCATATGAGCATTAATTTGACTACACAACTCATTCCTATGAAGATACATTCAAACTCACAAAACGTGCTCAGCTCGGGCTGAAAATGCATTTAAAGCAATAAAAACTCAAATTGAGTGTCACGCCTAAACCAAAGTACTTATGCACACACTTCAACATGTATTTTGTTCAGGATGACCTCCTGAAGCCCATATGAGCATTAATTTGACTACACAACTCATTCCTATGAAGATACATTCAAACTCACAAAACGTGCTCAGCTCGGGCTGAAAATGCATTTAAAGCAATAAAAACTCAAATTGAGTGTCAAAACTAAACCAAAGGACTTATGCACACACTTCAACATGTATTTTGTTCAGGATGACCTCCTGAAGCCTAAATAGGCATTCATTTGACCACACAACTCATTCTTTTGAAGATACATTCAAACTCACAAAACGCGCTCAGCTCGGGCTGAAAATGCATTTAAAGCAATAAAAACTCAAATTGAGTGTCACGCCTAAACCAAAGGACTTATGCACACACTTCAACATGTATTTTGTTCACGATGACCACCTGAAGCCTAAATGAGCATTAATTTGACCACACAACTCATTCCTATGAAGATACATTCAAACTCACAAAACGCGCTCAACTCGGGCTGAAAATGCATTTAAAGCAATAAAAGCTCAAATTGAGTGTCACGCCTAAACCAAAGGACTTATGCACACACTTCAACATGTATTTTGTTCAGGATGACCTCCTGAAGCCCATATGAGCATTAATTTGACCACACAACTCATTCCTATGAAGATACATTCAAACTCACAAAACGCGCTCAGCTCGGGCTGAAAATGCATTTAAAGCAATAAAAACTCAAATTGAGTGTCACGCCTAAAACAAAGGACTTATGCACACACTACAACATGTATTTTGTTCAGGGTGACCTCCTGAAGCCTAAATAAGCATTAATTTGACCACACAACTCATTCCTATGAAGATACATTCAAACTCACAAAACGCGCTCAGCTCGGGCTGAAAATGCATTTAAAGCAATAAAAACTCAAATTGAGTGTCACACCTAAACCAAAGGACTTATGCACACACTTCAACATGTATTTTGTTCAGGATGACATCCTGAAGCCCATATGAGCATTAATTTGACTACACAACTCATTCCTATGAAGATACATTCAAACTCACAAAACGTGCTCAGCTCGGGCTGAAAATGCATTTAAAGCAATTAAAACTCAAATTGAGTGTCACACCTAAACCAAAGGACTTATGCACACACTTCAACATGTATTTTGCTCAGGATGACCTCGTGAAGCCCATATGAGCATTAGTTTGACTACACAACTCATTCCTATAAAGATACATTCAAACTCACAAAACGTGCTCAGCTCGGGCTGAAAATGCATTTAAAGCAATAAAAACTCAAATTGAGTGTCACGCCTAAACCAAAGGACTTATGCACACACTTCAACATGTATTTAGTTCAGGATGACCACCTGAAGCCTAAATGAGCATTAATTTGACCACGCAACTCATTCCTATGAAGATACATTCAAACTCACAAAACGTGCTCAACTCGGGCTGAAAATGCATTTAAAGCAATAAAAACTCAAATTGAGTGTCACATCTAAACCAAAGGACTTATGCACACACTTCAACGTGTATTTTGTTCAGGATGACCTCCTGAAGCCTAAATCAGCAATAATTTCACCACACAACTCATTCCTATGAAGATACATTCAAAGTCAGAAAGCGCGCTCAGCTCGGGCTGAAAATGCATTCAATTTAAAGCAATAAAAACTCAAATTGAGTGTCACGCCTAAACCAAAGGACTTATTCACACACTTTAACATGTATTTAGTTCAGGATGACCACCTGAAGCCTAAATGAGCATTAATTTGACCACACAACTCATTCCTATGAAGATACATTCAAACTCACAAAACGTGCTCAGCTCGGGCTGAAAATGCATTTAAAGCAATAAAAACTCAAATTGAGTGTCACACCTAAACCAAAGGACTTATGCACACACTTCAACATGTATTTTGTTCAGGATGACCTCCTGAAGCCTAAATAGGCATTAATTTGACCACACAACTCATTCTTTTGAGGATACATTCAAACTCACAAAACGTGCTCAGCTCGGGCTGAAAATGCATTTAAAGCAATAAAACTCAAATTGAGTGTCACACCTAAACCAAAGGACTTATTCACACACTTCAACATGTATTTTGTTCAGGATGACCTCCTGAAGCCCATATGAGCATTAATTTGACCACACAACTCATTCTATGAAGATACATTCAAACTCACAAAACGTGCTCAGCTCGGAGTGAAAATGCATTTAAAGCAATAAAAACTCAAATTGAGTGTCACGCCTAAACCAAAGGACTTATGCACACACTTCAACATGTATTTTGTTCAGGATGACCTCCTGAAGCCTAAATGAGCATTAATTTGACCACACAACTCATTCTATGAAGATACATTCAAACTCACAAAACGTGCTCAGCTCGGGCTGAAAATGCATTTAAAGCAATAAAAACTCAAATTGAGTGTCACGCCTAAACCAAAGAACTTATGCACACACTTCAACATGTATTTTGTTCAGGATGGCCTCCTGAAGCCTAAATCAGCAATAATTTCACCACACAACTCATTCCTATGAAGATACATTCAAAGTCAGAAAGCGCGCTCAGCTCGGGCTGAAAATGCATTTAATTTAAAGCAATAAAAACTCAAATTGAGTGTCACACCTAAACCAAAGGACTTATGCACACACGTCAACATGTATTTTGTTCAGGATGACCACCTGAAGCCTAAATGAGCATTTATTTGACCACACAACTCATTCCTATGAAGATACATTCAAACTCACAAAACATGGTCAGCTCGGGCTGAAAATGCATTTAAAGCAATAAAAACTCAAATTGAATGTCACGCCTAAACCAAAGGACTTATGCACACACTTCAACATGTATTTTGTTCAGGATGACCACCTGAAGCCTAAATGAGCATTAATTTGACCACACAACTCATTCTATGAAGATACATTCAAACTCACAAAACGTGCTCAGCTTGGGCTGAAAATGCATTTAAAGCAATAAAAACTCAAATTGAGTGTCACACCTAAACCAAAGGACTTATGCCCACACTTCAACATGTATTTAGTTCAGGATGACCACCTGAAGCCTAAATGAGCATTAATTTGACCACACAACTCATTCCTATGAAGATACATTCAAACTCACAAAACGTGCTCAGCTCGGGCTGAAAATGCATTTAAAGCAATAAAAACTCAAATTGAGTGTCACGCCTAAATCAAAGGACTTATGCACACACTTCAACATGTATTTTGTTCAGGATGACCACCTGAAGCCTAAATGAGCATTAATTTGACCACATAACTCATTCTATGAAGATACATTCAAACTCACAAAACGTGCTCAGCTCGGGCTGAAAATGCATTTAAAGCAATAAAAACTCAAATTGAGTGTCACGCCTAAACCAAAGGACTTATGCACACACTTCAACATGTATTTTGTTCAGGATGACCTCCTGAAGCCTAAATCAGCAATAATTTGACCACACAACTCATTCCTATGAAGATACATTCAAAGTCAGAAAGCGCGCTCAGCTCGGGCTGAAAATGCATTTAAAGCAATAAAAACTCAAATTGAGTGTCACACCTAAACCAAAGGACTTATGCACACACTTCAACATGTATTTAGTTCATGATGACCACCTGAAGCCTAAATGAGCATTAATTTGACCACACAACTCATTCCTATGAAGATACATTCAAACTCACAAAACATGCTCAGCTCGGGCTAAAAATGCATTTAAAGCAATAAAAACTCAAATTGAATGTCACGCCTAAACCAAAGGACTTATGCACACACTTCAACATGTATTTTGTTCAGGATGACCACCTGAAGCCTAAATGAGCATTAATTTGACCACACAACTCATTCTATGAAGATACATTCAAACTCACAAAACGTGCTCAGCTCGGGCTGAAAATGCATTTAAAGCAATAAAAACTCAAATTGAGTGTCACGCCTAAACCAAAGGACTTATGCACACACTTCAACATGTATTTTGTTCAGGATGACCTCCTGAAGCCTAAATGAGCAATAATTTGACCACACAACTCATTCCTATGAAGATACATTCAAACTCAAAAAACGTGCTCAGCTCGGGCTGAAAATGCATTTAAAGCAATAAAAAGTCAAATTGAGTGTCACACCTAAACCAAAGGACTTATGCACTCACTTCAACATGTATTTTGTTCAGGATGACCTCCTGAAGCCCATATGAGCATTAATTTGACCACACAACTCATTCCTATGAAGATACATTCAAACTCACAAAACGTGCTCAGGTCGGGCTGAAAATGCATTTGAAGCAATAAAAACTCAAATTGAGTGTCACGCCTAAACCAAAGGACTTATGCACACACTTCAACATGTATTTTGTTCAGGATGACCTCCTGAAGCCCATATGGGCATTAATTTGACCACACAACTCATTCCTATGAAGATACATTCAAACACACAAAACGTGCTCAGCTCGCCCTGAAAATGCATTTAAAGCAATAAAAACTCAAATTGAGTGTCACGCCTAAACCAAAGGACTTATGCACACACTTCAACATGTATTTTGTTCAGGATGACCACCTGACGCCTAAATGAGCATTAATTTGACCACACAACTCATTCCTATGAAGATACATTCAAACTCACAAAACGTGCTCAGCTCGGGGTGAAAATGCATTTAAAGCAATAAAAACTCAAATTGAGTGTCAAGCCTAAACCAAAGGACTTATGCACACACTTCAACATGTATTTTGTTCAGGATGACCTCCTGAAGCCTAAATCAGCAATAATTTGACCACACAACTCATTCCTATGAAGATACATTCAAAGTCAGAAAGCGCGCTCAGCTCGGGCTGAAAATGCATTTAATTTAAAGCAATAAAAACTCAAATTGAGTGTCACGCCTAAACCAAAGGACTTATGCACACACTTCAACATGTATTTAGTTCAGGATGACCACCTGAAGCCTAAATGAGCATTAATTTGACCACACAACTCATTCCTATGAAGATACATTCAAACTCACAAAACGTGCTCAGCTTGGGCTGAAAATGCATTTAAAGCAATAAAAACTCAAATTGAGTGTCACACCTAAACCAAAGGACTTATGCACACACTTCAACATGTATTTTGTTCAGGATGACCTCCTGAAGCCCATATGAGCATGAATTTGACCACACAACTCATTCCTATGAAGATACATTCAAACTCACAAAACGTGCTCAGCTCGGGCTGAAAATGCATTTAAAGCAATAAAAACTCAAATTGAGTGTCACGCCTAAACCAAAGGACTTATGCACACACTTCAACATGTATTTTGTTCAGGATGACCACCTGAAGCCTAAATGAGCATTAATTTGACCACACAACTCATTCCTATGAAGATACATTCAAACTCACAAAACGTGCTCAACTCGGGCTGAAAATGCATTTAAAGCAATAGAAACTCAAATTGAGTGTCACGCCTAAACCAAAGGACTTATGCACACACTTCAACATGTATTTTGTTCAGGATGACCTCCTGAAGCCCATATGAGAATTAATTTGACCACACAACTCATTCCTATGAAGATACATTCAAACACACAAAACGTGCTCAGCTCGGGCTGAAAATGCATTTAAAGCAATAAAAACTCAAATTGAGTGTCACGCCCAAACCAAAGGACTTATGCACACACTTCAACATGTATTTTGTTCAGGATGACCACCTGACGCCTAAATGAGCATTAATTTGACCACACAACTCATTCCTATGAAGATACATTCAAACTCACAAAACGTGCTCAGCTCGGGCTGAAAATGCATTTAAAGCAATAAAAACTCAAGTTGAGTGTCACGCCTAAACCAAAGGACTTATGCACACACTTCAACATGTATTTTGTTCAGGATGTCCTCCTGAAGCCTAAATGAGCATTAATTTGACCACACAACTCATTCCTATGAAGATACATTCAAACTCACAAAACGTGCTCAGCTCGGGCTGAAAATGCATTTAAAGCAATAAAAACTCAAATTGAGTGTCACGCCTAAACCAAAGGACTTATGCACACACTTCAACATGTATTTTGTTCAGGATGACCTGAAGAAGCCTAAATGAGCAATAATTTGACCACACAACTCATTCCTATGAAGATACATTCAAACTCACAAAACGTGCTCAGCTCGGGCTGAAAATGCATTTAAAGCAATAAAAACTCAAATTGAGTGTCACGCCTAAACCAAAGGACTTATGCACACACTTCAACATGTATTTTGTTCAAGGTGACCTCCTGAAGCCTAAATGAGCATTCATTTGACGACACAACTCATTCCTATGAAGATACATTTTAACTCACAAAACGTGCTCAGCTCGGCCTGAAAATGCATTTAAAGCAATAAAAACTCAAATTGAGTGTCACGCCCAAACCAAAGGACTTATGCACACACTTCAACATGTATTTTGTTCAAGATGTCCTCCTGAAGCCTAAATGAGCATTAATATGATCACACATCTCATTCCTATGAAGATACATTCAAACTCAGAACAAGTGCTCAGCTCGGCCCGAAACTGCACTTAAAGCAATAAAAACTGAAATTGAGTATAGTCATGGTACCCGCGTTGAGTTATAATTAGTTCAAGAACAAAGAGAAATTGAATAATTGGCTCAAGAGTACAGTTATACAGTCATATAAATGTAAGATGGTTTCAGGCCTCGGAGACAATAACGGACTTTGGTCAGTAGAGGGCAACATAGACCATAACATGATTCAAGACACATTTTGAAAACTTGTTCCACTCGGCCTGAAAATGCATTTAAAGCAATAATAACTCAAATTGAGTGTCACGCCTAAACCAAAGGACTTATGCACACACTTCAACATGTATTTTGTTCAGGATGACCTCCTGAAGCCCATATGAGCATTAATTTGACCACACAACTCATTCCTATGAAGATACATTCAAAAACACAAAACGTGCTCAGCTCGGGCTGAAAATGCATTTAAAGCAATAAAAACTCAAATTGAGTGTCACGCCTAAACCAAAGGACTTATGCACACACTTCAACATGTATTTTTTTCAGGATGACCTCCTGAAGCCTAAATGAGCAATAATTTGACCACACAACTCTTTCCTATGAAGATACATTCAAAGTCAGAAAGCGCGCTCAGCTCAGGGTGAAAATGCATTTAAGCAATAAAAACTCAAATTGAGTGTCACGCCCAAACCAAAGGACTTATGCACACACTTCAACATGTACTTAGTTCAGGATGTCCTCCTGAAGCCTAAATGAGCATTAATTTGACCACACAACTCATTCCTATGAAGATACATTCAAACTCACAAAACGTGCTCAGCTCGGGCTGAAAATGCATTTAAAGCAATAAAAACTCAAATTGAGTGTCACGCCTAAACCAAAGGATTTATGCACACACTTCAACATGTATTTAGTTCAGGATGACCACCTGAAGCCTAAATGAGCATTAATTTGACCACACAACTCATTCCTATGAAGATACATTCAAACTCACAAAACGTGCTCAGCTCGGTCTGAAAATGCATTTAAAGCAATAAAAACTCAAATTGAGTGTCACGCCTAAACCAAAGGACTTATGCACACACTTCAACATGTATTTTGTTCAGGATGACCACCTGAAGCCTAAATGAGCATTAATTTGACCACACAACTCATTCTATGAAGATACATTCAAATTCACAAAACGTGCTCAGCTCGGGCTGAAAATGCTTTTAAGGCAATAAAAACTCAAATTGAGTGTCACGCCTAAACCAAAGGACTTATGCACACACTTTGACATGTATTTTGTTCAGGATGACCTCCTAAAGCCTAAATGAGCAATAATTTGACCACACAACTCATTCCTATGAAGATACATTCAAACTCAAAAAACGTGCTCAGCTCGGGCTGAAAATGCATTTAAAGCAATAAAAACTCAAATTGAGTGTCACGCCTAAACCAAAGGACTTATGCACACACTTCAACATGTACTGTTCAGGATGACCTCCTGAAGCCTAAATGAGCATTAATTTGACTACACAACTCATTCCTATGAAGATACATTCAAACTCACAAAACGTTCTCAGCTCGGGCTGAAAATGCATTTAAAGCAATAAAAACTCAAATTGAGTGTCACGCCTAAACCAAAGGACTTATGCACACACTTCAACATGTATTTAGTTCAGGATGACCTCCTGAAGCCCATATGAGCATTAATTTGACCACACAACTCATTCCTATGAAGATACATTCAAACTCACAAAACGTGCTCAGCTCGGGCTGAAAATGCATTTAAAGCAATAAAAACTCAAATTGAGTGTCACGCCTAAACCAAAGGACTTATGCACACACTTCAACATGTATTTTGTTCAAGGTGACCTCCTGAAGCCTAAATGAGCATTCATTTGACGACACAACTCATTCCTATGAAGATACATTCTAACTCACAAAACGTGCTCAGCTCGGCCTGAAAATGCATTTAAAGCAATAAAAACTCAAATTGAGTATAGTCATGGTACCCGCGTTGAGTTATAATTAGTTCAAGAACAAAGAGAAATTGAATAATTGGCTCAAGAGTACAGTTACACAGTAATATAAAGGACTGCACCACTGTCCGTGTTTTATGTTATGTGTTGTGTTTATTATTTTACTTTATGTTAACTGTTTTGTGAAGCGCTTTGTTACAGCTGTCGCTGTTGTGAAAGCGCTATATAAATCTGCATGTATTGTATTGTATTGTAAAATGGTTTCAGGCCTCGGAGACAATAACGGACTTTGGTCAGTAGAGGGCAACATAGACCATAACATGATTCAAGACACATTTTGAAAACTTGTTCCACTCGGCCTGAAAATGCATTTAAAGCAATAATAACTCAAATTGAGTGTCACTCCCAAACCAAAGGACTTTTGCACACACTTCAATGTATTTAGTTCAGGATGTCCTCCTGACGCCTAAATGAGCAATAATTTGACTACACAACTCATTCCTATGAAGATACATTCAAACTCACAAAACGTGCTCAGCTCGGGCTGAAAATGCATTTAAAGCAATAAAAACTCAAATTGAGTGTCACGCCTGAACCAAAGGACTTATGCACACACTTCAACATGTATTTTGTTCAGGATGACCTGAAGAAGCCTAAATGAGCAATAATTTGACCACACAACTCATTCCTATGAAGATACATTCAAACTCACAAAACGTGCTCAGCTCGGGCTGAAAATGCATTTAAAGCAATAAAAACTCAAATTGAGTGTCAGGCCTAAACCAAAGGACTTATGCACACACTTCAACATGTATTTTGTTCAAGGTGACCTCCTGAAGCCTAAATGAGCATTCATTTGACGACACAACTCATTCCTATGAAGATACATTTTAACTCACAAAACGTGCTCAGCTCGGCCTGAAAATGCATTTAAAGCAATAAAAACTCAAATTGAGTGTCACGCCCAAACCAAAGGACTTATGCACACACTTCAACATGTATTTTGTTCAAGATGTCCTCCTGAAGCCTAAATGAGCATTAATATGATCACACATCTCATTCCTATGAAGATACATTCAAACTCAGAACAAGTGCTCAGCTCGGCCCGAAACTGCACTTAAAGCAATAAAAACTGAAATTGAGTATAGTCATGGTACCCGCGTTGAGTTATAATTAGTTCAAGAACAAAGAGAAATTGAATAATTGGCTCAAGAGTACAGTTATACAGTCATATAAATGTAAGATGGTTTCAGGCCTCGGAGACAATAACGGACTTTGGTCAGTAGAGAGCAACATAGACCATAACATGATTCAGGACACATTTTGAAAACTTGTTCCACTCGGCCTGAAAATGCATTTAAAGCAATAATATTTACTCAAATTGAGTGTCACGCCTAAACCAAAGGACTTATGCACACACTTCAATATGTATTTTGTTCAGGATGACCTCCTGAAGCCCATATGAGCATTAATTTGACCACACAACTCATTCCTATGAAGATACATTCAAAAACACAAAACGTGCTCAGCTCGGGCTGAAAATGCATTTAAAGCAATAAAAACTCAAATTGAGTGTCACGCCTAAACCAAAGGACTTATGCACACACTTCAACATGTATTTTGTTCAGGATGACCTCCTGAAGCCTAAATGAGCAATAATTTGACCACACAACTCTTTCCTATGAAGATACATTCAAAGTCAGAAAGCGCGCTCAGCTCGGGCTGAAAATGCATTTAAAGCAATAAAAACTCAAATTGAGTGTCACGCCTAAACCAAAGGACTTATGCACACACTTCAACATGTATTTTGTTCAGGATGACCACCTGAAGCCTAAATGAGCATTAATTTGACTACACAACTCATTCCTATGAAGATACATTCAAACTCACAAAACGTGCTCAGCTCGGGCTGAAAATGCATTTAAAGCAATAAAAACTCAAATTGAGTGTCACGCCTAAACCAAAGGACTTATGCACACACTTCAACATGTATTTTGTTCAGGATGACCACCTGACGCCTAAATGAGCATTAATTTGACCACACAACTCATTCCTATGAAGATACATTCAAACTCACAAAACGTGCTCAGCTCGGGCTGAAAATGCATTTAAAGCAATAAAAACTCAAATTGAGTGTCACGCCTAAACCAAAGGACTTATAGCCACACTTCAACATGTATTTTGTTCAGGATGACCTCCTGAAGCCTAAATGAGCAATAATTTGACCACACAACTCATTCCTATGAAGATACATTCAAAGTCAGAAAGCGCGCTCAGCTTGGGCTGAAAAAGCATTTAAAGCAATAAAAACTCAAATTGAGTGTCACGCCTAAACCAAAGGACTTATGCACACATTCAACATGTATTTAGTTCAGGATGACCACCTGAAGCCTAAATGAGCATTAATTTGACCACACAACTCATTCCTATGAATATACATTCAAACTCACAAAACGTGCTCAGCTCGGGCTGAAAATGCATTTAAAGCAATAAAAACTCAAATTGAGTGTCACACCTAAACCAAAGGACTTATGCACACACTTCATGTATTTTGTTCAGGATGACCTCCTGAAGCCCATATGAGCATTAATTTGACCACACAACTCATTCCTATGAAGATACATTCAAACTCACAAAACGTGCTCAGCTCGGGCTGAAAATGCATTTAAAGCAATAAAAACTCAAATTGAGTGTCACACCTAAACCAAAGGACTTATGCACACACTTCAACATGTATTTTGTTCAGGATGACCACCTGAAGCCTAAATGAGCATTAATTTGACCACACAACTCATTCCTATGAAGATACATTCAAAGTCAGAAAGCGCGCTCAGCTCGGGCTGAAAATGCATTAAAAGCAATAAAAACTCAAATTGAGTGTCACGCCCAAAACCAAAGGACTTATGCACACACTTCAACATGTATTTTGTTCAGGATGACCTCCTGAAGCCCGTATGAGCATTAATTTGACCACACAACTCATTCCTATGAAGATACATTCAAACACACAAAACGTGCTCAGCTCGGGCTGAAAATGCATTTAAAGCAATAAAAACTCAAATTGAGTGTCACGCCTAAACCAAAGGACTTATGCACACACTTCAACATGTATTTTGTTCAGGATGACCTCCTGAAGCCTAAATGAGCAATAATTTGACCACACAACTCATTCCTATGAAGATAAGTTCAAAGTCAGAAAGCGCGCTCAGCTCGGGCTGAAAATGCATTTAAAGCAATAAAAAATTAATTGAGTGTCACGCCCAAACCAAAGGACTTATGCACACACTTCAACATGTATTTTGTTCAGGATGACCACCTGACGCCTAAATGAGCATTAATTTGACCACAGAACTCATTCCTATGAAGATACATTCAAACTCACAAAATGTGCTCAGCTCGGGCTGAAAATGCATTTAAAGCAGTAAAAACTCAAAACGAGTGTCACGCCTAAACCAAAGGACTTATGCACACACTTCAACATGTATTTTGCTCAGGATGACCTCCTCAAGCCTAAATGAGCAATCATTTGACCACACAACTCATTCCTATGAAGATACATTCAAACTCAAAAAACGTGCTTAGCTCGGGCTGAAAATGCATTTAAAGCAATAAAAACTCAAATTGAGTGTCACACCTAAACCAAAGGACTTATGCACACACTTCAACATGTATTTTGTTCAGGATGACCTCCTGAAGCCCATATGAGCATGAATTTGACCACACAACTCATTCCTATGAAGATACATTCAAACTCACAAAACGTGCTCAGCTCGGGCTGAAAATGCATTTAAAGCAATAAAAACTCAAATTGAGTGTCACGCCTAAACCAAAGGACTTATGCACACACTTCAACATGTATTTTGTTCAGGATGACCACCTGAAGCCTAAATGAGCATTAATTTGACCACACAACTCATTCCTATGAAGATACATTCAAACTCACAAAACGTGCTCAACTCGGGCTGAAAATGCATTTAAAGCAATAGAAACTCAAATTGAGTGTCACGCCTAAACCAAAGGACTTATGCACACACTTCAACATGTATTTTGTTCAGGATGACCACCTGACGCCTAAATGAGCATTAATTTGACCACACAACTCATTCCTATGAAGATACATTCAAACTCACAAAACGTGCTCAGCTCGGGCTGAAAATGCATTTAAAGCAATAAAAACTCAAGTTGAGTGTCACGCCTAAACCAAAGGACTTATGCACACACTTCAACATGTATTTTGTTCAGGATGTCCTCCTGAAGCCTAAATGAGCATTAATTTGACCACACAACTCATTCCTATGAAGATACATTCAAACTCACAAAACGTGCTCAGCTCGGGCTAAAAATGCATTTAAAGCAATAAAAACTCAAATTGAGTGTCACGCCTAAACCAAAGGACTTATGCACACACTTCAACATGTATTTTGTTCAGGATGACCTGAAGAAGCCTAAATGAGCAATAATTTGACCACACAACTCATTCCTATGAAGATACATTCAAACTCACAAAACGTGCTCAGCTCGGGCTGAAAATGCATTTAAAGCAATAAAAACTCAAATTGAGTGTCACGCCTAAACCAAAGGACTTATGCACACACTTTAACATGTATTTTGTTCAAGGTGACCTCCTGAAGCCTAAATGAGCATTCATTTGACGACACAACTCATTCCTATGAAGATACATTTTAACTCACAAAACGTGCTCAGCTCGGCCTGAAAATGCATTTAAAGCAATAAAAACTCAAATTGAGTGTCACGCCCAAACCAAAGGACTTATGCACACACTTCAACATGTATTTTGTTCAAGATGTCCTCCTGAAGCCTAAATGAGCATTAATATGATCACACATCTCATTCCTATGAAGATACATTCAAACTCAGAACAAGTGCTCAGCTCGGCCCGAAACTTTACTTAAAGCAATAAAAACTGAAATTGAGTATAGTCATGGTACCCGCGTTGAGTTATAATTAGTTCAAGAACAAAGAGAAATTGAATAATTGGCTCAAGAGTACAGTTATACAGTCATATAAATGTAAGATGGTTTCAGGCCTCGGAGACAATAACGGACTTTGGTCAGTAGAGGGCAACATAGACCATAACATGATTCAAGACACATTTTGAAAACTTGTTCCACTCGGCCTGAAAATGCATTTAAAGCAATAATAACTCAAATTGAGTGTCACGCCTAAACCAAAGGACTTATGCACACACTTCAACATGTATTTTGTTCAGGATGACCTCCTGAAGCTCATATGAGCATTAATTTGACCACACAACTCATTCCTATGAAGATACATTCAAACTCAAAAAACGTCCTCAGCTCGGCCTGAAAATGCATTTAAAGCAATAATAACTCAAATTGAGTGTCACGCCTAAACCAAAGGACTTATGCACACACTTCAACATGTATTTTGTTCAGGATGACCTCCTGAAGCCCATATGAGCATTAATTTGACCACACAACTCATTCCTATGAAGATACATTCAAAAACACAAAACGTGCTCAGCTCGGGCTGAAAATGCATTTAAAGCAATAAAAACTCAAATTGAGTGTCACGCCTAAACCAAAGGACTTATGCACACACTTCAACATGTATTTTGTTCAGGATGACCTCCTGAAGCCTAAATGAGCAATAATTTGACCACACAACTCTTTCCTATGAAGATACATTCAAAGTCAGAAAGCGCGCTCAGCTCAGGGTGAAAATGCATTTAAGCAATAAAAACTCAAATTGAGTGTCACGCCCAAACCAAAGGACTTATGCACACACTTCAACATGTACTTAGTTCAGGATGTCCTCCTGAAGCCTAAATGAGCATTAATTTGACCACACAACTCATTCCTATGAAGATACATTCAAACTCACAAAACGTGCTCAGCTCGGGCTGAAAATGCATTTTAAGCAATAAAAACTCAAATTGAGTCTCCCGCCTAAACCAAAGGACTTATGCACACACTTCAACATGTATTTTGTTCAGGATGACCTCCTGAAGCCCATATGAGCATTAATTTGACTACACAACTCATTCCTATGAAGATAAATTCAAACTCACAAAACATGCTCAGCTCGGGCTGAAAATGCATTTAAAGCAATAAAAACTCAAATTGAGTGTCACGCCTAAACCAAAGGATTTATGCACACACTTCAACATGTATTTAGTTCAGGATGACCACCTGAAGCCTAAATGAGCATTAATTTGACCACACAACTCATTCCTATGAAGATACATTCAAACTCACAAAACGTGCTCAGCTCGGGCTGAAAATGCATTTAAAGCAATAAAAACTCAAATTGAGTGTCACGCCTAAACCAAAGGACTTATGCACACACTTCAACATGTATTTTGTTCAGGATGACCACCTGACGCCTAAATGAGCATTAATTTGACCACACAACTCATTCCTATGAAGATACATTCAAACTCACAAAACGTGCTCAGCTCGGGCTGAAAATGCATTTAAAGCAATAAAAACTCAAATTGAGTGTCACGCCTAAACCAAAGGACTTATGCACACATTCAACATGTATTTAGTTCAGGATGACCACCTAAAGCCTAAATGAGCATTAATTTGACCACACAACTCATTCCTATGAATATACATTCAAACTCACAAAACGTGCTCAGCTCGGGCTGAAAATGCATTTAAAGCAATAAAAACTCAAATTGAGTGTCACACCTAAACCAAAGGACTTATGCACACACTTCAACATGTATTTTGTTCAGGATGACCTCCTGAAGCCCATATGAGCATTAATTTGACCACACAACTCATTCCTATGAAGATACATTCAAAGTCAGAAAGCGCGCTCAGCTCGGGCTGAAAATGCATTAAAAGCAATAAAAACTCAAATTGAGTGTCACGCCCAAAACCAAAGGACTTATGCACACACTTCAACATGTATTTTGTTCAGGATGACCTCCTGAAGCCCGTATGAGCATTAATTTGACCACACAACTCATTCCTATGAAGATACATTCAAACACACAAAACGTGCTCAGCTCGGGCTGAAAATGCATTTAAAGCAATAAAAACTCAAATTGAGTGTCACGCCTAAACCAAAGGACTTATGCACACACTTCAACATGTATTTTGTTCAGGATGACCTCCTGAAGCCTAAATGAGCAATAATTTGACCACACAACTCATTCCTATGAAGATAAGTTCAAAGTCAGAAAGCGCGCTCAGCTCGGGCTGAAAATGCATTTAAAGCAATAAAAAATTAATTGAGTGGCACGCCCAAACCAAAGGACTAATGCACACACTTCAACATGTATTTTGTTTAGGATGACCACCTGACGCCTAAATGAGCATTAATTTGACCACAGAACTCATTCCTATGAAGATACATTCAAACTCACAAAATGTGCTCAGCTCGGGCTGAAAATGCATTTAAAGCAGTAAAAACTCAAAACGAGTGTCACGCCTAAACCAAAGGACTTATGCACACACTTCAACATGTATTTTGCTCAGGATGACCTCCTCAAGCCTAAATGAGCAATCATTTGACCACACAACTCATTCCTATGAAGATACATTCAAACTCAAAAAACGTGCTCAGCTCGGGCTGAAAATGCATTTAAAGCAATAAAAACTCAAATTGAGTGTCACACCTAAACCAAAGGACTTATGCACACACTTCAACATGTATTTTGTTCAGGATGACCTCCTGAAGCCCATATGAGCATGAATTTGACCACACAACTCATTCCTATGAAGATACATTCAAACTCACAAAACGTGCTCAGCTCGGGCTGAAAATGCATTTAAAGCAATAAAAACTCAAATTGAGTGTCACGCCTAAACCAAAGGACTTATGCACCCACTTCAACATGTATTTTGTTCAGGATGACCACCTGAAGCCTAAATGAGCATTAATATGACCACACAACTCATTCCTATGAAGATACATTCAAACTCACAAAACGTGCTCAACTCGGGCTGAAAATGCATTTAAAGCAATAGAAACTCAAATTGAGTGTCACGCCTAAACCAAAGGACTTATGCACACACTTCAACATGTATTTTGTTCAGGATGACCTCCTGAAGCCCATATGAGCATTAATTTGACCACACAACTCATTCCTATGAAGATACATTCAAACACACAAAACGTGCTCAGCTCGGGCTGAAAATGCATTTAAAGCAATAAAAACTCAAATTGAGTGTCACGCCCAAACCAAAGGACTTATGCACACACTTCAACATGTATTTTGTTCAGGATGACCCCCTGACGCCTAAATGAGCATTAATTTGACCACACAACTCATTCCTATGAAGATACATTCAAACTCACAAAACGTGCTCAGCTCGGGCTGAAAATGCATTTAAAGCAATAAAAACTCAAGTTGAGTGTCACGCCTAAACCAAAGGACTTATGCACACACTTCAACATGTATTTTGTTCAGGATGTCCTCCTGAAGCCTAAATGAGCATTAATTTGACCACACAACTCATTCCTATGAAGATACATTCAAACTCACAAAACGTGCTCAGCTCGGGCTGAAAATGCATTTAAAGCAATAAAAACTCAAATTGAGTGTCACGCCTAAACCAAAGGACTTATGCACACACTTCAACATGTATTATGTTCAGGATGACCTGAAGAAGCCTAAGTGAGCAATAATTTGACCACACAACTCATTCCTATGAAGATACATTCAAACTCACAAAACGTGCTCAGCTCGGGCTGAAAATGCATTTAAAGCAATAAAAACTCAAATTGAGTGTCACGCCTAAACCAAAGGACTTATGCACACACTTCAACATGTATTTTGTTCAAGGTGACCTCCTGAAGCCTAAATGAGCATTCATTTGACGACACAACTCATTCCTATGAAGATACATTTTAACTCACAAAACGTGCTCAGCTCGGCCTGAAAATGCATTTAAAGCAATAAAAACTCAAATTGAGTGTCACGCCTAAACCAAAGGACTTATGCACACACTTCAACATGTATTTTGTTCAAGGTGACCTCCTGAAGCCTAAATGAGCATTCATTTGACGACACAACTCATTCCTATGAAGATACATTTTAACTCACAAAACGTGCTCAGCTCGGCCTGAAAATGCATTTAAAGCAATAAAAACTCAAATTGAGTGTCACGCCCAAACCAAAGGACTTATGCACACACTTCAACATGTATTTTGTTCAAGATGTCCTCCTGAAGCCTAAATGAGCATTAATATGATCACACATCTCATTCCTATGAAGATACATTCAAACTCAGAACAAGTGCTCAGCTCGGCCCGAAACTGCACTTAAAGCAATAAAAACTGAAATTGAGTATAGTCATGGTACCCGCGTTGAGTTATAATAAGTTCAAGAACAAAGAGAAATTGAATAATTGGCTCAAGAGTACAGTTATACAGTCATATAAATGTAAGATGGTTTCAGGCCTCGGAGACAATAACGGACTTTGGTCAGTAGAGGGCAACATAGACCATAACATGATTCAAGACACATTTTGAAAACTTGTTCCACTCGGCCTGAAAATGCATTTAAAGCAATAATAACTCAAATTGAGTGTCACGCCTAAACCAAAGGACTTATGCACACACTTCAACATGTATTTTGTTCAGGATGACCTCCTGAAGCCCATATGAGCATTAATTTGACCACACAACTCATTCCTATGAAGATACATTCAAAAACACAAAACGTGCTCAGCTCGGGCTGAAAATGCATTTAAAGCAATAAAAACTCAAATTGAGTGTCACGCCTAAACCAAAGGACTTATGCACACACTTCAACATGTATTTTGTTCAGGATGACCTCCTGAAGCCTAAATGAGCAATAATTTGACCACACAACTCTTTCCTATGAAGATACATTCAAAGTCAGAAAGCGCGCTCAGCTCGGGCTGAAAATGCATTTAAAGCAATAAAAACTCAAATTGAGTGTCACGCCTAAACCAAAGGACTTATGCACACACTTCAACATGTATTTTGTTCAGGATGACCACCTGAAGCCTAAATGAGCATTAATTTGACCACACAACTCATTCTATGAAGATACATTCAAACTCACAAAACGTGCTCAGCTCGGGCTGAAAATGCATTTAAAGCAATAAAAACTCAAAATGAGTGTCACGCCTAAACCAAAGGACTTATGCACACACTTCAACATGTATTTTGTTCAGGATGACCTCCTGAAGCCTAAATGAGCAATAATTTGACCACACAACTCATTCCTATGAAGATACATTCAAAGTCAGAAAGCGCGCTCAGCTCGGATTGATAATGCATTTAAAGCAATAAAAACTCGAATTGAGTGTCACGCCTAAACCAAAGGACTTATGCACACACTTCAACATGTATTTAGTTCAGGATGACCACCTGAAGCCTAAATGAGCATTAATTTGACTACACAACTCATTCCTATGAAGATACATTCAAACTCACAAAACGTGCTCAGCTCGGGCTGAAAATGCATTTAAAGCAATAAAAACTCAAATTGAGTGTCACACCTAAACCAAAGGACTTATTCACACACTTCAACATGTATTTTGTTCAGGATGACCTCCTGAAGAGCATATAAGCATTAATTTGACCACACAACTCATTCCTATGAAGATACATTCAAAGTCAGAAAGCGCGCTCAGCTCGGGCTGAAAATGCATTTAAAGCAATAAAAAATTAATTGAGTGTCACGCCCAAACCAAAGGACTTATGCACACACTTCAACATGTATTTTGTTCAGGATGACCACCTGACGCCTAAATGAGCATTAATTTGACCACAGAACTCATTCCTATGAAGATACATTCAAACTCACAAAATGTGCTCAGCTCGGGCTGAAAATGCATTTAAAGCAATAAAAACTCAAATTGAGTGTCACGCCTACACCAAAGGACTTATGCACACACTCCAACATGTATTTAGTTCAGGATGACCTCCTGAAGCCCATATGAGCATTAATTTGACCACACAACTCATTCCTATGAAGATACATTCAAACTCTCAAAACATGCTCAGCTCGGGCTGAAAATGCATTTAAAGCAATAAAAACTCAAATTGAGTGTCACGCCTAAACCAAAGGACTTATGCACACACTTCAACATGTATTTTGTTCAGGATGACCACCTGAAGCCTAAATGAGCATTAATTTGACCACACAACTCATTCCTATGAAGATACATTCAAACTCACAAAACGTGCTCAGCTCGGGCTGAAAATGCATTTAAAGCAATAAAAACTCAAATTGAGTGTCACGCCTAAACCAAAGGACTTATGCACACACTTCAACATGTATTTTGTTCAGGATGACCTCCTGAAGCCCATATGAGCATTAATTTGACTACACAACTCATTCCTATGAAGATACATTCAAACTCACAAAACGTGCTCAGCTCGGGCTGAAAATGCATTTAAAGCAATAAAAACTCAAATTGAGTGTCACGCCTAAACCAAAGGACTTATGCACACACTTCAACATGTATTTTGTTCAGGATGACCACCTGACGCCTAAATGAGCATTAATTTGACCACACAACTCATTCCTATGAAGATACATTCAAACTCACAAAACGTGCTCAGCTTGGGCTGAAAATGCATTTAAAGCAATAAAAACTCAAATTGAGTGTCACGCCTAAACCAAAGGACTTATGCACACACTTCAACATGTATTTTGTTCAGGATGACCACCTGAAGCCTAAATGAGCATTAATTTGACCACACAACTCATTCCTATGAAGATACATTCAAACTCACAAAACGTGCTCAGCTCGGGCTGAAAATGCATTTAAAGCAATAAAAACTCAAATTGAGTGTCACGCCTAAACCAAAGGACTTATGCACACACTTCAACATGTATTTTGTTCAGGATGACCTCCTGAAGCCTAAATGAGCAATAATTTGACCACACAACTCATTCCTATGAAGATACATTCAAACTCACAAAACGTGCTCAGCTCGGGCTGAAAATGCATTTAAAGCAATAAAAACTCAAATTGAGTGTCACGCCTAAACCAAAGGACTTATGCACACACTTCAACATGTATTTTGTTCAAGGTGACCTCCTGAAGCCTAAATGAGCATTCATTTGACGACACAACTCATTCCTATGAAGATACATTTTAACTCACAAAACGTGCTCAGCTCGGCCTGAAAATGCATTTAAAGCAATAAAAACTCAAATTGAGTGTCACGCCTAAACCAAAGGACTTATGCACACACTTCAACATGTATTTTGTTCAAGATGTCCTCCTGAAGCCTAAATGAGCATTAATATGATCACACATCTCATTCCTATGAAGATACATTCAAACTCAGAACAAGTGCTCAGCTCGGCCCGAAACTGCACTTAAAGCAATAAAAACTGAAATTGAGTATAGTCATGGTACCCGCGTTGAGTTATAATTAGTTCAAGAACAAAGAGAAATTGAATAATTGTCTCAAGAGTACAGTTATACAGTCATATAAATGTAAGATGGTTTCAGGCCTCGGAGACAATAACGGACTTTGGTCAGTAGAGGGCAACATAGACCATAACATGATTCAAGACACATTTTGAAAACTTGTTCCACTCGGCCTGAAAATGCATTTAAAGCAATAATAACTCAAATTGAGTGTCACGCCTAAACCAAAGGACTTATGCACACACTTCAACATGTATTTTGTTCAGGATGACCTCCTGAAGCCCATATGAGCATTAATTTGACCACACAACTCATTCCTATGAAGATACATTCAAAAACACAAAACGTGCTCAGCTCGGGCTGAAAATGCATTTAAAGCAATAAAAACTCAAATTGAGTGTAACGCCTAAACCAAAGGACTTATGCACACACTTCAACATGTATTTTGTTCAGGATGACCTCCTGAAGCCTAAATGAGCAATAATTTGACCACACAACTCTTTCCTATGAAGATACATTCAAAGTCAGAAAGCGCGCTCAGCTCTGGCTGAAAATGCATTTAAAGCAATAAAAACTCAAATTGAGTGTCACGCCTAAACCAAAGGACTTATGCACACACTTCAACATGTATTTTGTTCAGGATGACCACCTGAAGCCTAAATGAGCATTAATTTGACCACACAACTCATTCTATGAAGATACATTCAAACTCACAAAACGTGCTCAGCTCGGGCTGAAAATGCATTTAAAGCAATAAAAACTCAAAATGAGTGTCACGCCTAAACCAAAGGACTTATGCACACACTTCAACATGTATTTTGTTCAGGATGACCTCCTGAAGCCTAAATGAGCAATAATTTGACCACACAACTCATTCCTATGAAGATACATTCAAAGTCAGAAAGCGCGCTCAGCTCGGATTGATAATGCATTTAAAGCAATAAAAACTCAAATTGAGTGTCACGCCTAAACCAAAGGACTTATGCACACACTTCAACATGTATTTAGTTCAGGATGACCACCTGAAGCCTAAATGAGCATTAATTTGACTACACAACTCATTCCTATGAAGATACATTCAAACTCACAAAACGTGCTCAGCTCGGGCTGAAAATGCATTTAAAGCAATAAAAACGCAAATTGAGTGTCACGCCTAAACCAAAGGACTTATGCACACACTTCAACATGTATTTTGTTCAGGATGACCACCTGACGCCTAAATGAACATTAATTTGACCACACAACTCATTCCTATGAAGATACATTCAAACTCACAAAACGTGCTCAGCTCGGGCTGAAAATGCATTTAAAGCAATAAAACTCAAATTGAGTGTCACACCTAAACCAAAGGACTTATTCACACACTTCAACATGTATTTTGTTCAGGATGACCTCCTGAAGAGCATATAAGCATTAATTTGACCACACAACTCATTCCTATGAAGATACATTCAAAGTCAGAAAGCGCGCTCAGCTCGGGCTGAAAATGCATTTAAAGCAATAAAAAATTAATTGAGTGTCACGCCCAAACCAAAGGACTTATGCACACACTTCAACATGTATTTTGTTCAGGATGACCACCTGACGCCTAAATGAGCATTAATTTGACCACAGAACTCATTCCTATGAAGATACATTCAAACTCACAAAATGTGCTCAGCTCGGGCTGAAAATGCATTTAAAGCAATAAAAACTCAAATTGAGTGTCACGCCTAAACCAAAGGACTTATGCACACACTTCAACATGTATTTTGTTCAGGATGACCACCTGAAGCCTAAATGAGCATTAATTTGACCACACAACTCATTCCTATGAAGATACATTCAAACTCACAAAACGTGCTCAGCTCGGGCTGAAAATGCATTTAAAGCAATAAAAACTCAAATTGAGTGTCACGCCTAAACCAAAGGACTTATGCACACACTTCAACATGTATTTTGTTCAGGATGACCTCCTGAAGCCCATATGAGCATTAATTTGACTACACAACTCATTCCTATGAAGATACATTCAAACTCACAAAACGTGCTCAGCTCGGGCTGAAAATGCATTTAAAGCAATAAAAACTCAAATTGAGTGTCACGCCTAAACCAAAGGACTTATGCACACACTTCAACATGTATTTTGTTCAGGATGACCACCTGACGCCTAAATGAGCATTAATTTGACCACACAACTCATTCCTATGAAGATACATTCAAACTCACAAAACGTGCTCAGCTTGGGCTGAAAATGCATTTAAAGCAATAAAAACTCAAATTGAGTGTCACGCCTAAACCAAAGGACTTATGCACACACTTCAACATGTATTTTGTTCAGGATGACCACCTGAAGCCTAAATGAGCATTAATTTGACCACACAACTCATTCCTATGAAGATACATTCAAACTCACAAAACGTGCTCAGCTCGGGCTGAAAATGCATTTAAAGCAATAAAAACTCAAATTGAGTGTCACGCCTAAACCAAAGGACTTATGCACACACTTCAACATGTATTTTGTTCAGGATGACCTCCTGAAGCCCATATGAGCATTAATTTGACTACACAACTCATTCCTATGAAGATACATTCAAACTCACAAAACGTGCTCAGCTCGGGCTGAAAATGCAATTAAAGCAATAAAAACTCAAATTGAGTGTCACGCCTAAACCAAAGGACTTATGCACACAATTCAACATGTATTTTGTTCAGGATGACCACCTGACGCCTAAATGAGCATTAATTTGACCACACAACTCATTCCTATGAAGATACATTCAAACTCACAAAACGTGCTCAGCTCGGGCTGAAAATGCATTTAAAGCAATAAAAACTCAAATTGAGTGTCACACCTAAACCAAAGGACATATGCACACACTTCAACATGCATTTTGTTCAGGATGACCTCCTGAAGCCCATATGAGCATTAGTTTGACTACACAACTCATTCCTATGAAGATACATTCAAAGTCAGAAAGCGCGCTCAGCTCGGGCTGAAAATGCATTTAAAGCAATAAAAACTCAAATTGAGTGTCACACCTAAACCAAAGGACATATGCACACACTTCAACATGTATTTTGTTCAGGATGACCTCCTGAAGCCCATATGAGCATTAGTTTGACTACACAACTCATTCCTATGAAGATACATTCAAAGTCAGAAAGCGCGCTCAGCTCGGGCTGAAAATGCATTTAAAGCAATAAAAACTCAAATTGAGTGTCACGCCTAAACCAAAGGACTTATGCACACACTTCAACGTGTATTTAGTTCAGGATGACCACCTGAAGCCAAAATGAGCATTAATTTGACCACACAACTCATTCCTATGAAAATACATTCAAACTCACAAAACGTGCTCAGCTCGGGCTGAAAATGCATTTAAAGCAATAAAACTCAAATTGAGTGTCACACCTAAACCAAAGGACTTATTCACACACTTCAACATGTATTTTGTTCAGGATGACCTCCTGAAGAGCATATAAGCATTAATTTGACCACACAACTCATTCCTATGAAGATACATTCAAAGTCAGAAAGCGCGCTCAGCTCGGGCTGAAAATGCATTTAAAGCAATAAAAAATTAATTGAGTGTCACGCCCAAACCAAAGGACTTATGCACACACTTCAACATGTATTTTGTTCAGGATGACCACCTGACGCCCATATGAGCATTAATTTGACCACAGAACTCATTCCTATGAAGATACATTCAAACTCACAAAATGTGCTCAGCTCGGGCTGAAAATGCATTTAAAGCAATAAAAACTCAAATTGAGTGTCACGCCTAAACCAAAGGACTTATGCACACACTTCAACATGTATTTTGTTCAGGATGACCACCTGACGCCTAAATGAGCATTAATTTGACCACACAACTCATTCCTATGAAGATACATTCAAACTCACAAAACGTGCTCAGCTTGGGCTGAAAATGCATTTAAAGCAATAAAAA
The DNA here is from genome assembly GCF_054856545.1 of Hippocampus guttulatus. Taxonomy (NCBI): domain Eukaryota; kingdom Metazoa; phylum Chordata; class Actinopteri; order Syngnathiformes; family Syngnathidae; genus Hippocampus; species Hippocampus guttulatus. The sequence continues at coordinate 654,772 of NW_028233883.1, read as the reverse complement.
CTCAAATTGAGTGTCACGCCTAAACCAAAGGACTTATGCACACACTTCAACATGTATTTTGTTCAGGATGACCACCTGAAGCCTAAATGAGCATTAATTTGACCACACAACTCATTCCTATGAAGATACATTCAAACTCACAAAACGTGCTCAGCTCGGGCTGAAAATGCATTTAAAGCAATAAAAACTCAAATTGAGTGTCACGCCTAAACCAAAGGACTTATGCACACACTTCAACATGTATTTTGTTCAGGATGACCTCCTGAAGCCTAAATGAGCATTAATTTGACTACACAACTCATTCCTATGAAGATACATTCAAACTCACAAAACGTGCTCAGCTCGGGCTGAAAATGCATTTAAAGCAATAAAAACTCAAATTGAGTGTCACGCCTAAACCAAAGGACTTATGCACACACTTCAACATGTATTTTGTTCAGGATGACCTCCTGACGCCTAAATGAGCATTAATTTGACCACACAACTCATTCCTATGAAGATACATTCAAACTCACAAAACGTGCTCAGCTCGGGCTGAAAATGCATTTAAAGCAATAAAAACTCAAATTGAGTGTCATGCCTAAACCAAAGGACTTATGCACCCACTTCAACATGTATTTTGTTCAGGATGACCTGAAGAAGCCTAAATGAGCAATAATTTGACCACACAACTCATTCCTATGAAGATACATTCAAACTCACAAAACGTGCTCAGCTCGGGCTGAAAATGCATTTAAAGCAATAAAAACTCAAATTGAGTGTCACGCCCAAACCAAAGGACTTATGCACACACTTCAACATGTATTTTGTTCAAGATGTCCTCCTGAAGCCTAAATGAGCATTAATATGATCACACATCTCATTCCTATGAAGATACATTCAAACTCAGAACAAGTGCTCAGCTCGGCCCGAAACTGCACTTAAAGCAATAAAAACTGAAATTGAGTATAGTCATGGTACCCGCGTTGAGTTATAATTAGTTCAAGAACAAAGAGAAATTGAATAATTGGCTCAAGAGTACAGTTATACAGTCATATAAATGTAAGATGGTTTCAGGCCTCGGAGACAATAACGGACTTTGGTCAGTAGAGGGCAACATAGACCATAACATGATTCAAGACACATTTTGAAAACTTGTTCCACTCGGCCTGAAAATGCATTTAAAGCAATAATAACCCAAATAGAGTGTCACTCCCAAACCAAAGGACTTATGCACACACTTCAACATGTATTTTGTTCAGGATGACCTCCTGAAGCCCATATGAGCATTAATTTGACCACACAACTCATTCCTATGAAGATACATTCAAAAACACAAAACGTGCTCAGCTCGGGCTGAAAATGCATTTAAAGCAATAAAAACTCAAATTGAGTGTCACGCCTAAACCAAAGGACTTATGCACACACTTCAACATGTATTTTGTTCAGGATGACCTCCTGAAGCCTAAATGAGCAATAATTTGACCACACAACTCTTTCCTATGAAGATACATTCAAAGTCAGAAAGCGTGCTCAGCTCGGGTTGAAAATGCATTTAAAGCAATAAAAACTCAAATTGAGTGTCACACCTAAACCAAAGGACTTATGCACACACTTCAACATGTATTTTGTTCAGGATGACCTCCTGAAGCCCATATGAGCATTAATTTGACCACACAACTCCTTCCTATGAAGATAAGTTCAAAGTCAGAAAGCGCGCTCAGCTCGGGCTGAAAATGCATTTAAAGCAATAAAAACTCAAATTGAGTGTCACGCCTAAACCAAAGGACTTATGCACACACTTCAACATGTATTTTGTTCAGGATGACCACCTGAAGCCTAAATGAGCATTAATTTGACCACACAACTCATTCCTATGAAGATACATTCAAAGTCAGAAAGCGCGCTCAGCTCGGGCTGAAAATGCATTAAAAGCAATAAAAACTCAAATTGAGTGTCACGCCTAAACCAAAGGACTTATGCACACACTTCAACATGTATTTTGTTCAGGATGACCTCCTGAAGCCCATATGAGCATTAATTTGACCACACAACTCCTTCCTATGAAGATACATTCAAACACACAAAACGTGCTCAGCTCGGGCTGAAAATGCATTTAAAGCAATAAAAACTCAAATTGAGTGTCACGCCTAAACCAAAGGACTTATGCACACACTTAAACATGTATTTTGTTCAGGATGACCTCCTGAAGCCTAAGTGAGCAATAATTTGACCACACAACTCATTCCTATGAAGATAAGTTCAAAGTCAGAAAGCGCGCTCAGCTCGGGCTGAAAATGCATTTAAAGCAATAAAAACTCAAATTGAGTGTCACGCCTAAACCAAAGGACTTATGCACACACTTCAACATGTATTTTGTTCAGGATGACCACCTGAAGCCTAAATGAGCATTAAGTTGACCACACAACTCATTCTATGAAGATACATTCAAACTCACAAAACGTGCTCATTTCGGGCTGAAAATGCATTTAAAGCAATAAAAACTCAAAACGAGTGTCACACCTAAACCAAAGGACTTATGCACACACTTCAACATGTATTTTGTTCAGGATGACCTCCTGAAGCCCATATGAGCATTAATTTGACCACACAACTCATTCCTATGAAGATACATTCAAACTCACAAAACGTGCTCAGCTCGGGCTGAAAATGCATTTAAAGCAATAAAAACTCAAATTGAGTGTCACGCCTAAACCAAAGGACTTATGCACACACTTCAACATGTATTTTGTTCAGGATGACCACCTGAAGCCTAAATGAGCATTAATTTGACCACACAACTCATTCCTATGAAGATACATTCAAACTCACAAAACGTGCTCAACTCGGGCTGAAAATGCATTTAAAGCAATAGAAACTCAAATTGAGTGTCACGCCTAAACCAAAGGACTTATGCACACACTTCAACATGTATTTTGTTCAGGATGACCTCCTGAAGCCCATATGAGCATTAATTTGACCACACAACTCATTCCTATGAAGATACATTCAAACACACAACGTGCTCAGCTCGGGCTGAAAATGCATTTAAAGCAATAAAAACTCAAATTGAGTGTCACGCCCAAACCAAAGGACTTATGCGCACATTTCAACATGTATTTTGTTCAGGATGACCACCTGACGCCTAAATGAGCATTAATTTGACCACACAACTCATTCCTATGAAGATACATTCAAACTCACAAAACGTGCTCAGCTCGGGCTGAAAATGCATTTAAAGCAATAAAAACTCAAGTTGAGTGTCACGCCTAAACCAAAGGACTTATGCACACACTTCAACATGTATTTTGTTCAGGATGTCCTCCTGAAGCCTAAATGAGCATTAATTTGACCACACAACTCATTCCTATGAAGATACATTCAAACTCACAAAACGTGCTCAGCTCGGGCTGAAAATGCATTTAAAGCAATAAAAACTCAAATTGAGTGTCACACCTAAACCAAAGGACTTATGCACACACTTCAACAGGTATTTTGTTCAGGACGACCACCTGAAGCCTAAATGAGCATTAATTTGACCACACAACTCATTCCTATGAAGATACATTCAAAGTCAGAAAGCGCGCTCAGCTCGGGCTGAAAATGCATTAAAAGCAATAAAAACTCAAATTGAGTGTCACGCCTAAACCAAAGGACTTATGCACACACTTCAACATGTATTTTGTTCAGGATGACCTCCTGAAGCCTAAATGAGCAATAATTTGACTACACAACTCATTCCTATGAAGATACATTCAAAGTCAGAAAGCGCGCTCAGCTCGGGCTGAAAATGCATTTAAAGCAATAAAAACTCAAATTGAGAGTCACGCCTAAACCAAAGGACTTAGGCACACACTTCAACATGTATTTTGTTCAGTATGACCTCCTGAAGCCTAAATGAGCAATAATTTGACCACACAACTCATTCCTATGAAGATAAGTTCAAAGTCAGAAAGCGCGCTCAGCTCGGGCTGAAAATGCATTTAAAGCAATAAAAACTCAAATTGAGAGTCACGCCTAAACCAAAGGACTTGTGCACAAACTTCAACATGTATTTTTTTCAGGATGACCTCCTGAAGCCTAAATGAGCAATAATTTGACCACACAACTCATTCCTATGAAGATAAGTTCAAAGTCAGAAAGCGCGCTCAGCTCGGGCTGAAAATGCATTTAAAGCAATAAAAACTCAAATTGAGTGTCACGCCTAAACCAAAGGACTTATGCACACACTTCAACATGTATTTTGTTCAGGATGACCTCCTGAAGCCCATATGAGCATTAATTTGACCACACAACTCCTTCCTATGAAGATACATTCAAACACACAAAACGTGCTCAGCTCGGGCTGAAAATGCATTTAAAGCAATAAAAACTCAAATTGAGTGTCACGCCTAAACCAAAGGACTTATGCACACACTTAAACATGTATTTTGTTCAGGATGACCTCCTGAAGCCTAAATGAGCAATAATTTGACCACACAACTCATTCCTATGAAGATAAGTTCAAAGTCAGAAAGCGCGCTCAGCTCGGGCTGAAAATGCATTTAAAGCAATAAAAACTCAAATTGAGAGTCACGCCTAAACCAAAGGACTTGTGCACAAACTTCAACATGTATTTTTTTCAGGATGACCTCCTGAAGCCTAAATGAGCAATAATTTGACCACACAACTCATTCCTATGAAGATAAGTTCAAAGTCAGAAAGCGCGCTCAGCTCGGGCTGAAAATGCATTTAAAGCAATAAAAACTCAAATTGAGTGTCACGCCTAAACCAAAGGACTTATGCACACACTTCAACATGTATTTTGTTCAGGATGACCTCCTCAAGCCTAAATGAGCAATAATTTGACCACACAACTCATTCCTATGAAGATACATTCAAACACACAAAACGTGCTCAGCTCGGGCTGAAAATGCATTTAAAGCAATAAAAACTCAAATTGAGTGTCACGCCTAAACCAAAGGACTTATGCACACACTTAAACATGTATTTTGTTCAGGATGACCTCCTGAAGCCTAAATGAGCAATAATTTGACCACACAACTCATTCCTATGAAGATACATTCAAAGTCAGAAAGCGCGCTCAGCTCGGGCTGAAAATGCATTTAAAGCAATAAAAAATTAATTGAGTGTCACGCCCAAACCAAAGGACTTATGCACACACTTCAACATGTATTTTGTTCAGGATGACCACCTGACGCCTAAATGAGCATTAATTTGACCACAGAACTCATTCCTATGAAGATACATTCAAACTCACAAAATGTGCTCAGCTCGGGCTGAAAATGCATTTAAAGCAATAAAAACTCAAATTGAGTGTCACGCCTACACCAAAGGACTTATGCACACACTCCAACATGTATTTAGTTCAGGATGACCTCCTGAAGCCCATATGAGCATTAATTTGACCACACAACTCATTCCTATGAAGATACATTCAAACTCTCAAAACATGCTCAGCTCGGGCTGAAAATGCATTTAAAGCAATAAAAACTCAAATTGAGTGTCACGCCTAAACCAAAGGACTTATGCACACACTTCAACATGTATTTTGTTCAGGATGACCACCTGAAGCCTAAATGAGCATTAATTTGACCACACAACTCATTCCTATGAAGATACATTCAAACTCACAAAACGTGCTCAGCTCGGGCTGAAAATGCATTTAAAGCAATAAAAACTCAAATTGAGTGTCACGCCTAAACCAAAGGACTTATGCACACACTTCAACATGTATTTTGTTCAGGATGACCTCCTGAAGCCCATATGAGCATTAATTTGACTACACAACTCATTCCTATGAAGATACATTCAAACTCACAAAACGTGCTCAGCTCGGGCTGAAAATGCATTTAAAGCAATAAAAACTCAAATTGAGTGTCACGCCTAAACCAAAGGACTTATGCACACACTTCAACATGTATTTTGTTCAGGATGACCACCTGACGCCTAAATGAGCATTAATTTGACCACACAACTCATTCCTATGAAGATACATTCAAACTCACAAAACGTGCTCAGCTTGGGCTGAAAATGCATTTAAAGCAATAAAAACTCAAATTGAGTGTCACGCCTAAACCAAAGGACTTATGCACACACTTCAACATGTATTTTGTTCAGGATGACCACCTGAAGCCTAAATGAGCATTAATTTGACCACACAACTCATTCCTATGAAGATACATTCAAACTCACAAAACGTGCTCAGCTCGGGCTGAAAATGCATTTAAAGCAATAAAAACTCAAATTGAGTGTCACGCCTAAACCAAAGGACTTATGCACACACTTCAACATGTATTTTGTTCAGGATGACCTCCTGAAGCCTAAATGAGCAATAATTTGACCACACAACTCATTCCTATGAAGATACATTCAAACTCACAAAACGTGCTCAGCTCGGGCTGAAAATGCATTTAAAGCAATAAAAACTCAAATTGAGTGTCACGCCTAAACCAAAGGACTTATGCACACACTTCAACATGTATTTTGTTCAAGGTGACCTCCTGAAGCCTAAATGAGCATTCATTTGACGACACAACTCATTCCTATGAAGATACATTTTAACTCACAAAACGTGCTCAGCTCGGCCTGAAAATGCATTTAAAGCAATAAAAACTCAAATTGAGTGTCACGCCTAAACCAAAGGACTTATGCACACACTTCAACATGTATTTTGTTCAAGATGTCCTCCTGAAGCCTAAATGAGCATTAATATGATCACACATCTCATTCCTATGAAGATACATTCAAACTCAGAACAAGTGCTCAGCTCGGCCCGAAACTGCACTTAAAGCAATAAAAACTGAAATTGAGTATAGTCATGGTACCCGCGTTGAGTTATAATTAGTTCAAGAACAAAGAGAAATTGAATAATTGTCTCAAGAGTACAGTTATACAGTCATATAAATGTAAGATGGTTTCAGGCCTCGGAGACAATAACGGACTTTGGTCAGTAGAGGGCAACATAGACCATAACATGATTCAAGACACATTTTGAAAACTTGTTCCACTCGGCCTGAAAATGCATTTAAAGCAATAATAACTCAAATTGAGTGTCACGCCTAAACCAAAGGACTTATGCACACACTTCAACATGTATTTTGTTCAGGATGACCTCCTGAAGCCCATATGAGCATTAATTTGACCACACAACTCATTCCTATGAAGATACATTCAAAAACACAAAACGTGCTCAGCTCGGGCTGAAAATGCATTTAAAGCAATAAAAACTCAAATTGAGTGTCACGCCTAAACCAAAGGACTTATGCACACACTTCAACATGTATTTTGTTCAGGATGACCTCCTGAAGCCTAAATGAGCAATAATTTGACCACACAACTCTTTCCTATGAAGATACATTCAAAGTCAGAAAGCGCGCTCAGCTCTGGCTGAAAATGCATTTAAAGCAATAAAAACTCAAATTGAGTGTCACGCCTAAACCAAAGGACTTATGCACACACTTCAACATGTATTTTGTTCAGGATGACCACCTGAAGCCTAAATGAGCATTAATTTGACCACACAACTCATTCCTATGAAGATACATTCAAACTCACAAAACGTGCTCAGCTCGGGCTGAAAATGCATTTAAAGCAATAAAAACTCAAATTGAGTGTCACGCCTAAACCAAAGGACTTATGCACACACTTCAACATGTATTTTGTTCAAGGTGACCTCCTGAAGCCTAAATGAGCATTCATTTGACGACACAACTCATTCCTATGAAGATACATTTTAACTCACAAAACGTGCTCAGCTCGGCCTGAAAATGCATTTAAAGCAATAAAAACTCAAATTGAGTGTCACGCCTAAACCAAAGGACTTATGCACACACTTCAACATGTATTTTGTTCAAGATGTCCTCCTGAAGCCTAAATGAGCATTAATATGATCACACATCTCATTCCTATGAAGATACATTCAAACTCAGAACAAGTGCTCAGCTCGGCCCGAAACTGCACTTAAAGCAATAAAAACTGAAATTGAGTATAGTCATGGTACCCGCGTTGAGTTATAATTAGTTCAAGAACAAAGAGAAATTGAATAATTGTCTCAAGAGTACAGTTATACAGTCATATAAATGTAAGATGGTTTCAGGCCTCGGAGACAATAACGGACTTTGGTCAGTAGAGGGCAACATAGACCATAACATGATTCAAGACACATTTTGAAAACTTGTTCCACTCGGCCTGAAAATGCATTTAAAGCAATAATAACTCAAATTGAGTGTCACGCCTAAACCAAAGGACTTATGCACACACTTCAACATGTATTTTGTTCAGGATGACCTCCTGAAGCCCATATGAGCATTAATTTGACCACACAACTCATTCCTATGAAGATACATTCAAAAACACAAAACGTGCTCAGCTCGGGCTGAAAATGCATTTAAAGCAATAAAAACTCAAATTGAGTGTCACGCCTAAACCAAAGGACTTATGCACACACTTCAACATGTATTTTGTTCAGGATGACCTCCTGAAGCCTAAATGAGCAATAATTTGACCACACAACTCTTTCCTATGAAGATACATTCAAAGTCAGAAAGCGCGCTCAGCTCTGGCTGAAAATGCATTTAAAGCAATAAAAACTCAAATTGAGTGTCACGCCTAAACCAAAGGACTTATGCACACACTTCAACATGTATTTTGTTCAGGATGACCACCTGAAGCCTAAATGAGCATTAATTTGACCACACAACTCATTCTATGAAGATACATTCAAACTCAGAAAACGTGCTCAGCTCGGGCTGAAAATGCATTTAAAGCAATAAAAACTCAAAATGAGTGTCACGCCTAAACCAAAGGACTTATGCACACACTTCAACATGTATTTTGTTCAGGATGACCTCCTGAAGCCTAAATGAGCAATAATTTGACCACACAACTCATTCCTATGAAGATACATTCAAAGTCAGAAAGCGCGCTCAGCTCGGATTGATAATGCATTTAAAGCAATAAAAACTCAAATTGAGTGTCACGCCTAAACCAAAGGACTTATGCACACACTTCAACATGTATTTAGTTCAGGATGACCACCTGAAGCCTAAATGAGCATTAATTTGACTACACAACTCATTCCTATGAAGATACATTCAAACTCACAAAACGTGCTCAGCTCGGGCTGAAAATGCATTTAAAGCAATAAAAACGCAAATTGAGTGTCACGCCTAAACCAAAGGACTTATGCACACACTTCAACATGTATTTTGTTCAGGATGACCACCTGACGCCTAAATGAACATTAATTTGACCACACAACTCATTCCTATGAAGATACATTCAAACTCACAAAACGTGCTCAGCTCGGGCTGAAAATGCATTTAAAGCAATAAAACTCAAATTGAGTGTCACACCTAAACCAAAGGACTTATTCACACACTTCAACATGTATTTTGTTCAGGATGACCTCCTGAAGAGCATATAAGCATTAATTTGACCACACAACTCATTCCTATGAAGATACATTCAAAGTCAGAAAGCGCGCTCAGCTCGGGCTGAAAATGCATTTAAAGCAATAAAAAATTAATTGAGTGTCACGCCCAAACCAAAGGACTTATGCACACACTTCAACATGTATTTTGTTCAGGATGACCACCTGACGCCTAAATGAGCATTAATTTGACCACAGAACTCATTCCTATGAAGATACATTCAAACTCACAAAATGTGCTCAGCTCGGGCTGAAAATGCATTTAAAGCAATAAAAACTCAAATTGAGTGTCACGCCTAAACCAAAGGACTTATGCACACACTTCAACATGTATTTTGTTCAGGATGACCACCTGAAGCCTAAATGAGCATTAATTTGACCACACAACTCATTCCTATGAAGATACATTCAAACTCACAAAACGTGCTCAGCTCGGGCTGAAAATGCATTTAAAGCAATAAAAACTCAAATTGAGTGTCACGCCTAAACCAAAGGACTTATGCACACACTTCAACATGTATTTTGTTCAGGATGACCTCCTGAAGCCCATATGAGCATTAATTTGACTACACAACTCATTCCTATGAAGATACATTCAAACTCACAAAACGTGCTCAGCTCGGGCTGAAAATGCATTTAAAGCAATAAAAACTCAAATTGAGTGTCACGCCTAAACCAAAGGACTTATGCACACACTTCAACATGTATTTTGTTCAGGATGACCACCTGACGCCTAAATGAGCATTAATTTGACCACACAACTCATTCCTATGAAGATACATTCAAACTCACAAAACGTGCTCAGCTTGGGCTGAAAATGCATTTAAAGCAATAAAAACTCAAATTGAGTGTCACGCCTAAACCAAAGGACTTATGCACACACTTCAACATGTATTTTGTTCAGGATGACCACCTGAAGCCTAAATGAGCATTAATTTGACCACACAACTCATTCCTATGAAGATACATTCAAACTCACAAAACGTGCTCAGCTCGGGCTGAAAATGCATTTAAAGCAATAAAAACTCAAATTGAGTGTCACGCCTAAACCAAAGGACTTATGCACACACTTCAACATGTATTTTGTTCAGGATGACCTCCTGAAGCCCATATGAGCATTAATTTGACTACACAACTCATTCCTATGAAGATACATTCAAACTCACAAAACGTGCTCAGCTCGGGCTGAAAATGCAATTAAAGCAATAAAAACTCAAATTGAGTGTCACGCCTAAACCAAAGGACTTATGCACACAATTCAACATGTATTTTGTTCAGGATGACCACCTGACGCCTAAATGAGCATTAATTTGACCACACAACTCATTCCTATGAAGATACATTCAAACTCACAAAACGTGCTCAGCTCGGGCTGAAAATGCATTTAAAGCAATAAAAACTCAAATTGAGTGTCACACCTAAACCAAAGGACATATGCACACACTTCAACATGCATTTTGTTCAGGATGACCTCCTGAAGCCCATATGAGCATTAGTTTGACTACACAACTCATTCCTATGAAGATACATTCAAAGTCAGAAAGCGCGCTCAGCTCGGGCTGAAAATGCATTTAAAGCAATAAAAACTCAAATTGAGTGTCACACCTAAACCAAAGGACATATGCACACACTTCAACATGTATTTTGTTCAGGATGACCTCCTGAAGCCCATATGAGCATTAGTTTGACTACACAACTCATTCCTATGAAGATACATTCAAAGTCAGAAAGCGCGCTCAGCTCGGGCTGAAAATGCATTTAAAGCAATAAAAACTCAAATTGAGTGTCACGCCTAAACCAAAGGACTTATGCACACACTTCAACGTGTATTTAGTTCAGGATGACCACCTGAAGCCAAAATGAGCATTAATTTGACCACACAACTCATTCCTATGAAAATACATTCAAACTCACAAAACGTGCTCAGCTCGGGCTGAAAATGCATTTAAAGCAATAAAACTCAAATTGAGTGTCACACCTAAACCAAAGGACTTATTCACACACTTCAACATGTATTTTGTTCAGGATGACCTCCTGAAGAGCATATAAGCATTAATTTGACCACACAACTCATTCCTATGAAGATACATTCAAAGTCAGAAAGCGCGCTCAGCTCGGGCTGAAAATGCATTTAAAGCAATAAAAAATTAATTGAGTGTCACGCCCAAACCAAAGGACTTATGCACACACTTCAACATGTATTTTGTTCAGGATGACCACCTGACGCCCATATGAGCATTAATTTGACCACAGAACTCATTCCTATGAAGATACATTCAAACTCACAAAATGTGCTCAGCTCGGGCTGAAAATGCATTTAAAGCAATAAAAACTCAAATTGAGTGTCACGCCTAAACCAAAGGACTTATGCACACACTTCAACATGTATTTTGTTCAGGATGACCACCTGACGCCTAAATGAGCATTAATTTGACCACACAACTCATTCCTATGAAGATACATTCAAACTCACAAAACGTGCTCAGCTTGGGCTGAAAATGCATTTAAAGCAATAAAAACTCAAATTGAGTGTCACGCCTAAACCAAAGGACTTATGCACACACTTCAACATGTATTTTGTTCAGGATGACCACCTGAAGCCTAAATGAGCATTAATTTGACCACACAACTCATTCCTATGAAGATACATTCAAACTCACAAAACGTGCTCAGCTCGGGCTGAAAATGCATTTAAAGCAATAAAAACTCAAATTGAGTGTCACGCCTAAACCAAAGGACTTATGCACACACTTCAACATGTATTTTGTTCAGGATGACCACCTGACGCCCATATGAGCATTAATTTGACCACAGAACTCATTCCTATGAAGATACATTCAAACTCACAAAATGTGCTCAGCTCGGGCTGAAAATGCATTTAAAGCAATAAAAACTCAAATTGAGTGTCACGCCTAAACCAAAGGACTTATGCACACACTTCAACATGTATTTTGTTCAGGATGACCACCTGACGCCTAAATGAGCATTAATTTGACCACACAACTCATTCCTATGAAGATACATTCAAACTCACAAAACGTGCTCAGCTTGGGGCTGAAAATGCATTTAAAGCAATAAAAACTCAAATTGAGTGTCACGCCTAAACCAAAGGACTTATGCACACACTTCAACATGTATTTTGTTCAGGATGACCACCTGAAGCCTAAATGAGCATTAATTTGACCACACAACTCATTCCTATGAAGATACATTCAAACTCACAAAACGTGCTCAGCTCGGGCTGAAAATGCATTTAAAGCAATAAAAACTCAAATTGAGTGTCACGCCTAAACCAAAGGACTTATGCACACACTTCAACATGTATTTTGTTCAGGATGACCTCCTGAAGCCTAAATGAGCATTAATTTGACTACACAACTCATTCCTATGAAGATACATTCAAACTCACAAAACGTGCTCAGCTCGGGCTGAAAATGCATTTAAAGCAATAAAAACTCAAATTGAGTGTCACGCCTAAACCAAAGGACTTATGCACACACTTCAACATGTATTTTGTTCAGGATGACCTCCTGACGCCTAAATGAGCATTAATTTGACCACACAACTCATTCCTATGAAGATACATTCAAACTCACAAAACGTGCTCAGCTCGGGCTGAAAATGCATTTAAAGCAATAAAAACTCAAATTGAGTGTCATGCCTAAACCAAAGGACTTATGCACCCACTTCAACATGTATTTTGTTCAGGATGACCTGAAGAAGCCTAAATGAGCAATAATTTGACCACACAACTCATTCCTATGAAGATACATTCAAACTCACAAAACGTGCTCAGCTCGGGCTGAAAATGCATTTAAAGCAATAAAAACTCAAATTGAGTGTCACGCCCAAACCAAAGGACTTATGCACACACTTCAACATGTATTTTGTTCAAGATGTCCTCCTGAAGCCTAAATGAGCATTAATATGATCACACATCTCATTCCTATGAAGATACATTCAAACTCAGAACAAGTGCTCAGCTCGGCCCGAAACTGCACTTAAAGCAATAAAAACTGAAATTGAGTATAGTCATGGTACCCGCGTTGAGTTATAATTAGTTCAAGAACAAAGAGAAATTGAATAATTGGCTCAAGAGTACAGTTATACAGTCATATAAATGTAAGATGGTTTCAGGCCTCGGAGACAATAACGGACTTTGGTCAGTAGAGGGCAACATAGACCATAACATGATTCAAGACACATTTTGAAAACTTGTTCCACTCGGCCTGAAAATGCATTTAAAGCAATAATAACCCAAATAGAGTGTCACTCCCAAACCAAAGGACTTATGCACACACTTCAACATGTATTTTGTTCAGGATGACCTCCTGAAGCCCATATGAGCATTAATTTGACCACACAACTCATTCCTATGAAGATACATTCAAAAACACAAAACGTGCTCAGCTCGGGCTGAAAATGCATTTAAAGCAATAAAAACTCAAATTGAGTGTCACGCCTAAACCAAAGGACTTATGCACACACTTCAACATGTATTTTGTTCAGGATGACCTCCTGAAGCCTAAATGAGCAATAATTTGACCACACAACTCTTTCCTATGAAGATACATTCAAAGTCAGAAAGCGTGCTCAGCTCGGGTTGAAAATGCATTTAAAGCAATAAAAACTCAAATTGAGTGTCACACCTAAACCAAAGGACTTATGCACACACTTCAACATGTATTTTGTTCAGGATGACCTCCTGAAGCCCATATGAGCATTAATTTGACCACACAACTCCTTCCTATGAAGATAAGTTCAAAGTCAGAAAGCGCGCTCAGCTCGGGCTGAAAATGCATTTAAAGCAATAAAAACTCAAATTGAGTGTCACGCCTAAACCAAAGGACTTATGCACACACTTCAACATGTATTTTGTTCAGGATGACCACCTGAAGCCTAAATGAGCATTAATTTGACCACACAACTCATTCCTATGAAGATACATTCAAAGTCAGAAAGCGCGCTCAGCTCGGGCTGAAAATGCATTAAAAGCAATAAAAACTCAAATTGAGTGTCACGCCTAAACCAAAGGACTTATGCACACACTTCAACATGTATTTTGTTCAGGATGACCTCCTGAAGCCCATATGAGCATTAATTTGACCACACAACTCCTTCCTATGAAGATACATTCAAACACACAAAACGTGCTCAGCTCGGGCTGAAAATGCATTTAAAGCAATAAAAACTCAAATTGAGTGTCACGCCTAAACCAAAGGACTTATGCACACACTTAAACATGTATTTTGTTCAGGATGACCTCCTGAAGCCTAAATGAGCAATAATTTGACCACACAACTCATTCCTATGAAGATAAGTTCAAAGTCAGAAAGCGCGCTCAGCTCGGGCTGAAAATGCATTTAAAGCAATAAAAACTCAAATTGAGTGTCACGCCTAAACCAAAGGACTTATGCACACACTTCAACATGTATTTTGTTCAGGATGACCACCTGAAGCCTAAATGAGCATTAAGTTGACCACACAACTCATTCTATGAAGATACATTCAAACTCACAAAACGTGCTCATTTCGGGCTGAAAATGCATTTAAAGCAATAAAAACTCAAAACGAGTGTCACACCTAAACCAAAGGACTTATGCACACACTTCAACATGTATTTTGTTCAGGATGACCTCCTGAAGCCCATATGAGCATTAATTTGACCACACAACTCATTCCTATGAAGATACATTCAAACTCACAAAACGTGCTCAGCTCGGGCTGAAAATGCATTTAAAGCAATAAAAACTCAAATTGAGTGTCACGCCTAAACCAAAGGACTTATGCACACACTTCAACATGTATTTTGTTCAGGATGACCACCTGAAGCCTAAATGAGCATTAATTTGACCACACAACTCATTCCTATGAAGATACATTCAAACTCACAAAACGTGCTCAACTCGGGCTGAAAATGCATTTAAAGCAATAGAAACTCAAATTGAGTGTCACGCCTAAACCAAAGGACTTATGCACACACTTCAACATGTATTTTGTTCAGGATGACCTCCTGAAGCCCATATGAGCATTAATTTGACCACACAACTCATTCCTATGAAGATACATTCAAACACACAACGTGCTCAGCTCGGGCTGAAAATGCATTTAAAGCAATAAAAACTCAAATTGAGTGTCACGCCCAAACCAAAGGACTTATGCGCACATTTCAACATGTATTTTGTTCAGGATGACCACCTGACGCCTAAATGAGCATTAATTTGACCACACAACTCATTCCTATGAAGATACATTCAAACTCACAAAACGTGCTCAGCTCGGGCTGAAAATGCATTTAAAGCAATAAAAACTCAAGTTGAGTGTCACGCCTAAACCAAAGGACTTATGCACACACTTCAACATGTATTTTGTTCAGGATGTCCTCCTGAAGCCTAAATGAGCATTAATTTGACCACACAACTCATTCCTATGAAGATACATTCAAACTCACAAAACGTGCTCAGCTCGGGCTGAAAATGCATTTAAAGCAATAAAAACTCAAATTGAGTGTCACACCTAAACCAAAGGACTTATGCACACACTTCAACAGGTATTTTGTTCAGGACGACCACCTGAAGCCTAAATGAGCATTAATTTGACCACACAACTCTTTCCTATGAAGATACATTCAAAGTCAGAAAGCGCGCTCAGCTCGGGCTGAAAATGCATTAAAAGCAATAAAAACTCAAATTGAGTGTCACGCCTAAACCAAAGGACTTATGCACACACTTCAACATGTATTTTGTTCAGGATGACCTCCTGAAGCCCATATGAGCATTAATTTGACCACACAACTCATTCCTATGAAGATACATTCAAACACACAAAACGTGCTCAGCTCGGGCTGAAAATGCATTTAAAGCAATAAAAACTCAAATTGAGTGTCACACCTAAACCAAAGGACTTATGCACACACTTCAACATGCATTTTGTTCAGGATGACCACCTGAAGCCTAAATGAGCATTAATTTGACCACACAACTCATTCCTATGAAGATACATTCAAACTCACAAAACATGCTCAGCTCGGGCTGAAAATGCATTTAAAGCAATAAAAACTCAAACTGAGTGTCACGCCTAAACCAAAGGACTTATGCACACACTTCAACATGTATTTTGTTCAGGATCACCTCCTGAAGCCTAAATGAGCAATAATTTGACTACACAACTCATTCCTATGAAGATACATTCAAAGTCAGAAAGCGCGCTCAGCTCGGGCTGAAAATGCATTTAAAGCAATAAAAACTCAAATTGAGAGTCACGCCTAAACCAAAGGACTTAGGCACACACTTCAACATGTATTTTGTTCAGTATGACCTCCTGAAGCCTAAATGAGCAATAATTTGACCACACAACTCATTCCTATGAAGATAAGTTCAAAGTCAGAAAGCGCGCTCAGCTCGGGCTGAAAATGCATTTAAAGCAATAAAAACTCAAATTGAGAGTCACGCCTAAACCAAAGGACTTGTGCACAAACTTCAACATGTATTTTTTTCAGGATGACCTCCTGAAGCCTAAATGAGCAATAATTTGACCACACAACTCATTCCTATGAAGATAAGTTCAAAGTCAGAAAGCGCGCTCAGCTCGGGCTGAAAATGCATTTAAAGCAATAAAAACTCAAATTGAGTGTCACGCCTAAACCAAAGGACTTATGCACACACTTCAACATGTATTTTGTTCAGGATGACCTCCTGAAGCCCATATGAGCATTAATTTGACCACACAACTCCTTCCTATGAAGATACATTCAAACACACAAAACGTGCTCAGCTCGGGCTGAAAATGCATTTAAAGCAATAAAAACTCAAATTGAGTGTCACGCCTAAACCAAAGGACTTATGCACACACTTAAACATGTATTTTGTTCAGGATGACCTCCTGAAGCCTAAATGAGCAATAATTTGACCACACAACTCATTCCTATGAAGATAAGTTCAAAGTCAGAAAGCGCGCTCAGCTCGGGCTGAAAATGCATTTAAAGCAATAAAAACTCAAATTGAGTGTCACGCCTAAACCAAAGGACTTATGCACACACTTCAACATGTATTTTGTTCAGGATGACCACCTGAAGCCTAAATGAGCATTAAGTTGACCACACAACTCATTCTATGAAGATACATTCAAACTCACAAAACGTGCTCATTTCGGGCTGAAAATGCATTTAAAGCAATAAAAACTCAAAACGAGTGTCACACCTAAACCAAAGGACTTATGCACACACTTCAACATGTATTTTGTTCAGGATGACCTCCTGAAGCCCATATGAGCATTAATTTGACCACACAACTCATTCCTATGAAGATACATTCAAACTCACAAAACGTGCTCAGCTCGGGCTGAAAATGCATTTAAAGCAATAAAAACTCAAATTGAGTGTCACGCCTAAACCAAAGGACTTATGCACACACTTCAACATGTATTTTGTTCAGGATGACCACCTGAAGCCTAAATGAGCATTAATTTGACCACACAACTCATTCCTATGAAGATACATTCAAACTCACAAAACGTGCTCAGCTTGGGCTGAAAATGCATTTAAAGCAATAAAAACTCAAATTGAGTGTCACGCCTAAACCAAAGGACTTATGCACACACTTCAACATGTATTTTGTTCAGGATGACCACCTGAAGCCTAAATGAGCATTAATTTGACCACACAACTCATTCCTATGAAGATACATTCAAACTCACAAAACGTGCTCAGCTCGGGCTGAAAATGCATTTAAAGCAATAAAAACTCAAATTGAGTGTCACGCCTAAACCAAAGGACTTATGCACACACTTCAACATGTATTTTGTTCAGGATGACCTCCTGAAGCCTAAATGAGCATTAATTTGACTACACAACTCATTCCTATGAAGATACATTCAAACTCACAAAACGTGCTCAGCTCGGGCTGAAAATGCATTTAAAGCAATAAAAACTCAAATTGAGTGTCACGCCTAAACCAAAGGACTTATGCACACACTTCAACATGTATTTTGTTCAGGATGACCTCCTGACGCCTAAATGAGCATTAATTTGACCACACAACTCATTCCTATGAAGATACATTCAAACTCACAAAACGTGCTCAGCTCGGGCTGAAAATGCATTTAAAGCAATAAAAACTCAAATTGAGTGTCATGCCTAAACCAAAGGACTTATGCACCCACTTCAACATGTATTTTGTTCAGGATGACCTGAAGAAGCCTAAATGAGCAATAATTTGACCACACAACTCATTCCTATGAAGATACATTCAAACTCACAAAACGTGCTCAGCTCGGGCTGAAAATGCATTTAAAGCAATAAAAACTCAAATTGAGTGTCACGCCCAAACCAAAGGACTTATGCACACACTTCAACATGTATTTTGTTCAAGATGTCCTCCTGAAGCCTAAATGAGCATTAATATGATCACACATCTCATTCCTATGAAGATACATTCAAACTCAGAACAAGTGCTCAGCTCGGCCCGAAACTGCACTTAAAGCAATAAAAACTGAAATTGAGTATAGTCATGGTACCCGCGTTGAGTTATAATTAGTTCAAGAACAAAGAGAAATTGAATAATTGGCTCAAGAGTACAGTTATACAGTCATATAAATGTAAGATGGTTTCAGGCCTCGGAGACAATAACGGACTTTGGTCAGTAGAGGGCAACATAGACCATAACATGATTCAAGACACATTTTGAAAACTTGTTCCACTCGGCCTGAAAATGCATTTAAAGCAATAATAACCCAAATAGAGTGTCACTCCCAAACCAAAGGACTTATGCACACACTTCAACATGTATTTTGTTCAGGATGACCTCCTGAAGCCCATATGAGCATTAATTTGACCACACAACTCATTCCTATGAAGATACATTCAAAAACACAAAACGTGCTCAGCTCGGGCTGAAAATGCATTTAAAGCAATAAAAACTCAAATTGAGTGTCACGCCTAAACCAAAGGACTTATGCACACACTTCAACATGTATTTTGTTCAGGATGACCTCCTGAAGCCTAAATGAGCAATAATTTGACCACACAACTCTTTCCTATGAAGATACATTCAAAGTCAGAAAGCGTGCTCAGCTCGGGTTGAAAATGCATTTAAAGCAATAAAAACTCAAATTGAGTGTCACACCTAAACCAAAGGACTTATGCACACACTTCAACATGTATTTTGTTCAGGATGACCTCCTGAAGCCCATATGAGCATTAATTTGACCACACAACTCCTTCCTATGAAGATAAGTTCAAAGTCAGAAAGCGCGCTCAGCTCGGGCTGAAAATGCATTTAAAGCAATAAAAACTCAAATTGAGTGTCACGCCTAAACCAAAGGACTTATGCACACACTTCAACATGTATTTTGTTCAGGATGACCACCTGAAGCCTAAATGAGCATTAATTTGACCACACAACTCATTCCTATGAAGATACATTCAAAGTCAGAAAGCGCGCTCAGCTCGGGCTGAAAATGCATTAAAAGCAATAAAAACTCAAATTGAGTGTCACGCCTAAACCAAAGGACTTATGCACACACTTCAACATGTATTTTGTTCAGGATGACCTCCTGAAGCCCATATGAGCATTAATTTGACCACACAACTCCTTCCTATGAAGATACATTCAAACACACAAAACGTGCTCAGCTCGGGCTGAAAATGCATTTAAAGCAATAAAAACTCAAATTGAGTGTCACGCCTAAACCAAAGGACTTATGCACACACTTAAACATGTATTTTGTTCAGGATGACCTCCTGAAGCCTAAATGAGCAATAATTTGACCACACAACTCATTCCTATGAAGATAAGTTCAAAGTCAGAAAGCGCGCTCAGCTCGGGCTGAAAATGCATTTAAAGCAATAAAAACTCAAATTGAGTGTCACGCCTAAACCAAAGGACTTATGCACACACTTCAACATGTATTTTGTTCAGGATGACCACCTGAAGCCTAAATGAGCATTAAGTTGACCACACAACTCATTCTATGAAGATACATTCAAACTCACAAAACGTGCTCATTTCGGGCTGAAAATGCATTTAAAGCAATAAAAACTCAAAACGAGTGTCACACCTAAACCAAAGGACTTATGCACACACTTCATGTATTTTGTTCAGGATGACCTCCTGAAGCCCATATGAGCATTAATTTGACCACACAACTCATTCCTATGAAGATACATTCAAACTCACAAAACGTGCTCAGCTCGGGCTGAAAATGCATTTAAAGCAATAAAAACTCAAATTGAGTGTCACGCCTAAACCAAAGGACTTATGCACACACTTCAACATGTATTTTGTTCAGGATGACCACCTGAAGCCTAAATGAGCATTAATTTGACCACACAACTCATTCCTATGAAGATACATTCAAACTCACAAAACGTGCTCAACTCGGGCTGAAAATGCATTTAAAGCAATAGAAACTCAAATTGAGTGTCACGCCTAAACCAAAGGACTTATGCACACACTTCAACATGTATTTTGTTCAGGATGACCTCCTGAAGCCCATATGAGCATTAATTTGACCACACAACTCATTCCTATGAAGATACATTCAAACACACAACGTGCTCAGCTCGGGCTGAAAATGCATTTAAAGCAATAAAAACTCAAATTGAGTGTCACGCCCAAACCAAAGGACTTATGCGCACATTTCAACATGTATTTTGTTCAGGATGACCACCTGACGCCTAAATGAGCATTAATTTGACCACACAACTCATTCCTATGAAGATACATTCAAACTCACAAAACGTGCTCAGCTCGGGCTGAAAATGCATTTAAAGCAATAAAAACTCAAGTTGAGTGTCACGCCTAAACCAAAGGACTTATGCACACACTTCAACATGTATTTTGTTCAGGATGTCCTCCTGAAGCCTAAATGAGCATTAATTTGACCACACAACTCATTCCTATGAAGATACATTCAAACTCACAAAACGTGCTCAGCTCGGGCTGAAAATGCATTTAAAGCAATAAAAACTCAAATTGAGTGTCACACCTAAACCAAAGGACTTATGCACACACTTCAACAGGTATTTTGTTCAGGACGACCACCTGAAGCCTAAATGAGCATTAATTTGACCACACAACTCATTCCTATGAAGATACATTCAAAGTCAGAAAGCGCGCTCAGCTCGGGCTGAAAATGCATTAAAAGCAATAAAAACTCAAATTGAGTGTCACGCCTAAACCAAAGGACTTATGCACACACTTCAACATGTATTTTGTTCAGGATGACCTCCTGAAGCCCATATGAGCATTAATTTGACCACACAACTCATTCCTATGAAGATACATTCAAACACACAAAACGTGCTCAGCTCGGGCTGAAAATGCATTTAAAGCAATAAAAACTCAAATTGAGTGTCACACCTAAACCAAAGGACTTATGCACACACTTCAACATGCATTTTGTTCAGGATGACCACCTGAAGCCTAAATGAGCATTAATTTGACCACACAACTCATTCCTATGAAGATACATTCAAACTCACAAAACATGCTCAGCTCGGGCTGAAAATGCATTTAAAGCAATAAAAACTCAAACTGAGTGTCACGCCTAAACCAAAGGACTTATGCACACACTTCAACATGTATTTTGTTCAGGATCACCTCCTGAAGCCTAAATGAGCAATAATTTGACTACACAACTCATTCCTATGAAGATACATTCAAAGTCAGAAAGCGCGCTCAGCTCGGGCTGAAAATGCATTTAAAGCAATAAAAACTCAAATTGAGAGTCACGCCTAAACCAAAGGACTTAGGCACACACTTCAACATGTATTTTGTTCAGTATGACCTCCTGAAGCCTAAATGAGCAATAATTTGACCACACAACTCATTCCTATGAAGATAAGTTCAAAGTCAGAAAGCGCGCTCAGCTCGGGCTGAAAATGCATTTAAAGCAATAAAAACTCAAATTGAGAGTCACGCCTAAACCAAAGGACTTGTGCACAAACTTCAACATGTATTTTTTTCAGGATGACCTCCTGAAGCCTAAATGAGCAATAATTTGACCACACAACTCATTCCTATGAAGATAAGTTCAAAGTCAGAAAGCGCGCTCAGCTCGGGCTGAAAATGCATTTAAAGCAATAAAAACTCAAATTGAGTGTCACGCCTAAACCAAAGGACTTATGCACACACTTCAACATGTATTTTGTTCAGGATGACCTCCTGAAGCCCATATGAGCATTAATTTGACCACACAACTCCTTCCTATGAAGATACATTCAAACACACAAAACGTGCTCAGCTCGGGCTGAAAATGCATTTAAAGCAATAAAAACTCAAATTGAGTGTCACGCCTAAACCAAAGGACTTATGCACACACTTAAACATGTATTTTGTTCAGGATGACCTCCTGAAGCCTAAATGAGCAATAATTTGACCACACAACTCATTCCTATGAAGATAAGTTCAAAGTCAGAAAGCGCGCTCAGCTCGGGCTGAAAATGCATTTAAAGCAATAAAAACTCAAATTGAGTGTCACGCCTAAACCAAAGGACTTATGCACACACTTCAACATGTATTTTGTTCAGGATGACCACCTGAAGCCTAAATGAGCATTAAGTTGACCACACAACTCATTCTATGAAGATACATTCAAACTCACAAAACGTGCTCATTTCGGGCTGAAAATGCATTTAAAGCAATAAAAACTCAAAACGAGTGTCACACCTAAACCAAAGGACTTATGCACACACTTCAACATGTATTTTGTTCAGGATGACCTCCTGAAGCCCATATGAGCATTAATTTGACCACACAACTCATTCCTATGAAGATACATTCAAACTCACAAAACGTGCTCAGCTCGGGCTGAAAATGCATTTAAAGCAATAAAAACTCAAATTGAGTGTCACGCCTAAACCAAAGGACTTATGCACACACTTCAACATGTATTTTGTTCAGGATGACCACCTGAAGCCTAAATGAGCATTAATTTGACCACACAACTCATTCCTATGAAGATACATTCAAACTCACAAAACGTGCTCAACTCGGGCTGAAAATGCATTTAAAGCAATAGAAACTCAAATTGAGTGTCACGCCTAAACCAAAGGACTTATGCACACACTTCAACATGTATTTTGTTCAGGATGACCTCCTGAAGCCCATATGAGCATTAATTTGACCACACAACTCATTCCTATGAAGATACATTCAAACACACAACGTGCTCAGCTCGGGCTGAAAATGCATTTAAAGCAATAAAAACTCAAATTGAGTGTCACGCCCAAACCAAAGGACTTATGCGCACATTTCAACATGTATTTTGTTCAGGATGACCACCTGACGCCTAAATGAGCATTAATTTGACCACACAACTCATTCCTATGAAGATACATTCAAACTCACAAAACGTACTCAGCTCGGGCTGAAAATGCATTTAAAGCAATAAAAACTCAAGTTGAGTGTCACGCCTAAACCAAAGGACTTATGCACACACTTCAACATTTATTCTGTTAAAGATGTCCTCCTGAAGCCTAAATGAGCATTAATTTGACCACACAACTCATTCCTATGAAGATACATTCAAACTCACAAAACGTGCTCAGCTCGGGCTGAAAATGCATTTAAAGCAATAAAAACTCAAATTGAGTGTCACACCTAAACCAAAGGACTTATGCACACACTTCAACAGGTATTTTGTTCAGGACGACCACCTGAAGCCTAAATGAGCATTAATTTGACCACACAACTCATTCCTATGAAGATACATTCAAAGTCAGAAAGCGCGCTCAGCTCGGGCTGAAAATGCATTAAAAGCAATAAAAACTCAAATTGAGTGTCACGCCTAAACCAAAGGACTTATGCACACACTTCAACATGTATTTTGTTCAGGATGACCTCCTGAAGCCCATATGAGCATTAATTTGACCACACAACTCATTCCTATGAAGATACATTCAAACACACAAAACGTGCTCAGCTCGGGCTGAAAATGCATTTAAAGCAATAAAAACTCAAATTGAGTGTCACACCTAAACCAAAGGACTTATGCACACACTTCAACATGCATTTTGTTCAGGATGACCACCTGAAGCCTAAATGAGCATTAATTTGACCACACAACTCATTCCTATGAAGATACATTCAAACTCACAAAACATGCTCAGCTCGGGCTGAAAATGCATTTAAAGCAATAAAAACTCAAACTGAGTGTCACGCCTAAACCAAAGGACTTATGCACACACTTCAACATGTATTTTGTTGAGGATCACCTCCTGAAGCCTAAATGAGCAATAATTTGACTACACAACTCATTCCTATGAAGATACATTCAAAGTCAGAAAGCGCGCTCAGCTCGGGCTGAAAATGCATTTAAAGCAATAAAACTCAAATTGAGAGTCACGCCTAAACCAAAGGACTTAGGCACACACTTCAACATGTATTTTGTTCAGTATGACCTCCTGAAGCCTAAATGAGCAATAATTTGACCACACAACTCATTCCTATGAAGATAAGTTCAAAGTCAGAAAGCGCGCTCAGCTCGGGCTGAAAATGCATTTAAAGCAATAAAAACTCAAATTGAGAGTCACGCCTAAACCAAAGGACTTGTGCACAAACTTCAACATGTATTTTTTTCAGGATGACCTCCTGAAGCCTAAATGAGCAATAATTTGACCACACAACTCATTCCTATGAAGATAAGTTCAAAGTCAGAAAGCGCGCTCAGCTCGGGCTGAAAATGCATTTAAAGCAATAAAAACTCAAATTGAGTGTCACGCCTAAACCAAAGGACTTATGCACACACTTCAACATGTATTTTGTTCAGGATGACCTCCTCAAGCCTAAATGAGCAATAATTTGACCACACAACTCATTCCTATGAAGATACATTCAAACTCAAAAAACGTGCTCAGCTCGGGCTGAAAATGCATTTAAAGCAATAAAAACTCAAATTGAGTGTCACACCTAAACCAAAGGACTTATGCACACACTTCAACATGCATTTTGTTCAGGATGACCTCCTGAAGCCCATATGAGCATTAATTTGACCACACAACTCATTCCTATGAAGATACATTCAAACTCACAAAACGTGCTCAGCTCGGGCTGAAAATGCATTTAAAGCAATAAAAACTCAAATTGAGTGTCACACCTAAACCAAAGGACTTGTGCACAAACTTCAACATGTATTTTGTTCAGGATGACCTCCTCAAGCCTAAATGAGCAATAATTTGACCACACAACTCATTCCTATGAAGATAAGTTCAAAGTCAGAAAGCGCGCTCAGCTCGGGCTGAAAATGCATTTAAAGCAATAAAAACTCAAATTGAGTGTCACGCCTAAACCAAAGGACTTATGCACACACTTCAACATGTATTTTGTTCAGGATGACCTCTGAAGCCTAAATGAGCAATAATTTGACCACACATCTCATTCCTATGAAGATACATTCAAGGTCAGAAAGCCCGCTCAGCTCGGGCTGAAAATGCATTAAAAGCAATAAAAACTCAAATTGAGTGTCACGCCTAAACCAAAGGACTTATGCACACACTTCAACATGTATTTTGTTCAGGATGACCTCCTGAAGCCTAAATGAGCATTAATTTGACTACACAACTCATTCCTATGAAGATACATTCAAAGTCAGAAAGCGCGCTCAGCTCGGGCTGAAAATGCATTTAAAGCAATAAAAACTCAAATTGAGTGTCACGCCTAAACCAAAGGGCTTATGCACACACTTCAACATGTATTTTGTTCAGGATGGCCACCTGAAGCCTAAATGAGCATTAATTTGACCACACAACTCATTCCTATGAAGATACATTCAAAGTCAGAAAGCGCGCTCAGCTCGGGCTGAAAATGCATTTAAAGCAATAAAAACTCAAATTGAGTGTCACGCCTAAACCAAAGGACTTATGCACACACTTCAACATGTATTTTGTTCAGGATGACCTCCTGAAGCCCATATGAGCATTAATTTGACCACACAACTCATTCCTATGAAGATACATTCAAACACAAAAAACGTGCTCAGCTCGGGCTGAAAATGCATTTAAAGCAATAAAAACTCAAATTGAGTGTCACGCCTAAACCAAAGGACTTATGCACACACTTCAACATGTATTTTGTTCAGGATGACCTCCTGAAGCCTAAATGAGCAATAATTTGACCACACAACTTATTCCTATGAAGATACATTCTAACTCACAAAACGTGCTCAGCTCGGGCTGAAAAAGCATTTAAAGCAATAAAAACTCAAATTGAGTGTCACGCCTAAACCAAAGGACTTATGCACACACTTCAACATGTATTTAGTTCAGCCCATTTGAGCATTAATTTGACCACACAACTCATTCCTATGAAGATACATTGAAACTCTCAAAACGTGCTCAGCTCGGGCTGAAAATGCATTTAAAGCAATAAAAACTCAAATTGAGTGTCACGCCCAAACCAAAGGACTTATGCACCCACTTCAACATGTATTTTGTTCAAGATGTCCTCCTGAAGCCTAAATGAGCATTAATATGATCACACATCTCATTCCTATAAAGATACATTCAAACTCAGAACACGTGCTCAGCTCGGCCCGAAACTGCACTTAAAGCAATAAAAACTGAAATTGAGTATAGTCATGGTACCCGCGTTGAGTTATAATTAGTTCAAGAACAAAGAGAAATTAATAAATTGGCTCAAGAGTACAGTTACACAGTAATATAAATGTACAATGGTTTCAGGCCTCGGAGACAATAACGGACTTTGGTCAGTAGAGGGCAACATAGACCATAACATGATTCAAGACACATTTTGAAAACGTGTTCCACTCGGCCTGAAAATGCATTTAAAGCAATAATAACTCAATTGAGTGTCACTCCCAAACCAAAGGACTTTTGCACACACTTCAATGTATTTAGTTCAGGATGTCCTCCTGAAGCCTAAATGAGCAATAATTTGACCACACAACTCATTCCTATGAAGATACATTCAAAGTCAGAAAGCGCGCTCAGCTCGGGCTGAAAATGCATTTAAAGCAATAAAAACTCAAATTGAGTGTCACGCCTAAACCAAAGGACTTATGCACACACTTCAACATGTATTTAGTTCAGGATGACCACCTGAAGCCTAAATGAGCATTAATTTGACCACACAACTCATTCCTATGAAGATACATTCAAAGTCAGAAAGCGCGCTCAGCTCGGGCTGAAAATGCATTAAAGGCAATAAAAACTCAAATTGAGTGTCACGCCTAAACCAAAGGACTTATGCACACACTTCAACATGTATTTTGTTCAGAATGACCTCCTGAAGCCTAAATGAGCAATAATTTGACCACACAACTCATTCCTATGAAGATACATTCAAAGTCAGAAAGCACGCTCAGCTTGGGCTGAAAATACATTTAAAGCAATAAAAACTCAAGTTGAGTGTCACGCCTAAACCAAAGGACTTATGCACACACTTCAACATGTATTTTGTTCAGGATGTCACTTGAAGCCTAAATGAGCATTAATTTGACCACACAACTCATTCCTATGAAGATACATTCAAACTCACAAAGCGTGCTCAGCTCTGGCTGAAAATGCATTTAAAGCAATAAAAACTCAAATTGAGTGTCATGCCTAAACCAAAGGACTTATGCACCCACTTCAACATGTATTTTGTTCAGGATGACCTGAAGAAGCCTAAATGAGCAATAATTTGACCACACAACTCATTCCTATGAAGATACATTCAAACTCACAAAACGTGCTCAGCTCGGGCTGAAAATGCATTTAAAGCAATAAAAACTCAAATTGAGTGTCACGCCTAAACCAAAGGACTTATGCACACACTTCAACATGTATTTTGTTCAAGGTGACCTCCTGAAGCCTAAATGAGCATTCATTTGACGACACAACTCATTCCTATGAAGATACATTTTAACTCACAAAACGTGCTCAGCTCGGCCTGAAAATACATTTAAAGCAATAAAAACTCAAATTGAGTGTCACGCCCAAACCAAAGGACTTATGCACACACTTCAACATGTATTTTGTTCAAGATGTCCCCCTGAAGCCTAAATGAGCATTAATATGATCACACATCTCATTCCTATGAAGATACATTCAAACTCAGAACAAGT
The DNA here is from genome assembly GCF_054856545.1 of Hippocampus guttulatus. Taxonomy (NCBI): domain Eukaryota; kingdom Metazoa; phylum Chordata; class Actinopteri; order Syngnathiformes; family Syngnathidae; genus Hippocampus; species Hippocampus guttulatus. The sequence continues at coordinate 626,298 of NW_028233883.1, read as the reverse complement.
GCTCAGCTCGGCCCGAAACTGCACTTAAAGCAATAAAAACTGAAATTGAGTATAGTCATGGTACCCGCGTTGAGTTATAATTAGTTCAAGAACAAAGAGAAATTGAATAATTGGCTCAAGAGTACAGTTATACAGTCATATAAATGTAAGATGGTTTCAGGCCTCGGAGACAATAACGGACTTTGGTCAGTAGAGGGCAACATAGACCATAACATGATTCAAGACACATTTTGAAAACTTGTTCCACTCGGCCTGAAAATGCATTTAAAGCAATAATAACTCAAATTGAGTGTCACGCCTAAACCAAAGGACTTAAGCACACACTTCAACATGTATTTTGTTCAGGATGACCTCCTGAAGCCCATATGAGCATTAATTTGACTACACAACTCATTCCTATGAAGATACATTCAAACTCACAAAACGTGCTCAGCTCGGGCTGAAAATGCATTTAAAGCAATAAAAACTCAAATTGAGTGTCACGCCTAAACCAAAGGATTTATGCACACACTTCAACATGTATTTAGTTCAGGATGACCACCTGAAGCCTAAATGAGCATTAATTTGACCACACAACTCATTCCTATGAAGATACATTCAAACTCAGAAAACGCGCTCAGTTCGGCCTGAAAATGCATTTCGCAATAAAAACTCAAATTGAGTGTCACGCCTAAACCAAAGGACTTATGCACACACTTCAACATGTATTTTGTTCAGGATGACCTCCTGAAGTATAAATGAGCAATAATTTGACGACACAACTCATTCCTATGAAGATACATTCAAAGTCAGAAAGCGCGCTCAGCTCGGGCTGAAAAAGCATTTAAAGCAATAAAAACTCAAATTGAGTGTCACACCTAAACCAAAGCTTATGCACACACTTCAACATGTATTTTGTTCAGGATGGACTCCTGAAGCCTAAAAGAGCATTAATTTGACTACACAACTCATTCCTATGAAGAAACATTCAAAGTCAGAAAGCGCGCTCAGCTCGGGCTGAAAATGCATTTAAAGCAATAAAAACTCAAATTGAGTGTCACACCTAAACCAAAAGACTTATGCACACACTTCAACGTGTATTTTGTTCAGGATGACCACCTGAAGCCTAAATGAGCATTAATTTGACCACACAACTCATTCCTATGAAGATACATTCAAACTCACAAAACGTGCTCAGCTCGGGCTGAAAATACATTTAGAGCAATAAAAACTCAAATTGAGTGTCACACCTAAACCAGAGGACTTATGCACACACTTCAACATGTATTTTGTTCAGGATGACCTCCTGAAGCCTATACAAGAATTAATTTGACCACACAACTCATTCCTATGAAGATACATTCAAAGTCAGAAAGCGCGCTCAGCTCGGGCTGAAAATGCATTTAAAGCAATAAAAACTCAAATTGAGTGTCACGCCTAAACCAAAGGTCTTATGCTCACACTTCAACATGTATTTTGTTCAGGATGACCACCTGAAGCCTAAATGAGCATTAATTTGACCACACAACTCATTCCTATGAAGATACATTCAAACTCACAAAACGTGCTCAGCTCGGGCTGAAAATGAATTTAAAGCAATAAAAACTCAAATTGAGTGTCACGCCTAAACCAAAGGACCTATGCACACACTTCAACATGTATTTTGTTCAGGATAGCAACCTGAAGCCTAAATGAGCATTAATTTGACCACACAACTCATTCCTATGAAGATACATTCAAACTCACAAAACGTGCTCAGCTCGGGCTGAAAATGCATTTAAAGCAATAAAAACTCAAATTGAGTGTCACACCTAAACCAAAGGACTTATGCACACACTTCAACATGTATTTTGTTCAGGATGGCCTCCTGAAGCCTAAAAAAGCATTAATTTGACTCTACAACTCATTCCTATGAAGATACATTCAAAGTCAGAAAGCGCGCTCAGCTCGGGCTGAAAATGCATTTAAAGCAATAAAAAATTCAAATTGAGTGTCACGCCTAAACCAAAGGACTTATGCACACACTTCAACATGTATTTTGTTCAGGATGACCTCCTGAAGCCTATATGAGAATTAATTTGACCACACAACTCATTCCAATGAAGATACATTCAAACTCACAAAACGTGCTCAGCTCGGGCTGAAAATGCATTTAAACCAATAAAAACTCAAATTGAGTGTCACACCTAAACCAAAAGACTTATGCACACACTTCAACGTGTATTTTGTTCAGGATGACCTCCTGAAGCCTAAATGAGCATTAGTTTGACCACACAACTCATTCCTATGAAGATACATTCAAACTCACAAAACGTGCTCAGCTCGGGCTGAAAATGCATTTAAAGCAATAAAAACTCAATTTGAGTGTCACGCCTAAACCAAAGGACTTATGCACACACTTCAACATGTATTTTGTTCAGGATAGCCACCTGAAGCCTAAATGAGCATTAATTTGACCACACAACTCATTCCTATGAAGATACATTCAAACTCACAAAACGTGCTCAGCTCGGGCTGAAAATGCATTTAAAGCAATAAAAACTCAAATTGAGTGTCACACCTAAACCAAAGGACTTATGCACACACTTCAACATGTATTTTGTTCAGGATGACCTCCTGAAGCCCATATGAGCATTAATTTGACCACACAACTCATTCCTATGAAGATACATTCAAACTCACAAAACGTGCTCAGCTCGGGCTGAAAATGCATTTAAAGCAATAAAAACTCAAATTGAGTGTCACGTCTAAACCAAAGGACTTATGCACACACTTCAACATGTATTTTGTTCAGGATGACCTCCTGAAGCCTAAATGAGCATTAATTTGACCACACAACTCATTCCTATGAAGATACATTCAAAGTCAGAAAGCGCGCTCAGTTCGGCCTGAAAATGCATTTCGCAATAAAAACTCAAATTGAGTGTCACGCCTAAACCAAAGGGCTTATGCACACACTTCAACATGTATTTAGTTCAGGATGTCCTCCTGAAGCCTAAATGAGCATTAATTTGACTACACAACTCATTCCTATGAAGATACATTCAAAGTCAGAAAGCGCGCTCAGCTCGTGCTGAAAATGCATTTAAAGCAATAAAAACTCAAATTGAGTGTCACGCCTAAACCAAAGGACTTATGCACACACTTCAACATGTATTTTGTTCAAGATGACCTCCTGAAGCCTAAATGAGCATTCATTTGACGACACAACTCATTCCTATGAAGATACATTCATTTCACAAAACGTGCTCAGCTCGGGCTGAAAATACATTTAAAGCAATAAAAACTCAAATTGAGTGTCACGCCCAAACCAAAGGACTTATGCACACACTTCATGTATTTTGTTCAAGATGTCCTCCTGAAGCCTAAATGAGCATTAATATGATCACACATCTCATTCCTATGAAGCTACATTCAAACTCAGAACAAGTGCTCAGCTCGGCCCGAAACTGCAGTTAAAGCAATAAAAACTGAAATTGAGTATAGTCATGGTACCCGCGTTGAGTTATAATTAGTTCAAGAACAAAGAGAAATTGAATAATTGGCTCAAGAGTACAGTTATACAGTCATATAAATGTAAGATGGTTTCAGGCCTCGGAGACAATAACGGACTTTGGTCAGTAGAGGGCAACATAGACCATAACATAATTCAAGACACATTTTGAAAACTTGTTCCACTCGGCCTGAAAATGCATTTAAAGCAATAAAAACTCAAATTGAGTCTCACGCCTAAACCAAAGGACTTATGCACACACTTCAACATGTATTTTGTTCAGGATGACCACCTGAAGCCTAAATGAGCATTAATTTGACCACACAACACATTCCTATGAAGATATATTCAAACTCACAAAACGTGCTCAGCTCGGGCTGAAAATGCATTTAAAGCAATAAAAACTCAAATTGAGTGTCACGCCTAAACCAAAGGACTTATGCACACACTTCAACATGTATTTAGTTCAGGATGACCACCTGAAGCCTAAATGAGCATTAATTTGACCACACAACTCATTCCTATGAAGATACATTCAAACTCACAAAACGTGCTCAGCTCGGGCTGAAAATGCATTTAAAGCAATAAAAACTCAAATTGAGTGTCAAACCTAAACCAAAGGACTTATGCACACAATTCAACATGTATTTTGTTCAGGATGACCACCTGAAGCCTAAATGAGCATTAATTTGACCACACAACTCATTCCTATGAAGATACATTCAAACTCACAAAACGTGCTCAGCTCGGGCTGAAAATGCATTAAAAGCAATAAAAACTCAAATTGAGTGTCACACCTAAACCAAAGGACTTATGCACACACTTCAACATGTATTTTGTTCAGGATGACCTCCTGAAGCCTAAATGAGCATTAATTTGACCACACAACTCATTCCTAGGAAGATACATTCAAACTCACAAAACGTGCTCAGCTCGGGCTGAAAATGCATTTAAAGCAATAATAACTCAAATTGAGTGTCACTCCCAAACCAAAGGACTTTTGCACACACTTCAATGTATTTTGTTCAGGATGACCTCCTGAAGCCTAAATGAGCAATAATCTGACCACACAACTCATTCCTATTAAGATACATTCAAACTCACAAAACGTGCTCAGCTCGGGCTGAAAATGCATTTAAAGCAATAAAAACTCAAATTGAGTGTCACACCTAAACCAAAGGACTTATGCACACACTTCAACATGTATTTAGTTCAGGATGTCCTCCTGAAGCCTAAATGAGCATTAATTTGACCACACAACTCATTCCTATGAAGATACATTCAAACTCACAAAACGTGCTCAACTCGGGCTGAAAATGCATTTAAAGCAATAAAAACTCAAATTGAGTGTCACACCTAAACCAAAGGACTTATGCACACACTTCAACATGTATTTTGTTCAGGATGACCTCCTGAAGCCCATATGAGCATTAATTTGACTACACAACTCATTCCTATGAAGATACATTCAAACTCACAAAACGTGCTCAGCTCGGGCTGAAAATGCATTTAAAGCAATAATAACTCAAATTGAGTGTCACTCCCAAACCAAAGGACTTTTGCACACACTTCAATGTATTTTGTTCAGGATGACCTCCTGAAGCCTAAATGAGCAATAATCTGACCACACAACTCATTCCTATTAAGATACATTCAAAGTCAGAAAGCGCGCTCAGCTCGGGCTGAAAATGCATTTAAAGCAATAAAAACTGAAATTGAGTGTCACGCCTAAACCAAAGGACTTATACACACACTTCAACATGTATTTTGTTCAGGATGACCTCCTGAAGCCTAAATGAGCAATATTTTGACCACACAACTCATTCCTATGAAGATACATTCAAACTCACAAAACGTGTCAACTCGGGCTGAAAATGCATTTAAAGCAATAAAAACTCAAATTGAGTGTCACGCCTAAACCAAAGGACTTGCACACACTTCAACATGTATTTTTTTCAGGATGACCTCCTGAAGCCTAAATGAGCAATAATCTGACCACACAACTCATTCTAAGATACATTCAAAGTCAGAAAGCGCGCTCAGCTCGGGCTGAAAATGCATTTAAAGCAATAAAAACTCAAATTGAGTGTCACGCCTAAACCAAAGGACTTATGCACACACTTCAACATGTACTTAGTTCAGATGTCCTCCTGAAGCCTAAATGAGCATTAATTTGACCACACAACTCATTCCTATGAAGATACATTCAAACTCACGAAACGTGCTCAGCTCGGGCTGAAAATGCATTTAAAGCAATAAAAACTCAAATTGAGTGTCACGCCTAAACCAAAGGACTTATGCACACACTTCAACATGTATTTTGTTCAGGATGACCTCCTGAAGCCCATATGAGCATTAATTTGACTACACAACTCATTCCTATGAAGATACATTCAAACTCACAAAACGTGCTCAGCTCGTGCTGAAAATGCATTTAAAGCAATAAAAACTCAAATTGAGTGTCACACCTAAACCAAAGGACTTATGCACACACTTCAACATGTATTTTGTTCAGGATGACCACCTGAAGCCTAAATGAGCATTAATTTAACCACACAACTCATTCCTATGAAGATACATTCAAACTCACAAAACGTGCTCAGCTCGGGCTGAAAATGCATTTAAAGCAATAAAAACTCAAATTGAGTGTCACGCCTAAACCAAAGGACTTATGCACACACTTCAACATGTATTTTGTTCAGGATGTCCTCCTGAAGCCTAAATGAGCATTAATTTGACCACACAACTCATTCCTATGAAGATACATTCAAACTCAGAAAGCGCACTCAGCTCGGGCTGAAAATGCATTTAAAGCAATAAAAACTCAAATTGAGTGTCCCGCCTAAACCAAAGGACTTATGCACACACTTCAACATGTATTTTGTTCAGGATGACCACCTGGAGCCTAAATGAGCATTAATTTGACCACACAACTCATTCTATGAAGATACATTCAAACTCACAAAACGTGCTCAGCTCGGGCTGAAAATGCATTTTAAGCAATAAAAACTCAAAATGAGTGTCACGCCTAAACCAAAGGACTTATGCACACACTTCAACATGTATTTTGTTCAGGATGACCTTCTCAAGCCTAAATGAGCAATAATTTGACCACACAACTCATTCCTATGAAGATACATTCAAACTCAAAAAACGTGCTCAGCTCGGGCTGAAAATGCATTTAAAGCAATAAAAACTCAAATTGAGTGTCACACCTAAACCAAAGGACTTATGCACACACTTCAACATGTATTTTGTTCAGGATGACCTCCTGAAGCCCATATGAGCATTAATTTGACCACACAACTCATTCCTATGAAGATACATTCAAACTCACAAAACGTGCTCAGCTCGGGCTGAAAATGCATTTAAAGCAATAAAAACTCAAATTGAGTGTCACGCCTAAAACAAAGGACTCATGCACACACTTCAACATGTATTTTGTTCAGGATGACCACCTGAAGCCTAAATGAGCATTAATTTGACCACACAACTCATTCCTATGAAGATACATTCAAACTCACAAAACGTGCTCAACTCGGGCTGAAAATGCATTTAAAGCAATAAAAACTCAAATTGAGTGTCACGCCTAAACCAAAGGACTTGCACACACTTCAACATGTATTTTGTTCAGGATGACCTGCTGAAGCCCATATGAGCATTAATATGACCACACAACTCATTCCTATGAAGATACATTCAAAGTCAGAAAGCGCGCTCAGCTCAGGCTGAAAATGCATTTAAAGCAATAAAAACTCAAATTGAGTGTCACGCCTAAACCAAAGGACTTATGCACACACTTCAACATGTATTTTGTTCAGGATGACCACCTGACGCCTAAATGAGCATTAATTTGACCACACAACTCATTCCTATGAAGATACATTCAAACTCACAAAACGTGCTCAGCTCGGGCTGAAAAAGCATTTAAAGCAATAAAAACTCAAATTGAGTGTCACACCTAAACCAAAGGACTTATGCACACACTTCAACATGTATTTTGTTCAGGATGACCTCCTGAAGCCCATATGAGCATTAATTTGACCACACAACTCATTCCTATGAAGATACATTCAAACTCACAAAACGTGCTCAGCTCGGGCTGAAAATGCATTTAAAGCAATAAAAACTCAAATTGAGTGTCACGCCTAAACCAAAGGACTTATGCACACACTTCAACATGTATTTTGTTCAGGATGACCACCTGAAGCCTAAATGAGCATTAATTTGACTACACAACTCATTCCTAAGAAGGTACATTCAAACTCACAAAACGTGCTCAGCTTGGGCTGAAAATGCATTTAAAGCAATAAAACCTCAAATTGAGTTTCACGTCTAAACCAAAGAACTTATGCACACACTTCAACATGTATTTTGTTCAGGATGACCACCTGAAGCCTAAATGAGCATTAATTTGACCAGACAACTCATTCCTATGAAGATACATTCAAACTCACAAAACGTGCTCAGCTCGGGCTGAAAATGCATTTAAAGCAATAAAAACTCAAATTGAGTGTCACGCCTAAACAAAAGGACTTATGCACACACTTCAACGTGTATTTTGTTCAGGATGACCTCCTGAAGCCTAAATAAGCATTAATTTGACCACACAACTCATTCCTATGAAAATACATTCAAACTCACAAAACGTGCTCAGCTCGGGCTGAAAATGCATTTAAAGCAATAAAAACTCAAATTGAGTGTCACACCTAAACCAAAGGACTTATGCACACACTTCATGTATTTTGTTCAGGATGACCTCCTGAAGCCCATATGAGCATTAATTTGACTACACAACTCATTCCTATGAAGATACATTCAAACTCACAAAACGTGCTCAGCTCGGGCTGAAAATGCATTTAAAGCAATAAAAACTCAAATTGAGTGTCACGCCTAAAAAAGGACTTATCACACACTTCAACATGTATTTAGTTCAGGATGACCTCCTGAAGCCCATATGAGCATTAATTTGACCACACAACTCATTCCTATGAAGATACATTCAAACTCACAAAACGTGCTCAGCTCGGGCTGAAAATGCATTTAAAGCAATAAAAACTCAAATTGAGTGTCACACCTAAACCAAAGGACTTATGCACACACTTCAACATGTATTTTGTTCAGGATGACTTCCTGAAGCCCATATGAGCATTAATTTGACTACACGACTCATTCCTATGAAGATACATTCAAACTCACAAAACGTGCTCAGCTCGGGCTGAAAATGCATTTAAAGCAATAAAAACTCAAATTGAGTGTCATGCCTGAACCAAATGACTTATGCACACACTTCAACATGTATTTTGTTCAGGATGACCTCCTGAAGCCTATTTGAGCAATAATTTGACCACAAAACTCATTCCTATGAAGATACATTCAAAGTCAGAAAGCGTGCTCAGCTCGGGCTGAAAATGCATTTAAAGCAATAAAAACTCAAATTGAGTGTCACGCCTAAACCAAAGGACTTATGCACACACTTCAACATGTATTTTGTTCAGGATGACCTCCTGAAGCCTATATGAGCATTAACTTGACCACACAACTCATTCCTATGAAGATACATTCAAACTCACAAAACGTGCTCAGCTCGGGCTGAAATAATTTTAAAGCAATAAAAACTCAAAGTGAGTGTCACGCCTAAACTTATGCACACACTTCAACATGTATTTTGTTCAGGATGACCACCTGAAGCCTAAATGAGCATTAATTTGACCATACAACTCATTCCTATGAAGATACATTCAAACTCACAAAACGTGCTCAGATCGGGCTGAAAATGCATTTAAAGCAATAAAACCTCAAATTGAGTGTCACATCTATACCAAAGGACTTATGCACACACTTCAACATTTTTTTTGTTCAGGATGTCCCCCTGACACCTAAATGGGCAGTAATTTGAATACACAACTCATTCCTAAGAAGATACATTCAAACTCACAAAACGTGCTCAGCTCGGGCTGAAAATGCATTTAAAGCAATAAAAACTCAAATTGAGTGTCACACCTAAACCAAAGGACTTATGCACACACTTCAACATGTATTTTGTTCAGGATGACCTCCTGATGCCCATATGAGCATTAATTTGACTAACACAACTCATTCCTATGAAGATACATTCAAACTCAGAAAACGCGCTCAGTTCGGCCTGAAAATGCATTTCGCAATAAAAATTCAAATTGAGTGTCACACCTAAACCAAAGGACTTATGCACACACTTCAACATGTATTTTGTTCAGGATGACCTCCTGAAGCCCATATGAGCATTAATTTGACCACACAACTCATTCCTATGAAGATACATTCAAACTCACAAAACGTGCTCAGCTCGGGCTGAAAATGCATTTAAAGCAATAAAAACTCAAATTGAGTGTCACGCCTAAAACAAAGGACTCATGCACACACTTCAACATGTATTTTGTTCAGGATGACCACCTGAAGCCTAAATGAGCATTAATTTGACCACACAACTCATTCCTATGAAGATACATTCAAACTCACAAAACGTGCTCAACTCGGGCTGAAAATGCATTTAAAGCAATAAAAACTCAAATTGAGTGTCACGCCTAAACCAAAGGACTTGCACACACTTCAACATGTATTTTGTTCAGGATGACCTGCTGAAGCCCATATGAGCATTAATATGACCACACAACTCATTCCTATGAAGATACATTCAAAGTCAGAAAGCGCGCTCAGCTCAGGCTGAAAATGCATTTAAAGCAATAAAAACTCAAATTGAGTGTCACGCCTAAACCAAAGGACTTATGCACACACTTCAACATGTATTTTGTTCAGGATGACCACCTGACGCCTAAATGAGCATTAATTTGACCACACAACTCATTCCTATGAAGATACATTCAAACTCACAAAACGTGCTCAGCTCGGGCTGAAAAAGCATTTAAAGCAATAAAAACTCAAATTGAGTGTCACACCTAAACCAAAGGACTTATGCACACACTTCAACATGTATTTTGTTCAGGATGACCTCCTGAAGCCCATATGGGCATTAATTTGACCACACAACTCATTCCTATGAAGATACATTCAAACTCACAAAACGTGCTCAGCTCGGGCTGAAAATGCATTTAAAGCAATAAAAACTCAAATTGAGTGTCACGCCTAAACCAAAGGACTTATGCACACACTTCAACATGTATTTTGTTCAGGATGACCACCTGAAGCCTAAATGAGCATTAATTTGACTACACAACTCATTCCTAAGAAGGTACATTCAAACTCACAAAACGTGCTCAGCTTGGGCTGAAAATGCATTTAAAGCAATAAAACCTCAAATTGAGTTTCACGTCTAAACCAAAGAACTTATGCACACACTTCAACATGTATTTTGTTCAGGATGACCACCTGAAGCCTAAATGAGCATTAATTTGACCAGACAACTCATTCCTATGAAGATACATTCAAACTCACAAAACGTGCTCAGCTCGGGCTGAAAATGCATTTAAAGCAATAAAAACTCAAATTGAGTGTCACGCCTAAACAAAAGGACTTATGCACACACTTCAACGTGTATTTTGTTCAGGATGACCTCCTGAAGCCTAAATAAGCATTAATTTGACCACACAACTCATTCCTATGAAAATACATTCAAACTCACAAAACGTGCTCAGCTCGGGCTGAAAATGCATTTAAAGCAATAAAAACTCAAATTGAGTGTCACACCTAAACCAAAGGACTTATGCACACACTTCATGTATTTTGTTCAGGATGACCTCCTGAAGCCCATATGAGCATTAATTTGACTACACAACTCATTCCTATGAAGATACATTCAAACTCACAAAACGTGCTCAGCTCGGGCTGAAAATGCATTTAAAGCAATAAAAACTCAAATTGAGTGTCACGCCTAAAAAAGGACTTATCACACACTTCAACATGTATTTAGTTCAGGATGACCTCCTGAAGCCCATATGAGCATTAATTTGACCACACAACTCATTCCTATGAAGATACATTCAAACTCACAAAACGTGCTCAGCTCGGGCTGAAAATGCATTTAAAGCAATAAAAACTCAAATTGAGTGTCACACCTAAACCAAAGGACTTATGCACACACTTCAACATGTATTTTGTTCAGGATGACTTCCTGAAGCCCATATGAGCATTAATTTGACTACACGACTCATTCCTATGAAGATACATTCAAACTCACAAAACGTGCTCAGCTCGGGCTGAAAATGCATTTAAAGCAATAAAAACTCAAATTGAGTGTCATGCCTGAACCAAATGACTTATGCACACACTTCAACATGTATTTTGTTCAGGATGACCTCCTGAAGCCTATTTGAGCAATAATTTGACCACACAACTCATTCCTATGAAGATACATTCAAACTCACAAAACGTGCTCAGCTCGGGCTGAAAATGCATTTAAAGCAATAAAAACTCAAATTGAGTGTCACGCCTAAACCAAAGGACTTATGCACACACTTCAACATGTATTTTGTTCAGGATGACCTCCTGAAGCCTATATGAGCATTAACTTGACCACACAACTCATTCCTATGAAGATACATTCAAACTCACAAAACGTGCTCAGCTCGGGCTGAAATAATTTTAAAGCAATAAAAACTCAAAGTGAGTGTCACGCCTAAACTTATGCACACACTTCAACATGTATTTTGTTCAGGATGACCACCTGAAGCCTAAATGAGCATTAATTTGACCATACAACTCATTCCTATGAAGATACATTCAAACTCACAAAACGTGCTCAGATCGGGCTGAAAATGCATTTAAAGCAATAAAACCTCAAATTGAGTGTCACATCTATACCAAAGGACTTATGCACACACTTCAACATTTTTTTTGTTCAGGATGTCCCCCTGACACCTAAATGGGCAGTAATTTGAATACACAACTCATTCCTAAGAAGATACATTCAAACTCACAAAACGTGCTCAGCTCGGGCTGAAAATGCATTTAAAGCAATAAAAACTCAAATTGAGTGTCACACCTAAACCAAAGGACTTATGCACACACTTCAACATGTATTTTGTTCAGGATGACCTCCTGATGCCCATATGAGCATTAATTTGACTAACACAACTCATTCCTATGAAGATACATTCAAACTCAGAAAACGCGCTCAGTTCGGCCTGAAAATGCATTTCGCAATAAAAATTCAAATTGAGTGTCACGCATAAACCAAAGGGCTTATGCACACACTTCAACATGTATTTTGTTCAAGATGACCTCCTGAAGCCTAAATGAGCATTAAGTTGACCACACAACTCATTCCTATGAAGATACATTCAAACTCACAAAACGTGCTCAGCTCGGGCTGAAAATGCATTTAAAGCAATAAAAACTCAAATTGAGTGTCACGCCTAAACCAAAGAACTTATGCACACACTTCAACATGTATTTTGTTCAGGATGACCACCTGAAGCCTAAATGAGCATTAATTTGACCACAAAACTCATTCCTATGAAGATACATTCAAACTCACAAAACGTGCTCAGCTCGGGCTGAAAATGCATTTAAAGCAATAAAAACTCAAATTGAGTGTCACGCCTAAACCAAAGAACTTATACACACACTTCAACATGTATTTTGTTCAGTGTGTCACCCTGACACCTAAATGGGCACTAATTTGAATACACAACTCATTCCTAAGAAGATACATTCAAACTCACAAAATGTGCTCAGCTCGGGCTGAAAATGCATTTAAAGCAATATAAATTCAAATTGAGTGTCACGCCTAAACCAAAGGACTTATGCACACACTTCAACATGTATTTTGTTCAGGATGACCACCTGAAGCCTAAATGAGCATTAATTTGACCACACAACTCATTCCTATGAAGATACATTCAAACTCACAAAACGTGCTCAGCTCGGGCTGGAAATGCATTTAAAGCAACAAAAACTCAAATTGAGTGTCACACCTAAACCAAAGGACTTATGCACACACTTCAACATGTATTTTGTTCAGGATGACCTCCTGAAGCCTAAATGAGTATTAATTTGACCACACAACTCATTCCTATGAAGATACATTCAAACTCTTAAAACGTGCTCAGCTCGGGCTGAAATAATTTTAAAGCAATAAAAACTCAAAGTGAGTGTCACGCCTAAACCAAAGAACTTATGCACACACTTCAACATGTATTTTGTTCAGGATGACCACCTGAAGCCTAAATGAGCATTAATTTGACCACACAACTCATTCCTATGAAGATACATTCAAACTCACAAAACGTGCTCAGCTCGGGCTGAAATAATTTTAAAGCAATAAAAAATCAAAGTGAGTGTCACGCCTAAACCAAAGAACTTATGCACACACTTCAACATGTATTTTGTTCAGGATGACCACCTGAAGCCTAAATGAGCATTAATTTGACCACACAACTCATTCCTATGAAGATACATTCAAACTCAAAATGTGCTCAGCTCGGCCTGAAAATGCATATTTCGCAATAAAAACTCAAATTGAGTGTCATGCCTAAACCAAAGGACTTATAAACACACTTGAACATGTATTTAGTTCAGGATGTCCTCCTGAAGCCTAAATGAGCTTTAATTTGACTACACAACTCATTCCTAGGAAGATACATTCAAAGTCAGAAAACGCGCTCAGCTCGGGCTGAAAATGCATTTAAAGCAATAAAAACTCAAATTGAGTGTCACGCCTAAACCAAAGGACTTCTGCACGCACTTCGACATGTATTTTGTTCAGGATGACCACCTGAAGCCTAAATGAGCATTAATTTGACCACACAACTCATTCCTATGAAGATACATTCAAACTCACAAAACGTGCTCAGCTCGGGCTGAAAATGCATTTAAAGCAATAAAAACTCAAATTGAGTGTCACACCTAAACCAAAGGACTTATGCACACACTTCAACATGTATTTTGTTCAGGATGACCTCCTGAAGTCTAAATGAGCAATAATTTGACCACACAACTCATTCCTATGAAGATACATTCAAAGTCAGAAAGCGCGCTCAGCTCGGGCTGAAAAAGCATTTAAAGCAATAAAAACTCAAATTGAGTGTCACACCTAAACCAAAGCTTATGCACACACTTCAACATGTATTTTGTTCAGGATGGACTCCTGAAGCCAAAAAAAAAAAAATTAATTTGACTACACAACTCATTCCTATGAAGAAACATTCAAAGTCAGAAAGCGCGCTCAGCTCGGGCTGAAAATGCATTTAAAGCAATAAAAACTCAAATTGAGTGTCACACCTAAACCAAAAGACTTATGCACACACTTCAACGTGTATTTTGTTCAGGATGACCACCTGAAGCCTAAATGAGCATTAATTTGACCACACAACTCATTCCTATGAAGATACATTCAAACTCACAAAACGTGCTCAGCTCGGGCTGAAAATACATTTAGAGCAATAAAAACTCAAATTGAGTGTCACACCTAAACCAGAGGACTTATGCACACACTTCAACATGTATTTTGTTCAGGATGACCTCCTGAAGCCTATACAAGAATTAATTTGACCACACAACTCATTCCTATGAAGATACATTCAAACTCACAAAACGTGCTCAGCTCGGGCTGAAAATACATTTAGAGCAATAAAAACTCAAATTGAGTGTCACACCTAAACCAGAGGACTTATGCACACACTTCAACATGTATTTTGTTCAGGATGACCTCCTGAAGCCTATACAAGAATTAATTTGACCACACAACTCATTCCTATGAAGATACATTCAAACTCACAAAACGTGCTCAACTCGGGCTGAAAATGCATTTAAAGCAATAAACACTCAAATTGAGTGTCACGCCTAAACCAAAGGACTTATGCACACACTTCAACATGTATTTTGTTCAGGATGGCCACCTGAAGCCTAAATGAGCATTAATTTGACCACACAACTCATTCCTATGAAGATACATTCAAACTCACAAAACGTGCTCAGCTCGGGCTGAAAATGCATTTAAAGCAATACAAAACTCAAATTGAGTGTCACACCTAAACCAAAGGACTTATGCACACACTTCAACGTGTATTTTGTTCAGGATGGCCTCCTGAAGCCTAAAAGAGCATTAATTTGACTCTACAACTCATTCCTATGAAGATACATTCAAAGTCAGAAAGCGCGCTCAGCTCGGGCTGAAAATGCATTTAAAGCAATAAAAACTCAAATTGAGTGTCACGCCTAAACCAAAGGTCTTATGCTCACACTTCAACATGTATTTTGTTCAGGATGACCACCTGAAGCCTAAATGAGCATTAATTTGACCACACAACTCATTCCTATGAAGATACATTCAAACTCACAAAACGTGCTCAGCTCGGGCTGAAAATGAATTTAAAGCAATAAAAACTCAAATTGAGTGTCACGCCTAAACCAAAGGACTTATGCACACACTTCAACATGTATTTTGTTCAGGATAGCAACCTGAAGCCTAAATGAGCATTAATTTGACCACACAACTCATTCCTATGAAGATACATTCAAACTCACAAAACGTGCTCAGCTCGGGCTGAAAATGCATTTAAAGCAATAAAAACTCAAATTGAGTGTCACACCTAAACCAAAGGACTTATGCACACACTTCAACATGTATTTTGTTCAGGATGGCCTCCTGAAGCCTAAAAAAGCATTAATTTGACTCTACAACTCATTCCTATGAAGATACATTCAAAGTCAGAAAGCGCGCTCAGCTCGGGCTGAAAATGCATTTAAAGCAATAAAAAATTCAAATTGAGTGTCACGCCTAAACCAAAGGACTTATGCACACACTTCAACATGTATTTTGTTCAGGATGACCTCCTGAAGCCTATATGAGAATTAATTTGACCACACAACTCATTCCAATGAAGATACATTCAAACTCACAAAACGTGCTCAGCTCGGGCTGAAAATGCATTTAAACCAATAAAAACTCAAATTGAGTGTCACACCTAAACCAAAAGACTTATGCACACACTTCAACGTGTATTTTGTTCAGGATGACCTCCTGAAGCCTAAATGAGCATTAATTTGACCACACAACTCATTCCTATGAAGATACATTCAAACTCACAAAACGTGCTCAGCTCGGGCTGAAAATGCATTTAAAGCAATAAAAACTCAATTTGAGTGTCACGCCTAAACCAAAGGACTTATGCACACACTTCAACATGTATTTTGTTCAGGATAGCCACCTGAAGCCTAAATGAGCATTAATTTGACCACACAACTCATTCCTATGAAGATACATTCAAACTCACAAAACGTGCTCAGCTCGGGCTGAAAATGCATTTAAAGCAATAAAAACTCAAATTGAGTGTCACACCTAAACCAAAGGACTTATGCACACACTTCAACATGTATTTTGTTCAGGATGACCTCCTGAAGCCCATATGAGCATTAATTTGACCACACAACTCATTCCTATGAAGATACATTCAAACTCACAAAACGTGCTCAGCTCGGGCTGAAAATGCATTTAAAGCAATAAAAACTCAAATTGAGTGTCACGTCTAAACCAAAGGACTTATGCACACACTTCAACATGTATTTTGTTCAGGATGGCCTCCTGAAGCCTAAATGAGCATTAATTTGACCACACAACTCATTCCTATGAAGATACATTCAAAGTCAGAAAGCGCGCTCAGTTCGGCCTGAAAATGCATTTCGCAATAAAAACTCAAATTGAGTGTCACGCCTAAACCAAAGGGCTTATGCACACACTTCAACATGTATTTAGTTCAGGATGTCCTCCTGAAGCCTAAATGAGCATTAATTTGACTACACAACTCATTCCTATGAAGATACATTCAAAGTCAGAAAGCGCGCTCAGCTCGTGCTGAAAATGCATTTAAAGCAATAAAAACTCAAATTGAGTGTCACGCCTAAACCAAAGGACTTATGCACACACTTCAACATGTATTTTGTTCAAGATGACCTCCTGAAGCCTAAATGAGCATTCATTTGACGACACAACTCATTCCTATGAAGATACATTCATTTCACAAAACGTGCTCAGCTCGGGCTGAAAATACATTTAAAGCAATAAAAACTCAAATTGAGTGTCACGCCCAAACCAAAGGACTTAGCACATTCTTCAACATGTATTTTGTTCAAGATGTCCTCCTGAAGCCTAAATGAGCATTAATATGATCACACATCTCATTCCTATGAAGCTACATTCAAACTAAGAACAAGTGCTCAGCTCGGCCCGAAACTGCAGTTAAAGCAATAAAAACTGAAATTGAGTATAGTCATGGTACCCGCGTTGAGTTATAATTAGTTCAAGAACAAAGAGAAATTGAATAATTGGCTCAAGAGTACAGTTATACAGTCATATAAATGTAAGATGGTTTCAGGCCTCGGAGACAATAACGGACTTTGGTCAGTAGAGGGCAACATAGACCATAACATAATTCAAGACACATTTTGAAAACTTGTTCCACTCGGCCTGAAAATGCATTTAAAGCAATAAAAACTCAAATTGAGTCTCACGCCTAAACCAAAGGACTTATGCACACACTTCAACATGTATTTTGTTCAGGATGACCACCTGAAGCCTAAATGAGCATTAATTTGACCACACAACACATTCCTATGAAGATATATTCAAACTCACAAAACGTGCTCAGCTCGGGCTGAAAATGCATTTAAAGCAATAAAAACTCAAATTGAGTGTCACGCCTAAACCAAAGGACTTATGCACACACTTCAACATGTATTTAGTTCAGGATGACCACCTGAAGCCTAAATGAGCATTAATTTGACCACACAACTCATTCCTATGAAGATACATTCAAACTCACAAAACGTGCTCAGCTCGGGCTGAAAATGCATTTAAAGCAATAAAAACTCAAATTGAGTGTCAAACCTAAACCAAAGGACTTATGCACACAATTCAACATGTATTTTGTTCAGGATGACCACCTGAAGCCTAAATGAGCATTAATTTGACCACACAACTCATTCCTATGAAGATACATTCAAACTCACAAAACGTGCTCAGCTCGGGCTGAAAATGCATTAAAAGCAATAAAAACTCAAATTGAGTGTCACACCTAAACCAAAGGACTTATGCACACACTTCAACATGTATTTTGTTCAGGATGACCTCCTGAAGCCTAAATGAGCATTAATTTGACCACACAACTCATTCCTAGGAAGATACATTCAAACTCAGAAAACGCGCTCAGTTCGGCCTGAAAATGCATTTCGCAATAAAAACTCAAATTGAGTGTCACGCCTAAACCAAAGGGCTCATGGACACACTTCAACATGTATTTAGTTCAGGATGTCCTCCTGAAGCCTAAATGAGCATTAATTTGACTACACAACTCATTCCTATGAAGATACATTCAAAGTCAGAAAGCGCGCTCAGCTCGGGCTGAAAATGCATTTAAAGCAATAAAAACTCAAATTGAGTGTCACGCCTAAACCAAAGGACTTATGCACACACTTCAACATGTATTTAGTTCAGGATGACCACCTGAAGCCTAAATGAGCATTAATTTGACCACACAACTCATTCCTATGAAGATACATTCAAACTCACAAAACGTGCTCAGCTCGGGCTGAAAATGCATTTAAAGCAATACAAACTCAAATTGAGTGTCACGCCTAAACCAAAGGACTTATGCACACACTTCAACATGTATTATGTTCAGGATGACCTCCTGAAGCCCATATGAGCATTAATTTGACTACACAACTCATTCCTATGAAGATACATTCAAACTCACAAAACGTGCTCAGCTCGGGCTGAAAATGCATTTAAAGCAATAAAAACTCAAATTGAGTGTCACGCCTAAACCAAAGGACTTATGCACACACTTCAACGTGTATTTAGTTCAGGATGACCACCTGAAGCCTAAATGAGCATTAATTTGACCACACAACTCATTCCTATGAAGAAACATTCAAACTCACAAAACGTGCTCAGCTCGGGCTGAAAATGCATTTAAAGCAATAAAAACTCAAATTGAGTGTCACGCCTAAACCAAAGGACTTATGCACACACTTCAACATGTATTTTGTTCAGGATGACCACCTGAAGCCTAAATGAGCATTAATTTGACCACACAACTCATTCTATGAAGATACATTCAAACTCACAAAACGTGCTCAGCTCGGGCTGAAAATGCATTTAAAGCAATAAAAACTCAAAATGAGTGTCACGCCTAAACCAAAGGACTTATGCACACACTTCAACATGTATTTTGTTCAGGATGACCTCCTCAAGCCTAAATGAGCAATAATTTGACCACACAACTCATTCCTATGAAGATACATTCAAAATCAAAAAACGTGCTCAGCTCGGGCTGAAAATGCATTTAAAGCAATAAAAACTCAAATTGAGTGTCACACCTAAACCAAAGGACTTATGCACACACTTCAACATGTATTTTGTTCAGGATGACCACCTGAAGCCTAAATGAGCATTAATTTGACCACACAACTCATTCCTATGAAGATACATTCAAACTCACAAAACGTGCTCAACTCGGGCTGAAAATGCATTTAAAGCAATAAAAACTCAAATTGAGTGTCACACCTAAACCAAAGGACTTATGCACACACTTCAACATGTATTTTGTTCAGGATGACCTCCTGAAGCCCATATGAGCATTAATTTGACTACACAACTCATTCCTATGAAGATACATTCAAACTCACAAAACGTGCTCAGCTCGGGCTGAAAATGCATTTAAAGCAATAATAACTCAAATTGAGTGTCACTCCCAAACCAAAGGACTTTTGCACACACTTCAATGTATTTTGTTCAGGATGACCTCCTGAAGCCTAAATGAGCAATAATCTGACCACACAACTCATTCCTATTAAGATACATTCAAAGTCAGAAAGCGCGCTCAGCTCGGGCTGAAAATGCATTTAAAGCAATAAAAACTGAAATTGAGTGTCACGCCTAAACCAAAGGACTTATACACACACTTCAACATGTATTTTTTTCAGGATGACCTCCTGAAGCCTAAATGAGCAATAATCTGACCACACAACTCATTCTAAGATACATTCAAAGTCAGAAAGCGCGCTCAGCTCGGGCTGAAAATGCATTTAAAGCAATAAAAACTCAAATTGAGTGTCACGCCTAAACCAAAGGACTTATGCACACACTTCAACATGTACTTAGTTCAGATGTCCTCCTGAAGCCTAAATGAGCATTAATTTGACCACACAACTCATTCCTATGAAGATACATTTAAACTCACGAAACGTGCTCAGCTCGGGCTGAAAATGCATTTAAAGCAATAAAAACTCAAATTGAGTGTCACGCCTAAACCAAAGGACTTATGCACACACTTCAACATGTATTTTGTTCAGGATGACCTCCTGAAGCCCATATGAGCATTAATTTGACTACACAACTCATTCCTATGAAGATACATTCAAACTCACAAAACGTGCTCAGCTCGTGCTGAAAATGCATTTAAAGCAATAAAAACTCAAATTGAGTGTCACACCTAAACCAAAGGACTTATGCACACACTTCAACATGTATTTTGTTCAGGATGACCACCTGAAGCCTAAATGAGCATTAATTTAACCACACAACTCATTCCTATGAAGATACATTCAAACTCACAAAACGTGCTCAGCTCGGGCTGAAAATGCATTTAAAGCAATAAAAACTCAAATTGAGTGTCACGCCTAAACCAAAGGACTTATGCACACACTTCAACATGTATTTTGTTCAGGATGTCCTCCTGAAGCCTAAATGAGCATTAATTTGACCACACAACTCATTCCTATGAAGATACATTCAAACTCAAAAAACGTGCTCAGCTCGGGCTGAAAATGCATTTAAAGCAATAAAAACTCAAATTGAGTGTCCCGCCTAAACCAAAGGACTTATGCACACACTTCAACATGTATTTTGTTCAGGATGACCACCTGGAGCCTAAATGAGCATTAATTTGACCACACAACTCATTCTATGAAGATACATTCAAACTCACAAAACGTGCTCAGCTCGGGCTGAAAATGCATTTAAAGCAATAAAAACTCAAAATGAGTGTCACGCCTAAACCAAAGGACTTATGCACACACTTCAACATGTATTTTGTTCAGGATGACCTCCTCAAGCCTAAATGAGCAATAATTTGACCACACAACTCATTCCTATGAAGATACATTCAAACTCAAAAAACGTGCTCAGCTCGGGCTGAAAATGCATTTAAAGCAATAAAAACTCAAATTGAGTGTCACACCTAAACCAAAGGACTTATGCACACACTTCAACATGTATTTTGTTCAGGATGACCTCCTGAAGCCCATATGAGCATTAATTTGACCACACAACTCATTCCTATGAAGATACATTCAAACTCACAAAACGTGCTCAGCTTGGGCTGAAAATGCATTTAAAGCAATAAAAACTCAAATTGAGTGTCACGCCTAAAACAAAGGACTCATGCACACACTTCAACATGTATTTTGTTCAGGATGACCACCTGAAGCCTAAATGAGCATTAATTTGACCACACAACTCATTCCTATGAAGATACATTCAAACTCACAAAACGTGCTCAACTCGGGCTGAAAATGCATTTAAAGCAATAAAAACTCAAATTGAGTGTCACGCCTAAACCAAAGGACTTGCACACACTTCAACATGTATTTTGTTCAGGATGACCTGCTGAAGCCCATATGAGCATTAATATGACCACACAACTCATTCCTATGAAGATACATTCAAAGTCAGAAAGCGCGCTCAGCTCAGGCTGAAAATGCATTTAAAGCAATAAAAACTCAAATTGAGTGTCACGCCTAAACCAAAGGACTTATGCACACACTTCAACATGTATTTTGTTCAGGATGACCACCTGACGCCTAAATGAGCATTAATTTGACCACACAACTCATTCCTATGAAGATACATTCAAACTCAAAAAACGTGCTCAGCTCGGGCTGAAAATGCATTTAAAGCAACAAAAACTCAAATTGAGTGTCACACCTAAACCAAAGGACTTATGCACACACTTCAACATGTATTTTGTTCAGGATGACCTCCTGAAGCCCATATGAGCATTAATTTGACCACACAACTCATTCCTATGAAGATACATTCAAACTCACAAAACGTGCTCAGCTCGGGCTGAAAATGCATTTAAAGCAATAAAAACTCAAATTGAGTGTCACGCCTAAACCAAAGGACTTATGCACACACTTCAACATGTATTTTGTTCAGGATGACCACCTGAAGCCTAAATGAGCATTAATTTGACCACATAACTCATTCCTATGAAGATACATTCAAACTCACAAAACGTGCTCAGCTCGGGCTGAAAATGCATTTAAAGCAATAAAAACTCAAATTGAGTGTCACGCCTAAACCAAAGGACTTATGCACACACTTCAACATGTATTTTGTTCAGGATGACCACCTGAAGCCTAAATGAGCATTAATTTGACTACACAACTCATTCCTAAGAAGGTACATTCAAACTCACAAAACGTGCTCAGCTTGGGCTGAAAATGCATTTAAAGCAATAAAACCTCAAATTGAGTTTCACGTCTAAACCAAAGAACTTATGCACACACTTCAACATGTATTTTGTTCAGGATGACCACCTGAAGCCTAAATGAGCATTAATTTGACCAGACAACTCATTCCTATGAAGATACATTCAAACTCACAAAACGTGCTCAGCTCGGGCTGAAAATGCATTTAAAGCAATAAAAACTCAAATTGAGTGTCACGCCTAAACAAAAGGACTTATGCACACACTTCAACGTGTATTTTGTTCAGGATGACCTCCTGAAGCCTAAATTAAGCATTAATTTGACCACACAACTCATTCCTATGAAGATACATTCAAACTCACAAAACGTGCTCAGCTCGGGCTGAAAATGCATTTAAAGCAATAAAAACTCAAATTGAGTGTCACACCTAAACCAAAGGACTTATGCACACACTTCATGTATTTTGTTCAGGATGACCTCCTGAAGCCCATATGAGCATTAATTTGACTACACAACTCATTCCTATGAAGATACATTCAAACTCACAAAACGTGCTCAGCTCGGGCTGAAAATGCATTTAAAGCAATAAAAACTCAAATTGAGTGTCACGCCTAAACCAAAGAACTTATACACACACTTCAACATGTATTTTGTTCAGTGTGTCACCCTGACACCTAAATGGGCACTAATTTGAATACACAACTCATTCCTAAGAAGATACATTCAAACTCACAAAATGTGCTCAGCTCGGGCTGAAAATGCATTTAAAGCAATATAAATTCAAATTGAGTGTCACGCCTAAACCAAAGGACTTATGCACACACTTCAACATGTATTTTGTTCAGGATGACCACCTGAAGCCTAAATGAGCATTAATTTGACCACACAACTCATTCCTATGAAGATACATTCAAACTCACAAAACGTGCTCAGCTCGGGCTGAAAATGCATTTAAAGCAATAAAAACTCAAATTGAGTGTCACACCTAAACCAAAGGACTTATGCACACACTTCATGTATTTTGTTCAGGATGACCTCCTGAAGCCCATATGAGCATTAATTTGACCACACAACTCATTCCTATGAAGATACATTCAAAGTCAGAAAGCGCGCTCAGCTCGGGCTGAAATAATTTTAAAGCAATAAAAACTCAAAGTGAGTGTCACGCCTAAACCAAAGAACTTATGCACACACTTCAACATGTATTTTGTTCAGGATGACCACCTGAAGCCTAAATGAGCATTAATTTGACCACAAAACTCATTCCTATGAAGATACATTCAAACTCACAAAACGTGCTCAGCTCGGGCTGAAAATGCATTTAAAGCAATAAAAACTCAAATTGAGTGTCACGCCTAAACCAAAGGACTTATACACACACTTCAACATGTATTTTGTTCAGGGAGACCACCTGAAGCCTAAATGAGCATTAATTTGACCACACAACTCATTCCTATGAAGATACATTCAAACTCACAAAATGTGCTCAGCTCGGGCTGAAATGCATTTAAAGCAATAAAAATTCAAATTGAGTGTCACGCCTAAACCAAAGGACTTATGCACACACTTCAACATGTATTTTGTTCAGGATGTCCCCCTGACACCTAAATGGGCACTAATTTGAATACACAACTCATTCCTAAGAAGATACATTCAAACTCACAAAATGTGCTCAGCTCGGGCTGAAAATGCATTTAAAGCAATAAAAATTCAAATTGAGTGTCACGCCTAAACCAAAGGACTTATACACACACTTCAACATATATTTTGTTCAGGATGACCACCTGAAGCCTAAATGAGCATTAATTTGACCACACAACTCATTCCTATGAAGATACATTCAAACTCACAAAACGTGCTCAGCTCGGGCTGAAAATGCATTTAAAGCAATAAAAACTCAAATTGAGTGTCACACCTAAACTTATGCACACACTTCAACATGTATTTTGTTTAGGATGACCTCCTGAAGCCTAAATGAGCATTAATTTGACCACAAAACTCATTCCTATGAAGATACATTCAAAGCCAGAAAACGTGCTCAGCTCGGGCTGAAAATGCATTTAAAGCAATAAAAACTCAAATTGAGTGTCACGCCTAAACCAAAGGACTTATGCACACACTTCAACATGTATTTTGTTCAGGATGACCTCCTAAAGCCTATATGAGCATTAATTTGACCACACAACTCATTCCTATGAAGATACATTCAAACTCACAAAACGTCCTCAGCTCGGGCTGAAAATGCATTTAAAGCAATAAAAACTCAAATTGAGTGTCACACCTAAACCAAAGGACTTATGCACACACTTCAACATGTATTTTGTTCAGGATGACCTCCTGAAGCCTAAATGAGCATTAATTTGACCACACAACTCATTCCTATGAAGATACATTCAAAGCCAGAAAACGTGCTCAGCTCGGGCTGAAAATGCATTTAAAGCAATACAAACTCAAATTGAGTGTCACGCCTAAACCAAAGGACTTATGCACACACTTCAACATGTATTTTGTTCAGGATGACCTCCTGAAGCCTAAATGAGCATTAAGTTGACCACACAACTCATTCCTATGAAGATACATTCAAACTCACAAAACGTGCTCAGCTCGGGCTGAAAATGCATTTAAAGCAATAAAAACTCAAATTGAGTGTCACGCCTAAACCAAAGGACTTATACACACACTTTAACATGTATTTTGTTCAGGATGTCCCCCTGACACCTAAATGGGCACTAATTTGAATACACAACTCATTCCTAAGAAGATACATTCAAACTCACAAAATGTGCTCAGCTCGGGCTGAAAATGCATTTAAAGCAATAAAAATTCAAATTGAGTGTCACGCCTAAACCAAAGGACTTATGCACACACTTCAACATGTATTTTGTTAAGGATGACCTCCTGAAGCCTATATGAGCATTAATTTGACCACACAACTCATTCCTATGAAGATACATTCAAACTCACAAAACGTGCTCAGCTCGGGCTGAAAATGCATTTAAAGCAATAAAAACTCAAATTGAGTGTCACGCCTAAACCAAAGGACTTATACACACACTTCAACATGTATTTTGTTCAGGATGACCTCCTGAAGCCCATATGAGCATTAATTTGACTACACAATTCATTCCTATGAAGATACATTCACACTCACAAAACGTGCTCAGCTCGGGCTGAAAATGCATTTAAAGCAATAAAAACTCAAATTGAGTGTCACACCTAAACCAAAGGACTTATGCACACACTTCAACATGTATTTTGTTCAGGATGACCTCCTGAAGCCCATATGAGCATTAATTTGACTACACAACTCATTCCTATGAAGATACATTCAAACTCAGAAAACGCGCTCAGTTCGGCCTGAAAATGCATTTCGCAATAAAAATTCAAATTGAGTGTCACGCATAAACCAAAGGGCTTATGCACACACTTCAACATGTATTTTGTTCAAGATGACCTCCTGAAGCCTAAATGAGCATTAAGTTGACCACACAACTCATTCCTATGAAGATACATTCAAACTCACAAAACGTGCTCAGCTCGGGCTGAAAATGCATTTAAAGCAATAAAAACTCAAATTGAGTGTCACGCCTAAACCAAAGGACTTATACACACTATTCAACATGTATTTTGTTCAGGATGTCCCCCTGACACCTAAATGGGCACTAATTTGAATACACAACTCATTCCTAAGAAGATACATTCAAACTCACAAAATGTGCTCAGCTCGGGCTGAAAATGCATTTAAAGCAATAAAAATTCAGATTGAGTATCACGCCTAAACCAAAGGACTTATGCACACACTTCAACATGTATTTTGTTCAGGATGACCACCTGAAGCCTAAATGAGCATTAATTTGACCACACAACTCATTCCTATGAAGATACATTCAAACTCACAAAACGTGCTCAGCTCGGCCTGAAAATGCATTTCGCAATAAAAACTCAAATTGAGTGTCACACCTAAACCAAAGGACTTATGCACACACTTCAACATGTATTTTGTTCAGGATGACCTCCTGAAGCCCATATGAGCATTAATTTGACTACACAACTCATTCCTATGAAGATACATTCAAACTCAGAAAACGCGCTCAGTTCGGCCTGAAAATGCATTTCGCAATAAAAATTCAAATTGAGTGTCACGCATAAACCAAAGGGCTTATGCACACACTTCAACATGTATTTTGTTCAAGATGACCTCCTGAAGCCTAAATGAGCATTAAGTTGACCACACAACTCATTCCTATGAAGATACATTCAAACTCACAAAACGTGCTCAGCTCGGGCTGAAAATGCATTTAAAGCAATAAAAACTCAAATTGAGTGTCACGCCTAAACCAAAGGACTTATACACACACTTCAACATGTATTTTGTTCAGGATGTCCCCCTGACACCTAAATGGGCACTAATTTGAATACACAACTCATTCCTAAGAAGATACATTCAAACTCACAAAATGTGCTCAGCTCGGGCTGAAAATGCATTTAAAGCAATAAAAATTCAGATTGAGTATCACGCCTAAACCAAAGGACTTATGCACACACTTCAACATGTATTTTGTTCAGGATGACCACCTGAAGCCTAAATGAGCATTAATTTGACCACACAACTCATTCCTATGAAGATACATTCAAACTCACAAAACGTGCTCAGCTCGGGCTGAAAATGCATTTAAAGCAATAAAAACTCAAATTGAGTGTCACGCCTAAACCAAAGGACTTATGTACACACTTCAACATGTATTTTGTTCAAGATGACCTCCTGAAGCCTAAATGAGCATTCAATTGACCACAAAACTCATTCCTATGAAGATACATTCAAACTCACAAAACGTGCTCAGCTCGGGCTGAAAATGCATTTAAAGCAATAAAAACTCAAATTGAGTGTCACGCCTAAACCAAAGGACTTATACACACACTTCAACATGTATTTTGTTCAGGATGTCCCCCTGACACCTAAATGGGCACTAATTTGAATACACAACTCATTCCTAAGAAGATACATTCAAACTCACAAAATGTGCTCAGCTCGGGCTGAAAATGCATTTAAAGCAATAAAAATTCAGATTGAGTATCACGCCTAAACCAAAGGACTTATGCACACACTTCAACATGTATTTTGTTCAGGATGACCACCTGAAGCCTAAATGAGCATTAATTTGACCACACAACTCATTCCTATGAAGATACATTCAAACTCACAAAACGTGCTCAGCTCGGGCTGAAAATGCATTTAAAGCAATAAAAACTCAAATTGAGTGTCACACCTAAACTTATGCACACACTTCAACATGTATTTTGTTCAGGATGACCTCCTGAAGCCTAAATGAGCATTAATTTGACCACACAACTCATTCCTATGAAGATACATTCAAAGCCAGAAAACGTGCTCAGCTCGGGCTGAAAATGCATTTAAAGCAATAAAAACTCAAATTGAGTGTCACGCCTAAACCAAAGGACTTATGCACACACTTCAACATGTATTTTGTTCAGGATGACCTCCTGAAGCCTAAATGAGCATTAAGTTGACCACACAACTCATTCCTATGAAGATACATTCAAACTCACAAAACGTGCTCAGCTCGGGCTGAAAATGCATTTAAAGCAATAAAAACTCAAATTGAGTGTCACGCCTAAACCAAAGGACTTATACACACACTTCAACATGTATTTTGTTCAGGATGTCCCCCTGACACCTAAATGGGCACTAATTTGAATACACAACTCATTTCTAAGAAGATACATTCAAACTCACAAAATATGCTCAGCTCGGGCTGAAAATGCATTTAAAGCAATAAAAATTCAGATTGAGTGTCACGCCTAAACCAAAGGACTTATGCACACACTTCAACATGTATTTTGTTCAGGATGACCACCTGAAGCCTAAATGAGCATTAATTTGACCACACAACTCATTCCTATGAAGATACATTCAAACTCACAAAACGTGCTCAGCTCGGGCTGAAAATGCATTTAAAGCAATAAAAACTCAAATTGAGTGTCACACCTAAACTTATGCACACACTTCAACATGTATTTTGTTCAGGATGACCTCCTGAAGCCTAAATGAGCATTAATTTGACCACACAACTCATTCCTATGAAGATACATTCAAAGCCAGAAAACGTGCTCAGCTCGGGCTGAAAATGCATTTAAAGCAATAAAAACTCAAATTGAGTGTCACGCCTAAACCAAAGGACTTATGCACACACTTCAACATGTATTTTGTTCAGGATGACCTCCTGAAGCCTAAATGAGCATTAAGTTGACCACACAACTCATTCCTATGAAGATACATTCAAACTCACAAAACGTGCTCAGCTCGGGCTGAAAATGCATTTAAAGCAATAAAAACTCAAATTGAGTGTCACGCCTAAACAGAAGGACTTATACACACACTTCAACATGTATTTTGTTCAGGATGTCCCCCTGACACCTAAATGGGCACTAATTTGAATACACAACTCATTCCTAAGAAGATACATTCAAACTCACAAAATGTGCTCAGCTCGGGCTGAAAATGCATTTAAAGCAATAAAAATTCAAATTGAGTGTCACGCCTAAACCAAAGGACTTATGCACACACTTCAACATGTATTTTGTTCAGGATGACCACCTGAAGCCTAAATGAGCATTAATTTGACCACACAACTCATTCCTATGAAGATACATTCAAACTCACAAAACGTGCTCAGCTCGGGCTGAAAATGCATTTAAAGCAATAAAAACTCAAATTGAGTGTCACACCTAAACCAAAGGACTTATGCACACACTTCAACATGTATTTTGTTCAGGATGACCTCCTGAAGCCCATATGAGCATTAATTTGACTACACAATTCATTCCTATGAAGATACATTCACACTCTAAAAACGTGCTCAGCTCGGGCTGAAAATGCATTTAAAGCAATAAAAACTCAAATTGAGTGTCACACCTAAACCAAAGGACTTATGCACACACTTCAACATGTATTTTGTTCATGATGACCACCTGAAGCCTAAATGAGCATTGATTTGACCATACAACTCATTCCTATGAAGATACATTCAAACTCACAAAACGTGCTCAGCTCGGGCTGAAAATGCATTTAAAGCAATAAAAACTCAAATTGAGTGTCACGCCTAAACCAAAGGACTTATGCACACACTTCAACGTGTATTTAGTTCAGGAGGTCACCCTGAAGCCTAAATGAGCATTAATTTGACCACACAACTCATTCCTAAGAAGATACATTCAAACTCACAAAATGTGCTCAGCTCGGGCTGAAAATGCATTTAAAGCAATAAAAATTCAAATTGAGTGTCACGCCTAAACCAAAGGACTTATGCACACACTTCAACATGTATTTTGTTCAGGATGTCCCCCTGACACCTAAATGGGCACTAATTTGAATACACAACTCATTCCTAAGAAGATACATTCAAACTCACAAAATGTGCTCAGCTCGGGCTGAAAATGCATTTAAAGCAATAAAAATTCAAATTGAGTGTCACGCCTAAACCAAAGGACTTATGCACACACTTCAACGTGTATTTAGTTCAGGAGGTCATCCTGAAGCCTAAATGAGCATTAATTTGACCACACAACTCATTCCTAAGAAGATACATTCAAACTCACAAAATGTGCTCAGCTCGGGCTGAAAATGCATTTAAAGCAATAAAAATTCAAATTGAGTGTCACGCCTAAACCAAAGGACTTATGCACACACTTCAACATGTATTTTGTTCAGGATGTCCCCCTGACACCTAAATGGGCACTAATTTGAATACACAACTCATTCCTAAGAAGATACATTCAAACTCACAAAATGTGCTCAGCTCGGGCTGAAAATGCATTTAAAGCAATAAAAATTCAAATTGAGTGTCACGCCTAAACCAAAGGACTTATGCACACACTTCAACATGTATTTTGTTCAGGATGACCTCCTGAAGCCCATATGAGCATTAATTTGACTACACAATTCATTCCTATGAAGATACATTCAAACTCAGAAAACGCGCTCATTTCGGCCTGAAAATGCATTTCGCAATAAAAATTCAAATTGAGTGTCACGCATAAACCAAAGGGCTTATGCACACACTTCAACATGTATTTTGTTCAAGATGACCTCCTGAAGCCTAAATGAGCATTAAGTTGACCACACAACTCATTCCTATGAAGATACATTCAAACTCACAAAACGTGCTCAGCTCGGGCTGAAAGTGCATTTAAAGCAATAAAAACTCAAATTGAGTGTCACGCCTAAACCAAAGGACTTATGCACACACTTCAACATGTATTTTGTTCAGGATGTCCCCCTGACACCTAAATGGGCACTAATTTGAATACACAACTCATTCCTAAGAAGATACATTCAAACTCACAAAATGTGCTCAGCTCGGGCTGAAAATGCATTTAAAGCAATAAAAATTCAGATTGAGTGTCACGCCTAAACCAAAGGACTTATGCACACACTTCAACATGTATTTTGTTCAGGATGACCACCTGAAGCCTAAATGAGCATTAATTTGACCACACAACTCATTCCTATGAAGATACATTCAAACTCACAAAACGTGCTCAGCTCGGGCTGAAAATGCATTTAAAGCAATAAAAACTCAAATTGAGTGTCACACCTAAACTTATGCACACACTTCAACATGTATTTTGTTCAGGATGACCTCCTGAAGCCTAAATGAGCATTAATTTGACCACACAACTCATTCCTATGAAGATACATTCAAAGCCAGAAAACGTGCTCAGCTCGGGCTGAAAATGCATTTAAAGCAATAAAAACTCAAATTGAGTGTCACGCCTAAACCAAAGGACTTATGCACACACTTCAACATGTATTTTGTTCAGGATGACCTCCTGAAGCCTAAATGAGCATTAAGTTGACCACACAACTCATTCCTATGAAGATACATTCAAACTCACAAAACGTGCTCAGCTCGGGCTGAAAATGCATTTAAAGCAATAAAAACTCAAATTGAGTGTCACGCCTAAACAGAAGGACTTATACACACACTTCAACATGTATTTTGTTCAGGATGTCCCCCTGACACCTAAATGGGCACTAATTTGAATACACAACTCATTCCTAAGAAGATACATTCAAACTCACAAAATGTGCTCAGCTCGGGCTGAAAATGCATTTAAAGCAATAAAAATTCAAATTGAGTGTCACGCCTAAACCAAAGGACTTATGCACACACTTCAACATGTATTTTGTTCAGGATGACCACCTGAAGCCTAAATGAGCATTAATTTGACCACACAACTCATTCCTATGAAGATACATTCAAACTCACAAAACGTGCTCAGCTCGGGCTGAAAATGCATTTAAAGCAATAAAAACTCAAATTGAGTGTCACACCTAAACCAAAGGACTTATGCACACACTTCAACATGTATTTTGTTCAGGATGACCTCCTGAAGCCCATATGAGCATTAATTTGACTACACAATTCATTCCTATGAAGATACATTCACACTCTAAAAACGTGCTCAGCTCGGGCTGAAAATGCATTTAAAGCAATAAAAACTCAAATTGAGTGTCACACCTAAACCAAAGGACTTATGCACACACTTCAACATGTATTTTGTTCAAGATGACCTCCTGAAGCCTAAATGAGCATTAAGTTGACCACACAACTCATTCCTATGAAGATACATTCAAACTCACAAAACGTGCTCAGCTCGGGCTGAAAATGCATTTAAAGCAATAAAAACTCAAATTGAGTGTCACGCCTAAACCAAAGGACTTATGCACACACTTCAACATGTATTTAGTTCAGGAGGTCAGCCTGAAGCCTATATGAGCATTAATTTGACCACACAACTCATTCCTATGAAGATACATTCAAACTCATAAAACGTGCTCAGCTCGGGCTGAAAATGCATTTAAAGCAATAAAAACTCAAATTGAGTGTCACGCCTGAACCAAAGGACTTATGCACACACTTCAACATGTATTTTGTTCAGGATGACCTCCTGAAGCCTATTTGAGCAATAATTTGACCACACAACTCATTCCTATGAAGATACATTCAAAGTCAGAAAGCGCGCTCAGCTCGGGCTGAAAATGCATTTAAAGCAATAAAAACTCAAATTGAGTGTCACGCCTAAACCAAAGGACTTATGCACACACTTCAACATGTATTTTGTTCAGGATGACCTCCTGAAGCCTAAATGAGCATTAAGTTGACCACACAACTCATTCCTATGAAGATACATTCAAACTCACAAAACGTGCTCAGCTCGGGCTGAAAATGCATTTAAAGCAATAAAAACTCAAATTGAGTGTCACGCCTAAACAGAAGGACTTATACACACACTTCAACATGTATTTTGTTCAGGATGTCCCCCTGACACCTAAATGGGCACTAATTTGAATACACAACTCATTCCTAAGAAGATACATTCAAACTCACAAAATGTGCTCAGCTCGGGCTGAAAATGCATTTAAAGCAATAAAAATTCAAATTGAGTGTCACGCCTAAACCAAAGGACTTATGCACACACTTCAACATGTATTTTGTTCAGGATGACCACCCTGAAGCCTAAATGAGCATTAATTTGACCACACAACTCATTCCTATGAAGACATTCAAACTCACAAAACGTGTTCAGCTCGGGCTGAAAATGCATTTAAAGCAATAAAAACTCAAATTGAGTGTCACACCTAAACCAAAGGACTTATGCACACACTTCAACATGTATTTTGTTCAAGATGACCTCCTGAAGCCTCAATGAGCATTAAGTTGACCACACAACTCATTCCTATGAAGATACATTCAAACTCACAAAACGTGCTCAGCTCGGGCTGAAAATGCATTTAAAGCAATAAAAACTCAAATTGAGTGTCACGCCTAAACCAAAGGACTTATGCACACACTTCAACATGTATTTAGTTCAGGAGGTCAGCCTGAAGCCTATATGAGCATTAATTTGACCACACAACTCATTCCTATGAAGATACATTCAAACTCACAAAACGTGCTCAGCTCGGGCTGAAAATGTATTTAAAGCAATAAAAACTCAAATTGAGTGTCACGCCTGAACCAAAGGACTTATGCACACACTTCAACGTGTATTTTGTTCAGGATGACCTCCTGAAGCCTATTTGAGCAATAATTTGACCACACAACTCATTCCTATGAAGATACATTCAAAGTCAGAAAGCGCGCTCAGCTCGGGCTGAAAATGCATTTAAAGCAATAAAAACTCAAATTGAGTGTCACGCCTAAACCAAAGAACTTATGCACACACTTCACCATGTATTTTGTTCAGGATGACCTCCCGAAGCCTATATGAGCATTGATTTGACCATACAACTCATTCCTATGAAGATACATTCAAACTCACAAAACGTGCTCAGCTCGGGCTGAAAATGCATTTAAAGCAATAAAAACTCAAATTGAGTGTCACGCCTAAACCAAAGGACTTATGCACACACTTCAACGTGTATTTAGTTCAGGAGGTCATCCTGAAGCCTAAATGAGCATTAATTTGACCACACAACTCATTCCCATGAAGATACATTCAAACTCACAAAACGTGCTCAGTTCGGGCTGAAAATGCATTTAAAGCAATAAAAACTCAAATTGAGTGTCACACCAAAACCAAAGGACTTATGCACACACTGCAACATGTATTTTGTTCAGGATGACCTCCTGAAGCCTAAATGAGCATTAATTTGACCACACAACTCATTCCTATGAAGACATTCAAACTCACAAAACGTGTTCAGCTCGGGCTGAAAATGCATTTAAAGCAATAAAAACTCAAATTGAGTGTCACACCTAAACCAAAGGACTTATGCACACACTTCAACATGTATTTTGTTAAGGATGACCTCCTGAGGCCTATATGAGCATTAATTTGACCACACAACTCATTCCTATGAAGATACATTCAAACTCACAAAACGTGCTCAGCTCGGGCTGAAAATGCATTTAAAGCAATAAAAACTCAAATTGAGTGTCACGCCTAAACCAAAGGACTTATACACACACTTCAACATGTATTTTGTTCAGGATGACCTCCTGAAGCCCATATGAGCATTAATTTCACACACTTCAACATGTATTTTGTTCAAGATGACCTCCTGAAGCCTAAATGAGCATTAAGTTGACCACACAACTCATTCCTATGAAGATACATTCAAACTCACAAAACGTGCTCAGCTCGGGCTGAAAATGCATTTCAAGCAATAAAAACTCAAATTGAGTGTCACACCTAAACCAAAGGACTTATGCACACACTTCAACATGTATTTTGTTCAGGATGACCCTCTGAACCCCATATGAGCATTAATTTGACTACACAACTCATTCCTATGAAGATACATTCAAACTCACAAAACGTGCTCAGCTCGGGCTGAAAATGCATTTAAAGCAATAAAAACTCAAATTGAGTGTCACGCCTAAACAGAAGGACTTATACACACACTTCAACATGTATTTTGTTCAGGATGTCCCCCTGACACCTAAATGGGCACTAATTTGAATACACAACTCATTCCTAAGAAGATACATTCAAACTCACAAAATGTGCTCAGCTCGGGCTGAAAATGCATTTAAAGCAATAAAAATTCAAATTGAGTGTCACGCCTAAACCAAAGGACTTATGCACACACTTCAACATGTATTTTGTTCAGGATGACCACCTGAAGCCTAAATGAGCATTAATTTGACCACACAACTCATTCCTATGAAGATACATTCAAACTCACAAAACGTGCTCAGCTCGGGCTGAAAATGCATTTAAAGCAATAAAAACTCAAATTGAGTGTCACACCTAAACCAAAGGACTTATGCACACACTTCAACATGTATTTTGTTCAGGATGACCTCCTGAAGCCCATATGAGCATTAATTTGACTACACAATTCATTCCTATGAAGATACATTCACACTCTAAAAACGTGCTCAGCTCGGGCTGAAAATGCATTTAAAGCAATAAAAACTCAAATTGAGTGTCACACCTAAACCAAAGGACTTATGCACACACTTCAACAGGTATTTTGTTCATGATGACCACCTGAAGCCTAAATGAGCATTGATTTGACCATACAACTCATTCCTATGAAGATACATTCAAACTCACAAAACGTGCTCAGCTCGGGCTGAAAATGCATTTAAAGCAATAAAAACTCAAATTGAGTGTCACGCCTAAACCAAAGGACTTATGCACACACTTCAACGTGTATTTAGTTCAGGAGGTCATCCTGAAGCCTAAATGAGCATTAATTTGACCACACAACTCATTCCTAAGAAGATACATTCAAACTCACAAAATGTGCTCAGCTCGGGCTGAAAATGCATTTAAAGCAATAAAAATTCAAATTGAGTGTCACGCCTAAACCAAAGGACTTATGCACACACTTCAACATGTATTTTGTTCAGGATGTCCCCCTGACACCTAAATGGGCACTAATTTGAATACACAACTCATTCCTAAGAAGATACATTCAAACTCACAAAATGTGCTCAGCTCGGGCTGAAAATGCATTTAAAGCAATAAAAATTCAAATTGAGTGTCACGCCTAAACCAAAGGACTTATGCACACACTTCAACATGTATTTTGTTCAGGATGACCACCTGAAGCCTAAATGAGCATTAATTTGACCACACAACTCATTCCTATGAAGACATTCAAACTCACAAAACGTGTTCAGCTCGGGCTGAAAATGCATTTAAAGCAATAAAAACTCAAATTGAGTGTCACGCCTAAACCAAAGGACTTATGCACACACTTCAACATGTATTTTGTTCAGGATGACCTCCTGAAGCCCATATGAGCATTAATTTGACTACACAATTCATTCCTATGAAGATACATTCACACTCACAAAACGTGCTCAGCTCGGGCTGAAAATGCATTTAAAGCAATAAAAACTCAAATTGAGTGTCACACCTAAACCAAAGGACTTATGCACACACTTCAACATGTATTTTGTTCAGGATGACCTCCTGAAGCCCATATGAGCATTAATTTGACTACACAACTCATTCCTATGAAGATACATTCAAACTCAGAAAACGCGCTCAGTTCGGCCTGAAAATGCATTTCGCAATAAAAATTCAAATTGAGTGTCACGCATAAACCAAAGGGCTTATGCACACACTTCAACATGTATTTTGTTCAAGATGACCTCCTGAAGCCTAAATGAGCATTAAGTTGACCACACAACTCATTCCTATGAAGATACATTCAAACTCACAAAACGTGCTCAGCTCGGGCTGAAAATGCATTTAAAGCAATAAAAACTCAAATTGAGTGTCACGCCTAAACCAAAGGACTTATGCACACACTTCAACATGTATTTTGTTCAGGATGTCCCCCTGACACCTAAATGGGCACTAATTTGAATACACAACTCATTCCTAAGAAGATACATTCAAACTCACAAAATGTGCTCAGCTCGGGCTGAAAATGCATTTAAAGCAATAAAAATTCAGATTGAGTGTCACGCCTAAACCAAAGGACTTATGCACACACTTCAACATGTATTTTGTTCAGGATGACCACCTGAAGCCTAAATGAGCATTAATTTGACCACACAACTCATTCCTATGAAGATACATTCAAACTCACAAAACGTGCTCAGCTCGGGCTGAAAATGCATTTAAAGCAATAAAAACTCAAATTGAGTGTCACACCTAAACTTATGCACACACTTCAACATGTATTTTGTTCAGGATGACCTCCTGAAGCCTAAATGAGCATTAATTTGACCACACAACTCATTCCTATGAAGATACATTCAAAGCCAGAAAACGTGCTCAGCTCGGGCTGAAAATGCATTTAAAGCAATAAAAACTCAAATTGAGTGTCACGCCTAAACCAAAGGACTTATGCACACACTTCAACATGTATTTTGTTCAGGATGACCTCCTGAAGCCTAAATGAGCATTAAGTTGACCACACAACTCATTCCTATGAAGATACATTCAAACTCACAAAACGTGCTCAGCTCGGGCTGAAAATGCATTTAAAGCAATAAAAACTCAAATTGAGTGTCACGCCTAAACAGAAGGACTTATACACACACTTCAACATGTATTTTGTTCAGGATGTCCCCCTGACACCTAAATGGGCACTAATTTGAATACACAACTCATTCCTAAGAAGATACATTCAAACTCACAAAATGTGCTCAGCTCGGGCTGAAAATGCATTTAAAGCAATAAAAATTCAAATTGAGTGTCACGCCTAAACCAAAGGACTTATGCACACACTTCAACATGTATTTTGTTCAGGATGACCACCTGAAGCCTAAATGAGCATTAATTTGACCACACAACTCATTCCTATGAAGATACATTCAAACTCACAAAACGTGCTCAGCTCGGGCTGAAAATGCATTTAAAGCAATAAAAACTCAAATTGAGTGTCACACCTAAACCAAAGGACTTATGCACACACTTCAACATGTATTTTGTTCAGGATGACCTCCTGAAGCCCATATGAGCATTAATTTGACTACACAATTCATTCCTATGAAGATACATTCACACTCTAAAAACGTGCTCAGCTCGGGCTGAAAATGCATTTAAAGCAATAAAAACTCAAATTGAGTGTCACACCTAAACCAAAGGACTTATGCACACACTTCAACATGTATTTTGTTCAAGATGACCTCCTGAAGCCTAAATGAGCATTAAGTTGACCACACAACTCATTCCTATGAAGATACATTCAAACTCACAAAACGTGCTCAGCTCGGGCTGAAAATGCATTTAAAGCAATAAAAACTCAAATTGAGTGTCACGCCTAAACCAAAGGACTTATGCACACACTTCAACATGTATTTAGTTCAGGAGGTCAGCCTGAAGCCTATATGAGCATTAATTTGACCACACAACTCATTCCTATGAAGATACATTCAAACTCATAAAACGTGCTCAGCTCGGGCTGAAAATGCATTTAAAGCAATAAAAACTCAAATTGAGTGTCACGCCTGAACCAAAGGACTTATGCACACACTTCAACATGTATTTTGTTCAGGATGACCTCCTGAAGCCTATTTGAGCAATAATTTGACCACACAACTCATTCCTATGAAGATACATTCAAAGTCAGAAAGCGCGCTCAGCTCGGGCTGAAAATGCATTTAAAGCAATAAAAACTCAAATTGAGTGTCACGCCTAAACCAAAGGACTTATGCACACACTTCAACATGTATTTTGTTCAGGATGACCTCCTGAAGCCTAAATGAGCATTAAGTTGACCACACAACTCATTCCTATGAAGATACATTCAAACTCACAAAACGTGCTCAGCTCGGGCTGAAAATGCATTTAAAGCAATAAAAACTCAAATTGAGTGTCACGCCTAAACAGAAGGACTTATACACACACTTCAACATGTATTTTGTTCAGGATGTCCCCCTGACACCTAAATGGGCACTAATTTGAATACACAACTCATTCCTAAGAAGATACATTCAAACTCACAAAATGTGCTCAGCTCGGGCTGAAAATGCATTTAAAGCAATAAAAATTCAAATTGAGTGTCACGCCTAAACCAAAGGACTTATGCACACACTTCAACATGTATTTTGTTCAGGATGACCACCCTGAAGCCTAAATGAGCATTAATTTGACCACACAACTCATTCCTATGAAGACATTCAAACTCACAAAACGTGTTCAGCTCGGGCTGAAAATGCATTTAAAGCAATAAAAACTCAAATTGAGTGTCACACCTAAACCAAAGGACTTATGCACACACTTCAACATGTATTTTGTTCAAGATGACCTCCTGAAGCCTAAATGAGCATTAAGTTGACCACACAACTCATTCCTATGAAGATACATTCAAACTCACAAAACGTGCTCAGCTCGGGCTGAAAATGCATTTAAAGCAATAAAAACTCAAATTGAGTGTCACGCCTAAACCAAAGGACTTATGCACACACTTCAACATGTATTTAGTTCAGGAGGTCAGCCTGAAGCCTATATGAGCATTAATTTGACCACACAACTCATTCCTATGAAGATACATTCAAACTCACAAAACGTGCTCAGCTCGGGCTGAAAATGTATTTAAAGCAATAAAAACTCAAATTGAGTGTCACGCCTGAACCAAAGGACTTATGCACACACTTCAACATGTATTTTGTTCAGGATGACCTCCTGAAGCCTATTTGAGCAATAATTTGACCACACAACTCATTCCTATGAAGATACATTCAAAGTCAGAAAGCGCGCTCAGCTCGGGCTGAAAATGCATTTAAAGCAATAAAAACTCAAATTGAGTGTCACGCCTAAACCAAAGAACTTATGCACACACTTCACCATGTATTTTGTTCAGGATGACCTCCCGAAGCCTATATGAGCATTGATTTGACCATACAACTCATTCCTATGAAGATACATTCAAACTCACAAAACGTGCTCAGCTCGGGCTGAAAATGCATTTAAAGCAATAAAAACTCAAATTGAGTGTCACGCCTAAACCAAAGGACTTATGCACACACTTCAACGTGTATTTAGTTCAGGAGGTCATCCTGAAGCCTAAATGAGCATTAATTTGACCACACAACTCATTCCCATGAAGATACATTCAAACTCACAAAACGTGCTCAGTTCGGGCTGAAAATGCATTTAAAGCAATAAAAACTCAAATTGAGTGTCACACCAAAACCAAAGGACTTATGCACACACTGCAACATGTATTTTGTTCAGGATGACCTCCTGAAGCCTAAATGAGCATTAATTTGACCACACAACTCATTCCTATGAAGACATTCAAACTCACAAAACGTGTTCAGCTCGGGCTGAAAATGCATTTAAAGCAATAAAAACTCAAATTGAGTGTCACACCTAAACCAAAGGACTTATGCACACACTTCAACATGTATTTTGTTAAGGATGACCTCCTGAGGCCTATATGAGCATTAATTTGACCACACAACTCATTCCTATGAAGATACATTCAAACTCACAAAACGTGCTCAGCTCGGGCTGAAAATGCATTTAAAGCAATAAAAACTCAAATTGAGTGTCACGCCTAAACCAAAGGACTTATACACACACTTCAACATGTATTTTGTTCAGGATGACCTCCTGAAGCCCATATGAGCATTAATTTGACTACACAATTCATTCCTATGAAGATACATTCACACTCACAAAACGTGCTCAGCTCGGGCTGAAAATGCATTTAAAGCAATAAAAACTCAAATTGAGTGTCACACCTAAACCAAAGGACTTATGCACACACTTCAACATGTATTTTGTTCAGGATGACCTCCTGAAGCCCATATGAGCATTAATTTGACTACACAACTCATTCCTATGAAGATACATTCAAACTCAGAAAACGCGCTCAGTTCGGCCTGAAAATGCATTTCGCAATAAAAATTCAAATTGAGTGTCACGCATAAACCAAAGGGCTTATGCACACACTTCAACATGTATTTTGTTCAAGATGACCTCCTGAAGCCTAAATGAGCATTAAGTTGACCACACAACTCATTCCTATGAAGATACATTCAAACTCACAAAACGTGCTCAGCTCGGGCTGAAAATGCATTTAAAGCAATAAAAACTCAAATTGAGTGTCACGCCTAAACCAAAGGACTTATGCACACACTTCAACATGTATTTTGTTCAAGATGACCTCCTGAAGCCTAAATGAGCATTCAATTGACCACAAAACTCATTCCTATGAAGATACATTCAAACTCACAAAACGTGCTCAGCTCGGGCTGAAAATGCATTTAAAGCAATAAAAACTCAAATTGAGTGTCACGCCTAAACCAAAGGACTTATGCACACACTTCAACATGTATTTAGTTCAGGAGGTCAGCCTGAAGCCTATATGAGCATTAATTTGACCACACAACTCATTCCTATGAAGATACATTCAAACTCACAAAACGTGCTCAGCTCGGGCTGAAAATGTATTTAAAGCAATAAAAACTCAAATTGAGTGTCACGCCTGAACCAAAGGACTTATACACACACTTCAACATGTATTTTGTTCAGGATGTCCCCCTGACACCTAAATGGGCACTAATTTGAATACACAACTCATTCCTAAGAAGATACATTCAAACTCACAAAATGTGCTCAGCTCGGGCTGAAAATGCATTTAAAGCAATAAAAATTCAGATTGAGTGTCACGCCTAAACCAAAGGACTTATGCACACACTTCAACATGTATTTTGTTCAGGATGACCACCTGAAGCCTAAATGAGCATTAATTTGACCACACAACTCATTCCTATGAAGATACATTCAAACTCACAAAACGTGCTCAGCTCGGGCTGAAAATGCATTTAAAGCAATAAAAACTCAAATTGAGTGTCACACCTAAACTTATGCACACACTTCAACATGTATTTTGTTCAGGATGACCTCCTGAAGCCTAAATGAGCAT
Source organism: Hippocampus guttulatus (assembly GCF_054856545.1). Taxonomy (NCBI): domain Eukaryota; kingdom Metazoa; phylum Chordata; class Actinopteri; order Syngnathiformes; family Syngnathidae; genus Hippocampus; species Hippocampus guttulatus. The sequence continues at coordinate 584,020 of NW_028233883.1, read as the reverse complement.
TAATTTGACCACACAACTCATTCCTATGAAGATACATTCAAAGCCAGAAAACGTGCTCAGCTCGGGCTGAAAATGCATTTAAAGCAATAAAAACTCAAATTGAGTGTCACGCCTAAACCAAAGGACTTATGCACACACTTCAACATGTATTTTGTTCAGGATGACCTCCTGAAGCCTAAATGAGCATTAAGTTGACCACACAACTCATTCCTATGAAGATACATTCAAACTCACAAAACGTGCTCAGCTCGGGCTGAAAATGCATTTAAAGCAATAAAAACTCAAATTGAGTGTCACGCCTAAACAGAAGGACTTATACACACACTTCAACATGTATTTTGTTCAGGATGACCACCTGAAGCCTAAATGAGCATTAATTTGACCACACAACTCATTCCTATGAAGATACATTCAAACTCACAAAACGTGCTCAGCTCGGGCTGAAAATGCATTTAAAGCAATAAAAACTCAAATTGAGTGTCACACCTAAACCAAAGGACTTATGCACACACTTCAACATGTATTTTGTTCAGGATGACCTCCTGAAGCCCATATGAGCATTAATTTGACTACACAATTCATTCCTATGAAGATACATTCACACTCTAAAAACGTGCTCAGCTCGGGCTGAAAATGCATTTAAAGCAATAAAAACTCAAATTGAGTGTCACACCTAAACCAAAGGACTTATGCACACACTTCAACATGTATTTTGTTCAAGATGACCTCCTGAAGCCTAAATGAGCATTAAGTTGACCACACAACTCATTCCTATGAAGATACATTCAAACTCACAAAACGTGCTCAGCTCGGGCTGAAAATGCATTTAAAGCAATAAAAACTCAAATTGAGTGTCACACCAAAACCAAAGGACTTATGCACACACTGCAACATGTATTTTGTTCAGGATGACCTCCTGAAGCCCAAATAAGCATTAATTTGACCACACAACTCATTCTATGAAGATACATTCAAACTCACAAAACGTGCTCAGCTAGGGCTGAGAATGCATTTAAAGCAATAAAAACTCAAATTGAGTGTCACGCCTAAACAAAAGGACTTATGCACACACTTCAACATGTATTTTGTTCAGGATGACCTCGTGAAGGCTATTTGAGCAATAATTTGACCAGACAACTCATTCTATGAAGATACATTCAAACTCACAAAACGTGCTCAGCTCGGGCTGAAAATGCATTAAAGCAATAAAAACTCAAATTGAGTGTCACGCCTAAACAAAAGGACTTATGCACACACTTCAACATGTATTTTGTTCAGGATGACCTCCTGAAGCCTAAATAAGCATTAATTTGACCACACAACTCATTCCTATGAAGATACATTCAAACTCACAAAACGTGCTCAGCTCGGGCTGAAAATGCATTTAAAGAAATAAAAACTCAAATTGAGTGTCACACCTAAACCAAAGGACTTATGCACACACTTCAACATGTATTTTGTTCAGGATGACCTCCTGAAGCCCATATGAGCATTAATTTGACTACACAACTCATTCCTATGAAGATACATTCAAACTCACAAAACGTGCTCAGCTCGGGCTGAAAATGCATTTAAAGCAATAAAAACTCAAATTGAGTGTCACGCCTAAAAAAGGACTTATGACACACTTCAACATGTATTTAGTTCAGGATTACCTCCTGAAGCCCATATGAGCATTAATTTGACCACACAACTCATTCCTATGAAGATACATTCAAACTCTCAAAACGTGCTCAGATCGGGCTGAAAATGCATTTAAAGCAATAAAAACTCAAATTGAGTGTCACGCCTAAACCAAAGGACTTATGCACACACTTCAACATGTATTTTGTTCAGGATGACCACCTGAAGCCTAAATAAGCATTAATTTGACCACACAACTTATTCCTATGAAGATACATTCAAACTCACAAAACGTGCTCAGCTCGGGCGGAAAATGCATTTAAAGCAATAAAAACTCAAATTGAGTGTCACACCTAAACCAAAGGACTTATGCACACACTTCAACATGTATTTTGTTCAAGATGACCTCCTGAAGCCCATACGAGCATTGATTTGACTACAAAACTCATTCCTATGAAGATACATTCAAACTCACAAAACATGCTCAGCTCGGGCTGAAAATGCATTTAAAGCAATAAAAACTCAAATTGAGTGTCACGCCTAAACCAAAGGACTTATGCACACACTTCAACATGTATTTAGTTCAGGAGGTCATCCTGAAGCCCATATGAGCATTCATTTGACCACACAACTCATTCCTATGAAGATACATTCAAACTCACAAAACGTCCTCAGCTCGGGCTGAAAATGCATTTAAAGCAATAAAAACTCAAATTGAGTGTCACGCCTAAACCAAAGGACTTATGCGCACACTTTAACATAAATTTTGTTCAGGAGGTCATCCTGAAGCCTATATGAGCATTAATTTGACCACACAACTGATTCCTATCAAGATACATTCAAACTCACAAAACGTGCTCAGCTCGGGCTGAAAATGCATTTAAAGCAATAAAAACTCAAATTGAGTGTCACGCCTAAACCAAAGGACTTATGCACACACTTCAACATGTATTTAGTTCAGGAGGTCATCCTGAAGCCTATATGAGCATTAATTTGACCACACAACTCATTCCTATGAAGATACATTCAAACTCACAAAACATGCTCAGCTCGGGCTGAAAATGCATTTAAAGCAATAAAAACTCAAATTGAGTGTCACGCCTAAACCAAAGGACTTATGCACACACTTCAACATGTATTTAGTTCAGGAGGTCATCCTGAAGCCTATATGAGCATTAATTTGACCACATAACTCATTCCTATGAAGATACATTCAAACTCACAAAACGTCCTCAGCTCGGGCTGAAAATGCATTTAAAGCAATAAAAACTCAAATTGAGTGTCACGCCTAAACCAAAGGACTTATGCGCACACTTTAACATGTATTTTGTTCAGGAGGTCATCCTGAAGCCTATATGAGCATTAATTTGACCACACAACTGATTCCTATCAAGATACATTCAAACTCACAAAACGTGCTCAGCTCGGGCTGAAAATGCATTTAAAGCAATAAAAACTCAAATTGAGTGTCACGCCTAAACCAAAGGACTTATGCACACACTTCAACATGTATTTAGTTCAGGAGGTCATCCTGAAGCCTATATGAGCATTAATTTGACTACACAACTCATTCCTATCAAGATACATTCAAACTCACAAAACGTGCTCAGCTCGGGCTGAAAATGCATTTAAAGCAATAAAAACTCAAATTGAGTGTCACGCCTAAACCAAAGGACTTATGCACACACTTCAACATGTATTTAGTTCAGGAGGTCATCCTGAAGCCTATATGAGCATTAATTTGACCACACAACTCATTCCTATCAAGATACATTCAAACTCAGAAAACTTGCTCATCTCTGCCTGAAAATGCATTTCGCAATAAAAACTCAAATTGAGTGTCACGCCTAAACCAAAGGACTTATGCGCACACTTTAACATGTATTTTGTTCAGGAGGTCATCCTGAAGCCTATATGAGCATTAATTTGACCACACAACTGATTCCTATCAAGATACATTCAAACTCACAAAACGTGCTCAGCTCGGGAACAAAATGTTTTAAAGCAATAAAAACTCAAATTGAGTGTCACGCCTAAACCAAAGGACTTATGCACACACTTCAACATGTATTTAGTTCAGGAGGTCATCCTGAAGCCTATATGAGCATTAATTTGACCACACAACTCATTCCTATCAAGATACAATCAAACTCACAAAACGTGCTCAGCTCGGGCTGAAAATGCATTCAAAGCAATAAAACCTCAAATTGAATGTCACGCCTAAACCAAAGGACTTATGCACACACTTCAACATGTATTTTGTTCAGGATGACCACCTGAAGCCTATATGAGGATTATTTTGACCACACAACTCATTCCTATGAAGATACTTCAAACTCAGAAAACTTGCTCATCTCTGCCTGAAAATGCATTTCGCAATAAAAACTCAAATTGAGTGTCACGCCTAAACCAAAGGACTTATGCGCACACTTTAACATGTATTTTGTTCAGGAGGTCATCCTGAAGCCTATATGAGCATTAATTTGACCACACAACTCATTCCTATGAAGATACATTCAAACTCACAAAACATGCTCAGCTCGGGCTGAAAATGCATTTAAAGCAATAAAAACTCAAATTGAGTGTCACGCCTAAACCAAAGGACTTATGCACACACTTCAACATGTATTTAGTTCAGGAGGTCATCCTGAAGCCTATATGAGCATTAATTTGACCACACAACTCATTCCTATGAAGATACATTCAAACTCACAAAACGTGCTCAGCTCGGGCTGAAAATGCATTTAAAGCAATAAAAACTCAAATTGAGTGTCACGCCTAAACCAAAGGACTCATGCGCACACTTTAACATGTATTTTGTTCAGGAGGTCATCCTGAAGCCTATATGACCATTAATTTGACCACACAACTGATTCCTATCAAGATACATTCAAACTCACAAAACGTGCTCAGCTCGGGCTGAAAATGCATTTAAAGCAATAAAACCTCAAATTGAGTGTCACGCCTAAACCAAAGGACTTATGCACACACTTCAACATGTATTTAGTTCAGGATGACCTCCTGAAGCCTATTTGAGCAATAATTTGACCACACAACTCATTCCTATGAAGATACATTCAAAGTCAGAAAGCGCGCTCAGCTCGGGCTGAAAATGCATTTAAAGCAATAAAAACTCAAATTGAGTGTCACGCCTAAACCAAAGGACTTATGCACACACTTCAACATGTATTTAGTTCAGGATGACCACCTGAAGCCTAAATGAGCATTAATTTGACCACACAACTCATTCCTATGAAGATACATTCAAACTCACAAAACGTGCTCAGTTCGGGCTGAAAATGCATTTAAAGCAATAAAAACTCAAATTGAGTGTCACACCTAAACCAAAGGACTTATGCACACACTCCAACATGTATTTTGTTCAGGATGACCTCCTGAAGCCCAAATAAGCATTAATTTGACCACACAACTCATTCTATGAAGATACATTCAAACTCACAAAACGTGCTCAGCTCGGGCTGAAAATGCATTTAAGGCAATAAAAACTCAAATTGAGTGTCACGCCTAAACCAAAGGACTTATCACACACTTCAACATGTATTTAGTTCAGGATTACCTCCTGAAGCCCATATGAGCATTAATTTGACCACACAACTCATTCCTATGAAGATACATTCAAACTCTCAAAACGTGCTCAGCTCGGGCTGAAAATGCATTTAAAGCAATAAAAACTCAAATTGAGTGTCACGCCTAAACCAAAGGACTTATGCGCACACTTTAACATGTATTTTGTTCAGGAGGTCATCCTGAAGCCTATATGAGCATTAATTTGACCACACAACTGATTCCTATCAAGATACATTCAAACTCACAAAACGTGCTCAGCTCGGGCTGAAAATGCATTTAAAGCAATAAAAACTCAAATTGAGTGTCACGCCTAAACCAAATGACTTATGCACACACTTCAACATGTATTTTGTTCAGGATGACCACCTGAAGCCTAAATGAGCATTAATTTGACCACACAACTCATTCCTATGAATATACATTCAAACGCACAAAACGTGCTCAGCTCGGGCTGAAAATGCATTTAAAGCAATAAAAACTCAAATTGAGTGTCTCACCTAAACCAAAGGACTTATGCACACACTTCAACATGTATTTTGTTCAGGATGACCTCCTGAAGCCCATATGAGCATTAATTTGACTACACAACTCATTCCTATGAAGATACAGTCAAACTCACAAAACGTGCTCAGCTCGGGCTGAAAATGTATTTAAAGCAATAAAAACTCAAATTGAGTGTCACGCCTGAACCAAAGGACTTATGCACACACTTCAACATGTATTTTGTTCAGGATGACCTCCTGAAGCCTATTTGAGCAATAATTTGACCACACAACTCATTCCTATGAAGATACATTCAAAGTCAGAAAGCGCGCTCAGCTCGGGCTGAAAATGCATTTAAAGCAATAAAAACTCAAATTGAGTGTCACGCCTAAACCAAAGGACTTATGCACACACTTTAACATGTATTTAGTTCAGGATGACCACCTGAAGCCTAAATGAGCATTAATTTGACCACACAACTCATTCCTATGAAGATACATTCAAACTCACAAAACGTGCTCAGTTCGGGCTGAAAATGCATTTAAAGCAATAAAAACTCAAATTGAGTGTCACACCTAAACCAAAGGACTTATGCACACACTCCAACATGTATTTTGTTCAGGATGACCTCCTGAAGCCCAAATAAGCATTAATTTGACCACACAACTCATTCTATGAAGATACATTCAAACTCACAAAACGTGCTCAGCTCGGGCTGAAAATGCATTTAAAGCAATAAAAACTCAAATTGAGTGTCACACCTATACCAAAGGACTGATGCACACACTTCAACATGTATTTTGTTCAGGATGACTTCCTGAAGCCCATATGAGCATTATTTTGACTACACAACTCATTCCTATGAAGATACATTCAAACTCACAAAACGTGCTCAGCTCGGGCTGAAAATGCATTTAAAGCAACAAAAACTCAAATTGAGTGTCACGCCTAAAAAAGGACTTATCACACACTTCAACATGTATTTAGTTCAGGATTACCTCCTGAAGCCCATATGAGCATTAATTTGACCACACAACTCATTCCTATGAAGATACATTCAAACTCTCAAAACGTGCTCAGCTCGGGCTGAAAATGCATTTAAAGCAATAAAAACTCAAATTGAGTGTCACGCCTAAACCAAAGGACTTATGCACACACTTCAACATGTATTTTGTTCAGGATGACCACCTGAAGCCTAAATGAGCATTAATTTGACCACACAACTCATTCTTATGAAGATACATTCAAACTCACAAAACGTGCTCAGCTTGGGCTGAAAATGCATTTAAAGCAATAAAAACTCAAATTGAGTGTCACACCTAAACCAAAGGACTTATGCACACACTTCAACATGTATTTTGTTCAGGATGACCACCTGAAGCCTAAATGAGCATTAATTTGACCACACAACTCATCCCTATGAAGATACATTCAAAGTCAGAAAGCGCGCTCAGCTCGGGCTGAAAATGCATTTAAAGCAATAAAAACTCAAATTGAGTGTCACGCCTAAACCAAAGGACTTATGCACACACTTCAACATGTATTTAGTTCAGGATGACCACCTGAAGCCTAAATGAGCATTAAATTGACCACACAACTCATTCCTATGAAGATACATTCAAACTCACAAAACGTGCTCAGCTCGGGCTGAAAATGCATTTAAAGCAATAAAACTCAAATTGAGTGTCACACCTAAACCAAAGGACTTATTCACACACTTCAACATGTATTTTGTTCAGGATGACCTCCTGAAGCCCATATGAGCATTAATTTGACCACACAACTCATTCCTATGAAGATACATTCAAAGTCAGAAAGCGCGCTCAGCTCGGGCTGAAAATGCATTTAAAGAAATAAAAACTCAAATTGAGTGTCACGCCTAAACCAAAGGACTTATGCACACACTTCAACATGTATTTAGTTCAGGATGACCACCTGAAGCCTAAATGAGCATTAAATTGACCACACAACTCATTCCTATGAAGATACATTCAAACTCACAAAACGTGCTCAGTTCGGGCTGAAAATGCATTTAAAGCAATAAAAACTGAAATTGAGTGTCACACCTAAACCAAAGGACTTATGCACACACTTCAACATGTATTTTGTTCAGGATGACCTCCTGAAGTCCATATGAGAATTAATTTGACCAGACAACTCATTCCTATGAAGATACATTCAAAGTCAGAAAGCGCGCTCAGCTCGGGCTGAAAATGCATTTAAAGCAATAAAAACTCAAATTGAGTGTCACGCCCAAACCAAAGGACTTATGCACACACTTCAACATGTACTTAGTTCAGGATGTCCTCCTGAATCCTAAATGAGCATTAATTTGACCACACAACTCATTCCTATGAAGATACATTCAAAGTCAGAAAGCGCGCTCAGCTCAGGCTGAAAATGCATTTAAAGCAATAAAAACTCAAATTGAGTGTCACGCCTAAAAAAGGACTTATCACACACTTCAACATGTATTTAGTTCAGGATTACCTCCTGAAGCCCATATGAGCATTAATTTGACCACACAACTCATTCCTATGAAGATACATTCAAACTCTCAAAACGTGCTCAGCTCGGGCTGAAAATGCATTTAAAGCAATAAAAACTCAAATTGAGTGTCACGCCTAAACCAAAGGACTTATGCACACACTTCAACATGTATTTTGTTCAGGATGACCTCCTGAAGCCCATATGAGCATTAATTTGACTACACAACTCATTCCTATGAAGATACATTCAAACTCACAAAACGTGCTCAGCTCGGGCTGAAAATGTATTTAAAGCAATAAAAACTCAAATTGAGTGTCACGCCTGAACCAAAGGACTTATGCACACACTTCAACATGTATTTTGTTCAGGATGACCTCCTGAAGCCTATTTGAGCAATAATTTGACCACACAACTCATTCCTATGAAGATACATTCAAAGTCAGAAAGCGCGCTCAGCTCGGGCTGAAAATGCATTTAAAGCAATAAAAACTCAAATTGAGTGTCACGCCTAAACCAAAGGACTTTTGCACACACTTCAACATGTATTTAGTTCAGGATGACCACCTGAAGCCTAAATGAGCATTAATTTGACCACACAACTCATTCCTATGAAGATACATTCAAACTCACAAAACGTGCTCAGTTCGGGCTGAAAATGCATTTAAAGCAATAAAAACTCAAATTGAGTGTCACACCTAAACCAAAGGACTTATGCACACACTTCAACATGTATTTTGTTCAGGATGACCTCCTGAAGTCCATATGAGAATTAATTTGACCAGACAACTCATTCCTATGAAGATACATTCAAAGTCAGAAAGCGCGCTCAGCTCGGGCTGAAAATGCATTTAAAGCAATAAAAACTCAAATTGAGTGTCACGCCCAAACCAAAGGACTTATGCACACACTTCAACATGTACTTAGTTCAGGATGTCCTCCTGAAGCCTAAATGAGCATTAATTTGACCACACAACATTCCTATTAAGATACATTCAAACTCACAAAACATGCTCAGCTCGGGCTGAAAATGCATTTAAAGCAATAAAAACTCAAATTGAGTGTCACACCTAAACCAAAGGACTTATGCACACACTTCAACATGTATTTTGTTCAGGATGACCTCCTGAAGCCCATATGAGCATTAATTTGACTACACAATTCATTCCTATGAAGATACATTCACACTCACAAAACGTGCTCAGCTCGGGCTGAAAATGCATTCAAAGCAATAAAACCTCAAATTGAATGTCACGCCTAAACCAAAGGACTTATGCACACACTTCAACATGTATTTTGTTCAGGATGACCACCTGAAGCCTATATGAGGATTATTTTGACCACACAACTCATTCCTATGAAGATACTTCAAACTCAGAAAACTTGCTCATCTCTGCCTGAAAATGCATTTCGCAATAAAAACTCAAATTGAGTGTCACGCCTAAACCAAAGGACTTATGCGCACACTTTAACATGTATTTTGTTCAGGAGGTCATCCTGAAGCCTATATGAGCATTAATTTGACCACACAACTCATTCCTATGAAGATACATTCAAACTCACAAAACATGCTCAGCTCGGGCTGAAAATGCATTTAAAGCAATAAAAACTCAAATTGAGTGTCACGCCTAAACCAAAGGACTTATGCACACACTTCAACATGTATTTAGTTCAGGAGGTCATCCTGAAGCCCATATGAGCATTCATTTGACCACACAACTCATTCCTATGAAGATACATTCAAACTCACAAAACGTCCTCAGCTCGGGCTGAAAATGCATTTAAAGCAATAAAAACTCAAATTGAGTGTCACGCCTAAACCAAAGGACTTATGCGCACACTTTAACATAAATTTTGTTCAGGAGGTCATCCTGAAGCCTATATGAGCATTAATTTGACCACACAACTGATTCCTATCAAGATACATTCAAACTCACAAAACGTGCTCAGCTCGGGCTGAAAATGCATTTAAAGCAATAAAAACTCAAATTGAGTGTCACGCCTAAACCAAAGGACTTATGCACACACTTCAACATGTATTTAGTTCAGGAGGTCATCCTGAAGCCTATATGAGCATTAATTTGACCACACAACTCATTCCTATGAAGATACATTCAAACTCACAAAACATGCTCAGCTCGGGCTGAAAATGCATTTAAAGCAATAAAAACTCAAATTGAGTGTCACGCCTAAACCAAAGGACTTATGCACACACTTCAACATGTATTTAGTTCAGGAGGTCATCCTGAAGCCTATATGAGCATTAATTTGACCACATAACTCATTCCTATGAAGATACATTCAAACTCACAAAACGTCCTCAGCTCGGGCTGAAAATGCATTTAAAGCAATAAAAACTCAAATTGAGTGTCACGCCTAAACCAAAGGACTTATGCGCACACTTTAACATGTATTTTGTTCAGGAGGTCATCCTGAAGCCTATATGAGCATTAATTTGACCACACAACTGATTCCTATCAAGATACATTCAAACTCACAAAACGTGCTCAGCTCGGGCTGAAAATGCATTTAAAGCAATAAAAACTCAAATTGAGTGTCACGCCTAAACCAAAGGACTTATGCACACACTTCAACATGTATTTAGTTCAGGAGGTCATCCTGAAGCCTATATGAGCATTAATTTGACTACACAACTCATTCCTATCAAGATACATTCAAACTCACAAAACGTGCTCAGCTCGGGCTGAAAATGCATTTAAAGCAATAAAAACTCAAATTGAGTGTCACGCCTAAACCAAAGGACTTATGCACACACTTCAACATGTATTTAGTTCAGGAGGTCATCCTGAAGCCTATATGAGCATTAATTTGACCACACAACTCATTCCTATCAAGATACATTCAAACTCAGAAAACTTGCTCATCTCTGCCTGAAAATGCATTTCGCAATAAAAACTCAAATTGAGTGTCACGCCTAAACCAAAGGACTTATGCGCACACTTTAACATGTATTTTGTTCAGGAGGTCATCCTGAAGCCTATATGAGCATTAATTTGACCACACAACTGATTCCTATCAAGATACAATCAAACTCACAAAACGTGCTCAGCTCGGGCTGAAAATGCATTCAAAGCAATAAAACCTCAAATTGAATGTCACGCCTAAACCAAAGGACTTATGCACACACTTCAACATGTATTTTGTTCAGGATGACCACCTGAAGCCTATATGAGGATTATTTTGACCACACAACTCATTCCTATGAAGATACTTCAAACTCAGAAAACTTGCTCATCTCTGCCTGAAAATGCATTTCGCAATAAAAACTCAAATTGAGTGTCACGCCTAAACCAAAGGACTTATGCACACACTTTAACATGTATTTTGTTCAGGAGGTCATCCTGAAGCCTATATGAGCATTAATTTGACCACACAACTCATTCCTATGAAGATACATTCAAACTCACAAAACATGCTCAGCTCGGGCTGAAAATGCATTTAAAGCAATAAAAACTCAAATTGAGTGTCACGCCTAAACCAAAGGACTTATGCACACACTTCAACATGTATTTAGTTCAGGAGGTCATCCTGAAGCCTATATGAGCATTAATTTGACCACACAACTCATTCCTATGAAGATACATTCAAACTCACAAAACGTGCTCAGCTCGGGCTGAAAATGCATTTAAAGCAATAAAAACTCAAATTGAGTGTCACGCCTAAACCAAAGGACTCATGCGCACACTTTAACATGTATTTTGTTCAGGAGGTCATCCTGAAGCCTATATGACCATTAATTTGACCACACAACTGATTCCTATCAAGATACATTCAAATTCACAAAACGTGCTCAGCTCGGGCTGAAAATGCATTTAAAGCAATAAAACCTCAAATTGAGTGTCACGCCTAAACCAAAGGACTTATGCACACACTTCAACATGTATTTAGTTCAGGATGACCTCCTGAAGCCTATTTGAGCAATAATTTGACCACACAACTCATTCCTATGAAGATACATTCAAAGTCAGAAAGCGCGCTCAGCTCGGGCTGAAAATGCATTTAAAGCAATAAAAACTCAAATTGAGTGTCACGCCTAAACCAAAGGACTTATGCACACACTTCAACATGTATTTAGTTCAGGATGACCACCTGAAGCCTAAATGAGCATTAATTTGACCACACAACTCATTCCTATGAAAATACATTCAAACTCACAAAACGTGCTCAGTTCGGGCTGAAAATGCATTTAAAGCAATAAAAACTCAAATTGAGTGTCACACCTAAACCAAAGGACTTATGCACACACTCCAACATGTATTTTGTTCAGGATGACCTCCTGAAGCCCAAATAAGCATTAATTTGACCACACAACTCATTCTATGAAGATACATTCAAACTCACAAAACGTGCTCAGCTCGGGCTGAAAATGCATTTAAGGCAATAAAAACTCAAATTGAGTGTCACGCCTAAACCAAAGGACTTATCACACACTTCAACATGTATTTAGTTCAGGATTACCTCCTGAAGCCCATATGAGCATTAATTTGACCACACAACTCATTCCTATGAAGATACATTCAAACTCTCAAAACGTGCTCAGCTCGGGCTGAAAATGCATTTAAAGCAATAAAAACTCAAATTGAGTGTCACGCCTAAACCAAAGGACTTATGCGCACACTTTAACATGTATTTTGTTCAGGAGGTCATCCTGAAGCCTATATGAGCATTAATTTGACCACACAACTGATTCCTATCAAGATACATTCAAACTCACAAAACGTGCTCAGCTCGGGCTGAAAATGCATTTAAAGCAATAAAAACTCAAATTGAGTGTCACGCCTAAACCAAATGACTTATGCACACACTTCAACATGTATTTTGTTCAGGATGACCACCTGAAGCCTAAATGAGCATTAATTTGACCACACAACTCATTCCTATGAATATACATTCAAACGCACAAAACGTGCTCAGCTCGGGCTGAAAATGCATTTAAAGCAATAAAAACTCAAATTGAGTGTCTCACCTAAACCAAAGGACTTATGCACACACTTCAACATGTATTTTGTTCAGGATGACCTCCTGAAGCCCATATGAGCATTAATTTGACTACACAACTCATTCCTATGAAGATACAGTCAAACTCACAAAACGTGCTCAGCTCGGGCTGAAAATGTATTTAAAGCAATAAAAACTCAAATTGAGTGTCACGCCTGAACCAAAGGACTTATGCACACACTTCAACATGTATTTTGTTCAGGATGACCTCCTGAAGCCTATTTGAGCAATAATTTGACCACACAACTCATTCCTATGAAGATACATTCAAAGTCAGAAAGCGCGCTCAGCTCGGGCTGAAAATGCATTTAAAGCAATAAAAACTCAAATTGAGTGTCACGCCTAAACCAAAGGACTTATGCACACACTTTAACATGTATTTAGTTCAGGATGACCACCTGAAGCCTAAATGAGCATTAATTTGACCACACAACTCATTCCTATGAAGATACATTCAAACTCACAAAACGTGCTCAGTTCGGGCTGAAAATGCATTTAAAGCAATAAAAACTCAAATTGAGTGTCACACCTAAACCAAAGGACTTATGCACACACTCCAACATGTATTTTGTTCAGGATGACCTCCTGAAGCCCAAATAAGCATTAATTTGACCACACAACTCATTCTATGAAGATACATTCAAACTCACAAAACGTGCTCAGCTCGGGCTGAAAATGCATTTAAAGCAATAAAAACTCAAATTGAGTGTCACACCTATACCAAAGGACTGATGCACACACTTCAACATGTATTTTGTTCAGGATGACTTCCTGAAGCCCATATGAGCATTATTTTGACTACACAACTCATTCCTATGAAGATACATTCAAACTCTCAAAACGTGCTCAGCTCGGGCTGAAAATGCATTTAAAGCAATAAAAACTCAAATTGAGTGTCACGCCTAAACCAAAGGACTTATACACACACTTCAACATGTATTTTGTTCAGGATGTCCACCTGACACCTAAATGGGCACTAATTTGAATACACAACTCATTCCTATCAAGATAAATTCAAACTCACAAAACGTGCTCAGCTCGGAATGAAAATGCATTTAAAGCAATAAAAACTCAAATTGAGTGTCACGCCTAAACCAAAGGACTTATGCACACACTTCGACATGTATTTAGTTCAGGAGGTCATCCTGAAGCCTATATGAGCATTAATTTGACCACACAACTCATTCCTATGAAGATACATTCAAACTCACAAAACGTCCTCAGCTCGGGCTGAAAATGCATTTAAAGCAATAAAAACTCAAATTGAGTGTCACGCCTAAACCAAAGGACTTATGCACACACTTCAACATGTATTTAGTTCAGGAGGTCATCCTGAAGCCTATATGAGCATTAATTTGACCACACAACTCATTCCTATCAAGATACATTCAAACTCACAAAACGTGCTCAGCTCGGGCTGAAAATGCATTTAAAGCAATAAAAACTCAAATTGAGTGTCACGCCTAAACCAAAGGACTTATGCACACACTTCAACATGTATTTAGTTCAGGAGGTCATCCTGAAGCCTATATGAGCATTAATTTGACCACACAACTCATTCGTATCAAGATACATTCAAACTCACAAAACGTGCTCAGCTCGGGCTGAAAATGCATTCAAAGCAATAAAACCTCAAATTGAGTGTGACGCCTAAACCAAAGGACTTATGCACACACTTCAACATGTATTTTGTTCAGGATGACTTCCTGAAGCCCATATGAGCATTAATTTGACCACACAACTCATTCCTATGAATATACATTCAAACTCACAAAACGTGCTCAGCTCGGGCTGAAAATGCATTTAAAGCAATGAAAACTCAAATTGAGTGTCAAGCCTAAAAAAGGACTTATCACACACTTCAACATGTATTTTGTTCAGGATGACCTCCTGAAGCCCATATGAGCATTAATTTGACTACACAACTCATTCCTATAAAGATACATTCAAACTCACAAAACGTGCTCAGCTCGGGCTGAAAATGCATTTAAAGAAATAAAAACTCAAATTGAGTGTCACACCTAAACCAAAGGACTTATGCACACACTTCAACATGTATTTTGTTCAGGATGACCACCTGAAGCCTAAATGAGCATTAATTTGACCACACAACTCATTCCTATGAAGATACATTCAAACTCTCAAAACGTGCTCAGCTCGGGCTGAAAATGCATTTAAAGCAATAAAAACTCAAATTGAGTGTCACGCCTAAACCAAAGGACTTATACACACACTTCAACATGTATTTTGTTCAGGATGTCCACCTGACACCTAAATGGGCACTAATTTGAATACACAACTCATTCCTATCAAGATAAATTCAAACTCACAAAACGTGCTCAGCTCGGAATGAAAATGCATTTAAAGCAATAAAAACTCAAATTGAGTGTCACGCCTAAACCAAAGGACTTATGCACACACTTCGACATGTATTTAGTTCAGGAGGTCATCCTGAAGCCTATATGAGCATTAATTTGACCACACAACTCATTCCTATGAAGATACATTCAAACTCACAAAACGTCCTCAGCTCGGGCTGAAAATGCATTTAAAGCAATAAAAACTCAAATTGAGTGTCACGCCTAAACCAAAGGACTTATGCACACACTTCAACATGTATTTAGTTCAGGAGGTCATCCTGAAGCCTATATGAGCATTAATTTGACCACACAACTCATTCCTATCAAGATACATTCAAACTCACAAAACGTGCTCAGCTCGGGCTGAAAATGCATTTAAAGCAATAAAAACTCAAATTGAGTGTCACGCCTAAACCAAAGGACTTATGCACACACTTCAACATGTATCTAGTTCAGGAGGTCATCCTGAAGCCTATATGAGCATTAATTTGACCACACAACTCATTCGTATCAAGATACATTCAAACTCACAAAACGTGCTCAGCTCGGGCTGAAAATGCATTCAAAGCAATAAAACCTCAAATTGAGTGTGACGCCTAAACCAAAGGACTTATGCACACACTTCAACATGTATTTTGTTCAGGATGACTTCCTGAAGCCCATATGAACATTAATTTGACCACACAACTCATTCCTATGAATATAAATTCAAACTCACAAAACGTGCTCAGCTCGGGCTGAAAATGCATTTAAAGCAATAAAAACATAAATTGAGTGTCACGCCTAAAAAAGGACTTATCACACACTTCAACATGTATTTTGTTCAGGATGACCTCCTGAAGCCCATATGAGCATTAATTTGACTACACAACTCATTCCTATGAAGATACATTCAAACTCACAAAACGTGCTCAGCTCGGGCTGAAAATGCATTTAAAGAAATAAAAACTCAAATTGAGTGTCACACCTAAACCAAAGGACTTATGCACACACTTCAACATGTATTTTGTTCAGGATGACCACCTGAAGCCTAAATGAGCATTAATTTGACCACACAACTCATTCCTATGAAGATACATTCAAACTCTCAAAACGTGCTCAGCTCGGGCTGAAAATGCATTTAAAGCAATAAAAACTCAAATTGAGTGTCACGCCTAAACCAAAGGACTTATGCACACACTTCAACATGTATTTAGTTCAGGATGACCACCTGAAGCCTAAATGAGCATTAATTTGACCACACAACTCATTCCTATGAAGATACATTCAAAGTTAGAAAGCGCGCTCAGCTCGGGCTGAAAATGCATTTAAAGCAATAAAAACTCAAATTGAGTGTCACGCCTAAACCAAATGACTTATGCACACACTTCAACATGTATTTAGTTCAGGATGACCACCTGAAGCCTAAATGAGCATTAATTTGACCACACAACTCATTCCTATGAAGATACATTCAAACTCACAAAACGTGCTCAGCTCGGGCTGAAAATGCATTTAAAGCAATAAAACTCAAATTGAGTGTCACACCTAAACCAAAGGACTTATTCACACACTTCATGTATTTTGTTCAGGATGAACTCCTGAAGCCCATATGAGCATTAATTTGACCACACAACTCATTCCTATGAAGATACATTCAAAGTCAGAAAGCGCGCTCAGCCCGGGCTGAAAATGTATTTAAAGCAATAAAAACTCAAATTGAGTGTCACGCCTGAACCAAAGGACTTATGCACACACTTCAACATGTATTTTGTTCAGGATGACCTCCTGAAGCCTAAATGAGCATTAATTTGACCACACAACTCATTCCTATGAAGATACATTCAAACTCACAAAACGTGCTCAGCTCGGGCTGAAAATGTATTTAAAGCAATAAAAACTCAAATTGAGTGTCACGCCTGAACCAAAGGACTTATGCACACACTTCAACATGTATTTTGTTCAGGATGACCTCCTGAAGAGCATATAAGCATTAATTTGACCACACAACTCATTCCTATGAAGATACATTCAAACTCACAAAACGTGCTCAGCTCGGGCTGAAAATGCATTTAAAGAAATAAAAACTCAAATTGAGTGTCACACCTAAACCAAAGGACTTATGCACACACTTCAACATGTATTTTGTTCAGGATGACTTCCTGAAGCCCATATGAGCATTAATTTGACTACACAACTCATTCCTATGAAGATACATTCAAACTCTCAAAACGTGCTCAGCTCGGGCTGAAAATGCATTTAAAGCAATAAAAACTCAAATTGAGTGTCACGCCTAAACCAAAGGACTTATGCACACACTTCAACATGTATTTTGTTCAGGATGACCACCTGAATGAGGATTATTTTGACCACACAACTCATTCCTATGAAGATACTTCAAACTCAGAAAACTTGCTCATCTCTGCCTGAAAATGCATTTCGCAATAAAAACTCAAATTGAGTGTCACGCCTAAACCAAAGGACTTATGCGCACACTTTAACATGTATTTTGTTCAGGAGGTCATCCTGAAGCCTATATGAGCATTAATTTGACCACACAACTGATTCCTATCAAGATACATTCAAACTCACAAAACGTGCTCAGCTCGGGCTGAAAATGCATTTAAAGCAATAAAAACTCAAATTGAGTGTCACGCCTAAACCAAAGGACTTATGCACACACTTCAACATGTATTTAGTTCAGGAGGTCATCCTGAAGCCTATATGAGCATTAATTTGACCACACAACTCATTCCTATGAAGATACATTCAAACTCACAAAACGTGCTCAGCTCGGGCTGAAAATGCATTTAAAGCAATAAAAACTCAAATTGAGTGTCACGCCTAAACCAAAGGACTTATGCACACACTTCAACATGTATTTAGTTCAGGAGGTCATCCTGAAGCCTATATGAGCATTAATTTGACCACACAACTCATTCGTATGAAGATACATTCAAACTCACAAAACGTGCTCAGCTCGGGCTGAAAATGCATTTAAAGCAATAAAACCTCAAATTGAGTGTGACGCCTAAACCAAAGGACTTATGCACACACTTCATGTATTTTGTTCAGGATGACCTCCCGAAGCCTATATGAGCATTAATTTGACCACACAACTCATTCGTATCAAGATACATTCAAACTCACAAAACGTGGTCAGCTCGGGCTGAAAATGCATTCAAAGCAATAAAACCTCAAATTGAGTGTGACGCCTAAACCAAAGGACTTATGCACACATTTCATGTATTTTGTTCAGGATGACCTCCCGAAGCCTATATGAGCATTGATTTGACCATACAACTCATTCCTATGAAGATACATTCAAACTCACAAAACGCGCTCAGCTCGGGCTGAAAATGCATTTAAAGCAATAAAAAATCAAATTGAGTGTCACGCCTAAACCAAAGGACTTATGCACACACTTCAACATGTATTTAGTTCAAGAGGTCATCCTGAAGCCTATATGAGCATTAATTTGACCACATAACTCATTCTTATGAAGATACATTCAAACTGACAAAACGTGCTCAGCTCGGGCTGAAAATGCATTTAAAGTTATAAAAACTCAAATTGAGTGTCACGCCTAAACCAAAGTACTTATGCACACACTTCAACATGTATTTAGTTCAAGAGGTCATCCTGAAGCCTATATGAGCATTAATTTGACCACACAACTCATTCCTATCAAGATACATTCAAACTCACAAAACGTGCTCAGCTCGGGCTGAAAATGCATTCAAAGCAATAAAACCTCAAATTGAGTGTCACGCCAAAACCAAAGGACTTATGCACACACTTCAACATGTATTTTGTTCAGGATGACCTCCTGAAGCCTATTTGAGCAATAATTTGACCACACAACTCATTCCTATGAAGATACATTCAAAGTAAGAAAGCGCGCTCAGCTCGGGCTGAAAATGCATTTAAAGCAATAAAAACTCAAATTGAGTGTCACACCTAAACCAAAGGACTTATGCACACACTTCAACATGTATTTTGTTCAGGATGACCACCTGAAGCCTAAATGAGCATTAATTTGACCACACAACTCATCCCTATGAAGATACATTCAAAGTCAGAAAGCGCGCTCAGCTCGGGCTGAAAATGCATTTAAAGCAATAAAAACTCAAATTGAGTGTCACGCCTAAACCAAAGGACTTATGCACACACTTCAACATGTATTTAGTTCAGGATGACCACCTGAAGCCTAAATGAGCATTAAATTGACCACACAACTCATTCCTATGAAGATACATTCAAACTCACAAAACGTGCTCAGCTCGGGCTGAAAATGCATTTAAAGCAATAAAACTCAAATTGAGTGTCACACCTAAACCAAAGGACTTATTCACACACTTCAACATGTATTTTGTTCAGGATGACCTCCTGAAGCCCATATGAGCATTAATTTGACCACACAACTCATTCCTATGAAGATACATTCAAAGTCAGAAAGCGCGCTCAGCTCGGGCTGAAAATGCATTTAAAGAAATAAAAACTCAAATTGAGTGTCACGCCTAAACCAAAGGACTTATGCACACACTTCAACATGTATTTAGTTCAGGATGACCACCTGAAGCCTAAATGAGCATTAAATTGACCACACAACTCATTCCTATGAAGATACATTCAAACTCACAAAACGTGCTCAGTTCGGGCTGAAAATGCATTTAAAGCAATAAAAACTGAAATTGAGTGTCACACCTAAACCAAAGGACTTATGCACACACTTCAACATGTATTTTGTTCAGGATGACCTCCTGAAGTCCATATGAGAATTAATTTGACCAGACAACTCATTCCTATGAAGATACATTCAAAGTCAGAAAGCGCGCTCAGCTCGGGCTGAAAATGCATTTAAAGCAATAAAAACTCAAATTGAGTGTCACGCCCAAACCAAAGGACTTATGCACACACTTCAACATGTACTTAGTTCAGGATGTCCTCCTGAATCCTAAATGAGCATTAATTTGACCACACAACTCATTCCTATGAAGATACATTCAAACTCACAAAACGTGCTCAGCTCGGGCTGAAAATGCATTTAAAGCAATAAAACCTCAAATTGAGTGTGACGCCTAAACCAAAGGACTTATGCACACACTTCAACATGTATTTTGTTCAGGATGACCTCCTGAAGCCTAAATAAGCATTAATTTGACCACACAACTCATTCCTATCAAGATACATTCAAACTCACAAAACGTGCTCAGCTCGGGCTGAAAATGCATTTAAAGAAATAAAAACTTAAATTGAGTGTCACACCTAAACCAAAGGACTTATGCACACACTTCAACATGTATTTTGTTCAGGATGACTTCCTGAAGCCCATATGAGCATTAATTTGACTACACAACTCATTCCTATGAAGATACATTCAAACTCACAAAACGTGCTCAGCTCGGGCTGAAAATGCATTTAAAGCAATAAAAACTCAAATTGAGTGTCACGCCTAAACCAAAGGACTTATGCACACACTTCAACATGTATTTTGTTCAGGATGACCACCTGAAGCCTAAATGAGCATTAATTTGACCACACAACTAATTCCTATGAAGATACATTCAAACTCACAAAACGTGCTCAGCTCGGGCTGAAAATGCATTTAAAGCAATAAAACTCAAATTGAGTGTCACACCTAAACCAAATGACTTATTCACACACTCCAACGTGTATTTTGTTCAGGATGACCTCCTGAAGCCCAAATAAGCATTAATTTGACAACACAACTCATTCTATGAAGATACATTCAAACTCACAAAACGTGCTCAGCTCGGGCTGAAAATGCATTTAAAGCAATAAAAACTCAAATTGAGTGTCACGCCTAAACAAAAGGACTTATGCACACACTTTAACATGTATTTTGTTCAGGATGACCTCCTGAGGCCTAAATAAGCATTAATTTGACCACACAACTCATTCCTATGAAGATACATTCAAACTCACAAAACGTGCTCAGCTCGGGCTGAAAATGCATTTAAAGCAATAAAAACTCAAATTGAGTGTCACGCCTAAACCAAAGGACTTATGCACACACTTCAACATGTATTTAGTTCAGGATGACCACCTGAAGCCTAAATGAGCATTAATTTGACCACACAACTCATTCCTATGAAGATACATTCAAACTCACAAAACGTGCTCAGCTCGGGCTGAAAATGCATTTAAAGAAATAAAAACTCAAATTGAGTGTCACACCTAAACCAAAGGATTTATGCACACACTACAACATGTATTTTGTTCAGGATGACCACCTGAAGCCTAAATGAGCATTAATTTGACCACACAACTCATTCCTATGAAGATACATTCAAACTCTCAAAACGTGCTCAGCTCGGGCTGAAAATGCATTTAAAGCAATAAAAACTCAAATTGAGTGTCACGCCTAAACCAAAGGACTTATGCACACACTTCAACAGGTATTTAGTTCAGGATGACCACCTGAAGCCTAAATGAGCATTAATTTGACCACACAACTCATTCCTATGAAGATACATTCAAACTCACAAAACGTGCTCAGCTTGGGCTGAAAATGCATTTAAAGCAATAAAAACTCAAATTGAGTGCCACACCTAAACCAAAGGACTTATGCACACACTTCAACATGTATTTTGTTCAGGATGACCTCCTGAAGCCCATATGAGCATTAATTTGACTACACAACTCATTCCTATGAAGATACATTCAAACTCACAAAACGTGCTCAGCTCGGGCTGAAAATGCATTTAAAGCAATAAAAACTCAAATTGAGTGTCACGCCTGAACCAAAGGACTTATGCACACACTTCAACATGTATTTTGTTCAGGATGACCTCCTGAAGCCTATTTGAGCAATAATTTGACCACACAACTCATTCCTATGAAGATACATTCAAAGTCAGAAAGCGCGCTCAGCTCGGGCTGAAAATGCATTTAAAGCAATAAAAACTCAAATTGAGTGTCACGCCTAAACCAAAGGACTTATGCACACACTTCAACATGTATTTAGTTCAGGATGACCACCTGAAGCCTAAATGAGCATTAATTTGACCACACAACTCATTCCTATGAAGATACATTCAAACTCACAAAACGTGCTCAGCTCGGGCTGAAAATGCATTTAAAGCAATAAAACTCAAATTGAGTGTCACACCTAAACCAAAGGACTTATTCAAACACTTCAACATGTATTTTGTTCAGGATGACCTCCTGAAGCCCATATGAGCATTAATTTGACCACACAACTCATTCCTAAGAAGATACATTCAAAGTCAGAAAGCGCGCTCAGCCCGGGCTGAAAATGCATTTAAAACAATAAAAACTCAAATTGAGTGTCACGCCTAAACCAAAGGACTTATGCACACACTTCAACATGTATTTTGTTCAGGATGACCTCCTGAAGCCAAAATAAGCATTAATTTGACCACACAACTCATTCCTATGAAGATACATTCAAACTCACAAAACGTGCTCAGCTCGGGCTGAAAATGCATTTAAAGAAATAAAAACTCAAATTGAGTGTCACGCCTAAACCAAAGGACTTATGCACACACTTCAACATGTATTTAGTTCAGGAGGTCATCCTGAAGCCTATATGAGCATTAATTTGACCACACAACTCATTCCTATGAAGATACATTCAAACTCACAAAACGTCCTCAGCTCGGGCTGAAAATGCATTTAAAGCAATAAAAACTCAAATTGAGTGTCACGCCTAAACCAAAGGACTTATGCGCACACTTTAACATGTATTTTGTTCAGGAGGTCATCCTGAAGCCTATATGAGCATTAATTTGACCACACAACTGATTCCTATCAAGATACATTCAAACTCACAAAACGTGCTCAGCTCGGGCTGAAAATGCATATAAGCAATAAAACCTCAAATTGAGTGTCACGCCAAAACCAAAGAACTTATGCACACACTTCAACATGTATTTTGTTCAGGATGACCTCCTGAAGCCTAAATTAGCATTAATTTGACCACACAACTCATTCCTATGAAGATACATTCAAAGTCAGAAAGCGCGCTCAGCTCGGGCTGAAAATGCATTTAAAGCAATAAAAACTCAAATTGAGTGTCACGCCTAAACCAAAGGACTTATGCACACACTTCAACATGTATTTTGTTCAGGATGACTTCCTGAAGCCCATATGAGCATTAATTTGACTACACAACTCATTCCTATGAAGATACATTCAAACTCTCAAAACGTGCTCAGCTCGGGCTGAAAATGCATTTAAAGCAATAAAAACTCAAATTGAGTGTCACGCCTAAACCAAAGGACTTATGCACACACTTCAACATGTATTTTGTTCAGGATGACCACCTGAATGAGGATTATTTTGACCACACAACTCATTCCTATTAAGATACTTCAAACTCAGAAAACTTGCTCATCTCTGCCTGAAAATGCATTTCGCAATAAAAACTCAAATTGAGTGTCACGCCTAAACCAAAGGACTTATGCGCACACTTTAACATGTATTTTGTTCAGGAGGTCATCCTGAAGCCTATATGAGCATTAATTTGACCACACAACTGATTCCTATCAAGATACATTCAAACTCACAAAACGTGCTCAGCTCGGGCTGAAAATGCATTTAAAGCAATAAAAACTCAAATTGAGTGTCACGCCTAAACCAAAGGACTTATGCACACACTTCAACATGTATTTAGTTCAGGAGGTCATCCTGAAGCCTATATGAGCATTAATTTGACCACACAACTCATTCCTATGAAGATACATTCAAACTCACAAAACGTGCTCAGCTCGGGCTGAAAATGCATTTAAAGCAATAAAAACTCAAATTGAGTGTCACGCCTAAACCAAAGGACTTATGCACACACTTCAACATGTAGTTAGTTCAGGAGGTCATCCTGAAGCCTATATGAGCATTAATTTGACCACACAACTCATTCGTATGAAGATACATTCAAACTCACAAACGTGCTCAGCTCGGGCTGAAAATGCATTTAAAGCAATAAAACCTCAAATTGAGTGTGACGCCTAAACCAAAGGACTTATGCACACACTTCAACATGTATTTAGTTCAGGATTACCTCCTGAAGCCCATATGAGTAAAATATACCACACAACTCATTCCTATGAAGATACATTCAAAGTCAGAAAGCGCGCTCAGCTCGGGCGGAAAATGCATTTAAAGCAATAAAAACTCAAATTGAGTGTCACGCCTAAACCAAAGGACTTATGCACACACTTCAACATGTATTTTGTTCAGGATGACTTCCTGAAGCCCATATGAGCATTAATTTGACTACACAACTCATTCCTATGAAGATACATTCAAACTCACAAAACGTGCTCAGCTCGGGCTGAAAATGCATTTAAAGCAATAAAACTCAAATTGAGTGTCACACCTAAACCAAAGGACTTATGCACACACTTCAACATGTATTTTGTTCAGGATGACCTCCTGAAGCCTAAATAAGCATTAATTTGACCACACAACTCATTCCTATCAAGATACATTCAAACTCACAAAACGTGCTCAGCTCGGGCTGAAAATGCATTTAAAGAAATAAAAACTTAAATTGAGTGTCACACCTAAACCAAAGGACTTATGCACTCACTTCAACATGTATTTTGTTCAGGATGACTTCCTGAAGCCCATATGAGCATTAATTTGACTACACAACTCATTCCTATGAAGATACATTCAAACTCACAAAACGTGCTCAGCTCGGGCTGAAAATGCATTTAAAGCAATAAAAACTCAAATTGAGTGTCACGCCTAAAAAAGGACTTATCACACACTTGCACATGTATTTAGTTCAGGATTACCTCCTGAAGCCCATATGAGCATTAATTTGACCACACAACTCATTCCTATGAAGATACATTCAAACTCTCAAAATGTGCTCAGCTCGGGCTGAAAATGCATTTAAAGCAATAAAAACTCAAATTGAGTGTCACACCTAAACCAAAGGACTTATGCACACACTTCAACATGTATTTTGTTCAGGATAACTTCCTGAAGCCCATATGAGCATTAATTTGACCACACAACTCATTCCTATGAAGATACATTCAAACTCTCAAAATGTGCTCAGCTCGGGCTGAAAATGCATTTAAAGCAATAAAAACTCAAATTGAGTGTCACGCCTAAACCAAAGGACTTATGCACACACTTCAACATGTATTTTGTTCAGGATGACCACCTGAAGCCTAAATGAGCATTAATTTGACCACACAACTAATTCCTATGAAGATACATTCAAACTCACAAAACGTGCTCAGCTCGGGCTGAAAATGCATTTAAAGCAATAAAACTCAAATTGAGTGTCACACCTAAACCAAATGACTTATTCACACACTTCAACATGTATTTAGTTCAGGATGACCACCTGAAGCCTAAATGAGCATTAATTTGACCACACAACTCATTCCTATGAAGATACATTCAAACTCACAAAACGTGCTCAGCTCGGGCTGAAAATGCATTTAAAGAAATAAAAACTCAAATTGAGTGTCACACCTAAACCAAAGGACTTATGCACACACTACAACATGTATTTTGTTCAGGATGACCTCCTGAAGCCCAAATAAGCATTAATTTGACCACACAACTCATTCTATGAAGATACATTCAAACTCACAAAACGTGCTCAGCTCGGGCTGAAAATGCATTTAAAGCAATAAAAACTCAAATTGAGTGTCACGCCTAAACAAAAGGACTTATGCACACACTTTAACATGTATTTTGTTCAGGATGACCTCCTGAGGCCTAAATAAGCATTAATTTGACCACACAACTCATTCCTATGAAGATACATTCAAACTCACAAAACGTGCTCAGCTCGGGCTGAAAATGCATTTAAAGCAATAAAAACTCAAATTGAGTGTCACGCCTAAACCAAAGGACTTATGCACACACTTCAACATGTATTTAGTTCAGGATGACCACCTGAAGCCTAAATGAGCATTAATTTGACCACACAACTCATTCCTATGAAGATACATTCAAACTCACAAAACGTGCTCAGCTCGGGCTGAAAATGCATTTAAAGAAATAAAAACTCAAATTGAGTGTCACACCTAAACCAAAGGACTTATGCACACACTACAACATGTATTTTGTTCAGGATGACCACCTGAAGCCTAAATGAGCATTAATTTGACCACACAACTCATTCCTATGAAGATACATTCAAACTCTCAAAACGTGCTCAGCTCGGGCTGAAAATGCATTTAAAGCAATAAAAACTCAAATTGAGTGTCACGCCTAAAAAAGGACTTATGCACACACTTCATCATGTATTTAGTTCAGGATTACCTCCTGAAGCCCATATGAGCATTAATTTGACCACACAACTCATTCCTATGAAGATACATTCAAAGTCAGAAAGCGCGCTCAGCTCGGGCGGAAAATGCATTTAAAGCAATAAAAACTCAAATTGAGTGTCACGCCTAAACCAAAGGACTTATGCACACACTTCAACATGTATTTAGTTCAGGATAACCACCTGAAGCCTAAATGAGCATTAATTTGACCACACAACTCATTCCTATGAAGATACATTCAAACTCACAAAACGTGCTCAGCTCGGGCTGAAAATGCATTTAAAGCAATAAAACTCAAATTGAGTGTCACACCTAAACCAAAGGACTTATGCACACACTTCAACATGTATTTTGTTCAGGATGACCTCCTGAAGCCTAAATAAGCATTAATTTGACCACACAACTCATTCCTATCAAGATACATTCAAACTCACAAAACGTGCTCAGCTCGGGCTGAAAATGCATTTAAAGAAATAAAAACTTAAATTGAGTGTCACACCTAAACCAAAGGACTTATGCACACACTTCAACATGTATTTTGTTCAGGATGACTTCCTGAAGCCCATATGAGCATTAATTTGACTACACAACTCATTCCTATGAAGATACATTCAAACTCACAAAACGTGCTCAGCTCGGGCTGAAAATGCATTTAAAGCAATAAAAACTCAAATTGAGTGTCACGCCTAAAAAAGGACTTATCACACAATTGCACATGTATTTAGTTCAGGATTACCTCCTGAAGCCCATATGAGCATTAATTTGACCACACAACTCATTCCTATGAAGATACATTCAAACTCTCAAAATGTGCTCAGCTCGGGCTGAAAATGCATTTAAAGCAATAAAAACTCAAATTGAGTGTCACACCTAAACCAAAGGACTTATGCACACACCTCAACATGTATTTTGTTCAGGATAACTTCCTGAAGCCCATATGAGCATTAATTTGACCACACAACTAATTCCTATGAAGATACATTCAAACTCACAAAACGTGCTCAGCTCGGGCTGAAAATGCATTTAAAGCAATAAAACTCAAATTGAGTGTCACACCTAAACCAAAGGACTTATTCACACACTCCGTGTATTTTGTTCAGGATGACCTCCTGAAGCCCAAATAAGCATTAATTTGACCACACAACTCATTCTATGAAGATACATTCAAACTCACAAAACGTGCTCAGCTCGGGCTGAAAATGCATTTAAAGCAATAAAAACTCAAATTGAGTGTCACGCCTAAACAAAAGGACTTATGCACACACTTTAACATGTATTTTGTTCAGGATGACCTCCTGAGGCCTAAATAAGCATTAATTTGACCACACAACTCATTCCTATGAAGATACATTCAAACTCACAAAACGTGCTCAGCTCGGGCTGAAAATGCATTTAAAGCAATAAAAACTCAAATTGAGTGTCACGCCTAAACCAAAGGACTTATGCACACACTTCAACATGTATTTAGTTCAGGATGACCACCTGAAGCCTAAATGAGCATTAATTTGACCACACAACTCATTCCTATGAAGATACATTCAAACTCACAAAACGTGCTCAGCTCGGGCTGAAAATGCATTTAAAGAAATAAAAACTCAAATTGAGTGTCACACCTAAACCAAAGGACTTATGCACACACTTCAACATGTATTTTGTTCAGGATGACCACCTGAAGCCTAAATGAGCATTAATTTGACCACACAACTCATTCCTATGAAGATACATTCAAACTCTCAAAACGTGCTCAGCTCGGGCTGAAAATGCATTTAAAGCAATAAAAACTCAAATTGAGTGTCACGCCTAAACCAAAGGACTTATGCACACACTTCAACAGGTATTTAGTTCAGGATGACCACCTGAAGCCTAAATGAGCATTAATTTGACCACACAACTCATTCCTATGAAGATACATTCAAACTCACAAAACGTGCTCAGCTTGGGCTGAAAATGCATTTAAAGCAATAAAAACTCAAATTGAGTGTCACACCTAAACCAAAGGACTTATGCACACACTTCAACATGTATTTTGTTCAGGATGACCTCCTGAAGCCCATATAAGCATTAATTTGACTACACAACTCATTC
Source organism: Hippocampus guttulatus (assembly GCF_054856545.1). Taxonomy (NCBI): domain Eukaryota; kingdom Metazoa; phylum Chordata; class Actinopteri; order Syngnathiformes; family Syngnathidae; genus Hippocampus; species Hippocampus guttulatus. The sequence goes on along the minus strand of NW_028233883.1, from coordinate 555,108 downwards.
CTATGAAGATACATTCAAACTCACAAAACGTGCTCAGCTCGGGCTGAAAATGCATTTAAAGCAATTAAAACTCAAATTGAGTGTCACGCCTGAACCAAAGGACTTATGCACACACTTCAACATGTATTTTGTTCAGGATGACCTCCTGAAGCCTATTTGAGCAATAATTTGACCACACAACTCATTCCTATGAAGATACATTCAAAGTCAGAAAGCGCGCTCAGCTCGGGCTGAAAATGCATTTAAAGCAATAAAAACTCAAATTGAGTGTCACGCCTAAACCAAAGGACTTATGCACACACTTCAACATGTATTTAGTTCAGGATGACCACCTGAAGCCTAAATGAGCATTAATTTGACCACACAACTCATTCCTATGAAGATACATTCAAACTCACAAAACGTGCTCAGCTCGGGCTGAAAATGCATTTAAAGCAATAAAACTCAAATTGAGTGTCACACCTAAACCAAAGGACTTATTCACACACTTCAACATGTATTTTGTTCAGGATGACCTCCTGAAGCCCATATGAGCATTAATTTGACCACACAACTCATTCCTAAGAAGATACATTCAAAGTCAGAAAGCGCGCTCAGCCCGGGCTGAAAATGCATTTAAAACAATAAAAACTCAAATTGAGTGTCACGCCTAAACCAAAGGACTTATGCACACACTTCAACATGTATTTAGTTCAGGAGGTCATCCTGAAGCCTATATGAGCATTAATTTGACCACACAACTCATTCCTATGAAGATACATTCAAACTCACAAAACGTCCTCAGCTCGGGCTGAAAATGCATTTAAAGCAATAAAAACTCAAATTGAGTGTCACGCCTAAACCAAAGGACTTATGCGCACACTTTAACATGTATTTTGTTCAGGAGGTCATCCTGAAGCCTATATGAGCATTAATTTGACCACACAACTGATTCCTATCAAGATACATTCAAACTCACAAAACGTGCTCAGCTCGGGCTGAAAATGCATATAAGCAATAAAACCTCAAATTGAGTGTTCAGGATGACCTCCTGAAACCTAAATTAGCATTAATTTGACCACACAACTCATTCCTATGAAGATACATTCAAAGTCAGAAAGCGCGCTCAGCTCGGGCGGAAAATGCATTTAAAGCAATAAAAACTCAAATTGAGTGTCACGCCTAAACCAAAGGACTTATGCACACACTTCAACATGTATTTTGTTCAGGATGACTTCCTGAAGCCCATATGAGCATTAATTTGACTACACAACTCATTCCTATGAAGATACATTCAAACTCTCAAAACGTGCTCAGCTCGGGCTGAAAATGCATTTAAAGCAATAAAAACTCAAATTGAGTGTCACGCCTAAACCAAAGGACTTATGCACACACTTCAACATGTATTTTGTTCAGGATGACCATCTGAATGAGGATTATTTTGACCACACAACTCATTCCTATTAAGATACTTCAAACTCAGAAAACTTGCTCATCTCTGCCTGAAAATGCATTTCGCAATAAAAACTCAAATTGAGTGTCACGCCTAAACCAAAGGACTTATGCGCACACTTTAACATGTATTTCGTTCAGGAGGTCATCCTGAAGCCTATATGAGCATTAATTTGACCACACAACTGATTCCTATCAAGATACATTCAAACTCACAAAACGTGCTCAGCTCGGGCTGAAAATGCATTTAAAGCAATAAAAACTCAATTTCAGTGTCACGCCTAAACCAAAGGACTTATGCACACACTTCAACATGTATTTAGTTCAGGAGGTCATCCTGAAGCCTATATGAGCATTAATTTGACCACACAACTCATTCCTATGAAGATACATTCAAACTCACAAAACGTGCTCAGCTCGGGCTGAAAATGCATTTAAAGCAATAAAAACTCAAATTGAGTGTCACGCCTAAACCAAAGGACTTATGCACACACTTCAACATGTATTTAGTTCAGGAGGTCATCCTGAAGCCTATATGAGCATTAATTTGACCACACAACTCATTCGTATGAAGATACATTCAAACTCACAAAACGTGCTCAGCTCGGGCTGAAAATGCATTTAAAGCAATAAAACCTCAAATTGAGTGTGACGCCTAAACCAAAGGACTTATGCACACACTTCAACATGTATTTAGTTCAGGATTACCTCCTGAAGCCCATATGAGCATTAATTTGACCACACAACTCATTCCTATGAAGATACATTCAGTCAGAAAGCGCGCTCAGCTCGGGCGGAAAATGCATTTAAAGCAATAAAAACTCAAATTGAGTGTCACGCCTAAACCAAAGGACTTATGCACACACTTCAACATGTATTTTGTTCAGGATGACTTCCTGAAGCCCATATGAGCATTAATTTGACTACACAACTCATTCCTATGAAGATACATTCAAACTCACAAAACGTGCTCAGCTCGGGCTGAAAATGCATTTAAAGCAATAAAACTCAAATTGAGTGTCACACCTAAACCAAAGGACTTATGCACACACTTCAACATGTATTTTGTTCAGGATGACCTCCTGAAGCCTAAATAAGCATTAATTTGACCACACAACTCATTCCTATCAAGATACATTCAAACTCACAAAACGTGCTCAGCTCGGGCTGAAAATGCATTTAAAGAAATAAAAACTTAAATTGAGTGTCACACCTAAACCAAAGGACTTATGCACACACTTCAACATGTATTTTGTTCAGGATGACTTCCTGAAGCCCATATGAGCATTAATTTGACTACACAACTCATTCCTATGAAGATACATTCAAACTCACAAAACGTGCTCAGCTCGGGCTGAAAATGCATTTAAAGCAATAAAAACTCAAATTGAGTGTCACGCCTAAAAAAGGACTTATCACACACTTGCACATGTATTTAGTTCAGGATTACCTCCTGAAGCCCATATGAGCATTAATTTGACCACACAACTCATTCCTATGAAGATACATTCAAACTCTCAAAATGTGCTCAGCTCGGGCTGAAAATGCATTTAAAGCAATAAAAACTCAAATTGAGTGTCACGCCTAAACCAAAGGACTTATGCACACACTTCAACATGTATTTTGTTCAGGATGACCACCTGAAGCCTAAATGAGCATTAATTTGACCACACAACTAATTCCTATGAAGATACATTCAAACTCACAAAACGTGCTCAGCTCGGGCTGAAAATGCATTTAAAGCAATAAAACTCAAATTGAGTGTCACACCTAAACCAAATGACTTATTCACACACTCCAACGTGTATTTTGTTCAGGATGACCTCCTGAAGCCCAAATAAGCATTAATTTGACCACACAACTCATTCTATGAAGATACATTCAAACTCACAAAACGTGCTCAGCTCGGGCTGAAAATGCATTTAAAGCAATAAAAACTCAAATTGAGTGTCACGCCTAAACAAAAGGACTTATGCACACACTTTAACATGTATTTTGTTCAGGATGACCTCCTGAGGCCTAAATAAGCATTAATTTGACCACACAACTCATTCCTATGAAGATACATTCAAACTCACAAAACGTGCTCAGCTCGGGCTGAAAATGCATTTAAAGCAATAAAAACTCAAATTGAGTGTCACGCCTAAACCAAAGGACTTATGCACACACTTCAACATGTATTTAGTTCAGGATGACCACCTGAAGCCTAAATGAGCATTAATTTGACCACACAACTCATTCCTATGAAGATACATTCAAACTCACAAAACGTGCTCAGCTCGGGCTGAAAATGCATTTAAAGAAATAAAAACTCAAATTGAGTGTCACACCTAAACCAAAGGACTTATGCACACACTACAACATGTATTTTGTTCAGGATGACCACCTGAAGCCTAAATGAGCATTAATTTGACCACACAACTCATTCCTATGAAGATACATTCAAACTCTCAAAACGTGCTCAGCTCGGGCTGAAAATGCATTTAAAGCAATAAAAACTCAAATTGAGTGTCACGCCTAAAAAAGGACTTATGCACACACTTCATCATGTATTTAGTTCAGGATTACCTCCTGAAGCCCATATGAGCATTAATTTGACCACACAACTCATTCCTATGAAGATACATTCAAAGTCAGAAAGCGCGCTCAGCTCGGGCGGAAAATGCATTTAAAGCAATAAAAACTCAAATTGAGTGTCACGCCTAAACCAAAGGACTTATGCACACACTTCAACATGTATTTAGTTCAGGATAACCACCTGAAGCCTAAATGAGCATTAATTTGACCACACAACTCATTCCTATGAAGATACATTCAAACTCACAAAACGTGCTCAGCTCGGGCTGAAAATGCATTTAAAGCAATAAAACTCAAATTGAGTGTCACACCTAAACCAAAGGACTTATGCACACACTTCAACATGTATTTTGTTCAGGATGACCTCCTGAAGCCTAAATAAGCATTAATTTGACCACACAACTCATTCCTATCAAGATACATTCAAACTCACAAAACGTGCTCAGCTCGGGCTGAAAATGCATTTAAAGAAATAAAAACTTAAATTGAGTGTCACACCTAAACCAAAGGACTTATGCACACACTTCAACATGTATTTTGTTCAGGATGACTTCCTGAAGCCCATATGAGCATTAATTTGACTACACAACTCATTCCTATGAAGATACATTCAAACTCACAAAACGTGCTCAGCTCGGGCTGAAAATGCATTTAAAGCAATAAAAACTCAAATTGAGTGTCACGCCTAAAAAAGGACTTATCACACACTTGCACATGTATTTAGTTCAGGATTACCTCCTGAAGCCCATATGAGCATTAATTTGACCACACAACTCATTCCTATGAAGATACATTCAAACTCTCAAAATGTGCTCAGCTCGGGCTGAAAATGCATTTAAAGCAATAAAAACTCAAATTGAGTGTCACGCCTAAACCAAAGGACTTATGCACACACTTCAACATGTATTTAGTTCAGGATGACCACCTGAAGCCTAAATGAGCATTAATTTGACCACACAACTCATTCCTATGAAGATACATTCAAACTCACAAAACGTGCTCAGCTCGGGCTGAAAATGCATTTAAAGCAATAAAACTCAAATTGAGTGTCACACCTAAACCAAAGGACTTATTCACACACTTCAACATGTATTTTGTTCAGGATGACCTCCTGAAGCCCATATGAGCATTAATTTGACCACACAACTCATTCCTAAGAAGATACATTCAAAGTCAGAAAGCGCGCTCAGCCCGGGCTGAAAATGCATTTAAAACAATAAAAACTCAAATTGAGTGTCACGCCTAAACCAAAGGACTTATGCACACACTTCAACGTGTATTTTGTTCAGGATGACCTCCTGAAGCCAAAATAAGCATTAATTTGACCACACAACTCATTCCTATGAAGATACATTCAAACTCACAAAACGTGCTCAGCTCGGGCTGAAAATGCATTTAAAGAAATAAAAACTCAAATTGAGTGTCACGCCTAAACCAAAGGACTTATGCACACACTTCAACATGTATTTAGTTCAGGAGGTCATCCTGAAGCCTATATGAGCATTAATTTGACCACACAACTCATTCCTATGAAGATACATTCAAACTCACAAAACGTCCTCAGCTCGGGCTGAAAATGCATTTAAAGCAATAAAAACTCAAATTGAGTGTCACGCCTAAACCAAAGGACTTATGCGCACACTTTAACATGTATTTTGTTCAGGAGGTCATCCTGAAGCCTATATGAGCATTAATTTGACCACACAACTCATTCCTATGAAGATACATTCAAACTCACAAAACGTCCTCAGCTCGGGCTGAAAATGCATTTAAAGCAATAAAAACTCAAATTGAGTGTCACGCCTAAACCAAAGGACTTATGCGCACACTTCAACATGTATTTTGTTCAGGATGACCTCCTGAAGCCTAAATAAGCATTAATTTGACCACACAACTCATTCCTATCAAGATACATTCAAACTCACAAAACGTGCTCAGCTCGGGCTGAAAATGCATTTAAAGAAATAAAAACTTAAATTGAGTGTCACACCTAAACCAAAGGACTTATGCACACACTTCAACATGTATTTTGTTCAGGATGACTTCCTGAAGCCCATATGAGCATTAATTTGACTACACAACTCATTCCTATGAAGATACATTCAAACTCACAAAACGTGCTCAGCTCGGGCTGAAAATGCATTTAAAGCAATAAAAACTCAAATTGAGTGTCACACCTAAACCAAAGGACTTATGCACACACTTCAACATGTATTTTGTTCAGGATAACTTCCTGAAGCCCATATGAGCATTAATTTGACCACACAACTCATTCCTATGAAGATACATTCAAACTCTCAAAATGTGCTCAGCTCGGGCTGAAAATGCATTTAAAGCAATAAAAACTCAAATTGAGTGTCACGCCTAAACCAAAGGACTTATGCACACACTTCAACATGTATTTTGTTCAGGATGACCACCTGAAGCCTAAATGAGCATTAATTTGACCACACAACTAATTCCTATGAAGATACATTCAAACTCACAAAACGTGCTCAGCTCGGGCTGAAAATGCATTTAAAGCAATAAAACTCAAATTGAGTGTCACACCTAAACCAAATGACTTATTCACACACTCCAACGTGTATTTTGTTCAGGATGACCTCCTGAAGCCCAAATAAGCATTAATTTGACCACACAACTCATTCTATGAAGATACATTCAAACTCACAAAACGTGCTCAGCTCGGGCTGAAAATGCATTTAAAGCAATAAAAACTCAAATTGATTGTCACGCCTAAACAAAAGGACTTATGCACACACTTTAACATGTATTTTGTTCAGGATGACCTCCTGAGGCCTAAATAAGCATTCATTTGACCACACAACTCATTCCTATGAAGATACATTCAAACTCACAAAACGTGCTCAGCTCGGGCTGAAAATGCATTTAAAGCAATAAAAACTCAAATTGAGTGTCACGCCTAAACCAAAGGACTTATGCACACACTTCAACATGTATTTAGTTCAGGATGACCACCTGAAGCCTAAATGAGCATTAATTTGACCACACAACTCATTCCTATGAAGATACATTAAAACTCACAAAACGTGCTCAGCTCGGGCTGAAAATGCATTTAAAGAAATAAAAACTCAAATTGAGTGTCACACCTAAACCAAAGGACTTATGCACACACTACAACATGTATTTTGTTCAGGATGACCACCTGAAGCCTAAATGAGCATTAATTTGACCACACAACTCATTCCTATGAAGATACATTCAAACTCACAAAACGTGCTCAGCTTGGGCTGAAAATGCATTTAAAGCAATAAAAACTCAAATTGAGTGCCACACCTAAACCAAAGGACTTATGCACACACTTCAACATGTATTTTGTTCAGGATGACCTCCTGAAGCCCATATGAGCATTAATTTGACTACACAACTCATTCCTATGAAGATACATTCAAACTCACAAAACGTGCTCAGCTCGGGCTGAAAATGCATTTAAAGCAATAAAAACTCAAATTGAGTGTCACGCCTGAACCAAAGGACTTATGCACACACTTCAACATGTATTTTGTTCAGGATGACCTCCTGAAGCCTATTTGAGCAATAATTTGACCACACAACTCATTCCTATGAAGATACATTCAAAGTCAGAAAGCGCGCTCAGCTCGGGCTGAAAATGCATTTAAAGCAATAAAAACTCAAATTGAGTGTCACGCCTAAACCAAAGGACTTATGCACACACTTCAACATGTATTTAGTTCAGGATGACCACCTGAAGCCTAAATGAGCATTAATTTGACCACACAACTCATTCCTATGAAGATACATTCAAACTCACAAAACGTGCTCAGCTCGGGCTGAAAATGCATTTAAAGCAATAAAACTCAAATTGAGTGTCACACCTAAACCAAATGACATTCACACACTTCAACATGTATTTTGTTCAGGATGACCTCCTGAAGCCCATATGAGCATTAATTTGACCACACAACTCATTCCTAAGAAGATACATTCAAAGTCAGAAAGCGCGCTCAGCCCGGGCTGAAAATGCATTTAAAACAATAAAAACTCAAATTGAGTGTCACGCCTAAACCAAAGGACTTATGCACACACTTCAACATGTATTTTGTTCAGGATGACCTCCTGAAGCCAAAATAAGCATTAATTTGACCACACAACTCATTCCTATGAAGATACATTCAAACTCACAAAACGTGCTCAGCTCGGGCTGAAAATGCATTTAAAGAAATAAAAACTCAAATTGAGTGTCACGCCTAAACCAAAGGACTTATGCACACACTTCAACATGTATTTAGTTCAGGAGGTCATCCTGAAGCCTATATGAGCATTAATTTGACCACACAACTCATTCCTATGAAGATACATTCAAACTCACAAAACGTCCTCAGCTCGGGCTGAAAATGCATTTAAAGCAATAAAAACTCAAATTGAGTGTCACGCCTAAACCAAAGGACTTATGCGCACACTTTAACATGTATTTTGTTCAGGAGGTCATCCTGAAGCCTATATGAGCATTAATTTGACCACACAACTGATTCCTATCAAGATACATTCAAACTCACAAAACGTGCTCAGCTCGGGCTGAAAATGCATATAAGCAATAAAACCTCAAATTGAGTGTCACGCCAAAACCAAAGAACTTATGCACACACTTCAACATGTATTTTGTTCAGGATGACCTCCTGAAGCCTAAATTAGCATTAATTTGACCACACAACTCATTCCTATGAAGATACATTCAAAGTCAGAAAGCGCGCTCAGCTCGGGCTGAAAATGCATTTAAAGCAATAAAAACTCAAATTGAGTGTCACGCCTAAACCAAAGGACTTATGCACACACTTCAACATGTATTTTGTTCAGGATGACTTCCTGAAGCCCATATGAGCATTAATTTGACTACACAACTCATTCCTATGAAGATACATTCAAACTCTCAAAACGTGCTCAGCTCGGGCTGAAAATGCATTTAAAGCAATAAAAACTCAAATTGAGTGTCACGCCTAAACCAAAGGATTTATGCACACACTTCAACATGTATTTTGTTCAGGATGACCACCTGAATGAGGATTATTTTGACCACACAACTCATTCCTATTAAGATACTTCAAACTCAGAAAACTTGCTCATCTCTGCCTGAAAATGCATTTCGCAATAAAAACTCAAATTGAGTGTCACGCCTAAACCAAAGGACTTATGCGCACACTTTAACATGTATTTTGTTCAGGAGGTCATCCTGAAGCCTATATGAGCATTAATTTGACCACACAACTGATTCCTATCAAGATACATTCAAACTCACAAAACGTGCTCAGCTCGGGCTGAAAATGCATTTAAAGCAATAAAAACTCAAATTGAGTGTCACGCCTAAACCAAAGGACTTATGCACACACTTCAACATGTATTTAGTTCAGGAGGTCATCCTGAAGCCTATATGAGCATTAATTTGACCACACAACTCATTCGTATGAAGATACATTCAAACTCACAAAACGTGCTCAGCTCGGGCTGAAAATGCATTTAAAGCAATAAAACCTCAAATTGAGTGTGACGCCTAAACCAAAGGACTTATGCACACACTTCAACATGTATTTAGTTCAGGATTACCTCCTGAAGCCCATATGAGCATTAATTTGACCACACAACTCATTCCTATGAAGATACATTCAAAGTCAGAAAGCGCGCTCAGCTCGGGCGGAAAATGCATTTAAAGCAATAAAAACTCAAATTGAGTGTCACGCCTAAACCAAAGGACTTATGCACACACTTCAACATGTATTTTGTTCAGGATGACTTCCTGAAGCCCATATGAGCATTAATTTGACTACACAACTCATTCCTATGAAGATACATTCAAACTCACAAAACGTGCTCAGCTCGGGCTGAAAATGCATTTAAAGCAATAAAACTCAAATTGAGTGTCACACCTAAACCAAAGGACTTATGCACACACTTCAACATGTATTTTGTTCAGGATGAACTCCTGAAGCCTAAATAAGCATTAATTTGACCACACAACTCATTCCTATCAAGATACATTCAAACTCACAAAACGTGCTCAGCTCGGGCTGAAAATGCATTTAAAGAAATAAAAACTTAAATTGAGTGTCACACCTAAACCAAAGGACTTATGCACACACTTCAACATGTATTTTGTTCAGGATGACTTCCTGAAGCCCATATGAGCATTAATTTGACTACACAACTCATTCCTATGAAGATACATTCAAACTCACAAAACGTGCTCAGCTCGGGCTGAAAATGCATTTAAAGCAATAAAAACTCAAATTGAGTGTCACACCTAAAAAAGGACTTATCACACACTTGCACATGTATTTAGTTCAGGATTACCTCCTGAAGCCCATATGAGCATTAATTTGACCACACAACTCATTCCTATGAAGATACATTCAAACTCTCAAAATGTGCTCAGCTCGGGCTGAAAATGCATTTAAAGCAATAAAAACTCAAATTGAGTGTCACACCTAAACCAAAGGACTTATGCACACACTTCAACATGTATTTTGTTCAGGATAACTTCCTGAAGCCCATATGAGCATTAATTTGACCACACAACTCATTCCTATGAAGATACATTCAAACTCTCAAAATGTGCTCAGCTCGGGCTGAAAATGCATTTAAAGCAATAAAAACTCAAATTGAGTGTCACGCCTAAACCAAAGGACTTATGCACACACTTCAACATGTATTTTGTTCAGGATGACCACCTGAAGCCTAAATGAGCATTAATTTGACCACACAACTAATTCCTATGAAGATACATTCAAACTCACAAAACGTGCTCAGCTCGGGCTGAAAATGCATTTAAAGCAATAAAACTCAAATTGAGTGTCACACCTAAACCAAATGACTTATTCACACACTCCAACGTGTATTTTGTTCAGGATGACCTCCTGAAGCCCAAATAAGCATTAATTTGACCACACAACTCATTCTATGAAGATACATTCAAACTCACAAAACGTGCTCAGCTCGGGCTGAAAATGCATTTAAAGCAATAAAAACTCAAATTGAGTGTCACGCCTAAACAAAAGGACTTATGCACACACTTTAACATGTATTTTGTTCAGGATGACCTCCTGAGGCCTAAATAAGCATTAATTTGACCACACAACTCATTCCTATGAAGATACATTCAAACTCACAAAACGTGCTCAGCTCGGGCTGAAAATGCATTTAAAGAAATAAAAACTCAAATTGAGTGTCACACCTAAACCAAAGGACTTATGCACACACTTCAACATGTATTTTGTTCAGGATGACCACCTGAAGCCTAAATGAGCATTAATTTGACCACACAACTCATTCCTATGAAGATACATTCAAACTCTCAAAACGTGCTCAGCTCGGGCTGAAAATGCATTTAAAGCAATAAAAACTCAAATTGAGTGTCATGCCTAAACCAAAGGACTTATGCACACACTTCAACATGTATTTAGTTCAGGATGACCACCTGAAGCCTAAATGAGCATTAATTTGACCACACAACTCATTCCTATGAAGATACATTCAAACTCACAAAACGTGCTCAGCTTGGGCTGAAAATGCATTTAAAGCAATAAAAACTCAAATTGAGTGTCACACCTAAACCAAAGGACTTATGCACACACTTCAACATGTATTTTGTTCAGGATGACCTCCTGAAGCCCATATGAGCATTAATTTGACTACACAACTCATTCCTATGAAGATACATTCAAACTCAGAAAACTTGCTCATCTCTGCCTGAAAATGCATTTCGCAATAAAAACTCAAATTGAGTGTCACGCCTAAACCAAAGGACTTATGCGCACACTTTAACATGTATTTTGTTCAGGAGGTCATCCTGAAGCCTATATGAGCATTAATTTGACCACACAACTGATTCCTATCAAGATACATTCAAACTCACAAAACGTGCTCAGCTCGGGCTGAAAATGCATTTAAAGCAATAAAAACTCAAATTGAGTGTCACGCCTAAACCAAAGGACTTATGCACACAGTTCAACATGTATTTAGTTCAGGAGGTCATCCTGAAGCCTATATGAGCATTAATTTGACCACACAACTCATTCCTATGAAGATACATTCAAACTCACAAAACGTGCTCAGCTTGGGATGAAAATGCATTTAAAGCAATAAAAACTCAAATTGAGTGTCACGCCTAAAAAAGGACTTATGCACACACTTCATCATGTATTTAGTTCAGGATTACCTCCTGAAGCCCATATGAGCATTAATTTGACCACACAACTCATTCCTATGAAGATACATTCAAAGTCAGAAAGCGCGCTCAGCTCGGGCGGAAAATGCATTTAAAGCAATAAAAACTCAAATTGAGTGTCACGCCTAAACCAAAGGACTTATGCACACACTTCAACATGTATTTAGTTCAGGATAACCACCTGAAGCCTAAATGAGCATTAATTTGACCACACAACTCATTCCTATGAAGATACATTCAAACTCACAAAACGTGCTCAGCTCGGGCTGAAAATGCATTTAAAGCAATAAAACTCAAATTGAGTGTCACACCTAAACCAAAGGACTTATGCACACACTTCAACATGTATTTTGTTCAGGATGACCTCCTGAAGCCTAAATAAGCATTAATTTGACCACACAACTCATTCCTATCAAGATACATTCAAACTCACAAAACGTGTTCAGCTCGGGCTGAAAATGCATTTAAAGAAATACAAACTTAAATTGAGTGTCACACCTAAACCAAAGGACTTATGCACACACTTCAACATGTATTTTGTTCAGGATGACTTCCTGAAGCCCATATGAGCATTAATTTGACTACACAACTCATTCCTATGAAGATACATTCAAACTCACAAAACGTGCTCAGCTCGGGCTGAAAATGCATTTAAAGCAATAAAAACTCAAATTGAGTGTCACGCCTAAAAAAGGACTTATCACACACTTGCACATGTATTTAGTTCAGGACTACCTCCTGAAGCCCATATGAGCATTAATTTGACCACACAACTCATTCCTATGAAGATACATTCAAACTCTCAAAATGTGCTCAGCTCGGGCTGAAAATGCATTTAAAGCAATAAAAACTCAAATTGAGTGTCACACCTAAACCAAAGGACTTATGCACACACCTCAACATGTATTTTGTTCAGGATAACTTCCTGAAGCCCATATGAGCATTAATTTGACCACACAACTAATTCCTATGAAGATACATTCAAACTCACAAAACGTGCTCAGCTCGGGCTGAAAATGCATTTAAAGCAATAAAACTCAAATTGAGTGTCACACCTAAACCAAAGGACTTATTCACACACTCCGTGTATTTTGTTCAGGATGACCTCCTGAAGCCCAAATAAGCATTAATTTGACCACACAACTCATTCTATGAAGATACATTCAAACTCACAAAACGTGCTCAGCTCGGGCTGAAAATGCATTTAAAGCAATAAAAACTCAAATTGAGTGTCACGCCTAAACAAAAGGACTTATGCACACACTTTAACATGTATTTTGTTCAGGATGACCTCCTGAGGCCTAAATAAGCATTAATTTGACCACACAACTCATTCCTATGAAGATACATTCAAACTCACAAAACGTGCTCAGCTCGGGCTGAAAATGCATTTAAAGCAATAAAAACTCAAATTGAGTGTCACGCCTAAACCAAAGGACTTATGCACACACTTCAACATGTATTTAGTTCAGGATGACCACCTGAAGCCTAAATGAGCATTAATTTGACCACACAACTCATTCCTATGAAGATACATTCAAACTCACAAAACGTGCTCAGCTCGGGCTGAAAATGCATTTAAAGCAATAAAACTCAAATTGAGTGTCACACCTAAACCAAAGGACTTATTCACACACTTCAACATGTATTTTGTTCAGGATGACCTCCTGAAGCCCATATGAGCATTAATTTGACCACACAACTCATTCCTAAGAAGATACATTCAAAGTCAGAAAGCGCGCTCAGCCCGGGCTGAAAATGCATTTAAAACAATAAAAACTCAAATTGAGTGTCACGCCTAAACCAAAGGACTTATGCACACACTTCAACGTGTATTTTGTTCAGGATGACCTCCTGAAGCCAAAATAAGCATTAATTTGACCACACAACTCATTCCTATGAAGATACATTCAAACTCACAAAACGTGCTCAGCTCGGGCTGAAAATGCATTTAAAGAAATACAAACTCAAATTGAGTGTCACGCCTAAACCAAAGGACTTATGCACACACTTCAACATGTATTTAGTTCAGGAGGTCATCCTGAAGCCTATATGAGCATTAATTTGACCACACAACTCATTCCAATGAAGATACATTCAAACTCACAAAACGTCCTCAGCTCGGGCTGAAAATGCATTTAAAGCAATAAAAACTCAAATTGAGTGTCACGCCTAAACCAAAGGACTTATGCGCACACTTTAACATGTATTTTGTTCAGGAGGTCATCCTGAAGCCTATATGAGCATTAATTTGACCACACAACTGATTCCTATCAAGATACATTCAAACTCACAAAACGTGCTCAGCTCGGGCTGAAAATGCATATAAGCAATAAAACCTCAAATTGAGTGTCACGCCAAAACCAAAGAACTTATGCACACACTTCAACATGTATTTTGTTCAGGATGACCTCCTGAAGCCTAAATTAGCATTAATTTGACCACACAACTCATTCCTATGAAGATACATTCAAAGTCAGAAAGCGCGCTCAGCTCGGGCTGAAAATGCATTTAAAGCAATAAAAACTCAAATTGAGTGTCACGCCTAAACCAAAGCACTTATGCACACACTTCAACATGTATTTTGTTCAGGATGACTTCCTGAAGCCCATATGAGCATTAATTTGACTACACAACTCATTCCTATGAAGATACATTCAAACTCTCAAAACGTGCTCAGCTTGGGCTGAAAATGCATTTAAAGCAATAAAAACTCAAATTGAGTGTCACGCCTAAACCAAAGGACTTATGCACACACTTCAACATGTATTTTGTTCAGGATGACCACCTGAATGAGGATTATTTTGACCACACAACTCATTCCTATTAAGATACTTCAAACTCAGAAAACTTGCTCATCTCTGCCTGAAAATGCATTTCGCAATAAAAACTCAAATTGAGTGTCACGCCTAAACCAAAGGACTTATGCGCACACTTTAACATGTATTTTGTTCAGGAGGTCATCCTGAAGCCTATATGAGCATTAATTTGACCACACAACTGATTCCTATCAAGATACATTCAAACTCACAAAACGTGCTCAGCTCGGGCTGAAAATGCATTTAAAGCAATAAAAACTCAAATTGAGTGTCACGCCTAAACAAAAGGACTTATGCACACACTTTAACATGTATTTTGTTCAGGATGACCTCCTGAGGCCTAAATAAGCATTAATTTGACCACACAACTCATTCCTATGAAGATACATTCAAACTCACAAAACGTGCTCAGCTCGGGCTGAAAATGCATTTAAAGAAATAAAAACTCAAATTGAGTGTCACACCTAAACCAAAGGACTTATGCACACACTTCAACATGTATTTTGTTCAGGATGACCACCTGAAGCCTAAATGAGCATTAATTTGACCACACAACTCATTCCTATGAAGATACATTCAAACTCTCAAAACGTGCTCAGCTCGGGCTGAAAATGCATTTAAAGCAATAAAAACTCAAATTGAGTGTCATGCCTAAACCAAAGGACTTATGCACACACTTCAACATGTATTTAGTTCAGGATGACCACCTGAAGCCTAAATGAGCATTAATTTGACCACACAACTCATTCCTATGAAGATACATTCAAACTCACAAAACGTGCTCAGCTTGGGCTGAAAATGCATTTAAAGCAATAAAAACTCAAATTGAGTGTCACGCCTAAACCAAAGGACTTATGCACACACTTCAACATGTATTTAGTTCAGGAGGTCATCCTGAAGCCTATATGAGCATTAATTTGACCACACAACTCATTCCTATGAAGATACATTCAAACTCACAAAACGTGCTCAGCTCGGGCTGAAAATGCATTTAAAGCAATAAAAACTCAAATTGAGTGTCACGCCTAAACCAAAGGACTTATGCACACACTTCAACATGTATTTAGTTCAGGAGGTCATCCTGAAGCCTATATGAGCATTAATTTGACCACACAACTCATTCGTATGAAGATACATTCAAACTCACAAAACGTGCTCAGCTCGGGCTGAAAATGCATTTAAAGCAATAAAAACTCAAATTGAGTGTCACGCCTGAACCAAAGGACTTATGCACACACTTCAACATGTATTTAGTTCAGGAGGTCATCCTGAAGCCTATATGAGCATTAATTTGACCACACAACTCATTCGTATGAAGATACATTCAAACTCACAAAACGTGCTCAGCTCGGGCTGAAAATGCATTTAAAGCAATAAAACCTCAAATTGAGTGTGACGCCTAAACCAAAGGACTTATGCGCACACTTTAACATGTATTTTGTTCAGGAGGTCATCCTGAAGCCTATATGAGCATTAATTTGACCACACAACTGATTCCTATCAAGATACATTCAAACTCACAAAACGTGCTCAGCTCGGGCTGAAAATGCATATAAGCAATAAAACCTCAAATTGAGTGTCACGCCAAAACCAAAGAACTTATGCACACACTTCAACATGTATTTTGTTCAGGATGACCTCCTGAAGCCTAAATTAGCATTAATTTGACCACACAACTCATTCCTATGAAGATACATTCAAAGTCAGAAAGCGCGCTCAGCTCGGGCTGAAAATGCATTTAAAGCAATAAAAACTCAAATTGAGTGTCACGCCTAAACCAAAGGACTTATGCACACACTTCAACATGTATTTTGTTCAGGATGACTTCCTGAAGCCCATATGAGCATTAATTTGACTACACAACTCATTCCTATGAAGATACATTCAAACTCTCAAAACGTGCTCAGCTCGGGCTGAAAATGCATTTAAAGCAATAAAAACTCAAATTGAGTGTCACGCCTAAACCAAAGGACTTATGCACACACTTCAACATGTATTTTGTTCAGGATGACCACCTGAATGAGGATTATTTTGACCACACAACTCATTCCTATTAAGATACTTCAAACTCAGAAAACTTGCTCATCTCTGCCTGAAAATGCATTTCGCAATAAAAACTCAAATTGAGTGTCACGCCTAAACCAAAGGACTTATGCGCACACTTTAACATGTATTTTGTTCAGGAGGTCATCCTGAAGCCTATATGAGCATTAATTTGACCACACAACTGATTCCTATCAAGATACATTCAAACTCACAAAACGTGCTCAGCTCGGGCTGAAAATGCATTTAAAGCAATAAAAACTCAAATTGAGTGTCACGCCTAAACCAAAGGACTTATGCACACACTTCAACATGTATTTAGTTCAGGAGGTCATCCTGAAGCCTATATGAGCATTAATTTGACCACACAACTCATTCCTATGAAGATACATTCAAACTCACAAAACGTGCTCAGCTCGGGCTGAAAATGCATTTAAAGCAATAAAACCTCAAATTGAGTGTCACGCCTAAACCAAGGGACTTATGCACACACTTCAACATGTATTTAGTTCAGGATTACCTCCTGAAGCTCATATGAGCATTAATTTGACCACACAACTCATTCCTATGAAGATACATTCAAAGTCAGAAAGCGCGCTCAGCTCGGGCGGAAAATGCATTTAAAGCAATAAAAACTCAAATTGAGTGTCACGCCTAAACCAAAGGACTTATGCACACACTTCAACATGTATTTTGTTCAGGATGACTTCCTGAAGCCCATATGAGCATTAATTTGACTACACAACTCATTCCTATGAAGATACATTCAAACTCACAAAACGTGCTCAGCTCGGGCGGAAATTGCATTTAAAGCAATACAACTCAAATTGAGTGTCACACCTAAACCAAAGGACTTATGCACACACTTCAACATGTATTTTGTTCAGGATGACCTCCTGAAGCCTAAATAAGCATTAATTTGACCACACAACTCATTCCTATCAAGATACATTCAAACTCACAAAACGTGCTCAGCTCGGGCTAAAAATGCATTTAAAGAAATAAAAACTTAAATTGAGTGTCACACCTAAACCAAAGGACTTATGCACACACTTCAACATGTATTTTGTTCAGGATGACTTCCTGAAGCCCATATGAGCATTAATTTGACTACACAACTCATTCCTATGAAGATACATTCAAACTCACAAAACGTGCTCAGCTCGGGCTGAAAATGCATTTAAAGCAATAAAAACTCAAATTGAGTGTCACGCCTAAAAAAGGACTTATCACACACTTGCACATGTATTTAGTTCAGGATTACCTCCTGAAGCCCATATGAGCATTAATTTGACCACACAACTCATTCCTATGAAGATACATTCAAACTCTCAAAATGTGCTCAGCTCGGGCTGAAAATGCATTTAAAGCAATAAAAACTCAAATTGAGTGTCACACCTAAACCAAAGGACTTATGCACACACTTCAACATGTATTTTGTTCAGGATAACTTCCTGAAGCCCATATGAGCATTAATTTGACCACACAACTCATTCCTATGAAGATACATTCAAACTCTCAAAATGTGCTCAGCTCGGGCTGAAAATGCATTTAAAGCAATAAAAACTCAAATTGAGTGTCACGCCTAAACCAAAGGACTTATGCACACACTTCAACATGTATTTTGTTCAGGATGACCACCTGAAGCCTAAATGAGCATTAATTTGACCACACAACTAATTCCTATGAAGATACATTCAAACTCACAAAACGTGCTCAGCTCGGGCTGAAAATGCATTTAAAGCAATAAAACTCAAATTGAGTGTCACACCTAAACCAAATGACTTATTCACACACTCCAACGTGTATTTTGTTCAGGATGACCTCCTGAAGCCCAAATAAGCATTAATTTGACCACACAACTCATTCTATGAAGATACATTCAAACTCACAAAACGTGCTCAGCTCGGGCTGAAAATGCATTTAAAGCAATAAAAACTCAAATTGAGTGTCACGCCTAAACAAAAGGACTTATGCACACACTTTAACATGTATTTTGTTCTGGATGACCTCCTGAGGCCTAAATAAGCATTAATTTGACCACACAACTCATTCCTATGAAGATACATTCAAACTCACAAAACGTGCTCAGCTCGGGCTGAAAATGCATTTAAAGAAATAAAAACTCAAATTGAGTGTCACACCTAAACCAAAGGACTTATGCACACACTTCAACATGTATTTTGTTCAGGATGACCTCCTGAAGCCCATATGAGCATTAATTTGACTACACAACTCATTCCTATGAAGATACATTCAAACTCACAAAACGTGCTCAGCTCGGGCTGAAAATGCATTTAAAGCAATAAAAACTCAAATTGAGTGTCACGCCTGAACCAAAGGACTTATGCACACACTTCAACATGTATTTTGTTCAGGATGACCTCCTGAAGCCTATTTGAGCAATAATTTGACCACACAACTCATTCCTATGAAGATACATTCAAAGTCAGAAAGCGCGCTCAGCTCGGGCTGAAAATGCATTTAAAGCAATAAAAACTCAAATTGAGTGTCACGCCTAAACCAAAGGACTTATGCACACACTTCAACATGTATTTAGTTCAGGATGACCACCTGAAGCCTAAATGAGCATTAATTTGACCACACAACTCATTCCTATGAAGATACATTCAAACTCACAAAACGTGCTCAGCTCGGGCTGAAAATGCATTTAAAGCAATAAAAACTCAAATTGAGTGTCACGCCTAAACCAAAGGACTTATGCACACACTTCAACATGTATTTTGTTCAGGATAACTTCCTGAAGCCCATATGAGCATTAATTTGACCACACAACTCATTCCTATGAAGATACATTCAAACTCTCAAAATGTGCTCAGCTCGGGCTGAAAATGCATTTAAAGCAATAAAAACTCAAATTGAGTGTCACGCCTAAACCAAAGGACTTATGCACACACTTTAACATGTATTTTGTTCTGGATGACCTCCTGAGGCCTAAATAAGCATTAATTTGACCACACAACTCATTCCTATGAAGATACATTCAAACTCACAAAACGTGCTCAGCTCGGGCTGAAAATGCATTTAAAGAAATAAAAACTCAAATTGAGTGTCACACCTAAACCAAAGGACTTATGCACACACTTCAACATGTATTTTGTTCAGGATGACCTCCTGAAGCCCATATGAGCATTAATTTGACTACACAACTCATTCCTATGAAGATACATTCAAACTCACAAAACGTGCTCAGCTCGGGCTGAAAATGCATTTAAAGCAATAAAAACTCAAATTGAGTGTCACGCCTGAACCAAAGGACTTATGCACACACTTCAACATGTATTTTGTTCAGGATGACCACCTGATGCCTAAATGAGCATTAATTTGACCACACAACTCATTCTATGAAGATACATTCAAACTCACAAAACGTGCTCAGGTCGGGCTGAAAATGCATTTAAAGCAATAAAAACTCAAATTGAGTGTCACGCCTAAACCAAAGGACTTATGCACACACTTCAACATGTATTTAGTTCAGGATGACCACCTGAAGCCTAAATGAGCATTAATTTGACCACACAACTCATTCCTATGAAGATACATTCAAACTCACAAAACGTGCTCAGCTCGTGCTGAAAATGCATTTAAAGCAATAAAAACTCAAATTGAGTGTCACGCCTAAACCAAAGGACTTATGCACACACTTCAACATGTATTTAGTTCAGGATGACCACCTGAAGCCTAAATGAGCATTAATTTGACCACACAACTCATTCCTATGAAGATACATTCAAACTCACAAAACGTGCTCAGCTCGGGCTGAAAATGCATTTAAAGCAATAAAACTCAAATTGAGTGTCACACCTAAACAAAAGGACTTATGCACACACTTTAACATGTATTTTGTTCAGGATGACCTCCTGAGGCCTAAATAAGCATTAATTTGACCACACAACTCATTCCTATGAAGATACATTCAAACTCAGAAAACTTGCTCATCTCTGCCTGAAAATGCATTTCGCAATAAAAACTCAAATTGAGTGTCACGCCTAAACCAAAGGACTTATGCGCACACTTTAACATGTATTTTGTTCAGGAGGTCATCCTGAAGCCTATATGAGCATTAATTTGACCACACAACTGATTCCTATCAAGATACATTCAAACTCACAAAACGTGCTCAGCTCGGGCTGAAAATGCATTTAAAGCAATAAAAACTCAAATTGAGTGTCACGCCTAAACCAAAGGACTTATGCACACAGTTCAACATGTATTTAGTTCAGGAGGTCATCCTGAAGCCTAAATGAGCATTAATTTGACCACACAACTCATTCCTATGAAGATACATTCAAACTCACAAAACGTGCTCAGCTCGTGCTGAAAATGCATTAAAAGCAATAAAAACTCAAATTGAGTGTCACGCCTAAACCAAAGGACTTATGCACACACTTCAACATGTATTTAGTTCAGGATGACCACCTGAAGCCTAAATGAGCATTAATTTGACCACACAACTCATTCCTATGAAGATACATTCAAACTCACAAAACGTGCTCAGCTCGGGCTGAAAATGCATTTAAAGCAATAAAACTCAAATTGAGTGTCACACCTAAACCAAAGGACTTATGCACACACTTCAACATGTATTTAGTTCAGGATGACTTCCTGAAGCCCATATGAGCATTAATTTGACTACACAACTCATTCCTATGAAGATACATTCAAACTCACAAAACGTGCTCAGCTCGGGCTGAAAATGCATTTAAAGCAATAAAAACTCAAATTGAGTGTCACGCCTAAACCAAAGTACTTATGCACACACTTCAACATGTATTTAGTTCAAGAGGTCATCCTGAAGCCTATATCAGCATTAATTTGACCACACAACTCATTCCTATCAAGATACATTCAAACTCACAAAACGTGCTCAGCTCGGGCTGAAAATGCATTCAAAGCAATAAAACCTCAAATTGAGTGTCACGCCAAAACCAAAGGACTTATGCACACACTTCAACATGTATTTTGTTCAGGATGACCTCCTGAAGCCTAAATTAGCATTAATTTGACCACACAACTCATTCCTATGAAGATACTTCAAACTCAGAAAACTTGCTCATCTCTGCCTGAAAATGCATTTCGCAATAAAAACTCAAATTGAGTGTCACACCTAAAACAAAGGACTTATGCACACACTTCAACATGTATTTTGTTCAGGATGACCTCCTGAAGCCCATATGAGCATTAATTTGACTACACAACTCATTCCTATGAAGATACATTCAAACTCACAAAACGTGCTCAGCTCGGGCTGAAAATGCATTTAAAGCAATAAAAACTCAAATTGAGTGTCACGCCTGAACCAAAGGACTTATGCACACACTTCAACATGTATTTTGTTCAGGATGACCTCCTGAAACCTATTTGAGCAATAATTTGACCACACAACTCATTCCTTTGAAGATACATTCAAAGTCAGAAAGCGCGCTCAGCTCGGGCTGAAAATGCATTTAAAGCAATAAAAACTCAAATTGAGTGTCACGCCTAAACCAAAGGACTTATGCACACACTTCAACATGTATTTAGTTCAGGATGACCACCTGAAGCCTAAATGAGCATTAATTTGACCACACAACTCATTCCTATGAAGATACATTCAAACTCACAAAACGTGCTCAGCTCGGGCTGAAAATGCATTTAAAGCAATAAAACTCAAATTGAGTGTCACACCTAAACCAAAGGACTTATTCACACACTTAACATGTATTTTGTTCAGGATGACCTCCTGAAGCCCATATGAGCATTAATTTGACCACACAACTCATTCCTATGAAGATACATTCAAAGTCAGAAAGCGCGCTCAGCTCGGGCTGAAAATGCATTTAAAGCAATAAAAACTCAAATTGAGTGTCACGCCTAAACCAAAGGACTTATGCACACACTTCAACATGTATTTTGTTCAGGATGACCACCTGAAGCCTAAATGAGCATTAATTTGACCACACAACTCATTCTATGAAGATACATTCAAACTCACAAAACGTGCTCAGGTCGGGCTGAAAATGCATTTAAAGCAATAAAAACTCAAATTGAGTGTCACGCCTAAACCAAAGGATTATGCACACACTTCAACATGTATTTAGTTCAGGATGACCACCTGAAACCTAAATGAGCATTAATTTGACCACACAACTCATTCCTATGAAGATACATTCAAACTCACAAAACGTGCTCAGTTCGGGCTAAAAATGCATTTAAAGCAATAAAAACTCAAATTGAGTGTCACACCTAAACCAAAGGACTTATGCACACACTTCAACATGTATTTTGTTCAGGATGACCTCCTGAAGTCCATATGAGAATTATTTGACCAGACAACTCATTCCTATGAACATACATTCAAAGTCAGAAAGCGCTCAGCTCGGGCTGAAAATGCATTTAAAGCAATAAAAACTCAAATTGAGTGTTAAACCAAAGGACTTATGCACACACTTCAACATGTATTTAGTTCAGGATGACCACCTGAAGCCTAAATGAGCATTAATTTGACCACACAACTCATTCCTATGAAGATACATTCAAACTCACAAAACGTGCTCAGCTTGGGCTGAAAATGCATTTAAAGCAATAAAAACTCAAATTGAGTGTCACACCTAAACCAAAGGACTTATGCACACACTTCAACATGTATTTTGTTCAGGATGACCTCCTGAAGCCCATATGAGCATTAATTTGACTACACAACTCATTCCTATGAAGATACATTCAAACTCACAAAACGTGCTCAGCTCGGGCTGAAAATGCATTTAAAGCAATAAAAACTCAAATTGAGTGTCACGCCTGAACCAAAGGACTTATGCACACACTTCAACATGTATTTTGTTCAGGATGACCTCCTGAAGCCTATTTGAGCAATAATTTGACCACACAACTCATTCCTATGAAGATACATTCAAAGTCAGAAAGCGCGCTCAGCTCGGGCTGAAAATGCATTTAAAGCAATAAAAACTCAAATTGAGTGTCACGCCCAAACCAAAGGACTTATGCACACACTTCAACATGTACTTAGTTCAGGATGTCCTCCTGAAGCCTAAATGAGCATTAATTTGACCACACAACTCATTCCTATGAAGATACATTCAAACTCACAAAACATGCTCAGCTCGGGCTGAAAATGCATTTAATGCAATAAAAACTCAAATTGAGTGTCACACCTAAACCAAAGGACTTATGCACACACTTCAACATGTATTTTGTTCAGGATGACCTCCTGAAGCCCATATGAGCATTAATTTGACTACACAATTCATTCCTATGAAGATACATTCACACTCACAAAACGTGCTCAGCTCGGGCTGAAAATGCATTTAAAGCAATAAAAACTCAAATTGAGTGTCACACCTAAACCAAAGGACTTATGCACACACTTCAACATGTATTTTGTTCAAGATGACCTCCTGAAGCCTAAATGAACATTAAGTTGACCACACAACTCAATCCTATGAAGATACATTCAAACTCACAAAACATGCTCAGCTCGGGCTGAAAATGCATTTAAAGCAATAAAAACTCAAATTGAGTGTCACGCCTAAACCAAAGGACTTATGCACACACTTCAACATGTATTTTGTTCAGGATGACCTCCTGAAGCCTAAATTAGCATTCATTTGACCACACAACTCATTCCTATGAAGATACTTCAAACTCAGAAAACTTGCTCATCTCTGCCTGAAAATGCATTTCGCAATAAAAACTCAAATTGAGTGTCACACCTAAACCAAAGGACTTATGCACACACTTCAACATGTATTTTGTTCAAGATGACCTCCTGAAGCCTAAATGAACATTAAGTTGACCACACAACTCAATCCTATGAAGATACATTCAAACTCACAAAACATGCTCAGCTCGGGCTGAAAATGCATTTAAAGCAATAAAAACTCAAATTGAGTGTCACGCCTAAACAAAAGGACTTATGCACACACTTTAACATGTATTTTGTTCAGGATGACCTCCTGAGGCCTAAATAAGCATTAATTTGACCACACAACTCATTCCTATGAAGATACATTCAAACTCAGAAAACTTGCTCATCTCTGCCTGAAAATGCATTTCGCAATAAAAACTCAAATTGAGTGTCACGCCTAAACCAAAGGACTTATGCGCACACTTTAACATGTATTTTGTTCAGGAGGTCATCCTGAAGCCTATATGAGCATTAATTTGACCACACAACTGATTCCTATCAAGATACATTCAAACTCACAAAACGTGCTCAGCTCGGGCTGAAAATGCATTTAAAGCAATAAAAACTCAAATTGAGTGTCACGCCTAAACCAAAGGACTTATGCACACAGTTCAACATGTATTTAGTTCAGGAGGTCATCCTGAAGCCTATATGAGCATTAATTTGACCACACAACTCATTCCTATGAAGATACATTCAAACTCACAAAACGTGCTCAGCTTGGGCTGAAAATGCATTTAAAGCAATAAAAACTCAAATTGAGTGTCACGCCTAAACCAAAGGACTTATGCACACACTCCAACGTGTATTTTGTTCAGGATGACCTCCTGAAGCCCAAATAAGCATTAATTTGACCACACAACTCATTCTATGAAGATACATTCAAACTCACAAAACGTGCTCAGCTCGGGCTGAAAATGCATTTAAAGCAATAAAAACTCAAATTGAGTGTCACGCCTAAACAAAAGGACTTATGCACACACTTTAACATGTATTTTGTTCAGGATGACCTCCTGAGGGCTAAATAAGCATTAATTTGACCACACAACTCATTCCTATGAAGATACATTCAAACTCACAAAACGTGCTCAGCTCGGGCTGAAAATGCATTTAAAGTTATAAAAACTCAAATTGAGTGTCACGCCTAAACCAAAGTACTTATGCACACACTTCAACATGTATTTAGTTCAAGAGGTCATCCTGAAGCCTATATGAGCATTAATTTTACCACACAACTCATTCCTATCAAGATACATTCAAACTCACAAAACGTGCTCAGCTCGGGCTGAAAATGCATTCAAAGCAATAAAACCTCAAATTGAGTGTCACGCCAAAACCAAAGGACTTATGCACACACTTCAACATGTATTTAGTTCAGGATGACCACCTGAAGCCTAAATGAGCATTAATTTGACCACACAACTCATTCCTATGAAGATACATTCAAACTCACAAAACGTGCTCAGCTTGGGCTGAAAATGCATTTAAAGCAATAAAAACTCAAATTGAGTGTCACACCTAAACCAAAGGACTTATGCACACACTTCAACATGTATTTTGTTCAGGATGACCTCCTGAAGCCCATATGAGCATTAATTTGACTACACAACTCATTCCTATGAAGATACATTCAAACTCACAAAACGTGCTCAGCTCGGGCTGAAAATGCATTTAAAGCAATAAAAACTCAAATTGAGTGTCACGCCTGAACCAAAGGACTTATGCACACACTTCAACATGTATTTTGTTCAGGATGACCTCCTGAAGCCTATTTGAGCAATAATTTGACCACACAACTCATTCCTATGAAGATACATTCAAAGTCAGAAAGCGCGCTCAGCTCGGGCTGAAAATGCATTTAAAGCAATAAAAACTCAAATTGAGTGTCACGCCTAAACCAAAGGACTTATGCACACACTTCAACATGTATTTAGTTCAGGATGACCACCTGAAGCCTAAATGAGCATTAATTTGACCACACAACTCATTCCTATGAAGATACATTCAAACTCACAAAACGTGCTCAGCTCGTGCTGAAAATGCATTTAAAGCAATAAAAACTCAAATTGAGTGTCACGCCTAAACCAAAGGACTTATGCACACACTTCAACATGTATTTAGTTCAGGATGGCCACCTGAAGCCTAAATGAGCATTAATTTGACCACACAACTCATTCCTATGAAGATACATTCAAACTCACAAAACGTGCTCAGCTCTGGCTGAAAATGCATTTAAAGCAATAAAAACTCAAATTGAGTGTCACGCCTAAACCAAAGGACTTATGCACACACTTCAACATGTATTTTGTTCAGGATGACTTCCTGAAGCCCATATGAGCATTAATTTGACTACACAACTCATTCCTATGAAGATACATTCAAACTCTCAAAACGTGCTCAGCTCGGGCTGAAAATGCATTTAAAGCAATAAAAACTCAAATT
Source organism: Hippocampus guttulatus (assembly GCF_054856545.1). NCBI lineage: Eukaryota > Metazoa > Chordata > Actinopteri > Syngnathiformes > Syngnathidae > Hippocampus > Hippocampus guttulatus. The sequence continues at coordinate 527,894 of NW_028233883.1, read as the reverse complement.
GAGTGTCACGCCTAAACCAAAGGACTTATGCACACACTTCAACATGTATTTTGTTCAGGATGACCACCTGAATGAGGATTATTTGACCACACAACTCATTCCTATTAAGATACTTCAAACTCAGAAAACTTGCTCATCTCTGCCTGAAAATGCATTTCGCAATAAAAACTCAAATTGAGTGTCACGCCTAAACCAAAGGACTTATGCGCACACTTTAACATGTATTTTGTTCAGGAGGTCATCCTGAAGCCTATATGAGCATTAATTTGACCACACAACTGATTCCTATCAAGATACATTCAAACTCACAGAACGTGCTCAGCTCGGGCTGAAAATGCATTTAAAGCAATAAAAACTCAAATTGAGTGTCACGCCTAAACCAAAGGACTTATGCACACACTTCAACATGTATTTAGTTCAGGAGGTCATCCTGAAGCCTATATGAGCATTAATTTGACCACACAACTCATTCCTATGAAGATACATTCAAACTCACAAAACGTGCTCAGCTCGGGCTGAAAATGCATTTAAAGCAATAAAAACTCAAATTGAGTGTCACGCCTAAACCAAAGGACTTATGCACACACTTCAACATGTATTTAGTTCAGGATTACCTCCTGAAGCCCATATGAGCATTAATTTGACTACACAACTCATTCCTATGAAGATACATTCAAACTCACAAAACGTGCTCAGCTCGGGCTGAAAATGCATTTAAAGCAATAAAAACTCAAATTGAGTGTCACGCCTAAAAAAGGACTTATCACACACTTGCACATGTATTTAGTTCAGGATTACCTCCTGAAGCCCATATGAGCATTAATTTGACCACACATCTCATTCCTATGAAGATACATTCAAACTCTCAAAATGTGCTCAGCTCGGGCTGAAAATGCATTTAAAGGAATAAAAACTCAAATTGAGTGTCACACCTAAACCAAAGGACTTATGCACACACTTCAACATGTATTTTGTTCAGGATAACTTCCTGAAGCCCATATGAGCATTAATTTGACCACACAACTCATTCCTATGAAGATACATTCAAACTCTCAAAATGTGCTCAGCTCGGGCTGAAAATGCATTTCGCAATAAAAACTCAAATTGAGTGTCACACCTAAACCAAAGGACTTATGCACACACTTCAACATGTATTTTGTTCAGGATGACCACCTGAAACCTAAATGAGCTATAATTTGACCACACAACTCATTCCTATGAAGATACAGTCAAACTCACAAAACGTGCTCAGCTCGGGCTGAAAATGCATTTAAAGCAATAAAACTCAAATTGAGTGTCACGCCTAAACCAAAGGACTTATGCACACACTTCAACATGTATTTTGTTCAGGATGACCTCCTGAGGCCTAAATAAGCATTAATTTGACCACACAACTCATTCCTATGAAGATACATTCAAACTCACAAAACGTGCTCAGCTCGGGCTGAAAATGCATTTAAAGTTATAAAAACTCAAATTGAGTGTCACGCCTAAACCAAAGTACTTATGCACACACTTCAACATGTATTTAGTTCAAGAGGTCATCCTGAAGCCTATATGAGCATTAATTTTACCACACAACTCATTCCTATCAAGATACATTCAAACTCACAAAACGTGCTCAGCTCGGGCTGAAAATGCATTCAAAGCAATAAAACCTCAAATTGAGTGTCACGCCAAAACCAAAGGACTTATACACACACTTCAACATGTATTTTGTTCAGGATGACCTCCTGAAGCCTATTTGAGCATTGATTTGACCATACAACTCATTCCTATGAAGATACATTCAAACTCAGAAAACGTGCTCATCTCTGCCTGAAAATGCATTTCGCAATAAAAACTAAAATTGAGTGTCACACCTAAACCAAAGGACTTATGCACACACTTCAACATGTATTTTGTTCAGGATGACCACCTGAAACCTAAATGAGCTATAATTTGACCACACAACTCATTCCTATGAAGATACAGTCAAACTCACAAAACATGCTCAGCTCGGGCTGAAAATGCTAAAGCAATAAATACTCAAATTGAGTGTCACGCCTGAACCAAAGGACTTATACACACACTTCAACATGTATTTTGTTCAGGATGACCTCCTGAAGCCTATTTGAGCAATAATTTGACCACACAACTCATTCCTATGAAGATACATTCAAAGTCAGAAAGCGCGCACAGCTCGGGCTGAAAATGCATTTAAAGCAATAAAAACTCAAATTGAGTGTCACGCCTAAACCAAAGGACTTATGCACACACTTCAACATGTATTTAGTTCAGGATGACCACCTGAAGCCTAAATGAGCATTAATTTGACCACACAACTCATTCCTATGAAGATATATTCAAACTCACAAAACGTGCTCAGCTCGGGCTGAAAATGCATTTAAAGCAATACAACTCAAATTGAATGTCACACCTAAACCAAAGGACTTATGCACACACTCCAACATGTATTTTGTTCAGGATGACCTCCTGAAGCCCAAATAAGCATTAATTTGACCACACAACTCATTCTATGAAGATATATTCAAACTCACAAAACGTGCTCAGCTCGGGCTGAAAATGCATTTAAAGCAATAAAAACTCAAATTGAGTGTCACGCCTAAACAAAAGGACTTATGCACACACTTCAACATGTATTTTTTTCAGGATGACCTCCTGAAGCCTAAATGAGCATTAATTTGACCACACAACTCATTCTATGAAGATACATTCAAACTCACAAAACGTGCTCAGCTCGGGCTGAAAATGCATTTAAAGCAATAAAAACTCAAATTGAGTGTCACGCCTAAACCAAAGGACTTATGCACACACTTCAACATGTATTTTGTTCAGGATGACCACCTGAAGCCTAAATGAGCATTAATTTGACCACACAACTCATTCCTATGAAGATACATTCAAACTCACAAAACGTGCTCAACTCGGGCTGAAAATGCATTTAAAGCAATAAAAACTCAAATTGAGTGTCACGCCTAAACCAAAGGATTTATGCACACACTTCAACATGTATTTAGTTCAGGATGACCACCTGAAGCCTAAATGAGCATTAATTTGACCACACAACTCATTCCTATGAAGATACATTCAAACTCACAAAACGTGCTCAGCTCGGGCTGAAAATGCATTTAAAGCAATAAAACTCAAATTGAGTGTCACACCTAAACCAAAGGACTTATTCACACACTTCAACATGTATTTTGTTCAGGATGACCTCCTGAAGCCCATATGAGCATTAATTTGACCACACAACTCATTCCTAAGAAGATACATTCAAAGTCAGAAAGCGCGCTCAGCCCGGGCTGAAAATGCATTTAAAACAATAAAAACTCAAATTGAGTGTCACGCCTAAACCAAAGGACTTATGCACACACTTCAACATGTATTTTGTTCAGGATGACCACCTGAAGCCTAAATGAGCATTAATTTGACCACACAACTCATTCCTATGAAGATACATTCAAACTCTCAAAACGTGCTCAGCTCGGGCTGAAAATGCATTTAAAGCAATAAAAACTCAAATTGAGTGTCACGCCTAAACCAAAGGACTTATGCACACACTTCAACAGGTATTTAGTTCAGGATGACCACCTGAAGCCTAAATGAGCATTAATTTGACCACACAACTCATTCCTATGAAGATACATTCAAACTCACAAAACGTGCTCAGCTTGGGCTGAAAATGCATTTAAAGCAATAAAAACTCAAATTGAGTGTCACACCTAAACCAAAGGACTTATGCACACACTTCAACATGTATTTTGTTCAGGATGACCTCCTGAAGCCCATATGAGCATTAATTTGACTACACAACTCATTCCTATGAAGATACATTCAAACTCACAAAACGTGCCCAGCTCGGGCTGAAAATGCATTTAAAGCAATAAAAACTCAAATTGAGTGTCACGCCTGAACCAAAGGACTTATGCACACACTTCAACATGTATTTTGTTCAGGATGACCTCCTGAAGCCTATTTGACCAATAATTTGACCACACAACTCATTCCTATGAAGATACATTCAAAGTCAGAAAGCGCGCTCAGCTCGGGCTGAAAATGCATTTAAAGCAATAAAAACTCAAATTGAGTGTCACGCCTAAACCAAAGGACTTATGCACACACTTCACATGTATTTAGTTCAGGATGACCACCTGAAGCCTAAATGAGCATTAATTTGACCACACAACTCATTCCTATGAAGATACATTCAAACTCACAAAACGTGCTCAGCTCGTGCTGAAAATGCATTTAAAGCAATAAAAACTCAAATTGAGTGTCACGCCTAAACCAAAGGACTTATGCACACACTTCAACATGTATTTAGTTCAGGATGACCACCTGAAGCCTAAATGAGCATTAATTTGACCACACAACTCATTCCTATGAAGATACATTCAAACTCACAAAACGTGCTCAGCTCGGGCTGAAAATGCATTTAAAGCAATAAAACTCAAATTGAGTGTCACACCTAAACCAAAGGACTTATTCACACACTCCAACGTGTATTTTGTTCAGGATGACCTCCTGAAGCCCAAATAAGCATTAATTTGACCACACAACTCATTCTATGAAGATACATTCAAACTCACAAAACGTCCTCAGCTCGGGCTGAAAATGCATTTAAAGCAATAAAACTCAAATTGAGTGTCACACCTAAACCAAAGGACTTATTCACACACTTCAACATGTATTTTGTTCAGGATGACCTCCTGAAGCCCATATGAGCATTAATTTGACCACACAACTCATTCCTAAGAAGATACATTCAAAGTCAGAAAGCGCGCTCAGCCCGGGCTGAAAATGCATTTAAAACAATAAAAACTCAAATTGAGTGTCACGCCTAAACCAAAGGACTTATGCACACACTTCAACATGTATTTTGTTCAGGATGACCTCCTGAAGCCAAAATAAGCATTAATTTGACCACACAACTCATTCCTATGAAGATACATTCAAACTCACAAAACGTGCTCAGCTCGGGCTGAAAATGCATTTAAAGAAATAAAAACTCAAATTGAGTGTCACGCCTAAACCAAAGGACTTATGCACACACTTCAACATGTATTTAGTTCAGGAGGTCATCCTGAAGCCGATATGAGCATTAATTTGACCACACAACTCATTCCTATGAAGATACATTCAAACTCACAAAACGTCCTCAGCTCGAGCTGAAAATGCATTTAAAGCAATAAAAACTTAAATTGAGTGTCACGCCTAAACCAAAGGACTTATGCGCACACTTTAACATGTATTTTGTTCAGGAGGTCATCCTGAAGCCTATATGAGCATTAATTTGACCACACAACTGATTCCTATCAAGATACATTCAAACTCACAAAACGTGCTCAGCTCGGGCTGAAAATGCATATAAGCAATAAAACCTCAAATTGAGTGTCACGCCAAAACCAAAGAACTTATGCACACACTTCAACATGTATTTTGTTCAGGATGACCTCCTGAAGCCTAAATTAGCATTAATTTGACCACACAACTCATTCCTATGAAGATACATTCAAAGTCAGAAAGCGCGCTCAGCTCGGGCTGAAAATGCATTTAAAGCAATAAAAACTCAAATTGAGTGTCACGCCTAAACCAAAGGACTTATGCACACACTTCAACATGTATTTAGTTCAGGAGGTCATTCTGAAGCCTATATGAGCATTAATTTGACCACATAACTCATTCCTATGAAGATACATTCAAACTCTCAAAACGTGCTCAGCTCGGGCTGAAAATGCATTTAAAGCAATAAAAACTCAAATTGAGTGTCACGCCTAAACCAAAGGACTTATGCACACACTTCAACATGTATTTTGTTCAGGATGACCACCTGAATGAGGATTATTTGACCACACAACTCATTCCTATTAAGATACTTCAAACTCAGAAAACTTGCTCATCTCTGCCTGAAAATGCATTTCGCAATAAAAACTCAAATTGAGTGTCACGCCTAAACCAAAGGACTTATGCGCACACTTTAACATGTATTTTGTTCAGGAGGTCATCCTGAAGCCTATATGAGCATTAATTTGACCACACAACTGATTCCTATCAAGATACATTCAAACTCACAAAACGTGCTCAGCTCGGGCTGAAAATGCATTTAAAGCAATAAAAACTCAAATTGAGTGTCACGCCTAAACCAAAGGACTTATGCACACACTTCAACATGTATTTAGTTCAGGAGGTCATCCTGAAGCCTATATGAGCATTAATTTGACCACACAACTCATTCCTATGAAGATACATTCAAACTCACAAAACGTGCTCAGCTCGGGCTGAAAATGCATTTAAAGCAATAAAAACTCAAATTGAGTGTCACGCCTAAACCAAAGGACTTATGCACACACTTCAACATGTATTTAGTTCAGGAGGTCATCCTGAAGCCTATATGAGCATTAATTTGACCACACAACTCATTCCTATGAAGATACATTCAAACTCACAAAACGTGCTCAGCTCGGGCTGAAAATGCATTTAAAGCAATAAAAACTCAAATTGAGTGTCACGCCTAAACCAAAGGACTTATGCACACACTTCAACATGTATTTTGTTCAGGATGACCACCTGAAGCCTAAATGAGCATTAATTTGACCACACAACTCATTCTATGAAGATACATTCAAACTCACAAAACGTGCTCAGGTCGGGCTGAAAATGCATTTAAAGCAATAAAAACTCAAATTGAGTGTCACGCCTAAACCAAAGGATTATGCACACACTTCAACATGTATTTAGTTCAGGATGACCACCTGAAACCTAAATGAGCATTAATTTGACCACACAACTCATTCCTATGAAGATACATTCAAACTCACAAAACGTGCTCAGTTCGGGCTAAAAATGCATTTAAAGCAATAAAAACTCAAATTGAGTGTCACACCTAAACCAAAGGACTTATGCACACACTTCAACATGTATTTTGTTCAGGATGACCTCCTGAAGTCCATATGAGAATTATTTGACCAGACAACTCATTCCTATGAACATACATTCAAAGTCAGAAAGCGCTCAGCTCGGGCTGAAAATGCATTTAAAGCAATAAAAACTCAAATTGAGTGTTAAACCAAAGGACTTATGCACACACTTCAACATGTATTTAGTTCAGGATGACCACCTGAAGCCTAAATGAGCATTAATTTGACCACACAACTCATTCCTATGAAGATACATTCAAACTCACAAAACGTGCTCAGTTCGGGCTAAAAATGCATTTAAAGCAATAAAAACTCAAATTGAGTGTCACACCTAAACCAAAGGACTTATGCACACACTTCAACATGTATTTTGTTCAGGATGACCTCCTGAAGTCCATATGAGAATTATTTGACCAGACAACTCATTCCTATGAACATACATTCAAAGTCAGAAAGCGCTCAGCTCGGGCTGAAAATGCATTTAAAGCAATAAAAACTCAAATTGAGTGTTAAACCAAAGGACTTATGCACACACTTCAACATGTATTTTGTTCAGGATGACCTCCTGAAGCCCATATGAGCATTAATTTGACTACACAACTCATTCCTATGAAGATACATTCAAACTCACAAAACGTGCTCAGCTCGGGCTGAAAATGCATTTAAAGCAATAAAAACTCAAATTGAGTGTCACGCCTGAACCAAAGGACTTATGCACACACTTCAACATGTATTTTGTTCAGGATGACCTCCTGAAGCCTATTTGAGCAATAATTTGACCACACAACTCATTCCTATGAAGATACATTCAAAGTCAGAAAGCGCGCTCAGCTCGGGCTGAAAATGCATTTAAAGCAATAAAAACTCAAATTGAGTGTCACGCCCAAACCAAAGGACTTATGCACACACTTCAACATGTACTTAGTTCAGGATGTCCTCCTGAAGCCTAAATGAGCATTAATTTGACCACACAACTCATTCCTATGAAGATACATTCAAACTCACAAAACATGCTCAGCTCGGGCTGAAAATGCATTTAATGCAATAAAAACTCAAATTGAGTGTCACACCTAAACCAAAGGACTTATGCACACACTTCAACATGTATTTTGTTCAGGATGACCTCCTGAAGCCCATATGAGCATTAATTTGACTACACAATTCATTCCTATGAAGATACATTCACACTCACAAAACGTGCTCAGCTCGGGCTGAAAATGCATTTAAAGCAATAAAAACTCAAATTGAGTGTCACACCTAAACCAAAGGACTTATGCACACACTTCAACATGTATTTTGTTCAAGATGACCTCCTGAAGCCTAAATGAACATTAAGTTGACCACACAACTCAATCCTATGAAGATACATTCAAACTCACAAAACATGCTCAGCTCGGGCTGAAAATGCATTTAAAGCAATAAAAACTCAAATTGAGTGTCACGCCTAAACCAAAGGACTTATGCACACACTTCAACATGTATTTTGTTCAGGATGACCTCCTGAAGCCTAAATTAGCATTCATTTGACCACACAACTCATTCCTATGAAGATACTTCAAACTCAGAAAACTTGCTCATCTCTGCCTGAAAATGCATTTCGCAATAAAAACTCAAATTGAGTGTCACACCTAAACCAAAGGACTTATGCACACACTTCAACATGTATTTTGTTCAAGATGACCTCCTGAAGCCTAAATGAACATTAAGTTGACCACACAACTCAATCCTATGAAGATACATTCAAACTCACAAAACATGCTCAGCTCGGGCTGAAAATGCATTTAAAGCAATAAAAACTCAAATTGAGTGTCACGCCTAAACAAAAGGACTTATGCACACACTTTAACATGTATTTTGTTCAGGATGACCTCCTGAGGCCTAAATAAGCATTAATTTGACCACACAACTCATTCCTATGAAGATACATTCAAACTCAGAAAACTTGCTCATCTCTGCCTGAAAATGCATTTCGCAATAAAAACTCAAATTGAGTGTCACGCCTAAACCAAAGGACTTATGCGCACACTTTAACATGTATTTTGTTCAGGAGGTCATCCTGAAGCCTATATGAGCATTAATTTGACCACACAACTGATTCCTATCAAGATACATTCAAACTCACAAAACGTGCTCAGCTCGGGCTGAAAATGCATTTAAAGCAATAAAAACTCAAATTGAGTGTCACGCCTAAACCAAAGGACTTATGCACACAGTTCAACATGTATTTAGTTCAGGAGGTCATCCTGAAGCCTATATGAGCATTAATTTGACCACACAACTCATTCCTATGAAGATACATTCAAACTCACAAAACGTGCTCAGCTTGGGCTGAAAATGCATTTAAAGCAATAAAAACTCAAATTGAGTGTCACGCCTAAACCAAAGGACTTATGCACACACTCCAACGTGTATTTTGTTCAGGATGACCTCCTGAAGCCCAAATAAGCATTAATTTGACCACACAACTCATTCTATGAAGATACATTCAAACTCACAAAACGTGCTCAGCTCGGGCTGAAAATGCATTTAAAGCAATAAAAACTCAAATTGAGTGTCACGCCTAAACAAAAGGACTTATGCACACACTTTAACATGTATTTTGTTCAGGATGACCTCCTGAGGGCTAAATAAGCATTAATTTGACCACACAACTCATTCCTATGAAGATACATTCAAACTCACAAAACGTGCTCAGCTCGGGCTGAAAATGCATTTAAAGTTATAAAAACTCAAATTGAGTGTCACGCCTAAACCAAAGTACTTATGCACACACTTCAACATGTATTTAGTTCAAGAGGTCATCCTGAAGCCTATATGAGCATTAATTTTACCACACAACTCATTCCTATCAAGATACATTCAAACTCACAAAACGTGCTCAGCTCGGGCTGAAAATGCATTCAAAGCAATAAAACCTCAAATTGAGTGTCACGCCAAAACCAAAGGACTTATGCACACACTTCAACATGTATTTAGTTCAGGATGACCACCTGAAGCCTAAATGAGCATTAATTTGACCACACAACTCATTCCTATGAAGATACATTCAAACTCACAAAACGTGCTCAGCTTGGGCTGAAAATGCATTTAAAGCAATAAAAACTCAAATTGAGTGTCACACCTAAACCAAAGGACTTATGCACACACTTCAACATGTATTTTGTTCAGGATGACCTCCTGAAGCCCATATGAGCATTAATTTGACTACACAACTCATTCCTATGAAGATACATTCAAACTCACAAAACGTGCTCAGCTCGGGCTGAAAATGCATTTAAAGCAATAAAAACTCAAATTGAGTGTCACGCCTGAACCAAAGGACTTATGCACACACTTCAACATGTATTTTGTTCAGGATGACCTCCTGAAGCCTATTTGAGCAATAATTTGACCACACAACTCATTCCTATGAAGATACATTCAAAGTCAGAAAGCGCGCTCAGCTCGGGCTGAAAATGCATTTAAAGCAATAAAAACTCAAATTGAGTGTCACGCCTAAACCAAAGGACTTATGCACACACTTCAACATGTATTTAGTTCAGGATGACCACCTGAAGCCTAAATGAGCATTAATTTGACCACACAACTCATTCCTATGAAGATACATTCAAACTCACAAAACGTGCTCAGCTCGTGCTGAAAATGCATTTAAAGCAATAAAAACTCAAATTGAGTGTCACGCCTAAACCAAAGGACTTATGCACACACTTCAACATGTATTTAGTTCAGGATGGCCACCTGAAGCCTAAATGAGCATTAATTTGACCACACAACTCATTCCTATGAAGATACATTCAAACTCACAAAACGTGCTCAGCTCTGGCTGAAAATGCATTTAAAGCAATAAAAACTCAAATTGAGTGTCACGCCTAAACCAAAGGACTTATGCACACACTTCAACATGTATTTTGTTCAGGATGACTTCCTGAAGCCCATATGAGCATTAATTTGACTACACAACTCATTCCTATGAAGATACATTCAAACTCTCAAAACGTGCTCAGCTCGGGCTGAAAATGCATTTAAAGCAATAAAAACTCAAATTGAGTGTCACGCCTAAACCAAAGGACTTATGCACACACTTCAACATGTATTTTGTTCAGGATGACCACCTGAATGAGGATTATTTGACCACACAACTCATTCCTATTAAGATACTTCAAACTCAGAAAACTTGCTCATCTCTGCCTGAAAATGCATTTCGCAATAAAAACTCAAATTGAGTGTCACGCCTAAACCAAAGGACTTATGCGCACACTTTAACATGTATTTTGTTCAGGAGGTCATCCTGAAGCCTATATGAGCATTAATTTGACCACACAACTGATTCCTATCAAGATACATTCAAACTCACAGAACGTGCTCAGCTCGGGCTGAAAATGCATTTAAAGCAATAAAAACTCAAATTGAGTGTCACGCCTAAACCAAAGGACTTATGCACACACTTCAACATGTATTTAGTTCAGGAGGTCATCCTGAAGCCTATATGAGCATTAATTTGACCACACAACTCATTCCTATGAAGATACATTCAAACTCACAAAACGTGCTCAGCTCGGGCTGAAAATGCATTTAAAGCAATAAAAACTCAAATTGAGTGTCACGCCTAAACCAAAGGACTTATGCACACACTTCAACATGTATTTAGTTCAGGATTACCTCCTGAAGCCCATATGAGCATTAATTTGACTACACAACTCATTCCTATGAAGATACATTCAAACTCACAAAACGTGCTCAGCTCGGGCTGAAAATGCATTTAAAGCAATAAAAACTCAAATTGAGTGTCACGCCTAAAAAAGGACTTATCACACACTTGCACATGTATTTAGTTCAGGATTACCTCCTGAAGCCCATATGAGCATTAATTTGACCACACATCTCATTCCTATGAAGATACATTCAAACTCTCAAAATGTGCTCAGCTCGGGCTGAAAATGCATTTAAAGGAATAAAAACTCAAATTGAGTGTCACACCTAAACCAAAGGACTTATGCACACACTTCAACATGTATTTTGTTCAGGATAACTTCCTGAAGCCCATATGAGCATTAATTTGACCACACAACTCATTCCTATGAAGATACATTCAAACTCTCAAAATGTGCTCAGCTCGGGCTGAAAATGCATTTCGCAATAAAAACTCAAATTGAGTGTCACACCTAAACCAAAGGACTTATGCACACACTTCAACATGTATTTTGTTCAGGATGACCACCTGAAACCTAAATGAGCTATAATTTGACCACACAACTCATTCCTATGAAGATACAGTCAAACTCACAAAACGTGCTCAGCTCGGGCTGAAAATGCATTTAAAGCAATAAAACTCAAATTGAGTGTCACGCCTAAACCAAAGGACTTATGCACACACTTCAACATGTATTTTGTTCAGGATGACCTCCTGAGGCCTAAATAAGCATTAATTTGACCACACAACTCATTCCTATGAAGATACATTCAAACTCACAAAACGTGCTCAGCTCGGGCTGAAAATGCATTTAAAGTTATAAAAACTCAAATTGAGTGTCACGCCTAAACCAAAGTACTTATGCACACACTTCAACATGTATTTAGTTCAAGAGGTCATCCTGAAGCCTATATGAGCATTAATTTTACCACACAACTCATTCCTATCAAGATACATTCAAACTCACAAAACGTGCTCAGCTCGGGCTGAAAATGCATTCAAAGCAATAAAACCTCAAATTGAGTGTCACGCCAAAACCAAAGGACTTATACACACACTTCAACATGTATTTTGTTCAGGATGACCTCCTGAAGCCTATTTGAGCATTGATTTGACCATACAACTCATTCCTATGAAGATACATTCAAACTCAGAAAACGTGCTCATCTCTGCCTGAAAATGCATTTCGCAATAAAAACTCAAATTGAGTGTCACACCTAAACCAAAGGACTTATGCACACACTTCAACATGTATTTTGTTCAGGATGACCACCTGAAACCTAAATGAGCTATAATTTGACCACACAACTCATTCCTATGAAGATACAGTCAAACTCACAAAACATGCTCAGCTCGGGCTGAAAATGCTAAAGCAATAAATACTCAAATTGAGTGTCACGCCTGAACCAAAGGACTTATACACACACTTCAACATGTATTTTGTTCAGGATGACCTCCTGAAGCCTATTTGAGCAATAATTTGACCACACAACTCATTCCTATGAAGATACATTCAAAGTCAGAAAGCGCGCACAGCTCGGGCTGAAAATGCATTTAAAGCAATAAAAACTCAAATTGAGTGTCACGCCTAAACCAAAGGACTTATGCACACACTTCAACATGTATTTAGTTCAGGATGACCACCTGAAGCCTAAATGAGCATTAATTTGACCACACAACTCATTCCTATGAAGATATATTCAAACTCACAAAACGTGCTCAGCTCGGGCTGAAAATGCATTTAAAGCAATACAACTCAAATTGAATGTCACACCTAAACCAAAGGACTTATGCACACACTCCAACATGTATTTTGTTCAGGATGACCTCCTGAAGCCCAAATAAGCATTAATTTGACCACACAACTCATTCTATGAAGATATATTCAAACTCACAAAACGTGCTCAGCTCGGGCTGAAAATGCATTTAAAGCAATAAAAACTCAAATTGAGTGTCACGCCTAAACAAAAGGACTTATGCACACACTTCAACATGTATTTTTTTCAGGATGACCTCCTGAAGCCTAAATGAGCATTAATTTGACCACACAACTCATTCTATGAAGATACATTCAAACTCACAAAACGTGCTCAGCTCGGGCTGAAAATGCATTTAAAGCAATAAAAACTCAAATTGAGTGTCACGCCTAAACCAAAGGACTTATGCACACACTTCAACATGTATTTTGTTCAGGATGACCACCTGAAGCCTAAATGAGCATTAATTTGACCACACAACTCATTCCTATGAAGATACATTCAAACTCACAAAACGTGCTCAACTCGGGCTGAAAATGCATTTAAAGCAATAAAAACTCAAATTGAGTGTCACGCCTAAACCAAAGGATTTATGCACACACTTCAACATGTATTTAGTTCAGGATGACCACCTGAAGCCTAAATGAGCATTAATTTGACCACACAACTCATTCCTATGAAGATACATTCAAACTCACAAAACGTGCTCAGCTCGGGCTGAAAATGCATTTAAAGCAATAAAACTCAAATTGAGTGTCACACCTAAACCAAAGGACTTATTCACACACTTCAACATGTATTTTGTTCAGGATGACCTCCTGAAGCCCATATGAGCATTAATTTGACCACACAACTCATTCCTAAGAAGATACATTCAAAGTCAGAAAGCGCGCTCAGCCCGGGCTGAAAATGCATTTAAAACAATAAAAACTCAAATTGAGTGTCACGCCTAAACCAAAGGACTTATGCACACACTTCAACATGTATTTTGTTCAGGATGACCACCTGAAGCCTAAATGAGCATTAATTTGACCACACAACTCATTCCTATGAAGATACATTCAAACTCTCAAAACGTGCTCAGCTCGGGCTGAAAATGCATTTAAAGCAATAAAAACTCAAATTGAGTGTCACGCCTAAACCAAAGGACTTATGCACACACTTCAACAGGTATTTAGTTCAGGATGACCACCTGAAGCCTAAATGAGCATTAATTTGACCACACAACTCATTCCTATGAAGATACATTCAAACTCACAAAACGTGCTCAGCTTGGGCTGAAAATGCATTTAAAGCAATAAAAACTCAAATTGAGTGTCACACCTAAACCAAAGGACTTATGCACACACTTCAACATGTATTTTGTTCAGGATGACCTCCTGAAGCCCATATGAGCATTAATTTGACTACACAACTCATTCCTATGAAGATACATTCAAACTCACAAAACGTGCCCAGCTCGGGCTGAAAATGCATTTAAAGCAATAAAAACTCAAATTGAGTGTCACGCCTGAACCAAAGGACTTATGCACACACTTCAACATGTATTTTGTTCAGGATGACCTCCTGAAGCCTATTTGACCAATAATTTGACCACACAACTCATTCCTATGAAGATACATTCAAAGTCAGAAAGCGCGCTCAGCTCGGGCTGAAAATGCATTTAAAGCAATAAAAACTCAAATTGAGTGTCACGCCTAAACCAAAGGACTTATGCACACACTTCACATGTATTTAGTTCAGGATGACCACCTGAAGCCTAAATGAGCATTAATTTGACCACACAACTCATTCCTATGAAGATACATTCAAACTCACAAAACGTGCTCAGCTCGTGCTGAAAATGCATTTAAAGCAATAAAAACTCAAATTGAGTGTCACGCCTAAACCAAAGGACTTATGCACACACTTCAACATGTATTTAGTTCAGGATGACCACCTGAAGCCTAAATGAGCATTAATTTGACCACACAACTCATTCCTATGAAGATACATTCAAACTCACAAAACGTGCTCAGCTCGGGCTGAAAATGCATTTAAAGCAATAAAACTCAAATTGAGTGTCACACCTAAACCAAAGGACTTATTCACACACTCCAACGTGTATTTTGTTCAGGATGACCTCCTGAAGCCCAAATAAGCATTAATTTGACCACACAACTCATTCTATGAAGATACATTCAAACTCACAAAACGTCCTCAGCTCGGGCTGAAAATGCATTTAAAGCAATAAAACTCAAATTGAGTGTCACACCTAAACCAAAGGACTTATTCACACACTTCAACATGTATTTTGTTCAGGATGACCTCCTGAAGCCCATATGAGCATTAATTTGACCACACAACTCATTCCTAAGAAGATACATTCAAAGTCAGAAAGCGCGCTCAGCCCGGGCTGAAAATGCATTTAAAACAATAAAAACTCAAATTGAGTGTCACGCCTAAACCAAAGGACTTATGCACACACTTCAACATGTATTTTGTTCAGGATGACCTCCTGAAGCCAAAATAAGCATTAATTTGACCACACAACTCATTCCTATGAAGATACATTCAAACTCACAAAACGTGCTCAGCTCGGGCTGAAAATGCATTTAAAGAAATAAAAACTCAAATTGAGTGTCACGCCTAAACCAAAGGACTTATGCACACACTTCAACATGTATTTAGTTCAGGAGGTCATCCTGAAGCCGATATGAGCATTAATTTGACCACACAACTCATTCCTATGAAGATACATTCAAACTCACAAAACGTCCTCAGCTCGAGCTGAAAATGCATTTAAAGCAATAAAAACTTAAATTGAGTGTCACGCCTAAACCAAAGGACTTATGCGCACACTTTAACATGTATTTTGTTCAGGAGGTCATCCTGAAGCCTATATGAGCATTAATTTGACCACACAACTGATTCCTATCAAGATACATTCAAACTCACAAAACGTGCTCAGCTCGGGCTGAAAATGCATATAAGCAATAAAACCTCAAATTGAGTGTCACGCCAAAACCAAAGAACTTATGCACACACTTCAACATGTATTTTGTTCAGGATGACCTCCTGAAGCCTAAATTAGCATTAATTTGACCACACAACTCATTCCTATGAAGATACATTCAAAGTCAGAAAGCGCGCTCAGCTCGGGCTGAAAATGCATTTAAAGCAATAAAAACTCAAATTGAGTGTCACGCCTAAACCAAAGGACTTATGCACACACTTCAACATGTATTTAGTTCAGGAGGTCATTCTGAAGCCTATATGAGCATTAATTTGACCACATAACTCATTCCTATGAAGATACATTCAAACTCTCAAAACGTGCTCAGCTCGGGCTGAAAATGCATTTAAAGCAATAAAAACTCAAATTGAGTGTCACGCCTAAACCAAAGGACTTATGCACACACTTCAACATGTATTTTGTTCAGGATGACCACCTGAATGAGGATTATTTGACCACACAACTCATTCCTATTAAGATACTTCAAACTCAGAAAACTTGCTCATCTCTGCCTGAAAATGCATTTCGCAATAAAAACTCAAATTGAGTGTCACGCCTAAACCAAAGGACTTATGCGCACACTTTAACATGTATTTTGTTCAGGAGGTCATCCTGAAGCCTATATGAGCATTAATTTGACCACACAACTGATTCCTATCAAGATACATTCAAACTCACAAAACGTGCTCAGCTCGGGCTGAAAATGCATTTAAAGCAATAAAAACTCAAATTGAGTGTCACGCCTAAACCAAAGGACTTATGCACACACTTCAACATGTATTTAGTTCAGGAGGTCATCCTGAAGCCTATATGAGCATTAATTTGACCACACAACTCATTCCTATGAAGATACATTCAAACTCACAAAACGTGCTCAGCTCGGGCTGAAAATGCATTTAAAGCAATAAAAACTCAAATTGAGTGTCACGCCTAAACCAAAGGACTTATGCACACACTTCAACATGTATTTAGTTCAGGAGGTCATCCTGAAGCCTATATGAGCATTAATTTGACCACACAACTCATTCCTATGAAGATACATTCAAACTCACAAAACGTGCTCAGCTCGGGCTGAAAATGCATTTAAAGCAATAAAAACTCAAATTGAGTGTCACGCCTAAACCAAAGGACTTATGCACACACTTCAACATGTATTTAGTTCAGGAGGTCATCCTGAAGCCTATATGAGCATTAATTTGACCACACAACTCATTCGTATGAAGATACATTCAAACTCACAAAACGTGCTCAGCTCGGGCTGAAAATGCATTTAAAGCAATAAAACCTCAAATTGAGTGTGACGCCTAAACCAAAGGACTTATGCACACACTTCAACATGTATTTAGTTCAGGATTACCTCCTGAAGCCCATATGAGCATTAATTTGACTACACAACTCATTCCTATGAAGATACATTCAAACTCACAAAACGTGCTCAGCTCGGGCTGAAAATGCATTTAAAGCAATAAAAACTCAAATTGAGTGTCACGCCTAAAAAAGGACTTATCACACACTTGCACATGTATTTAGTTCAGGATTACCTCCTGAAGCCCATATGAGCATTAATTTGACCACACAACTCATTCCTATGAAGATACATTCAAACTCTCAAAATGTGCTCAGCTCGGGCTGAAAATGCATTTAAAGCAATAAAAACTCAAATTGAGTGTCACACCTAAACCAAAGGACTTATGCACACACTTCAACATGTATTTTGTTCAGGATAACTTCCTGAAGCCCATATGAGCATTAATTTGACCACACAACTCATTCCTATGAAGATACATTCAAACTCTCAAAATGTGCTCAGCTCGGGCTGAAAATGCATTTAAAGCAATAAAAACTCAAATTGAGTGTCACGCCTAAACCAAAGGACTTATGCACACACTTCAACATGTATTTTGTTCAGGATGACCACCTGAAGCCTAAATGAGCATTAATTTGACCACACAACTAATTCCTATGAAGATACATTCAAACTCACAAAACGTGCTCAGCTCGGGCTGAAAATGCATTTAAAGCAATAAAACTCAAATTGAGTGTCACGCCTAAACCAAAGGACTTATGCACACACTTCAACATGTATTTTGTTCAGGATGACCTCCTGAGGCCTAAATAAGCATTCATTTGACAACACAACTCATTCCTATGAAGATACATTCAAACTCACAAAACGTGCTCAGCTCGGGCTGAAAATGCATTTAAAGTTATAAAAACTCAAATTGAGTGTCACGCCTAAACCAAAGTACTTATGCACACACTTCAACATGTATTTAGTTCAAGAGGTCATCCTGAAGCCTATATGAGCATTAATTTTACCACACAACTCATTCCTATCAAGATACATTCAAACTCACAAAACGTGCTCAGCTCGGGCTGAAAATGCATTCAAAGCAATAAAACCTCAAATTGAGTGTCACGCCAAAACCAAAGGACTTATGCACACACTTCAACATGTATTTTGTTCAGGATGACCTCCTGAAGCCTAAATTAGCATTAATTTGACCACACAACTCATTCCTATGAAGATACTTCAAACTCAGAAAACGTGCTCATCTCTGCCTGAAAATGCATTTCGCAATAAAAACTCAAATTGAGTGTCACACCTAAACCAAAGGACTTATGCACACACTTCAACATGTATTTTGTTCAGGATGACCACCTGAAACCTAAATGAGCTATAATTTGACCACACAACTCATTCCTATGAAGATACAGTCAAACTCACAAAACATGCTCAGCTCGGGCTGAAAATGCTAAAGCAATAAATACTCAAATTGAGTGTCACGCCTGAACCAAAGGACTTATACACACACTTCAACATGTATTTTGTTCAGGATGACCTCCTGAAGCCTATTTGAGCAATAATTTGACCACACAACTCATTCCTATGAAGATACATTCAAAGTCAGAAAGCGCGCTCAGCTCGGGCTGAAAATGCATTTAAAGCAATAAAAACTCAAATTGAGTGTCACGCCTAAACCAAAGGACTTATGCACACACTTCAACATGTATTTAGTTCAGGATGACCACCTGAGGCCTAAATGAGCATTAATTTGACCACACAACTCATTCCTATGAAGATACATTCAAACTCACAAAACGTGCTCAGCTCGGGCTGAAAATGCATTTAAAGCAATACAACTCAAATTGAATGTCACACCTAAACCAAAGGACTTATGCACACACTCCAACATGTATTTTGTTCAGGATGACCTCCTGAAGCCCAAATAAGCATTAATTTGACCACACAACTCATTCTATGAAGATATATTCAAACTCACAAAACGTGCTCAGCTCGGGCTGAAAATGCATTTAAAGCAATAAAAACTCAAATTGAGTGTCACGCCTAAACAAAAGGACTTATGCACACACTTCAACATGTATTTAGTTCAGGAGGTCATCCTGAAGCCTATATGAGCATTAATTTGACCACACAACTCAGCTCGTGCTCAGCTCGGGCTGAAAATGCATTTAAAGCAATAAAAACTCAAATTGAGTGTCACGCCTAAACAAAAGGACTTATGCACACACTTCAACATGTATTTTGTTCAGGATGACCTCCTGAAGCCTAAATGAGCATTAATTTGACCACACAACTCATTCTATGAAGATACATTCAAACTCACAAAACGTGCTCAGCTCGGGCTGAAAATGCATTTAAAGAAATAAAAACTCAAATTGAGTGTCACACCTAAACCAAAGGACTTATGCACACACTTCAACATGTATTTTGTTCAGGATGACTTCCTGAAGCCCATATGAGCATTAATTTGACTACACAACTCATTCCTATGAAGATACATTCAAACTCACAAAACGTGCTCAGCTCGGGCTGAAAATGCATTTAAAGCAATAAAAACTCAAATTGAGTGTCACGCCTAAACCAAAGGACTTATGCACACACTTCAACATGTATTTTGTTCAGGATGACCACCTGAAGCCTAAATGAGCATTAATTTGACCACACAACTCATTCCTATGAAGATACATTCAAACTCACAAAACGTGCTCAACTCGGGCTGAAAATGCATTTAAAGCAATAAAAACTCAAATTGAGTGTCACGCCTAAACCAAAGGATTTATGCACACACTTCAACATGTATTTAGTTCAGGATGACCACCTGAAGCCTAAATGAGCATTAATTTGACCACACAACTCATTCCTATGAAGATACATTCAAACTCACAAAACGTACTCAGCTCGGGCTGAAAATGCATTTAAAGCAATAAAAACTCAAATTGAGTGTCACGCCTAAACCAAAGGACTTATGCACACACTTCGACATGTATTTTGTTCAGGATGACCTCCTCAAGCCTAAATGAGCATTAATTTGACCACACAACTCATTCCTATGAAGATACATTCAAACTCACAAAACGTGCTCAGCTCGGGCTGAAAATGCATTTAAAGCAATAAAACTCAAATTGAGTGTCACACCTAAACCAAAGGACTTATTCACACACTTCAACATGTATTTTGTTCAGGATGACCTCCTGAAGCCCATATGAGCATTAATTTGACCACACAACTCATTCCTAAGAAGATACATTCAAAGTCAGAAAGCGCGCTCAGCCCGGGCTGAAAATGCATTTAAAACAATAAAAACTCAAATTGAGTGTCACGCCTAAACCAAAGGACTTATGCACACACTTCAACATGTATTTTGTTCAGGATGACCTCCTGAAGCCAAAATAAGCATTAATTTGACCACACAACTCATTCCTATGAAGATACATTCAAACTCACAAAACGTGCTCAGCTCGGGCTGAAAATGCATTTAAAGAAATAAAAACTCAAATTGAGTGTCACGCCTAAACCAAAGGACTTATGCACACACTTCAACATGTATTTAGTTCAGGAGGTCATCCTGAAGCCTATATGAGCATTAATTTGACCACACAACTCATTCCTATGAAGATACATTCAAACTCACAAAACGTCCTCAGCTCGGGCTGAAAATGCATTTAAAGCAATAAAAACTCAAATTGAGTGTCACGCCTAAACCAAAGGACTTATGCGCACACTTTAACATGTATTTTGTTCAGGAGGTCATCCTGAAGCCTATATGAGCATTAATTTGACCACACAACTGATTCCTATCAAGATACATTCAAACTCACAAAACGTGCTCAGCTCGGGCTGAAAATGCATATAAGCAATAAAACCTCAAATTGAGTGTCACGCCAAAACCAAAGAACTTATGCACACACTTCAACATGTATTTTGTTCAGGATGACCTCCTGAAGCCTAAATAAGCATTAATTTGACCACACAACTCATTCCTATGAAGATACATTCAAAGTCAGAAAGCGCGCTCAGCTCGGGCTGAAAATGCATTTAAAGCAATAAAAACTCAAATTGAGTGTCACGCCTAAACCAAAGGACTTATGCACACACTTCAACATGTATTTAGTTCAGGAGGTCATTCTGAAGCCTATATGAGCATTAATTTGACCACATAACTCATTCCTATGAAGATACATTCAAACTCACAAAACGTCCTCAGCTCTGGCTGAAAATGCATTTAAAGCAAAAAAAACTCAAATTGAGTGTCACGCCTAAACCAAAGGACTTATGCACACACTTCAACATGTATTTTGTTCAGGATGACTTCCTGAAGCCCATATGAGCATTAATTTGACTACACAACTCATTCCTATGAAGATACATTCAAACTCTCAAAACGTGCTCAGCTCGGGCTGAAAATGCATTTAAAGCAATAAAAACTCAAATTGAGTGTCACGCCTAAACCAAAGGACTTATGCACACACTTCAACATGTATTTTGTTCAGGATGACCACCTGAATGAGGATTATTTGACCACACAACTCATTCCTATTAAGATACTTCAAACTCAGAAAACTTGCTCATCTCTGCCTGAAAATGCATTTCGCAATAAAAACTCAAATTGAGTGTCACGCCTAAACCAAAGGACTTATGCACACACTTCAACATGTATTTAGTTCAGGAGGTCATCCTGAAGCCTATATGAGCATTAATTTGACCACACAACTCATTCCTATGAAGATACATTCAAACTCACAAAACGTGCTCAGCTCGGGCTGAAAATGCATTTAAAGCAATAAAACCTCAAATTGAGTGTGACGCCTAAACCAAAGGACTTATGCACACACTTCAACATGTATTTAGTTCAGGATTACCTCCTGAAGCCCATATGAGCATTAATTTGACTACACAACTCATTCCTATGAAGATACATTCAAACTCACAAAACGTGCTCAGCTCGGGCTGAAAATGCATTTAAAGCAATAAAAACTCAAATTGAGTGTCACGCCTAAAAAAGGACTTATCACACACTTCAACATGTATTTTGTTCAGGATAACTTCCTGAAGCCCATATGAGCATTAATTTGACCACACAACTCATTCCTATGAAGATACATTCAAACTCTCAAAATGTGCTCAGCTCGGGCTGAAAATGCATTTAAAGCAATAAAAACTCAAATTGAGTGTCACGCCTAAACCAAAGGACTTATGCACACACTTCAACATGTATTTTGTTCAGGATGACCACCTGAAGCCTAAATGAGCATTAATTTGACCACACAACTAATTCCTATGAAGATACATTCAAACTCACAAAACGTGCTCAGCTCGGGCTGAAAATGCATTTAAAGCAATAAAACTCAAATTGAGTGTCACACCTAAACCAAAGGACTTATTCACACACTTCAACATGTATTTTGTTCAGGATGACCACCTGAAGCCTAAATGAGCATTAATTTGACCACACAACTCATTCCTATGAAGATACATTCAAACTCTCAAAACGTGCTCAGCTCGGGCTGAAAATGCATTTAAAGCAATAAAAACTCAAATTGAGTGTTAAACCAAAGGACTTATGCACACACTTCAACATGTATTTAGTTCAGGATGACCACCTTAAGCCTAAATGAGCATTAATTTGACCACACAACTCATTCCTATGAAGATACATTCAAACTCACAAAACGTGCTCAGCTTGGGCTGAAAATGCATTTAAAGCAATAAAAACTCAAATTGAGTGTCACACCTAAACCAAAGGACTTATGCACACACTTCAACATGTATTTTGTTCAGGATGACCTCCTGAAGCCCATATGAGCATTAATTTGACTACACAACTCATTCCTATGAAGATACATTCAAACTCACAAAACGTGCTCAGCTCGGGCTGAAAATGCATTTAAAGCAATAAAAACTCAAATTGAGTGTCACGCCTGAACCAAAGGACTTATGCACACACTTCAACATGTATTTTGTTCAGGATGACCTCCTGAAGCCTATTTGAGCAATAATTTGACCACACAACTCATTCCTATGAAGATACATTCAAAGTCAGAAAGCGCGCTCAGCTCGGGCTGAAAATGCATTTAAGCAATAAAAACTCAAATTGAGTGTCACGCCTAAACCAAAGGACTTATGCACACACTTCAACATGTATTTAGTTCAGGATGACCACCTGAAGCCTAAATGAGCATTAATTTGACCACACAACTCATTCCTATGAAGATACATTCAAACTCTCAAAACGTGCTCAGCTCGGGCTGAAAATGCATTTAAAGCAATAAAAACTCAAATTGAGTGTTAAACCAAAGGACTTATGCACACACTTCAACATGTATTTAGTTCAGGATGACCACCTGAAGCCTAAATGAGCATTAATTTGACCACACAACTCATTCCTATGAAGATACATTCAAACTCACAAAACGTGCTCAGCTCGTGCTGAAAATGCATTTAAAGCAATAAAAACTCAAATTGAGTGTCACGCCTAAACCAAAGGACTTATGCACACACTTCAACATGTATTTAGTTCAGGATGACCACCTGAAGCCTAAATGAGCATTAATTTGACCACACAACTCATTCCTATGAAGATACATTCAAACTCTCAAAACGTGCTCAGCTCGGGCTGAAAATGCATTTAAAGCAATAAAAACTCAAATTGAGTGTTAAACCAAAGGACTTATGCACACACTTCAACATGTATTTAGTTCAGGATGACCACCTGAAGCCTAAATGAGCATTAATTTGACCACACAACTCATTCCTATGAAGATACATTCAAACTCACAAAACGTGCTCAGCTTGGGCTGAAAATGCATTTAAAGCAATAAAAACTCAAATTGAGTGTCACACCTAAACCAAAGGACTTATGCACACACTTCAACATGTATTTTGTTCAGGATGACCTCCTGAAGCCCATATGAGCATTAATTTGACTACACAACTCATTCCTATGAAGATACATTCAAACTCACAAAACGTGCTCAGCTCGGGCTGAAAATGCATTTAAAGCAATAAAAACTCAAATTGAGTGTCACGCCTGAACCAAAGGACTTATGCACACACTTCAACATGTATTTTGTTCAGGATGACCTCCTGAAGCCTATTTGAGCAATAATTTGACCACACAACTCATTCCTATGAAGATACATTCAAAGTCAGAAAGCGCGCTCAGCTCGGGCTGAAAATGCATTTAAAGCAATAAAAACTCAAATTGAGTGTCACGCCTAAACCAAAGGACTTATGCACACACTTCAACATGTATTTAGTTCAGGATGACCACCTGAAGCCTAAATGAGCATTAATTTGACCACACAACTCATTCCTATGAAGATACATTCAAACTCACAAAACGTGCTCAGCTCGTGCTGAAAATGCATTTAAAGCAATAAAAACTCAAATTGAGTGTCACGCCTAAACCAAAGGACTTATGCACACACTTCAACATGTATTTAGTTCAGAATGACCACCTGAAGCCTAAATGAGCATTAATTTGACCACACAACTCATTCCTATGAAGATACATTCAAACTCACAAAACGTGCTCAGCTCGGGCTGAAAATGCATTTAAAGCAATAAAACTCAAATTGAGTGTCACACCTAAACCAAAGGACTTATTCACACACTCCAACGTGTATTTTGTTCAGGATGACCTCCTGAAGCCCAAATAAGCATTAATTTGACCACACAACTCATTCTATGAAGATACATTCAAACTCACAAAACGTGCTCAGCTCGGGCTGAAAATGCATTTAAAGCAATAAAAACTCAAATTGAGTGTCACGCCTAGACAAAAGGACTTATGCACACACTTTAACATGTATTTTGTTCAGGATGACCTCCTGAGGCCTAAATAAGCATTAATTTGACCACACAACTCATTCCTATGAAGATACATTCAAACTCACAAAACGTGCTCAGCTCGGGCTGAAAATGCATTTAAAGT
This sequence comes from Hippocampus guttulatus, assembly GCF_054856545.1. Taxonomy (NCBI): domain Eukaryota; kingdom Metazoa; phylum Chordata; class Actinopteri; order Syngnathiformes; family Syngnathidae; genus Hippocampus; species Hippocampus guttulatus. The sequence goes on along the minus strand of NW_028233883.1, from coordinate 502,293 downwards.
TATAAAAACTCAAATTGAGTGTCACGCCTAAACCAAAGTACTTATGCACACACTTCAACATGTATTTAGTTCAAGAGGTCATCCTGAAGCCTATATGAGCATTAATTTGACCACACAACTCATTCCTATCAAGATACATTCAAACTCACAAAACGTGCTCAGCTCGGGCTGAAAATGCATTCAAAGCAATAAAACCTCAAATTGAGTGTCACGCCAAAACCAAAGGACTTATGCACACACTTCAACATGTATTTTGTTCAGGATGACCTCCTGAAGCCTAAATTAGCATTAATTTGACCACACAACTCATTCCTATGAAGATACTTCAAACTCAGAAAACGTGCTCATCTCTGCCTGAAAATGCATTTCGCAATAAAAACTCAAATTGAGTGTCACACCTAAACCAAAGGACTTATGCACACACTTCAACATGTATTTTGTTCAGGATGACCTCCTGAAGTCCATATGAGAATTAATTTGACCAGACAACTCATTCCTATGAAGATACATTCAAACTCACAAAACGTCCTCAGCTCGGGCTGAAAATGCATTTAAAGCAATAAAAACTCAAATTGAGTGTCACGCCTAAACCAAAGGACTTATGCACACACTTCAACATGTATTTAGTTCAGGATGACCACCTGAAGCCTAAATGAGCATTAATTTGACCACACAACTCATTCCTATGAAGATACATTCAAACTCACAAAACGTGCTCAGTTCGGGCTGAAAATTCATTTAAAGCAATAAAAACTCAAATTGAGTGTCACACCTAAACCAAAGGACTTATGCACACACTTCATGTATTTTGTTCAGGATGACCTCCTGAAGTCCATATGAGAATTAATTTGACCAGACAACTCATTCCTATGAAGATACATTCAAACTCACAAAACGTGCTCAGCTCGGGCTGAAAATGCATTTAAAGCAATAAAAACTCAAATTGAGTGTCACGCCTAAACCAAAGGACTTATGCACACACTTAAACATGTATTTAGTTCAAGAGGTCATCCTGAAGCCTATATGAGCATTAATTTGACCACATAACTCATTCTTATGAAGATACATTCAAACTCACAAAACGTGCTCAGCTCGGGCTGAAAATGCATTTAAAGCAATAAAAACTCAAATTGAGTGTCACGCCTAAACCAAAGGACTTATGCACACACTTTAACATGTATTTTGTTCAGGATGACCACCTGAAGCCTAAATGAGCATTAATTTGACCACACAACTCATTCCTATGAAGATACATTCAAAGTCAGAAAACGTGTTCAGCTGGGGCTGAAAATGCATTTAAAGCAATAAAAACTCAAATTGAGTGTCACACCTAAACCAAAGGACTTATGCACACACTTCAACATGTATTTTGTTCAGGATGACCTCCCGAAGCCGATATGAGCATTGATTTGACCACACAACTCATTCCTATGAAGATACATTCAAACTCACAAAACGTGCTCAGCTCGGGCTGAAAATGCATTTAAAGCAATAAAAACTCAAATTGAGTGTCACGCCTAAACCAAAGGACTTATGCACACACTTCAACATGTATTTAGTTCAAGAGGTCATCCTGAAGCCTATATGAGCATTAATTTGACCACATAACTCATTCTTATGAAGATACATTCAAACTCACAAAACGTGCTCAGCTCGGGCTGAAAATGCATTTAAAGTTATAAAAACTCAAATTGAGTGTCACGCCTAAACCAAAGTACTTATGCACACACTTCAACATGTATTTAGTTCAAGAGGTCATCCTGAAGCCTATATGAGCATCAATTTGACCACACAACTCATTCGTATCAAGATACATTCAAACTCACAAAACGTATTCAGCTCGGGCTGAAAATGCATTCAAAGCAATAAAACCTCAAATTGAGTGTGACGCCTAAACCAAAGGACTTATGCACACACGTCAACATGTATTTTGTTCAGGATGACCTCCCGAAGCCTATATGAGCATTGATTTGACCACACAACTCATTCCTATGAAGATACATTCAAACTCACAAAACGTGCTCAGCTCGGGCTGAAAATGCATTCAAAGCAATAAAACCTCAAATTGAGTGTGACGCCTAAACCAAAGGACTTATGCACACACTTCAACATGTATTTTGTTCAGGATGACCACCTGAAGCCTAAATGAGCATTAATTTGACCACACAACTCATTCCTATGAAGATACATTCAAACTCACAAAACGTGCTCAGCTCGGGCTGAAAATGCATTTAAAGAAATAAAAACTTAAATTGAGTGTCACACATAAACCAAAGGACTTATGCACACACTTCAACATGTATTTTGTTCAGGATGACTTCCTGAAGCCCATATGAGCATTAATTTGACTACACAACTCATTCCTATGAAGATACATTCAAACTCACAAAACGTGCTCAGCTCGGGCTGAAAATGCATTTAAAGCAATAAAAACTCAAATTGAGTGTCACGCCTAAACCAAAGGACTTATGCACACACTTCAACATGTATTTAGTTCAGGAGGTCATCCTGAAGCCTATATGAGCATTAATTTAACCACACAACTCATTCCTATCAAGATACATTCAAACTCACAAAACGTGCTCAGCTCGGGCTGAAAATGCATTTAAAGCAATAAAAACTCAAATTGAGTGTCACGCCTAAACCAAAGGACTTATGCACACACTTCAACATGTATTTAGTTCAGGAGGTCATCCTGAAGCCTATATGAGCATTAATTTGACCACACAACTCATTCGTATCAAGATACATTCAAACTCACAAAACGTGCTCAGCTCGGGCTGAAAATGCATTCAAAGCAATAAAACCTCAAATTGAGTGTGACGCCTAAACCAAAGGACTTATGCACACACTTCAACATGTATTTTGTTCAGGATGACCTCCCGAAGCCTATATGAGCATTGATTTGACCACACAACTCATTCCTATGAAGATACATTCAAACTCACAAAACGTGTTCAGCTCGGGCTGAAAATGCATTTAAAGCAATAAAAACTCAAATTGAGTGTCACATCTAAACCAAAGGACTTATGCACACACTTAAACATGTATTTAGTTCAAGAGGTCATCCTGAAGCCTATATGAGCATTAATTTGACCACATAACTCATTCTTATGAAGATACATTCAAACTCACAAAACGTGCTCAGCTCGGGCTGAAAATGCATTTAAAGTTATAAAAACTCAAATTGAGTGTCACGCCTAAACCAAAGTACTTATGCACACACTTCAACATGTATTTAGTTCAAGAGGTCATCCTGAAGCCTATATGAGCATCAATTTGACCACACAACTCATTCGTATCAAGATACATTCAAACTCACAAAACGTATTCAGCTCGGGCTGAAAATGCATTCAAAGCAATAAAACCTCAAATTGAGTGTGACGCCTAAACCAAAGGACTTATGCACACACGTCAACATGTATTTTGTTCAGGATGACCTCCCGAAGCCTATATGAGCATTGATTTGACCACACAACTCATTCCTATGAAGATACATTCAAACTCACAAAACGTGCTCAGCTCGGGCTGAAAATGCATTCAAAGCAATAAAACCTCAAATTGAGTGTGACGCCTAAACCAAAGGACTTATGCACACACTTCAACATGTATTTTGTTCAGGATGACTTCCTGAAGCCCATATGAGCATTAATTTGACTACACAACTCATTCCTATGAAGATACATTCAAACTCACAAAACGTGCTCAGCTCGGGCTGAAAATGCATTTAAAGCAATAAAAACTCAAATTGAGTGTCACGCCTAAAAAAGGACTTATCACACACTTGCACATGTATTTAGTTCATGATTACCTCCTGAAGCCCATATGAGCATTAATTTGACCACACAACTCATTCCTATGAAGATACATTCAAACTCACAAAACGTGCTCAGCTCGGGCTGAAAATGCATTCAAAGCAATAAAACCTCAAATTGAGTGTGACGCCTAAACCAAAGGACTTATGCACACACTTAAACATGTATTTTGTTCAGGATGACCTCCTGAAGTCCATATGAGAATTAATTTGACCAGACAACTCATTCCTATGAAGATACATTCAAACTCACAAAACGTCCTCAGCTCGGGCTGAAAATGCATTTAAAGCAATAAAAACTCAAATTGAGTATCACGCCTAAACCAAAGGACTTATGCACACACTTCAACATGTATTTAGTTCAAGAGGTCATCCTGAAGCCTATATGAGCATTAATTTGACCACATAACTCATTCTTATGAAGATACATTAAAACTCACAAAACGTGCTCAGCTCGGGCTGAAAATGCATTCAAAGCAATAAAACCTCAAATTGAGTGTCACGCCAAAACCAAAGGACTTATGCACACACTTTAACATGTATTTTGTTCAGGATGACCTCCTGAAGCCTAAATTAGCATTAATTTGACCACACAACTCATTCCTATGAAGATACTTCAAACTCACAAAACTTGCTCATCTCTGCCTGAAAATGCATTTCGCAATAAAAACTCAAATTGAGTGTCACACCTAAACCAAAGGACTTATGCACACACTTCAACATGTATTTTGTTCAGGATGACCACCTGAAGCCTAAATGAGCATTAACCACACAACTCATTCCTATGAAGATACATTCAAAGTCAGAAAGCACGCTCAGCTCGGGCTGAAAATGCATTTAAAGCAATAAAACCTCAAAATGAGTGTCACGCCTGAACCAAAGGACTTATGCACACACTTCAACATGTATTTTGTTCAGGATAACCTCCTGAAGCCTAAATTAGCATTAATTTGACCACACAACTCATTCCTTTGAAGATACTTCAAACTCAGAAATCTTGCTCATCTCTGCCTGAAAATGCATTTTGCAATAAAAACTCAAATTGAGTGTCACGCCTAAACCAAAGGACTTATGCACACACTTCAACATGTATTTTGTACAGGATGACCTCCCGAAGCCTAAGTTAGCATTAATTTGACCACACAACTCATTCCTATGAAGATACTTCAAACTCAGAAAACTTGCTCAGCTCTGCCTGAAAATGCATTTCGCAATAAAAACTCAAATTGAGTGTCACACCTAAACCAAAGGACTTATGCACACACTTCAACATGCATTTTGTTCAGGATGACCACCTGAAGCCTAAATGAGCATTTTTGACCACACAACTCATTCCTATGAAGATACATCCAAACTCACAAAACATGCTCAGCTCGGGCTGAAAATGCATTTAAAGCAATAAAAACTCAAATTGAGTGTCACGCCTAAACCAAAGGACTTATGCACACACTTCAACATGTATTTTGTTCAGGATGACCTCCTGAAGCCTAAATGAGCAATAATTTGACTACACAACTCATTTCTATGAAGATACATTCAAAGTCAGAAAGCGCGCTCAGCTCGGGCTGAAAATGCATTTAAAGCAATAAAATTTCAAATTGAGTGTCACGCCTAAACCAAAGGACTTATGCACACACTTTAACATGTATTTTGTTCAGGATGACCACCTGAAGCCTAAATGAGCATTAATTTGACCACACAACTCATTCCTATGAAGATACATTCAAAGTCAGAAAGCGCGCTCAGCTCGGGCTGAAAATGCATTTAAAGCAATTAAAATCAAATTGAGTGTCACGCCTAAAAAAGGACTTATCACACACTTCAACATGTATTTAGTTCAGGATTACCTCCTGAAGCCTATATGAGCATTAATTTGACCACATAACTCATTCCTATGAAGATACATTCAAACTTACAAAACGTGCTCAGCTCGGGCTGAAAATGCATTTAAAGCAATAAAAACTCAAATTGAGTGTCACGCCTAAACCAAAGGACTTATGCACACACTTCAACATGTATTTTGTTCAGGATGACCTCCTGAAGCCCATATGAGCATTAATTTGACTACACAACTCATTCCTATGAAGATACATTCAAACTCACAAAACGTGCTCAGCTCGGGCTGAAAATGCATTTAAAGCAATAAAAACTCAAATTGAGTGTCTCGCCTGAACCAAAGGACTTATGCACACACTTCAACATGTATTTTTTTCAGGATGACCACCTGAAGCCTAAATGAGCATTAATTTGACAACATAACTCATTCTTATGAAGATACATTCAAACTCACAAAACGTGCTCAGCTCGGGCTGAAAATGCATTCAAAGCAATAAAACCTCAAATTGAGTGTGACGCCTAAACCAAAGGACTTATGCACACACTTCAACATGTATTTTGTTCAGGATGACCTCCCGAAGCCTATATGAGCATTGATTTGACCACACAACTCATTCCTATGAAGATACATTCAAACTCACAAAACGTGCTCAGCTCGGGCTGAAAATGCATTTAAAGCAATAAAAACTCAAATTGAGTGTCACGCCTAAACCAAAGGACTTATGCACACACTTCAACGTGTATTTTGTTCAGGATGACCTCCGGAAGCCTAAATGAGCAATAATTTGACTACACAATCCATTCCTATGAAGATACATTCAAAGTCAGAAAGCGCGCTCAGCTCGGGCTGAAAATGCATTTAAAGCAATAAAAATTCAAATTGAGTGTCACGCCTAAACCAAAGGACTTATGCACACACTTCAACATGTATTTAGTTCAGGAGGTCATTCTGAAGCCTATATGAGCATTAATTTGACCACATAACTCATTCCTATGAAGATACATTCAAACTTACAAAACGTGCTCAGCTCGGGCTGAAAATGCATTTAAAGCAATAAAAACTCAAATTGAGTGTCACGCCTAAACCAAAGGACTTATGCACACACTTTAACATGTATTTTGTTCAGGATGACCACCTGAAGCCTAAATGAGCATTAATTTGACCACACAACTCATTCCTATGAAGATACATTCAAAGTCAGAAAACGTGCTCAGCTGGGGCTGAAAATGCATTTAAAGCAATAAAAACTCAAATTGAGTGTCACACCTAAACCAAAGGACTTATGCACACACTTCAACATGTATTTTGTTCAGGATGACCTCCCGAAGCCTATATGAGCATTGATTTGACCACACAACTCATTCCTATGAAGATACATTCAAACTCACAAAACGTGCTCAGCTCGGGCTGAAAATGCATTTAAAGCAATAAAAACTCAAATTGAGTGTCACGCCTAAACCAAAGGACTTATGCACACACTTCGTGTATTTTGTTCAGGATGACCTCCGGAAGCCTAAATGAGCAATAATTTGACTACACAATTAATTCCTATGAAGATACATTCAAAGTCAGAAAAGCGCGCTCAGCTCGGGCTGAAAATGCATTTAAAGCAATAAAAACTCAAATTGAGTGTCAAGCCTAAACCAAAGGACTTATGCACACACTTCAACATGTATTTTGTTCAGGATGACCACCTGAAGCCTAAATGAGCATTAATTTGACCACACAACTCATTCCTATGAAGATACATTCAAAGTCAGAAAGCGCGCTCAGCTCGGGCTGAAAATGATTTAAAGCAATAAAACCTTAAATTGAGTGTCACGCCAAAACCAAAGGACTTATGCACACACTTCAACATGTATTTTGTTCAGGATGACCTCCCGAAGCCTAAATTAGCATTAATTTGACCACACAACTCATTCCTATGAAGATACTTCAAACTCAGAAAACTTGCTCAGCTCTGCCTGAAAATGCATTTCGCAATAAAAACTCAAATTGAGTGTCACACCTAAACCAAAGGACTTATGCACACACTTCAACCTGCATTTTGTTCAGGATGACCACCTGAATCCTAAATGAGCATTAATTTGACCACACAACTCATTCCTATGAAGATACATTCAAACTCACAAAACGTGCTCAGCTGGGGCTGAAAATGCATTTAAAGCAATAAAAACTCAATTTGAGTGTCACGCCTAAACCAAAGGACTTATGCACATACTTCAACATGTATTTTGTTCAGGAGGTCATCCTGAAGCCTATATGAGCATTAATTTGACCACACAACTCATTCCTATCAAGATACATTCAAACTCACAAAACGTGCTCAGCTGGGGCTGAAAATGCATTTAAAGCAATAAAAACTCAATTTGAGTGTCACGCCTAAACCAAAGGACTTATGCACACACTTCAACATGTATTTAGTTCAGGGGGTCATCCTGAAGCCTATATGAGCATTAATTTGACCACACAACTCATTCCTATGAAGATACATTCAAACTCACAAAACGTGCTCAGCTCGGGCTGAAAATGCATTTAAAGCAATAAAAACTCAAATTGAGTGTCACGCCTAAACCAAAGGACTTATGCACAAACATGTATTTTGTTCAGGAGGTCATCCTGAAGCCTATATGAGCATTAATTTGACCACACAACTCATTCCTATCAAGATACATTCAAACTCACAAAACGTGCTCAGCTCGGGCTGAAAATGCATTTAAAGCAATAAAAACTCAAATTGAGTATCACGCCTAAACCAAAGGACTTATGCACACACTTCAACATGTATTTTGTTCAGGATGACCTCCTGAAGCCTAAATGAGCATTAATTTGACCACACAACTCATTCCTATGAAGATACATTCAAACTCACAAAACGTGCTCAGCTGGGGCTGAAAATGCATTTAAAGCAATAAAAACTCAATTTGAGTGTCACGCCTAAACCAAAGGACTTATGCACATACTTCAACATGTATTTTGTTCAGGAGGTCATCCTGAAGCCTATATGAGCATTAATTTGACCACACAACTCATTCCTATCAAGATACATTCAAACTCACAAAACGTGCTCAGCTGGGGCTGAAAATGCATTTAAAGCAATAAAAACTCAATTTGAGTGTCACGCCTAAACCAAAGGACTTATGCACACACTTCAACATGTATTTAGTTCAGGGGGTCATCCTGAAGCCTATATGAGCATTAATTTGACCACACAACTCATTCCTATGAAGATACATTCAAACTCACAAAACGTGCTCAGCTCGGGCTGAAAATGCATTTAAAGCAATAAAAACTCAAATTGAGTGTCACGCCTAAACCAAAGGACTTATGCACAAACATGTATTTTGTTCAGGAGGTCATCCTGAAGCCTATATGAGCATTAATTTGACCACACAACTCATTCCTATCAAGATACATTCAAACTCACAAAACGTGCTCAGCTCGGGCTGAAAATGCATTTAAAGCAATAAAAACTCAAATTGAGTATCACGCCTAAACCAAAGGACTTATGCACACACTTCAACATGTATTTAGTTCAGGGGGTCATCCTGAAGCCTATATGAGCATTAATTTGACCACACAACTCATTCCTATGAAGATACATTCAAACTCACAAAACGTGCTCAGCTCGGGCTGAAAATGCATTTAAAGCAATAAAAACTCAAATTGAGTGTCACGCCTAAACCAAAGGACTTATGCACACACTTCAACATGTATTTTGTTCAGGACGTCATCCTGAAGCCTATATGAGCATTAATTTGACCACACAACTCATTCCTATGAAGATACATTCAAACTCACAAAACGCGCTCATCTCGGGCTGAAAATGCATTTAAAGTAATAAAAACTCAAATTGAGTGTCACGCCTAAACCAAAGGACTTATGCACACACTTCAACATGTATTTAGTTCAGGAGGTCATCCTGAAGCCTATATGAGCAATAATTTGACCACACAACTCATTCGTATCAAGATACATTCAAACTCACAAAACGTGCTCAGCTCGGGCTGAAAATGCATTCAAAGCAATAAAACCTCAAATTGAGTGTGACGCCTAAACCAAAGGACTTATGCACACACTTCAACATGTATTTTGTTCAGGATGACCTCCCGAAGCCTATATGAGCATTGATTTGACCACACAACTCATTCCTATGAAGATACATTCAAACTCACAAAACGTGCTCAGCTCGGGCTGAAAATGCATTTAAAGCAATAAAAACTCAAATTGAGTGTCACGCCTAAACCAAAGGGCTTATGCACACACTTCAACATGTATTTAGTTCAAGAGGTCATCCTGAAGCCTATATGAGCATTAATTTGACCACATAACTCATTCTTATGAAGATACATTCAAAGTCACAAAACGTGCTCAGCTCGGGCTGAAAATGCATTTAAAGTTATAAAAACTCAAATTGAGTGTCACGCCTAAACCAAAGTACTTATGCACACACTTCAACATGTATTTAGTTCAAGAGGTCATCCTGAAGCCTATATGAGCATTAATTTGACCACACAACTCATTTGTATCAAGATACATTCAAACTGTGCTCAGCTCGGGCTGAAAATGCATTCAAAGCAATAAAACCTCAAATTGAGTGTGACGCCTAAACCAAAGTACTTATGCACACACTTCAACATGTATTTAGTTCAAGAGGTCATCCTGAAGCCTATATGAGCATTAATTTGACCACACAACTCATTCGTATCAAGATACATTCAAACTGTGCTCAGCTCGGGCTGAAAATGCATTCAAAGCAATAAAACCTCAAATTGAGTGTGACGCCTAAACCAAAGGACTTATGCACACACTTCAACATGTATTTTGTTCAGGATGACCTCCCGAAGCCTATATGAGCATTAATTTGACCACACAACTCATTCTATGAAGATACATTCAAACTCACAAAACGTGCTCAGCTCGGGCTGAAAATGCATTTAAAGCAATAAAAACTCAAATTGAGTGTCACGCCTAAACAAAAGGACTCATGCACACACTTCAACATGTATTTTGTTCAGGATGACCTCCTGAAGCCTAAATAAGCATTAATTTGACCACACAACTCATTCCTATGAAGATACATTCAAACTCACAAAACGTGCTCAGCTCGGGCTGAAAATGCATTTAAAGAAATAAAAACTCAAATTGAGTGTCACACCTAAACCAAAGGACTTATGCACACACTTCAACATGTATTTTGTTCAGGATGACTTCCTGAAGCCCATATGAGCATTAATTTGACTACACAACTCATTCCTATGAAGATACATTCAAACTCACAAAACGTGCTCAGCTCGGGCTGAAAATGCATTTAAAGCAATAAAACTCAAATTGAGTGTCACACCTAAACCAAAGGACTTATGCACACACTTCAACATGTATTTTGTTCAGGATGACCTCCTGAAGCCTAAATAAGCATTAATTTGACCACACAACTCATTCCTATCAAGATACATTCAAACTCACAAAACGTGCTCAGCTCGGGCTGAAAATGCATTTAAAGAAATAAAAACTTAAATTGAGTGTCACACCTAAACCAAAGGACTTATGCACACACTTCAACATGTATTTTGTTCAGGATGACTTCCTGAAGCCCATATGAGCATTAATTTGACTACACAACTCATTCCTATGAAGATACATTCAAACTCACAAAACGTGCTCAGCTCGGGGTGAAAATGCATTTAAAGCAATAAAAACTCAAATTGAGTGTCACGCCTAAAAAAGGACTTATCACACACTTGCACATGTATTTAGTTCAGGATTACCTCCTGAAGCCCATATGAGCATTAATTTGACCACACAACTCATTCCTATGAAGATACATTCAAACTCTCAAAATGTGCTCAGCTCGGGCTGAAAATGCATTTAAAGCAATAAAAACTCAAATTGAGTGTCACACCTAAACCAAAGGACTTATGCACACACTTCAACGTGTATTTTGTTCAGGATAACTTCCTGAAGCCCATATGAGCATTAATTTGACCACACAACTCATTCCTATGAAGATACATTCAAACTCTCAAAATGTGCTCAGCTCGGGCTGAAAATGCATTTAAAGCAATAAAAACTCAAATTGAGTGTCACGCCTAAACCAAAGGACTTATGCACACACTTCAACATGTATTTTGTTCAGGATGACCACCTGAAGCCTATATGAGCATTAATTTGACCACACAACTAATTCCTATGAAGATACATTCAAACTCACAAAACGTGCTCAGCTCGGGCTGAAAATGCATTTAAAGCAATAAAACTCAAATTGAGTGTCACACCTAAACCAAATGACTTATTCACACACTCCAACGTGTATTTTGTTCAGGATGACCTCCTGAAGCCCAAATAAGCATTAATTTGACCACACAACTCATTCTATGAAGATACATTCAAACTCACAAAACGTGCTCAGCTCGGGCTGAAAATGCATTTAAAGCAATAAAAACTCAAATTGAGTGTCACGCCTAAACAAAAGGACTTATGCACACACTTTAACATGTATTTTGTTCAGGATGACCTCCTGAGGCCTAAATAAGCATTAATTTGACCACACAACTCATTCCTTTGAAGATACATTCAAACTCACAAAACGTGCTCAGCTCGGGCTGAAAATGCATTTAAAGAAATAAAAACTCAAATTGAGTGTCACACCTAAACCAAAGGACTTATGCACACACTTCAACATGTATTTTGTTCAGGATGACCACCTGAAGCCTAAATGAGCATTAATTTGACCACACAACTCATTCCTATGAAGATACATTCAAACTCTCAAAACGTGCTCAGCTCGGGCTGAAAATGCATTTAAAGCAATAAAAACTCAAATTGAGTGTCATGCCTAAACCAAAGGACTTATGCACACACTTCAACATGTATTTAGTTCAGGATGACCACCTGAAGCCTAAATGAGCATTAATTTGACCACACAACTCATTCCTATGAAGATACATTCAAACTCACAAAACGTGCTCAGCTCGGGCTGAAAATGCATTTAAAGCAATACAAACTCAAATTGAGTGTCACACCTAAACCAAAGGACTTATGCACACACTTCAACATGTATTTTGTTCAGGATGACCTCCTGAAGCCCATATGAGCATTAATTTGACTACACAACTCATTCCTATGAAGATACATTCAAACTCACAAAACGTGCTCAGCTCGGGCTGAAAATGCATTTAAAGCAATAAAAACTCAAATTGAGTGTCACGCCTGAACCAAAGGACTTATGCACACACTTCAACATGTATTTTGTTCAGGATGACCTCCTGAAGCCTATTTGAGCAATAATTTGACCACACAACTCATTCCTATGAAGATACATTCAAAGTCAGAAAGTGCGCTAAGCTCGGGCTGAAAATGCATTTAAAGCAATAAAACTCAAATTGAGTGTCACACCTAAACAAAAGGACTCATGCACACACTTCAACATGTATTTTGTTCAGGATGACCTCCTGAAGCCTAAATAAGCATTAATTTGACCACACAACTCATTCCTATGAAGATACATTCAAACTCACAAAACGTGCTCAGCTCGGGCTGAAAATGCATTTAAAGAAATAAAAACTCAAATTGAGTGTCACACCTAAACCAAAGGACTTATGCACACACTTCAACATGTATTTTGTTCAGGATGACTTCCTGAAGCCCATATGAGCATTAATTTGACTACACAACTGATTCCTATGAAGATACATTCAAACTCACAAAACGTGCTCAGCTCGGGCTGAAAATGCATTTAAAGCAATAAAACTCAAATTGAGTGTCACACCTAAACCAAAGGACTTATGCACACACTTCAACATGTATTTAGTTCAGGGGGTCATCCTGAAGCCTATATGAGCATTAATTTGACCACACAACTCATTCCTATGAAGATACATTCAAACTCACAAAACGTGCTCAGCTCGGGCTGAAAATGCATTTAAAGCAATAAAAACTCAAATTGAGTGTCACGCCTAAACCAAAGGACTTATGCACACACTTCAACATGTATTTTGTTCAGGACGTCATCCTGAAGCCTATATGAGCATTAATTTGACCACACAACTCATTCCTATGAAGATACATTCAAACTCACAAAACGCGCTCATCTCGGGCTGAAAATGCATTTAAAGTAATAAAAACTCAAATTGAGTGTCACGCCTAAACCAAAGGACTTATGCACACACTTCAACATGTATTTAGTTCAGGAGGTCATCCTGAAGCCTATATGAGCAATAATTTGACCACACAACTCATTCGTATCAAGATACATTCAAACTCACAAAACGTGCTCAGCTCGGGCTGAAAATGCATTCAAAGCAATAAAACCTCAAATTGAGTGTGACGCCTAAACCAAAGGACTTATGCACACACTTCAACATGTATTTTGTTCAGGATGACCTCCCGAAGCCTATATGAGCATTGATTTGACCACACAACTCATTCCTATGAAGATACATTCAAACTCACAAAACGTGCTCAGCTCGGGCTGAAAATGCATTCAAAGCAATAAAACCTCAAATTGAGTGTGACGCCTAAACCAAAGTACTTATGCACACACTTCAACATGTATTTAGTTCAAGAGGTCATCCTGAAGCCTATATGAGCATTAATTTGACCACACAACTCATTCGTATCAAGATACATTCAAACTGTGCTCAGCTCGGGCTGAAAATGCATTCAAAGCAATAAAACCTCAAATTGAGTGTGACGCCTAAACCAAAGGACTTATGCACACACTTCAACATGTATTTTGTTCAGGATGACCTCCCGAAGCCTATATGAGCATTAATTTGACCACACAACTCATTCTATGAAGATACATTCAAACTCACAAAACGTGCTCAGCTCGGGCTGAAAATGCATTTAAAGCAATAAAAACTCAAATTGAGTGTCACGCCTAAACAAAAGGACTCATGCACACACTTCAACATGTATTTTGTTCAGGATGACCTCCTGAAGCCTAAATAAGCATTAATTTGACCACACAACTCATTCCTATGAAGATACATTCAAACTCACAAAACGTGCTCAGCTCGGGCTGAAAATGCATTTAAAGAAATAAAAACTCAAATTGAGTGTCACACCTAAACCAAAGGACTTATGCACACACTTCAACATGTATTTTGTTCAGGATGACTTCCTGAAGCCCATATGAGCATTAATTTGACTACACAACTCATTCCTATGAAGATACATTCAAACTCACAAAACGTGCTCAGCTCGGGCTGAAAATGCATTTAAAGCAATAAAACTCAAATTGAGTGTCACACCTAAACCAAAGGACTTATGCACACACTTCAACATGTATTTTGTTCAGGATGACCTCCTGAAGCCTAAATAAGCATTAATTTGACCACACAACTCATTCCTATCAAGATACATTCAAACTCACAAAACGTGCTCAGCTCGGGCTGAAAATGCATTTAAAGAAATAAAAACTTAAATTGAGTGTCACACCTAAACCAAAGGACTTATGCACACACTTCAACATGTATTTTGTTCAGGATGACTTCCTGAAGCCCATATGAGCATTAATTTGACTACACAACTCATTCCTATGAAGATACATTCAAACTCACAAAACGTGCTCAGCTCGGGCTGAAAATGCATTTAAAGCAATAAAAACTCAAATTGAGTGTCACGCCTAAAAAAGGACTTATCACACACTTGCACATGTATTTAGTTCAGGATTACCTCCTGAAGCCCATATGAGCATTAATTTGACCACACAACTCATTCCTATGAAGATACATTCAAACTCTCAAAATGTGCTCAGCTCGGGCTGAAAATGCATTTAAAGCAATAAAAACTCAAATTGAGTGTCACACCTAAACCAAAGGACTTATGCACACACTTCAACATGTATTTTGTTCAGGATAACTTCCTGAAGCCCATATGAGCATTAATTTGACCACACAACTCATTCCTATGAAGATACATTCAAACTCTCAAAATGTGCTCAGCTCGGGCTGAAAATGCATTTAAAGCAATAAAAACTCAAATTGAGTGTCACGCCTAAACCAAAGGACTTATGCACACACTTCAACATGTATTTTGTTCAGGATGACCACCTGAAGCCTAAATGAGCATTAATTTGACCACACAACTAATTCCTATGAAGATACATTCAAACTCACAAAACGTGCTCAGCTCGGGCTGAAAATGCATTTAAAGCAATAAAACTCAAATTGAGTGTCACACCTAAACCAAATGACTTATTCACACACTCCAACGTGTATTTTGTTCAGGATGACCTCCTGAAGCCCAAATAAGCATTAATTTGACCACACAACTCATTCTATGAAGATACATTCAAACTCACAAAACGTGCTCAGCTCGGGCTGAAAATGCATTTAAAGCAATAAAAACTCAAATTGAGTGTCACGCCTAAACAAAAGGACTTATGCACACACTTTAACATGTATTTTGTTCAGGATGACCTCCTGAGGCCTACATAAGCATTAATTTGACCACACAACTCATTCCTATGAAGATACATTCAAACTCACAAAACGTGCTCAGCTCGGGCTGAAAATGCATTTAAAGAAATAAAAACTCAAATTGAGTGTCACACCTAAACCAAAGGACTTATGCACACACTTCAACATGTATTTTGTTCAGGATGACCACCTGAAGCCTAAATGAGCATTAATTTGACCACACAACTCATTCCTATGAAGATACATTCAAACTCTCAAAACGTGCTCAGCTCGGGCTGAAAATGCATTTAAAGCAATAAAAACTCAAATTGAGTGTCATGCCTAAACCAAAGGACTTATGCACACACTTCAACATGTATTTAGTTCAGGATGACCACCTGAAGCCTAAATGAGCATTAATTTGACCACACAACTCATTCCTATGAAGATACATTCAAACTCACAAAACGTGCTCAGCTTGGGCTGAAAATGCATTTAAAGCAATAAAAACTCAAATTGAGTGTCACACCTAAACCAAAGGACTTATGCACACACTTCAACATGTATTTTGTTCAGGATGACCTCCTGAAGCCCATATGAGCATTAATTTGACTACACAACTCATTCCTATGAAGATACATTCAAAGTCAGAAAGTGCGCTAAGCTCGGGCTGAAAATGCATTTAAAGCAATAAAACTCAAATTGAGTGTCACACCTAAACCAAAGGACTTATTCACACACTCCAACGTGTATTTTGTTCAGGATGACCTCCTGAAGCCCAAATAAGCATTAATTTGACCACACAACTCATTCTATGAAGATACATTCAAACTCACAAAACGTGCTCAGCTCGGGCTGAAAATGCATTTAAAGCAATAAAAACTCAAATTGAGTGTCACGCCTAAACAAAAGGACTTATGCACACACTTTAACATGTATTTTGTTCAGGATGACCTCCTGAGGCCTAAATAAGCATTAATTTGACCACACAACTCATTCCTATGAAGATACATTCAAACTCAGAAAACTTGCTCATCTCTGCCTGAAAATGCATTTCGCAATAAAAACTCAAATTGAGTGTCACGCCTAAACCAAAGGACTTATGCGCACACTTTAACATGTATTTTGTTCAGGAGGTCATCCTGAAGCCTATATGAGCATTAATTTGACCACACAACTGATTCCTATCAAGATACATTCAAACTCACAAAACGTGCTCAGCTCGGGCTGAAAATGCATTTCGCAATAAAAACTCAAATTATCTTCACTAGGGTAGCGGGGGGTGCTGGAGCCAATCCCAGCTGTTTTTGGGCAGTAGACAGGGGACACTCTGAACCAGTTGCCAGCCAATTGCAAGGCGCACAGAGACAAATAACCATCCGCGCTCACACTCACACCTAGAAACAATTTAGAGTGTTCAATCAGCCTGCCATGCATGTTTTTGGAATGTGGGAGGAACCCGGACTACCCGGAGAAAGCCCACTCAGGCACAGGGAGAACGTGCAAACTCCACACAGGAAGGCCGGAGCCGGGATTGAGCACACGACCTCGAATCACTCGACCACCGGGCCAACCCTACTGTGAAATTAATCCAATTTTGATCTCGGAATCCTTACAGTTTTATCTTAAAAGGTAAACATATAATGCTTACAATGTTTGCAGTCTTGATCTGCTTCATCATATTTTTTCTGTTGGAAAAGAAAGAAGAAATTTGAACAACAGCATCAATAAAGAAGAAATTGAAAAACAGTGATAACAAATATACTTTCGACATCCCGGGGTCAAACCTTCACAGAGGTTCAGGGAATCACTATCGAGACGTCACAATGGAGTAGCTACCACTATCATAATAAATCTTAAGTCATTTCCATAATTGTATAGCATATAATTTTACTGCTCTGAGAAGAGAACATTGAGGGACAAATGTTTATTACTCTCATTTAACCTTTTCTTGTTGCTTAAGATCTTAACAGTGATCTAAATATATTATCTTCATTTGTCTTTTTGAATCAGATCCATCCATTTTCAACAGCGCTTGTCCACAGGTTTAGGGTAGAGATGAGGTCAATCCCAGCTGAATTTGGAGGAGTCATACACCAAGGACATAAACAAATCACACTGGTCGGTGACGGACTTGTAGTGTGATGTCTTGCCCAGTCCAAGACAAAATTATTTTTATCTGGTCGTCTGACAGTGCAACAAAAAATGTATGCAGTTTGACCTTAGCAGACCAGTGATCTTAAATTCCGAGCCGCTGCCTCAGCCCAGCAATGTATTAGCAATTTTGGCCACACTAGAATAACCTGTAATAGCATAACACAAAATAACTGCAAAGCACTGGTTTGGAGAAGACAGTGTCATGTTGGACCCATGAAAGCTGGTTTTGTGGGTCCCACAGCACAAGAATACAGCGGCTGACTGACCAAATAACCGTGCGGCACAGCGGGCGACTGATGTAATTATTAAACGACAAAACAAATTGATAATGAAATTAGTTGTCAACACTTAATTATAAATGTTTATCGATTTGTTGTTGCAACGCTAATAAACGTGTTGGTTTTGACATAACTCCACCAAAGTATATTCCATAAGTGCGTGTTTGGCGTGCTGGACGTCGTTTCGAGAAGCGTTTTCTGTGAAGTGTTCTGCAATATATCTCCTACCCTACAATTCCCTTTCTTCAGCTCCACAATTTGAACATGTTTGTTGTTCATCAAGTATCATGAGGCCGTCGTGAGTGGATTTGTCCCGAACAGTTCAGGGAGAGAAACTAGTAAACAATCGTAAATAGAAACAAAAAGATGGTACAAGTTGGTTTCCCTGCCAGTTAGAAGTATGGGTATTTTCCAAGGCAAGTCTTTTTCCCCACACAGCTATCTTTACAACTCTCACGAATCTTCAGAGACAGTCAGTCAGCACATATATTACAGTAATGTGCATGTTTGTTTTCTTTTGTTTGTTTGTTTTGGGAGGAAGCTGGAGTATCCAGAGAAAACGAACAAGAGAACATTCAAACACTACACACCTGGCCCTGAGCAGATTCAAAGCCAGTTTCAAATGTGTGGCAAATAGTATTCCACTGTGCTGTCCAAGGATTAATGATAAATGAAAATATATTTTTCTTAATAAAAAAGCGACAAAGTGTTCATCCAGGGACACAATTTCTACAGTGTATGACAAAGCATTGGACCGGTACTATACTCACCAACTGAAGAAACGCAGCGATGCGTAGGCTTCCGGAAGGCGGGTTTGCTGAGAGCTGGATGCCTGTGGATTGGACTTGGGGAGCAAGGACCGCCAAGGTGTCTGTGCTGTGACTGACTCCCGCCTTACGAACCATCTGCTGGCTTCTTCACCTGATTTCTCCGCTTTCCTGTCTGCCATGACTCAGGGACAAAACTTCTGAGAGGGGGGAAAAAAATACAAATTAAAATCACATCGACAACAGCAAACGTGTGCGGATCTATAGAGGCATGTAATGATGAGTACCATTCACATTTAAACCGGTCAGTTGCGATTCCCGGTTCCTGAGATTCAAATCCAGTACAACGTACTGAAAATTGGTATCTTTTGTGGTATTCATGGTAATAAATGTGAATGTATTTAACAATAAAATGTCACGTGAACATTGGCAAAAAAAACATGATGCATTTAAAACAAATGAGCCAAAGAGGACGGAGCAAAAATAAAGATAACATTTTTAAATGAATAATGTACAAATAATATGAAAAAACTTCACATGACAAAATAGTAAATTCTTTGCAATGAACACAAGAATCACAAAGAACACACATCACCGGCCTCTGGAAAGTATACTTTTAAAATGACAAGTCAGGAGGCTGTGACCTTCTTATTCTCCACTGTTAACATCCATTCTTCCATTTTCTGATCCACTTATCCTCACAAGGGTCACGGGGCATGCTGGAGCCTATCCCAGCTGTCTTCAGGCAGGAGGCAGAGGACACCCTGAATCTGTTGCCAGCCAATCGCAGGGCACACAGAGACGAACAACCATCCGCGCTCACACTCACACCGAGGGACTATTTAGAGCGTTCCATTAATCTACCACGCATGTTTTTGGAATGTGGGAGGAAACGGGAGTACCCAGAGAAAACCCACGCAAGCACGGGGAGAACATGCACACAGTAAGGCAGGAGCTGGAATCGAACCCTGCACCTCTGCACTGTGAGGCCAACATGCTAACCACTTGGTCACCGGGCTGCGACACGAATAGCATTCAGGAGAATTATGGACACAAGTCAGGACACTTTGCATGATGGAAGGGGAACTAAGTAGACCAGAGTGCATGAAACATTGAATATTTTCATGAATGTGGGATCATTTGAGATTGCTGGTAAAGAAATCTTAAAATTTGCTTTATGAATCAGTTGTATTGTGGCAGTAAAAAGGAGCACACACACGATTGACTGTAAACACGTCGTTATTCCACTACTGCCAACAAGTGGATCTAAACAATTCCAAATCTGCGCCAAAGACATTCACATAAACACGCCCCCTACTATATGCCTGCTGGGTGAGAAGCATGGTTCTAGTATCCGCCACACAGCCCCCCCCCCCCAAACACCCAGAAGACAATCAAAATGACAACTTCACAGGGGGTTTATTAGCCTGCCACAACGACTACGCATCCGTCTCTTGGTGGCGCAGGCGAAACTAGTCGGGCAGGGGGCATAGGTGAGACACGAGTGGGAGAACGACACTCAACACCGACACGCTGAAGTGAGGCTGGGGGCGACGGAGGACGACCACGGCGAGGGACCTGGGCCGGCAACAGCACATCGCCCGCAACCAAATGAGCTGGTTTGAGCCGATCTAACGACACACATTCCCTTCGCCCACCCATATCAATCACAAAACTCTTATCACCGTGCTCGAGCACCCTAAATGGCCACGGTGACCACGGTGGCTGGAGGGGCGAGCGGTGGGCATCAGTGCGCACAAAGACAAAACGGGCCGACAGAAGCGCAGACGGTACGAACACTTTGGGAACAAAATGGTGAACCGTGTCGGATTAGGGGTCCCTCCGACAAAAAGGGTTAAGGAAGGCGCGCCGGAACCTTCTGGCAGAAATTCACCGGGAACACGAAGTGGCTAACCGAGCACCAACTCAGCAGGGGCGGCATTAAGATCTTTCGGAGCCGAACGTAACCCGAGCAAAACCCACGCACGGTGGTCGACCCAGTTACCGTCCGAAAGCGCAGCCCGCAGCGCAGCTTCTAGCGACCGGTGAAAACTTTTCGCGCCGCTTCCACTGTCGGGTCAACGCCTGGTGTCGCCTCGAGGAGGGGATCGGCCGTCGCACTTTGCACGGCGAACTGTCGTGTAGCTAGCAGAACTCGATCCGCTTCTTCAGCCAAACACCGATAATTGCCGGTCGTCAGGCATACCGTGTTAGCCAACACCGCGCGCACCGGGGCCTGGTCGCTGGCGTAGGAAAACGCGCGGGAAAAGAAATCCGCCTTCACCCGAGCCAAACAGCGACAGCATCTTGTCCATCAGATCCACTGCCGTGCTCATCGCCCAGGCCGGAAGGGAAAGGAGTCTGTCTGCTCTCTCCGAGTCCGACAAACTGAACCTCTTGAGCAGTAGCTGTTTGAGCGCGTCGTATTTCCCGCCTTGTGGAGGCCCCAGCAAGAGCTGCATCGCACGACGCGTAGTCTGCTAGTAGAGGGACGCCACGACCATGTAATGTTTCGGCTCATCGGGAGGATTCCCCGTCGGTGGAAACGCGCTTCCACATGCTGAAACCACGAAGCCGCGTCGCACTGCCAGAACTCCGGTTGCCTCGCGGCAGAGGCGGCGGCTGCAAGTTGCGGGAGTCGGCGCGACGTGGCCGAGAAGACACCTCTTCATCCGTCATCCGAAACATCTTAACGTCAGGGTCACCAAAATGGCAGTCAAAAGGAGCAATGACAAATTTGCGCCAAAGACGTTCACATAAACACGCCCCCACTGTATGCCTGCTTAGTCAGCATGGTCCTAGTGTCCGATTTTTATTACTACTGTATTATAGCCTCCTTGAATTCTAGGCTCAAATACACTTAAAACAACTCAAACAACACATTAACGTGTTCATAAGAGCCGTATAAATAAAATGCCAACAGCATTTCAAGACAAAATGTGTTTGATAAAAAGTATTACTTTTCCTCTTCCCATAAAACTACTGGTCGTCAGGAGGCTATAATACAGTAGTAATAAAAATCGGACACTAGGACCATGCTGACTAAGCAGGCATACAGTGGGGGCGTGTTTATGTGAACGTCTTTGGCGCAAATTTGTCATTGCTCCTTTTGACTGCCATTTTGGTGACCCTGACGTTAAGATGTTTCGGATGACGGATGAAGAGGTGTCTTCTCGGCCACGTCGCGCCGACTCCCGCAACTTGCAGCCGCCGCCTCTGCCGCGAGGCAACCGGAGTTCTGGCAGTGCGACGCGGCTTCGTGGTTTCAGCATGTGGAAGCGCGTTTCCACCGACGGGGAATCCTCCCGATGAGCCGAAACATTACATGGTCGTGGCGTCCCTCTACCAGCAGACTACGCGTCGTGCGATGCAGCTCTTGCTGGGGCCTCCACAAGGCGGGAAATACGACGCGCTCAAACAGCTACTGCTCAAGAGGTTCCGTTTGTCGGACTCGGAGAGAGCAGACAGACTCCTTTCCCTTCCGGCCTGGGCGATGAGCACGGCAGTGGATCTGATGGACAAGATGCTGTCGCTGTTTGGCTCGGGTGAAGGCGGATTTCTTTTCCCGCGCGTTTTCCTACGCCAGCGACCAGGCCCCGGTGCGCGCGGTGTTGGCTAACACGGTATGTCTGACGACCGGCAATTATCGGTGTTTGGCTGAAGAAGCGGATCGAGTTCTGCTAGCTACACGACAGTTCGCCGTGCAAAGTGCGACGGCCGATCCCCTCCTCGAGGCGACACCAGGCGTTGACCCGACAGTGGAAGCGGCGCGAAAAGTTTTCACCGGTCGCTAGAAGCTGCGCTGCGGGCTGCGCTTTCGGACGGTAACTGGGTCGACCACCGTGCGTGGGTTTTGCTCGGGTTACGTTCGGCTCCGAAAGATCTTAATGCCGCCCCTGCTGAGTTGGTGCTCGGTTAGCCACTTCGTGTTCCCGGTGAATTTCTGCCAGAAGGTTCCGGCGCGCCTTCCTTAACCCTTTTTGTCGGAGGGACCCCTAATCCGACACGGTTCACCATTTTGTTCCCAAAGTGTTCGTACCGTCTGCGCTTCTGTCGGCCCGTTTTGTCTTTGTGCGCACTGATGCCCACCGCTCGCCCCTCCAGCCACCGTGGTCACCGTGGCCATTTAGGGTGCTCGAGCACGGTGATAAGAGTTTTGTGATTGATATGGGTGGGCGAAGGGAATGTGTGTCGTTAGATCGGCTCAAACCAGCTCATTTGGTTGCGGGCGATGTGCTGTTGCCGGCCCAGGTCCCTCGCCGTGGTCGTCCTCCGTCGCCCCCAGCCTCACTTCAGCGTGTCGGTGTTGAGTGTCGTTCTCCCACTCGTGTCTCACCTATGCCCCCTGCCCGACTAGTTTCGCCTGCGCCACCAAGAGACGGATGCGTAGTCGTTGTGGCAGGCTAATAAACCCCCTGTGAAGTTGTCATTTTGATTGTCTTCTGGGTGTTTGGGGGGGGGGGGGGCTGTGTGGCGGATACTAGAACCATGCTTCTCACCCAGCAGGCATATAGTAGGGGGCGTGTTTATGTGAATGTCTTTGGCGCAGATTTGGAATTGTTTAGATCCACTTGTTGGCAGTAGTGGAATAACGACGTGTTTACAGTCAATCGTGTGTGTGCTCCTTTTTACTGCCACAATACAACTGATTCATAAAGCAAATTTTAAGATTTCTTTACCAGCAATCTCAAATGATCCCACATTCATGAAAATATTCAATGTTTCATGCACTCTGGTCTACTTAGTTCCCCTTCCATCATGCAAAGTGTCCTGACTTGTGTCCATAATTCTCCTGAATGCTATTCGTGTCGCAGCCCGGTGACCAAGTGGTTAGCATGTTGGCCTCACAGTGCAGAGGTGCAGGGTTCGATTCCAGCTCCTGCCTTACTGTGTGCATGTTCTCCCCGTGCTTGCGTGGGTTTTCTCTGGGTACTCCCGTTTCCTCCCACATTCCAAAAACATGCGTGGTAGATTAATGGAACGCTCTAAATAGTCCCTCGGTGTGAGTGTGAGCGCGGATGGTTGTTCGTCTCTGTGTGCCCTGCGATTGGCTGGCAACAGATTCAGGGTGTCCTCTGCCTCCTGCCTGAAGACAGCTGGGATAGGCTCCAGCATGCCCCGTGACCCTTGTGAGGATAAGTGGATCAGAAAATGGAAGAATGGATGTTAACAGTGGAGAATAAGAAGGTCACAGCCTCCTGACTTGTCATTTTAAAAGTATACTTTCCAGAGGCCGGTGATGTGTGTTCTTTGTGATTCTTGTGTTCATTGCAAAGAATTTACTATTTTGTCATGTGAAGTTTTTTCATATTATTTGTACATTATTCATTTAAAAATGTTATCTTTATTTTTGCTCCGTCCTCTTTGGCTCATTTGTTTTAAATGCATCATGTTTTTTTTGCCAATGTTCACGTGACATTTTATTGTTAAATACATTCACATTTATTACCATGAATACCACAAAAGATACCAATTTTCAGTACGTTGTACTGGATTTGAATCTCAGGAACCGGGAATCGCAACTGACCGGTTTAAATGTGAATGGTACTCATCATTACATGCCTCTATAGATCCGCACACGTTTGCTGTTGTCGATGTGATTTTAATTTGTATTTTTTTCCCCCCTCTCAGAAGTTTTGTCCCTGAGTCATGGCAGACAGGAAAGCGGAGAAATCAGGTGAAGAAGCCAGCAGATGGTTCGTAAGGCGGGAGTCAGTCACAGCACAGACACCTTGGCGGTCCTTGCTCCCCAAGTCCAATCCACAGGCATCCAGCTCTCAGCAAACCCGCCTTCCGGAAGCCTACGCATCGCTGCGTTTCTTCAGTTGGTGAGTATAGTACCGGTCCAATGCTTTGTCATACACTGTAGAAATTGTGTCCCTGGATGAACACTTTGTCGCTTTTTTATTAAGAAAAATATATTTTCATTTATCATTAATCCTTGGACAGCACAGTGGAATACTATTTGCCACACATTTGAAACTGGCTTTGAATCTGCTCAGGGCCAGGTGTGTAGTGTTTGAATGTTCTCTTGTTCGTTTTCTCTGGATACTCCAGCTTCCTCCCAAAACAAACAAACAAAAGAAAACAAACATGCACATTACTGTAATATATGTGCTGACTGACTGTCTCTGAAGATTCGTGAGAGTTGTAAAGATAGCTGTGTGGGGAAAAAGACTTGCCTTGGAAAATACCCATACTTCTAACTGGCAGGGAAACCAACTTGTACCATCTTTTTGTTTCTATTTACGATTGTTTACTAGTTTCTCTCCCTGAACTGTTCGGGACAAATCCACTCACGACGGCCTCATGATACTTGATGAACAACAAACATGTTCAAATTGTGGAGCTGAAGAAAGGGAATTGTAGGGTAGGAGATATATTGCAGAACACTTCACAGAAAACGCTTCTCGAAACGACGTCCAGCACGCCAAACACGCACTTATGGAATATACTTTGGTGGAGTTATGTCAAAACCAACACGTTTATTAGCGTTGCAACAACAAATCGATAAACATTTATAATTAAGTGTTGACAACTAATTTCATTATCAATTTGTTTTGTCGTTTAATAATTACATCAGTCGCCCGCTGTGCCGCACGGTTATTTGGTCAGTCAGCCGCTGTATTCTTGTGCTGTGGGACCCACAAAACCAGCTTTCATGGGTCCAACATGACACTGTCTTCTCCAAACCAGTGCTTTGCAGTTATTTTGTGTTATGCTATTACAGGTTATTCTAGTGTGGCCAAAATTGCTAATACATTGCTGGGCTGAGGCAGCGGCTCGGAATTTAAGATCACTGGTCTGCTAAGGTCAAACTGCATACATTTTTTGTTGCACTGTCAGACGACCAGATAAAAATAATTTTGTCTTGGACTGGGCAAGACATCACACTACAAGTCCGTCACCGACCAGTGTGATTTGTTTATGTCCTTGGTGTATGACTCCTCCAAATTCAGCTGGGATTGACCTCATCTCTACCCTAAACCTGTGGACAAGCGCTGTTGAAAATGGATGGATCTGATTCAAAAAGACAAATGAAGATAATATATTTAGATCACTGTTAAGATCTTAAGCAACAAGAAAAGGTTAAATGAGAGTAATAAACATTTGTCCCTCAATGTTCTCTTCTCAGAGCAGTAAAATTATATGCTATACAATTATGGAAATGACTTAAGATTTATTATGATAGTGGTAGCTACTCCATTGTGACGTCTCGATAGTGATTCCCTGAACCTCTGTGAAGGTTTGACCCCGGGATGTCGAAAGTATATTTGTTATCACTGTTTTTCAATTTCTTCTTTATTGATGCTGTTGTTCAAATTTCTTCTTTCTTTTCCAACAGAAAAAATATGATGAAGCAGATCAAGACTGCAAACATTGTAAGCATTATATGTTTACCTTTTAAGATAAAACTGTAAGGATTCCGAGATCAAAATTGGATTAATTTCACAGTAGGGTTGGCCCGGTGGTCGAGTGATTCGAGGTCGTGTGCTCAATCCCGGCTCCGGCCTTCCTGTGTGGAGTTTGCACGTTCTCCCTGTGCCTGAGTGGGCTTTCTCCGGGTAGTCCGGGTTCCTCCCACATTCCAAAAACATGCATGGCAGGCTGATTGAACACTCTAAATTGTTTCTAGGTGTGAGTGTGAGCGCGGATGGTTATTTGTCTCTGTGCGCCTTGCAATTGGCTGGCAACTGGTTCAGAGTGTCCCCTGTCTACTGCCCAAAAACAGCTGGGATTGGCTCCAGCACCCCCCGCTACCCTAGTGAAGATAATTTGAGTTTTTATTGCGAAATGCATTTTCAGCCCGAGCTGAGCACGTTTTGTGAGTTTGAATGTATCTTGATAGGAATCAGTTGTGTGGTCAAATTAATGCTCATATAGGCTTCAGGATGACCTCCTGAACAAAATACATGTTAAAGTGTGCGCATAAGTCCTTTGGTTTAGGCGTGACACTCAATTTGAGTTTTTATTGCGAAATGCATTTTCAGGCAGAGATGAGCACGTTTTCTGAGTTTGAATGTATCTTCATAGGAATGAGTTGTGTGGTCAAATTAATGCTTATTTAGGCCTCAGGAGGTCATCCTGAACAAAATACATGTTAAAGTGTGTGCATAAGTCCTTTTGTTTAGGCGTGACACTCAATTTGAGTTTTTATTGCTTTAAATGCATTTTCAGCCCGAGCTGAGCACGTTTTGTGAGTTTGAATGTATCTTCATAGAATGAGTTGTGTGGTCAAATTAATGCTTATTTGGGCTTCAGGAGGTCATCCTGAACAAAATACACGTTGGAGTGTGTGAATAAGTCCTTTGGTTTAGGTGTGACACTCAATTTGAGTTTTATTGCTTTAAATGCATTTTCAGCCCGAGCTGAGCACGTTTTGTGAGTTTGAATGTATCTTCATAGGAATGAGTTGTGTGGTCAAATTAATGCTCATTTAGGCTTCAGGTGGTCATCCTGAACTAAATACATGTTGAAGTGTGTGCATAAGTCCTTTGGTTTAGGCGTGACACTCAATTTGAGTTTTTATTGCTTTAAATGCATTTTCAGCACGAGCTGAGCACGTTTTGTGAGTTTGAATGTATCTTCATAGGAATGAGTTGTGTGGTCAAATTAATGCTCATATAGGCTTCAGGATGACCTCCTGAACTAAATACATGTTGAAGTGTGTGCATAAGTCCTTTGGTTTAGGCGTGACACTCAATTTGAGGTTTTATTGCTTTGAATGCATTTTCAGCCCGAGCTGAGCACGTTTTGTGAGTTTGAATGTATCTTGATACGAATGAGTTGTCTGGTCAAATTAATGCTCATATAGGCTTCAGGAGGTCATCCTGAACAAAATACACGTTGGAGTGTGTGAATAAGTCCTTTGGTTTAGGTGTGACACTCAATTTGAGTTTTATTGCTTTAAATGCATTTTCAGCCCGAGCTGAGCACGTTTTGTGAGTTTGAATGTATCTTCATAGGAATGAGTTGTGTGGTCAAATTAATGCTCATTTAGGCTTCAGGTGGTCATCCTGAACTAAATACATGTTGAAGTGTGTGCATAAGTCCTTTGGTTTAGACGTGACACTCAATTTGAGTTTTTATTGCTTTAAATGCATTTTCAGCACGAGCTGAGCACGTTTTGTGAGTTTGAATGTATCTTCATAGGAATGAGTTGTGTGGTCAAATTAATGCTCATATAGGCTTCAGGATGACCTCCTGAACTAAATACATGTTGAAGTGTGTGCATAAGTCCTTTGGTTTAGGCGTGACACTCAATTTGAGGTTTTATTGCTTTGAATGCATTTTCAGCCCGAGCTGAGCACGTTTTGTGAGTTTGAATGTATCTTGATACGAATGAGTTGTCTGGTCAAATTAATGCTCATATAGGCTTCAGGATGACCTCCTGAACTAAATACATGTTGAAGTGTGTGCATAAGTCCTTTGGTTTAGGCGTGACACTCAATTTGAGTTTTTTTTGCTTTAAATGCATTTTCAGCCCGAGCTGAGGACGTTTTGTGAGTTTGAATGTATCTTCATAGGAATGAGTTATGTGGTCAAATTAATGCTCATATAGGCTTCAGAATGACCTCCTGAACTAAATACATGTTGAAGTGTGTGCATAAGTCCTTTGGTTTAGGCGTGACACTCAATTTGAGTTTTTATTGCTTTAACTGCATTTTCAGCCCGAGCTGAGCGCTTTCTGACTTTGAATGTATCTTCATAGGAATGAGTTGTGTGGTCAAATTAATGCTAATTTAGGCTTCAGGAGGTCATCCTGAACAAAATACATGTTGAAGTGTGTGCATAAGTTCTTTGGTTTTGGCGTGACACTCAATTTGAGGTTTTATTGCTTATATGCATTTTCAGCCCGAGTTGAGCACGTTTTGCTGAATGTATCTTCATAGCAATGAGTTGTGTAGTCAAATTAATGCTCATTTAGGCTTCAGGTGGTCATCCTGAACAAAATACATGTTGAAGTGTGTGCATAAGACCTTTGGTTTAGGCGTGACACTCAATTTGAGTTTTTATTGCTTTAAATGCATTTCAGCCCGAGCTGAGCGCGCTTTCTGACTTTGAATGTATCTTCATAGGAATGAGTTGTGTGGTCAAATTAATGCTCATATAGGCTTCAGGATGACCTCCTGAACTAAATACATGTTGAAGTGTGTGCATAAGTCCTTTGGTTTAGGCGTGACACTCAATTTGAGTTTTTATTGCTTTAAATGCATTTTCAGCCCGAGCTGAGCACGTTTTGTGAGTTTGAATGTATCTTCATAGGAATGAGTTGTGTGGTCAAATTAATGCTCATATAGGCTTCAGGATGACGTCCTGAACAAAATACATGTTGAAGTGTGTGCATAAGTCCTTTGGTTTAGGCGTGACACTCAATTTGAGTTTTTATTGCTTTAAATGCATTTTCAGCCCGAGCTGAGCACGTTTTGTGAGTTTGAATGTATCTTCATAGGAATGAGTTATGTGGTCAAATTAATGCTCATATAGGCTTCAGGATGACCCCCTGAACTAAATACATGTTGAAGTGTGTGCATAAGTCCTTTGGTTTAGGCGTGATACTCAATTTGAGTTTTTATTGCTTTAAATGCATTTTCAGCCCGAGCTGAGCACGTTTTGTGAGTTTGAATGTATCTTGATAGGAATGAGTTGCGTGGTCAAATTAATGCTCATATAGGCTTCAGGATGACCTCCTGAACAAAATACATGTTTGTGCATAAGTCCTTTGGTTTAGGCGTGACACTCAAATTGAGTTTTTATTGCTTTAAATGCATTTTCAGCCCCAGCTGAGCACGTTTTGTGAGTTTGAATGTATCTTCATAGGAATGAGTTGTGTGGTCAAATTAATGCTCATATAGGCTTCAGGATGACCTCCTGAACTAAATACATGTTGAAGTGTGTGCATAAGTCCTTTGGTTTAGGCGTGATACTCAATTTGAGTTTTTATTGCTTTAAATGCATTTTCAGCCCGAGCTGAGCACGTTTTGTGAGTTTGAATGTATCTTGATAGGAATGAGTTGTGTGGTCAAATTAATGCTCATATAGGCTTCAGGATGACCTCCTGAACAAAATACATGTTGAAGTATGTGCATAAGTCCTTTGGTTTAGGCGTGACACTCAATTTGAGTTTTTATTGCTTTAAATGCATTTTCAGCCCGAGCTGAGGACGTTTTGTGAGTTTGATTGTATCTTCATCGGAATGAGTTGTGTGGTCAAATTAATGCTCATATAGGCTTCAGGATGACCTCCTGAACTAAATACATGTTGAAGTGTATGCATAAGTCCTTTGGTTTAGGCGTGACACTCAATTTGAGTTTTTATTGCTTTAAATGCATTTTCAGCCCGAGCTGAGCACGTTTTGTGAGTTTGAATGTATCTTCATAGGAATGAGTTGTGTGGTCAAATTAATGCTCATTTAGGCTTCAGGTGGTCATCCTGAACAAAATACATGTTAAAGTGTGTGCATAAGTCCTTTGGTTTAGGTGTGACACTCAATTTGAGTTTTTATTGCTTTAAATGCATTTTCAGCCCGAGCTGAGCACGTTTTGTAAGTTTGAATGTATCTTCATAGGAATGAGTTATGTGGTCAAATCAATGCTCATATAGGCTTCAGAATGACCTCCTGAACTAAATACATGTTGAAGTGTGTGCATAAGTCCTTTGGTTTAGGCGTGACACTCAATTTGAGTTTTTATTGCTTTAAATGCATTTTCAGCCCGAGCTGAGCGCGCTTTCTGACTTTGAATGTATCTTCATAGGAATGAGTTGTGTAGTCAAATTATTGCTCATTTAGGCTTCCGGAGGTCATCCTGAACAAAATACACGTTGAAGTGTGTGCATAAGTCCTTTGGTTTAGGCGTGACACTCAATTTGAGTTTTTATTGCTTTAAATGCATTTTCAGCCCGAGCTGAGCATGTTTTGTGAGTTTGAATGTATCTTCATAGGAATGAGTTGTGTGGTCAAAAATGCTCATTTAGGCTTCAGGTGGTCATCCTGAACAAAATTCATGTTGAAGTGTGTGCATAAGTCCTTTGGTTTGGGCGTGACACTCAATTTAAGGTTTTATTGCTTTGAATGCATTTTCAGCCCGAGCTGAGCACGTTTTGTGAGTTTGAATGTATCTTGATACGAATGAGTTGTCTGGTCAAATTAATGCTCATATAGGCTTCAGGATGACCTCCTGAACTAAATACATGTTGAAGTGTGTGCATAAGTCCTTTGGTTTAGGCGTGACACTCAATTTGAGTTTTTTTTGCTTTAAATGCATTTTCAGCCCGAGCTGAGGACGTTTTGTGAGTTTGAATGTATCTTCATAGGAATGAGTTATGTGGTCAAATTAATGCTCTTATAGGCTTCAGAATGACCTCCTGAACTAAATACATGTTGAAGTGTGTGCATAAGTCCTTTGGTTTAGGCGTGACACTCAATTTGAGTTTTTATTGCTTTAAATGCATTTTCAGCCCGAGCTGAGCACGTTTTGTGAGTTTGAATGTATCTTGATAGGAATCAGTTGTGTGGTCAAATTAATGCTCATATAGGCTTCAGGATGACCTCCTGAACAAAATACATGTTAAAGTGTGCGCATAAGTCCTTTGGTTTAGGCGTGACACTCAATTTGAGTTTTTATTGCTTTAAATGCATTTTCAGCCCGAGCTGAGCGCGCTTTCTGACTTTGAATGTATCTTCATAGGAATGAGTTGTGAAGTCAAATTATTGCTCATTTAGGCTTCAGGAGGTCATCCTGAACAAAATACATGTTGAAGTGTGTGCATAGTCCTTTGGTTTAGGCGTGACACTCAATTTGAGGTTTTATTGCTTTGAATGCATTTTCAGCCCGAGCTGAGCACGTTTTGTGAGTTTGAATGTATCTTGATACGAATGAGTTGTGTGGTCAAATTAATGCTCATATAGGCTTCAAGATGACCTCCTGAACAAAATACATGTTGAAGTGTGTGCATAAGTCCTTTGGTTTAGGCGTGACACTCAATTTGAGTTTTTATTGCTTTAAATGCATTTTCAGCCCGAGCTGAGCACGTTTTGTGAGTTTGAATGTATCTTCATAGGAATGAGTTGTGTGGTCAAATTAATGCTCATATAGGCTTCAGGATGAACTCTTGAACTAAATACATGTTGAAGTGTGTGCATAAGTCCTTTGGTTTAGGCGTGACACTCAATTTGAGTTTTTATTGCTTTAAATGCATTTTCAGCCCGAGCTGAGCGCGTTTTTTGAGTTTGAATGTATCTTCATAGGAATGAGTTGTGTGGTCAAATCAATGCTCATATAGGCTTCGGGAGGTCATCCTGAACAAAATACATGTTGAAGTGTGTGCATAAGTCCTTTGGTTTAGGCGTCACACTCAATTTGAGGTTTTATTGCTTTAAATGCATTTTCAGCCCGAGCTGAGCACGTTTTGTGAGTTTGAATGTATCTTCATAGGAATGAGTTGTGTGGTCAAATTAATGCTCATTTAGGCTTCAGGTGGTCATCCTGAACAAAATACATGTTAAAGTGTGTGCATAAGTCCTTTGGTTTAGGTGTGACACTCAATTTGAGTTTTTATTGCTTTAAATGCATTTTCAGCCCGAGCTGAGCACGTTTTGTAAGTTTGAATGTATCTTCATAGGAATGAGTTATGTGGTCAAATCAATGCTCATATAGGCTTCAGAATGACCTCCTGAACTAAATACATGTTGAAGTGTGTGCATAAGTCCTTTGGTTTAGGCGTGACACTCAATTTGAGTTTTTATTGCTTTAAATGCATTTTCAGCCCGAGCTGAGCGCGCTTTCTGACTTTGAATGTATCTTCATAGGAATGAGTTGTGTAGTCAAATTATTGCTCATTTAGGCTTCCGGAGGTCATCCTGAACAAAATACACGTTGAAGTGTGTGCATAAGTCCTTTGGTTTAGGCGTGACACTCAATTTGAGTTTTTATTGCTTTAAATGCATTTTCAGCCCGAGCTGAGCATGTTTTGTGAGTTTGAATGTATCTTCATAGGAATGAGTTGTGTGGTCAAAAATGCTCATTTAGGCTTCAGGTGGTCATCCTGAACAAAATTCATGTTGAAGTGTGTGCATAAGTCCTTTGGTTTGGGCGTGACACTCAATTTAAGGTTTTATTGCTTTGAATGCATTTTCAGCCCGAGCTGAGCACGTTTTGTGAGTTTGAATGTATCTTGATACGAATGAGTTGTCTGGTCAAATTAATGCTCATATAGGCTTCAGGATGACCTCCTGAACTAAATACATGTTGAAGTGTGTGCATAAGTCCTTTGGTTTAGGCGTGACACTCAATTTGAGTTTTTTTTGCTTTAAATGCATTTTCAGCCCGAGCTGAGGACGTTTTGTGAGTTTGAATGTATCTTCATAGGAATGAGTTATGTGGTCAAATTAATGCTCTTATAGGCTTCAGAATGACCTCCTGAACTAAATACATGTTGAAGTGTGTGCATAAGTCCTTTGGTTTAGGCGTGACACTCAATTTGAGTTTTTATTGCTTTAAATGCATTTTCAGCCCGAGCTGAGCACGTTTTGTGAGTTTGAATGTATCTTGATAGGAATCAGTTGTGTGGTCAAATTAATGCTCATATAGGCTTCAGGATGACCTCCTGAACAAAATACATGTTAAAGTGTGCGCATAAGTCCTTTGGTTTAGGCGTGACACTCAATTTGAGTTTTTATTGCTTTAAATGCATTTTCAGCCCGAGCTGAGCGCGCTTTCTGACTTTGAATGTATCTTCATAGGAATGAGTTGTGAAGTCAAATTATTGCTCATTTAGGCTTCAGGAGGTCATCCTGAACAAAATACATGTTGAAGTGTGTGCATAGTCCTTTGGTTTAGGCGTGACACTCAATTTGAGGTTTTATTGCTTTGAATGCATTTTCAGCCCGAGCTGAGCACGTTTTGTGAGTTTGAATGTATCTTGATACGAATGAGTTGTGTGGTCAAATTAATGCTCATATAGGCTTCAAGATGACCTCCTGAACAAAATACATGTTGAAGTGTGTGCATAAGTCCTTTGGTTTAGGCGTGACACTCAATTTGAGTTTTTATTGCTTTAAATGCATTTTCAGCCCGAGCTGAGCACGTTTTGTGAGTTTGAATGTATCTTCATAGGAATGAGTTGTGTGGTCAAATTAATGCTCATATAGGCTTCAGGATGAACTCTTGAACTAAATACATGTTGAAGTGTGTGCATAAGTCCTTTGGTTTAGGCGTGACACTCAATTTGAGTTTTTATTGCTTTAAATGCATTTTCAGCCCGAGCTGAGCGCGTTTTTTGAGTTTGAATGTATCTTCATAGGAATGAGTTGTGTGGTCAAATCAATGCTCATATAGGCTTCGGGAGGTCATCCTGAACAAAATACATGTTGAAGTGTGTGCATAAGTCCTTTGGTTTAGGCGTCACACTCAATTTGAGGTTTTATTGCTTTAAATGCATTTTCAGCCCGAGCTGAGCACGTTTTGTGAGTTTGAATGTATCTTGATAGGAATGAGTTGTGTGGTCAAATTAATGCTCGTATAGGCTTCAGGATGACCTCTTGAACTAAATACATGTTGAAGTGTGTGCATAAGTCCTTTGGTTTAGGCGTGACACTCAATTTGAGTTTTTATTGCTTTAAATGCATTTTCAGCCCGAGCTGAGCACGTTTTGTGAGTTTGAATGTATCTTCATAGGAATGAGTTGTGTGGTCAAATTAATGCTCATTTAGGCTTCAGGTGGTCATCCTGAACAAAATACATGTTAAAGTGTGTGCATAAGTCCTTTGGTTTAGGTGTGACACTCAATTTGAGTTTTTATTGCTTTAAATGCATTTTCAGCCCGAGCTGAGCACGTTTTGTAAGTTTGAATGTATCTTCATAGGAATGAGTTATGTGGTCAAATCAATGCTCATATAGGCTTCAGAATGACCTCCTGAACTAAATACATGTTGAAGTGTGTGCATAAGTCCTTTGGTTTAGGCGTGACACTCAATTTGAGTTTTTATTGCTTTAAATGCATTTTCAGCCCGAGCTGAGCGCGCTTTCTGACTTTGAATGTATCTTCATAGGAATGAGTTGTGTAGTCAAATTATTGCTCATTTAGGCTTCCGGAGGTCATCCTGAACAAAATACACGTTGAAGTGTGTGCATAAGTCCTTTGGTTTAGGCGTGACACTCAATTTGAGTTTTTATTGCTTTAAATGCATTTTCAGCCCGAGCTGAGCATGTTTTGTGAGTTTGAATGTATCTTCATAGGAATGAGTTGTGTGGTCAAAAATGCTCATTTAGGCTTCAGGTGGTCATCCTGAACAAAATTCATGTTGAAGTGTGTGCATAAGTCCTTTGGTTTGGGCGTGACACTCAATTTAAGGTTTTATTGCTTTGAATGCATTTTCAGCCCGAGCTGAGCACGTTTTGTGAGTTTGAATGTATCTTGATACGAATGAGTTGTCTGGTCAAATTAATGCTCATATAGGCTTCAGGATGACCTCCTGAACTAAATACATGTTGAAGTGTGTGCATAAGTCCTTTGGTTTAGGCGTGACACTCAATTTGAGTTTTTTTTGCTTTAAATGCATTTTCAGCCCGAGCTGAGGACGTTTTGTGAGTTTGAATGTATCTTCATAGGAATGAGTTATGTGGTCAAATTAATGCTCTTATAGGCTTCAGAATGACCTCCTGAACTAAATACATGTTGAAGTGTGTGCATAAGTCCTTTGGTTTAGGCGTGACACTCAATTTGAGTTTTTATTGCTTTAAATGCATTTTCAGCCCGAGCTGAGCACGTTTTGTGAGTTTGAATGTATCTTGATAGGAATCAGTTGTGTGGTCAAATTAATGCTCATATAGGCTTCAGGATGACCTCCTGAACAAAATACATGTTAAAGTGTGCGCATAAGTCCTTTGGTTTAGGCGTGACACTCAATTTGAGTTTTTATTGCTTTAAATGCATTTTCAGCCCGAGCTGAGCGCGCTTTCTGACTTTGAATGTATCTTCATAGGAATGAGTTGTGTGGTCAAATTAATGCTCATTTAGGCTTCAGGTGGTCATCCTGAACAAAATACAAGTTAAAGTGTGTGCATAAGTCCTTTGGTTTAGGCGTGACACTCAATTTGAGGTTTTATTGCTTTGAATGCATTTTCAGCCCGAGCTGAGCACGTTTTGTGAGTTTGAATGTATCTTGATACGAATGAGTTGTGTGGTCAAATTAATGCTCATATAGGCTTCAAGATGACCTCCTGAACAAAATACATGTTGAAGTGTGTGCATAAGTCCTTTGGTTTAGGCGTGACACTCAATTTGAGTTTTTATTGCTTTAAATGCATTTTCAGCCCGAGCTGAGCACGTTTTGTGAGTTTGAATGTATCTTCATAGGAATGAGTTGTGTGGTCAAATTAATGCTCATATAGGCTTCAGGATGAACTCTTGAACTAAATGCATGTTGAAGTGTGTGCATAAGTCCTTTGGTTTAGGCGTGACACTCAATTTGAGTTTTTATTGCTTTAAATGCATTTTCAGCCCGAGCTGAGCGCGTTTTTTGAGTTTGAATGTATCTTCATAGGAATGAGTTGTGTGGTCAAATCAATGCTCATATAGGCTTCGGGAGGTCATCCTGAACAAAATACATGTTGAAGTGTGTGCATAAGTCCTTTGGTTTAGGCGTCACACTCAATTTGAGGTTTTATTGCTTTAAATGCATTTTCAGCCCGAGCTGAGCACGTTTTGTGAGTTTGAATGTATCTTGATAGGAATGAGTTGTGTGGTCAAATTAATGCTCGTATAGGCTTCAGGATGACCTCTTGAACTAAATACATGTTGAAGTGTGTGCATAAGTCCTTTGGTTTAGGCGTGACACTCAATTTGAGTTTTTATTGCTTTAAATGCATTTTCAGCCCGAGCTGAGCACGTTTTGTGAGTTTGAATGTATCTTCATAGGAATGAGTTGTAGGTCAAATCAATGCTCATATAGGCTTCGGGAGGTCATCCTGAACAAAATACATGTTGAAGTGTGTGCATAAGTCCTTTGGTTTAGGCGTCACACTCAATTTGAGGTTTTATTGCTTTGAATGCATTTTCTGCCCGAGCTGACCACGTTTTGTGAGTTTGAATGTATCTTGATACGAATGAGTTGTGTGGTCAAATTAATGCTCATATAGGCTCCAGGATGACCTCCTGAACTAAATACATTGTTGAAGTGTGTGCATAAGTACTTTGGTTTAGGCGTGACACTCAATTTGAGTTTTTATAACTTTAAATGCATTTTCAGCCCGAGCTGAGCACGTTTTGTGAGTTTGAATGTATCTTCATAAGAATGAGTTATGTGGTCAAATTAATGCTCATATAGGCTTCAGGATGAACTCTTGAACTAAATACATGTTGAAGTGTGTGCATACGTCCTTTGGTTTAGGCGTGACACTCAATTTGAGTTTTTATTGCTTTAAATGCATTTTCAGCCCGAGGTGAGCACGTTTTTTGAGTTTGAATGTATCTTCATAGGAATGAGTTGTGTGGTCAAATCAATGCTCATATAGGCTTCGGGAGGTCATCCTGAACAAAATACATGTTGAAGTGTGTGCATAAGTCCTTTGGTTTAGGCGTGACACTCAATTTGTGTTTTTATTGCTTTAAATGCATTTTCAGCCCGAGCTGAGCACGTTTTGTGAGTTTGAATGTATCTTGATAGGAATGAGTTGTGTATTCAAATTAGTGCCCATTTAGGTGTCAGGGGGACATCCTGAACAAAATACATGTTGAAGTGTGTGTATAAGTCCTTTGGTTTAGGCGTGACACTCAATTTGAGTTTTTATTCCTTTAAATGCATTTTCAGCCCGAGCTGAGCACGTTTTGTGAGTTTGAATGTATCTTCATAGGAATGAGTTTTGTGGTCAAATTAATGCTCATTTAGGCTTCAGGTGGTCATCCTGAACAAAATACATGTTGAAGTGTGTGCATAAATTCTTTGGTTTAGGCGTGACACTCACTTTGAGTTTTTATTGCTTTAAAATTATTTCAGCCCGAGCTGAGCACGTTTTGTGAGTTTGAATGTATCTTCATAGGAATGAGTTGTGTGGTCAAATGAATGCTCATTTAGGCTTCAGGAGGTCATCTTGAACAAAATATATGTTGAAGTGTGTGCATAAGTCCTTTGGTTTAGGCGTGACACTCAATTTGAGTTTTTATTGCTTTAAATGCATTTTCAGCCCGAGCTGAGCATGTTTTGTGAGTTTGAATGTATCTTCATAGGATTGAGTTGTGTGGTCAACTTAATGTTCATTTAGGCTTCAGGAGGTCATCTTGAACAAAATACATGTTGAAGTGTGTGCATAAGTCCTTTGGTTTAGGTGTGACACTCAATTTGAGTTTTTATTGCTTTAAATGCATTTTCAGCCCGAGCTGAGCATGTTTTGTGAGTGTGAATGTATCTTCATAGGAATGAATTGTGTAGTCAAATTAATGCTCATATGGGCTTCAGGAGGTCATCCTGAACAAAATAGATGTTGAAGTGTGTGCATAAGTCCTTTGGTTTAGGTGTGACACTCAATTTGAGTTTTTATTGCATTAAATGCATTTTCAGCCCGAGCTGAGCACGTTTTGTGAGTTTGAATGTATCTTCATAGGAATGAGTTGTGTGGTCAAATTAATGCTCATTTAGGCTTCAGGAGGACATCCTGAACTAAGTACATGTTGAGGTGTGTGCATAAGTCCTTTGGTTTGGGCGTGACACTCAATTTGAGTTTTTATTGCTTTAAATGCATTTTCAGCCCGAGCTGAGCGCGCTTTGTAAGTTTGAATGTATCTTCATAGGAATGAGTTATGTGGTCAAATTAATGCTCATATAGGCTTCAGAATGACCTCCTGAACTAAATACATGTTGAAGTGTGTGCATAAGTCCTTTGGTTTAGGCGTGACACTCAATTTGAGTTTTTATTGCTTTAAATGCATTTTCAGCCCGAGCTGAGCGCACTTTCTGACTTTGAATGTATCTTCATAGGAATGAGTTGTGTGGTCAAATTAATGCTAATTTAGGCTTCAGGAGGTCATCCTGAACAAAATACATGTTGAAGTGTGTGCATAAGTTCTTTGGTTTTGGCGTGACACTCAATTTGAGGTTTTATTGCTTATATGCATTTTCAGCCCGAGTTGAGCACGTTTTGCTGAATGTATCTTCATAGCAATGAGTTGTGTAGTCAGATTAATGCTCATTTAGGCTTCAGGTGGTCATCCTGAACAAAATACATGTTGAAGTGTGTGCATAAGACCTTTGGTTTAGGCGTGACACTCAATTTGAGTTTTTATTGCTTTAAATGCATTTCAGCCCGAGCTGAGCGCGCTTTCTGACTTTGAATGTATCTTCATAGGAATGAGTTGTGTGGTCAAATTAATGCTCATATAGGCTTCAGGATGACCTCCTGAACTAAATACATGTTGAAGTGTGTGCATAAGTCCTTTGGTTTAGGCGTGACACTCAATTTGAGTTTTTATTGCTTTAAATGCATTTTCAGCCCGAGCTGAGCACGTTTTGTGAGTTTGAATGTATCTTCATAGGAATGAGTTGTGTGGTCAAATTAATGCTCATATAGGCTTTAGGATGACGTCCTGAACAAAATACATGTTGAAGTGTGTGCATAAGTCCTTTGGTTTAGGCGTGACACTCAATTTGAGTTTTTATTGCTTTAAATGCATTTTCAGCCCGAGCTGAGCACGTTTTGTGAGTTTGAATGTATCTTCATAGGAATGAGTTGTGTGGTCAAATTAAAGCTCATATAGGCTTCAGGATGACCCCCTGAACTAAATACATGTTGAAGTGTGTGCATAAGTCCTTTGGTTTAGGCGTGATACTCAATTTGAGTTTTTATTGCTTTAAATACATTTTCAGCCCGAGCTGAGCACGTTTTGTGAGTTTGAATGTATCTTGATAGGAATGAGTTGTGTGGTCAAATTAATGCTCATAAAGGCTTCAGGATGACCTCCTGAACAAAATACATGTTTGTGCATAAGTCCTTTGGTTTAGGCGTGACACTCAAATTGAGTTTTTATTGCTTTAAATGCATTTTCAGCCCCAGCTGAGCACGTTTTGTGAGTTTGAATGTATCTTCATAGGAATGAGTTGTGTGGTCAAATTAATGCTCATATAGGCTTCAGGGTGACCTCCTGAACTAAATACATG
Organism: Hippocampus guttulatus; assembly: GCF_054856545.1. Lineage (NCBI taxonomy): Eukaryota > Metazoa > Chordata > Actinopteri > Syngnathiformes > Syngnathidae > Hippocampus > Hippocampus guttulatus. The sequence continues at coordinate 461,886 of NW_028233883.1, read as the reverse complement.
TTGAAGTGTGTGCATAAGTCCTTTGGTTTAGGCGTGATACTCAATTTGAGTTTTTATTGCTTTAAATGCATTTTCAGCCCGAGCTGAGCACGTTTTGTGAGTTTGAATGTATCTTGATAGGAATGAGTTGTGTGGTCAAATTAATGCTCATATAGGCTTCAGGATGACCTCCTGAACAAAATACATGTTGAAGTATGTGCATAAGTCCTTTGGTTTAGGCGTGACACTCAATTTGAGTTTTTATTGCTTTAAATGCATTTTCAGCCCGAGCTGAGGACGTTTTGTGAGTTTGAATGTATCTTCATAGGAATGAGTTGTGTGGTCAAATTAATGCTCATATAGGCTTCAGGATGACCTCCTGAACTAAATACATGTTGAAGTGTATGCATAAGTCCTTTGGTTTAGGCGTGACACTCAATTTGAGTTTTTATTGCTTTAAATGCATTTTCAGCCCGAGCTGAGCACGTTTTGTGAGTTTGAATGTATCTTCATAGGAATGAGTTGTGTGGTCAAATTAATGCTCATATAGGCTTCAGGGTGACCTCCTGAACTAAATACATGTTGAAGTGTGTGCATAAGTCCTTTGGTTTAGGCGTGATACTCAATTTGAGTTTTTATTGCTTTAAATGCATTTTCAGCCCGAGCTGAGCACGTTTTGTGAGTTTGAATGTATCTTGATAGGAATGAGTTGTGTGGTCAAATTAATGCTAATTTAGGCTTCAGGAGGTCATCCTGAACAAAATACATGTTGAAGTGTGTGCATAAGTCCTTTGGTTTTGGCGTGACACTCAATTTGAGGTTTTATTGCTTTAAATCATTTTCAGCCCGAGCTGAGCGCGCTTTCTGACTTTGAATGTATCTTCATAGGAATGAGTTGTGTGGTCAAATTAATGCTCATTTAGGCTTCAGGTGGTCATCCTGAACAAAATACATGTTAAAGTGTGTGCATAAGTCCTTTGGTTTAGGCGTGACACTCAATTTGAGTTTTTATTGCTTTAAATGCATTTTCAGCCCGAGCTGAGCACGTTTTGTAAGTTTGAATGTATCTTCATAGGAATGAGTTATGTGGTCAAATTAATGCTCATATAGGCTTCAGAATGACCTCCTGAACTAAATACATGTTGAAGTGTGTGCATAAGTCCTTTGGTTTAGGCGTGACACTCAATTTGAGTTTTTATTGCTTTAAATGCATTTTCAGCCCGAGCTGAGCGCGCTTTCTGACTTTGAATGTATCTTCATAGGAATGAGTTGTGTAGTCAAATTATTGCTCATTTAGGCTTCCGGAGGTCATCCTGAACAAAATACACGTTGAAGTGTGTGCATAAGTCCTTTGGTTTAGGCGTGACACTCAATTTGAGTTTTTATTGCTTTAAATGCATTTTCAGCCCGAGCTGAGCATGTTTTGTGAGTTTGAATGTATCTTCATAGAAATGAGTTGTGTGGTCAAAAATGCTCATTTAGGCTTCAGGTGGTCATCCTGAACAAAATTCATGTTGAAGTGTGTGCATAAGTCCTTTGGTTTAGGCGTGACACTCAATTTAAGGTTTTATTGCTTTGAATGCATTTTCAGCCCGAGCTGAGCACGTTTTGTGAGTTTGAATGTATCTTGATACGAATGAGTTGTCTGGTCAAATTAATGCTCATATAGGCTTCAGGATGACCTCCTGAACTAAATACATGTTGAAGTGTGTGCATAAGTCCTTTGGTTTAGGCGTGACACTATATTTGAGTTTTTTTTGCTTTAAATGCATTTTCAGCCCGAGCTGAGGACGTTTTGTGAGTTTGAATGTATCTTCATAGGAATGAGTTATGTGGTCAAATTAATGCTCATATAGGCTTCAGAATGACCTCCTGAACTAAATACATGTTGAAGTGTGTGCATAAGTCCTTTGGTTTAGGCGTGACACTCAATTTGAGTTTTTATTGCTTTAAATGCATTTTCAGCCCGAGCTGAGCGGGCTTTCTGACTTTGAATGTATCTTCATAGGAATGAGTTGTGTGGTCAAATTAATGCTAATTTAGGCTTCAGGAGGTCATCCTGAACAAAATACATGTTGAAGTGTGTGCATAAGTTCTTTGGTTTTGGCGTGACACTCAATTTGAGGTTTTATTGCTTATATGCATTTTCAGCCCGAGTTGAGCACGTTTTGCTGAATGTATCTTCATAGCAATGAGTTGTGTAGTCAGATTAATGCTCATATAGGCTTCAGGATGACCTCCTGAACTAAATACATGAAGTGTGTGCATAAGTCCTTTGGTTTAGGCGTGACACTCAATTTGAGTTTTTATTGCTTTAAATGCATTTTCAGCCCGAGCTGAGCACGTTTTGTGAGTTTGAATGTATCTTAATAGGAATGAGTTGTGTATTCAAATTAGTGCCCATTTAGGTGTCAGGGGGACATCCTGAACAAAGTTCATGTTGAAGTGTGTGTATAAGTCCTTTGGTTTAGGCGTGACACTCAATTTGAGTTTTTATTCCTTTAAATGCATTTTCAGCCCCAGCTGAGCACGTTTTGTGAGTTTGAATGTATCTTCATAGGAATGAGTTGTGTGGTCAAATTAATGCTCATTTAGGCTTCAGGATGACCTCCTGAACAAAATACATGAAGTGTGTGCATAAGTCCTTTGGTTTAGGCGTGATACTCAATTTGAGTTTTTATTGCTTTAAATGCATTTTCAGCCCGAGCTGAGCACGTTTTGTGAGTTTGAATGTATCTTCATAGGAATGAGTTGTGTAGTCAAATTAATGCTCATATAGGCTTCAGGATGACCTCCTGAACAAAATACATGTTGAAGTATGTGCATAAGTCCTTTGGTTTAGGCGTGACACTCAATTTGAGTTTTTATAGCTTTAAATGCATTTTCAGCCCGAGCTGAGCACGTTTTGAGAGTTTGAATGTATCTTCATAGGAATGAGTTGTGTGGTCAAATTAATGCTCATATGGGCTTCAGGAGGTAATCCTGAACTAAATACATGTTGAAGTGTGTGATAAGTCCTTTTTTAGGCGTGACACTCAATTTGAGTTTTTATTGCTTTAAATGCATTTTCAGCCCGAGCTGAGCACGTTTTGTGAGTTTGAATGTATCTTCATAGGAATGAGTTGTGTAGTCAGATTAATGCTCATATGGGCTTCAGGAAGTCATCCTGAACAAAATACATGTTGAAGTGTGTGCATAAGTCCTTTGGTTTAGGTGTGACACTCAATTTGAGTTTTTATTTCTTTAAATGCATTTTCAGCCCGAGCTGAGCACGTTTTGTGAGTTTGAATGTATCTTCATAGGAATGAGTTGTGTGGTCAAATTAATGCTCATATGGGCTTCAGGAGGTCATCCTGAACAAAATACATGAAGTGTGTGCATAAGTCCTTTTGTTTAGGCGTGACACTCAATTTGAGTTTTTATTGCTTTAAATGCATTTTCAGCCCGAGCTGAGCACGTTTTGTGAGTTTGAATGTATCTTCATAGGAATGAGTTGTGTGGTCAAATTAATGCTCATTTAGGCTTCAGGTGGTCATCCTGAACTAAATACATCTTGAAGTGTGTGCATAAGTCCTTTTGTTTAGGCGTGACACTCAATTTGAGTTTTTATTGCTTTAAATGCATTTTCAGCCCGAGCTGAGCACGTTTTGTGAGTTTGAATGTATCTTCATAGGAATGAGTTGTATGGTCAAATCAATGCTCATATAGGCTTCGGGAGGTCATCCTGAACAAAATACATGTTGAAGTGTGTCCATAAGTCCTTTGGTTTAGGCGTCACACTCAATTTGAGGTTTTATTGCTTTGAATGCATTTTCAGCCCGAGCTGACCACGTTTTGTGAGTTTGAATGTATCTTGATACGAATGAGTTGTGTGGTCAAATTAATGCTCATATAGGCTTCAGGATGACCTCCTGAACTAAATACATGTTGAAGTGTGTGCATAAGTCCTTTGGTTTAGGCGTGACACTCAATTTGAGTTTTTATTGCTTTAAATGCATTTTCAGCCCGAGCTGAGGACGTTTTGTGAGTTTGAATGTATCTTCATAGGAATGAGTTGTGTGGTCAAATTAATGCTCATATAGGCTTCAGGATGACCTCCTAAACTAAATACATGTTGAAGTGTGTGCATAAGTCCTTTGGTTTAGGCGTGACACTCAATTTGAGTTTTTATTGCTTTAAATGCATTTTCAGCCCGAGCTGAGCACGTTTTGTGAGTTTGAATGTATCTTGATAGGAATCAGTTGTGTGGTCAAATTAATGCTCATATAGGCTTCAGGATGACCTCCTGAACAAAATACATGTTAAAGTGTGCGCATAAGTCCTTTGGTTTAGGCGTGACACTCAATTTGAGTTTTTATTGCTTTAAATGCATTTTCAGCCCGAGCTGAGCGCGCTTTCTGACTTTGAATGTATCTTCATAGGAATGAGTTGTGTGGTCAAATTAATGCTCATTTAGGCTTCAGGTGGTCATCCTGAACAAAATACAAGTTAAAGTGTGTGCATAAGTCCTTTGGTTTAGGCGTGACACTCAATTTGAGTTTTTATTGCTTTAAATGCATTTTCAGCCCGAGCTGAGCGCGCTTTCTGACTTTGAATGTATCTTCATAGGAATGAGTTGTGTGGTCAAATTAATGCTCATTTAGGCTTCAGGTGGTCATCCTGAACAAAATACATGTTGAAGTGTGTGCATAAGTCCTTTGGTTTTGGCGTGACACTCAATTTGAGGTTTTATTGCTTTGAATGCATTTTTAGCCTGAGCTGAGCACGTTTTGTGAGTTTGAATGTATCTTGATAGGAATGAGTTGTGTGGTCAAATTAATGCTCATATAGGCTTCAGGATGACCTCCTGAACTAAATATATGTTGAAGTGTGTGCATAAATCCTTTGGTTTAGGCGTGACACTCAATTTGAGTTTTTATTGCTTTAAATGCATTTTCAGCCCGAGCTGACTACGTTTTGTGAGTTTGAATGTATCTTCATAAGAATGAGTTATGTGGTCAAATTAATGCTCATATAGGCTTCAGGATGACCTCTTGAACTAAGTACATGTTTGAAGTGTGTGCATAAGTCCTTTGGTTTAGGCGTAACACTCAATTTGAGTTTTTATTGCTTTAAATGCATTTTCAGCCCGAGCTGAGCACGTTTTGTGAGTTTGAATGTTTCTTCATAGGAATGAGTTGTGTGGTCAAATTAATGCTCATATAGGCTTCAGGATGACCTCCTGAACTAAATACATGAAGTGTGTGCATAAGTCCTTTGGTTTAGGCGTGACACTCAATTTGAGTTTTTACTGCTTTAAATGCATTTTCAGCCCGAGCTGAGCACGTTTTGTGAGTTTGAATGTATCTTCATAGGAATGAGTTGTGTGTTCAAATTAATGCTCATATAGGCTTCAGGATGACCTCCTAAACTAAATACATGTTGAAGTGTGTGCATAAGTCCTTTGGTTTAGGCGTGACACTCAATTTGAGTTTTTATTGCTTTAAATGCATTTTCAGCCCGAGCTGAGCACGTTTTGTGAGTTTGAATGTATCTTGATAGGAATCAGTTGTGTGGTCAAATTAATGCTCATATAGGCTTCAGGATGACCTCCTGAACAAAATACATGTTAAAGTGTGCGCATAAGTCCTTTGGTTTAGGCGTGACACTCAATTTGAGTTTTTATTGCGAAATGCATTTTCAGGCAGAGATGAGCAAGTTTTCTGAGTTTGAAGTATCTTCATAGGAATGAGTTGTGTGGTCAAAATAATCCTCATATAGGCTTCAGGATGTCCTCCTGAACTAAATACATGTTGAAGTGTGTGCATAAGTCCTTTGGTTTAGGCGTGACACTCAATTTGAGTTTTTATTGCTTTAAATGCATTTTCAGCCCGAGCTGAGCACGTTTTGTGAGTTTGAATGTATCTTCATAGGAATGCCTTATGTGGTCAAATTAATGCTCATATAGGCTTCAGGATGACCTCCTGAACTAAATACATGTTGAAGTGTGTGCATAAGTCCTTTGGTTTAGGCGTGACACTCAATTTGAGTTTTTATTGCTTTAAATGCATTTTCAGCCCGAGCTGAGCGCGCTTTCTGACTTTGAATGTATCTTCATAGGAATGAGTTGTGTGGTCAAATTAATGCTCATTTAGGCTTCAGGTGGTCATCCTGAACAAAATACAAGTTAAAGTGTGTGCATAAGTCCTTTGGTTTAGGCGTGACACTCAATTTGAGTTTTTATTGCTTTAAATGCATTTTCAGCCCGAGCTGAGCACGTTTTGTGAGTTTAAATGTATCTTCATAGGAATGAGTTGTGTGGTCAAATTAATGCTCATATAGGCTTCAGGATGACCTCCTGAACTAAATACATGTTGAAGTGTGTGCATAAGTTCTTTGGTTTAGGCGTGACACTCAATTTGAGTTTTTATTGCTTTAAATGCATTTTCAGCCCGAGCTGAGCGCGCTTTCTGACTTTGAATGTATCTTCATAGGAATGAGTTGTGTAGTCAAATTATTGCTCATTTAGGCTTCAGGAGGTCATCCTGAACAAAATACATGTTGAAGTGTGTGCATAAGTCCTTTGGTTTAGGCGTGACACTCAATTTGAGGTTTTATTGCTTTGAATGCATTTTCAGCCCGAGCTGAGCACGTTTTGTGAGTTTGAATGTATCTTGATACGAATGAGTTGTGTGGTCAAATTAATGCTCATATAGGCTTCAGGATGACCTCCTGAACGAAATGCATGTTGAAGTGTGTGCATAAGTCCTTTGGTTTAGGCGTGACACTCAATTTGAGTTTTAATTGCTTTAAATGCATTTTCAGCCCGAGCTGAGCACGTTTTGTGAGTTTGAATGTATCTTCATAGGAATGAGTTGTGTGGTCAAATTAATGCTCATATAGGCTTCAAGATGACCTCCTGAACTAAATACATGTTGAAGTGTGTGCATAAGTCCTTTGGTTTAGGCGTGACACTCAATTTGAGTTTTTATAACTTTAAATGCATTTTCAGCCCGAGCTGAGCACGTTTTGTGAGTTTCAATGTATCTTCATAAGAATGAGTTATGTGGTCAAATTAATGTTCATATAGGCTTCAGGATGACCTCTTGAACTAAATACATGTTGAAGTGTGTGCATAAGTCCTTTGGTTTAGGCGTGACACTCAATTTGAGTTTTTATTGCTTTAAATGCATTTTCAGCCCGAGCTGAGCACGTTTTGTGAGTTTGAATGTATCTTCATAGGAATGAGTTGTATGGTCAAATCAATGCTCATATAGGCTTCGGGAGGTCATCCTGAACAAAATACATGTTGAAGTGTGTGCATAAGTCCTTTGGTTTAGGCGTCACACTCAATTTGAGGTTTTATTGCTTTGAATGCATTTTCAGCCCGAGCTGACCACGTTTTGTGAGTTTGAATGTATCTTGATACGAATGAGTTGTGTGGTCAAATTAATGCTCATATAGGCTTCAGGATGACCTCCTGAACTAAATACATGTTGAAGTGTGTGCATAAGTCCTTTGGTTTAGGCGTGACACTCAATTTGAGTTTTTATTGCTTTAAATGCATTTTCAGCCCGAGCTGAGCACGTTTTGTGAGTTTGAATGTATCTTGATAGGAATGAGTTGTGTGGTCAAATTAATGCTCATATAGGCTTCAGGATGACCTCCTGAACAAAATTCATGTTGAAGTGTGTGCATAAGTCCTTTGGTTTAGGCGTGACACTCAATTTGAGGTTTTATTGCTTTGAATGCATTTTCAGCCCGAGCTGAGCACGTTTTGTGAGTTTGAATGTATCTTGATACGAATGAGTTGTGTGGTCAAATTAATGCTCATATAGGCTTCAGGATGACCTCCTGAACTAAATACATGTTGAAGTGTGTGCATAAGTCCTTTTGTTTAGGCGTGACACTCAATTTGAGTTTTTATTGCTTTAAATGCATTTTCAGCCCGAGCTGAGCACGTTTTGTGAGTTTGAATGTATCTTCATAGGAATGAGTTGTATGGTCAAATCAATGCTCATATAGGCTTCGGGAGGTCATCCTGAACAAAATACATGTTGAAGTGTGTCCATAAGTCCTTTGGTTTAGGCGTCACACTCAATTTGAGGTTTTATTGCTTTGAATGCATTTTCAGCCCGAGCTGACCACGTTTTGTGAGTTTGAATGTATCTTGATACGAATGAGTTGTGTGGTCAAATTAATGCTCATATAGGCTTCAGGATGACCTCCTGAACTAAATACATGTTGAAGTGTGTGCATAAGTCCTTTGGTTTAGGCGTGACACTCAATTTGAGTTTTTATTGCTTTAAATGCATTTTCAGCCCGAGCTGAGGACGTTTTGTGAGTTTGAATGTATCTTCATAGGAATGAGTTGTGTGGTCAAATTAATGCTCATATAGGCTTCAGGATGACCTCCTAAACTAAATACATGTTGAAGTGTGTGCATAAGTCCTTTGGTTTAGGCGTGACACTCAATTTGAGTTTTTATTGCTTTAAATGCATTTTCAGCCCGAGCTGAGCACGTTTTGTGAGTTTGAATGTATCTTGATAGGAATCAGTTGTGTGGTCAAATTAATGCTCATATAGGCTTCAGGATGACCTCCTGAACAAAATACATGTTAAAGTGTGCGCATAAGTCCTTTGGTTTAGGCGTGACACTCAATTTGAGTTTTTATTGCTTTAAATGCATTTTCAGCCCGAGCTGAGCGCGCTTTCTGACTTTGAATGTATCTTCATAGGAATGAGTTGTGTGGTCAAATTAATGCTCATTTAGGCTTCAGGTGGTCATCCTGAACAAAATACATGTTGAAGTGTGTGCATAAGTCCTTTGGTTTAGGTGTGACACTCAATTTGAGTTTTTATTGCGAAATGTATTTTCAGGCAGAGATGAGCAAGTTTTCTGAGTTTGAAGTATCTTCATAGGAATGAGTTGTGTGGTCAAATTAATGCTAATTTAGGCTTCAGGAGGTCATCCTGAACAAAATACATGTTGAAGTGTGTGCATAAGTCCTTTGGTTTTGGCGTGACACTCAATTTGAGGTTTTATTGCTTTAAATGCATTTTCAGCCCGAGCTGACTACGTTTTGTGAGTTTGAATGTATCTTCATAAGAATGAGTTATGTGGTCAAATTAATGCTCATATAGGCTTCAGGATGACCTCTTGAACTAAGTACATGTTTGAAGTGTGTGCATAAGTCCTTTGGTTTAGGCGTAACACTCAATTTGAGTTTTTATTGCTTTAAATGCATTTTCAGCCCGAGCTGAGCACGTTTTGTGAGTTTGAATGTTTCTTCATAGGAATGAGTTGTGTGGTCAAATTAATGCTCATATAGGCTTCAGGATGACCTCCTGAACTAAATACATGAAGTGTGTGCATAAGTCCTTTGGTTTAGGCGTGACACTCAATTTGAGTTTTTACTGCTTTAAATGCATTTTCAGCCCGAGCTGAGCACGTTTTGTGAGTTTGAATGTATCTTCATAGGAATGAGTTGTGTGTTCAAATTAATGCTCATATAGGCTTCAGGATGACCTCCTAAACTAAATACATGTTGAAGTGTGTGCATAAGTCCTTTGGTTTAGGCGTGACACTCAATTTGAGTTTTTATTGCTTTAAATGCATTTTCAGCCCGAGCTGAGCACGTTTTGTGAGTTTGAATGTATCTTGATAGGAATCAGTTGTGTGGTCAAATTAATGCTCATATAGGCTTCAGGATGACCTCCTGAACAAAATACATGTTAAAGTGTGCGCATAAGTCCTTTGGTTTAGGCGTGACACTCAATTTGAGTTTTTATTGCGAAATGCATTTTCAGGCAGAGATGAGCAAGTTTTCTGAGTTTGAAGTATCTTCATAGGAATGAGTTGTGTGGTCAAAATAATCCTCATATAGGCGTCAGGATGTCCTCCTGAACTAAATACATGTTGAAGTGTGTGCATAAGTCCTTTGGTTTAGGCGTGACACTCAATTTGAGTTTTTATTGCTTTAAATGCATTTTCAGCCCGAGCTGAGCACGTTTTGTGAGTTTGAATGTATCTTCATAGGAATGCCTTATGTGGTCAAATTAATGCTCATATAGGCTTCAGGATGACCTCCTGAACTAAATACATGTTGAAGTGTGTGCATAAGTCCTTTGGTTTAGGCGTGACACTCAATTTGAGTTTTTATTGCTTTAAATGCATTTTCAGCCCGAGCTGAGCGCGCTTTCTGACTTTGAATGTATCTTCATAGGAATGAGTTGTGTGGTCAAATTAATGCTCATTTAGGCTTCAGGTGGTCATCCTGAACAAAATACAAGTTAAAGTGTGTGCATAAGTCCTTTGGTTTAGGCGTGACACTCAATTTGAGTTTTTATTGCTTTAAATGCATTTTCAGCCCGAGCTGAGCACGTTTTGTGAGTTTAAATGTATCTTCATAGGAATGAGTTGTGTGGTCAAATTAATGCTCATATAGGCTTCAGGATGACCTCCTGAACAAAATACATGTTAAAGTGTGCGCATAAGTCCTTTGGTTTAGGCGTGACACTCAATTTGAGTTTTTATTGCGAAATGCATTTTCAGGCAGAGATGAGCAAGTTTTCTGAGTTTGAAGTATCTTCATAGGAATGAGTTGTGTGGTCAAAATAATCCTCATATAGGCTTCAGGATGTCCTCCTGAACTAAATACATGTTGAAGTGTGTGCATAAGTCCTTTGGTTTAGGCGTGACACTCAATTTGAGTTTTTATTGCTTTAAATGCATTTTCAGCCCGAGCTGAGCACGTTTTGTGAGTTTGAATGTATCTTGATAGGAATCAGTTGTGTGGTCAAATTAATGCTCATATAGGCTTCAGGATGACCTCCTGAACAAAATACATGTTAAAGTGTGCGCATAAGTCCTTTGGTTTAGGCGTGACACTCAATTTGAGTTTTTATTGCGAAATGCATTTTCAGGCAGAGATGAGCAAGTTGTTTTCTGAGTTTGAAGTATCTTCATAGGAATGAGTTGTGTGGTCAAAATAATCCTCATATAGGCGTCAGGATGTCCTCCTGAACTAAATACATGTTGAAGTGTGTGCATAAGTCCTTTGGTTTAGGCGTGACACTCAATTTGAGTTTTTATTGCTTTAAATGCATTTTCAGCCCGAGCTGAGCACGTTTTGTGAGTTTGAATGTATCTTCATAGGAATGCCTTATGTGGTCAAATTAATGCTCATATAGGCTTCAGGATGACCTCCTGAACTAAATACATGTTGAAGTGTGTGCATAAGTCCTTTGGTTTAGGCGTGACACTCAATTTGAGTTTTTATTGCTTTAAATGCATTTTCAGCCCGAGCTGAGCGCGCTTTCTGACTTTGAATGTATCTTCATAGGAATGAGTTGTGTGGTCAAATTAATGCTCATTTAGGCTTCAGGTGGTCATCCTGAACAAAATACAAGTTAAAGTGTGTGCATAAGTCCTTTGGTTTAGGCGTGACACTCAATTTGAGTTTTTATTGCTTTAAATGCATTTTCAGCCCGAGCTGAGCACGTTTTGTGAGTTTAAATGTATCTTCATAGGAATGAGTTGTGTGGTCAAATTAATGCTCATATAGGCTTCAGGATGACCTCCTGAACAAAATACATGTTAAAGTGTGCGCATAAGTCCTTTGGTTTAGGCGTGACACTCAATTTGAGTTTTTATTGCGAAATGCATTTTCAGGCAGAGATGAGCAAGTTTTCTGAGTTTGAAGTATCTTCATAGGAATGAGTTGTGTGGTCAAAATAATCCTCATATAGGCTTCAGGATGTCCTCCTGAACTAAATACATGTTGAAGTGTGTGCATAAGTCCTTTGGTTTAGGCGTGACACTCAATTTGAGTTTTTATTGCTTTAAATGCATTTTCAGCCCGAGCTGAGCACGTTTTGTGAGTTTGAATGTATCTTCATAGGAATGCCTTATGTGGTCAAATTAATGCTCATATAGGCTTCAGGATGACCTCCTGAACTAAATACATGAAGTGTGTGCATAAGTCCTTTGGTTTAGGCGTGACACTCAATTTGAGTTTTTATTGCTTTAAATGCATTTTCAGCCCGAGCTGAGCGCGCTTTCTGACTTTGAATGTATCTTCATAGGAATGAGTTGTGTGGTCAAATTAATGCTCATTTAGGCTTCAGGTGGTCATCCTGAACAAAATACAAGTTAAAGTGTGTGCATAAGTCCTTTGGTTTAGGCGTGACACTCAATTTGAGTTTTTACTGCTTTAAATGCATTTTCAGCCCGAGCTGAGCACGTTTTGTGAGTTTAAATGTATCTTCATAGGAATGAGTTGTGTGGTCAAATTAATGCTCATATAGGCTTCAGGATGACCTCCTGAACTAAATACATGTTGAAGTGTGTGCATAAGTTCTTTGGTTTAGGCGTGACACTCAATTTGAGTTTTTATTGCTTTAAATGCATTTTCAGCCCGAGCTGAGCGCGCTTTCTGACTTTGAATGTATCTTCATAGGAATGAGTTGTGTAGTCAAATTATTGCTCATTTAGGCTTCAGGAGGTCATCCTGAACAAAATACATGTTGAAGTGTGTGCATAAGTCCTTTGGTTTAGGCGTGACACTCAATTTGAGGTTTTATTGCTTTGAATGCATTTTCAGCCCGAGCTGAGCACGTTTTGTGAGTTTGAATGTATCTTGATACGAATGCGTTGTGTGGTCAAATTAATGCTCATATAGGCTTCAGGATGACCTCCTGAACGAAATACATGTTGAAGTGTGTGCATAAGTCCTTTGGTTTAGGCGTGACACTCAATTTGAGTTTTTATTGCTTTAAATGCATTTTCAGCCCGAGCTGAGCGCGCTTTCTGACTTTGAATGTATCTTCATAGGAATGAGTTGTGTGGTCAAATTAATGCTCATTTAGGCTTCAGGTGGTCATCCTGAACAAAATACAAGTTAAAGTGTGTGCATAAGTCCTTTGGTTTAGGCGTGACACTCAATTTGAGTTTTTATTGCTTTAAATGCATTTTCAGCCCGAGCTGAGCACGTTTTGTGAGTTTAAATGTATCTTCATAGGAATGAGTTGTGTGGTCAAATTAATGCTCATTTAGGCTTCAGGTGGTCATCCTGAACAAAATACAAGTTAAAGTGTGTGCATAAGTCCTTTGGTTTAGGCGTGACACTCAATTTGAGTTTTTATTGCTTTAAATGCATTTTCAGCCCGAGCTGAGCACGTTTTGTGAGTTTAAATGTATCTTCATAGGAATGAGTTGTGTGGTCAAATTAATGCTCATATAGGCTTCAGGATGACCTCCTGAACAAAATACATGTTAAAGTGTGCGCATAAGTCCTTTGGTTTAGGCGTGACACTCAATTTGAGTTTTTATTGCGAAATGCATTTTCAGGCAGAGATGAGCAAGTTTTCTGAGTTTGAAGTATCTTCATAGGAATGAGTTGTGTGGTCAAAATAATCCTCATATAGGCTTCAGGATGTCCTCCTGAACTAAATACATGTTGAAGTGTGTGCATAAGTCCTTTGGTTTAGGCGTGACACTCAATTTGAGTTTTTATTGCTTTAAATGCATTTTCAGCCCGAGCTGAGCACGTTTTGTGAGTTTGAATGTATCTTCATAGGAATGCCTTATGTGGTCAAATTAATGCTCATATAGGCTTCAGGATGACCTCCTGAACTAAATACATGAAGTGTGTGCATAAGTCCTTTGGTTTAGGCGTGACACTCAATTTGAGTTTTTATTGCTTTAAATGCATTTTCAGCCCGAGCTGAGCGCGCTTTCTGACTTTGAATGTATCTTCATAGGAATGAGTTGTGTGGTCAAATTAATGCTCATTTAGGCTTCAGGTGGTCATCCTGAACAAAATACAAGTTAAAGTGTGTGCATAAGTCCTTTGGTTTAGGCGTGACACTCAATTTGAGTTTTTACTGCTTTAAATGCATTTTCAGCCCGAGCTGAGCACGTTTTGTGAGTTTAAATGTATCTTCATAGGAATGAGTTGTGTGGTCAAATTAATGCTCATATAGGCTTCAGGATGACCTCCTGAACTAAATACATGTTGAAGTGTGTGCATAAGTTCTTTGGTTTAGGCGTGACACTCAATTTGAGTTTTTATTGCTTTAAATGCATTTTCAGCCCGAGCTGAGCGCGCTTTCTGACTTTGAATGTATCTTCATAGGAATGAGTTGTGTAGTCAAATTATTGCTCATTTAGGCTTCAGGAGGTCATCCTGAACAAAATACATGTTGAAGTGTGTGCATAAGTCCTTTGGTTTAGGCGTGACACTCAATTTGAGGTTTTATTGCTTTGAATGCATTTTCAGCCCGAGCTGAGCACGTTTTGTGAGTTTGAATGTATCTTGATACGAATGAGTTGTGTGGTCAAATTAATGCTCATATAGGCTTCAGGATGACCTCCTGAACGAAATACATGTTGAAGTGTGTGCATAAGTCCTTTGGTTTAGGCGTGACACTCAATTTGAGTTTTTATTGCTTTAAATGCATTTTCAGCCCGAGCTGAGCGCGCTTTCTGACTTTGAATGTATCTTCATAGGAATGAGTTGTGTGGTCAAATTAATGCTCATTTAGGCTTCAGGTGGTCATCCTGAACAAAATACAAGTTAAAGTGTGTGCATAAGTCCTTTGGTTTAGGCGTGACACTCAATTTGAGTTTTTATTGCTTTAAATGCATTTTCAGCCCGAGCTGAGCACGTTTTGTGAGTTTAAATGTATCTTCATAGGAATGAGTTGTGTGGTCAAATTAATGCTCATATAGGCTTCAGGATGACCTCCTGAACAAAATACATGTTAAAGTGTGCGCATAAGTCCTTTGGTTTAGGCGTGACACTCAATTTGAGTTTTTATTGCGAAATGCATTTTCAGGCAGAGATGAGCAAGTTTTCTGAGTTTGAAGTATCTTCATAGGAATGAGTTGTGTGGTCAAAATAATCCTCATATAGGCTTCAGGATGTCCTCCTGAACTAAATACATGTTGAAGTGTGTGCATAAGTCCTTTGGTTTAGGCGTGACACTCAATTTGAGTTTTTATTGCTTTAAATGCATTTTCAGCCCGAGCTGAGCACGTTTTGTGAGTTTGAATGTATCTTCATAGGAATGCCTTATGTGGTCAAATTAATGCTCATATAGGCTTCAGGATGACCTCCTGAACTAAATACATGTTGAAGTGTGTGCATAAGTCCTTTGGTTTAGGCGTGACACTCAATTTGAGTTTTTATTGCTTTAAATGCATTTTCAGCCCGAGCTGAGCGCGCTTTCTGACTTTGAATGTATCTTCATAGGAATGAGTTGTGTGGTCAAATTAATGCTCATTTAGGCTTCAGGTGGTCATTCTGAACAAAATACAAGTTAAAGTGTGTGCATAAGTCCTTTGGTTTAGGCGTGACACTCAATTTGAGTTTTTATTGCTTTAAATGCATTTTCAGCCCGAGCTGAGCACGTTTTGTGAGTTTAAATGTATCTTCATAGGAATGAGTTGTGTGGTCAAATTAATGCTCATATAGGCTTCAGGATGACCTCCTGAACTAAATACATGTTGAAGTGTGTGCATAAGTTCTTTGGTTTAGGCGTGACACTCAATTTGAGTTTTTATTGCTTTAAATGCATTTTCAGCCCGAGCTGAGCGCGCTTTCTGACTTTGAATGTATCTTCATAGGAATGAGTTGTGTAGTCAAATTATTGCTCATTTAGGCTTCAGGAGGTCATCCTGAACAAAATACATGTTGAAGTGTGTGCATAAGTCCTTTGGTTTAGGCGTGACACTCAATTTGAGGTTTTATTGCTTTGAATGCATTTTCAGCCCGAGCTGAGCACGTTTTGTGAGTTTGAATGTATCTTGATACGAATGAGTTGTGTGGTCAAATTAATGCTCATATAGGCTTCAGGATGACCTCCTGAACGAAATACATGTTGAAGTGTGTGCATAAGTCCTTTGGTTTAGGCGTGACACTCAATTTGAGTTTTAATTGCTTTAAATGCATTTTCAGCCCGAGCTGAGCACGTTTTGTGAGTTTGAATGTATCTTCATAGGAATGAGTTGTGTGGTCAAATTAATGCTCATATAGGCTTCAAGATGACCTCCTGAACTAAATACATGTTGAAGTGTGTGCATAAGTCCTTTGGTTTAGGCGTGACACTCAATTTGAGTTTTTATAACTTTAAATGCATTTTCAGCCCGAGCTGAGCACGTTTTGTGAGTTTCAATGTATCTTCATAAGAATGAGTTATGTGGTCAAATTAATGCTCATATAGGCTTCAGGATGACCTCTTGAACTAAATACATGTTGAAGTGTGTGCATAAGTCCTTTGGTTTAGGCGTGACACTCAATTTGAGTTTTTATTGCTTTAAATGCATTTTCAGCCCGAGCTGAGCACGTTTTGTGAGTTTGAATGTATCTTCATAGGAATGAGTTGTATGGTCAAATCAATGCTCATATAGGCTTCGGGAGGTCATCCTGAACAAAATACATGTTGAAGTGTGTGCATAAGTCCTTTGGTTTAGGCGTCACACTCAATTTGAGGTTTTATTGCTTTGAATGCATTTTCAGCCCGAGCTGACCACGTTTTGTGAGTTTGAATGTATCTTGATACGAATGAGTTGTGTGGTCAAATTAATGCTCATATAGGCTTCAGGATGACCTCCTGAACTAAATACATGTTGAAGTGTGTGCATAAGTCCTTTGGTTTAGGCGTGACACTCAATTTGAGTTTTTATTGCTTTAAATGCATTTTCAGCCCGAGCTGAGCACGTTTTGTGAGTTTGAATGTATCTTGATAGGAATGAGTTGTGTGGTCAAATTAATGCTCATATAGGCTTCAGGATGACCTCCTGAACAAAATTCATGTTGAAGTGTGTGCATAAGTCCTTTGGTTTAGGCGTGACACTCAATTTGAGGTTTTATTGCTTTGAATGCATTTTCAGCCCGAGCTGAGCACGTTTTGTGAGTTTGAATGTATCTTGATACGAATGAGTTGTGTGGTCAAATTAATGCTCATATAGGCTTCAGGATGACCTCCTGAACTAAATACATGTTGAAGTGTGTGCATAAGTCCTTTTGTTTAGGCGTGACACTCAATTTGAGTTTTTATTGCTTTAAATGCATTTTCAGCCCGAGCTGAGCACGTTTTGTGAGTTTGAATGTATCTTCATAGGAATGAGTTGTATGGTCAAATCAATGCTCATATAGGCTTCGGGAGGTCATCTTGAACAAAATACATGTTGAAGTGTGTCCATAAGTCCTTTGGTTTAGGCGTCACACTCAATTTGAGGTTTTATTGCTTTGAATGCATTTTCAGCCCGAGCTGACCACGTTTTGTGAGTTTGAATGTATCTTGATACGAATGAGTTGTGTGGTCAAATTAATGCTCATATAGGCTTCAGGATGACCTCCTGAACTAAATACATGTTGAAGTGTGTGCATAAGTCCTTTGGTTTAGGCGTGACACTCAATTTGAGTTTTTATTGCTTTAAATGCATTTTCAGCCCGAGCTGAGGACGTTTTGTGAGTTTGAATGTATCTTCATAGGAATGAGTTGTGTGGTCAAATTAATGCTCATTTAGGCTTCAGGTGGTCATCCTGAACAAAATACATGTTGAAGTGTGTGCATAAGTCCTTTGGTTTAGGTGTGACACTCAATTTGAGTTTTTATTGCGAAATGTATTTTCAGGCAGAGATGAGCAAGTTTTCTGAGTTTGAAGTATCTTCATAGGAATGAGTTGTGTGGTCAAATTAATGCTAATTTAGGCTTCAGGAGGTCATCCTGAACAAAATACATGTTGAAGTGTGTGCATAAGTCCTTTGGTTTTGGCGTGACACTCAATTTGAGGTTTTATTGCTTTGAATGCATTTTTAGCCTGAGCTGAGCACGTTTTGTGAGTTTGAATGTATCTTGATAGGAATGAGTTGTGTGGTCAAATTAATGCTCATATAGGCTTCAGGATGACCTCCTGAACTAAATATATGTTGAAGTGTGTGCATAAATCCTTTGGTTTAGGCGTGACACTCAATTTGAGTTTTTATTGCTTTAAATGCATTTTCAGCCCGAGCTGACTACGTTTTGTGAGTTTGAATGTATCTTCATAAGAATGAGTTATGTGGTCAAATTAATGCTCATATAGGCTTCAGGATGACCTCTTGAACTAAGTACATGTTTGAAGTGATAAGTCCTTTGGTTTAGGCGTAACACTCAATTTGAGTTTTTATTGCTTTAAATGCATTTTCAGCCCGAGCTGAGCACGTTTTGTGAGTTTGAATGTTTCTTCATAGGAATGAGTTGTGTGGTCAAATTAATGCTCATATAGGCTTCAGGATGACCTCCTGAACTAAATACATGAAGTGTGTGCATAAGTCCTTTGGTTTAGGCGTGACACTCAATTTGAGTTTTTACTGCTTTAAATGCATTTTCAGCCCGAGCTGAGCACGTTTTGTGAGTTTGAATGTATCTTCATAGGAATGAGTTGTGTGTTCAAATTAATGCTCATATAGGCTTCAGGATGACCTCCTAAACTAAATACATGTTGAAGTGTGTGCATAAGTCCTTTGGTTTAGGCGTGACACTCAATTTGAGTTTTTATTGCTTTAAATGCATTTTCAGCCCGAGCTGAGCACGTTTTGTGAGTTTGAATGTATCTTGATAGGAATCAGTTGTGTGGTCAAATTAATGCTCATATAGGCTTCAGGATGACCTCCTGAACAAAATACATGTTAAAGTGTGCGCATAAGTCCTTTGGTTTAGGCGTGACACTCAATTTGAGTTTTTATTGCGAAATGCATTTTCAGGCAGAGATGAGCAAGTTTTCTGAGTTTGAAGTATCTTCATAGGAATGAGTTGTGTGGTCAAAATAATCCTCATATAGGCTTCAGGATGACCTCCTGAACTAAATATATGTTGAAGTGTGTGCATAAATCCTTTGGTTTAGGCGTGACACTCAATTTGAGTTTTTATTGCTTTAAATGCATTTTCAGCCCGAGCTGACTACGTTTTGTGAGTTTGAATGTATCTTCATAAGAATGAGTTATGTGGTCAAATTAATGCTCATATAGGCTTCAGGATGACCTCTTGAACTAAGTACATGTTTGAAGTGTGTGCATAAGTCCTTTGGTTTAGGCGTAACACTCAATTTGAGTTTTTATTGCTTTAAATGCATTTTCAGCCCGAGCTGAGCACGTTTTGTGAGTTTGAATGTTTCTTCATAGGAATGAGTTGTGTGGTCAAATTAATGCTCATATAGGCTTCAGGATGACCTCCTGAACTAAATACATGAAGTGTGTGCATAAGTCCTTTGGTTTAGGCGTGACACTCAATTTGAGTTTTTATTGCTTTAAATGCATTTTCAGCCCGAGTTGAGCACGTTTTGTGAGTTTGAATGTATCTTGATAGGAATCAGTTGTGTGGTCAAATTAATGCTCATATAGGCTTCAGGATGACCTCCTGAACAAAATACATGTTAAAGTGTGCGCATAAGTCCTTTGGTTTAGGCGTGACACTCAATTTGAGTTTTTATTGCGAAATGCATTTTCAGGCAGAGATGAGCAAGTTTTCTGAGTTTGAAGTATCTTCATAGGAATGAGTTGTGTGGTCAAAATAATCCTCATATAGGCTTCAGGATGTCCTCCTGAACTAAATACATGTTGAAGTGTGTGCATAAGTCCTTTGGTTTAGGCGTGACACTCAATTTGAGTTTTTATTGCTTTAAATGCATTTTCAGCCCGAGCTGAGCACGTTTTGTGAGTTTGAATGTATCTTCATAGGAATGCCTTATGTGGTCAAATTAATGCTCATATAGGCTTCAGGATGACCTCCTGAACTAAATACATGTTGAAGTGTGTGCATAAGTCCTTTGGTTTAGGCGTGACACTCAATTTGAGTTTTTATTGCTTTAAATGCATTTTCAGCCCGAGCTGAGCGCGCTTTCTGACTTTGAATGTATCTTCATAGGAATGAGTTGTGTGGTCAAATTAATGCTCATTTAGGCTTAAGGTGGTCATCCTGAACAAAATACAAGTTAAAGTGTGTGCATAAGTCCTTTGGTTTAGGCGTGACACTCAATTTGAGTTTTTATTGCTTTAAATGCATTTTCAGCCCGAGCTGAGCACGTTTTGTGAGTTTAAATGTATCTTCATAGGAATGAGTTGTGTGGTCAAATTAATGCTCATATAGGCTTCAGGATGACCTCCTGAACTAAATACATGTTGAAGTGTGTGCATAAGTTCTTTGGTTTAGGCGTGACACTCAATTTGAGTTTTTATTGCTTTAAATGCATTTTCAGCCCGAGCTGAGCGCGCTTTCTGACTTTGAATGTATCTTCATAGGAATGAGTTGTGTAGTCAAATTATTGCTCATTTAGGCTTCAGGAGGTCATCCTGAACAAAATACATGTTGAAGTGTGTGCATAAGTCCTTTGGTTTAGGCGTGACACTCAATTTGAGGTTTTATTGCTTTGAATGCATTTTCAGCCCGAGCTGAGCACGTTTTGTGAGTTTGAATGTATCTTGATACGAATGAGTTGTGTGGTCAAATTAATGCTCATATAGGCTTCAGGATGACCTCCTGAACGAAATACATGTTGAAGTGTGTGCATAAGTCCTTTGGTTTAGGCGTGACACTCAATTTGAGTTTTAATTGCTTTAAATGCATTTTCAGCCCGAGCTGAGCACGTTTTGTGAGTTTGAATGTATCTTCATAGGAATGAGTTGTGTGGTCAAATTAATGCTCATATAGGCTTCAAGATGACCTCCTGAACTAAATACATGTTGAAGTGTGTGCATAAGTCCTTTGGTTTAGGCGTGACACTCAATTTGAGTTTTTATAACTTTAAATGCATTTTCAGCCCGAGCTGAGCACGTTTTGTGAGTTTCAATGTATCTTCATAAGAATGAGTTATGTGGTCAAATTAATGCTCATATAGGCTTCAGGATGACCTCTTGAACTAAATACATGTTGAAGTGTGTGCATAAGTCCTTTGGTTTAGGCGTGACACTCAATTTGAGTTTTTATTGCTTTAAATGCATTTTCAGCCCGAGCTGAGCACGTTTTGTGAGTTTGAATGTATCTTCATAGGAATGAGTTGTATGGTCAAATCAATGCTCATATAGGCTTCGGGAGGTCATCCTGAACAAAATACACGTTGGAGTGTGTGAATAAGTCATTTGGTTTAGGTGTGACACTCAATTTGAGTTTTATTGCTTTGAATGCATTTTCAGCCCGAGCTGACCACGTTTTGTGAGTTTGAATGTATCTTGATAGGAATGAGTTGTGTGGTCAAATTAATGCTCATATAGGCTTCAGGATGACCTCCTGAACTAAATACATGTTGAAGTGTGTGCATAAGTCCTTTGGTTTAGGCGTGACACTCAATTTGAGTTTTTATTGCTTTAAATGCATTTTCAGCCCGAGCTGAGCACGTTTTGTGAGTTTGAATGTATCTTGATAGGAATGAGTTGTGTGGTCAAATTAATGCTCATATAGGCTTCAGGATGACCTCCTGAACAAAATTCATGTTGAAGTGTGTGCATAAGTCCTTTGGTTTAGGCGTGACACTCAATTTGAGGTTTTATTGCTTTGAATGCATTTTCAGCCCGAGCTGAGCACGTTTTGTGAGTTTGAATGTATCTTGATACGAATGAGTTGTGTGGTCAAATTAATGCTCATATAGGCTTCAGGATGACCTCCTGAACTAAATACATGTTGAAGTGTGTGCATAAGTCCTTTGGTTTAGGCGTCACACTCAATTTGAGGTTTTATATCTTTGAATGCATTTTCTGCCCGAGCTGACCACGTTTTGTGAGTTTGAATGTATCTTGATACGAATGAGTTGTGTGGTCAAATTAATGCTCATATAGGCTTCAGGATGACCTCCTGAACTAAATACATGTTGAAGTGTGTGCATAAGTCCTTTGGTTTAGGCGTGACACTCAATTTGAGTTTTTATTGCTTTAAATGCATTTTCAGCCCGAGCTGAGCACGTTTTGTGAGTTTGAATGTATCTTGATAGGAATGAGTAGTGTGGTCAAATTAATGCTCATATAGGCTTCAGGATGACCTCCTGAACTAAATACATGTTGAAGTGTGTGCATAAGTCCTTTGGTTTAGGCGTGACACTCAATTTGAGTTTTTATTGCTTTAAATCCATTTTCAGCCCGAGCTGAGGACGTTTTGTGAGTTTGAATGTATCTTGATAGGAATGAGTTGTGTGGTCAAATTAATGCTCATATAGGCTTCAGGATGACCTCCTGAACTAAATACATGTTGAAGTGTGTGCATAAGTCCTTTGGTTTAGGCGTGACACTCAATTTGAGTTTTTATTGCTTTAAATGCATTTTCAGCCCGAGCTGAGCACGTTTTGTGAGTTTGAATGTATCTTGATAGGAATCAGTTGTGTGGTCAAATTAATGCTCATATAGGCTTCAGGATGACCTCCTGAACAAAATACATGTTAAAGTGTGCGCATAAGTCCTTTGGTTTAGGCGTGACACTCAATTTGAGTTTTTATTGCTTTAAATGCATTTTCAGCCCGAGCTGAGCGCGCTTTCTGACTTTGAATGTATCTTCATAGGAATGAGTTGTGTAGTCAAATTATTGCTCATTTAGGCTTCAGGAGGTCATCCTGAACAAAATACATGTTGAAGTGTGTGCATAGTCCTTTGGTTTAGGCGTGACACTCATTTGAGGTTTTATTGCTTTGAATGCATTTTCAGCCCGAGCTGAGCACGTTTTGTGAGTTTGAATGTATCTTGATACGAATGAGTTGTGTGGTCAAATTAATGCTCATATAGGCTTCAAGATGACCTCCTGAACAAAATACATGTTGAAGTGTGTGCATAAGTCCTTTGGTTTAGGCGTGACACTCAATTTGAGTTTTTATTGCTTTAAATGCATTTTCAGCCCGAGCTGAGCACGTTTTGTGAGTTTGAATGTATCTTCATAGGAATGAGTTGTGTGGTCAAATTAATGCTCATATAGGCTTCAGGATGAACTCTTGAACTAAATACATGTTGAAGTGTGTGCATAAGTCCTTTGGTTTAGGCGTGACACTCAATTTGAGTTTTTATTGCTTTAAATGCATTTTCAGCCCGAGCTGAGCGCGTTTTTTGAGTTTGAATGTATCTTCATAGGAATGAGTTGTGTGGTCAAATCAATGCTCATATAGGCTTCGGGAGGTCATCCTGAACAAAATACATGTTGAAGTGTGTGCATAAGTCCTTTGGTTTAGGCGTCACACTCAATTTGAGGTTTTATTGCTTTAAATGCATTTTCAGCCCGAGCTGAGGACGTTTTGTGAGTTTGAATGTATCTTCATAGGAATGAGTTGTGTGGTCAAATTAATGCTCATATAGGCTTCAGGATGACCTCCTGAACTAAATACATGTTGAAGTGTGTGCATAAGTCCTTTGGTTTAGGCGTGACACTCAATTTGAGTTTTTATTGCTTTAAATGCATTTTCAGCCCGAGCTGAGCACGTTTTGTGAGTTTGAATGTATCTTCATAGGAATGAGTTGTATGGTCAAATCAATGCTCATATAGGCTTCGGGAGGTCATCCTGAACAAAATACATGTTGAAGTGTGTGCATAAGTCCTTTGGTTTAGGCGTCACACTCAATTTGAGGTTTTATTGCTTTGAATGCATTTTCTGCCCGAGCTGACCACGTTTTGTGAGTTTGAATGTATCTTGATACGAATGAGTTGTGTGGTCAAATTAATGCTCATATAGGCTTCAGGATGACCTCCTGAACTAAATACATGTTGAAGTGTGTGCATAAGTCCTTTGGTTTAGGCGTGACACTCAATTTGAGTTTTTATTGCTTTAAATGCATTTTCAGCCCGAGCTGAGCACGTTTTGTGAGTTTGAATGTATCTTGATAGGAATGAGTTGTGTGGTCAAATTAATGCTCGTATAGGCTTCAGGATGACCTCTTGAACTAAATACATGTTGAAGTGTGTGCATAAGTCCTTTGGTTTAGGCGTGACACTCAATTTGAGTTTTTATTGCTTTAAATGCATTTTCAGCCCGAGCTGAGCACGTTTTGTGAGTTTGAATGTATCTTCATAGGAATGAGTTGTAGGTCAAATCAATGCTCATATAGGCTTCGGGAGGTCATCCTGAACAAAATACATGTTGAAGTGTGTGCATAAGTCCTTTGGTTTAGGCGTCACACTCAATTTGAGGTTTTATTGCTTTGAATGCATTTTCTGCCCGAGCTGACCACGTTTTGTGAGTTTGAATGTATCTTGATACGAATGAGTTGTGTGGTCAAATTAATGCTCATATAGGCTCCAGGATGACCTCCTGAACTAAATACATGTTGAAGTGTGTGCATAAGTCCTTTGGTTTAGGCGTGACACTCAATTTGAGTTTTTATTGCTTTAAATGCATTTTCAGCCAAGGCTGAGCACGTTTTGTGAGTTTGAATGTATCTTGATAGGAATGGGTTGTGTGGTCAAATTAATGCTCATATAGGCTTCAGGATGACCTCCTGAACTAAATACATTGTTGAAGTGTGTGCATAAGTACTTTGGTTTAGGCGTGACACTCAATTTGAGTTTTTATAACTTTAAATGCATTTTCAGCCCGAGCTGAGCACGTTTTGTGAGTTTGAATGTATCTTCATAAGAATGAGTTATGTGGTCAAATCAATGCTCATATAGGCTTCAGGATGAACTCTTGAACTAAATACATGTTGAAGTGTGTGCATAAGTCCTTTGGTTTAGGCGTGACACTCAATTTGAGTTTTTATTGCTTTAAATGCATTTTCAGCCCGAGGTGAGCACGTTTTTTGAGTTTGAATGTATCTTCATAGGAATGAGTTGTGTGGTCAAATCAATGCTCATATAGGCTTCGGGAGGTCATCCTGAACAAAATACATGTTGAAGTGTGTGCATAAGTCCTTTGGTTTAGGCGTGACACTCAATTTGTGTTTTTATTGCTTTAAATGCATTTTCAGCCCGAGCTGAGCACGTTTTGTGAGTTTGAATGTATCTTGATAGGAATGAGTTGTGTATTCAAATTAGTGCCCATTTAGGTGTCAGGGGGACATCCTGAACAAAATACATGTTGAAGTGTGTGTATAAGTCCTTTGGTTTAGGCGTGACACTCAATTTGAGTTTTTATTCCTTTAAATGCATTTTCAGCCCGAGCTGAGCACGTTTTGTGAGTTTGAATGTATCTTCATAGGAATGAGTTTTGTGGTCAAATTAATGCTCATTTAGGCTTCAGGTGGTCATCCTGAACAAAATACATGTTGAAGTGTGTGCATAAATTCTTTGGTTTAGGCGTGACACTCACTTTGAGTTTTTATTGCTTTAAAATTATTTCAGCCCGAGCTGAGCACGTTTTGTGAGTTTGAATGTATCTTCATAGGAATGAGTTGTGTGGTCAAATGAATGCTCATTTAGGCTTCAGGAGGTCATCTTGAACAAAATATATGTTGAAGTGTGTGCATAAGTCCTTTGGTTTAGGCGGACACTCAATTTGAGTTTTTATTGCTTTAAATGCATTTTCAGCCCGAGCTGAGCATGTTTTGTGAGTTTGAATGTATCTTCATAGGATTGAGTTGTGTGGTCAACTTAATGTTCATTTAGGCTTCAGGAGGTCATCTTGAACAAAATACATGTTGAAGTGTGTGCATAAGTCCTTTGGTTTAGGTGTGACACTCAATTTGAGTTTTTATTGCTTTAAATGCATTTTCAGCCCGAGCTGAGCATGTTTTGTGAGTGTGAATGTATCTTCATAGGAATGAATTGTGTAGTCAAATTAATGCTCATATGGGCTTCAGGAGGTCATCCTGAACAAAATACATGTTGAAGTGTGTGCATAAGTCCTTTGGTTTAGGTGTGACACTCAATTTGAGTTTTTATTGCATTAAATGCATTTTCAGCCCGAGCTGAGCACGTTTTGTGAGTTTGAATGTATCTTCATAGGAATGAGTTGTGTGGTCAAATTAATGCTCATTTAGGCTTCAGGAGGACATCCTGAACTAAGTACATGTTGAGGTGTGTGCATAAGTCCTTTGGTTTGGGCGTGACACTCAATTTGAGTTTTTATTGCTTTAAATGCATTTTCAGCCCGAGCTGAGCGCGCTTTCTGACTTTGAATGTATCTTCATAGGAATGAATTGTCTGGTCAAATTAATTCTCATATGGACTTCAGGAGGTCATCCTGAACAAAATACATGTTGAAGTGTGTGTATAAGTCCTTTGGTTTAGGTGTGACACTCAATTTGAGTTTTTATTGCTTTAAATGCATTTTTAGCCCGAACTGAGCACGTTTTGTGAGTTTGAATGTATCTTCATAGGAATGAGTTGTGTGGTCAAATTAATGCTCATTTAGGCTTCAGGTGGTCATCCTGAACTAAATACATGTTGAAGTGTGTGCATAATCCTTTGGTTTAGGCGTGACACTCAATTTGAGTTTTTATTGCTTTAAATGCATTTTCAGCCCGAGCTGAGCGCGCTTTCTGACTTTGAATGTATCTCAATAGGAATGAGTTGTGTGGTCAAATTAATGCTCATATGGGCTTCAGGAGGTCATCCTGAACAAAATACATGTTAAGTGTGTGAATAAGTCCTTTGGTTTAGGTGTGACACTCAATTTGAGTTTTATTGCTTTAAATGCATTTTCAGCCCGAGCTGAGCACGTTTTGTGAGTTTGAATGTATCTTCATAGGAATGAGTTGTGTGGTCAAATTAATGCTCATTTAGGCTTCAGGTGGTCATCCTGAACTAAATACATGTTGAAGTGTGTGCATAAGTCCTTTGGTTTAGGCGTGACACTCAATTTGAGTTTTTATTGCTTTAAATGCATTTTCAGCCCGAGCTGAGCGCGCTTTCTGACTTTGAATGTATCTTCAAAGGAATGAGTTTTGTGGTCAAATTATTGCTCAAATAGGTTTCAGGAGGTCATCCTGAACAAAATACATGTTGAAGTGTGTGCATAAGTCCTTTGGTTCAGGCGTGACACTCAATTTGAGTTTTTATTGCTTTAAATGCATTTTCAGCCCGAGCTGAGCACGTTTTGTGACTTTGAATGTATCTTCATAGGAATGAGTTGTGTAGTCAAATTAATGCTCATATGGGCTTCAGGAGGTCATCCTTAACAAAATACATGTTGAAGTGTGTGCATAAGTCCTTTGTTTTAGGTGTGACACTCAATTTGAGTTTTTATTGCGAAATGCATTTTCAGGCAGAGATGAGCAAGTTTTCTGAGTTTGAAGTATCTTCATAGGAATGAGTTGTGTGGTCAAATTAATGCTCATATAGGCTTCAGGATGACCTCCTAAACTAAATACATGTTGAAGTGTGTGCATAAGTCCTTTGGTTTAGGCGTGACACTCAATTTGAGTTTTTACTGCTTTAAATGCATTTTCAGCCCGAGCTGAGCACGTTTTGTGAGTTTGAATGTATCTTCATAGGAATGAGTTGTGTGTTCAAATTAATGCTCATATAGGCTTCAGGATGACCTCCTAAACTAAATACATGTTGAAGTGTGTGCATAAGTCCTTTGGTTTAGGCGTGACACTCAATTTGAGTTTTTATTGCTTTAAATGCATTTTCAGCCCGAGTTGAGCACGTTTTGTGAGTTTGAATGTATCTTGATAGGAATCAGTTGTGTGGTCAAATTAATGCTCATATAGGCTTCAGGATGACCTCCTGAACAAAATACATGTTAAAGTGTGCGCATAAGTCCTTTGGTTTAGGCGTGACACTCAATTTGAGTTTTTATTGCGAAATGCATTTTCAGGCAGAGATGAGCAAGTTTTCTGAGTTTGAAGTATCTTCATAGGAATGAGTTGTGTGGTCAAAATAATCCTCATATAGGCTTCAGGATGTCCTCCTGAACTAAATACATGTTGAAGTGTGTGCATAAGTCCTTTGGTTTAGGCGTGACACTCAATTTGAGTTTTTATTGCTTTAAATGCATTTTCAGCCCGAGCTGAGCACGTTTTGTGAGTTTGAATGTATCTTCATAGGAATGCCTTATGTGGTCAAATTAATGCTCATATAGGCTTCAGGATGACCTCCTGAACTAAATACATGTTGAAGTGTGTGCATAAGTCCTTTGGTTTAGGCGTGACACTCAATTTGAGTTTTTATTGCTTTAAATGCATTTTCAGCCCGAGCTGAGCGCGCTTTCTGACTTTGAATGTATCTTCATAGGAATGAGTTGTGTGGTCAAATTAATGCTCATTTAGGCTTCAGGTGGTCATCCTGAACAAAATACAAGTTAAAGTGTGTGCATAAGTCCTTTGGTTTAGGCGTGACACTCAATTTGAGTTTTTATTGCTTTAAATGCATTTTCAGCCCGAGCTGAGCACGTTTTGTGAGTTTAAATGTATCTTCATAGGAATGAGTTGTGTGGTCAAATTAATGCTCATATAGGCTTCAGGATGACCTCCTGAACTAAATACATGTTGAAGTGTGTGCATAAGTTCTTTGGTTTAGGCGTGACACTCAATTTGAGTTTTTATTGCTTTAAATGCATTTTCAGCCCGAGCTGAGCGCGCTTTCTGACTTTGAATGTATCTTCATAGGAATGAGTTGTGTAGTCAAATTATTGCTCATTTAGGCTTCAGGAGGTCATCCTGAACAAAATACATGTTGAAGTGTGTGCATAAGTCCTTTGGTTTAGGCGTGACACTCAATTTGAGGTTTTATTGCTTTGAATGCATTTTCAGCCCGAGCTGAGCACGTTTTGTGAGTTTGAATGTATCTTGATACGAATGAGTTGTGTGGTCAAATTAATGCTCATATAGGCTTCAGGATGACCTCCTGAACGAAATACATGTTGAAGTGTGTGCATAAGTCCTTTGGTTTAGGCGTGACACTCAATTTGAGTTTTAATTGCTTTAAATGCATTTTCAGCCCGAGCTGAGCACGTTTTGTGAGTTTGAATGTATCTTCATAGGAATGAGTTGTGTGGTCAAATTAATGCTCATATAGGCTTCAAGATGACCTCCTGAACTAAATACATGTTGAAGTGTGTGCATAAGTCCTTTGGTTTAGGCGTGACACTCAATTTGAGTTTTTATAACTTTAAATGCATTTTCAGCCCGAGCTGAGCACGTTTTGTGAGTTTCAATGTATCTTCATAAGAATGAGTTATGTGGTCAAATTAATGCTCATATAGGCTTCAGGATGACCTCTTGAACTAAATACATGTTGAAGTGTGTGCATAAGTCCTTTGGTTTAGGCGTGACACTCAATTTGAGTTTTTATTGCTTTAAATGCATTTTCAGCCCGAGCTGAGCACGTTTTGTGAGTTTGAATGTATCTTCATAGGAATGAGTTGTATGGTCAAATCAATGCTCATATAGGCTTCGGGAGGTCATCCTGAACAAAATACATGTTGAAGTGTGTGCATAAGTCCTTTGGTTTAGGCGTCACACTCAATTTGAGGTTTTATTGCTTTGAATGCATTTTCAGCCCGAGCTGACCACGTTTTGTGAGTTTGAATGTATCTTGATAGGAATGAGTTGTGTGGTCAAATTAATGCTCATATAGGCTTCAGGATGACCTCCTGAACTAAATACATGTTGAAGTGTGTGCATAAGTCCTTTGGTTTAGGCGTGACACTCAATTTGAGTTTTTATTGCTTTAAATGCATTTTCAGCCCGAGCTGAGCACGTTTTGTGAGTTTGAATGTATCTTGATAGGAATGAGTTGTGTGGTCAAATTAATGCTCATATAGGCTTCAGGATGACCTCCTGAACAAAATTCATGTTGAAGTGTGTGCATAAGTCCTTTGGTTTAGGCGTGACACTCAATTTGAGGTTTTATTGCTTTGAATGCATTTTCAGCCCGAGCTGAGCACGTTTTGTGAGTTTGAATGTATCTTGATACGAATGAGTTGTGTGGTCAAATTAATGCTCATATAGGCTTCAGGATGACCTCCTGAACTAAATACATGTTGAAGTGTGTGCATAAGTCCTTTGGTTTAGGCGTCACACTCAATTTGAGGTTTTATATCTTTGAATGCATTTTCTGCCCGAGCTGACCACGTTTTGTGAGTTTGAATGTATCTTGATACGAATGAGTTGTGTGGTCAAATTAATGCTCATATAGGCTTCAGGATGACCTCCTGAACTAAATACATGTTGAAGTGTGTGCATAAGTCCTTTGGTTTAGGCGTGACACTCAATTTGAGTTTTTATTGCTTTAAATGCATTTTCAGCCCGAGCTGAGCACGTTTTGTGAGTTTGAATGTATCTTGATAGGAATGAGTAGTGTGGTCAAATTAATGCTCATATAGGCTTCAGGATGACCTCCTGAACTAAATACATGTTGAAGTGTGTGCATAAGTCCTTTGGTTTAGGCGTGACACTCAATTTGAGTTTTTATTGCTTTAAATCCATTTTCAGCCCGAGCTGAGGACGTTTTGTGAGTTTGAATGTATCTTGATAGGAATGAGTTGTGTGGTCAAATTAATGCTCATATAGGCTTCAGGATGACCTCCTGAACTAAATACATGTTGAAGTGTGTGCATAAGTCCTTTGGTTTAGGCGTGACACTCAATTTGAGTTTTTATTGCTTTAAATGCATTTTCAGCCCGAGCTGAGCACGTTTTGTGAGTTTGAATGTATCTTGATAGGAATCAGTTGTGTGGTCAAATTAATGCTCATATAGGCTTCAGGATGACCTCCTGAACAAAATACATGTTAAAGTGTGCGCATAAGTCCTTTGGTTTAGGCGTGACACTCAATTTGAGTTTTTATTGCTTTAAATGCATTTTCAGCCCGAGCTGAGCGCGCTTTCTGACTTTGAATGTATCTTCATAGGAATGAGTTGTGTAGTCAAATTATTGCTCATTTAGGCTTCAGGAGGTCATCCTGAACAAAATACATGTTGAAGTGTGTGCATAGTCCTTTGGTTTAGGCGTGACACTCATTTGAGGTTTTATTGCTTTGAATGCATTTTCAGCCCGAGCTGAGCACGTTTTGTGAGTTTGAATGTATCTTGATACGAATGAGTTGTGTGGTCAAATTAATGCTCATATAGGCTTCAAGATGACCTCCTGAACAAAATACATGTTGAAGTGTGTGCATAAGTCCTTTGGTTTAGGCGTGACACTCAATTTGAGTTTTTATTGCTTTAAATGCATTTTCAGCCCGAGCTGAGCACGTTTTGTGAGTTTGAATGTATCTTCATAGGAATGAGTTGTGTGGTCAAATTAATGCTCATATAGGCTTCAGGATGAACTCGTGAACTAAATACATGTTGAAGTGTGTGCATAAGTCCTTTGGTTTAGGCGTGACACTCAATTTGAGTTTTTATTGCTTTAAATGCATTTTCAGCCCGAGCTGAGCGCGTTTTTTGAGTTTGAATGTATCTTCATAGGAATGAGTTGTGTGGTCAAATCAATGCTCATATAGGCTTCGGGAGGTCATCCTGAACAAAATACATGTTGAAGTGTGTGCATAAGTCCTTTGGTTTAGGCGTCACACTCAATTTGAGGTTTTATTGCTTTAAATGCATTTTCAGCCCGAGCTGAGGACGTTTTGTGAGTTTGAATGTATCTTCATAGGAATGAGTTGTGTGGTCAAATTAATGCTCATATAGGCTTCAGGATGACCTCCTGAACTAAATACATGTTGAAGTGTGTGCATAAGTCCTTTGGTTTAGGCGTGACACTCAATTTGAGTTTTTATTGCTTTAAATGCATTTTCAGCCCGAGCTGAGCACGTTTTGTGAGTTTGAATGTATCTTCATAGGAATGAGTTGTATGGTCAAATCAATGCTCATATAGGCTTCGGGAGGTCATCCTGAACAAAATACATGTTGAAGTGTGTGCATAAGTCCTTTGGTTTAGGCGTCACACTCAATTTGAGGTTTTATTGCTTTGAATGCATTTTCTGCCCGAGCTGACCACGTTTTGTGAGTTTGAATGTATCTTGATACGAATGAGTTGTGTGGTCAAATTAATGCTCATATAGGCTTCAGGATGACCTCCTGAACTAAATACATGTTGAAGTGTGTGCATAAGTCCTTTGGTTTAGGCGTGACACTCAATTTGAGTTTTTATTGCTTTAAATGCATTTTCAGCCCGAGCTGAGCACGTTTTGTGAGTTTGAATGTATCTTGATAGGAATGAGTTGTGTGGTCAAATTAATGCTCGTATAGGCTTCAGGATGACCTCTTGAACTAAATACATGTTGAAGTGTGTGCATAAGTCCTTTGGTTTAGGCGTGACACTCAATTTGAGTTTTTATTGCTTTAAATGCATTTTCAGCCCGAGCTGAGCACGTTTTGTGAGTTTGAATGTATCTTCATAGGAATGAGTTGTAGGTCAAATCAATGCTCATATAGGCTTCGGGAGGTCATCCTGAACAAAATACATGTTGAAGTGTGTGCATAAGTCCTTTGGTTTAGGCGTCACACTCAATTTGAGGTTTTATTGCTTTGAATGCATTTTCTGCCCGAGCTGACCACGTTTTGTGAGTTTGAATGTATCTTGATACGAATGAGTTGTGTGGTCAAATTAATGCTCATATAGGCTCCAGGATGACCTCCTGAACTAAATACATGTTGAAGTGTGTGCATAAGTCCTTTGGTTTAGGCGTGACACTCAATTTGAGTTTTTATTGCTTTAAATGCATTTTCAGCCAAGGCTGAGCACGTTTTGTGAGTTTGAATGTATCTTGATAGGAATGGGTTGTGTGGTCAAATTAATGCTCATATAGGCTTCAGGATGACCTCCTGAACTAAATACATTGTTGAAGTGTGTGCATAAGTCCTTTGGTTTAGGCGTGACACTCAATTTGAGTTTTTATTGCTTTAAATGCATTTTCAGCCCGAGGTGAGCACGTTTTTTGAGTTTGAATGTATCTTCATAGGAATGAGTTGTGTGGTCAAATCAATGCTCATATAGGCTTCGGGAGGTCATCCTGAACAAAATACATGTTGAAGTGTGTGCATAAGTCCTTTGGTTTAGGCGTGACACTCAATTTGTGTTTTTATTGCTTTAAATGCATTTTCAGCCCGAGCTGAGCACGTTTTGTGAGTTTGAATGTATCTTGATAGGAATGAGTTGTGTATTCAAATTAGTGCCCATTTAGGTGTCAGGGGGACATCCTGAACAAAATACATGTTGAAGTGTGTGTATAAGTCCTTTGGTTTAGGCGTGACACTCAATTTGAGTTTTTATTCCTTTAAATGCATTTTCAGCCCGAGCTGAGCACGTTTTGTGAGTTTGAATGTATCTTCATAGGAATGAGTTTTGTGGTCAAATTAATGCTCATTTAGGCTTCAGGTGGTCATCCTGAACAAAATACATGTTGAAGTGTGTGCATAAATTCTTTGGTTTAGGCGTGACACTCACTTTGAGTTTTTATTGCTTTAAAATTATTTCAGCCCGAGCTGAGCACGTTTTGTGAGTTTGAATGTATCTTCATAGGAACTTAATGTTCATTTAGGCTTCAGGAGGTCATCTTGAACAAAATACATGTTGAAGTGTGTGCATAAGTCCTTTGGTTTAGGTGTGACACTCAATTTGAGTTTTTATTGCTTTAAATGCATTTTCAGCCCGAGCTGAGCATGTTTTGTGAGTGTGAATGTATCTTCATAGGAATGAATTGTGTAGTCAAATTAATGCTCATATGGGCTTCAGGAGGTCATCCTGAACAAAATACATGTTGAAGTGTGTGCATAAGTCCTTTGGTTTAGGTGTGACACTCAATTTGAGTTTTTATTGCATTAAATGCATTTTCAGCCCGAGCTGAGCACGTTTTGTGAGTTTGAATGTATCTTCATAGGAATGAGTTGTGTGGTCAAATTAATGCTCATTTAGGCTTCAGGAGGACATCCTGAACTAAGTACATGTTGAGGTGTGTGCATAAGTCCTTTGGTTTGGGCGTGACACTCAATTTGAGTTTTTATTGCTTTAAATGCATTTTCAGCCCGAGCTGAGCGCGCTTTCTGACTTTGAATGTATCTTCATAGGAATGAATTGTCTGGTCAAATTAATTCTCATATGGACTTCAGGAGGTCATCCTGAACAAAATACATGTTGAAGTGTGTGTATAAGTCCTTTGGTTTAGGTGTGACACTCAATTTGAGTTTTTATTGCTTTAAATGCATTTTTAGCCCGAACTGAGCACGTTTTGTGAGTTTGAATGTATCTTCATAGGAATGAGTTGTGTGGTCAAATTAATGCTCATTTAGGCTTCAGGTGGTCATCCTGAACTAAATACATGTTGAAGTGTGTGCATAATCCTTTGGTTTAGGCGTGACACTCAATTTGAGTTTTTATTGCTTTAAATGCATTTTCAGCCCGAGCTGAGCGCGCTTTCTGACTTTGAATGTATCTCAATAGGAATGAGTTGTGTGGTCAAATTAATGCTCATATGGGCTTCAGGAGGTCATCCTGAACAAAATACATGTTAAGTGTGTGAATAAGTCCTTTGGTTTAGGTGTGACACTCAATTTGAGTTTTATTGCTTTAAATGCATTTTCAGCCCGAGCTGAGCACGTTTTGTGAGTTTGAATGTATCTTCATAGGAATGAGTTGTGTGGTCAAATTAATGCTCATTTAGGCTTCAGGTGGTCATCCTGAACTAAATACATGTTGAAGTGTGTGCATAAGTCCTTTGGTTTAGGCGTGACACTCAATTTGAGTTTTTATTGCTTTAAATGCATTTTCAGCCCGAGCTGAGCGCGCTTTCTGACTTTGAATGTATCTTCAAAGGAATGAGTTTTGTGGTCAAATTATTGCTCAAATAGGTTTCAGGAGGTCATCCTGAACAAAATACATGTTGAAGTGTGTGCATAAGTCCTTTGGTTCAGGCGTGACACTCAATTTGAGTTTTTATTGCTTTAAATGCATTTTCAGCCCGAGCTGAGCACGTTTTGTGACTTTGAATGTATCTTCATAGGAATGAGTTATGTAGTCAAATTAATGCTCATATGGGCTTCAGGAGGTCATCCTTAACAAAATACATGTTGAAGTGTGTGCATAAGTCCTTTGTTTTAGGTGTGACACTCAATTTGAGTTTTTATTGCGAAATGCATTTTCAGGCAGAGATGAGCAAGTTTTCTGAGTTTGAAGTATCTTCATAGGAATGAGTTGTGTGGTCAAATTAATGCTAATTTAGGCTTCAGGAGGTCATCCTGAACAAAATACATGTTGAAGTGTGTGCATAAGTCCTTTGGTTTTGGCGTGACACTCAATTTGAGGTTTTATTGCTTTGAATGCATTTTCAGCCCGAGCTGAGCACGTTTTGTGAGTTTGAATGTATCTTGATAGGAATGAGTTGTGTGGTCAAATTAATGCTGATATGGGCTTCAGGATGTCCTCTTGAACTAAATACATGTTGAAGTGTGTGCATCAGTCCTTTGGTTTAGGTGTGACACTCAATTTGAGTTTTTATTGCATTAAATGCATTTTCAGCCCGAGCTGAGCACGTTTTGTGAGTTTGAATGTATCTTCATAGGAATGAGTTGTGTGGTCAAATTAATGCTCATTTAGGCTTCAGGAGGACATCCTGAACTAAGTACATGTTGAAGTGTGTGCATAAGTCCTTTGGTTTGGGCGTGACACTCAATTTGAGTTTTTATTGCTTTAAATGCATTTTCAGCCCGAGCTGAGCGCGCTTTCTGACTTTGAATGTATCTTCATAGGAATGAGTTGTCTGGTCAAATTAATTCTCATATGGACTTCAGGAGGTCATCCTGAACAAAATACATGTTGAAGTGTGTGCATAAGTCCTTTGGTTTAGGTGTGACACTCAATTTGAGTTTTATTGCTTTAAATGCATTTTCAGCCCGAGCTGAGCACGTTTTGTGAGTTTGAATGTATCTTCATAGGAATGAGTTTTGTGGTCAAATTAATGCTCATTTAGGCTTCAGGTGGTCACCCTGAACAAAATACATGTTGAAGTGTGTGCATAAGTCCTTTGGTTTTGGCGTGACACTCAATTTGAGGTTTTATTGCTTTGAATGCATTTTCAGCCCGAGCTGAGCACGTTTTGTGAGTTTGAATGTATCTTGATAGGAATGAGTTGTGTGGTCAAATTAATGCTGATATGGGCTTCAGGATGACCTCTTGAACTAAATACATGTTGAAGTGTGTGCATAAGTACTTTGGTTTAGGCGTGACACTCAATTTGAGTTTTTATTGCATTAAATGCATTTTCAGCCCGAGCTGAGCACGTTTTGTGAGTTTGAATGTATCTTCATAAGAATGAGTTATGTGGTCAAATTAATGCTCATATAGGCTTCAGGATGTCCTTTTGAACTAAATACATGTTGAAGTGTGTGCATCAGTCCTTTGGTTTAGGTGTGACACTCAATTTGAGTTTTTATTGCATTAAATGCATTTTCAGCCCGAGCTGAGCACGTTTTGTGAGTTTGAATGTATCTTCATAGGAATGAGTTGTGTGGTCAAATTAATGCTCATTTAGGCTTCAGGAGGACATCCTGAACTAAGTACATGTTGAAGTGTGTGCATAAGTCCTTTGGTTTGGGCGTGACACTCAATTTGAGTTTTTATTGCTTTAAATGCATTTTCAGCCCGAGCTGAGCGCGCTTTCTGACTTTGAATGTATCTTCATAGGAATGAGTTGTCTGGTCAAATTAATTCTCATATGGACTTCAGGAGGTCATCCTGAACAAAATACATGTTGAAGTGTGTGCATAAGTCCTTTGGTTTAGGTGTGACACTCAATTTGAGTTTTTATTGCTTTAAATGCATTTTCAGCCCGAACTGAGCACGTTTTGTGAGTTTGAATGTATCTTCATAGGAATGAGTTGTGTGGTCAAATTAATGCTCATTTAGGCTTCAGGTGGTCATCCTGAACTAAATACATGTTGAAGTGTGTGCATAAGTCCTTTGGTTTAGGCGTGACACTCAATTTGAGTTTTTATTGCTTTAAATGCATTTTCACCCCTCGCTGAGCACGTTTTGTGAGTTTGAATGTATCTTCATAGGATTGAGTTGTGTCGTCAAATTAATGCTCATATGGGCTTCAGGAGGTCATCCTGAACAAAATACATGTTGAAGTGTGTGCATAAGTCCTTTGGTTTAGGTGTGACACTCAATTTGAGTTTTTATTGCGAAATGCATTTTCAGGCAGAGATGAGCAAGTTTTCTGAGTTTGAAGTATCTTCATAGGAATGAGTTGGGTGGTCAAATTAATGCTAATTTAGGCTTCAGGAGGTCATCCTGAACAAAATACATGTTGAAGTGTGTGCATAAGTCCTTTGGTTTTGGTGTGACACTCAATTAGAGGTTTTATTGCTTTGAATGCATTTTCAGCCCGAGCTGAGCACGTTTTGTGAGTTTGAATGTATCTTGATAGGAATGAGTTGTGTGGTCAAATTAATGCTGATATAGGCTTCAGGATGACCTCTTGAACTAAATACATGTTGAAGTGTGTGCATAAGTACTTTGGTTTAGGCGTGACACTCAATTTGAGTTTTTATAACTTTAAATGCATTTTCAGCCCGAGCTGAGCACGTTTTGTGAGTTTGAATGTTTCTTCATAGGAATGAGTTGTGTGGTCAAATTAATGCTCATATAGGCTTCAGGATGACCTCCTGAACTAAATACATGTTGAAGTGTGTGCATAAGTCCTTTGGTTTAGGCGTGACACTCAATTTGAGTTTTTACTGCTTTAAATGCATTTTCAGCCCGAGCTGAGCACGTTTTGTGAGTTTGAATGTATCTTCATAGGAATGAGTTGTGTGGTCAAATTAATGCTCATATAGGCTTCGGGAGGTCATCCTGAACAAAATTGATGTTGAAGTGTGTGCATAAGTCCTCTGGTTTAGGCGTGACACTCAATTTGAGTTTTTATTGCTTTAAATGCATTTTCAGCCCGAGCTGAGCACGTTTTGTGAGTTTGAATGTATCTTCATAGGAATGAGTTGTGTAGTCAAATTAATGCTCATATGGGCTTCAGGAGGTCATCCTGAACTAAATACATGTTGAAGTGTGTGCATAAGTCCTTTGGTTTAGGCGTGACACTCAATTTGAGTTTTTACTGCTTTAAATGCATTTTCAGCCCAAGCTGAGCACGTTTTGTGAGTTTGAATGTATCTTCATAGGAATGAGTTGTGTGGTCAAATTAATGCTCATATAGGCTTCGGGAGGTCATCCTGAACAAAATTGATGTTGAAGTGTGTGCATAAGTCCTCTGGTTTAGGCGTGACACTCAATTTGAGTTTTTATTGCTTTAAATGCATTTTCAGCCCGAGCTGAGCACGTTTTTTGAGTTTGAATGTATCTTCATAGGAATGAGTTGTGTGGTCAAATTAATGCTCATTTAGGCTTCAGGTGGTCATCCTGAACAAAATACATGTTGAAGTGTGTGCATAAGTCCTTTGGTTTAGGCGTGACACTCAATTTGAGTTTTTATTGCTTTAAAAGCATTTTCAGCCCGAGCTGAGCACGTTTTGTGAGTTTGAATGTATCTTCATAGGAATGAGTTGTATGGTCAAATCAATGCTCATATAGGCTTCGGGAGGTCATCCTGAACAAAATACATGTTGAAGTGTGTGCATAAGTCCTTTGGTTTAGGCGTCACACTCAATTTGAGGTTTTATTGCTTTGAATGCATTTTCTGCCCGAGCTGACCACGTTTTGTGAGTTTGAATGTATCTTGATACGAATGAGTTGTGTGGTCAAATTAATGCTCATATAGGCTTCAGGATGACCTCCTGAACTAAATACATGTTGAAGTGTGTGCATAAGTCCTTTGGTTTAGGCGTGACACTCAATTTGAGTTTTTATTGCTTTAAATGCATTTTCAGCCCGAGCTGAGCACGTTTTGTGAGTTTGAATGTATCTTGATAGGAATGAGTTGTGTGGTCAAATTAATGCTCATATAGGCTTCAGGATGACCTCCTGAACTAAATACATGTTGAAGTGTGTGCATAAGTCCTTTGGTTTAGGCATGACACTCGATTTGAGTTTTTATTGCGAAATGCATTTTCAGCCCGAGCTGAGCGCGCTTTCTGACTTTGAATGTATCTTCATAGGAATAAGTTGTGTGGTCAAATTAATGCTCATTTAGGCTTCAGGTGGTCATCCTGAACAAAATACATGTTAAAGTGTGTGCATAAGTCCTTTGGTTTAGGCGTGACACTCAATTTGAGTTTTTATTGCTTTAAATGCATTTTCAGCCCGAGCTGAGCGCGCTTTCTGACTTTGAATGTATCTTCATAGGAATGGATTGTGTGGTCAAATTAATGCTCATTTAGGCTTCAGGTGGTCATCCTGAACAAAATACATGTTGAAGTGTGTGCATAAGTCCTTTGGTTTAGGTGTGACACTCAATTTGAGTTTTTATTGCGAAATGCATTTTCAGGCAGAGATGAGCAAGTTTTCTGAGTTTGAAGTATCTTCATAGGAATGAGTTGTGTGGTCAAATGAATGCTAATTTAGGCTTCAGGAGGTCATCCTGAACAAAATACATGTTGAAGTGTGTGCATAAGTCCTTTGGTTTAGGCGTGACACTCAATTTGAGTTTTTATTGCTTTAAATGCATTTTCAGCCGGAGCTGAGCATGTTTTGTGAGTTTGAATGTATCTTCATAGGATTGAGTTGTGTGGTCAACTTAATGTTCATTTAGGCTTCAGGAGGTCATCTTGAACAAAATACATGTTGAAGTGTGTGCATAAGTCCTTTGGTTTAGGTGTGACACTCAATTTGAGTTTTTATTGCTTTAAATGCATTTTCAGCCCGAGCTGAGCACGTTTTGTGAGTGTGAATGTATCTTCATAGGAATGAATTGTGTAGTCAAATTAATGCTCATATGGGCTTCAGGAGGTCATCCTGAACAAAATACATGTTGAAGTGTGTGCATAAGTCCTTTGGTTTAGGTGTGACACTCAATTTGAGTTTTTATTGCATTAAATGCATTTTCAGCCCGAGCTGAGCATGTTTTGTGAGTTTGAATGTATCTTCATAGGAATGAGTTGTGTGGTCAAATTAATGCTCATTTAGGCTTCAGGAGGACATCCTGAACTAAGTACATGTTGAAGTGTGTGCATAAGTCCTTTGGTTTGGGCGTGACACTCAATTTGAGTTTTTATTGCATTAAATGCATTTTCAGCCCGAGCTGAGCGCGCTTTCTGACTTTGAATGTATCTTCATAGGAATGAGTTGTCTGGTCAAATTAATTCTCATATGGACTTCAGGAGGTCATCCTGAACAAAATACATGTTGAAGTGTGTGTATAAGTCCTTTGGTTTAGGTGTGACACTCAATTTGAGTTTTTATTGCTTTAAATGCATTTTTAGCCCGAACTGAGCACGTTTTGTGAGTTTGAATGTATCTTCATAGGAATGAGTTGTGTGGTCAAATTAATGCTCATTTAGGCTTCAGGTGGTCATCCTGAACTAAATACATGTTGAAGTGTGTGCATAATCCTTTGGTTTAGGCGTGACACTCAATTTTAGTTTTTATTGCTTTAAATGCATTTTCAGCCCGAGCTGAGCGCGCTTTCTGACTTTGAATGTATCTTCATAGGAATGAGTTGTGTGGTCAAATATAATGCTCATATGGGCTTCAGGAGGTCATCCTGAACAAAATACATGTTAAGTGTGTGAATAAGTCCTTTGGTTTAGGTGTGACACTCAATTTGAGTTTTATTGCTTTAAATGCATTTTCAGCCCGAGCTGAGCACGTTTTGTGAGTTTGAATGTATCTTCATAGGAATGAGTTGTGTGGTCAAATTAATGCTCATTTAGGCTTCAGGTGGTCATCCTGAACTAAATACATGTTGAAGTGTGTGCATAAGTCCTTTGGTTTAGGCGTGACACTCAATTTGAGTTTTTATTGCTTTAAATGCATTTTCAGCCCGAGCTGAGCGCGCTTTCTGACTTTGAATGTATCTTCAAAGGAATGAGTTGTGTGGTCAAATTATTGCTCAAATAGGTTTCAGGAGGTCATCCTGAACAAAATACATGTTGAAGTGTGTGCATAAGTCCTTTGGTTCAGGCGTGACACTCAATTTGAGTTTTTATTGCTTTAAATGCATTTTCAGCCCGAGCTGAGCACGTTTTGTGAGTTTGAATGTATCTTCATAGGAATGAGTTGTGTAGTCAAATTAATGCTCATATGGGCTTCAGGAGGTCATCCTGAACAAAATACATGTTGAAGTGTGTGCATAAGTCCTTTGTTTTAGGTGTGACACTCAATTTGAGTTTTTATTGCGAAATGCATTTTCAGGCAGAGATGAGCAAGTTTTCTGAGTTTGAAGTATCTTCATAGGAATGAGTTGTGTGGTCAAATTAATGCTAATTTAGGCTTCAGGAGGTCATCCTGAACAAAATACATGTTGAAGTGTGTGCATAAGTCCTTTGGTTTTGGCGTGACACTCAATTTGAGGTTTTATTGCTTTGAATGCATTTTCAGCCCGAGCTGAGCACGTTTTGTGAGTTTGAATGTATCTTGATAGGAATGAGTTGTGTGGTCAAATTAATGCTGATATAGGCTTCAGGATGACCTCTTGAACTAAATACATGTTGAAGTGTGTGCATAAGTACTTTGGTTTAGGCGTGACACTCAATTTGAGTTTTTATTGCTTTAAATGCATTTTCAGCCCGAGCTGAGCACGTTTTTTGAGTTTGAATGTATCTTCATAGGAATGAGTTGTGGGGTCAAATTAATGCTCATTTAGGCTTCAGGTGGTCATCCTGAACAAAATACATGTTGAAGTGTGTGCATAAGTCCTTTGGTTTAGGCGTCACACTCAATTTGAGGTTTTATTGCTTTGAATGCATTTTCTGCCCGAGCTGACCACGTTTTGTGA
Organism: Hippocampus guttulatus; assembly: GCF_054856545.1. Classification (NCBI taxonomy): domain Eukaryota; kingdom Metazoa; phylum Chordata; class Actinopteri; order Syngnathiformes; family Syngnathidae; genus Hippocampus; species Hippocampus guttulatus. The sequence continues at coordinate 420,208 of NW_028233883.1, read as the reverse complement.
GTTAGAATGTATCTTGATACGAATGAGTTGTGTGGTCAAATTAATGCTCATATAGGCTTCAGGATGACCTCCTGAACTAAATACATGATGAAGTGTGTGCATAAGTCCTTTGGTTTAGGCGTGACACTCAATTTGAGTTTTTATTGCTTTAAATGCATTTTCAGCCCGAGCTGAGCACGTTTTGTGAGTTTGAATGTATCTTGATAGGAATGAGTTGTGTGGTCAAATTAATGCTCATATAGGCTTCAGGATGACCTCCTGAACTAAATACATGTTGAAGTGTGTGCATAAGTCCTTTGGTTTAGGCGTGACACTCAATTTGAGTTTTTATTGCGAAATGCATTTTCAGGCAGAGATGAGCAAGTTTTCTGAGTTTGAAGTATCTTCATAGGAATGAGTTGTGTGGTCAAATTAATGCTCATATAGGCTTCAGGATGACCTCCTGAACTAAATACATGTTGAAGTGTGTGCATAAGTCCTTTGGTTTAGGCGTGACACTCAATTTGAGTTTTTATTGCTTTAAATGCATTTTCAGCCCGAGCTGAGCGCGCTTTCTGACTTTGAATGTATCTTCATAGGAATAAGTTGTGTGGTCAAATTAATGCTCATTTAGGCTTCAGGTGGTCATCCTGAACAAAATACATGTTAAAGTGTGTGCATAAGTCCTTTGGTTTAGGCGTGACACTCAATTTAAGTTTTTATTGCTTTAAATGCATTTTTAGCCCGAGCTGAGCGCGCTTTCTGACTTTGAATGTATCTTCATAGGAATGAATTGTGTGGTCAAATTAATGCTCATTTAGGCTTCAGGTGGTCATCCTGAACAAAATACATGTTGAAGTGTGTGCATAAGTCCTTTGGTTTAGGTGTGACACTCAATTTGAGTTTTTATTGCGAAATGCATTTTCAGGCAGAGATGAGCAAGTTTTCTGAGTTTGAAGTATCTTCATAGGAATGAGTTGTGTGGTCAAATTAATGCTCATATAGGCTTCGGGAGGTCATCCTGAACAAAATTGATGTTGAAGTGTGTGCATAAGTCCTCCGGTTTAGGCGTGACACTCAATTTGAGTTTTTATTGCTTTAAATGCATTTTCAGCCCGAGCTGAGCACGTTTTGTGAGTTTGAATGTATCTTCATAGGAATGAGTTGTGTGGTCAAATTAATGCTCATATAGGCTTCGGGAGGTCATCCTGAACAAAATTGATGTTGAAGTGTGTGCATAAGTCCTCCGGTTTAGGCGTGACACTCAATTTGAGTTTTTATTGCTTTAAATGCATTTTCAGCCCGAGCTGAGCACGTTTTTTGAGTTTGAATGTATCTTCATAGGAATGAGTTGTGTGAAGTGTGTGCATAAGTCCTTTGGTTTAGGCGTGACACTCAATTTGAGTTTTTATTGCTTTAAATGCATTTTCAGCCCGAGCTGAGCACGTTTTGTGAGTTTGAATGTATCTTCATAGGAATGAGTTGTATGGTCAAATCAATGCTCATATAGGCTTCGGGAGGTCATCCTGAACAAAATACATGTTGAAGTGTGTGCATAAGTCCTTTGATTTAGGCGTCACACTCAATTTGAGGTTTTATTGCTTTGAATGCATTTTCTGCCCGAGCTGACCACGTTTTGTGAGTTTGAATGTATCTTGATACGAATGAGTTGTGTGGTCAAATTAATGCTCATATAGGCTTCAGGATGACCTCCTGAACTAAATACATGTTGAAGTGTGTGCATAATCCTTTGGTTTAGGCGTGACACTCAATTTTAGTTTTTATTGCTTTAAATGCATTTTCAGCCCGAGCTGAGCGCGCTTTCTGACTTTGAATGTATCTTCATAGGAATGAGTTGTGTGGTCAAATATAATGCTCATATGGGCTTCAGGAGGTCATCCTGAACAAAATACATGTTAAGTGTGTGAATAAGTCCTTTGGTTTAGGTGTGACACTCAATTTGAGTTTTATTGCTTTAAATGCATTTTCAGCCCGAGCTGAGCACGTTTTGTGAGTTTGAATGTATCTTCATAGGAATGAGTTGTGTGGTCAAATTAATGCTCATTTAGGCTTCAGGTGGTCATCCTGAACTAAATACATGTTGAAGTGTGTGCATAAGTCCTTTGGTTTAGGCGTGACACTCAATTTGAGTTTTTATTGCTTTAAATGCATTTTCAGCCCGAGCTGAGCGCGCTTTCTGACTTTGAATGTATCTTCAAAGGAATGAGTTGTGTGGTCAAATTATTGCTCAAATAGGTTTCAGGAGGTCATCCTGAACAAAATACATGTTGAAGTGTGTGCATAAGTCCTTTGGTTCAGGCGTGACACTCAATTTGAGTTTTTATTGCTTTAAATGCATTTTCAGCCCGAGCTGAGCACGTTTTGTGAGTTTGAATGTATCTTCATAGGAATGAGTTGTGTAGTCAAATTAATGCTCATATGGGCTTCAGGAGGTCATCCTGAACAAAATACATGTTGAAGTGTGTGCATAAGTCCTTTGTTTTAGGTGTGACACTCAATTTGAGTTTTTATTGCGAAATGCATTTTCAGGCAGAGATGAGCAAGTTTTCTGAGTTTGAAGTATCTTCATAGGAATGAGTTGTGTGGTCAAATTAATGCTAATTTAGGCTTCAGGAGGTCATCCTGAACAAAATACATGTTGAAGTGTGTGCATAAGTCCTTTGGTTTTGGCGTGACACTCAATTTGAGGTTTTATTGCTTTGAATGCATTTTCAGCCCGAGCTGAGCACGTTTTGTGAGTTTGAATGTATCTTGATAGGAATGAGTTGTGTGGTCAAATTAATGCTGATATAGGCTTCAGGATGACCTCTTGAACTAAATACATGTTGAAGTGTGTGCATAAGTACTTTGGTTTAGGCGTGACACTCAATTTGAGTTTTTATTGCTTTAAATGCATTTTCAGCCCGAGCTGAGCACGTTTTTTGAGTTTGAATGTATCTTCATAGGAATGAGTTGTGGGGTCAAATTAATGCTCATTTAGGCTTCAGGTGGTCATCCTGAACAAAATACATGTTGAAGTGTGTGCATAAGTCCTTTGGTTTAGGCGTCACACTCAATTTGAGGTTTTATTGCTTTGAATGCATTTTCTGCCCGAGCTGACCACGTTTTGTGAGTTAGAATGTATCTTGATACGAATGAGTTGTGTGGTCAAATTAATGCTCATATAGGCTTCAGGATGACCTCCTGAACTAAATACATGATGAAGTGTGTGCATAAGTCCTTTGGTTTAGGCGTGACACTCAATTTGAGTTTTTATTGCTTTAAATGCATTTTCAGCCCGAGCTGAGCACGTTTTGTGAGTTTGAATGTATCTTGATAGGAATGAGTTGTGTGGTCAAATTAATGCTCATATAGGCTTCAGGATGACCTCCTGAACTAAATACATGTTGAAGTGTGTGCATAAGTCCTTTGGTTTAGGCGTGACACTCAATTTGAGTTTTTATTGCGAAATGCATTTTCAGGCAGAGATGAGCGCGCTTTCTGACTTTGAATGTATCTTCATAGGAATAAGTTGTGTGGTCAAATTAATGCTCATTTAGGCTTCAGGTGGTCATCCTGAACAAAATACATGTTAAAGTGTGTGCATAAGTCCTTTGGTTTAGGCGTGACACTCAATTTAAGTTTTTATTGCTTTAAATGCATTTTTAGCCCGAGCTGAGCGCGCTTTCTGACTTTGAATGTATCTTCATAGGAATGAATTGTGTGGTCAAATTAATGCTCATTTAGGCTTCAGGTGGTCATCCTGAACAAAATACATGTTGAAGTGTGTGCATAAGTCCTTTGGTTTAGGTGTGACACTCAATTTGAGTTTTTATTGCGAAATGCATTTTCAGGCAGAGATGAGCAAGTTTTCTGAGTTTGAAGTATCTTCATAGGAATGAGTTGTGTGGTCAAATTAATGCTCATATAGGCTTCGGGAGGTCATCCTGAACAAAATTGATGTTGAAGTGTGTGCATAAGTCCTCCGGTTTAGGCGTGACACTCAATTTGAGTTTTTATTGCTTTAAATGCATTTTCAGCCCGAGCTGAGCACGTTTTGTGAGTTTGAATGTATCTTCATAGGAATGAGTTGTGTGGTCAAATTAATGCTCATATAGGCTTCGGGAGGTCATCCTGAACAAAATTGATGTTGAAGTGTGTGCATAAGTCCTCCGGTTTAGGCGTGACACTCAATTTGAGTTTTTATTGCTTTAAATGCATTTTCAGCCCGAGCTGAGCACGTTTTTTGAGTTTGAATGTATCTTCATAGGAATGAGTTGTGTGGTCAAATTAATGCTCATTTAGGCTTCAGGTGGTCATCCTGAACAAAATACATGTTGAAGTGTGTGCATAAGTCCTTTGGTTTAGGCGTGACACTCAATTTGAGTTTTTATTGCTTTAAATGCATTTTCAGCCCGAGCTGAGCACGTTTTGTGAGTTTGAATGTATCTTCATAGGAATGAGTTGTATGGTCAAATCAATGCTCATATAGGCTTCGGGAGGTCATCCTGAACAAAATACATGTTGAAGTGTGTGCATAAGTCCTTTGATTTAGGCGTCACACTCAATTTGAGGTTTTATTGCTTTGAATGCATTTTCTGCCCGAGCTGACCACGTTTTGTGAGTTTGAATGTATCTTGATACGAATGAGTTGTGTGGTCAAATTAATGCTCATATAGGCTTCAGGATGACCTCCTGAACTAAATACATGTTGAAGTGTGTGCATAAGTTCTTTGGTTTAGGCGTGACACTCAATTTGAGTTTTTATTGCTTTAAATGCATTTTCAGCCCGAGCTGAGCACGTTTTGTGAGTTTGAATGTATCTTGATAGGAATGAGTTGTGTGGTCAAATTAATGCTCATATAGGCTTCAGGATGACCTCCTGAACTAAATGCATGTTGAAGTGTGTGCATAAGTCCTTTGGTTTAGGCGTGACACTCAATTTGAGTTTTTATTGCGAAATGCATTTTCAGGCAGAGATGAGCAAGTTTTCTGAGTTTGAAGTATCTTCATAGGAATGAGTTGTGTGGTCAAATTAATGCTCATATAGGCTTCAGGATGACCTCCTGAACTAAATACATGTTGAAGTGTGTGCATAAGTCCTTTGGTTTAGGCGTGACACTCAATTTGAGTTTTTATTGCTTTAAATGCATTTTCAGCCCGAGCTGAGCGCGCTTTCTGACTTTGAATGTATCTTCATAGGAATAAGTTGTGTGGTCAAATTAATGCTCATTTAGGCTTCAGGTGGTCATCCTGAACAAAATACATGTTAAAGTGTGTGCATAAGTCCTTTGGTTTAGGCGTGACACTCAATTTGAGTTTTTATTGCTTTAAATGCATTTTCAGCCCGAGCTGAGCACGTTTTGTGAGTTTGAATGTATCTTCATAGGAATGAGTTGTGTGGTCAAATTAATGCTCATATAGGCTTCAGGAGGTAATCCTGAACTAAATACATGTTGAAGTGTGTGATAAGTCCTTCTTTAGGCGTGACACTCAATTTGAGTTTTTATTGCTTTAAATGCATTTTCAGCCCGAGCTGAGCACGTTTTGTGAGTTTGAATGTATCTTCATAGGAATGAGTTTTGTAGTCAAATTAATGCTCATATGGGCTTCAGGAAGTCATCCTGAACAAAATACATGTTGAAGTATGTGCATAAGTCCTTTGGTTTAGGTGTGACACTCAATTTGAGTTTTTATTGCTTTAAATGCATTTTCAGCCCGAGCTGAGCACGTTTTGTGAGTTTGAATGTATCTTCATAGGAATGAGTTGTGTGGTCAAATTAATGCTCATTTAGGCTTCAGGTGGTCATCCTGAACAAAATACATGTTGAAGTGTGTGCATAAGTCCTTTGGTTTAGGTGTGACACTCAATTTGAGTTTTTATTGCTTTAAATGCATTTTCAGCCCGAGCTGAGCACGTTTTGTGAGTTTGAATGTATCTTCATAGGAATGAGTTGTGTGGTCAAATTAATGCTCATTTAGGCTTCAGGTGGTCATCCTGAACAAAATACATGTTGAAGTGTGTGCATAAGTCCTTTTGTTTAGGCGTGACACTCAATTTGAGTTTTTATTGCTTTAAATGCATTTTCAGCCCGAGCTGAGCACGTTTTGTGAGTTTGAATGTATCTTCATAGAATGAGTTGTGTGGTCAAATTAATGCTTATTTGGGCTTCAGGAGGTCATCCTGAACAAAATACATGTTGGAGTGTGTGCATAAGTCCTTTGGTTTAGGTGTGACACTCAATTTGAGTTTTTATTGCTTTAAAAGCAGTTTCGGGCCGAACTGAGCACGTTTTGTGAGTTTGAATGTATCATCATAGGAATGAGTTGTGTGGTCAAATTAATGCTCATTTAGGCTTCAGGTGGTCATCTGAACAAAATACATGTTGAAGTGTGTGCATAAGACCTTTGGTTTAGGCGTGACACTCAATTTGAGTTTTTATTGCTTTAAATGCATTTCAGCCCGAGCTGAGCGCGCTTTCTGACTTTGAATGTATCTTCATAGGAATGAGTTGTGTGGTCAAATTAATGCTCATATAGGCTTCAGGATGACCTCCTGAACTAAATACATGTTGAAGTGTGTGCATAAGTCCTTTGGTTTAGGCGTGACACTCAATTTGAGTTTTTATTGCTTTAAATGCATTTTCAGCCCGAGCTGAGCACGTTTTGTGAGTTTGAATGTATCTTCATAGGAATGAGTTGTGTGGTCAAATTAATGCTCATATAGGCTTTAGGATGACGTCCTGAACAAAATACATGTTGAAGTGTGTGCATAAGTCCTTTGGTTTAGGCGTGACACTCAATTTGAGTTTTTATTGCTTTAAATGCATTTTCAGCCCGAGCTGAGCACGTTTTGTGAGTTTGAATGTATCTTCATAGAATGAGTTGTGTGGTCAAATTAATGCTTATTTGGGCTTCAGGAGGTCATCCTGAACAAAATACATGTTGGAGTGTGTGCATAAGTCCTTTGGTTTAGGTGTGACACTCAATTTGAGTTTTTATTGCTTTAAAAGCAGTTTCGGGCCGAACTGAGCACGTTTTGTGAGTTTGAATGTATCATCATAGGAATGAGTTGTGTGGTCAAATTAATGCTCATTTAGGCTTCAGGTGGTCATCCTGAACTAAATACATGATGAAGTGTGTGCATAAGTCCTTTGGTTTAGGCGTGACACTCAATTTGAGTTTTTATTGCATTAAATGCATTTTCAGCCCGAGCTGAGCGCGCTTTCTGACTTTGAATGTATCTTCATAGGAATGAGTTGTGTGGTCAAATTAATGCTCATTTAGGTTTCAGGTGCTCATCCTGAACAAAATATATGTTGAAGTGTGTGCATAAGTCCTTTGGTTTAGGTGTGACACTCAATTTGAGTTTTTATTGCGAAATGCATTTTCAGGCAGAGATGAGCAAGTTTTCTGAGTTTAAAGTATCTTCATAGGAATGAGTTGTGTGGTCAAATTAATGCTAATTTAGGCTTCAGGAGGTCATCCTGAACAAAATACATGTTTTAAGTGTGTGCATAAGTCCTTTGGTTCAGGCGTGACACTCAATTTGAGTTTTTATTGCTTTAAATGCATTTTCAGCCCGAGCTGAGCACGTTTTGTGAGTTTGAATGTATCTTCATAGGAATGAGTTGTGTAGTCAAATTAATGCTCATATGGGCTTCAGGAGGTCATCCTGAACAAAATACATGTTGAAGTGTGTGCATAAGTCCTTTGGTTTAGGTGTGACACTCAATTTGAGTTTTTATTGCTTTAAATGCATTTTCAGCCCAAGCTGAGCACGTTTTGTGAGTTTGAATGTATCTTCATAGGAATGAGTTGTGTGGTCAAATTAATGCTCATTTAGGCTTCAAGTGGTCATCCTGAACAAAATACATGTTGAAGTGTGTGCATAAGTCCTTTGGTTTAGGCGTGACACTCAATTTGAGTTTTTATTGCTTTAAATGCATTTTCAGCCCGAGCTGAGCACGTTTTGAGAGTTTGAATGTATCTTCATAGGAATGAGTTGTGTGGTCAAATTAATGCTCAAATGGGCTTCAGGAGGTAATCCTGAACTAAATACATGTTGAAGTGTGTGATAAGTCCTTTTTTAGGCGTGACACTCAATTTGAGTTTTTATTGCTTTAAATGCATTTTCAGCCCGAGCTGAGCACGTTTTGTGAGTTTGAATGTATCTTCATAGGAATGAGTTGTGTAGTCAAATTAATGCTCATATGGGCTTCAGGATGACCTCCTGAACTAAATACATGTTGAAGTGTGTGCATAAGTCCTTTGGTTTAGGTGTGACACTCAATTTGAGGTTTTATTGCTTTGAATGCATTTTCAGCCCGAGCTGAGCACGTTTTGTGAGTTTGAATGTATCTTGATAGGAATGAGTTGTGTGGGCAAATTAATGCTCATATAGGCTTCAGGATGACCTCTTGAACTAAATACATGTTGAAGTGTGTGCATAAGTCCTTTGGTTTAGGCGTGACACTCAATTTGAGTTTTTATTGCTTTAAATGCATTTTCAGCCCGAGCTGAGCACGTTTTGTGAGTTTGAATGTATCTTCATAGGAATGAGTTGTATGGTCAAATCAATGCTCATATAGGCTTCGGGAGGTCATCCTGAACAAAATACATGTTGAAGTGTGTGCATAAGTCCTTTGATTTAGGCGTCACACTCAATTTGAGGTTTTATTGCTTTGAATGCATTTTCTGCCCGAGCTGACCACGTTTTGTGAGTTTGAATGTATCTTGATAGGAATGAGTTGTGTGGTCAAATTAATGCTCATATAGGCTTCAGGATGACCTCCTGAACTAAATGCATGTTGAAGTGTGTGCATAAGTCCTTTGGTTTAGGCGTGACACTCAATTTGAGTTTTTATTGCGAAATGCATTTTCAGGCAGAGATGAGCAAGTTTTCTGAGTTTGAAGTATCTTCATAGGAATGAGTTGTGTGGTCAAATTAATGCTCATATAGGCTTCAGGATGACCTCCTGAACTAAATACATGTTGAAGTGTGTGCATAAGTCCTTTGGTTTAGGCGTGACACTCAATTTGAGTTTTTATTGCTTTAAATGCATTTTCAGCCCGAGCTGAGCGCGCTTTCTGACTTTGAATGTATCTTCATAGGAATAAGTTGTGTGGTCAAATTAATGCTCATTTAGGCTTCAGGTGGTCATCCTGAACAAAATACATGTTAAAGTGTGTGCATAAGTCCTTTGGTTTAGGCGTGACACTCAATTTGAGTTTTTATTGCTTTAAATGCATTTTCAGCCCGAGCTGAGCACGTTTTGTGAGTTTGAATGTATCTTCATAGGAATGAGTTGTGTGGTCAAATTAATGCTCATATAGGCTTCAGGAGGTAATCCTGAACTAAATACATGTTGAAGTGTGTGATAAGTCCTTCTTTAGGCGTGACACTCATTTTGAGTTTTTATTGCTTTAAATGCATTTTCAGCCCGAGCTGAGCACGTTTTGTGAGTTTGAATGTATCTTCATAGGAATGAGTTTTGTAGTCAAATTAATGCTCATATGGGCTTCAGGAAGTCATCCTGAACAAAATACATGTTGAAGTGTGTGCATAAGTCCTTTGGTTTAGGTGTGACACTCAATTTGAGTTTTTATTGCTTTAAATGCATTTTCAGCCCGAGCTGAGCACGTTTTGTGAGTTTGAATGTATCTTCATAGGAATGAGTTGTGTGGTCAAATTAATGCTCATTTAGGCTTCAGGTGGTCATCCTGAACAAAATACATGTTGAAGTGTGTGCATAAGTCCTTTGGTTTAGGTGTGACACTCAATTTGAGTTTTTATTTCTTTAAATGCATTTTCAGCCCGAGCTGAGCACATTTTGTGAGTTTGAATGTATCTTCATAGGAATGAGTTGTGTGGTCAAATTAATGCTTATTTAGGCTTCAGGAGGTCATCCTGAACAAAATACATGTTGAAGTGTGTGCATAAGTCCTTTTGTTTAGGCGTGACACTCAATTTGAGTTTTTATTGCTTTAAATGCATTTTCAGCCCGAGCTGAGCACGTTTTGTGAGTTTGAATGTATCTTCATAGAATGAGTTGTGTGGTCAAATTAATGCTTATTTGGGCTTCAGGAGGTCATCCTGAACAAAATACATGTTGGAGTGTGTGCATAAGTCCTTTGGTTTAGGTGTGACACTCAATTTGAGTTTTTATTGCTTTAAAAGCAGTTTCGGGCCGAACTGAGCACGTTTTGTGAGTTTGAATGTATCATCATAGGAATGAGTTGTGTGGTCAAATTAATGCTCATTTAGGCTTCAGGTGGTCATCCTGAACTAAATACATGATGAAGTGTGTGCATAAGTCCTTTGGTTTAGGCGTGACACTCAATTTGAGTTTTTATTGCATTAAATGCATTTTCAGCCCGAGCTGAGCGCGCTTTCTGACTTTGAATGTATCTTCATAGGAATGAGTTGTGTGGTCAAATTAATGCTCATTTAGGTTTCAGGTGCTCATCCTGAACAAAATATATGTTGAAGTGTGTGCATAAGTCCTTTGGTTTAGGTGTGACACTCAATTTGAGTTTTTATTGCGAAATGCATTTTCAGGCAGAGATGAGCAAGTTTTCTGAGTTTAAAGTATCTTCATAGGAATGAGTTGTGTGGTCAAATTAATGCTAATTTAGGCTTCAGGAGGTCATCCTGAACAAAATACATGTTTTAAGTGTGTGCATAAGTCCTTTGGTTCAGGCGTGACACTCAATTTGAGTTTTTATTGCTTTAAATGCATTTTCAGCCCGAGCTGAGCACGTTTTGTGAGTTTGAATGTATCTTCATAGGAATGAGTTGTGTAGTCAAATTAATGCTCATATGGGCTTCAGGAGGTCATCCTGAACAAAATACATGTTGAAGTGTGTGCATAAGTCCTTTGGTTTAGGTGTGACACTCAATTTGAGTTTTTATTGCTTTAAATGCATTTTCAGCCCAAGCTGAGCACGTTTTGTGAGTTTGAATGTATCTTCATAGGAATGAGTTGTGTGGTCAAATTAATGCTCATTTAGGCTTCAAGTGGTCATCCTGAACAAAATACATGTTGAAGTGTGTGCATAAGTCCTTTGGTTTAGGCGTGACACTCAATTTGAGTTTTTATTGCTTTAAATGCATTTTCAGCCCGAGCTGAGCACGTTTTGAGAGTTTGAATGTATCTTCATAGGAATGAGTTGTGTGGTCAAATTAATGCTCAAATGGGCTTCAGGAGGTAATCCTGAACTAAATACATGTTGAAGTGTGTGATAAGTCCTTTTTTAGGCGTGACACTCAATTTGAGTTTTTATTGCTTTAAATGCATTTTCAGCCCGAGCTGAGCACGTTTTGTGAGTTTGAATGTATCTTCATAGGAATGAGTTGTGTAGTCAAATTAATGCTCATATGGGCTTCAGGATGACCTCCTGAACTAAATACATGTTGAAGTGTGTGCATAAGTCCTTTGGTTTAGGTGTGACACTCAATTTGAGGTTTTATTGCTTTGAATGCATTTTCAGCCCGAGCTGAGCACGTTTTGTGAGTTTGAATGTATCTTGATAGGAATGAGTTGTGTGGGCAAATTAATGCTCATATAGGCTTCAGGATGACCTCTTGAACTAAATACATGTTGAAGTGTGTGCATAAGTCCTTTGGTTTAGGCGTGACACTCAATTTGAGTTTTTATTGCTTTAAATGCATTTTCAGCCCGAGCTGAGCACGTTTTGTGAGTTTGAATGTATCTTCATAGGAATGAGTTGTATGGTCAAATCAATGCTCATATAGGCTTCGGGAGGTCATCCTGAACAAAATACATGTTAAAGTGTGTGCATAAGTCCTTTGGTTTAGGCGTCACACTCAATTTGAGGTTTTATTGCTTTGAATGCATTTTCAGCCCGAGCTGACCACGTTTTGTGAGTTTGAATGTATCTTGATACGAATGAGTTGTGTGGTCACATTAATGCTCATATAGGCTTCAGGATGACCTCCTGAACTAAATACATGTTGAAGTGTGTGCATAAGTCCTTTGGTTTAGGCGTGACACTCAATTTGAGTTTTTATTGCTTTAAATGCATTTTCAGCCCGAGCTGAGCACGTTTTGTGAGTTTGAATGTATCTTCATAGGAATGAGTTGTGTGGTCAAATTAATGCTTATTTAGGCTTCAGGAGGTCATCCTGAACAAAATACATGTTGAAGTGTGTGCATAAGTCCTTTGGTTTAGGCGTGACACTCAATTTGAGTTTTTATTGCTTTAAATGCATTTTCAGCCCGAGCTGAGCACGTTTTGTGAGTTTGAATGTATCTTCATAGAATGAGTTGTGTGGTCAAATTAATGCTTATTTGGGCTTCAGGATGACCTCCTGAACAAAATACATGAAGTGTGTGCATAAGTCCTTTGGTTTAGGCGTGACACTCAATTTGAGTTTTTATTGCTTTAAATGCATTTTCAGCCCGAGCTGAGCACGTTTTGTGAGTTTGAATGTATCTTCATAGGAATGAGTTGTGTAGTCAAATTAATGCTCATATGGGCTTCAGGAGGTCATCCTGAACAAAATACATGTTGAAGTGTGTGCATAAGTCCTTTGGTTTAGGCGTGACACTCAATTTGAGTTTTTATAGCTTTAAATGCATTTTCAGCCCGAGCTGAGCACGTTTTGAGAGTTTGAATGTATCTTCATAGGAATGAGTTGTGTGGTCAAATTAATGCTCATATGGGCTTCAGGAGGTAATCCTGAACTAAATACATGTTGAAGTGTGTGATAAGTCCTTTTTTAGGCGTGACACTCAATTTGAGTTTTTATTGCTTTAAATGCATTTTCAGCCCGAGCTGAGCACGTTTTGTGAGTTTGAATGTATCTTCATAGGAATGAGTTGTGTAGTCAAATTAATGCTCATATGGGCTTCAGGAAGTCATCCTGAACAAAATACATGTCGAAGTGTGTGCATAAGTCCTTTGGTTTAGGTGTGACACTCAATTTGAGTTTTTATTTCTTTAAATGCATTTTCAGCCCGAGCTGAGCACGTTTTGTGAGTTTGAATGTATCTTCATAGGAATGAGTTGTGTGGTCAAATTAATGCTCATATGGGCTTCAGGAGGTCATCCTGAACAAAATACATGAAGTGTGTGCATAAGTCCTTTTGTTTAGGCGTGACACTCAATTTGAGTTTTTATTGCTTTAAATGCATTTTCAGCCCGAGCTGAGCACGTTTTGTGAGTTTGAATGTATCTTCATAGAATGAGTTGTGTGGTCAAATTAATGATTATTTGGGCTTCAGGAGGTCATCCTGAACAAAATACATGTTGGAGTGTGTGCATAAGTCCTTTGGTTTAGGTGTGACACTCAATTTGAGTTTGTATTGCTTTAATGCATTTTCAGCCCGAACTGAGCACGTTTTGTGAGTTTGAATGTATCTTCATAGGAATGAGTTGTGTGGTCAAATTAATGCTCATTTAGGCTTCAGGTGGTCATCCTGAACTAAATACATGTTGAAGTGTGTGCATAAGTCCTTTGGTTTAGGCGTGACACTCAATTTGAGTTTTTATTGCTTTAAATGCATTTTCAGCCCGAGCTGAGCGCGCTTTCTGACTTTGAATGTATCTTCATAGGAATGAGTTGTGTGGTCAAATTATTGCTCAAATAGGCTTCAGGAGGTCATCCTGAACAAAATACATGTTGAAGTGTGTGCATAAGTCCTTTGGTTCAGGCGTGACACTCAATTTGAGTTTTTATTGCTTTAAATGCATTTTCAGCCCGAGCTGAGCACGTTTTGTGAGTTTGAATGTATCTTCATAGGAATGAGTTGTGTAGTCAAATTAATGCTCATATGGGCTTCAGGAGGTCATCCTGAACAAAATACATGTTGAAGTGTGTGCATAAGTCCTTTGGTTTAGGTGTGACACTCAATTTGAGTTTTTATTGCTTTAAATGCATTTTCAGGCAGAGATGAGCAAGTTTTCTGAGTTTGAAGTATCTTCATAGGAATGAGTTGTGTGGTCAAATTAATGCTAATTTAGGCTTCAGGAGGTCATCCTGAACAAAATACATGTTGAAGTGTGTGCATAAGTCCTTTGGTTTTGGCGTGACACTCAATTTGAGGTTTTATTGCTTTGAATGCATTTTCAGCCCGAGCTGAGCACGTTTTGTGAGTTTGAATGTATCTTGATAGGAATGAGTTGTGTGGTCAAATTAATGCTCATATAGGCTTCAGGATGACCTTTTGAACTAAATACATGTTGAAGTGTGTGCATAAGTACTTTGGTTTAGGTGTGACACTCAATTTGAGTTTTTATAACTTTAAATGCATTTTCAGCCCGAGCTGAGCACATTTTGTGAGTTTGAATGTATCTTCATAAGAATGAGTTATGTGGTCAAATTAATGCTCATATAGGCTTCAGGATGACCTCTTGAACTAAATACATGTTGAAGTGTGTGCATAAGTCCTTTGGTTTAGGCGTGACACTCAATTTGAGTTTTTATTGCTTTAAATGCATTTTCAGCCCGAGCTGAGCGCGCTTTCTGACTTTGAATGTATCTTCATAGGAATGAGTTGTGTGGTCAAATTAATGCTCATTTAGGCTTCAGGTGGTCATCCTGAACAAAACACATGTTGAGGTGTGTGCATAAGTCCTTTGGTTTAGGTGTGACACTCAATTTGAGTTTTTATTGCGAAATGCATTTTCAGGCAGAGATGAGCAAGTTTTCTGAGTTTGAAGTATCTTCATAGGAATGAGTTGTGTGGTCAAATTAATGCTAATTTAGGCTTCAGGAGGTCATCCTGAACAAAATACATGTTGAAGTGTGTGCATAAGTCCTTTGGTTTTGGCGTGACACTCAATTTGAGGTTTTATTGCTTTAAATGCATTTTTAGCCTGAGCTGAGCACGTTTTGTGAGTTTGAATGTATCTTGATAGGAATGAGTTGTGTGGTCAAATTAATGCTCATATAGGCTTCAGGATGACCTCCTGAACTAAATACATGTTGAAGTGTGTGCATAAATCCTTTGGTTTAGGTGTAACACTCAATTTGAGTTTTTATTGCTTTAAATGCATTTTCAGCCCGAGCTGAGCACGTTTTGAGAGTTTCAATGTATCTTCATAGGAATGAGTTGTGTGGTCAAATTAATGCTCATATAGGCTTCGGGAGGTCATCCTGAACAAAATTCATGTTGAAGTGTGTGCATAAGTCCTTTGGTTTAGGCGTGACACTCAATTTGAGGTTTTATTGCTTTGAATGCATTTTCAGCCCGAGCTGAGCACGTTTTGTGAGTTTGAATGTATCTTGATACGAATGAGTTGTGTGGTCAAATTAATGCTCATAAAGGCTTCAGGATGACCTCCTGAACAAAATACATGTTGAAGTGTGTGCATAAGTCCTTTGGTTTAGGCGTGACACTCAATTGAGTTTTTATTGCTTTAAATGCATTTTCAGCCCGAGCTGAGCACGTTTTGTGAGTTTGAATGTATCTTCATAGGAATGAGTTGTGTGGTCAAATTAATGCTCATATAGGCTTCAGGATGACCTCCTGAACTAAATACATGTTGAAGTGTGTGCATAAGTCCTTTGGTTCAGGCGTGACACTCAATTTGAGTTTTTATTGCGAAATGCATTTTCAGGCAGAGATGAGCACGTTTTCTGAGTTTGAAGTATCTTCATAGGAATGAGTTGTGTGGTCAAATTAATGCTAATTTAGGCTTCAGGAGGTCATCCTGAACAAAATACATGTTGAAGTGTGTGCATAAGTCCTTTGGTTTTTGCGTGACACTCAATTTGAGGTTTTATTGCTTTGAATGCATTTTCAGCCCGAGCTGAGCACGTTTTGTGAGTTTGAATGTATCTTGATAGGAATGAGTTGTGTGGTCAAATTAATGCTCATATAGGCTTCAGGATGACCTTTTGAACTAAATACATGTTGAAGTGTGTGCATAAGTACTTTGGTTTAGGCGTGACACTCAATTTGAGTTTTTATAACTTTAAATGCATTTTCAGCCCGAGCTGAGCACGTTTTGTGAGTTTGAATGTATCTTCATAAGAATGAGTTATGTGGTCAAATTAATGCTCATATAGGCTTCAGGATGACCTCTTGAACTAAATACATGTTGAAGTGTGTGCATAAGTCCTTTGGTTTAGGCGTGACACTCAATTTGAGTTTTTATTGCTTTAAATGCATTTTCAGCCCGAGCTGAGCACGTTTTGTGAGTTTGAATGTATCTTCATAGGAATGAGTTGTGTGGTCAAATTAATGCTCATTTAGGCTTCAGGTGGTCATCCTGAACTAAATACATGTTGAAGTGTGTGCATAAGTCCTTTGGTTTAGGCGTGACACTCAATTTGAGTTTTTATAGCTTTAAATGCATTTTCAGCCCGAGCTGAGCACGTTTTGAGAGTTTGAATGTATCTTCATAGGAATGAGTTGTGTGGTCAAATTAATGCTCAAATGGGCTTCAGGAGGTAATCCTGAACTAAATACATGTTGAAGTGTGTGATAAGTCCTTTTTTAGGCGTGACACTCAATTTGAGTTTTTATTGCTTTAAATGCATTTTCAGCCCCAGCTGAGCACGTTTTGTGAGTTTGAATGTATCTTCATAGGAATGAGTTGTGTAGTCAAATTAATGCTCATATGGGCTTCAGGAAGTCATCCTGAACAAAATACATGTTGAAGTGTGTGCATAAGTCCTTTGGTTTAGGTGTGACACTCAATTTGAGTTTTTATTTCTTTAAATGCATTTTCAGCCCAAACTGAGCACGTTTTGTGAGTTTGAATGTATCTTCATAGGAATGAGTTGTGTGGTCAAATTAATGCTCATTTAGGCTTCAGGTGGTCATCCTGAACAAAATACATGTTGAAGTGTGTGCATAAGTCCTTTGGTTTAGGCGTGACACTCAATTTGAGTTTTTATTGCTTTAAATGCATTTTCAGCCCGAGCTGAGCACGTTTTGAGAGTTTCAATGTATCTTCATAGGAATGAGTTGTGTGGTCAAATTAATGCTCAAATGGGCTGAACTAAATACATGTTGAAGTGTGTGCATAAGTCCTTTGGTTTAGGCGTGACACTCAATTTGAGTTTTTATTGCTTTAAATGCTTTTTCAGCCCGAGCTGAGCACGTTTTGTGAGTTTGAATGTATCTTCATAGGAATGAGTTGTATGGTCAAATCAATGCTCATATAGGCTTCAGGAGGTCATCCTGAACAAAATACATGTTGAAGTGTGTGCATATGTCATTTGGTTTAGGCGTCACACTCAATTTGAGGTTTTATTGCTTTGAATGCATTTTCAGCCCGAGCTGACCACGTTTTGTGAGTTTGAATGTATCTTGATACGAATGAGTTGTGTGGTCAAATTAATGCTCATATAGGCTTCAGGATGACCTCCTGAACTAAATACATGTTGAAGTGTGTGCATAAGTCCTTTGGTTTAGGCGTGACACTCAATTTGAGTTTTTATTGCTTTAAATGCATTTTCAGCCCGAGCTGAGCACGTTTTGTGAGTTTGAATGTATCTTGATAGGAATGAGTTGTGTGGTCAAATTAATGCTCATATAGGCTTCAGGATGACCTCCTGAACTAAATACATGTTGAAGTGTGTGCATAAGTCCTTTGGTTTAGGCGTGACACTCAATTTGAGTTTTTATTGCTTTAAAATTATTTCAGCCCGAGCTGAGCACGTTTTGTGAGTTTGAATGTATCTTCATAGGAATGAGTTGTGTGGTCTAATGAATGCTCATTTAGGCTTCAGGAGGTCATCTTGAACAAAATATATGTTGAAGTGTGTGCATAAGTCCTTTGGTTTAGGCGTGACACTCAATTTGAGTTTTTATTGCTTTAAATGCATTTTCAGCCCGAGCTGAGCACGTTTTGTGAATTTGAATGTATCTTCATAGAATGAGTTGTGTGGTCAAATTAATGCTTATTTGGGCTTCAGGAGGTCATCCTGAACAAAATACATGTTGGAGTGTGTCCATAAGTCCTTTGGTTTAGGTGTGACACTCAATTTGAGTTTTTATTGCTTTAAATGCATTTTCAGCCCGAGCTGAGCGCGCTTTCTGACTTTGAATGTATCTTCATAGGAATGAGTTGTGTGGTCAAATTATTGCTCAAATAGGCTTCAGGATGTCATCCTGAACAAAATACATGTTGAAGTGTGTGCATAAGTCCTTTGGTTCAGGCGTGACACACAATTTGAGTTTTTATTGCTTTAAATGCATTTTCAGCCCGAGCTGAGCACGTTTTGTGAGTTTGAATGTATCTTCATAGGAATGAGTTGTGTAGTCAAATTAATGCTCATATGGGCTTCAGGAGGTCATCCTGAACAAAATACATGTTGAAGTGTGTGCATAAGTCCTTTGGTTTAGGTGTGACACTCAATTTGAGTTTTTATTGCTTTAAATGCATTTTCAGCCCGAGCTGAGCACGTTTTGTGAGTTTGAATGTATCTTCATAGGAATGAGTTGTGTGGTCAAATTAATGCTCATATAGGCTTCGGGAGGTCATCCTGAACAAAATTCATGTTGAAGTGTGTGCATAAGTCCTTTGGTTTAGGCGTGACACTCAATTTGAGGTTTTATTGCTTTGAATGCATTTTCATCCCGAGCTGAGCACGTTTTGTGAGTTTGAATGTATCTTGATACGAATGAGTTGTGTGGTCAAATTAATGCTCATATAGGCTTCAGGATGACCTCCTGAACAAAATACATGTTGAAGTGTGTGCATAAGTCCTTTGGTTTAGGCGTGACACTCAATTTGAGTTTTTATTGCTTTAAATGCATTTTCAGCCCGAGCTGAGCACGTTTTGTGAGTTTGAATGTATCTTCATAGGAATGAGTTGTGTAGTCAAATTAATGCTCATATGGGCTTCAGGAGGTCATCCTGAACAAAATACATGTTGAAGTGTGTGCATAAGTCCTTTGGTTTAGGCGTGACACTCAATTTGAGTTTTTATAGCTTTAAATGCATTTTCAGCCCGAGCTGAGCACGTTTTGAGAGTTTGAATGTATCTTCATAGGAATGAGTTGTGTGGTCAAATTAATGCTCAAATGGGCTTCAGGAGGTAATCCTGAACTAAATACATGTTGAAGTGTGTGATAAGTCCTTTTTTAGGCGTGACACTCAATTTGAGTTTTTATTGCTTTAAATGCATTTTCAGCCCCAGCTGAGCACGTTTTGTGAGTTTGAATGTATCTTCATAGGAATGAGTTGTGTAGTCAAATTAATGCTCATATGGGCTTCAGGAGGTCATCCTGAACAAAATACATGTTGAAGTGTGTGCATAAGTCCTTTGGTTCAGGCGTGACACACAATTTGAGTTTTTATTGCTTTAAATGCATTTTCAGCCCGAGCTGAGCACGTTTTGTGAGTTTGAATGTATCTTCATAGGAATGAGTTGTGTAGTCAAATTAATGCTCATATGGGCTTCAGGAGGTCATCCTGAACAAAATACATGTTGAAGTGTGTGCATAAGTCCTTTGGTTTAGGTGTGACACTCAATTTGAGTTTTTATTGCTTTAAATGCATTTTCAGCCCGAGCTGAGCACGTTTTGTGAGTTTGAATGTATCTTCATAGGAATGAGTTGTGTGGTCAAATTAATGCTCATATAGGCTTCGGGAGGTCATCCTGAACAAAATTCATGTTGAAGTGTGTGCATAAGTCCTTTGGTTTAGGCGTGACACTCAATTTGAGGTTTTATTGCTTTGAATGCATTTTCATCCCGAGCTGAGCACGTTTTGTGAGTTTGAATGTATCTTGATACGAATGAGTTGTGTGGTCAAATTAATGCTCATATAGGCTTCAGGATGACCTCCTGAACAAAATACATGTTGAAGTGTGTGCATAAGTCCTTTGGTTTAGGCGTGACACTCAATTTGAGTTTTTATTGCTTTAAATGCATTTTCAGCCCGAGCTGAGCACGTTTTGTGAGTTTGAATGTATCTTCATAGGAATGAGTTGTGTAGTCAAATTAATGCTCATATGGGCTTCAGGAGGTCATCCTGAACAAAATACATGTTGAAGTGTGTGCATAAGTCCTTTGGTTTAGGCGTGACACTCAATTTGAGTTTTTATAGCTTTAAATGCATTTTCAGCCCGAGCTGAGCACGTTTTGAGAGTTTGAATGTATCTTCATAGGAATGAGTTGTGTGGTCAAATTAATGCTCAAATGGGCTTCAGGAGGTAATCCTGAACTAAATACATGTTGAAGTGTGTGATAAGTCCTTTTTTAGGCGTGACACTCAATTTGAGTTTTTATTGCTTTAAATGCATTTTCAGCCCCAGCTGAGCACGTTTTGTGAGTTTGAATGTATCTTCATAGGAATGAGTTGTGTAGTCAAATTAATGCTCATATGGGCTTCAGGAAGTCATCCTGAACAAAATACATGTTGAAGTGTGTGCATAAGTCCTTTGGTTTAGGTGTGACACTCAATTTGAGTTTTTATTTCTTTAAATGCATTTTCAGCCCAAACTGAGCACGTTTTGTGAGTTTGAATGTATCTTCATAGGAATGAGTTGTGTGGTCAAATTATTGCTTATTTAGGCTTCAGGAGGTCATCCTGAACAAAATACATGTTGAAGTGTGTGCATAAGTCCTTTGGTTTAGGCGTGACACTCAATTTGAGTTTTTATTGCTTTAAATGCATTTTCAGCCCGAGCTGAGCACGTTTTGTGAGTTTGAATGTATCTTCATAGAATGAGTTGTGTGGTCAAATTAATGCTTATTTGGGCTTCAGGATGACCTCCTGAACAAAATACATGAAGTGTGTGCATAAGTCCTTTGGTTTAGGCGTGACACTCAATTTGAGTTTTTATTGCTTTAAATGCATTTTCAGCCCGAGCTGAGCACGTTTTGTGAGTTTGAATGTATCTTCATAGGAATGAGTTGTGTAGTCAAATTAATGCTCATATGGGCTTCAGGAGGTCATCCTGAACAAAATACATGTTGAAGTGTGTGCATAAGTCCTTTGGTTTAGGCGTGACACTCAATTTGAGTTTTTATAGCTTTAAATGCATTTTCAGCCCGAGCTGAGCACGTTTTGAGAGTTTGAATGTATCTTCATAGGAATGAGTTGTGTGGTCAAATTAATGCTCATATGGGCTTCAGGAGGTAATCCTGAACTAAATACATGTTGAAGTGTGTGATAAGTCCTTTTTTAGGCGTGACACTCAATTTGAGTTTTTATTGCTTTAAATGCATTTTCAGCCCGAGCTGAGCACGTTTTGTGAGTTTGAATGTATCTTCATAGGAATGAGTTGTGTAGTCAAATTAATGCTCATATGGGCTTCAGGAAGTCATCCTGAACAAAATACATGTCGAAGTGTGTGCATAAGTCCTTTGGTTTAGGTGTGACACTCAATTTGAGTTTTTATTTCTTTAAATGCATTTTCAGCCCGAGCTGAGCACGTTTTGTGAGTTTGAATGTATCTTCATAGGAATGAGTTGTGTGGTCAAATTAATGCTCATATGGGCTTCAGGAGGTCATCCTGAACAAAATACATGAAGTGTGTGCATAAGTCCTTTTGTTTAGGCGTGACACTCAATTTGAGTTTTTATTGCTTTAAATGCATTTTCAGCCCGAGCTGAGCACGTTTTGTGAGTTTGAATGTATCTTCATAGAATGAGTTGTGTGGTCAAATTAATGATTATTTGGGCTTCAGGAGGTCATCCTGAACAAAATACATGTTGGAGTGTGTGCATAAGTCCTTTGGTTTAGGTGTGACACTCAATTTGAGTTTGTATTGCTTTAATGCATTTTCAGCCCGAACTGAGCACGTTTTGTGAGTTTGAATGTATCTTCATAGGAATGAGTTGTGTGGTCAAATTAATGCTCATTTAGGCTTCAGGTGGTCATCCTGAACTAAATACATGTTGAAGTGTGTGCATAAGTCCTTTGGTTTAGGCGTGACACTCAATTTGAGTTTTTATTGCTTTAAATGCATTTTCAGCCCGAGCTGAGCGCGCTTTCTGACTTTGAATGTATCTTCATAGGAATGAGTTGTGTGGTCAAATTATTGCTCAAATAGGCTTCAGGAGGTCATCCTGAACAAAATACATGTTGAAGTGTGTGCATAAGTCCTTTGGTTCAGGCGTGACACTCAATTTGAGTTTTTATTGCTTTAAATGCATTTTCAGCCCGAGCTGAGCACGTTTTGTGAGTTTGAATGTATCTTCATAGGAATGAGTTGTGTAGTCAAATTAATGCTCATATGGGCTTCAGGAGGTCATCCTGAACAAAATACATGTTGAAGTGTGTGCATAAGTCCTTTGGTTTAGGTGTGACACTCAATTTGAGTTTTTATTGCTTTAAATGCATTTTCAGGCAGAGATGAGCAAGTTTTCTGAGTTTGAAGTATCTTCATAGGAATGAGTTGTGTGGTCAAATTAATGCTAATTTAGGCTTCAGGAGGTCATCCTGAACAAAATACATGTTGAAGTGTGTGCATAAGTCCTTTGGTTTTGGCGTGACACTCAATTTGAGGTTTTATTGCTTTGAATGCATTTTCAGCCCGAGCTGAGCACGTTTTGTGAGTTTGAATGTATCTTGATAGGAATGAGTTGTGTGGTCAAATTAATGCTCATATAGGCTTCAGGATGACCTTTTGAACTAAATACATGTTGAAGTGTGTGCATAAGTACTTTGGTTTAGGTGTGACACTCAATTTGAGTTTTTATAACTTTAAATGCATTTTCAGCCCGAGCTGAGCACATTTTGTGAGTTTGAATGTATCTTCATAAGAATGAGTTATGTGGTCAAATTAATGCTCATATAGGCTTCAGGATGACCTATTGAACTAAATACATGTTGAAGTGTGTGCATAAGTCCTTTGGTTTAGGCGTGACACTCAATTTGAGTTTTTATTGCTTTAAATGCATTTTCAGCCCGAGCTGAGCACGTTTTGTAAGTTTGAATGTATCTTCATAGGAATGAGTTGTATGGTCAAATCAATGCTCATATAGGCTTCGGGAGGTCATCCTGAACAAAATACATGTTGAAGTGTGTGCATAAGTCCTTTGGTTTAGGCGTCACACACAATTTGAGGTTTTATTGCTTTGAATGCATTTTCAGCCCGAGCTGACCACGTTTTGTGAGTTTGAATGTATCTTGATACGAATGAGTTGTTTGGTCAAATTAATGCTCATATAGGCTTCAGGATGACCTCCTGAACTAAATACATGTTGAAGTGTGTGCATAAGTCCTTTGGTTTAGGCGTGACACTCAATTTGAGTTTTTATTGCTTTAAATGCATTTTCAGCCCGAGCTGAGGACGTTTTGTGAGTTTGAATGTATCTTCATAGGAATGAGTTGTGTGGTCAAATTAATGCTCATATAGGCTTCAGGATGACCTCCTAAACTAAATACATGTTGAAGTGTGTGCATAAGTCCTTTGGTTTAGGCGTGACACTCAATTTGAGTTTTTATTGCTTTAAATGCATTTTCAGCCCGAGCTGAGCACGTTTTGTGAGTTTGAATGTATCTTGATAGGAATCAGTTGTGTGGTCAAATTAATGCTCATATAGGCTTCAGGATGACCTCCTGAACAAAATACATGTTAAAGTGTGCGCATAAGTCCTTTGGTTTAGGCGTGACACTCAATTTGAGTTTTTATTGCGAAATGCATTTTCAGGCAGAGATGAGCAAGTTTTCTGAGTTTGAAGTATCTTCATAGGAATGAGTTGTGTGGTCAAAATAATCCTCATATAGGCTTCAGGATGTCCTCCTGAACTAAATACATGTTGAAGTGTGTGCATAAGTCCTTTGGTTTAGGCGTGACACTCAATTTGAGTTTTTATTGCTTTAAATGCATTTTCAGCCCGAGCTGAGCACGTTTTGTGAGTTTGAATGTATCTTCATAGGAATGAGTTGTGTGGTCAAATTAATGCTCATTTAGGCTTCAGGTGGTCATCCTGAACTAAATACATGTTGAAGTGTGTGCATAAGTCCTTTGGTTTAGGCGTGACACTCAATTTGAGTTTTTATTGCTTTAAATGCATTTTCAGCCCGAGCTGAGCGCGCTTTCTGACTTTGAATGTATCTTCATAGGAATGAGTTGTGTGGTCAAATTATTGCTCAAATAGGCTTCAGGAGGTCATCCTGAACAAAATACATGTTGAAGTGTGTGCATAAGTCCTTTGGTTCAGGCGTGACACTCAATTTGAGTTTTTATTGCTTTAAATGCATTTTCAGCCCGAGCTGAGCACGTTTTGTGAGTTTGAATGTATCTTCATAGGAATGAGTTGTGTAGTCAAATTAATGCTCATATGGGCTTCAGGAGGTCATCCTGAACAAAATACATGTTGAAGTGTGTGCATAAGTCCTTTGGTTTAGGTGTGACACTCAATTTGAGTTTTTATTGCTTTAAATGCATTTTCAGGCAGAGATGAGCAAGTTTTCTGAGTTTGAAGTATCTTCATAGGAATGAGTTGTGTGGTCAAATTAATGCTAATTTAGGCTTCAGGAGGTCATCCTGAACAAAATACATGTTGAAGTGTGTGCATAAGTCCTTTGGTTTTGGCGTGACACTCAATTTGAGGTTTTATTGCTTTGAATGCATTTTCAGCCCGAGCTGAGCACGTTTTGTGAGTTTGAATGTATCTTGATAGGAATGAGTTGTGTGGTCAAATTAATGCTCATTTCGGCTTCAGGAGGACCTTTTGAACTAAATACATGTTGAAGTGTGTGCATAAGTACTTTGGTTTAGGTGTGACACTCAATTTGAGTTTTTATAACTTTAAATGCATTTTCAGCCCGAGCTGAGCACATTTTGTGAGTTTGAATGTATCTTCATAAGAATGATTTATGTGGTCAAATTAATGCTCATATAGGCTTCAGGATGACCTCTTGAACTAAATACATGTTGAAGTGTGTGCATAAGTCCTTTGGTTTAGGCGTGACACTCAATTTGAGTTTTTATTGCTTTAAATGCATTTTCAGCCCGAGCTGAGCACGTTTTGTAAGTTTGAATGTATCTTCATAGGAATGAGTTGTATGGTCAAATCAATGCTCATATAGGCTTCGGGAGGTCATCCTGAACAAAATACATGTTGAAGTGTGTGCATAAGTCCTTTGGTTTAGGCGTCACACTCAATTTGAGGTTTTATTGCTTTGAATGCATTTTCAGCCCGAGCTGACCACGTTTTGTGAGTTTGAATGTATCTTGATACGAATGAGTTGTTTGGTCAAATTAATGCTCATATAGGCTTCAGGATGACCTCCTGAACTAAATACATGTTGAAGTGTGTGCATAAGTCCTTTGGTTTAGGCGTGACACTCAATTTGAGTTTTTATTGCTTTAAATGCATTTTCAGCCCGAGCTGAGGACGTTTTGTGAGTTTGAATGTATCTTCATAGGAATGAGTTGTGTGGTAAAATTAATGCTCATATAGGCTTCAGGATGACCTCCTAAACTAAATACATGTTGAAGTGTGTGCATAAGTCCTTTGGTTTAGGCGTGACACTCAATTTGAGTTTTTATTGCTTTAAATGCATTTTCAGCCCGAGCTGAGCACGTTTTGTGAGTTTGAATGTATCTTGATAGGAATCAGTTGTGTGGTCAAATTAATGCTCATATAGGCTTCAGGATGACCTCCTGAACAAAATACATGTTAAAGTGTGCGCATAAGTCCTTTGGTTTAGGCGTGACACTCAATTTGAGTTTTTATTGCGAAATGCATTTTCAGGCAGAGATGAGCAAGTTTTCTGAGTTTGAAGTATCTTCATAGGAATGAGTTGTGTGGTCAAAATAATCCTCATATAGGCTTCAGGATGTCCTCCTGAACTAAATACATGTTGAAGTGTGTGCATAAGTCCTTTGGTTTAGGCGTGACACTCAATTTGAGTTTTTATTGCTTTAAATGCATTTTCAGCCCGAGCTGAGCACGTTTTGTGAGTTTGAATGTATCTTCATAGGAATGCCTTATGTGGTCAAATTAATGCTCATATAGGCTTCAGGATGACCTCCTGAACTAAATACATGTTGAAGTGTGTGCATAAGTCCTTTGGTTTAGGCGTGACACTCAATTTGAGTTTTTATTGCTTTAAATGCATTTTCAGCCCGAGCTGAGCGCGCTTTCTGACTTTGAATGTATCTTCATAGGAATGAGTTGTGTGGTCAAATTAATGCTCATTTAGGCTTCAGGTGGTCATCCTGAACAAAACACATGTTGAAGTGTGTGCATAAGTCCTTTGGTTTAGGTGTGACACTCAATTTGAGTTTTTATTGCGAAATGCATTTTCAGGCAGAGATGAGCAAGTTTTCTGAGTTTGAAGTATCTTCATAGGAATGAGTTGTGTGGTCAAATTAATGCTAATTTAGGCTTCAGGAGGTCATCCTGAACAAAATACATGTTGAAGTGTGTGCATAAGTCCTTTGGTTTTGGCGTGACACTCAATTTGAGGTTTTATTGCTTTAAATGCATTTTTAGCCTGAGCTGAGCACGTTTTGTGAGTTTGAATGTATCTTGATAGGAATGAGTTGTGTGGTCAAATTAATGCTCATATAGGCTTCAGGATGACCTCCTGAACTAAATACATGTTGAAGTGTGTGCATAAATCCTTTGGTTTAGGCGTAACACTCAATTTGAGTTTTTATTGCTTTAAATGCATTTTCAGCCCGAGCTGAGCACGTTTTGAGAGTTTCAATGTATCTTCATAGGAATGAGTTGTGTGGTCAAATTAATGCTCATATAGGCTTCGGGAGGTCATCCTGAACAAAATTCATGTTGAAGTGTGTGCATAAGTCCTTTGGTTTAGGCGTGACACTCAATTTGAGGTTTTATTGCTTTGAATGCATTTTCAGCCCGAGCTGAGCACGTTTTGTGAGTTTGAATGTATCTTGATACGAATGAGTTGTGTGGTCAAATTAATGCTCATATAGGCTTCAGGATGACCTCCTGAACAAAATACATGTTGAAGTGTGTGCATAAGTCCTTTGGTTTAGGCGTGACACTCAATTGAGTTTTTATTGCTTTAAATGCATTTTCAGCCCGAGCTGAGCACGTTTTGTGAGTTTGAATGTATCTTCATAGGAATGAGTTGTGTGGTCAAATTAATGCTCATATAGGCTTCAGGATGACCTCCTGAACTAAATACATGTTGAAGTGTGTGCATAAGTCCTTTGGTTCAGGCGTGACACTCAATTTGAGTTTTTATTGCGAAATGCATTTTCAGGCAGAGATGAGCACGTTTTCTGAGTTTGAAGTATCTTCATAGGAATGAGTTGTGTGGTCAAATTAATGCTAATTTAGGCTTCAGGAGGTCATCCTGAACAAAATACATGTTGAAGTGTGTGCATAAGTCCTTTGGTTTTTGCGTGACACTCAATTTGAGGTTTTATTGCTTTGAATGCATTTTCAGCCCGAGCTGAGCACGTTTTGTGAGTTTGAATGTATCTTGATAGGAATGAGTTGTGTGGTCAAATTAATGCTCATATAGGCTTCAGGATGACCTCCTGAACTAAATACATGTTGAAGTGTGTGCATAAGTCCTTTGGTTTAGGCGTGACACTCAATTTGAGTTTTTATTGCTTTAAATGCATTTTCAGCCCGAGCTGAGCGCGCTTTCTGACTTTGAATGTATCTTCATAGGAATGAGTTGTGTGGTCAAATTAATGCTCATTTAGGCTTCAGGTGGTCATCCTGAACAAAACACATGTTGAAGTGTGTGCATAAGTCCTTTGGTTTAGGTGTGACACTCAATTTGAGTTTTTATTGCGAAATGCATTTTCAGGCAGAGATGAGCAAGTTTTCTGAGTTTGAAGTATCTTCATAGGAATGAGTTGTGTGGTCAAATTAATGCTAATTTAGGCTTCAGGAGGTCATCCTGAACAAAATACATGTTGAAGTGTGTGCATAAGTCCTTTGGTTTTGGCGTGACACTCAATTTGAGGTTTTATTGCTTTAAATGCATTTTTAGCCTGAGCTGAGCACGTTTTGTGAGTTTGAATGTATCTTGATAGGAATGAGTTGTGTGGTCAAATTAATGCTCATATAGGCTTCAGGATGACCTCCTGAACTAAATACATGTTGAAGTGTGTGCATAAATCCTTTGGTTTAGGCGTAACACTCAATTTGAGTTTTTATTGCTTTAAATGCATTTTCAGCCCGAGCTGAGCACGTTTTGAGAGTTTCAATGTATCTTCATAGGAATGAGTTGTGTGGTCAAATTAATGCTCATATAGGCTTCGGGAGGTCATCCTGAACAAAATTCATGTTGAAGTGTGTGCATAAGTCCTTTGGTTTAGGCGTGACACTCAATTTGAGGTTTTATTGCTTTGAATGCATTTTCAGCCCGAGCTGAGCACGTTTTGTGAGTTTGAATGTATCTTGATACGAATGAGTTGTGTGGTCAAATTAATGCTCATATAGGCTTCAGGATGACCTCCTGAACAAAATACATGTTGAAGTGTGTGCATAAGTCCTTTGGTTTAGGCGTGACACTCAATTGAGTTTTTATTGCTTTAAATGCATTTTCAGCCCGAGCTGAGCACGTTTTGTGAGTTTGAATGTATCTTCATAGGAATGAGTTGTGTGGTCAAATTAATGCTCATATAGGCTTCAGGATGACCTCCTGAACTAAATACATGTTGAAGTGTGTGCATAAGTCCTTTGGTTCAGGCGTGACACTCAATTTGAGTTTTTATTGCGAAATGCATTTTCAGGCAGAGATGAGCACGTTTTCTGAGTTTGAAGTATCTTCATAGGAATGAGTTGTGTGGTCAAAATAATCCTCATATAGGCTTCAGGATGACCTCCTGAACTAAATACATGTTGAAGTGTGTGCATAAGTCCTTTGGTTTAGGCGTGACACTCAATTTGAGTTTTTATTGCTTTAAATGCATTTTCAGCCCGAGCTGAGCGCGCTTTCTGACTTTGAATATATCTTCATAGGAATGAGTTGTGTGGTCAAATTAATGCTCATTTAGGCTTCAGGTGGTCATCCTGAACAAAATACATGTTGATGTGTGTGCATAAGTCCTTTGGTTTAGGTGTGACACTCAATTTGAGTTTTTATTGCGAAATGCATTTTCAGGCAGAGATGAGCAAGTTTTCTGAGTTTGAAGTATCTTCATAGGAATGAGTTGTGTGGTCAAATTAATGCTAATTTAGGCTTCAGGAGGTCATCCTGAACAAAATACATGTTGAAGTGTGTGCATAAGTCCTTTGGTTTTGGCGTGACACTCAATTTGAGGTTTTATTGCTTTAAATGCATTTTTAGCCTGAGCTGAGCACGTTTTGTGAGTTTGAATGTATCTTGATAGGAATGAGTTGTGTGGTCAAATTAATGCTCATATAGGCTTCAGGATGACCTCCTGAACTAAATACATGTTGAAGTGTGTGCATAAATCCTTTGGTTTAGGCGTAACACTCAATTTGAGTTTTTATTGCTTTAAATGCATTTTCAGCCCGAGCTGAGCACGTTTTGTGAGTTTGAATGTTTCTTCATAGGAATGAGTTGTGTGGTCAAATTAATGCTCATATAGGCTTCAGGATGACCTCCTGAACTAAATACATGAAGTGTGTGCATAAGTCCTTTGGTTTAGGCGTGACACTCAATTTGAGTTTTTACTGCTTTAGATGCATTTTCAGCCCGAGCTGAGCACGTTTTGTGAGTTTGAATGTATCTTCATAGGAATGAGTTGTGTGGTCAAATTAATGCTCATATAGGCTTCGGGAGGTCATCCTGAACAAAATTCATGTTGAAGTGTGTGCATAAGTCCTTTGGTTTAGGCGTGACACTCAATTTGAGGTTTTATTGCTTTGAATGCATTTTCAGCCCGAGCTGAGCACGTTTTGTGAGTTTGAATGTATCTTGATACGAATGAGTTGTGTGGTCAAATTAATGCTCATATAGGCTTCAGGATGACCTCCTGAACAAAATACATGTTGAAGTGTGTGCATAAGTCCTTTGGTTTAGGCGTGACACTCAATTGAGTTTTTATTGCTTTAAATGCATTTTCAGCCCGAGCTGAGCACGTTTTGTGAGTTTGAATGTATCTTCATAGGAATGAGTTGTGTGGTCAAATTAATGTTCATATAGGCTTCAGGATGACCTCCTGAACTAAATACATGTTGAAGTGTGTGCATAAGTCCTTTGGTTTAGGCGTGACACTCAATTTGAGTTTTTATTGCTTTAAATGCATTTTCAGCCCGAGCTGAGCGCGCTTTCTGACTTTGAATGTATCTTCATAGGAATGAGTTGTGTAGTCAAATTATTGCTCATTTAGGCTTCAGGAGGTCATCCTGAACAAAATACATGTTGAAGTGTGTGCATAAGTCCTTTGGTTCAGGCGTGACACTCAATTTGAGTTTTTATTGCGAAATGCATTTTCAGGCAGAGATGAGCAAGTTTTCTGAGTTTGAAGTATCTTCATAGGAATGAGTTGTGTGGTCAAATTAATGCTAATTTAGGCTTCAGGAGGTCATCCTGAACAAAATACATGTTGAAGTGTGTGCATAAGTCCTTTGGTTTTGGCGTGACACTCAATTTGAGGTTTTATTGCTTTAAATGCATTTTTAGCCTGAGCTGAGCACGTTTTGTGAGTTTGAATGTATCTTGATAGGAATGAGTTGTGTGGTCAAATTAATGCTCATATAGGCTTCAGGATGACCTCCTGAACTAAATACATGTTGAAGTGTGTGCATAAATCCTTTGGTTTAGGCGTAACACTCAATTTGAGTTTTTATTGCTTTAAATGCATTTTCAGCCCGAGCTGAGCACGTTTTGAGAGTTTCAATGTATCTTCATAGGAATGAGTTGTGTGGTCAAATTAATGCTCATATAGGCTTCGGGAGGTCATCCTGAACAAAATTCATGTTGAAGTGTGTGCATAAGTCCTTTGGTTTAGGCGTGACACTCAATTTGAGGTTTTATTGCTTTGAATGCATTTTCAGCCCGAGCTGAGCACGTTTTGTGAGTTTGAATGTATCTTGATACGAATGAGTTGTGTGGTCAAATTAATGCTCATATAGGCTTCAGGATGACCTCCTGAACAAAATACATGTTGAAGTGTGTGCATAAGTCCTTTGGTTTAGGCGTGACACTCAATTGAGTTTTTATTGCTTTAAATGCATTTTCAGCCCGAGCTGAGCACGTTTTGTGAGTTTGAATGTATCTTCATAGGAATGAGTTGTGTGGTCAAATTAATGCTCATATAGGCTTCAGGATGACCTCCTGAACTAAATACATGTTGAAGTGTGTGCATAAGTCCTTTGGTTCAGGCGTGACACTCAATTTGAGTTTTTATTGCGAAATGCATTTTCAGGCAGAGATGAGCACGTTTTCTGAGTTTGAAGTATCTTCATAGGAATGAGTTGTGTGGTCAAAATAATCCTCATATAGGCTTCAGGATGACCTCCTGAACTAAATACATGTTGAAGTGTGTGCATAAGTCCTTTGGTTTAGGCGTGACACTCAATTTGAGTTTTTATTGCTTTAAATGCATTTTCAGCCCGAGCTGAGCGCGCTTTCTGACTTTGAATGTATCTTCATAGGAATGAGTTGTGTGGTCAAATTAATGCTCATTTAGGCTTCAGGTGGTCATCCTGAACAAAATACATGTTGAAGTGTGTGCATAAGTCCTTTGGTTTAGGTGTGACACTCAATTTGAGATTTTATTGCGAAATGCATTTTCAGGCAGAGATGAGCAAGTTTTCTGAGTTTGAAGTATCTTCATAGGAATGAGTTGTGTGGTCAAATTAATGCTAATTTAGGCTTCAGGAGGTCATCCTGAACAAAATACATGTTGAAGTGTGTGCATAAGTCCTTTGGTTTTGGCGTGACACTCAATTTGAGGTTTTATTGCTTTAAATGCATTTTTAGCCTGAGCTGAGCACGTTTTGTGAGTTTGAATGTATCTTGATAGGAATGAGTTGTGTGGTCAAATTAATGCTCATATAGGCTTCAGGATGACCTCCTGAACTAAATACATGTTGAAGTGTGTGCATAAATCCTTTGGTTTAGGCGTAACACTCAATTTGAGTTTTTATTGCTTTAAATGCATTTTCAGCCCGAGCTGAGCACGTTTTGTGAGTTTGAATGTTTCTTCATAGGAATGAGTTGTGTGGTCAAATTAATGCTCATATAGGCTTCAGGATGACCTCCTGAACAAAATTCATGTTGAAGTGTGTGCATAAGTCCTTTGGTTTAGGCGTGACACTCAATTTGAGGTTTTATTGCTTTGAATGCATTTTCAGCCCGAGCTGAGCACGTTTTGTGAGTTTGAATGTATCTTGATACGAATGAGTTGTGTGGTCAAATTAATGCTCATATAGGCTTCAGGATGACCTCCTGAACAAAATACATGTTGAAGTGTGTGCATAAGTCCTTTGGTTTAGGCGTGACACTCAATTGAGTTTTTATTGCTTTAAATGCATTTTCAGCCCGAGCTGAGCACGTTTTGTGAGTTTGAATGTATCTTCATAGGAATGAGTTGTGTGGTCAAATTAATGTTCATATAGGCTTCAGGATGACCTCCTGAACTAAATACATGTTGAAGTGTGTGCATAAGTCCTTTGGTTTAGGCGTGACACTCAATTTGAGTTTTTATTGCTTTAAATGCATTTTCAGCCCGAGCTGAGCGCGCTTTCTGACTTTGAATGTATCTTCATAGGAATGAGTTGTGTAGTCAAATTATTGCTCATTTAGGCTTCAGGAGGTCATCCTGAACAAAATACATGTTGAAGTGTGTGCATAAGTCCTTTGGTTCAGGCGTGACACTCAATTTGAGTTTTTATTGCTTTAAATGCATTTTCAGCCCGAGCTGAGCACGTTTTGTGAGTTTGAATGTATCTTCATAGGAATGAGTTGTGTGGTCAAATTAATGCTCATTTAGGTTTCAGGTGGTCATCCTGAACAAA
This sequence comes from Hippocampus guttulatus, assembly GCF_054856545.1. Lineage (NCBI taxonomy): Eukaryota > Metazoa > Chordata > Actinopteri > Syngnathiformes > Syngnathidae > Hippocampus > Hippocampus guttulatus. The sequence continues at coordinate 387,413 of NW_028233883.1, read as the reverse complement.
ATACATGTTGAAGTGTGTGCATAAGTCCTTTGGTTTAGGTGTGACACTCAATTTGAGTTTTTATTGCGAAATGCATTTTCAGGCAGAGATGAGCAAGTTTTCTGAGTTTGAAGTATCTTCATAGGAATGAGTTGTGTGGTCAAATTAATGCTAATTTAGGCTTCAGGAGGTCATCCTGAACAAAATACATGTTGAAGTGTGTGCATAAGTCCTTTGGTTTAGGCGTGACACTCAATTTGAGGTTTTATTGCTTTGAATGCATTTTCAGCCCGAGCTGAGCACGTTTTGTGAGTTTGAATGTATCTTGATACGAATGAGTTGTGTGGTCAAATTAATGCTCATATAGGCTTCAGGATGACCTCCTGAACAAAATACATGTTGAAGTGTGTGCATAAGTCCTTTGGTTTAGGCGTGACACTCAATTGAGTTTTTATTGCTTTAAATGCATTTTCAGCCCGAGCTGAGCACGTTTTGTGAGTTTGAATGTATATTCATAGGAATGAGTTGTGTGGTCAAATTAATGCTCATATAGGCTTCAGGATGACCTCCTGAACTAAATACATGTTGAAGTGTGTGCATAAGTCCTTTGGTTCAGGCGTGACACTCAATTTGAGTTTTTATTGCTTTAAATGCATTTTCAGCCCGAGCTGAGCACGTTTTGTGAGTTTGAATGTATCTTCATAGGAATGAGTTGTGTGGTCAGATTAATGCTCATTTAGGTTTCAGGTGGTCATCCTGAACAAAATACATGTTGAAGTGTGTGCATAAGTCCTTTGGTTTAGGTGTGACACTCAATTTGAGTTTTTATTGCGAAATGCATTTTCAGGCAGAGATGAGCAAGTTTTCTGAGTTTGAAGTATCTTCATAGGAATGAGTTGTGTGGTCAAATTAATGCTAATTTAGGCTTCAGGAGGTCATCCTGAACAAAATACATGTTGAAGTGTGTGCATAAGTCCTTTGGTTTAGGCGTGACACTCAATTTGAGGTTTTATTGCTTTGAATGCATTTTCAGCCCGAGCTGAGCACGTTTTGTGAGTTTGAATGTATCTTGATACGAATGAGTTGTGTGGTCAAATTAATGCTCATATAGGCTTCAGGATGACCTCCTGAACAAAATACATGTTGAAGTGTGTGCATGAGTCCTTTGGTTTAGGCGTGACACTCAATTGAGTTTTTATTGCTTTAAATGCATTTTCAGCCCGAGCTGAGCACGTTTTGTGAGTTTGAATGTATCTTCATAGGAATGAGTTGTGTGGTCAAATTAATGCTCATATAGGCTTCAGGATGACCTCCTGAACTAAATACATGTTGAAGTATGTGCATAAGTCCTTTGGTTTAGGCTTGACACTCAATTTGAGTTTTTATTGCTTTAAATGCATTTTCAGCCCGAGCTGAGCGCGCTTTCTGACTTTGAATGTAACTTCATAGGAATGAGTTGTGTGGTCAAATTAATGCTCATTTAGGCTTCAGGTGGTCATCCTGAACAAAATACAAGTTAAAGTGTGTGCATAAGTCCTTTGGTTTAGGCGTGACACTCAATTTGAGTTTTTATTGCTTTAAATGCATTTTCAGCCCGAGCTGAGCGCGCTTTCTGACTTTGAATGTATCTTCATAGGAATGAGTTGTGTGGTCAAATTAATGCTCATTTAGGCTTCAGGTGGTCATCCTGAACAAAATACATGTTGAAGTGTGTGCATAAGTCCTTTGGTTTAGGTGTGACACTCAATTTGAGTTTTTATTGCGAAATGTATTTTCAGGCAGAGATGAGCAAGTTTTCTGAGTTTGAAGTATCTTCATAGGAATGAGTTGTGTGGTCAAATTAATGCTAATTTAGGCTTCAGGAGGTCATCCTGAACAAAATACATGTTGAAGTGTGTGCATAAGTCCTTTGGTTTTGGCGTGACACTCAATTTGAGGTTTTATTGCTTTGAATGCATTTTTAGCCTGAGCTGAGCACGTTTTGTGAGTTTGAATGTATCTTGATAGGAATCAGTTGTGTGGTCAAATTAATGCTCATATAGGCTTCAGGATGACCTCCTGAACAAAATACATGTTAAAGTGTGCGCATAAGTCCTTTGGTTTTGGCGTGACACTCAATTTGAGTTTTTATTGCGAAATGCATTTTCAGGCAGAGATGAGCAAGTTTTCTGAGTTTGAAGTATCTTCATAGGAATGAGTTGTGTGGTCAAAATAATCCTCATATAGGCTTCAGGATGTCCTCCTGAACTAAATACATGTTGAAGTGTGTGCATAAGTCCTTTGGTTTAGGCGTCACACTCAATTTGAGTTTTTATTGCTTTAAATGCATTTTCAGCCCGAGCTGAGCACGTTTTGTGAGTTTGAAAGTATCTTCATAGGAATGCCTTATGTGGTCAAATTAATGCTCATATAGGCTTCAGGATGACCTCCTGAACTAAATACATGTTGAAGTATGTGCATAAGTCCTTTGGTTTAGGCGTGACACTCAATTTGAGTTTTTATTGCTTTAAATGCATTTTCAGCCCGAGCTGAGCGCGCTTTCTGACTTTGAATGTATCTTCATAGGAATGAGTTGTGTGGTCAAATTAATGCTCATTTAGGCTTCAGGTGGTCATCCTGAACAAAATACAAGTTAAAGTGTGTGCATAAGTCCTTTGGTTTAGGCGTGACACTCAATTTGAGTTTTTATTGCTTTAAATGCATTTTCAGCCCGAGCTGAGCGCGCTTTCTGACTTTGAATGTATCTTCATAGGAATGAGTTGTGTGGTCAAATTAATGCTCATTTAGGCTTCAGGTGGTCATCCTGAACAAAATACATGTTGAAGTGTGTGCATAAGTCCTTTGGTTTAGGTGTGACACTCAATTTGAGTTTTTATTGCGAAATGTATTTTCAGGCAGAGATGAGCAAGTTTTCTGAGTTTGAAGTATCTTCATAGGAATGAGTTGTGTGGTCAAATTAATGCTAATTTAGGCTTCAGGGGGTCATCCTGAACAAAATACATGTTGAAGTGTGTGCATAAGTCCTTTGGTTTTGGCGTGACACTCAATTTGAGGTTTTATTGCTTTGAATGCATTTTTAGCCTGAGCTGAGCACGTTTTGTGAGTTTGAATGTATCTTGATAGGAATGAGTTGTGTGGTCAAATTAATGCTCATATAGGCTTCAGGATTACCTCCTGAACTAAATACATGTTGAAGTGTGTGCATAAATCCTTTGGTTTAGGCGTGACACTCAATTTGAGTTTTTATTGCTTTAAATGCATTTTCAGCCCGAGCTGAGCACGTTTTGTGAGTTTGAATGTATCTTCATAAGAATGAGTTATGTGGTCAAATTAATGCTCATATAGGCTTCAGGATGACCTCTTGAACTAAGTACATGTTTGAAGTGTGTGCATAAGTCCTTTGGTTTAGGCGTAACACTCAATTTGAGTTTTTATTGCTTTAAATGCATTTTCAGCCCGAGCTGAGCACGTTTTGTGAGTTTGAATGTTTCTTCATAGGAATGAGTTGTGTGGTCAAATTAATGCTCATATAGGCTTCAGGATGACCTCCTGAACTAAATACACAAAGTGTGTGCATAAGTCCTTTGGTTTAGGTGTGACACTCAATTTGAGTTTTTACTGCTTTAAATGCATTTTCAGCCCGAGCTGAGCATGTTTTGTGAGTTTGAATGTATCTTCATAGGAATGAGTTGTGTGGTCAAATTAATGCTCATATAGGCTTCAGGATGACCTCCTAAACTAAATACATGTTGAAGTGTGTGCATAAGTCCTTTGGTTTAGGCGTGACACTCAATTTGAGTTTTTATTGCTTTAAATGCATTTTCAGCCCGAGCTGAGCACGTTTTGTGAGTTTGAATGTATCTTGATAGGAATCAGTTGTGTGGTCAAATTAATGCTCATATAGGCTTCAGGATGACCTCCTGAACAAAATACATGTTAAAGTGTGCGCATAAGTCCTTTGGTTTAGGCGTGACACTCAATTTGAGTTTTTATTGCTTTAAATGCATTTTCAGCCCGAGCTGAGCACGTTTTGTGAGTTTGAATGTATCTTCATAGGAATGCCTTATGTGGTCAAATTAATGCTCATATAGGCTTCAGGATGACCTCCTGAACTAAATACATGTTGAAGTGTGTGCATACGTCCTTTGGTTTAGGCGTGACACTCAATTTGAGTTTTTATTGCTTTAAATGCATTTTCAGCCCGAGCTGAGCGCGCTTTCTGACTTTGAATGTATCTTCATAGGAATGAGTTGTGTGGTCAAATTAATGCTCATTTAGGCTTCAGGTGGTCATCCTGAACAAAATACAAGTTAAAGTGTGTGCATAAGTCCTTTGGTTTAGGCGTGACACTCAATTTGAGTTTTTATTGCTTTAAATGCATTTTCAGCCCGAGCTGAGCGCGCTTTCTGACTTTGAATGTATCTTCATAGGAATGAGTTGTGTGGTCAAATTAATGCTCATTTAGGCTTCAGGTGGTCATCCTGAACAAAATACATGTTGAAGTGTGTGCATAAGTCCTTTGGTTTAGGTGTGACACTCAATTTGAGTTTTTATTGCGAAATGTATTTTCAGGCAGAGATGAGCAAGTTTTCTGAGTTTGAAGTATCTTCATAGGAATGAGTTGTGTGGTCAAATTAATGCTAATTTAGGCTTCAGGAGGTCATCCTGAACAAAATACATGTTGAAGTGTGTGCATAACTCCTTTGGTTTTGGCGTGACACTCAATTTGAGGTTTTATTGCTTTGAATGCATTTTTAGCCTGAGCTGAGCACGTTTTGTGAGTTTGAATGTATCTTGATAGGAATGAGTTGTGTGGTCAAATTAATGCTCATATAGGCTTCAGGATGACCTCCTGAACTAAATACATGTTGAAGTGTGTGCATAAATCCTTTGGTTTAGGCGTGACACTCAATTTGAGTTTTTATTGCTTTAAATGCATTTTCAGCCCGAGCTGAGCACGTTTTGTGAGTTTGAATGTATCTTCATAAGAATGAGTTAAGTGGTCAAATTAATGCTCATATAGGCTTCAGGATGACCTCTTGAACTAAGTACATGTTTGAAGTGTGTGCATAAGTCCTTTGGTTTAGGCGTGACACTCAATTTGAGTTTTTACTGCTTTAAATGCATTTTCAGCCCGAGCTGAGCACGTTTTGTGAGTTTGAATGTATCTTCATAGGAATGAGTTGTGTGGTCAAATTAATGCTCATATAGGCTTCGGGAGGTCATCCTGAACAAAATTCATGTTGAAGTGTGTGCATAAGTCCTTTGGTTTAGGCGTGACACTCAATTTGAGGTTTTATTGCTTTGAATGCATTTTCAGCCCGAGCTGAGCACGTTTTGTGAGTTTGAATGTATCTTGATACGAATGAGTTGTGTGGTCAAATTAATGCTCACATAGGCTTCAGGATGACCTCCTGAACTAAATACATGTTGAAGTGTGTGCATAAGTCCTTTGGTTTAGGCGTGACACTCAATTTGAGTTTTTATTGCTTTAAATGCATTTTCAGCCCGAGCTGAGCGCGCTTTCTGACTTTGAATGTATCTTCATAGGAATGAGTTGTGTAGTCAAATTATTGCTCATATAGGCTTCAGGATGACCTCCTGAACGAAATACATGTTGAAGTGTGTGCATAAGTCCTTTGGTTTAGGCGTGACACTCAATTTGAGTTTTAATTGCTTTAAATGCATTTTCAGCCCGAGCTGAGCACGTTTTGTGAGTTTGAATGTATCTTCATAGGAATGAGTTGTGTGGTCAAATTAATGCTCATATAGGCTTCAAGATGACCTCCTGAACTAAATACATGTTGAAGTGTGTGCATAAGTCCTTTGGTTTAGGCGTGACACTCAATTTGAGTTTTTATAACTTTAAATGCATTTTCAGCCCGAGCTGAGCACGTTTTGTGAGTTTGAATGTATCTTCATAAGAATGAGTTATGTGGTCAAATTAATGCTCATATAGGCTTCAGGATGACCTCTTGAACTAAATACATGTTGAAGTGTGTGCATAAGTCCTTTGGTTTTGGCGTGACACTCAATTTGAGTTTTTATTGCTTTAAATGCATTTTCAGCCCGAGCTGAGCACGTTTTGTGAGTTTGAATGTATCTTGATAGGAATGAGTTGTGTGGTCAAATTAATGCTCATATAGGCTTCAGGATGACCTCCTGAACTAAATACATGTTGAAGTGTGTGCATAAGTCCTTTGGTTTAGGCGTGACACTCAATTTGAGTTTTTATTGCTTTAAATGCATTTTCAGCCCGAGCTGAGGACGTTTTGTGAGTTTGAATGTATCTTGATAGGAATGAGTTGTGTGGTCAAATTAATGCTCATATAGGCTTCAGGATGACCTCCTGAACTAAATACATGTTGAAGTGTGTGCATAAGTCCTTTGGTTTAGGCGTGACACTCAATTTGAGTTTTTATTGCTTTAAATGCATTTTCAGCCCGAGCTGAGCACGTTTTGTGAGTTTGAATGTATCTTCATAGGAATGAGTTGTGTAGTCAAATTAATGCTCATATGGGCTTCAGGAGGTCATCCTGAACAAAATACATGTTGAAGTGTGTGCATAAGTCCTTTGGTTTAGGCGTGACACTCAATTTGAGTTTTTATAGCTTTAAATGCATTTTCAGCCCGAGCTGAGCACGTTTTGAGAGTTTGAATGTATCTTCATAGGAATGAGTTGTGTGGTCAAATTAATGCTCAAATGGGCTTCAGGAGGTAATCCTGAACTAAATACATGTTGAAGTGTGTGATAAGTCCTTTTTTAGGCGTGACACTCAATTTGAGTTTTTATTGCTTTAAATGCATTTTCAGCCCCAGCTGAGCACGTTTTGTGAGTTTGAATGTATCTTCATAGGAATGAGTTGTGTAGTCAAATTAATGCTCATATGGGCTTCAGGAAGTCATCCTGAACAAAATACATGTTGAAGTGTGTGCATAAGTCCTTTGGTTTAGGTGTGACACTCAATTTGAGTTTTTATTTCTTTAAATGCATTTTCAGCCCAAACTGAGCACGTTTTGTGAGTTTGAATGTATCTTCATAGGAATGAGTTGTGTGGTCAAATTAATGCTTATTTAGGCTTCAGGAGGTCATCCTGAACAAAATACATGTTGAAGTGTGTGCATAAGTCCTTTGGTTTAGGCGTGACACTCAATTTGAGTTTTTATTGCTTTAAATGCATTTTCAGCCCGAGCTGAGCACGTTTTGTGAGTTTGAATGTATCTTCATAGAATGAGTTGTGTGGTCAAATTAATGCTTATTTGGGCTTCAGGATGACCTCCTGAACAAAATACATGAAGTGTGTGCATAAGTCCTTTGGTTTAGGCGTGACACTCAATTTGAGTTTTTATTGCTTTAAATGCATTTTCAGCCCAAGCTGAGCACGTTTTGTGAGTTTGAATGTATCTTCATAGGAATGAGTTGTGTGGTCAAATTAATGCTCATTTAGGCTTCAAGTGGTCATCCTGAACAAAATACATGTTGAAGTGTGTGCATAAGTCCTTTGGTTTAGGCGTGACACTCAATTTGAGTTTTTATTGCTTTAAATGCATTTTCAGCCCGAGCTGAGCACGTTTTGAGAGTTTGAATGTATCTTCATAGGAATGAGTTGTGTGGTCAAATTAATGCTCAAATGGGCTTCAGGAGGTAATCCTGAACTAAATACATGTTGAAGTGTGTGATAAGTCCTTTTTTAGGCGTGACACTCAATTTGAGTTTTTATTGCTTTAAATGCATTTTCAGCCCGAGCTGAGCACGTTTTGTGAGTTTGAATGTATCTTCATAGGAATGAGTTGTGTAGTCAAATTAATGCTCATATGGGCTTCAGGAGGTCATCCTGAACAAAATACATGTTGGAGTGTGTGCATAAGTCCTTTGGTTTAGGTGTGACACTCAATTTGAGTTTTTATTGCTTTAAATGCATTTTCAGCCCGAACTGAGCACGTTTTGTGAGTTTGAATGTATCTTCATAGGAATGAGTTGTGTGGTCATATTAATGCTCATTTAGGCTTCAGGTGGTCATCCTGAACTAAATACATGTTGAAGTGTGTGCATAAGTCCTTTGGTTTAGTCGTGACACTCAATTTGAGTTTTTATTGCTTTAAATGCATTTTCAGCCCGAGCTGAGCGCGCTTTCTGACTTTGAATGTATCTTCATAGGAATAAGTTGGGTAGTCAAATTAATGCTCATATGCACACACTTCAATATGTATTTTGTTCAGGATGACCTCCTGAAGCCCACACTTCAATATGTATTTTGTTCAGGATGACCTCCTGAAGCCCATAAGTCCTTTGGTTTAGGTGTGACACTCAATTTGAGTTTTTATTGCTTTAAATGCATTTTCAGCCCGAGCTGAGCACGTTTTGTGAGTTTGAATGTATCTTCATAGGAATGAGTTGTGTGGTCAAATTAATGCTCATTTAGGCTTCAGGTGGTCATCCTGAACAAAATACATGTTGAAGTGTGTGCATAAGTCCTTTGGTTTAGGCGTGACACTCAATTTGAGTTTTTATTGCTTTAAATGCATTTTCAGCCCGAGCTGAGCACGTTTTGAGAGTTTCAATGTATCTTCATAGGAATGAGTTGTGTGGTCAAATTAATGCTCAAATGGGCTGAACTAAATACATGTTGAAGTGTGTGCATAAGTCCTTTGGTTTAGGCGTGACACTCAATTTGAGTTTTTATTGCTTTAAATGCTTTTTCAGCCCGAGCTGAGCACGTTTTGTGAGTTTGAATGTATCTTCATAGGAATGAGTTGTATGGTCAAATCAATGCTCATATAGGCTTCAGGAGGTCATCCTGAACAAAATACATGTTGAAGTGTGTGCATAAGTCATTTGGTTTAGGCGTCACACTCAATTTGAGGTTTTATTGCTTTGAATGCATTTTCAGCCCGAGCTGACCACGTTTTGTGAGTTTGAATGTATCTTGATACGAATGAGTTGTGTGGTCAAATTAATGCTCATATAGGCTTCAGGATGACCTCCTGAACTAAATACATGTTGAAGTGTGTGCATAAGTCCTTTGGTTTAGGCGTGACACTCAATTTGAGTTTTTATTGCTTTAAATGCATTTTCAGCCCGAGCTGAGCACGTTTTGTGAGTTTGAATGTATCTTGATAGGAATGAGTTGTGTGGTCAAATTAATGCTCATATAGGCTTCAGGATGACCTCCTGAACTAAATACATGTTGAAGTGTGTGCATAAGTCCTTTGGTTTAGGCGTGACACTCAATTTGAGTTTTTATTGCTTTAAAATTATTTCAGCCCGAGCTGAGCACGTTTTGTGAGTTTGAATGTATCTTCATAGGAATGAGTTGTGTGGTCTAATGAATGCTCATTTAGGCTTCAGGAGGTCATCTTGAACAAAATATATGTTGAAGTGTGTGCATAAGTCCTTTGGTTTAGGCGTGACACTCAATTTGAGTTTTTATTGCTTTAAATGCATTTTCAGCCCGAGCTGAGCACGTTTTGTGAATTTGAATGTATCTTCATAGAATGAGTTGTGTGGTCAAATTAATGCTTATTTGGGCTTCAGGAGGTCATCCTGAACAAAATACATGTTGGAGTGTGTCCATAAGTCCTTTGGTTTAGGTGTGACACTCAATTTGAGTTTTTATTGCTTTAAATGCATTTTCAGCCCGAGCTGAGCGCGCTTTCTGACTTTGAATGTATCTTCATAGGAATGAGTTGTGTGGTCAAATTATTGCTCAAATAGGCTTCAGGAGGTCATCCTGAACAAAATACATGTTGAAGTGTGTGCATAAGTCCTTTGGTTCAGGCGTGACACTCAATTTGAGTTTTTATAGCTTTAAATGCATTTTCAGCCCGAGCTGAGCACGTTTTGAGAGTTTGAATGTATCTTCATAGGAATGAGTTGTGTGGTCAAATTAATGCTCAAATGGGCTTCAGGAGGTAATCCTGAACTAAATACATGTTGAAGTGTGTGATAAGTCCTTTTTTAGGCGTGACACTCAATTTGAGTTTTTATTGCTTTAAATGCATTTTCAGCCCCAGCTGAGCACGTTTTGTGAGTTTGAATGTATCTTCATAGGAATGAGTTGTGTAGTCAAATTAATGCTCATATGGGCTTCAGGAAGTCATCCTGAACAAAATACATGTTGAAGTGTGTGCATAAGTCCTTTGGTTTAGGTGTGACACTCAATTTGAGTTTTTATTTCTTTAAATGCATTTTCAGCCCAAACTGAGCACGTTTTGTGAGTTTGAATGTATCTTCTTAGGAATGAGTTGTGTGGTCAAATTAATGCTTATTTAGGCTTCAGGAGGTCATCCTGAACAAAATACATGTTGAAGTGTGTGCATAAGTCCTTTGGTTTAGGCGTGACACTCAATTTGAGTTTTTATTGCTTTAAATGCATTTTCAGCCCGAGCTGAGCACGTTTTGTGAGTTTGAATGTATCTTCATAGAATGAGTTGTGTGGTCAAATTAATGCTTATTTGGGCTTCAGGATGACCTCCTGAACAAAATACATGAAGTGTGTGCATAAGTCCTTTGGTTTAGGCGTGACACTCAATTTGAGTTTTTATTGCTTTAAATGCATTTTCAGCCCGAGCTGAGCACGTTTTGTGAGTTTGAATGTATCTTCATAGGAATGAGTTGTGTAGTCAAATTAATGCTCATATGGGCTTCAGGAGGTCATCCTGAACAAAATACATGTTGAAGTGTGTGCATAAGTCCTTTGGTTTAGGCGTGACACTCAATTTGAGTTTTTATAGCTTTAAATGCATTTTCAGCCCGAGCTGAGCACGTTTTGAGAGTTTGAATGTATCTTCATAGGAATGAGTTGTGTGGTCAAATTAATGCTCATATGGGCTTCAGGAGGTAATCCTGAACTAAATACATGTTGAAGTGTGTGATAAGTCCTTTTTTAGGCGTGACACTCAATTTGAGTTTTTATTGCTTTAAATGCATTTTCAGCCCGAGCTGAGCACGTTTTGTGAGTTTGAATGTATCTTCATAGGAATGAGTTGTGTAGTCAAATTAATGCTCATATGGGCTTCAGGAAGTCATCCTGAACAAAATACATGTCGAAGTGTGTGCATAAGTCCTTTGGTTTAGGTGTGACACTCAATTTGAGTTTTTATTTCTTTAAATGCATTTTCAGCCCGAGCTGAGCACGTTTTGTGAGTTTGAATGTATCTTCATAGGAATGAGTTGTGTGGTCAAATTAATGCTCATATGGGCTTCAGGAGGTCATCCTGAACAAAATACATGAAGTGTGTGCATAAGTCCTTTTGTTTAGGCGTGACACTCAATTTGAGTTTTTATTGCTTTAAATGCATTTTCAGCCCGAGCTGAGCACGTTTTGTGAGTTTGAATGTATCTTCATAGAATGAGTTGTGTGGTCAAATTAATGATTATTTGGGCTTCAGGAGGTCATCCTGAACAAAATACATGTTGGAGTGTGTGCATAAGTCCTTTGGTTTAGGTGTGACACTCAATTTGAGTTTGTATTGCTTTAATGCATTTTCAGCCCGAACTGAGCACGTTTTGTGAGTTTGAATGTATCTTCATAGGAATGAGTTGTGTGGTCAAATTAATGCTCATTTAGGCTTCAGGTGGTCATCCTGAACTAAATACATGTTGAAGTGTGTGCATAAGTCCTTTGGTTTAGGCGTGACACTCAATTTGAGTTTTTATTGCTTTAAATGCATTTTCAGCCCGAGCTGAGCGCGCTTTCTGACTTTGAATGTATCTTCATAGGAATGAGTTGTGTGGTCAAATTATTGCTCAAATAGGCTTCAGGAGGTCATCCTGAACAAAATACATGTTGAAGTGTGTGCATAAGTCCTTTGGTTCAGGCGTGACACTCAATTTGAGTTTTTATTGCTTTAAATGCATTTTCAGCCCGAGCTGAGCACGTTTTGTGAGTTTGAATGTATCTTCATAGGAATGAGTTGTGTAGTCAAATTAATGCTCATATGGGCTTCAGGAGGTCATCCTGAACAAAATACATGTTGAAGTGTGTGCATAAGTCCTTTGGTTTAGGTGTGACACTCAATTTGAGTTTTTATTGCTTTAAATGCATTTTCAGGCAGAGATGAGCAAGTTTTCTGAGTTTGAAGTATCTTCATAGGAATGAGTTGTGTGGTCAAATTAATGCTAATTTAGGCTTCAGGAGGTCATCCTGAACAAAATACATGTTGAAGTGTGTGCATAAGTCCTTTGGTTTTGGCGTGACACTCAATTTGAGGTTTTATTGCTTTGAATGCATTTTCAGCCCGAGCTGAGCACGTTTTGTGAGTTTGAATGTATCTTGATAGGAATGAGTTGTGTGGTCAAATTAATGCTCATATAGGCTTCAGGATGACCTCCTGAACTAAATACATGTTGAAGTGTGTGCATAAATCCTTTGGTTTAGGCGTAACACTCAATTTGAGTTTTTATTGCTTTAAATGCATTTTCAGCCCGAGCTGAGCACGTTTTGAGAGTTTCAATGTATCTTCATAGGAATGAGTTGTGTGGTCAAATTAATGCTCATATAGGCTTCGGGAGGTCATCCTGAACAAAATTCATGTTGAAGTGTGTGCATAAGTCCTTTGGTTTAGGCGTGACACTCAATTTGAGGTTTTATTGCTTTGAATGCATTTTCAGCCCGAGCTGAGCACGTTTTGTGAGTTTGAATGTATCTTGATACGAATGAGTTGTGTGGTCAAATTAATGCTCATAAAGGCTTCAGGATGACCTCCTGAACAAAATACATGTTGAAGTGTGTGCATAAGTCCTTTGGTTTAGGCGTGACACTCAATTGAGTTTTTATTGCTTTAAATGCATTTTCAGCCCGAGCTGAGCACGTTTTGTGAGTTTGAATGTATCTTCATAGGAATGAGTTGTGTGGTCAAATTAATGCTCATATAGGCTTCAGGATGACCTCCTGAACTAAATACATGTTGAAGTGTGTGCATAAGTCCTTTGGTTCAGGCGTGACACTCAATTTGAGTTTTTATTGCGAAATGCATTTTCAGGCAGAGATGAGCACGTTTTCTGAGTTTGAAGTATCTTCATAGGAATGAGTTGTGTGGTCAAATTAATGCTAATTTAGGCTTCAGGAGGTCATCCTGAACAAAATACATGTTGAAGTGTGTGCATAAGTCCTTTGGTTTTTGCGTGACACTCAATTTGAGGTTTTATTGCTTTGAATGCATTTTCAGCCCGAGCTGAGCACGTTTTGTGAGTTTGAATGTATCTTGATAGGAATGAGTTGTGTGGTCAAATTAATGCTCATATAGGCTTCAGGATGACCTTTTGAACTAAATACATGTTGAAGTGTGTGCATAAGTACTTTGGTTTAGGCGTGACACTCAATTTGAGTTTTTATAACTTTAAATGCATTTTCAGCCCGAGCTGAGCACGTTTTGTGAGTTTGAATGTATCTTCATAAGAATGAGTTATGTGGTCAAATTAATGCTCATATAGGCTTCAGGATGACCTCTTGAACTAAATACATGTTGAAGTGTGTGCATAAGTCCTTTGGTTTAGGCGTGACACTCAATTTGAGTTTTTATTGCTTTAAATGCATTTTCAGCCCGAGCTGAGCACGTTTTGTGAGTTTGAATGTATCTTCATAGGAATGAGTTGTGTGGTCAAATTAATGCTCATTTAGGCTTCAGGTGGTCATCCTGAACTAAATACATGTTGAAGTGTGTGCATAAGTCCTTTGGTTTAGGCGTGACACTCAATTTGAGTTTTTATAGCTTTAAATGCATTTTCAGCCCGAGCTGAGCACGTTTTGAGAGTTTGAATGTATCTTCATAGGAATGAGTTGTGTGGTCAAATTAATGCTCATTTAGGCGTCAGGTGGTCATCCTGAACTAAATACATGTTGAAGTGTGTGATAAGTCCTTTTTTAGGCGTGACACTCAATTTGAGTTATTATTGCTTTAAATGCATTTTCAGCCCCAGCTGAGCACGTTTTGTGAGTTTGAATGTATCTTCATAGGAATGAGTTGTGTAGTCAAATTAATGCTCATATGGGCTTCAGGAAGTCATCCTGAACAAAATACATGTTGAAGTGTGTGCATAAGTCCTTTGGTTTAGGTGTGACACTCAATTTGAGTTTTTATTTCTTTAAATGCATTTTCAGCCCAAACTGAGCACGTTTTGTGAGTTTGAATGTATCTTCATAGGAATGAGTTGTGTGGTCAAATTAATGCTCATTTAGGCTTCAGGTGGTCATCCTGAACAAAATACATGTTGAAGTGTGTGCATAAGTCCTTTGGTTTAGGCGTGACACTCAATTTGAGTTTTTATTGCTTTAAATGCATTTTCAGCCCGAGCTGAGCACGTTTTGAGAGTTTCAATGTATCTTCATAGGAATGAGTTGTGTGGTCAAATTAATGCTCAAATGGGCTGAACTAAATACATGTTGAAGTGTGTGCATAAGTCCTTTGGTTTAGGCGTGACACTCAATTTGAGTTTTTATTGCTTTAAATGCTTTTTCAGCCCGAGCTGAGCACGTTTTGTGAGTTTGAATGTATCTTCATAGGAATGAGTTGTATGGTCAAATCAATGCTCATATAGGCTTCAGGAGGTCATCCTGAACAAAATACATGTTGAAGTGTGTGCATAAGTCATTTGGTTTAGGCGTCACACTCAATTTGAGGTTTTATTGCTTTGAATGCATTTTCAGCCCGAGCTGACCACGTTTTGTGAGTTTGAATGTATCTTGATACGAATGAGTTGTGTGGTCAAATTAATGCTCATATAGGCTTCAGGATGACCTCCTGAACTAAATACATGTTGAAGTGTGTGCATAAGTCCTTTGGTTTAGGCGTGACACTCAATTTGAGTTTTTATTGCTTTAAAATTATTTCAGCCCGAGCTGAGCACGTTTTGTGAGTTTGAATGTATCTTCATAGGAATGAGTTGTGTGGTCTAATGAATGCTCATTTAGGCTTCAGGAGGTCATCTTGAACAAAATATATGTTGAAGTGTGTGCATAAGTCCTTTGGTTTAGGCGTGACACTCAATTTGAGTTTTTATTGCTTTAAATGCATTTTCAGCCCGAGCTGAGCACGTTTTGTGAATTTGAATGTATCTTCATAGAATGAGTTGTGTGGTCAAATTAATGCTTATTTGGGCTTCAGGAGGTCATCCTGAACAAAATACATGTTGGAGTGTGTCCATAAGTCCTTTGGTTTAGGTGTGACACTCAATTTGAGTTTTTATTGCTTTAAATGCATTTTCAGCCCGAGCTGAGCGCGCTTTCTGACTTTGAATGTATCTTCATAGGAATGAGTTGTGTGGTCAAATTATTGCTCAAATAGGCTTCAGGAGGTCATCCTGAACAAAATACATGTTGAAGTGTGTGCATAAGTCCTTTGGTTCAGGCGTGACACACAATTTGAGTTTTTATTGCTTTAAATGCATTTTCAGCCCGAGCTGAGCACGTTTTGTGAGTTTGAATGTATCTTCATAGGAATGAGTTGTGTAGTCAAATTAATGCTCATATGGGCTTCAGGAGGTCATCCTGAACAAAATACATGTTGAAGTGTGTGCATAAGTCCTTTGGTTTAGGTGTGACACTCAATTTGAGTTTTTATTGCTTTAAATGCATTTTCAGCCCGAGCTGAGCACGTTTTGTGAGTTTGAATGTATCTTCATAGGAATGAGTTGTGTGGTCAAATTAATGCTCATATAGGCTTCGGGAGGTCATCCTGAACAAAATTCATGTTGAAGTGTGTGCATAAGTCCTTTGGTTTAGGCGTGACACTCAATTTGAGGTTTTATTGCTTTGAATGCATTTTCATCCCGAGCTGAGCACGTTTTGTGAGTTTGAATGTATCTTGATACGAATGAGTTGTGTGGTCAAATTAATGCTCATATAGGCTTCAGGATGACCTCCTGAACAAAATACATGTTGAAGTGTGTGCATAAGTCCTTTGGTTTAGGCGTGACACTCAATTTGAGTTTTTATTGCTTTAAATGCATTTTCAGCCCGAGCTGAGCACGTTTTGTGAGTTTGAATGTATCTTCATAGGAATGAGTTGTGTAGTCAAATTAATGCTCATATGGGCTTCAGGAGGTCATCCTGAACAAAATACATGTTGAAGTGTGTGCATAAGTCCTTTGGTTTAGGCGTGACACTCAATTTGAGTTTTTATAGCTTTAAATGCATTTTCAGCCCGAGCTGAGCACGTTTTGAGAGTTTGAATGTATCTTCATAGGAATGAGTTGTGTGGTCAAATTAATGCTCAAATGGGCTTCAGGAGGTAATCCTGAACTAAATACATGTTGAAGTGTGTGATAAGTCCTTTTTTAGGCGTGACACTCAATTTGAGTTTTTATTGCTTTAAATGCATTTTCAGCCCCAGCTGAGCACGTTTTGTGAGTTTGAATGTATCTTCATAGGAATGAGTTGTGTAGTCAAATTAATGCTCATATGGGCTTCAGGAAGTCATCCTGAACAAAATACATGTTGAAGTGTGTGCATAAGTCCTTTGGTTTAGGTGTGACACTCAATTTGAGTTTTTATTTCTTTAAATGCATTTTCAGCCCAAACTGAGCACGTTTTGTGAGTTTGAATGTATCTTCATAGGAATGAGTTGTGTAGTCAAATTAATGCTCATATGGGCTTCAGGAGGTCATCCTGAACAAAATACATGTTGAAGTGTGTGCATAAGTCCTTTGGTTTAGGTGTGACACTCAATTTGAGGTTTTATTGCTTTGAATGCATTTTCAGCCCGAGCTGACCACGTTTTGTGAGTTTGAATGTATCTTGATACGAATGAGTTGTGTGGTCAAATTAATGCTCATATAGGCTTCAGGATGACCTCCTGAACTAAATACATGTTGAAGTGTGTGCATAAGTCCTTTGGTTTAGGCGTGACACTCAATTTGAGTTTTTATTGCTTTAAATGCATTTTCAGCCCGAGCTGAGCACGTTTTGTGAGTTTGAATGTATCTTGATAGGAATGAGTTGTGTGGTCAAATTAATGCTCATATAGGCTTCAGGATGACCTCCTGAACTAAATACATGTTGAAGTGTGTGCATAAGTCCTTTGGTTTAGGCGTGACACTCAATTTGAGTTTTTATTGCTTTAAAATTATTTCAGCCCGAGCTGAGCACGTTTTGTGAGTTTGAATGTATCTTCATAGGAATGAGTTGTGTGGTCTAATGAATGCTCATTTAGGCTTCAGGAGGTCATCTTGAACAAAATATATGTTGAAGTGTGTGCATAAGTCCTTTGGTTTAGGCGTGACACTCAATTTGAGTTTTTATTGCTTTAAATGCATTTTCAGCCCGAGCTGAGCACGTTTTGTGAGTTTGAATGTATCTTCATAGAATGAGTTGTGTGGTCAAATTAATGCTTATTTGGGCTTCAGGATGACCTCCTGAACAAAATACATGAAGTGTGTGCATAAGTCCTTTGGTTTAGGCGTGACACTCAATTTTAGTTTTTATTGCTTTAAATGCATTTTCAGCCCGAGCTGAGCACGTTTTGTGAGTTTGAATGTATCTTCATAGGAATGAGTTGTGTAGTCAAATTAATGCTCATATGGGCTTCAGGAGGTCATCCTGAACAAAATACATGTTGAAGTGTGTGCATAAGTCCTTTGGTTTAGGCGTGACACTCAATTTGAGTTTTTATAGCTTTAAATGCATTTTCAGCCCGAGCTGAGCACGTTTTGAGAGTTTGAATGTATCTTCATAGGAATGAGTTGTGTGGTCAAATTAATGCTCATATGGGCTTCAGGAGGTCATCCTGAACAAAATACATGAAGTGTGTGCATAAGTCCTTTTGTTTAGGCGTGACACTCAATTTGAGTTTTTATTGCTTTAAATGCATTTTCAGCCCGAGCTGAGCACGTTTGGTGAGTTTGAATGTATCTTCATAGAATGAGTTGTGTGGTCAAATTAATGATTATTTGGGCTTCAGGAGGTCATCCTGAACAAAATACATGTTGGAGTGTGTGCATAAGTCCTTTGGTTTAGGTGTGACACTCAATTTGAGTTTGTATTGCTTTAATGCATTTTCAGCCCGAACTGAGCACGTTTTGTGAGTTTGAATGTATCTTCATAGGAATGAGTTGTGTGGTCAAATTAATGCTCATTTAGGCTTCAGGTGGTCATCCTGAACTAAATACATGTTGAAGTGTGTGCATAAGTCCTTTGGTTTAGGCGTGACACTCAATTTGAGTTTTTATTGCTTTAAATGCATTTTCAGCCCGAGCTGAGCGCGCTTTCTGACTTTGAATGTATCTTCATAGGAATGAGTTGTGTGGTCAAATTATTGCTCAAATAGGCTTCAGGAGGTCATCCTGAACAAAATACATGTTGAAGTGTGTGCATAAGTCCTTTGGTTCAGGCGTGACACTCAATTTGAGTTTTTATTGCTTTAAATGCATTTTCAGCCCGAGCTGAGCACGTTTTGTGAGTTTGAATGTATCTTCATAGGAATGAGTTGTGTAGTCAAATTAATGCTCATATGGGCTTCAGGAGGTCATCCTGAACAAAATACATGTTGAAGTGTGTGCATAAGTCCTTTGGTTTAGGTGTGACACTCAATTTGAGTTTTTATTGCTTTAAATGCATTTTCAGGCAGAGATGAGCAAGTTTTCTGAGTTTGAAGTATCTTCATAGGAATGAGTTGTGTGGTCAAATTAATGCTAATTTAGGCTTCAGGAGGTCATCCTGAACAAAATACATGTTGAAGTGTGTGCATAAGTCCTTTGGTTTTGGCGTGACACTCAATTTGAGGTTTTATAGCTTTAAATGCATTTTCAGCCCGAGCTGAGCACGTTTTGAGAGTTTGAATGTATCTTCATAGGAATGAGTTGTGTGGTCAAATTAATGCTCATATGGGCTTCAGGAGGTCATCCTGAACAAAATACATGAAGTGTGTGCATAAGTCCTTTTGTTTAGGCGTGACACTCAATTTGAGTTTTTATTGCTTTAAATGCATTTTCAGCCCGAGCTGAGCACGTTTGGTGAGTTTGAATGTATCTTCATAGAATGAGTTGTGTGGTCAAATTAATGATTATTTGGGCTTCAGGAGGTCATCCTGAACAAAATACATGTTGGAGTGTGTGCATAAGTCCTTTGGTTTAGGTGTGACACTCAATTTGAGTTTGTATTGCTTTAATGCATTTTCAGCCCGAACTGAGCACGTTTTGTGAGTTTGAATGTATCTTCATAGGAATGAGTTGTGTGGTCAAATTAATGCTCATTTAGGCTTCAGGTGGTCATCCTGAACTAAATACATGTTGAAGTGTGTGCATAAGTCCTTTGGTTTAGGCGTGACACTCAATTTGAGTTTTTATTGCTTTAAATGCATTTTCAGCCCGAGCTGAGCGCGCTTTCTGACTTTGAATGTATCTTCATAGGAATGAGTTGTGTGGTCAAATTATTGCTCAAATAGGCTTCAGGAGGTCATCCTGAACAAAATACATGTTGAAGTGTGTGCATAAGTCCTTTGGTTCAGGCGTGACACTCAATTTGAGTTTTTATTGCTTTAAATGCATTTTCAGCCCGAGCTGAGCACGTTTTGTGAGTTTGAATGTATCTTCATAGGAATGAGTTGTGTAGTCAAATTAATGCTCATATGGGCTTCAGGAGGTCATCCTGAACAAAATACATGTTGAAGTGTGTGCATAAGTCCTTTGGTTTAGGTGTGACACTCAATTTGAGGTTTTATTGCTTTGAATGCATTTTCAGCCCGAGCTGACCACGTTTTGTGAGTTTGAATGTATCTTGATACGAATGAGTTGTGTGGTCAAATTAATGCTCATATAGGCTTCAGGATGACCTCCTGAACTAAATACATGTTGAAGTGTGTGCATAAGTCCTTTGGTTTAGGCGTGACACTCAATTTGAGTTTTTATTGCTTTAAATGCATTTTCAGCCCGAGCTGAGCACGTTTTGTGAGTTTGAATGTATCTTGATAGGAATGAGTTGTGTGGTCAAATTAATGCTCATATAGGCTTCAGGATGACCTCCTGAACTAAATACATGTTGAAGTGTGTGCATAAGTCCTTTGGTTTAGGCGTGACACTCAATTTGAGTTTTTATTGCTTTAAAATTATTTCAGCCCGAGCTGAGCACGTTTTGTGAGTTTGAATGTATCTTCATAGGAATGAGTTGTGTGGTCTAATGAATGCTCATTTAGGCTTCAGGAGGTCATCTTGAACAAAATATATGTTGAAGTGTGTGCATAAGTCCTTTGGTTTAGGCGTGACACTCAATTTGAGTTTTTATTGCTTTAAATGCATTTTCAGCCCGAGCTGAGCGCGCTTTCTGACTTTGAATGTATCTTCATAGGAATGAGTTGTGTGGTCAAATTATTGCTCAAATAGGCTTCAGGATGACCTCCTGAACAAAATACATGTTAAAGTGTGCGCATAAGTCCTTTGGTTTAGGCGTGACACTCAATTTGAGTTTTTATTGCGAAATGCATTTTCAGGCAGAGATGAGCAAGTTTTCTGAGTTTGAAGTATCTTCATAGGAATGAGTTGTGTGGTCAAAATAATCCTCATATAGGCCAGGATGTCCTCCTGAACTAAATACATGTTGAAGTGTGTGCATAAGTCCTTTGGTTTAGGCGTGACACTCAATTTGAGTTTTTATTGCTTTAAATGCATTTTCAGCCCGAGCTGAGCACGTTTTGTGAGTTTGAATGTATCTTCATAGGAATGAGTTGTGTGGTCAAATTAATGCTCATTTAGGCTTCAGGTGGTCATCCTGAACAAAACACATGTTGAAGTGTGTGCATAAGTCCTTTGGTTTAGGTGTGACACTCAATTTGAGTTTTTATTGCGAAATGCATTTTCAGGCAGAGATGAGCAAGTTTTCTGAGTTTGAAGTATCTTCATAGGAATGAGTTGTGTGGTCAAATTAATGCTAATTTAGGCTTCAGGAGGTCATCCTGAACAAAATACATGTTGAAGTGTGTGCATAAGTCCTTTGGTTTTGGCGTGACACTCAATTTGAGGTTTTATTGCTTTAAATGCATTTTTAGCCTGAGCTGAGCACGTTTTGTGAGTTTGAATGTATCTTGATAGGAATGAGTTGTGTGGTCAAATTAATGCTCATATAGGCTTCAGGATGACCTCCTGAACTAAATACATGTTGAAGTGTGTGCATAAATCCTTTGGTTTAGGCGTAACACTCAATTTGAGTTTTTATTGCTTTAAATGCATTTTCAGCCCGAGCTGAGCACGTTTTGAGAGTTTCAATGTATCTTCATAGGAATGAGTTGTGTGGTCAAATTAATGCTCATATAGGCTTCGGGAGGTCATCCTGAACAAAATTCATGTTGAAGTGTGTGCATAAGTCCTTTGGTTTAGGCGTGACACTCAATTTGAGGTTTTATTGCTTTGAATGCATTTTCAGCCCGAGCTGAGCACGTTTTGTGAGTTTGAATGTATCTTGATACGAATGAGTTGTGTGGTCAAATTAATGCTCATAAAGGCTTCAGGATGACCTCCTGAACAAAATACATGTTGAAGTGTGTGCATAAGTCCTTTGGTTTAGGCGTGACACTCAATTTGAGGTTTTATTGCTTTGAATGCATTTTCAGCCCGAGCTGAGCACGTTTTGTGAGTTTGAATGTATCTTCATAGGAATGAGTTGTGTGGTCAAATTAATGCTCATATAGGCTTCAGGATGACCTCCTGAACTAAATACATGTTGAAGTGTGTGCATAAGTCCTTTGGTTCAGGCGTGACACTCAATTTGAGTTTTTATTGCGAAATGCATTTTCAGGCAGAGATGAGCACGTTTTCTGAGTTTGAAGTATCTTCATAGGAATGAGTTGTGTGGTCAAATTAATGCTAATTTAGGCTTCAGGAGGTCATCCTGAACAAAATACATGTTGAAGTGTGTGCATAAGTCCTTTGGTTTTTGCGTGACACTCAATTTGAGGTTTTATTGCTTTGAATGCATTTTCAGCCCGAGCTGAGCACGTTTTGTGAGTTTGAATGTATCTTGATAGGAATGAGTTGTGTGGTCAAATTAATGCTCATATAGGCTTCAGGATGACCTCCTGAACTAAATACATGTTGAAGTGTGTGCATAAGTCCTTTGGTTTAGGCGTGACACTCAATTTGAGTTTTTATTGCTTTAAATGCATTTTCAGCCCGAGCTGAGCGCGCTTTCTGACTTTGAATGTATCTTCATAGGAATGAGTTGTGTGGTCAAATTAATGCTCATTTAGGCTTCAGGTGGTCATCCTGAACAAAACACATGTTGAAGTGTGTGCATAAGTCCTTTGGTTTAGGTGTGACACTCAATTTGAGTTTTTATTGCGAAATGCATTTTCAGGCAGAGATGAGCAAGTTTTCTGAGTTTGAAGTATCTTCATAGGAATGAGTTGTGTGGTCAAATTAATGCTAATTTAGGCTTCAGGAGGTCATCCTGAACAAAATACATGTTGAAGTGTGTGCATAAGTCCTTTGGTTTTGGCGTGACACTCAATTTGAGGTTTTATTGCTTTAAATGCATTTTTAGCCCGAGCTGAGCACGTTTTGTGAGTTTGAATGTTTCTTCATAGGAATGAGTTGTGTGGTCAAATTAATGCTCATATAGGCTTCAGGATGACCTCCTGAACTAAATACATGAAGTGTGTGCATAAGTCCTTTGGTTTAGGCGTGACACTCAATTTGAGTTTTTACTGCTTTAGATGCATTTTCAGCCCGAGCTGAGCACGTTTTGTGAGTTTGAATGTATCTTCATAGGAATGAGTTGTGTGGTCAAATTAATGCTCATATAGGCTTCGGGAGGTCATCCTGAACAAAATTCATGTTGAAGTGTGTGCATAAGTCCTTTGGTTTAGGCGTGACACTCAATTTGAGGTTTTATTGCTTTGAATGCATTTTCAGCCCGAGCTGAGCACGTTTTGTGAGTTTGAATGTATCTTGATACGAATGAGTTGTGTGGTCAAATTAATGCTCATATAGGCTTCAGGATGACCTCCTGAACAAAATACATGTTGAAGTGTGTGCATAAGTCCTTTGGTTTAGGCGTGACACTCAATTGAGTTTTTATTGCTTTAAATGCATTTTCAGCCCGAGCTGAGCACGTTTTGTGAGTTTGAATGTATCTTCATAGGAATGAGTTGTGTGGTCAAATTAATGTTCATATAGGCTTCAGGATGACCTCCTGAACTAAATACATGTTGAAGTGTGTGCATAAGTCCTTTGGTTTAGGCGTGACACTCAATTTGAGTTTTTATTGCTTTAAATGCATTTTCAGCCCGAGCTGAGCGCGCTTTCTGACTTTGAATGTATCTTCATAGGAATGAGTTGTGTGGTCAAATTATTGCTCAAATAGGCTTCAGGAGGTCATCCTGAACAAAATACATGTTGAAGTGTGTGCATAAGTCCTTTGGTTCAGGCGTGACACTCAATTTGAGTTTTTATTGCTTTAAATGCATTTTCAGCCCGAGCTGAGCACGTTTTGTGAGTTTGAATGTATCTTCATAGGAATGAGTTGTGTAGTCAAATTAATGCTCATATGGGCTTCAGGAGGTCATCCTGAACAAAATACATGTTGAAGTGTGTGCATAAGTCCTTTGGTTTAGGTGTGACACTCAATTTGAGTTTTTATTGCTTTAAATGCATTTTCAGGCAGAGATGAGCAAGTTTTCTGAGTTTGAAGTATCTTCATAGGAATGAGTTGTGTGGTCAAATTAATGCTAATTTAGGCTTCAGGAGGTCATCCTGAACAAAATACATGTTGAAGTGTGTGCATAAGTCCTTTGGTTTTGGCGTGACACTCAATTTGAGGTTTTATTGCTTTGAATGCATTTTCAGCCCGAGCTGAGCACGTTTTGTGAGTTTGAATGTATCTTGATAGGAATGAGTTGTGTGGTCAAATTAATGCTCATATAGGCTTCAGGATGACCTTTTGAACTAAATACATGTTGAAGTGTGTGCATAAGTACTTTGGTTTAGGTGTGACACTCAATTTGAGTTTTTATAACTTTAAATGCATTTTCAGCCCGAGCTGAGCACATTTTGTGAGTTTGAATGTATCTTCATAAGAATGAGTTATGTGGTCAAATTAATGCTCATATAGGCTTCAGGATGACCTCTTGAACTAAATACATGTTGAAGTGTGTGCATAAGTCCTTTGGTTTAGGCGTGACACTCAATTTGAGTTTTTATTGCTTTAAATGCATTTTCAGCCCGAGCTGAGCACGTTTTGTAAGTTTGAATGTATCTTCATAGGAATGAGTTGTATGGTCAAATCAATGCTCATATAGGCTTCGGGAGGTCATCCTGAACAAAATACATGTTGAAGTGTGTGCATAAGTCCTTTGGTTTAGGCGTCACACACAATTTGAGGTTTTATTGCTTTGAATGCATTTTCAGCCCGAGCTGACCACGTTTTGTGAGTTTGAATGTATCTTGATACGAATGAGTTGTTTGGTCAAATTAATGCTCATATAGGCTTCAGGATGACCTCCTGAACTAAATACATGTTGAAGTGTGTGCATAAGTCCTTTGGTTTAGGCGTGACACTCAATTTGAGTTTTTATTGCTTTAAATGCATTTTCAGCCCGAGCTGAGGACGTTTTGTGAGTTTGAATGTATCTTCATAGGAATGAGTTGTGTGGTCAAATTAATGCTCATATAGGCTTCAGGATGACCTCCTAAACTAAATACATGTTGAAGTGTGTGCATAAGTCCTTTGGTTTAGGCGTGACACTCAATTTGAGTTTTTATTGCTTTAAATGCATTTTCAGCCCGAGCTGAGCACGTTTTGTGAGTTTGAATGTATCTTGATAGGAATCAGTTGTGTGGTCAAATTAATGCTCATATAGGCTTCAGGATGACCTCCTGAACAAAATACATGTTAAAGTGTGCGCATAAGTCCTTTGGTTTAGGCGTGACACTCAATTTGAGTTTTTATTGCGAAATGCATTTTCAGGCAGAGATGAGCAAGTTTTCTGAGTTTGAAGTATCTTCATAGGAATGAGTTGTGTGGTCAAAATAATCCTCATATAGGCCAGGATGTCCTCCTGAACTAAATACATGTTGAAGTGTGTGCATAAGTCCTTTGGTTTAGGCGTGACACTCAATTTGAGTTTTTATTGCTTTAAATGCATTTTCAGCCCGAGCTGAGCACGTTTTGTGAGTTTGAATGTATCTTCATAGGAATGAGTTGTGTGGTCAAATTAATGCTCATTTAGGCTTCAGGTGGTCATCCTGAACAAAACACATGTTGAAGTGTGTGCATAAGTCCTTTGGTTTAGGTGTGACACTCAATTTGAGTTTTTATTGCGAAATGCATTTTCAGGCAGAGATGAGCAAGTTTTCTGAGTTTGAAGTATCTTCATAGGAATGAGTTGTGTGGTCAAATTAATGCTAATTTAGGCTTCAGGAGGTCATCCTGAACAAAATACATGTTGAAGTGTGTGCATAAGTCCTTTGGTTTTGGCGTGACACTCAATTTGAGGTTTTATTGCTTTAAATGCATTTTTAGCCTGAGCTGAGCACGTTTTGTGAGTTTGAATGTATCTTGATAGGAATGAGTTGTGTGGTCAAATTAATGCTCATATAGGCTTCAGGATGACCTCCTGAACTAAATACATGTTGAAGTGTGTGCATAAATCCTTTGGTTTAGGCGTAACACTCAATTTGAGTTTTTATTGCTTTAAATGCATTTTCAGCCCGAGCTGAGCACGTTTTGAGAGTTTCAATGTATCTTCATAGGAATGAGTTGTGTGGTCAAATTAATGCTCATATAGGCTTCGGGAGGTCATCCTGAACAAAATTCATGTTGAAGTGTGTGCATAAGTCCTTTGGTTTAGGCGTGACACTCAATTTGAGGTTTTATTGCTTTGAATGCATTTTCAGCCCGAGCTGAGCACGTTTTGTGAGTTTGAATGTATCTTGATACGAATGAGTTGTGTGGTCAAATTAATGCTCATAAAGGCTTCAGGATGACCTCCTGAACAAAATACATGTTGAAGTGTGTGCATAAGTCCTTTGGTTTAGGCGTGACACTCAATTTGAGGTTTTATTGCTTTGAATGCATTTTCAGCCCGAGCTGAGCACGTTTTGTGAGTTTGAATGTATCTTCATAGGAATGAGTTGTGTGGTCAAATTAATGCTCATATAGGCTTCAGGATGACCTCCTGAACTAAATACATGTTGAAGTGTGTGCATAAGTCCTTTGGTTCAGGCGTGACACTCAATTTGAGTTTTTATTGCGAAATGCATTTTCAGGCAGAGATGAGCACGTTTTCTGAGTTTGAAGTATCTTCATAGGAATGAGTTGTGTGGTCAAATTAATGCTAATTTAGGCTTCAGGAGGTCATCCTGAACAAAATACATGTTGAAGTGTGTGCATAAGTCCTTTGGTTTTTGCGTGACACTCAATTTGAGGTTTTATTGCTTTGAATGCATTTTCAGCCCGAGCTGAGCACGTTTTGTGAGTTTGAATGTATCTTGATAGGAATGAGTTGTGTGGTCAAATTAATGCTCATATAGGCTTCAGGATGACCTCCTGAACTAAATACATGTTGAAGTGTGTGCATAAGTCCTTTGGTTTAGGCGTGACACTCAATTTGAGTTTTTATTGCTTTAAATGCATTTTCAGCCCGAGCTGAGCGCGCTTTCTGACTTTGAATGTATCTTCATAGGAATGAGTTGTGTGGTCAAATTAATGCTCATTTAGGCTTCAGGTGGTCATCCTGAACAAAACACATGTTGAAGTGTGTGCATAAGTCCTTTGGTTTAGGTGTGACACTCAATTTGAGTTTTTATTGCGAAATGCATTTTCAGGCAGAGATGAGCAAGTTTTCTGAGTTTGAAGTATCTTCATAGGAATGAGTTGTGTGGTCAAATTAATGCTAATTTAGGCTTCAGGAGGTCATCCTGAACAAAATACATGTTGAAGTGTGTGCATAAGTCCTTTGGTTTTGGCGTGACACTCAATTTGAGGTTTTATTGCTTTAAATGCATTTTTAGCCCGAGCTGAGCACGTTTTGTGAGTTTGAATGTTTCTTCATAGGAATGAGTTGTGTGGTCAAATTAATGCTCATATAGGCTTCAGGATGACCTCCTGAACTAAATACATGAAGTGTGTGCATAAGTCCTTTGGTTTAGGCGTGACACTCAATTTGAGTTTTTACTGCTTTAGATGCATTTTCAGCCCGAGCTGAGCACGTTTTGTGAGTTTGAATGTATCTTCATAGGAATGAGTTGTGTGGTCAAATTAATG
Organism: Hippocampus guttulatus; assembly: GCF_054856545.1. Lineage (NCBI taxonomy): Eukaryota > Metazoa > Chordata > Actinopteri > Syngnathiformes > Syngnathidae > Hippocampus > Hippocampus guttulatus. Next base: position 360,246 of record NW_028233883.1, on the reverse strand, counting down.
CTCATATAGGCTTCGGGAGGTCATCCTGAACAAAATTCATGTTGAAGTGTGTGCATAAGTCCTTTGGTTTAGGCGTGACACTCAATTTGAGGTTTTATTGCTTTGAATGCATTTTCAGCCCGAGCTGAGCACGTTTTGTGAGTTTGAATGTATCTTGATACGAATGAGTTGTGTGGTCAAATTAATGCTCATATAGGCTTCAGGATGACCTCCTGAACAAAATACATGTTGAAGTGTGTGCATAAGTCCTTTGGTTTAGGCGTGACACTCAATTGAGTTTTTATTGCTTTAAATGCATTTTCAGCCCGAGCTGAGCACGTTTTGTGAGTTTGAATGTATCTTCATAGGAATGAGTTGTGTGGTCAAATTAATGTTCATATAGGCTTCAGGATGACCTCCTGAACTAAATACATGTTGAAGTGTGTGCATAAGTCCTTTGGTTTAGGCGTGACACTCAATTTGAGTTTTTATTGCTTTAAATGCATTTTCAGCCCGAGCTGAGCGCGCTTTCTGACTTTGAATGTATCTTCATAGGAATGAGTTGTGTAGTCAAATTATTGCTCATTTAGGCTTCAGGAGGTCATCCTGAACAAAATACATGTTGAAGTGTGTGCATAAGTCCTTTGGTTCAGGCGTGACACTCAATTTGAGTTTTTATTGCTTTAAATGCATTTTCAGCCCGAGCTGAGCACGTTTTGTGAGTTTGAATGTATCTTCATAGGAATGAGTTGTGTGGTCAAATTAATGCTCATTTAGGTTTCAGGTGGTCATCCTGAACAAAATACATGTTGAAGTGTGTGCATAAGTCCTTTGGTTTAGGTGTGACACTCAATTTGAGTTTTTATTGCGAAATGCATTTTCAGGCAGAGATGAGCAAGTTTTCTGAGTTTGAAGTATCTTCATAGGAATGAGTTGTGTGGTCAAATTAATGCTAATTTAGGCTTCAGGAGGTCATCCTGAACAAAATACATGTTGAAGTGTGTGCATAAGTCCTTTGGTTTAGGCGTGACACTCAATTTGAGGTTTTATTGCTTTGAATGCATTTTCAGCCCGAGCTGAGCACGTTTTGTGAGTTTGAATGTATCTTGATACGAATGAGTTGTGTGGTCAAATTAATGCTCATATAGGCTTCAGGATGACCTCCTGAACAAAATACATGTTGAAGTGTGTGCATAAGTCCTTTGGTTTAGGCGTGACACTCAATTGAGTTTTTATTGCTTTAAATGCATTTTCAGCCCGAGCTGAGCACGTTTTGTGAGTTTGAATGTATCTTCATAGGAATGAGTTGTGTGGTCAAATTAATGCTCATATAGGCTTCAGGATGACCTCCTGAACTAAATACATGTTGAAGTGTGTGCATAAGTCCTTTGGTTCAGGCGTGACACTCAATTTGAGTTTTTATTGCTTTAAATGCATTTTCAGCCCGAGCTGAGCACGTTTTGTGAGTTTGAATGTATCTTCATAGGAATGAGTTGTGTGGTCAAATTAATGCTCATTTAGGTTTCAGGTGGTCATCCTGAACAAAATACATGTTGAAGTGTGTGCATAAGTCCTTTGGTTTAGGTGTGACACTCAATTTGAGTTTTTATTGCGAAATGCATTTTCAGGCAGAGATGAGCAAGTTTTCTGAGTTTGAAGTATCTTCATAGGAATGAGTTGTGTGGTCAAATTAATGCTAATTTAGGCTTCAGGAGGTCATCCTGAACAAAATACATGTTGAAGTGTGTGCATAAGTCCTTTGGTTTAGGCGTGACACTCAATTTGAGGTTTTATTGCTTTGAATGCATTTTCAGCCCGAGCTGAGCACGTTTTGTGAGTTTGAATGTATCTTGATACGAATGAGTTGTGTGGTCAAATTAATGCTCATATAGGCTTCAGGATGACCTCCTGAACAAAATACAGGTTGAAGTGTGTGCATGAGTCCTTTGGTTTAGGCGTGACACTCAATTGAGTTTTTATTGCTTTAAATGCATTTTCAGCCCGAGCTGAGCACGTTTTGTGAGTTTGAATGTATCTTCATAGGAATGAGTTGTGTGGTCAAATTAATGCTCATATAGGCTTCAGGATGACCTCCTGAACTAAATACATGTTGAAGTATGTGCATAAGTCCTTTGGTTTAGGCGTGACACTCAATTTGAGTTTTTATTGCTTTAAATGCATTTTCAGCCCGAGCTGAGCGCGCTTTCTGACTTTGAATGTATCTTCATAGGAATGAGTTGTGTGGTCAAATTAATGCTCATTTAGGCTTCAGGTGGTCATCCTGAACAAAATACAAGTTAAAGTGTGTGCATAAGTCCTTTGGTTTAGGCGTGACACTCAATTTGAGTTTTTATTGCTTTAAATGCATTTTCAGCCCGAGCTGAGCGCGCTTTCTGACTTTGAATGTATCTTCATAGGAATGAGTTGTGTGGTCAAATTAATGCTCATTTAGGCTTCAGGTGGTCATCCTGAACAAAATACATGTTGAAGTGTGTGCATAAGTCCTTTGGTTTAGGTGTGACACTCAATTTGAGTTTTTATTGCGAAATGTATTTTCAGGCAGAGATGAGCAAGTTTTCTGAGTTTGAAGTATCTTCATAGGAATGAGTTGTGTGGTCAAATTAATGCTAATTTAGGCTTCAGGAGGTCATCCTGAACAAAATACATGTTGAAGTGTGTGCATAAGTCCTTTGGTTTTGGCGTGACACTCAATTTGAGGTTTTATTGCTTTGAATGCATTTTTAGCCTGAGCTGAGCACGTTTTGTGAGTTTGAAGTATCTTCATAGGAATGAGTTGTGTGGTCAAATTAATGCTAATTTAGGCTTCAGGAGGTCATCCTGAACAAAATACATGTTGAAGTGTGTGCATAAGTCCTTTGGTTTTGGCGTGACACTCAATTTGAGGTTTTATTGCTTTGAATGCATTTTCAGCCCGAGCTGAGCACGTTTTGTGAGTTTGAATGTATCTTGATAGGAATGAGTTGTGTGGTCAAATTAATGCTCATATAGGCTTCAGGATGACCTTTTGAACTAAATACATGTTGAAGTGTGTGCATAAGTACTTTGGTTTAGGCGTGACACTCAATTTGAGTTTTTATAACTTTAAATGCATTTTCAGCCCGAGCTGAGCACGTTTTGTGAGTTTGAATGTATCTTCATAGGAATGAGTTGTATGGTCAAATCAATGCTCATATAGGCTTCGGGAGGTCATCCTGAACAAAATACATGTTGAAGTGTGTGCATAAGTCCTTTGGTTTAGGCGTCACACTCAATTTGAGGTTTTATTGCTTTGAATGCATTTTCAGCCCGAGCTGACCACGTTTTGTGAGTTTGAATGTATCTTGATACGAATGAGTTGTTTGGTCAAATTAATGCTCATATAGGCTTCAGGATGACCTCCTGAACTAAATACATGTTGAAGTGTGTGCATAAGTCCTTTGGTTTAGGCGTGACATTCAATTTGAGTTTTTATTGCTTTAAATGCATTTTCAGCCCGAGCTGAGCACGTTTTGTGAGTTTGAATGTATCTTCATAGGAATGAGTTGTGTGGTCAAATTAATGCTCATATAGGCTTCAGGATGACCTCCTAAACTAAATACATGTTGAAGTGTGTGCATAAGTCCTTTGGTTTAGGCGTGACACTCAATTTGAGTTTTTATTGCTTTAAATGCATTTTCAGCCCAAGCTGAGCACGTTTTGTGAGTTTGAATGTATCTTGATAGGAATCAGTTGTGTGGTCAAATTAATGCTCATATAGGCTTCAGGATGACCTCCTGAACAAAATACATGTTAAAGTGTGCGCATAAGTCCTTTGGTTTTGGCGTGACACTCAATTTGAGTTTTTATTGCGAAATGCATTTTCAGGCAGAGATGAGCAAGTTTTCTGAGTTTGAAGTATCTTCATAGGAATGAGTTGTGTGGTCAAAATAATCCTCATATAGGCTTCAGGATGTCCTCCTGAACTAAATACATGTTGAAGTGTGTGCATAAGTCCTTTGGTTTAGGCGTCACACTCAATTTGAGTTTTTATTGCTTTAAATGCATTTTCAGCCCGAGCTGAGCACGTTTTGTGAGTTTGAATGTATCTTCATAGGAATGCCTTATGTGGTCAAATTAATGCTCATATAGGCTTCAGGATGACCTCCTGAACTAAATACATGTTGAAGTATGTGCATAAGTCCTTTGGTTTAGGCGTGACACTCAATTTGAGTTTTTATTGCTTTAAATGCATTTTCAGCCCGAGCTGAGCACGTTTTGTGAGTTTGAATGTATCTTGATACGAATGAGTTGTGTGGTCAAATTAATGCTCATATAGGCTTCAGGATGACCTCCTGAACAAAATACATGTTGAAGTGTGTGTATAAGTCCTTTGGTTTTGGCGTGACACTCAATTTGAGTTTTTACTGCTTTAAATGCATTTTCAGCCCGAGCTGAGCACGTTTTGTGAGTTTGAATGTATCTTCATAGGAATGAGTTGTGTGGTCAAATTAATGCTCATATAGGCTTCAGGATGACCTCCTAAACTAAATACATGTTGAAGTGTGTGCATAAGTCCTTTGGTTTAGGCGTGACACTCAATTTGAGTTTTTATTGCTTTAAATGCATTTTCAGCCCGAGCTGAGCACGTTTTGTGAGTTTGAATGTATCTTGATAGGAATCAGTTGTGTGGTCAAATTAATGCTCATATAGGCTTCAGGATGACCTCCTGAACAAAATACATGTTAAAGTGTGCGCATAAGTCCTTTGGTTTAGGCGTGACACTCAATTTGAGTTTTTATTGCTTTAAATGCATTTTCAGCCCGAGCTGAGCACGTTTTGTGAGTTTGAATGTATCTTCATAGGAATGCCTTATGTGGTCAAATTAATGCTCATATAGGCTTCAGGATGACCTCCTGAACTAAATACATGTTGAAGTGTGTGCATACGTCCTTTGGTTTAGGCGTGACACTCAATTTGAGTTTTTATTGCTTTAAATGCATTTTCAGCCCGAGCTGAGCGCGCTTTCTGACTTTGAATGTATCTTCATAGGAATGAGTTGTGTGGTCAAATTAATGCTCATTTAGGCTTCAGGTGGTCATCCTGAACAAAATACAAGTTAAAGTGTGTGCATAAGTCCTTTGGTTTAGGCGTGACACTCAATTTGAGTTTTTATTGCTTTAAATGCATTTTCAGCCCGAGCTGAGCGCGCTTTCTGACTTTGAATGTATCTTCATAGGAATGAGTTGTGTGGTCAAATTAATGCTCATTTAGGCTTCAGGTGGTCATCCTGAACAAAATACATGTTGAAGTGTGTGCATAAGTCCTTTGGTTTAGGTGTGACACTCAATTTGAGTTTTTATTGCGAAATGTATTTTCAGGCAGAGATGAGCAAGTTTTCTGAGTTTGAAGTATCTTCATAGGAATGAGTTGTGCGGTCAAATTAATGCTAATTTAGGCTTCAGGAGGTCATCCTGAACAAAATACATGTTGAAGTGTGTGCATAACTCCTTTGGTTTTGGCGTGACACTCAATTTGAGGTTTTATTGCTTTGAATGCATTTTTAGCCTGAGCTGAGCACGTTTTGTGAGTTTGAATGTATCTTGATACGAATGAGTTGTGTGGTCAAATTAATGCTCATATAGGCTTCAGGATGACCTCCTGAACAAAATACATGTTGAAGTGTGTGCATAAGTCCTTTGGTTCAGGCGTGACACTCAATTTGAGTTTTTATTGCTTTAAATGCATTTTCAGCCCGAGCTGAGCACGTTTTGTGAGTTTGAATGTATCTTCATAGGAATGAGTTGTGTGGTCAAATTAATGCTCATTTAGGTTTCAGGTGGTCATCCTGAACAAAATACATGTTGAAGTGTGTGCATAAGTCCTTTGGTTTAGGTGTGACACTCAATTTGAGTTTTTATTGCGAAATGCATTTTCAGGCAGAGATGAGCAAGTTTTCTGAGTTTGAAGTATCTTCATAGGAATGAGTTGTGTGGTCAAATTAATGCTAATTTAGGCTTCAGGAGGTCATCCTGAACAAAATACATGTTGAAGTGTGTGCATAAGTCCTTTGGTTTAGGCGTGACACTCAATTTGAGGTTTTATTGCTTTGAATGCATTTTCAGCCCGAGCTGAGCACGTTTTGTGAGTTTGAATGTATCTTGATACAAATGAGTTCTGTGGTCAAATTAATGCTCATATAGGCTTCAGGATGACCTCCTGAACAAAATACATGTTGAAGTGTGTGCATAAGTCCTTTGGTTCAGGCGTGACACTCAATTTGAGTTTTTATTGCTTTAAATGCATTTTCAGCCCGAGCTGAGCACGTTTTGTGAGTTTGAATGTATCTTCATAGGAATGAGTTGTGTGGTCAAATTAATGCTCATTTAGGTTTCAGGTGGTCATCCTGAACAAAATACATGTTGAAGTGTGTGCATAAGTCCTTTGGTTTAGGTGTGACACTCAATTTGAGTTTTTATTGCGAAATGCATTTTCAGGCAGAGATGAGCAAGTTTTCTGAGTTTGAAGTATCTTCATAGGAATGAGTTGTGTGGTCAAATTAATGCTAATTTAGGCTTCAGGAGGTCATCCTGAACAAAATACATGTTGAAGTGTGTGCATAAGTCCTTTGGTTTAGGCGTGACACTCAATTTGAGGTTTTATTGCTTTGAATGCATTTTCAGCCCGAGCTGAGCACGTTTTGTGAGTTTGAATGTATCTTGATACGAATGAGTTGTGTGGTCAAATTAATGCTCATATAGGCTTCAGGATGACCTCCTGAACAAAATACAGGTTGAAGTGTGTGCATGAGTCCTTTGGTTTAGGCGTGACACTCAATTGAGTTTTTATTGCTTTAAATGCATTTTCAGCCCGAGCTGAGCACGTTTTGTGAGTTTGAATGTATCTTCATAGGAATGAGTTGTGTGGTCAAATTAATGCTCATATAGGCTTCAGGATGACCTCCTGAACTAAATACATGTTGAAGTATGTGCATAAGTCCTTTGGTTTAGGCGTGACACTCAATTTGAGTTTTTATTGCTTTAAATGCATTTTCAGCCCGAGCTGAGCGCGCTTTCTGACTTTGAATGTATCTTCATAGGAATGAGTTGTGTGGTCAAATTAATGCTCATTTAGGCTTCAGGTGGTCATCCTGAACAAAATACAAGTTAAAGTGTGTGCATAAGTCCTTTGGTTTAGGCGTGACACTCAATTTGAGTTTTTATTGCTTTAAATGCATTTTCAGCCCGAGCTGAGCGCGCTTTCTGACTTTGAATGTATCTTCATAGGAATGAGTTGTGTGGTCAAATTAATGCTCATTTAGGCTTCAGGTGGTCATCCTGAACAAAATACATGTTGAAGTGTGTGCATAAGTCCTTTGGTTTAGGTGTGACACTCAATTTGAGTTTTTATTGCGAAATGTATTTTCAGGCAGAGATGAGCAAGTTTTCTGAGTTTGAAGTATCTTCATAGGAATGAGTTGTGTGGTCAAATTAATGCTAATTTAGGCTTCAGGAGGTCATCCTGAACAAAATACATGTTGAAGTGTGTGCATAAGTCCTTTGGTTTTGGCGTGACACTCAATTTGAGGTTTTATTGCTTTGAATGCATTTTTAGCCTGAGCTGAGCACGTTTTGTGAGTTTGAAGTATCTTCATAGGAATGAGTTGTGTGGTCAAATTAATGCTAATTTAGGCTTCAGGAGGTCATCCTGAACAAAATACATGTTGAAGTGTGTGCATAAGTCCTTTGGTTTTGGCGTGACACTCAATTTGAGGTTTTATTGCTTTGAATGCATTTTCAGCCCGAGCTGAGCACGTTTTGTGAGTTTGAATGTATCTTGATAGGAATGAGTTGTGTGGTCAAATTAATGCTCATATAGGCTTCAGGATGACCTTTTGAACTAAATACATGTTGAAGTGTGTGCATAAGTACTTTGGTTTAGGCGTGACACTCAATTTGAGTTTTTATAACTTTAAATGCATTTTCAGCCCGAGCTGAGCACGTTTTGTGAGTTTGAATGTATCTTCATAGGAATGAGTTGTATGGTCAAATCAATGCTCATATAGGCTTCGGGAGGTCATCCTGAACAAAATACATGTTGAAGTGTGTGCATAAGTCCTTTGGTTTAGGCGTCACACTCAATTTGAGGTTTTATTGCTTTGAATGCATTTTCAGCCCGAGCTGACCACGTTTTGTGAGTTTGAATGTATCTTGATACGAATGAGTTGTTTGGTCAAATTAATGCTCATATAGGCTTCAGGATGACCTCCTGAACTAAATACATGTTGAAGTGTGTGCATAAGTCCTTTGGTTTAGGCGTGACATTCAATTTGAGTTTTTATTGCTTTAAATGCATTTTCAGCCCGAGCTGAGCACGTTTTGTGAGTTTGAATGTATCTTCATAGGAATGAGTTGTGTGGTCAAATTAATGCTCATATAGGCTTCAGGATGACCTCCTAAACTAAATACATGTTGAAGTGTGTGCATAAGTCCTTTGGTTTAGGCGTGACACTCAATTTGAGTTTTTATTGCTTTAAATGCATTTTCAGCCCAAGCTGAGCACGTTTTGTGAGTTTGAATGTATCTTGATAGGAATCAGTTGTGTGGTCAAATTAATGCTCATATAGGCTTCAGGATGACCTCCTGAACAAAATACATGTTAAAGTGTGCGCATAAGTCCTTTGGTTTTGGCGTGACACTCAATTTGAGTTTTTATTGCGAAATGCATTTTCAGGCAGAGATGAGCAAGTTTTCTGAGTTTGAAGTATCTTCATAGGAATGAGTTGTGTGGTCAAAATAATCCTCATATAGGCTTCAGGATGTCCTCCTGAACTAAATACATGTTGAAGTGTGTGCATAAGTCCTTTGGTTTAGGCGTCACACTCAATTTGAGTTTTTATTGCTTTAAATGCATTTTCAGCCCGAGCTGAGCACGTTTTGTGAGTTTGAATGTATCTTCATAGGAATGCCTTATGTGGTCAAATTAATGCTCATATAGGCTTCAGGATGACCTCCTGAACTAAATACATGTTGAAGTATGTGCATAAGTCCTTTGGTTTAGGCGTGACACTCAATTTGAGTTTTTATTGCTTTAAATGCATTTTCAGCCCGAGCTGAGCACGTTTTGTGAGTTTGAATGTATCTTGATACGAATGAGTTGTGTGGTCAAATTAATGCTCATATAGGCTTCAGGATGACCTCCTGAACAAAATACATGTTGAAGTGTGTGTATAAGTCCTTTGGTTTTGGCGTGACACTCAATTTGAGTTTTTACTGCTTTAAATGCATTTTCAGCCCGAGCTGAGCACGTTTTGTGAGTTTGAATGTATCTTCATAGGAATGAGTTGTGTGGTCAAATTAATGCTCATATAGGCTTCAGGATGACCTCCTAAACTAAATACATGTTGAAGTGTGTGCATAAGTCCTTTGGTTTAGGCGTGACACTCAATTTGAGTTTTTATTGCTTTAAATGCATTTTCAGCCCGAGCTGAGCACGTTTTGTGAGTTTGAATGTATCTTGATAGGAATCAGTTGTGTGGTCAAATTAATGCTCATATAGGCTTCAGGATGACCTCCTGAACAAAATACATGTTAAAGTGTGCGCATAAGTCCTTTGGTTTAGGCGTGACACTCAATTTGAGTTTTTATTGCTTTAAATGCATTTTCAGCCCGAACTGAGCACGTTTTGTGAGTTTGAATGTATCTTCATAGGAATGCCTTATGTGGTCAAATTAATGCTCATATAGGCTTCAGGATGACCTCCTGAACTAAATACATGTTGAAGTGTGTGCATACGTCCTTTGGTTTAGGCGTGACACTCAATTTGAGTTTTTATTGCTTTAAATGCATTTTCAGCCCGAGCTGAGCGCGCTTTCTGACTTTGAATGTATCTTCATAGGAATGAGTTGTGTGGTCAAATTAATGCTCATTTAGGCTTCAGGTGGTCATCCTGAACAAAATACAAGTTAAAGTGTGTGCATAAGTCCTTTGGTTTAGGCGTGACACTCAATTTGAGTTTTTATTGCTTTAAATGCATTTTCAGCCCGAGCTGAGCGCGCTTTCTGACTTTGAATGTATCTTCATAGGAATGAGTTGTGTGGTCAAATTAATGCTCATTTAGGCTTCAGGTGGTCATCCTGAACAAAATACATGTTGAAGTGTGTGCATAAGTCCTTTGGTTTAGGTGTGACACTCAATTTGAGTTTTTATTGCGAAATGTATTTTCAGGCAGAGATGAGCAAGTTTTCTGAGTTTGAAGTATCTTCATAGGAATGAGTTGTGTGGTCAAATTAATGCTAATTTAGGCTTCAGGAGGTCATCCTGAACAAAATACATGTTGAAGTGTGTGCATAACTCCTTTGGTTTTGGCGTGACACTCAATTTGAGGTTTTATTGCTTTGAATGCATTTTTAGCCTGAGCTGAGCACGTTTTGTGAGTTTGAATGTATCTTGATAGGAATGAGTTGTGTGGTCAAATTAATGCTCACATAGGCTTCAGGATGACCTCCTGAACTAAATACATGTTGAAGTGTGTGCATAAGTCCTTTGGTTTAGGCGTGACACTCAATTTGAGTTTTTATTGCTTTAAATGCATTTTCAGCCCGAGCTGAGCGCGCTTTCTGACTTTGAATGTATCTTCATAGGAATGAGTTGTGTAGTCAAATTATTGCTCATTTAGGCTTCAGGAGGTCATCCTGAACAAAATACATGTTGAAGTGTGTGCATAAGTCCTTTGGTTTAGGCGTGACACTCAATTTGAGTTTTAATTGCTTTAAATGCATTTTCAGCCCGAGCTGAGCACGTTTTGTGAGTTTGAATGTATCTTCATAGGAATGAGTTGTGGGTCAAATTAATGCTCATATAGGCTTCAAGATGACCTCCTGAACTAAATACATGTTGAAGTGTGTGCATAAGTCCTTTGGTTTAGGCGTGACACTCAATTTGAGTTTTTATTGCTTTAAATGCATTTTCAGCCCGAGCTGAGCACGTTTTGTGAGTTTGAATGTATCTTGATAGGAATGAGTTGTGTGGTCAATTTAATGCTCATATAGGCTTCAGGATGACCTCCTGAACTAAATACATGTTGAAGTGTGTGCATAAGTCCTTTGGTTTAGGCGTGACACTCAATTTGAGGTTTTATTGCTTTGAATGCATTTTCAGCCCGAGCTGAGCACGTTTTGTGAGTTTGAATGTATCTTGATACGAATGAGTTGTGTGGTCAAATTAATGCTCACATAGGCTTCAGGATGACCTCCTGAACTAAATACATGTTGAAGTGTGTGCATAAGTCCTTTGGTTTAGGCGTGACACTCAATTTGAGTTTTTATTGCTTTAAATGCATTTTCAGCCCGAGCTGAGCGCGCTTTCTGACTTTGAATGTATCTTCATAGGAATGAGTTGTGTAGTCAAATTATTGCTCATATAGGCTTCAGGATGACCTCCTGAACGAAATACATGTTGAAGTGTGTGCATAAGTCCTTTGGTTTAGGCGTGACACTCAATTTGAGTTTTAATTGCTTTAAATGCATTTTCAGCCCGAGCTGAGCACGTTTTGTGAGTTTGAATGTATCTTCATAGGAATGAGTTGTGTGGTCAAATTAATGCTCATATAGGCTTCAAGATGACCTCCTGAACTAAATACATGTTGAAGTGTGTGCATAAGTCCTTTGGTTTAGGCGTGACACTCAATTTGAGTTTTTATAACTTTAAATGCATTTTCAGCCCGAGCTGAGCACGTTTTGTGAGTTTGAATGTATCTTCATAAGAATGAGTTATGTGGTCAAATTAATGCTCATATAGGCTTCAGGATGACCTCTTGAACTAAATACATGTTGAAGTGTGTGCATAAGTCCTTTGGTTTTGGCGTGACACTCAATTTGAGGTTTTATTGCTTTGAATGCATTTTCAGCCCGAGCTGAGCACGTTTTGTGAGTTTGAATGTATCTTCATAGGAATGAGTTGTGTGGTCAAATTAATGCTCATATAGGCTTCAGGATGACCTCCTGAACTAAATACATGTTGAAGTGTGTGCATAAATCCTTTGGTTTAGGCGTGACACTCAATTTGAGTTTTTATTGCTTTAAATGCATTTTCAGCCCGAGCTGAGCACGTTTTGTGAGTTTGAATGTATCTTGATAGGAATGAGTTGTGTGGTCAAATTAATGCTCATATAGGCTTCAGGATGACCTCCTGAACTAAATACATGTTGAAGTGTGTGCATAAGTCCTTTGGTTTAGGCGTGACACTCAATTTGAGTTTTTATTGCTTTAAATGCATTTTCAGCCCGAGCTGAGGACGTTTTGTGAGTTTGAATGTATCTTGATAGGAATGAGTTGTGTGGTCAAATTAATGCTCATATAGGCTTCAGGATGACCTCCTGAACTAAATACATGTTGAAGTGTGTGCATAAGTCCTTTGGTTTAGGCGTGACACTCAATTTGAGTTTTTATTGCTTTAAATGCATTTTCAGCCCGAGCTGAGCACGTTTTGTGAGTTTGAATGTATCTTGATAGGAATCAGTTGTGTGGTCAAATTAATGCTCATATAGGCTTCAGGATGACCTCCTGAACAAAATACATGTTAAAGTGTGCGCATAAGTCCTTTGGTTTAGGCGTGCCACTCAATTTGAGTTTTTATTGCGAAATGCATTTTCAGGCAGAGATGAGCAAGTTTTCTGAGTTTGAAGTATCTTCATAGGAATGAGTTGTGTGGTCAAATTAATTCTCATATGGACTTCAGAGGTCATCCTGAACAAAATTCATGTTGAAGTGTGTGCATAAGTCCTTTGGTTTAGGCGTGACACTCAATTTGAGGTTTTATTGCTTTGAATGCATTTTCAGCCCAAGCTGAGCACGTTTTGTGAGTTTGAATGTATCTTCATAGGAATGAGTTGTGTGGTCAAATTAATGCTCATTTAGGCTTCAGGTGGTCATCCTGAACAAAATACATGTTGAAGTGTGTGCATAAATCCTTTGGTTTAGGCGTGACACTCAATTTGAGTTTTTATTGCTTTAAATGCATTTTCAGCCCGAGCTGAGCACGTTTTTTGAGTTTGAATGTATCTTCATAGGAATGAGTTGTGTGGTCAAATCAATGCTCATATAGGCTTCGGGAGGTCATCCTGAACAAAATACATGTCAAAGTGTGTGCATAAGTCCTTTGGTTTAGGCGTGACACTCAATTTGAGTTTTTATTCCTTTAAATGCATTTTCAGCCCGAGCTGAGGACGTTTTGTGAGTTTGAATGTATCTTCATAGGAATGAGTTGTGTGGTCAAATTAATGCTCATATAGGCTTCAGGATGACCTCCTGAACTAAATACATGTTGAAGTGTGTGCATAAGTTCTTTGGTTTAGGCGTGACACTCACTTTGAGTTTTTATTGCATTAAATGCATTTTCAGCCCGAGCTGAGCACGCTTTTTGAGTTTGAATGTATCTTCATAGGAATGAGTTGTGTGGTCAAATTAATGCTCATTTAGGCTTCAGGTGGTCATCCTGAACAAAATACATGTTGAAGTGTGTGCATAAGTCCTTTGGTTTAGGTGTGACACTCAATTTGAGTTTTTATTGCATTAAATGCATTTTCAGCCCGAGCTGAGCACGCTTTTTGAGTTTGAATGTATCTTCATAGGAATGAGTTGTGTGGTCAAATTAATGCTCATTTAGGCTTCAGGTGGTCATCCTGAACAAAATACATGTTGAAGTGTGTGCATAAATCCTTTGGTTTAGGCGTGACACTCAATTTGAGTTTTTATTGCTTTAAATGCATTTTCAGCCCGAGCTGAGCACGTTTTTTGAGTTTGAATGTATCTTCATAGGAATGAGTTGTGTGGTCAAATCAATGCTCATATAGGCTTCGGGAGGTCATCCTGAACAAAATACATGTCAAAGTGTGTGCATAAGTCCTTTGGTTTAGGCGTGACACTCAATTTGAGTTTTTATTCCTTTAAATGCATTTTCAGCCCGAGCTGAGGACGTTTTGTGAGTTTGAATGTATCTTCATAGGAATGAGTTGTGTGGTCAAATTAATGCTCATATAGGCTTCAGGATGACCTCCTGAACTAAATACATGTTGAAGTGTGTGCATAAGTTCTTTGGTTTAGGCGTGACACTCACTTTGAGTTTTTATTGCTTTAAAATTATTTCAGCCCGAGCTGAGCACATTTTGTGAGTTTGAATGTATCTTCATTGGAATGAGTTGTGTGGTCAAATGAATGCTCATTTAGGCTTCAGGAGGTCATTTTGAACAAAATATATGTTGAAGTGTGTGCATAAGTCCTTTGGTTTAGGCGTGACACTCAATTTGAGTTTTTATTGCTTTAAATGCATTTTCAGCCCGAGCTGAGCATGTTTTGTGAGTTTGAATGTATCTTCATAGGAATGAGTTGTGTGGTCAACTTAATGTTCATTTAGGCTTCAGGAGGTCATCTTGAACGAAATACATGTTGAAGTGTGTGCATAAATCCTTTGGTTTAGGTGTGACACTCAATTTGAGTTTTTATTGCTTTAAATGCATTTTCAGCCCGAGCTGAGCACGTTTTGTGAGTGTGAATGTATCTTCATAGGAATGAATTGTGTAGTCAAATTAATGCTCATATGGGCTTCAGGAGGTCATCCTGAACAAAATACATGTTGAAGTGTGTGCATAAGTCCTTTGGTTTAGGTGTGACACTCAATTTGAGTTTTTATTGCATTAAATGCATTTTCAGCCCGAGCTGAGCACGTTTTGTGAGTTTGAATGTATCTTCATAGGAATGAGTTGTGTGGTCAAATTAATGCTCATATAGGCTTCAGGATGAACTCTTGAACTAAATACATGTTGAAGTGTGTGCATAAGTCCTTTGGTTTAGGCGTGACACTCAATTTGAGTTTTTATTGCTTTAAATGCATTTTCAGCCCGAGCTGAGCGCGTTTTTTGAGTTTGAATGTATCTTCATAGGAATGAGTTGTGTGGTCAAATCAATGCTCATATCGGCTTCAGGAGGTCATCCTGAACAAAATACATGTTGAAGTGTGTGCATAAGTCCTTTGGTTTAGGCGTCACACTCAATTTGAGGTTTTATTGCTTTAAATGCATTTTCAGCCCGAGCTGAGGACGTTTTGTGAGTTTGAATGTATCTTCATAGGAATGAGTTGTGTGGTCAAATTAATGCTCTTTAGGCTTCAGGTGGTCATCCTGAACTAAATACATGTTGAAGTGTGTGCATAAGTCCTTTGGTTTAGGCGTGACACTCAATTTGAGTTTTTATAACTTTAAATGCATTTTCAGCCCGAGCTGAGCACGTTTTGTGAGTTTGAATGTATCTTCATAAGAATGAGTTATGTGGTCAAATTAATGCTCATATAGGCTTCAGGATGACCTCTTGAACTAAATACATGTTGAAGTGTGTGCATAAGTCCTTTGGTTTAGGCGTGACACTCAATTTGAGTTTTTATTGCTTTAAATGCATTTTCAGCCCGAGCTGAGCACATTTTGTGAGTTTGAATGTATCTTCATAGGAATGAGTTGTATGGTCAAATCAATGCTCATATAGGCTTCGGGAGGTCATCCTGAACAAAATACATGTTGAAGTGTGTGCGTAAGTCCTTTGGTTTAGGTGTGACACTCAATTTGAGTTTTTATTGCTTTAAATGCATTTTCAGCCCGAGCTGAGCACGTTTTGTGAGTGTGAATGTATCTTCATAGGAATGAATTGTGTAGTCAAATTAATGCTCATATGGGCTTCAGGAGGTCATCCTGAACAAAATACATGTTGAAGTGTGTGCATAAGTCCTTTGGTTTAGGTGTGACACTCAATTTGAGTTTTTATTGCATTAAATGCATTTTCAGCCCGAGCTGAGCACGCTTTTTGAGTTTGAATGTATCTTCATAGGAATGAGTTGTGTGGTCAAATTAATGCTCATTTAGGCTTCAGGTGGTCATCCTGAACAAAATACATGTTGAAGTGTGTGCATAAATCCTTTGGTTTAGGCGTGACACTCAATTTGAGTTTTTATTGCTTTAAATGCATTTTCAGCCCGAGCTGAGCACGTTTTTTGAGTTTGAATGTATCTTCATAGGAATGAGTTGTGTGGTCAAATCAATGCTCATATAGGCTTCGGGAGGTCATCCTGAACAAAATACATGTCAAAGTGTGTGCATAAGTCCTTTGGTTTAGGCGTGACACTCAATTTGAGTTTTTATTCCTTTAAATGCATTTTCAGCCCGAGCTGAGGACGTTTTGTGAGTTTGAATGTATCTTCATAGGAATGAGTTGTGTGGTCAAATTAATGCTCATATAGGCTTCAGGATGACCTCCTGAACTAAATACATGTTGAAGTGTGTGCATAAGTTCTTTGGTTTAGGCGTGACACTCACTTTGAGTTTTTATTGCTTTAAAATTATTTCAGCCCGAGCTGAGCACGTTTTGTGAGTTTGAATGTATCTTCATTGGAATGAGTTGTGTGGTCAAATGAATGCTCATTTAGGCTTCAGGAGGTCATTTTGAACAAAATATATGTTGAAGTGTGTGCATAAGTCCTTTGGTTTAGGCGTGACACTCAATTTGAGTTTTTATTGCTTTAAATGCATTTTCAGCCCGAGCTGAGCATGTTTTGTGAGTTTGAATGTATCTTCATAGGAATGAGTTGTGTGGTCAACTTAATGTTCATTTAGGCTTCAGGAGGTCATCTTGAACGAAATACATGTTGAAGTGTGTGCATAAATCCTTTGGTTTAGGTGTGACACTCAATTTGAGTTTTTATTGCTTTAAATGCATTTTCAGCCCGAGCTGAGCACGTTTTGTGAGTGTGAATGTATCTTCATAGGAATGAATTGTGTAGTCAAATTAATGCTCATATGGGCTTCAGGAGGTCATCCTGAACAAAATACATGTTGAAGTGTGTGCATAAGTCCTTTGGTTTAGGTGTGACACTCAATTTGAGTTTTTATTGCATTAAATGCATTTTCAGCCCGAGCTGAGCACGTTTTGTGAGTTTGAATGTATCTTCATAGGAATGAGTTGTGTGGTCAAATTAATGCTCATATAGGCTTCAGGATGAACTCTTGAACTAAATACATGTTGAAGTGTGTGCATAAGTCCTTTGGTTTAGGCGTGACACTCAATTTGAGTTTTTATTGCTTTAAATGCATTTTCAGCCCGAGCTGAGCGCGTTTTTTGAGTTTGAATGTATCTTCATAGGAATGAGTTGTGTGGTCAAATCAATGCTCATATAGGCTTCAGGAGGTCATCCTGAACAAAATACATGTTGAAGTGTGTGCATAAGTCCTTTGGTTTAGGCGTCACACTCAATTTGAGGTTTTATTGCTTTAAATGCATTTTCAGCCCGAGCTGAGGACGTTTTGTGAGTTTGAATGTATCTTCATAGGAATGAGTTGTGTGGTCAAATTAATGCTCATATAGGCTTCAGGATGACCTCCTGAACTAAATACATGTTGAAGTGTGTGCATAAGTCCTTTGGTTTAGGCGTGACACTCAATTTGAGTTTTTATTGCTTTAAATGCATTTTCAGCCCGAGCTGAGCACGTTTTGTGAGTTTGAATGTATCTTCATAGGAATGAGTTGTGTAGTCAAATTAGTGCCCATTTAGGTGTCAGGGGGACATCCTGAACAAAATACATGTTGAAGTGTGTGTATAAGTCCTTTGGTTTAGGCGTGACACTCAATTTGAGTTTTTATTCCTTTAAATGCATTTTCAGCCCGAGCTGAGCACGTTTTGTGAGTTTGAATGTATCTTCATAGGAATGAGTTTTGTGGTCAAATTAATGCTCATTTAGGCTTCAGGTGGTCATCCTGAACAAAATACATGTTGAAGTGTGTGCATAAGTTCTTTGGTTTAGGCGTGACACTCTGAGTTTTTATTGCTTTAAAATTATTTCAGCCCGAGCTGAGCACGTTTTGTGAGTTTGAATGTATCTTCATAGGAATGAATTGTGTGGTCAAATGAATGCTCATATAGGCTTCAGGATGACCTCCTGAACTAAATACATGTTGAAGTGTGTGCATAAATCCTTTGGTTTAGGCGTGACACTCAATTTGAGTTTTTATTGCTTTAAATGCATTTTCAGCCCGAGCTGAGCATGTTTTGTGAGTTTGAATGTATCTTCATAGGAATGAGTTGTGTGGTCAACTTAATGTTCATTTAGGCTTCAGGAGGTCATCTTGAACAAAATACATGTTGAAGTGTGTGCATAAATCCTTTGGTTTAGGTGTGACACTCAATTTGAGTTTTTATTGCTTTAAATGCATTTTCAGCCCGAGCTGAGCACGTTTTGTGAGTTTGAATGTATCTTCATAAGAATGAGTTATGTGGTCAAATTAATGCTCATTTAGGCTTCAGGAGGACATCCTGAACTAAGTACATGTTGAAGTGTGTGCATAAGTCCTTTGGTTTGGGCGTGACACTCAATTTGAGTTTTTATTGCTTTAAATGCATTTTCAGCCCGAGCTGAGCGCGCTTTCTGACTTTGAATGTATCTTCATAGGAATGAGTTGTCTGGTCAAATTAATTCTCATATGGACTTCAGGAGGTCATCCTGAACAAAATTCATGTTGAAGTGTGTGCATAAGTCCTTTGGTTTAGGCGTGACACTCAATTTGAGGTTTTATTGCTTTGAATGCATTTTCAGCCCGAGCTGAGCACGTTTTGTGAGTTTGAATGTATCTTGATACGAATGAGTTGTGTGGTCAAATTAATGTTCATATAGGCTTCAGGATGACCTCCTGAACAAAATACATGTTGAAGTGTGTGCATAAGTCCTTTGGTTTAGGCGTGACACTCAATTTGAGTTTTTATTGCTTTAAATGCATTTTCAGCCCGAGCTGAGCACGTTTTGTGAGTTTGAATGTATCTTCATAGGAATGAGTTGTGTGGTCAAATTGATGCTCATATAGGCTTCAGGATGACCTCCTGAACTAAATACATGTTGAAGTGTGTGCATAAGTCCTTTGGTTTAGGCGTGACACTCAATTTGAGTTTTTATTGCTTTAAATGCATTTTCAGCCCGAGCTGAGCGCGCTTTATGACTTTGAATGTATCTTCATAGGAATGAGTTGTGTAGTCAAATTATTGCTCATTTAGGCTTCAGGAGGTCATCCTGTACAAAATACATGTTGAAGTGTGTGCATAAGTCCTTTGGTTTAGGCGTGACACTCAATTTGAGGTTTTATTGCTTTGAATGCATTTTCAGCCCGAGCTGAGCACGTTTTGTGAGTTTGAATGTATCTTGATACGAATGAGTTGTGTGGTCAAATTAATGCTCATATAGGCTTCAGGATGACCTCCTGAACAAAATACATGTTGAAGTGTGTGCATAAGTCCTTTGGTTTAGGCGTGACACTCAATTTGAGTTTTTATTGCTTTAAATGCATTTTCAGCCCGAGCTGAGCACGTTTTGTGAGTTTGAATGTATCTTCATAGGAATGAGTTGTGTGGTCAAATTAATGCTCATATAGGCTTCAGGATGACCTCCTGAAGTAAATACATGTTGAAAAGTGTGTGCATAAGTCCTTTGGTTTAGGCGTGACACTCAATTTGAGTTTTTATTGCTTTAAATGCATTTTCAGCCCAAGCTGAGCGCGCTTTCTGACTTTGAATGTATCTTCATAGGAATGAGTTGTGTGGTCAAATTAATGCTCATATAGGCTTCAGGAGGTCATCCTGAACAAAATACATGTTGAAGTGTGTGCATAATCCTTTGGTTTAGGTGTGACACTCAATTTGAGTTTTTATTGCTTTAAATGCATTTTCAGCCCGAGCTGAGCACGTTTTGTGAGTTTGAATGTATCTTCATAGGAATGAGTTGTGTGGTCAAATTAATGCTCTTTAGGCTTCAGGTGGTCATCCTGAACTAAATACATGTTGAAGTGTGTGCATAAGTCCTTTGGTTTAGGCGTGACACTCAATTTGAGTTTTTATAACTTTAAATGCATTTTCAGCCCGAGCTGAGCACGTTTTGTGAGTTTGAATGTATCTTCATAAGAATGAGTTATGTGGTCAAATTAATGCTCATATAGGCTTCAGGATGACCTCTTGAACTAAATACATGTTGAAGTGTGTGCATAAGTCCTTTGGTTTAGGCGTGACACTCAATTTGAGTTTTTATTGCTTTAAATGCATTTTCAGCCCGAGCTGAGCACATTTTGTGAGTTTGAATGTATCTTCATAGGAATGAGTTGTATGGTCAAATCAATGCTCATATAGGCTTCGGGAGGTCATCCTGAACAAAATACATGTTGAAGTGTGTGCATAAGTCCTTTGGTTTAGGTGTGACACTCAATTTGAGTTTTTATTGCTTTAAATGCATTTTCAGCCCGAGCTGAGCACGTTTTGTGAGTGTGAATGTATCTTCATAGGAATGAATTGTGTAGTCAAATTAATGCTCATATGGGCTTCAGGAGGTCATCCTGAACAAAATACATGTTGAAGTGTGTGCATAAGTCCTTTGGTTTAGGTGTGACACTCAATTTGAGTTTTTATTGCATTAAATGCATTTTCAGCCCGAGCTGAGCACGCTTTTTGAGTTTGAATGTATCTTCATAGGAATGAGTTGTGTGGTCAAATTAATGCTCATTTAGGCTTCAGGTGGTCATCCTGAACAAAATACATGTTGAAGTGTGTGCATAAATCCTTTGGTTTAGGCGTGACACTCAATTTGAGTTTTTATTGCTTTAAATGCATTTTCAGCCCGAGCTGAGCACGTTTTTTGAGTTTGAATGTATCTTCATAGGAATGAGTTGTGTGGTCAAATCAATGCTCATATAGGCTTCGGGAGGTCATCCTGAACAAAATACATGTCAAAGTGTGTGCATAAGTCCTTTGGTTTAGGCGTGACACTCAATTTGAGTTTTTATTCCTTTAAATGCATTTTCAGCCCGAGCTGAGGACGTTTTGTGAGTTTGAATGTATCTTCATAGGAATGAGTTGTGTGGTCAAATTAATGCTCATATAGGCTTCAGGATGACCTCCTGAACTAAATACATGTTGAAGTGTGTGCATAAGTTCTTTGGTTTAGGCGTGACACTCACTTTGAGTTTTTATTGCTTTAAAATTATTTCAGCCCGAGCTGAGCACGTTTTGTGAGTTTGAATGTATCTTCATTGGAATGAGTTGTGTGGTCAAATGAATGCTCATTTAGGCTTCAGGAGGTCATTTTGAACAAAATATATGTTGAAGTGTGTGCATAAGTCCTTTGGTTTAGGCGTGACACTCAATTTGAGTTTTTATTGCTTTAAATGCATTTTCAGCCCGAGCTGAGCATGTTTTGTGAGTTTGAATGTATCTTCATAGGAATGAGTTGTGTGGTCAACTTAATGTTCATTTAGGCTTCAGGAGGTCATCTTGAACGAAATACATGTTGAAGTGTGTGCATAAATCCTTTGGTTTAGGTGTGACACTCAATTTGAGTTTTTATTGCTTTAAATGCATTTTCAGCCCGAGCTGAGCACGTTTTGTGAGTGTGAATGTATCTTCATAGGAATGAATTGTGTAGTCAAATTAATGCTCATATGGGCTTCAGGAGGTCATCCTGAACAAAATACATGTTGAAGTGTGTGCATAAGTCCTTTGGTTTAGGTGTGACACTCAATTTGAGTTTTTATTGCATTAAATGCATTTTCAGCCCGAGCTGAGCACGTTTTGTGAGTTTGAATGTATCTTCATAGGAATGAGCTGTGTGGTCAAATTAATGCTCATTTAGGCTTCAGGAGGACATCCTGAACTAAGTACATGTTGAAGTGTGTGCATAAGTCCTTTGGTTTGGGCGTGACACTCAATTTGAGTTTTTATTGCTTTAAATGCATTTTCAGCCCGAGCTGAGCGCGCTTTCTGACTTTGAATGTATCTTCATAGGAATGAGTTGTCTGGTCAAATTAATTATCATATGGACTTCAGGAGGTCATCCTGAACAAAATTCATGTTGAAGTGTGTGCATAAGTCCTTTGGTTTAGGCGTGACACTCAATTTGAGGTTTTATTGCTTTGAATGCATTTTCAGCCCGAGCTGAGCACGTTTTGTGAGTTTGAATGTATCTTGATACGAATGAGTTGTGTGGTCAAATTAATGCTCATATAGGCTTCAGGATGACCTCCTGAACAAAATACATGTTGAAGTGTGTGCATAAGTCCTTTGGTTTAGGCGTGACACTCAATTTGAGTTTTTATTGCTTTAAATGCATTTTCAGCCCGAGCTGAGCACGTTTTGTGAGTTTGAATGTATCTTCATAGGAATGAGTTGTGTGGTCAAATTAATGCTCATATAGGCTTCAGGATGACCTCCTGAAGTAAATACATGTTGAAAAGTGTGTGCATAAGTCCTTTGGTTTAGGCGTGACACTCAATTTGAGTTTTTATTGCTTTAAATGCATTTTCAGCCCAAGCTGAGCGCGCTTTCTGACTTTGAATGTATCTTCATAGGAATGAGTTGTGTGGTCAAATTAATGCTCATATAGGCTTCAGGAGGTCATCCTGAACAAAATACATGTTGAAGTGTGTGCATAATCCTTTGGTTTAGGTGTGACACTCAATTTGAGTTTTTATTGCTTTAAATGCATTTTCAGCCCGAGCTGAGCACGTTTTGTGAGTTTGAATGTATCTTCATAGGAATGAGTTGTGTGGTCAAATTAATGCTCTTTAGGCTTCAGGTGGTCATCCTGAACTAAATACATGTTGAAGTGTGTGCATAAGTCCTTTGGTTTAGGCGTGACACTCAATTTGAGTTTTTATAACTTTAAATGCATTTTCAGCCCGAGCTGAGCACGTTTTGTGAGTTTGAATGTATCTTCATAAGAATGAGTTATGTGGTCAAATTAATGCTCATATAGGCTTCAGGATGACCTCTTGAACTAAATACATGTTGAAGTGTGTGCATAAGTCCTTTGGTTTAGGCGTGACACTCAATTTGAGTTTTTATTGCTTTAAATGCATTTTCAGCCCGAGCTGAGCACATTTTGTGAGTTTGAATGTATCTTCATAGGAATGAGTTGTATGGTCAAATCAATGCTCATATAGGCTTCGGGAGGTCATCCTGAACAAAATACATGTTGAAGTGTGTGCATAAGTCCTTTGGTTTAGGTGTGACACTCAATTTGAGTTTTTATTGCTTTAAATGCATTTTCAGCCCGAGCTGAGCACGTTTTGTGAGTGTGAATGTATCTTCATAGGAATGAATTGTGTAGTCAAATTAATGCTCATATGGGCTTCAGGAGGTCATCCTGAACAAAATACATGTTGAAGTGTGTGCATAAGTCCTTTGGTTTAGGTGTGACACTCAATTTGAGTTTTTATTGCATTAAATGCATTTTCAGCCCGAGCTGAGCACGCTTTTTGAGTTTGAATGTATCTTCATAGGAATGAGTTGTGTGGTCAAATTAATGCTCATTTAGGCTTCAGGTGGTCATCCTGAACAAAATACATGTTGAAGTGTGTGCATAAATCCTTTGGTTTAGGCGTGACACTCAATTTGAGTTTTTATTGCTTTAAATGCATTTTCAGCCCGAGCTGAGCACGTTTTTTGAGTTTGAATGTATCTTCATAGGAATGAGTTGTGTGGTCAAATCAATGCTCATATAGGCTTCAGGAGGTCATCCTGAACAAAATACATGTCAAAGTGTGTGCATAAGTCCTTTGGTTTAGGCGTGACACTCAATTTGAGTTTTTATTCCTTTAAATGCATTTTCAGCCCGAGCTGAGGACGTTTTGTGAGTTTGAATGTATCTTCATAGGAATGAGTTGTGTGGTCAAATTAATGCTCATATAGGCTTCAGGATGACCTCCTGAACTAAATACATGTTGAAGTGTGTGCATAAGTTCTTTGGTTTAGGCGTGACACTCACTTTGAGTTTTTATTGCTTTAAAATTATTTCAGCCCGAGCTGAGCACGTTTTGTGAGTTTGAATGTATCTTCATTGGAATGAGTTGTGTGGTCAAATGAATGCTCATTTAGGCTTCAGGAGGTCATTTTGAACAAAATATATGTTGAAGTGTGTGCATAAGTCCTTTGGTTTAGGCGTGACACTCAATTTGAGTTTTTATTGCTTTAAATGCATTTTCAGCCCGAGCTGAGCATGTTTTGTGAGTTTGAATGTATCTTCATAGGAATGAGTTGTGTGGTCAACTTAATGTTCATTTAGGCTTCAGGAGGTCATCTTGAACGAAATACATGTTGAAGTGTGTGCATAAATCCTTTGGTTTAGGTGTGACACTCAATTTGAGTTTTTATTGCTTTAAATGCATTTTCAGCCCGAGCTGAGCACGTTTTGTGAGTGTGAATGTATCTTCATAGGAATGAATTGTGTAGTCAAATTAATGCTCATATGGGCTTCAGGAGGTCATCCTGAACAAAATACATGTTGAAGTGTGTGCATAAGTCCTTTGGTTTAGGTGTGACACTCAATTTGAGTTTTTATTGCATTAAATGCATTTTCAGCCCGAGCTGAGCACGTTTTGTGAGTTTGAATGTATCTTCATAGGAATGAGCTGTGTGGTCAAATTAATGCTCATTTAGGCTTCAGGAGGACATCCTGAACTAAGTACATGTTGAAGTGTGTGCATAAGTCCTTTGGTTTGGGCGTGACACTCAATTTGAGTTTTTATTGCTTTAAATGCATTTTCAGCCCGAGCTGAGCGCGCTTTCTGACTTTGAATGTATCTTCATAGGAATGAGTTGTCTGGTCAAATTAATTATCATATGGACTTCAGGAGGTCATCCTGAACAAAATTCATGTTGAAGTGTGTGCATAAGTCCTTTGGTTTAGGCGTGACACTCAATTTGAGGTTTTATTGCTTTGAATGCATTTTCAGCCCGAGCTGAGCACGTTTTGTGAGTTTGAATGTATCTTGATACGAATGAGTTGTGTGGTCAAATTAATGCTCATATAGGCTTCAGGATGACCTCCTGAACAAAATACATGTTGAAGTGTGTGCATAAGTCCTTTGGTTTAGGCGTGACACTCAATTTGAGTTTTTATTGCTTTAAATGCATTTTCAGCCCGAGCTGAGCACGTTTTGTGAGTTTGAATGTATCTTCATAGGAATGAGTTGTGTGGTCAAATTGATGCTCATATAGGCTTCAGGATGACCTCCTGAACTAAATACATGTTGAAGTGTGTGCATAAGTCCTTTGGTTTAGGCGTGACACTCAATTTGAGTTTTTATTGCTTTAAATGCATTTTCAGCCCGAGCTGAGCGCGCTTTCTGACTTTGAATGTATCTTCATAGGAATGAGTTTGTAGTCAAATTATTGCTCATTTAGGCTTCAGGAGGTCATCCTGTACAAAATACATGTTGAAGTGTGTGCATAAGTCCTTTGGTTTAGGCGTGACACTCAATTTGAGGTTTTATTGCTTTGAATGCATTTTCAGCCCGAGCTGAGCACGTTTTGTGAGTTTGAATGTATCTTGATAGGAATGAGTTGTGTATTCAAATTAGTGCCCATTTAGGTGTCAGGGGGACATCCTGAACAAAATGCATGTTGAAGTGTGTGTATAAGTCCTTTGGTTTAGGCGTGACACTCAATTTGAGTTTTTATTCCTTTAAATGCATTTTCAGCCCGAGCTGAGCACGTTTTGTGAGTTTGAATGTATCTTCATAGGAATGAGTTTTGTGGTCAAATTAATGCTCATTTAGGCTTCAGGTGGTCATCCTGAACAAAATGCATGTTGAAGTGTGTGTATAAGTCCTTTGGTTTAGGCGTGACACTCAATTTGAGTTTTTATTCCTTTAAATGCATTTTCAGCCCGAGCTGAGCACGTTTTGTGAGTTTGAATGTATCTTCATAGGAATGAGTTTTGTGGTCAAATTAATGCTCATATGGGCTTCAGGAAGTCATCCTGAACAAAATACATGTTGAAGTGTGTGCATAAGTCCTTTGGTTTAGGTGTGACACTCAATTTGAGTTTTTATTGCATTAAATGCATTTTCAGCCCGAGCTGAGCACGTTTTGTGAGTTTGAATGTATCTTCATAGGAATGAGCTGTGTGGTCAAATTAATGCTCATTTAGGCTTCAGGAGGACATCCTGAACTAAGTACATGTTGAAGTGTGTGCATAAGTCCTTTGGTTTGGGCGTGACACTCAATTTGAGTTTTTATTGCTTTAAATGCATTTTCAGCCCGAGCTGAGCGCGCTTTCTGACTTTGAATGTATCTTCATAGGAATGAGTTGTCTGGTCAAATTAATTATCATATGGACTTCAGGAGGTCATCCTGAACAAAATTCATGTTGAAGTGTGTGCATAAGTCCTTTGGTTTAGGTGTGACACTCAATTTGAGTTTTTATTGCTTTAAATGCATTTTCAGCCCGAGCTGAGCACGTTTTGTGAGTGTGAATGTATCTTCATAGGAATGAATTGTGTAGTCAAATTAATGCTCATATAGGCTTCAGGATGACCTCCTGAACAAAATACATGTTGAAGTGTGTGCATAAGTCCTTTGGTTTAGGTGTGACACTCAATTTGAGTTTTTATTGCATTAAATGCATTTTCAGCCCGAGCTGAGCACGTTTTTTGAGTTTGAATGTATCTTCATAGGAATGAGTTGTGTGGTCAAATTAATGCTCATTTAGGCTTCAGGTGGTCATCCTGAACAAAATACATGTCGAAGTGTGTGCATAAGTCCTTTGGTTTAGGCGTGACACTCAATTTGAGTTTTTATTCCTTGAAATGCATTTTCAGCCCGAGCTGAGCACGTTTTGTGAGTTTGAATGTATCTTCATAGGAATGAGTTTTGTGGTCAAATTAATGCTCATTTAGGCTTCAGGTGGTCATCCTGAACAAAATACATGTTGAAGTGTGTGCATAAGTTCTTTGGTTTAGGCGTGACACTCACTTTGAGTTTTTATTGCTTTAAAATTATTTCAGCCCTCGCTGAGCACGTTTTGTGAGTTTGAATGTATCTTCATAGGAATGAGTTGTGTGGTCAAATGAATGCTAATTTAGGCTTCAGGAGGTCATCTTGAACAAAATATATGTTGAAGTGTGTGCATAAGTCCTTTGGTTTAGGCGTGACACTCAATTTGAGTTTTTATTGCTTTAAATGCATTTTCAGCCCGAGCTGAGTATGTTTTGTGAGTTTGAATGTATCTTCATAGGATTGAGTTGTGTGGTCAACTTAATGTTCATTTAGGCTTCAGGAGGTCATCTTGAACAAAATACATGTTGAAGTGTGTGCATTAGTCCTTTGGTTTAGGTGTGACACTCAATTTGAGTTTTTATTGCTTTAAATGCATTTTCAGCCCGAGCTGAGCACGTTTTGTGAGTGTGAATGTATCTTCATAGGAATGAATTGTGTAGTCAAATTAATGCTCATATGGGCTTCAGGAGGTCATCCTGAACAAAATACATGTTGAAGTGTGTGCATAAGTCCTTTGGTTTAGGTGTGACACTCAATTTGAGTTTTTATTGCTTTAAATGCATTTTCAGCCCGAACTGAGCACGTTTTGTGAGTTTGAATGTATCTTCATAGGAAGGAGTTGTGTGGTCAAATTAATGCTCATTTAGGCTTCAGGTGGTCATCCTGAACTAAATACATGTTGAAGTGTGTGCATAATCCTTTGGTTTAGGCGTGACACTCAATTTGAGTTTTTATTGCTTTAGTGCATTTTCAGCCCGAGCTGAGCGCGCTTTCTGACTTTGAATGTATCTTCATAGGAATGAGTTGTATGGTCAAATCAATGCTCATATAGGCTTCGGGAGGTCATCCTGAACAAAATACATGTTGAAGTGTGTGCATAAGTCCTTTGGTTTAGGCGTCACACTCAATTTGAGGTTTTATTGCTTTGAATGCATTTTCTGCCCGAGCTGACCACGTTTTGTGAGTTTGAATGTATCTTGATACGAATGAGTTGTGTGGTCAAATTAATGCTCATATGGGCTTCAGGAGGTCATCCTGAACAAAATACATGTTGAAGTGTGTGCATAAGTCCTTTGGTTTTGGCGTGACACTCAATTTGAGGTTTTATTGCTTTGAATGCATTTTCAGCCCAAGCTGAGCACGTTTTGTGAGTTTGAATGTATCTTGATAGGAATGAGTTGTGTGGTCAAATTAATGCTGATATAGGCTTCAGGATGACCTCTTGAACTAAATACATGTTGAAGTGTGTGCATAAGTCCTTTGGTTTAGGCGTGACACTCAATTTGAGTTTTTATTGCTTTAAATGCATTTTCAGCCCGAGCTGAGCACGTTTTGTGAGTTTGAATGTATCTTCATAGGAATGAGTTGTATGGTCAAATCAATGCTCATATAGGCTTCGGGAGGTCATCCTGAACAAAATACATGTTGAAGTGTGTGCATAAGTCCTTTGGTTTAGGCGTCACACTCAATTTGAGGTTTTATTGCTTTGAATGCATTTTCTGCCCGAGCTGACCACGTTTTGTGAGTTTGAATGTATCTTGATACGAATGAGTTGTGTGGTCAAATTAATGCTCATATAGGCTTCAGGATGACCTCCTGAACTAAATACATGTTGAAGTGTGTGCATAAGTCCTTTGGTTTAGGCGTGACACTCAATTTGAGTTTTTATTGCTTTAAATGCATTTTCAGCCCGAGCTGAGCACGTTTTGTGAGTTTGAATGTATCTTGATAGGAATGAGTTGTGTGGTCAAATTAATGCTCATATAGGCTTCAGGATGACCTCTTGAACTAAATACATGTTGAAGTGTGTGCATAAGTCCTTTGGTTTAGGCGTGACACTCAATTTGAGTTTTTATTGCTTTAAATGCATTTTCAGCCCGAGCTGAGTATGTTTTGTGAGTTTGAATGTATCTTCATAGGATTGAGTTGTGTGGTCAACTTAATGTTCATTTAGGCTTCAGGAGGTCATCTTGAACAAAATACATGTTGAAGTGTGTGCATTAGTCCTTTGGTTTAGGTGTGACACTCAATTTGAGTTTTTATTGCTTTAAATGCATTTTCAGCCCGAGCTGAGCACGTTTTGTGAGTGTGAATGTATCTTCATAGGAATGAATTGTGTAGTCAAATTAATGCTCATATGGGCTTCAGGAGGTCATCCTGAACAAAATACATGTTGAAGTGTGTGCATAAGTCCTTTGGTTTAGGTGTGACACTCAATTTGAGTTTTTATTGCTTTAAATGCATTTTCAGCCCGAACTGAGCACGTTTTGTGAGTTTGAATGTATCTTCATAGGAATGAGTTGTGTGGTCAAATTAATGCTCATTTAGGCTTCAGGTGGTCATCCTGAACTAAATACATGTTGAAGTGTGTGCATAATCCTTTGGTTTAGGCGTGACACTCAATTTGAGTTTTTATTGCTTTAAGTGCATTTTCAGCCCGAGCTGAGCGCGCTTTCTGACTTTGAATGTATCTTCATAGGAATGAGTTGTATGGTCAAATCAATGCTCATATAGGCTTCGGGAGGTCATCCTGAACAAAATACATGTTGAAGTGTGTGCATAAGTCCTTTGGTTTAGGCGTCACACTCAATTTGAGGTTTTATTGCTTTGAATGCATTTTCTGCCCGAGCTGACCACGTTTTGTGAGTTTGAATGTATCTTCATACGAATGAGTTGTGTGGTCAAATTAATGCTCATATAGGCTTCAGGATGACCTCCTGAACTAAATACATGTTGAAGTGTGTGCATAAGTCCTTTGGTTTAGGCGTGACACTCAATTTGAGTTTTTATTGCTTTAAATGCATTTTCAGCCCGAGCTGAGCACGTTTTGTGAGTTTGAATGTATCTTGATAGGAATGAGTTGTGTGGTCAAATTAATGCTCATATAGGCTTCAGGATGACCTCTTGAACTAAATACATGTTGAAGTGTGTGCATAAGTCCTTTGGTTTAGGCGTGACACTCAATTTGAGTTTTTATTGCTTTAAATGCATTTTCAGCCCGAGCTGAGCACGTTTTGTGAGTTTGAATGTATCTTCATAGGAATGAGTTGTATGGTCAAATCAATGCTCATATAGGCTTCGGGAGGTCATCCTGAACAAAATACATGTTGAAGTGTGTGCATAAGTCTTTGGTTTAGGCGTCACACTCAATTTGAGGTTTTATTGCTTTGAATGCATTTTCTGCCCGAGCTGACCACGTTTTGTGAGTTTGAATGTATCTTGATACGAATGAGTTGTGTGGTCAAATTAATGCTCATATAGGCTTCAGGATGACCTCCTGAACTAAATACATGTTGAAGTGTGTGCATAAGTCCTTTGGTTTAGGCGTGACACTCAATTTGAGTTTTTATTGCTTTAAATGCATTTTCAGCCCGAGCTGAGCACGTTTTGTGAGTTTGAATGTATCTTGATAGGAATGGGTTGTGTGGTCAAATTAATGCTCATATAGGCTTCAGGATGACCTCCTGAACTAAATACATGTTGAAGTGTGTGCATAAGTACTTTGGTTTAGGCGTGACACTCAATTTGAGTTTTTATAACTTTAAATGCATTTTCAGCCCGAGCTGAGCACGTTTTGTGAGTTTGAATGTATCTTCATAAGAATGAGTTATGTGGTCAAATTAATGCTCATATAGGCTTCAGGATGAACTCTTGAACTAAATACATGTTGAAGTGTGTGCATAAGTCCTTTGGTTTAGGCGTGACACTCAATTTGAGTTTTTATTGCTTTAAATGCATTTTCAGCCCGAGGTGAGCACGTTTTTTGAGTTTGAATGTATCTTCATAGGAATGAGTTGTGTGGTCAAATCAATGCTCATATAGGCTTCAGGAGGTCATCCTGAACAAAATACATGTTGAAGTGTGTGCATAAGTCCTTTGGTTTAGGCGTGACACTCAATTTGAGTTTTTATAACTTTAAATGCATTTTCAGCCCGAGCTGAGCACGTTTTGTGAGTTTGAATGTATCTTCATAAGAATGAGTTATGTGGTCAAATTAATGCTCATATAGGCTTCAGGATGACCTCTTGAACTAAATACATGTTGAAGTGTGTGCATAAGTCCTTTGGTTTAGGCGTGACACTCAATTTGAGTTTTTATTGCTTTAAATGCATTTTCAGCCCGAGCTGAGCACGTTTTGTGAGTTTGAATGTATCTTCATAGGAATGAGTTGTATGGTCAAATCAATGCTCATATAGGCTTCGGGAGGTCATCCTGAACAAAATACATGTTGAAGTGTGTGCATAAGTCCTTTGGTTTAGGTGTGACACTCAATTTGAGTTTTTATTGCTTTAAATGCATTTTCAGCCCGAGCTGAGCACGTTTTGTGAGTGTGAATGTATCTTCATAGGAATGAATTGTGTAGTCAAATTAATGCTCATATGGGCTTCAGGAGGTCATCCTGAACAAAATACATGTTGAGGTGTGTGCATAAGTCCTTTGGTTTAGGTGTGACACTCAATTTGAGTTTTTATTGCATTAAATGCATTTTCAGCCCGAGCTGAGCACGCTTTTTGAGTTTGAATGTATCTTCATAGGAATGAGTTGTGTGGTCAAATTAATGCTCATTTAGGCTTCAGGTGGTCATCCTGAACAAAAAACATGTTGAAGTGTGTGCATAAATCCTTTGGTTTAGGCGTGACACTCAATTTGAGTTTTTATTGCTTTAAATGCATTTTCAGCCCGAGCTGAGCACGTTTTTTGAGTTTGAATGTATCTTCATAGGAATGAGTTGTGTGGTCAAATCAATGCTCATATAGGCTTCGGGAGGTCATCCTGAACAAAATACATGTTGAAGTGTGTGCATAAGTCCTTTGGTTTAGGTGTGACACTCAATTTGAGTTTTTATTCCTTTAAATGCATTTTCAGCCCGAGCTGAGGACGTTTTGTGAATTTGAATGTATCTTCATAGGAATGAGTTGTGTGGTCAAATTAATGCTCATATAGGCTTCAGGATGACCTCCTGAACTAAATACATGTTGAAGTGTGTGCATAAGTTCTTTGGTTTAGGCGTGACACTCACTTTGAGTTTTTATTGCTTTA
The DNA here is from genome assembly GCF_054856545.1 of Hippocampus guttulatus. Taxonomy (NCBI): domain Eukaryota; kingdom Metazoa; phylum Chordata; class Actinopteri; order Syngnathiformes; family Syngnathidae; genus Hippocampus; species Hippocampus guttulatus. Next base: position 328,408 of record NW_028233883.1, on the reverse strand, counting down.
AAATTATTTCAGCCCGAGCTGAGCACGTTTTGTGAGTTTGAATGTATCTTCGTAGGAATGAGTTGTGTGGTCAAATGAATGCTCATTTAGGCTTCAGGAGGTCATTTTGAACAAAATATATGTTGAAGTGTGTGCATAAGTCCTTTGGTTTAGGCGTGACACTCAATTTGAGTTTTTATTGCTTTAAATGCATTTTCAGCCCGAGCTGAGCATGTTTTGTGAGTTTGAATGTATCTTCATAGGAATGAGTTGTGTGGTCAACTTAATGTTCATTTAGGCTTCAGGAGGTCATCTTGAACAAAATACATGTTGAAGTGTGTGCATAAATCCTTTGGTTTAGGTGTGACACTCAATTTGAGTTTTTATTGCTTTAAATGCATTTTCAGCCCGAGCTGAGCACGTTTTGTGAGTGTGAATGTATCTTCATAGGAATGAGTTGTGTGGTCAACTTAATGTTCATTTAGGCTTCAGGAGGTCATCCTGAACAAAATACATGTTGAAGTGTGTGCATAAGTCCTTTGGTTTAGGTGTGACACTCAATTTGAGTTTTTATTCCTTTAAATGCATTTTCAGCCCGAGCTGAGGACGTTTTGTGAATTTGAATGTATCTTCATAGGAATGAGTTGTGTGGTCAAATTAATGCTCATATAGGCTTCAGGATGACCTCCTGAACTAAATACATGTTGAAGTGTGTGCATAAGTTCTTTGGTTTAGGCGTGACACTCACTTTGAGTTTTTATTGCTTTAAAATTATTTCAGCCCGAGCTGAGCACGTTTTGTGAGTTTGAATGTATCTTCGTAGGAATGAGTTGTGTGGTCAAATGAATGCTCATTTAGGCTTCAGGAGGTCATTTTGAACAAAATATATGTTGAAGTGTGTGCATAAGTCCTTTGGTTTAGGCGTGACACTCAATTTGAGTTTTTATTGCTTTAAATGCATTTTCAGCCCGAGCTGAGCATGTTTTGTGAGTTTGAATGTATCTTCATAGGAATGAGTTGTGTGGTCAACTTAATGTTCATATAGGCTTCAGGATGACCTCTTGAACTAAATACATGTTGAAGTGTGTGCATAAGTCCTTTGGTTTAGGCGTGACACTCAATTTGAGTTTTTATTGCTTTAAATGCATTTTCAGCCCGAGCTGAGCACGTTTTGTGAGTTTGAATGTATCTTCATAGGAATGAGTTGTATGGTCAAATCAATGCTCATATAGGCTTCGGGAGGTCATCCTGAACAAAATACATGTTGAAGTGTGTGCATAAGTCCTTTGGTTTAGGTGTGACACTCAATTTGAGTTTTTATTGCTTTAAATGCATTTTCAGCCCGAGCTGAGCACGTTTTGTGAGTGTGAATGTATCTTCATAGGAATGAATTGTGTAGTCAAATTAATGCTCATATGGGCTTCAGGAGGTCATCCTGAACAAAATACATGTTGAGGTGTGTGCATAAGTCCTTTGGTTTAGGTGTGACACTCAATTTGAGTTTTTATTGCATTAAATGCATTTTCAGCCCGAGCTGAGCACGCTTTTTGAGTTTGAATGTATCTTCATAGGAATGAGTTGTGTGGTCAAATTAATGCTCATTTAGGCTTCAGGTGGTCATCCTGAACAAAAAACATGTTGAAGTGTGTGCATAAATCCTTTGGTTTAGGCGTGACACTCAATTTGAGTTTTTATTGCTTTAAATGCATTTTCAGCCCGAGCTGAGCACGTTTTTTGAGTTTGAATGTATCTTCATAGGAATGAGTTGTGTGGTCAAATCAATGCTCATATAGGCTTCGGGAGGTCATCCTGAACAAAATACATGTTGAAGTGTGTGCATAAGTCCTTTGGTTTAGGTGTGACACTCAATTTGAGTTTTTATTCCTTTAAATGCATTTTCAGCCCGAGCTGAGGACGTTTTGTGAATTTGAATGTATCTTCATAGGAATGAGTTGTGTGGTCAAATTAATGCTCATATAGGCTTCAGGATGACCTCCTGAACTAAATACATGTTGAAGTGTGTGCATAAGTTCTTTGGTTTAGGCGTGACACTCACTTTGAGTTTTTATTGCTTTAAAATTATTTCAGCCCGAGCTGAGCACGTTTTGTGAGTTTGAATGTATCTTCGTAGGAATGAGTTGTGTGGTCAAATGAATGCTCATTTAGGCTTCAGGAGGTCATTTTGAACAAAATATATGTTGAAGTGTGTGCATAAGTCCTTTGGTTTAGGCGTGACACTCAATTTGAGTTTTTATTGCTTTAAATGCATTTTCAGCCCGAGCTGAGCATGTTTTGTGAGTTTGAATGTATCTTCATAGGAATGAGTTGTGTGGTCAACTTAATGTTCATTTAGGCTTCAGGAGGTCATCTTGAACAAAATACATGTTGAAGTGTGTGCATAAATCCTTTGGTTTAGGTGTGACACTCAATTTGAGTTTTTATTGCTTTAAATGCATTTTCAGCCCGAGCTGAGCACGTTTTGTGAGTGTGAATGTATCTTCATAGGAATGAGTTGTGTGGTCAACTTAATGTTCATTTAGGCTTCAGGAGGTCATCCTGAACAAAATACATGTTGAAGTGTGTGCATAAGTCCTTTGGTTTAGGTGTGACACTCAATTTGAGTTTTTATTCCTTTAAATGCATTTTCAGCCCGAGCTGAGGACGTTTTGTGAATTTGAATGTATCTTCATAGGAATGAGTTGTGTGGTCAAATTAATGCTCATATAGGCTTCAGGATGACCTCCTGAACTAAATACATGTTGAAGTGTGTGCATAAGTTCTTTGGTTTAGGCGTGACACTCACTTTGAGTTTTTATTGCTTTAAAATTATTTCAGCCCGAGCTGAGCACGTTTTGTGAGTTTGAATGTATCTTCGTAGGAATGAGTTGTGTGGTCAAATGAATGCTCATTTAGGCTTCAGGAGGTCATTTTGAACAAAATATATGTTGAAGTGTGTGCATAAGTCCTTTGGTTTAGGCGTGACACTCAATTTGAGTTTTTATTGCTTTAAATGCATTTTCAGCCCGAGCTGAGCATGTTTTGTGAGTTTGAATGTATCTTCATAGGAATGAGTTGTGTGGTCAACTTAATGTTCATTTAGGCTTCAGGAGGTCATCTTGAACAAAATACATGTTGAAGTGTGTGCATAAATCCTTTGGTTTAGGTGTGACACTCAATTTGAGTTTTTATTGCTTTAAATGCATTTTCAGCCCGAGCTGAGCACGTTTTGTGAGTGTGAATGTATCTTCATAGGAATGAGTTGTGTGGTCAACTTAATGTTCATTTAGGCTTCAGGAGGTCATCCTGAACAAAATACATGTTGAAGTGTGTGCATAAGTCCTTTGGTTTAGGTGTGACACTCAATTTGAGTTTTTATTGCATTAAATGCATTTTCAGCCCGAGCTGAGCACGTTTTGTGAGTTTGAATGTATCTTCATAGGAATGAGTTGTGTGGTCAAATTAATGCTCATTTAGGCTTCAGGAGGACATCCTGAACTAAGTACATGTTGAAGTGTGTGCATAAGTCCTTTGGTTTGGGCGTGACACTCAATTTGAGTTTTTATTGCTTTAAATGCATTTTCAGCCCGAGCTGAGCGCGCTTTCTGACTTTGAATGTATCTTCATAGGAATGAGTTGTCTGGTCAAATTAATGCTCATTTAGGCTTCAGGTGGTCATCCTGAACTAAATACATGTTGAAGTGTGTGCATAATCCTTTGGTTTAGGCGTGATACTCAATTTGAGTTTTTATTGCTTTAAATGCATTTTCAGCCCGAGCTGAGCGCGCTTTCTGACTTTGAATGTATCTTCATAGGAATGAGTTGTGTGGTCAAATTAATGCTCATATGGGCTTCAGGAGGTCATCCTGAACAAAATACATGTTAAGTGTGTGAATAAGTCCTTTGGTTTAGGTGTGACACTCAATTTGAGTTTTATTGCTTTAAATGCATTTTCAGCCCGAGCTGAGCACGTTTTGTGAGTTTGAATGTATCTTCATAGGAATGAGTTGTGTGGTCAAATTAATGCTCATTTAGGCTTCAGGTGGTCATCCTGAACTAAATACATGTTGAAGTGTGTGCATAAGTCCTTTGGTTTAGGTGTGACACTCAATTTGAGTTTTTATTGCATTAAATGCATTTTCAGCCCGAGCTGAGCACGTTTTGTGAGTTTGAATGTATCTTCATAGGAATGAGTTGTGTAGTCAAATTAATGCTTATATGGGTTTCAGGAGGTCATCCTGAACAAAATACATGTTGAAGTGTGTGCATAAGTCCTTTGGTTTAGGCGTGACACTCAATTTGAGGTTTTATTGCTTTGAATGCATTTTCAGCCCGAGCTGAGCACGTTTTGTGAGTTTGAATGTATCTTGATAGGAATGAGTTGTGTATTCAAATTAGTGCCCATTTAGGTGTCAGGGGGACATCCTGAACAAAATGCATGTTGAAGTGTGTGTATAAGTCCTTTGGTTTAGGCGTGACACTCAATTTGAGTTTTTATTCCTTTAAATGCATTTTCAGCCCGAGCTGAGCACGTTTTGTGAGTTTGAATGTATCTTCATAGGAATGAGTTTTGTGGTCAAATTAATGCTCATATGGGCTTCAGGAAGTCATCCTGAACAAAATACATGTTGAAGTGTGTGCATAAGTCCTTTGGTTTAGGTGTGACACTCAATTTGAGTTTTTATTGCTTTAAATGCATTTTCAGCCCGAGCTGAGCACGTTTTGTGAGTTTGAATGTATCTTCATAGGAATGAGTTGTGTGGTCAAATTATTGCTCATTTAGGCTTCAGGTGGTCATCCTGAACAAAATACATGTTGAAGTGTGTGCATAAGTCCTTTGGTTTAGGCGTGACACTCAATTTGAGTTTTTATTGCTTTAAATGCATTTTCAGCCCGAGCTGAGCACGTTTTGAGAGTTTGAATGTATCTTCATAGGAATGAGTTGTGTGGTCAAATTAATGCTCATTTAGGCTTCAGGTGGTCATCCTGAACAAAATACATGTTGAAGTGTGTGCATAAGTTCTTTGGTTTAGGCGTGACACTCACTTTGAGTTTTTATTGCTTTAAAATTATTTCAGCCCGAGCTGAGCATGTTTTGTGAGTTTGAATGTATCTTCATAGGAATGAGTTTTGTGGTCAAATTAATGCTCATTTAGGCTTCAGGTGGTTATCCTGAACAAAATACATGTTGAAGTGTGTGCATAAGTTCTTTGGTTTAGGCGTGACACTCACTTTGAGTTTTTATTGCTTTAAAATTATTTCAGCCCGAGCTGAGCACGTTTTGTGAGTTTGAATGTATCTTCATAGGAATGAGTTGTGTGGTCAAATGAATGCTCATTTAGGCTTCAGGAGGTCATCTTGAACAAAATATATGTTGAAGTGTGTGCATAAGTCCTTTGGTTTATGCGTGACACTCAATTTGAGTTTTTATTGCTTTAAATGCATTTTCAGCCCGAGCTGAGCATGTTTTGTGAGTTTGAATGTATCTTCATAGGAATGAGTTGTGTGGTCAACTTAATGTTCATTTAGGCTTCAGGAGGTCATCTTGAACAAAATACATGTTGAAGTGTGTGCATAAATCCTTTGGTTTAGGTGTGACACTCAATTTGAGTTTTTATTGCTTTAAATGCATTTTCAGCCCGAGCTGAGCACGTTTTGTGAGTGTGAATGTATCTTCATAGGAATGAGTTGTGTGGTCAACTTAATGTTCATTTAGGCTTCAGGAGGTCATCCTGAACAAAATACATGTTGAAGTGTGTGCATAAGTCCTTTGGTTTAGGTGTGACACTCAATTTGAGTTTTTATTGCATTAAATGCATTTTCAGCCCGAGCTGAGCACGTTTTGTGAGTTTGAATGTATCTTCATAGGAATGAGTTGTGTGGTCAAATTAATGCTCATTTAGGCTTCAGGAGGACATCCTGAACTAAGTACATGTTGAAGTGTGTGCATAAGTCCTTTGGTTTGGGCGTGACACTCAATTTGAGTTTTTATTGCTTTAAATGCATTTTCAGCCCGAGCTGAGCGCGCTTTCTGACTTTGAATGTATCTTCATAGGAATGAGTTGTCTGGTCAAATTAATGCTCATTTAGGCTTCAGGTGGTCATCCTGAACTAAATACATGTTGAAGTGTGTGCATAATCCTTTGGTTTAGGCGTGATACTCAATTTGAGTTTTTATTGCTTTAAATGCATTTTCAGCCCGAGCTGAGCGCGCTTTCTGACTTTGAATGTATCTTCATAGGAATGAGTTGTGTGGTCAAATTAATGCTCATATGGGCTTCAGGAGGTCATCCTGAACAAAATACATGTTAAGTGTGTGAATAAGTCCTTTGGTTTAGGTGTGACACTCAATTTGAGTTTTATTGCTTTAAATGCATTTTCAGCCCGAGCTGAGCACGTTTTGTGAGTTTGAATGTATCTTCATAGGAATGAGTTGTGTGGTCAAATTAATGCTCATTTAGGCTTCAGGTGGTCATCCTGAACTAAATACATGTTGAAGTGTGTGCATAAGTCCTTTGGTTTAGGTGTGACACTCAATTTGAGTTTTTATTGCATTAAATGCATTTTCAGCCCGAGCTGAGCACGTTTTGTGAGTTTGAATGTATCTTCATAGGAATGAGTTGTGTAGTCAAATTAATGCTCATATGGGCTTCAGGAGGTCATCCTGAACAAAATACATGTTGAAGTGTGTGCATAAGTCCTTTGGTTTAGGCGTGACACTCAATTTGAGTTTTTATTCCTTTAAATGCATTTTCAGCCCGAGCTGAGCACGTTTTGTGAGTTTGAATGTATCTTCATAGGAATGAGTTTTGTGGTCAAATTAATGCTCATATGGGCTTCAGGAAGTCATCCTGAACAAAATACATGTTGAAGTGTGTGCATAAGTCCTTTGGTTTAGGTGTGACACTCAATTTGAGTTTTTATTGCTTTAAATGCATTTTCAGCCCGAGCTGAGCACGTTTTGTGAGTTTGAATGTATCTTCATAGGAATGAGTTGTGTGGTCAAATTATTGCTCATTTAGGCTTCAGGTGGTCATCCTGAACAAAATACATGTTGAAGTGTGTGCATAAGTCCTTTGGTTTAGGCGTGACACTCAATTTGAGTTTTTATTGCTTTAAATGCATTTTCAGCCCGAGCTGAGCACGTTTTGAGAGTTTGAATGTATCTTCATAGGAATGAGTTGTGTGGTCAAATTAATGCTCATTTAGGCTTCAGGTGGTCATCCTGAACAAAATACATGTTGAAGTGTGTGCATAAGTTCTTTGGTTTAGGCGTGACACTCACTTTGAGTTTTTATTGCTTTAAAATTATTTCAGCCCGAGCTGAGCATGTTTTGTGAGTTTGAATGTATCTTCATAGGAATGAGTTTTGTGGTCAAATTAATGCTCATTTAGGCTTCAGGTGGTTATCCTGAACAAAATACATGTTGAAGTGTGTGCATAAGTTCTTTGGTTTAGGCGTGACACTCACTTTGAGTTTTTATTGCTTTAAAATTATTTCAGCCCGAGCTGAGCACGTTTTGTGAGTTTGAATGTATCTTCATAGGAATGAGTTGTGTGGTCAAATGAATGCTCATTTAGGCTTCAGGAGGTCATCTTGAACAAAATATATGTTGAAGTGTGTGCATAAGTCCTTTGGTTTATGCGTGACACTCAATTTGAGTTTTTATTGCTTTAAATGCATTTTCAGCCCGAGCTGAGCATGTTTTGTGAGTTTGAATGTATCTTCATAGGAATGAGTTATGTGGTCAACTTAATGTTCATTTAGGCTTCAGGAGGTCATCTTGAACAAAATACATGTTGAAGTGTGTGCATAAATCCTTTGGTTTAGGTGTGACACTCAATTTGAGTTTTTATTGCTTTAAATGCATTTTCAGCCCGAGCTCAGCACGTTTTGTGAGTGTGAATGTATCTTCATAGGAATCAATTGTGTAGTCAAATTAATGCTCATATGGGCTTCAGGAGGTCATCCTGAACAAAATACATGTTGAAGTGTGTGCATAAGTCCTTTGGTTTAGGTGTGACACTCAATTTGAGTTTTTATTGCATTAAATGCATTTTCAGCCCGAGCTGAGCACGTTTTGTGAGTTTGAATGTATCTTCATAGGAATGAGCTGTGTGGTCAAATTAATGCTCATTTAGGCTTCAGGAGGACATCCTGAACTAAGTACATGTTGAAGTGTGTGCATAAGTCCTTTGGTTTGGGCGTGACACTCAATTTGAGTTTTTATTGCTTTAAATGCATTTTCAGCCCGAGCTGAGCGCGCTTTCTGACTTTGAATGTATCTTCATAGGAATGAGTTGTCTGGTCAAATTAATTCTCATATGGACTTCAGGAGGTCATCCTGAACAAAATTCATGTTGAAGTGTGTGCATAAGTCCTTTGGTTTAGGCGTGACACTCAATTTGAGGTTTTATTGCTTTGAATGCATTTTCAGCCCGAGCTGAGCACGTTTTGTGAGTTTGAATGTATCTTGATACGAATGAGTTGTGTGGTCAAATTAATGCTCATATAGGCTTCAGGATGACCTCCTGAACAAAATACATGTTGAAGTGTGTGCATAAGTCCTTTGGTTTAGGCGTGACACTCAATTTGAGTTTTTATTGCTTTAAATGCATTTTCAGCCCGAGCTGAGCACGTTTTGTGAGTTTGAATGTATCTTCATATGAATGAGTTGTGTGGTCAAATTGATGCTCATATAGGCTTCAGGATGACCTCCTGAACTAAATACATGTTGAAGTGTGTGCATAAGTCCTTTGGTTTAGGCGTGACACTCAATTTGAGTTTTTATTGCTTTAAATGCATTTTCAGCCCGAGCTGAGCGCGCTTTCTGACTTTGAATGTTTCTTCATAGGAATGAGTTGTGTAGTCAAATTATTGCTCATTTAGGCTTCAGGAGGTCATCCTGTACAAAATACATGTTGAAGTGTGTGCATAAGTCCTTTGGTTTAGGCGTGACACTCAATTTGAGTTTTTATAACTTTAAATGCATTTTCAGCCCGAGCTGAGCACGTTTTGTGAGTTTGAATGTATCTTCATAAGAATGAGTTATGTGCTCAAATTAATGCTCATATAGGCTTCAGGATGACCTCTTGAACTAAATACATGTTGAAGTGTGTGCATAAGTCCTTTGGTTTAGGCGTGACACTCAATTTGAGTTTTTATTGCTTTAAATGCATTTTCAGCCCGAGCTGAGCACATTTTGTGAGTTTGAATGTATCTTCATAGGAATGAGTTGTATGGTCAGATCAATGCTCATATAGGCTTCGGGAGGTCATCCTGAACAAAATACATGTTGAAGTGTGTGCATAAGTCCTTTGGTTTAGGCGTGACACTCAATTTGAGGTTGTATTGCTTTGAATGCATTTTCAGCCCGAGCTGAGCACGTTTTGTGAGTTTGAATGTATCTTCATAGGAATGAGTTGTGTAGTCAAATTAATGCTCATATAGGCTTCAGGATGACCTCCTGAAGTAAATACATGTTGAAGTGTGTGCATAAGTCCTTTGGTTTAGGCGTGACACTCAATTTGAGTTTTTATAACTTTAAATGCATTTTCAGCCCGAGCTGAGCACGTTTTGTGAGTTTGAATGTATCTTCATAAGAATGAGTTATGTGCTCAAATTAATGCTCATATAGGCTTCAGGATGACCTCTTGAACTAAATACATGTTGAAGTGTGTGCATAAGTCCTTTGGTTTAGGCGTGACACTCAATTTGAGTTTTTATTGCTTTAAATGCATTTTCAGCCCGAGCTGAGCACATTTTGTGAGTTTGAATGTATCTTCATAGGAATGAGTTGTATGGTCAGATCAATGCTCATATAGGCTTCGGGAGGTCATCCTGAACAAAATACATGTTGAAGTGTGTGCATAAGTCCTTTGGTTTAGGTGTGACACTCAATTTGAGTTTTTATTGCTTTAAATGCATTTTCAGCCCGAGCTGAGCACGTTTTGTGAGTGTGAATGTATCTTCATAGGAATGAATTGTGTAGTCAAATTAATGCTCATATGGGCTTCAGGAGGTCATCCTGAACAAAATACATGTTGAAGTGTGTGCATAAGTCCTTTGGTTTAGGTGTGACACTCAATTTGAGTTTTTATTGCATTAAATGCATTTTCAGCCCGAGCTGAGCACGTTTTTTGAGTTTGAATGTATCTTCATAGGAATGAGTTGTGTGGTCAAATTAATGCTCATTTAGGCTTCAGGTGGTCATCCTGAACAAAATACATGTCGAAGTGTGTGCATAAGTCCTTTGGTTTAGGCGTGACACTCAATTTGAGTTTTTATTCCTTGAAATGCATTTTCAGCCCGAGCTGAGCACGTTTTGTGAGTTTGAATGTATCTTCATAGGAATGAGTTTTGTGGTCAAATTAATGCTCATTTAGGCTTCAGGTGGTCATCCTGAACAAAATACATGTTGAAGTGTGTGCATAAGTTCTTTGGTTTAGGCGTGACACTCACTTTGAATTTTTATTGCTTTAAAATTATTTCAGCCCTCGCTGAGCACGTTTTGTGAGTTTGAATGTATCTTCATAGGAATGAGTTGTGTGGTCAAATGAATGCTAATTTAGGCTTCAGGAGGTCATCTTGAACAAAATATATGTTGAAGTGTGTGCATAAGTCCTTTGGTTTAGGCGTGACACTCAATTTGAGTTTTTATTGCTTTAAATGCATTTTCAGCCCAAGCTGAGTATGTTTTGTGAGTTTGAATGTATCTTCATAGGATTGAGTTGTGTGGTCAACTTAATGTTCATTTAGGCTTCAGGAGGTCATCTTGAACAAAATACATGTTGAAGTGTGTGCATTAGTCCTTTGGTTTAGGTGTGACACTCAATTTGAGTTTTTATTGCTTTAAATGCATTTTCAGCCCGAGCTGAGCACGTTTTGTGAGTGTGAATGTATCTTCATAGGAATGAATTGTGTAGTCAAATTAATGCTCATATGGGCTTCAGGAGGTCATCCTGAACAAAATACATGTTGAAGTGTGTGCATAAGTCCTTTGGTTTAGGTGTGACACTCAATTTGAGTTTTTATTGCTTTAAATGCATTTTCAGCCCGAACTGAGCACGTTTTGTGAGTTTGAATGTATCTTCATAGGAATGAGTTGTGTGGTCAAATTAATGCTCATTTAGGCTTCAGGTGGTCATCCTGAACTAAATACATGTTGAAGTGTGTGCATAATCCTTTGGTTTAGGCGTGACACTCAATTTGAGTTTTTATTGCTTTAAGTGCATTTTCAGCCCGAGCTGAGCGCGCTTTCTGACTTTGAATGTATCTTCATAGGAATGAGTTGTATGGTCAAATCAATGCTCATATAGGCTTCGGGAGGTCATCCTGAACAAAATACATGTTGAAGTGTGTGCATAAGTCCTTTGGTTTAGGCGTCACACTCAATTTGAGGTTTTATTGCTTTGAATGCATTTTCTGCCCGAGCTGACCACGTTTTGTGAGTTTGAATGTATCTTGATACGAATGAGTTGTGTGGTCAAATTAATGCTCATATAGGCTTCAGGATGACCTCCTGAACTAAATACATGTTGAAGTGTGTGCATAAGTCCTTTGGTTTAGGCGTGACACTCAATTTGAGTTTTTATTGCTTTAAATGCATTTTCAGCCCGAGCTGAGCACGTTTTGTGAGTTTGAATGTATCTTGATAGGAATGAGTTGTGTGGTCAAATTAATGCTCATATAGGCTTCAGGATGACCTCTTGAACTAAATACATGTTGAAGTGTGTGCATAAGTCCTTTGGTTTAGGCGTGACACTCAATTTGAGTTTTTATTGCTTTAAATGCATTTTCAGCCCGAGCTGAGCACGTTTTGTGAGTTTGAATGTATCTTCATAGGAATGAGTTGTATGGTCAAATCAATGCTCATATAGGCTTCGGGAGGTCATCCTGAACAAAATACATGTTGAAGTGTGTGCATAAGTCCTTTGGTTTAGGTGTGACACTCAATTTGAGTTTTTATTGCTTTAAATGCATTTTCAGCCCGAGCTGAGCACGTTTTGTGAGTGTGAATGTATCTTCATAGGAATGAATTGTGTAGTCAAATTAATGCTCATATGGGCTTCAGGAGGTCATCCTGAACAAAATACATGTTGAAGTGTGTGCATAAGTCCTTTGGTTTAGGTGTGACACTCAATTTGAGTTTTTATTGCATTAAATGCATTTTCAGCCCGAGCTGAGCACGTTTTTTGAGTTTGAATGTATCTTCATAGGAATGAGTTGTGTGGTCAAATTAATGCTCATTTAGGCTTCAGGTGGTCATCCTGAACAAAATACATGTCGAAGTGTGTGCATAAGTCCTTTGGTTTAGGCGTGACACTCAATTTGAGTTTTTATTCCTTGAAATGCATTTTCAGCCCGAGCTGAGCACGTTTTGTGAGTTTGAATGTATCTTCATAGGAATGAGTTTTGTGGTCAAATTAATGCTCATTTAGGCTTCAGGTGGTCATCCTGAACAAAATACATGTTGAAGTGTGTGCATAAGTTCTTTGGTTTAGGCGTGACACTCACTTTGAATTTTTATTGCTTTAAAATTATTTCAGCCCTCGCTGAGCACGTTTTGTGAGTTTGAATGTATCTTCATAGGAATGAGTTGTGTGGTCAAATGAATGCTAATTTAGGCTTCAGGAGGTCATCTTGAACAAAATATATGTTGAAGTGTGTGCATAAGTCCTTTGGTTTAGGCGTGACACTCAATTTGAGTTTTTATTGCTTTAAATGCATTTTCAGCCCAAGCTGAGTATGTTTTGTGAGTTTGAATGTATCTTCATAGGATTGAGTTGTGTGGTCAACTTAATGTTCATTTAGGCTTCAGGAGGTCATCTTGAACAAAATACATGTTGAAGTGTGTGCATTAGTCCTTTGGTTTAGGTGTGACACTCAATTTGAGTTTTTATTGCTTTAAATGCATTTTCAGCCCGAGCTGAGCACGTTTTGTGAGTGTGAATGTATCTTCATAGGAATGAATTGTGTAGTCAAATTAATGCTCATATGGGCTTCAGGAGGTCATCCTGAACAAAATACATGTTGAAGTGTGTGCATAAGTCCTTTGGTTTAGGTGTGACACTCAATTTGAGTTTTTATTGCTTTAAATGCATTTTCAGCCCGAACTGAGCACGTTTTGTGAGTTTGAATGTATCTTCATAGGAATGAGTTGTGTGGTCAAATTAATGCTCATTTAGGCTTCAGGTGGTCATCCTGAACTAAATACATGTTGAAGTGTGTGCATAATCCTTTGGTTTAGGCGTGACACTCAATTTGAGTTTTTATTGCTTTAAGTGCATTTTCAGCCCGAGCTGAGCGCGCTTTCTGACTTTGAATGTATCTTCATAGGAATGAGTTGTATGGTCAAATCAATGCTCATATAGGCTTCGGGAGGTCATCCTGAACAAAATACATGTTGAAGTGTGTGCATAAGTCCTTTGGTTTAGGCGTCACACTCAATTTGAGGTTTTATTGCTTTGAATGCATTTTCTGCCCGAGCTGACCACGTTTTGTGAGTTTGAATGTATCTTGATACGAATGAGTTGTGTGGTCAAATTAATGCTCATATGGGCTTCAGGAGGTCATCCTGAACAAAATACATGTTAAGTGTGTGAATAAGTCCTTTGGTTTAGGTGTGACACTCAATTTGAGTTTTATTGCTTTAAATGCATTTTCAGCCCGAGCTGAGCACGTTTTGTGAGTTTGAATGTATCTTCATAGGAATGAGTTGTGTGGTCAAATTAATGCTGATTTAGGCTTCAGGAGGTCATCCTGAACAAAATACATGTTGAAGTGTGTGCATAAGTCCTTTGGTTTTGGCGTGACACTCAATTTGAGGTTTTATTGCTTTGAATGCATTTTCAGCCCGAGCTGAGCACGTTTTGTGAGTTTGAATGTATCTTGATAGGAATGAGTTGTGTGGTCAAATTAATGCTGATATAGGCTTCAGGATGACCTCTTGAACTAAATACATGTTGAAGTGTGTGCATAAGTCCTTTGGTTTAGGCGTGACACTCAATTTGAGTTTTTATTGCTTTAAATGCATTTTCAGCCCGAGCTGAGCACGTTTTGTGAGTTTGAATGTATCTTCATAGGAATGAGTTGTATGGTCAAATCAATGCTCATATAGGCTTCGGGAGGTCATCCTGAACAAAATACATGTTGAAGTGTGTGCATAAGTCCTTTGGTTTAGGCGTCACACTCAATTTGAGGTTTTATTGCTTTGAATGCATTTTCTGCCCGAGCTGACCACGTTTTGTGAGTTTGAATGTATCTTGATACGAATGAGTTGTGTGGTCAAATTAATGCTCATATAGGCTTCAGGATGACCTCCTGAACTAAATACATGTTGAAGTGTGTGCATAAGTCCTTTGGTTTAGGCGTGACACTCAATTTGAGTTTTTATTGCTTTAAATGCATTTTCAGCCCGAGCTGAGCACGTTTTGTGAGTTTGAATGTATCTTGATAGGAATGAGTTGTGTGGTCAAATTAATGCTCATATAGGCTTCAGGATGACCTCTTGAACTAAATACATGTTGAAGTGTGTGCATAAGTCCTTTGGTTTAGGCGTGACACTCAATTTGAGTTTTTATTGCTTTAAATGCATTTTCAGCCCGAGCTGAGCACGTTTTGTGAGTTTGAATGTATCTTCATAGGAATGAGTTGTATGGTCAAATCAATGCTCATATAGGCTTCGGGAGGTCATCCTGAACAAAATACATGTTGAAGTGTGTGCATAAGTCCTTTGGTTTAGGCGTCACACTCAATTTGAGGTTTTATTGCTTTGAATGCATTTTCTGCCCGAGCTGACCACGTTTTGTGAGTTTGAATGTATCTTGATACGAATGAGTTGTGTGGTCAAATTAATGCTCATATAGGCTTCAGGATGACCTCCTGAACTAAATACATGTTGAAGTGTGTGCATAAGTCCTTTGGTTTAGGCGTGACACTCAATTTGAGTTTTTATTGCTTTAAATGCATTTTCAGCCCGAGCTGAGCACGTTTTGTGAGTTTGAATGTATCTTGATAGGAATGGGTTGTGTGGTCAAATTAATGCTCATATAGGCTTCAGGATGACCTCCTGAACTAAATACATGTTGAAGTGTGTGCATAAGTACTTTGGTTTAGGCGTGACACTCAATTTGAGTTTTTATAACTTTAAATGCATTTTCAGCCCGAGCTGAGCACGTTTTGTGAGTTTGAATGTATCTTCATAAGAATGAGTTATGTGGTCAAATTAATGCTCATATAGGCTTCAGGATGAACTCTTGAACTAAATACATGTTGAAGTGTGTGCATAAGTCCTTTGGTTTAGGCGTGACACTCAATTTGAGTTTTTATTGCTTTAAATGCATTTTCAGCCCGAGGTGAGCACGTTTTTTGAGTTTGAATGTATCTTCATAGGAATGAGTTGTGTGGTCAAATCAATGCTCATATAGGCTTCGGGAGGTCATCCTGAACAAAATACATGTTGAAGTGTGTGCATAAGTCCTTTGGTTTAGGCGTGACACTCAATTTGAGTTTTTATAACTTTAAATGCATTTTCAGCCCGAGCTGAGCACGTTTTGTGAGTTTGAATGTATCTTCATAAGAATGAGTTATGTGGTCAAATTAATGCTCATATAGGCTTCAGGATGACCTCTTGAACTAAATACATGTTGAAGTGTGTGCATAAGTCCTTTGGTTTAGGCGTGACACTCAATTTGAGTTTTTATTGCTTTAAATGCATTTTCAGCCCGAGCTGAGCACGTTTTGTGAGTTTGAATGTATCTTCATAGGAATGAGTTGTATGGTCAAATCAATGCTCATATAGGCTTCGGGAGGTCATCCTGAACAAAATACATGTTGAAGTGTGTGCATAAGTCCTTTGGTTTAGGCGTCACACTCAATTTGAGGTTTTATTGCTTTGAATGCATTTTCTGCCCGAGCTGACCACGTTTTGTGAGTTTGAATGTATCTTGATACGAATGAGTTGTGTGGTCAAATTAATGCTCATATAGGCTTCAGGATGACCTCCTGAACTAAATACATGTTGAAGTGTGTGCATAAGTCCTTTGGTTTAGGCGTGACACTCAATTTGAGTTTTTATTGCTTTAAATGCATTTTCAGCCCGAGCTGAGCACGTTTTGTGAGTTTGAATGTATCTTGATAGGAATGGGTTGTGTGGTCAAATTAATGCTCATATAGGCTTCAGGATGACCTCCTGAACTAAATACATGTTGAAGTGTGTGCATAAGTACTTTGGTTTAGGCGTGACACTCAATTTGAGTTTTTATAACTTTAAATGCATTTTCAGCCCGAGCTGAGCACGTTTTGTGAGTTTGAATGTATCTTCATAAGAATGAGTTATGTGGTCAAATTAATGCTCATATAGGCTTCAGGATGAACTCTTGAACTAAATACATGTTGAAGTGTGTGCATAAGTCCTTTGGTTTAGGCGTGACACTCAATTTGAGTTTTTATTGCTTTAAATGCATTTTCAGCCCGAGGTGAGCACGTTTTTTGAGTTTGAATGTATCTTCATAGGAATGAGTTGTGTGGTCAAATCAATGCTCATATAGGCTTCGGGAGGTCATCCTGAACAAAATACATGTTGAAGTGTGTGCATAAGTCCTTTGGTTTAGGTGTGACACTCAATTTGAGTTTTTATTGCTTTAAATGCATTTTCAGCCCGAGCTGAGCACGTTTTGTGAGTGTGAATGTATCTTCATAGGAATGAATTGTGTAGTCAAATTAATGCTCATATGGGCTTCAGGAGGTCATCCTGAACAAAATACATGTTGAGGTGTGTGCATAAGTCCTTTGGTTTAGGTGTGACACTCAATTTGAGTTTTTATTGCATTAAATGCATTTTCAGCCCGAGCTGAGCACGCTTTTTGAGTTTGAATGTATCTTCATAGGAATGAGTTGTGTGGTCAAATTAATGCTCATTTAGGCTTCAGGTGGTCATCCTGAACAAAATACATGTTGAAGTGTGTGCATAAATCCTTTGGTTTAGGCGTGACACTCAATTTGAGTTTTTATTGCTTTAAATGCATTTTCAGCCCGAGCTGAGCACGTTTTTTGAGTTTGAATGTATCTTCATAGGAATGAGTTGTGTGGTCAAATCAATGCTCATATAGGCTTCGGGAGGTCATCCTGAACAAAATACATGTCGAAGTGTGTGCATAAGTCCTTTGGTTTAGGCGTGACACTCAATTTGAGTTTTTATTCCTTTAAATGCATTTTCAGCCCGAGCTGAGGACGTTTTGTGAATTTGAATGTATCTTCATAGGAATGAGTTGTGTGGTCAAATTAATGCTCATATAGGCTTCAGGATGACCTCCTGAACTAAATACATGTTGAAGTGTGTGCATAAGTTCTTTGGTTTAGGCGTGACACTCACTTTGAGTTTTTATTGCTTTAAAATTATTTCAGCCCGAGCTGAGCACGTTTTGTGAGTTTGAATGTATCTTCATAGGAATGAGTTGTGTGGTCAAATGAATGCTCATTTAGGCTTCAGGAGGTCATTTTGAACAAAATATATGTTGAAGTGTGTGCATAAGTCCTTTGGTTTAGGCGTGACACTCAATTTGAGTTTTTATTGCTTTAAATGCATTTTCAGCCCGAGCTGAGCATGTTTTGTGAGTTTGAATGTATCTTCATAGGAATGAGTTGTGTGGTCAACTTAATGTTCATTTAGGCTTCAGGAGGTCATCTTGAACAAAATACATGTTGAAGTGTGTGCATAAATCCTTTGGTTTAGGTGTGACACTCAATTTGAGTTTTTCTTGCTTTAAATGCATTTTCAGCCCGAGCTGAGCACGTTTTGTGAGTGTGAATGTATCTTCATAGGAATGAATTGTGTAGTCAAATTAATGCTCATATGGGCTTCAGGAGGTCATCCTGAACAAAATACATGTTGAAGTGTGTGCATAAGTCCTTTGGTTTAGGTGTGACACTCAATTTGAGTTTTTATTGCATTAAATGCATTTTCAGCCCGAGCTGAGCACGTTTTGTGAGTTTGAATGTATCTTCATAGGAATGAGTTGTGTGGTCAAATTAATGCTCATTTAGGCTTCAGGAGGACATCCTGAACTAAGTACATGTTGAAGTGTGTGCATAAGTCCTTTGGTTTGGGCGTGACACTCAATTTGAGTTTTTATTGCTTTAAATGCATTTTCAGCCCGAGCTGAGCGCGCTTTCTGACTTTGAATGTATCTTCATAGGAATGAGTTGTCTGGTCAAATTAATGCTCATTTAGGCTTCAGGTGGTCATCCTGAACTAAATACATGTTGAAGTGTGTGCATAATCCTTTGGTTTAGGCGTGATACTCAATTTGAGTTTTTATTGCTTTAAATGCATTTTCAGCCCGAGCTGAGCGCGCTTTCTGACTTTGAATGTTTCTTCATAGGAATGAGTTGTGTGGTCAAATTAATGCTCATATGGGCTTCAGGAGGTCATCCTGAACAAAATACATGTTAAGTGTGTGAATAAGTCCTTTGGTTTAGGTGTGACACTCAATTTGAGTTTTATTGCTTTAAATGCATTTTCAGCCCGAGCTGAGCACGTTTTGTGAGTTTGAATGTATCTTCATAGGAATGAGTTGTGTGGTCAAATTAATGCTCATTTAGGCTTCAGGTGGTCATCCTGAACTAAATACATGTTGAAGTGTGTGCATAAGTCCTTTGGTTTAGGCGTGACACTCAATTTGAGTTTTTATTGCTTTAAATGCATTTTCAGCCCGAGCTGAGCACGTTTTGTGAGTTTGAATGTATCTTCATAGGAATGAGTTGTGTAGTCAAATTAATGCTCATATGGGCTTCAGGAGGTCATCCTGAACAAAATACATGTTGAAGTGTGTGCATAAGTCCTTTGGTTTAGGCGTGACACTCAATTTGAGTTTTTATTGCGAAATGCATTTTCAGGCAGAGATGAGCAAGTTTTCTGAGTTTGAAGTATCTTCATAGTAATGAGTTGTGTGGTCAAATTAATGCTAATTCAGGCTTCAGGAGGTCATCCTGAACAAAATACATGTTGAAGTGTGTGCATAAGTCCTTTGGTTTTGGCGTGACACTCAATTTGAGGTTTTATTGCTTTGAATGCATTTTCAGCCCGAGCTGAGCACGTTTTGTGAGTTTGAATGTATCTTGATAGGAATGAGTTGTGTGGTCAAATTAATGCTGATGTAGGCTTCAGGATGACCTCTTGAACTAAATACATGTTGAAGTGTGTGCATAAGTACTTTGGTTTAGGCGTGACACTCAATTTGAGTTTTTATAACTTTAAATGCATTTTCAGCCCGAGCTGAGCACGTTTTGTGAGTTTGAATGTATCTTCATAAGAATGAGTTATGTGGTCAAATTAATGCTCATATAGGCTTCAGGATGACCTCTTGAACTAAATACATGTTTGAAGTGTGTGCATAAGTCCTTTGGTTTAGGCGTAACACTCAATTTGAGTTTTTATTGCTTTAAATGCATTTTCAGCCCGAGCTGAGCACGTTTTGTGAGTTTGAATGTTTCTTCATAGGAATGAGTTGTGTGGTCAAATTAATGCTCATATAGGCTTCAGGATGACCTCCTGAACTAAATACATGTTGAAGTGTGTGCATAAGTCCTTTGGTTTCGGCGTGACACTCAATTTGAGTTTTTACTGCTTTAAATGCATTTTCAGCCCGAGCTGAGCACGTTTTGTGAGTTTGAATGTATCTTCATAGGAATGAGTTGTATGGTCAAATTAATGCTCATATAGGCTTCGGGATGACCTCTTGAACTAAATAAATGTTTGAAGTGTGTGCATAAGTCCTTTGGTTTAGGCGTAACACTCAATTTGAGTTTCTATTGCTTTAAATGCATTTTCAGCCCGAACTGAGCGCGCTATCTGACTTTGAATGTATCTTCATAGGAATGAGTTGTGTGGTCAAATTAATGCTCATATGGGCTTCAGGAGGTCATCCTGAACAAAATACATGTTGAAGTGTGTGCATAAGTCCTTTGGTTTAGGTGTGACACTCAATTTGAGTTTTTATTGCGAAATGCATTTTCAGGCAGAGATGAGCAAGTTTTCTGAGTTTGAAGTATCTTCATAGGAATGAGTTGTGTGGTCAAATTAATGCTAATTTAGGCTTCAGGAGGTCATCCTGAACAAAATACATGTTGAAGTGTGTGCATAAGTCCTTTGGTTTTGGCGTGACACTCAATTTGAGGTTTTATTGCTTTGAATGCATTTTCAGCCCGAGCTGAGCACGTTTTGTGAGTTTGAATGTATCTTCATAAGAATGAGTTATGTGGTCAAATTAATGCTCATATAGGCTTCAGGATGACCTCTTGAACTAAATACATGTTTGAAGTGTGTGCATAAGTCCTTTGGTTTAGGCGTAACACTCAGTTTGAGTTTCTATTGCTTTAAATGCATTTTCAGCCCGAGCTGAGCACGTTTTGTGAGTTTGAATGTTTCTTCATAGGAATGAGTTGTGTGGTCAAATTAATGCTCATATAGGCTTCAGGATGACCTCCTGAACTAAATACATGTTGAAGTGTGTGCATAAGTCCTTTGGTTTAGGCGTGACACTCAATTTGAGTTTTTACTGCTTTAAATGCATTTTCAGCCCGAGCTGACCACGTTTTGTGAGTTTGAATGTATCTTGATACGAATGAGTTGTGTGGTCAAATTAATGCTCATATAGGCTTCAGGATGACCTCCTGAACTAAATACATGTTGAAGTGTGTGCATAAGTCCTTTGGTTTAGGCGTGACACTCAATTTGAGTTTTTATTGCTTTAAATGCATTTTCAGCCCGAGCTGAGCACGTTTTGTGAGTTTGAATGTATCTTGATAGGAATGAGTTGTGTGGTCAAATTAATGCTCATATAGGCTTCAGGATGACCTCCTGAACTAAATACATGTTGAAGTGTGTGCATAAGTCCTTTGGTTTAGGCGTGACACTCAATTTGAGTTTTTATTGCGAATGCATTTTCAGGCAGAGATGAGCAAGTTTTCTGAGTTTGAAGTATCTTCATAGGAATGAGTTGTGTGGTCAAATTAATGCTCATATAGGCTTCAGGATGACCTCCTGAACTAAATACATGTTGAAGTGTGTGCATAAGTCCTTTGGTTTAGGCGTGACACTCAATTTGAGTTTTTATTGCTTTAAATGCATTTTCAGCCCGAGCTGAGCGCGCTTTCTGACTTTGAATGTATCTTCATAGGAATAAGTTGTGTGGTCAAATTAATGCTCATTTAGGCTTCAGGTGGTCATCCTGAACAAAATACATGTTAAAGTGTGTGCATAAGTCCTTTGGTTTAGGTGTGACACTCAATTTGAGTTTTTATTGCGAAATGCATTTTCAGGCAGAGATGAGCAAGTTTTCTGAGTTTGAAGTATCTTCATAGGAATGAGTTGTGTGGTCAAATGAATGCTAATTTAGGCTTCAGGAGGTCATCCTGAACAAAATACATGTTGAAGTGTGTGCATAAGTCCTTTGGTTTAGGCGTGACACTCAATTTGAGTTTTTATTGCTTTAAATGCATTTTCAGCCCGAGCTGAGCATGTTTTGTGAGTTTGAATGTATCTTCATAGGATTGAGTTGTGTGGTCAACTTAATGTTCATTTAGGCTTCAGGAGGTCATCTTGAACAAAATACATGTTGAAGTGTGTGCATAAGTCCTTTGGTTTAGGTGTGACACTCAATTTGAGTTTTATTGCTTTAAATGCATTTTCAGCCCGAGCTGAGCACGTTTTGTGAGTGTGAATGTATCTTCATAGGAATGAATTGTGTAGTCAAATTAATGCTCATATAGGCTTCAGGATGACCTCCTGAACTAAATACATGTTGAAGTGTGTGCATAAGTCCTTTGGTTTAGGCGTCACACTCAATTTGAGGTTTTATTGCTTTGAATGCATTTTCTGCCCGAGCTGACCACGTTTTGTGAGTTTGAATGTATCTTGATACGAATGAGTTGTGTGGTCAAATTAATGCTCATATAGGCTTCAGGATGACCTCCTGAACTAAATACATGTTGAAGTGTGTGCATAAGTCCTTTGGTTTAGGCGTGACACTCAATTTGAGTTTTTATTGCTTTAAATGCATTTTCAGCCCGAGCTGAGCACGTTTTGTGAGTTTGAATGTATCTTGATAGGAATGGGTTGTGTGGTCAAATTAATGCTCATATAGGCTTCAGGATGACCTCCTGAACTAAATACATGTTGAAGTGTGTGCATAAGTACTTTGGTTTAGGCGTGACACTCAATTTGAGTTTTTATAACTTTAAATGCATTTTCAGCCCGAGCTGAGCACGTTTTGTGAGTTTGAATGTATCTTCATAAGAATGAGTTATGTGGTCAAATTAATGCTCATATAGGCTTCAGGATGAACTCTTGAACTAAATACATGTTGAAGTGTGTGCATAAGTCCTTTGGTTTAGGCGTGACACTCAATTTGAGTTTTTATTGCTTTAAATGCATTTTCAGCCCGAGGTGAGCACGTTTTTTGAGTTTGAATGTATCTTCATAGGAATGAGTTGTGTGGTCAAATCAATGCTCATATAGGCTTCGGGAGGTCATCCTGAACAAAATACATGTTGAAGTGTGTGCATAAGTCCTTTGGTTTAGGTGTGACACTCAATTTGAGTTTTTATTGCTTTAAATGCATTTTCAGCCCGAGCTGAGCACGTTTTGTGAGTGTGAATGTATCTTCATAGGAATGAATTGTGTAGTCAAATTAATGCTCATATGGGCTTCAGGAGGTCATCCTGAACAAAATACATGTTGAGGTGTGTGCATAAGTCCTTTGGTTTAGGTGTGACACTCAATTTGAGTTTTTATTGCATTAAATGCATTTTCAGCCCGAGCTGAGCACGCTTTTTGAGTTTGAATGTATCTTCATAGGAATGAGTTGTGTGGTCAAATTAATGCTCATTTAGGCTTCAGGTGGTCATCCTGAACAAAATACATGAAGTGTGTGCATAAATCCTTTGGTTTAGGCGTGACACTCAATTTGAGTTTTTATTGCTTTAAATGCATTTTCAGCCCGAGCTGAGCACGTTTTTTGAGTTTGAATGTATCTTCATAGGAATGAGTTGTGTGGTCAAATCAATGCTCATATAGGCTTCGGGAGGTCATCCTGAACAAAATACATGTCGAAGTGTGTGCATAAGTCCTTTGGTTTAGGCGTGACACTCAATTTGAGTTTTTATTCCTTTAAATGCATTTTCAGCCCGAGCTGAGGACGTTTTGTGAATTTGAATGTATCTTCATAGGAATGAGTTGTGTGGTCAAATTAATGCTCATATAGGCTTCAGGATGACCTCCTGAACTAAATACATGTTGAAGTGTGTGCATAAGTTCTTTGGTTTAGGCGTGACACTCACTTTGAGTTTTTATTGCTTTAAAATTATTTCAGCCCGAGCTGAGCACGTTTTGTGAGTTTGAATGTATCTTCATAGGAATGAGTTGTGTGGTCAAATGAATGCTCATTTAGGCTTCAGGAGGTCATTTTGAACAAAATATATGTTGAAGTGTGTGCATAAATCCTTTGGTTTAGGCGTGACACTCAATTTGAGTTTTTATTGCTTTAAATGCATTTTCAGCCCGAGCTGAGCATGTTTTGTGAGTTTGAATGTATCTTCATAGGAATGAGTTGTGTGGTCAACTTAATGTTCATTTAGGCTTCAGGAGGTCATCTTGAACAAAATACATGTTGAAGTGTGTGCATAAATCCTTTGGTTTAGGTGTGACACTCAATTTGAGTTTTTCTTGCTTTAAATGCATTTTCAGCCCGAGCTGAGCACGTTTTGTGAGTGTGAATGTATCTTCATAGGAATGAATTGTGTAGTCAAATTAATGCTCATATGGGCTTCAGGAGGTCATCCTGAACAAAATACATGTTGAAGTGTGTGCATAAGTCCTTTGGTTTAGGTGTGACACTCAATTTGAGTTTTTATTGCATTAAATGCATTTTCAGCCCGAGCTGAGCACGTTTTGTGAGTTTGAATGTATCTTCATAGGAATGAGTTGTGTGGTCAAATTAATGCTCATTTAGGCTTCAGGAGGACATCCTGAACTAAGTACATGTTGAAGTGTGTGCATAAGTCCTTTGGTTTGGGCGTGACACTCAATTTGAGTTTTTATTGCTTTAAATGCATTTTCAGCCCGAGCTGAGCGCGCTTTCTGACTTTGAATGTATCTTCATAGGAATGAGTTGTCTGGTCAAATTAATGCTCATTTAGGCTTCAGGTGGTCATCCTGAACTAAATACATGTTGAAGTGTGTGCATAATCCTTTGGTTTAGGCGTGATACTCAATTTGAGTTTTTATTGCTTTAAATGCATTTTCAGCCCGAGCTGAGCGCGCTTTCTGACTTTGAATGTTTCTTCATAGGAATGAGTTGTGTGGTCAAATTAATGCTCATATGGGCTTCAGGAGGTCATCCTGAACAAAATACATGTTAAGTGTGTGAATAAGTCCTTTGGTTTAGGTGTGACACTCAATTTGAGTTTTATTGCTTTAAATGCATTTTCAGCCCGAGCTGAGCACGTTTTGTGAGTTTGAATGTATCTTCATAGGAATGAGTTGTGTGGTCAAATTAATGCTCATTTAGGCTTCAGGTGGTCATCCTGAACTAAATACATGTTGAAGTGTGTGCATAAGTCCTTTGGTTTAGGCGTGACACTCAATTTGAGTTTTTATTGCTTTAAATGCATTTTCAGCCCGAGCTGAGCACGTTTTGTGAGTTTGAATGTATCTTCATAGGAATGAGTTGTGTAGTCAAATTAATGCTCATATGGGCTTCAGGAGGTCATCCTGAACAAAATACATGTTGAAGTGTGTGCATAAGTCCTTTGGTTTAGGTGTGACACTCAATTTGAGTTTTTATTGCGAAATGCATTTTCAGGCAGAGATGAGCAAGTTTTCTGAGTTTGAAGTATCTTCATAGTAATGAGTTGTGTGGTCAAATTAATGCTAATTCAGGCTTCAGGAGGTCATCCTGAACAAAATACATGTTGAAGTGTGTGCATAAGTCCTTTGGTTTTGGCGTGACACTCAATTTGAGGTTTTATTGCTTTGAATGCATTTTCAGCCCGAGCTGAGCACGTTTTGTGAGTTTGAATGTATCTTGATAGGAATGAGTTGTGTGGTCAAATTAATGCTGATGTAGGCTTCAGGATGACCTCTTGAACTAAATACATGTTGAAGTGTGTGCATAAGTACTTTGGTTTAGGCGTGACACTCAATTTGAGTTTTTATAACTTTAAATGCATTTTCAGCCCGAGCTGAGCACGTTTTGTGAGTTTGAATGTATCTTCATAAGAATGAGTTATGTGGTCAAATTAATGCTCATATAGGCTTCAGGATGACCTCTTGAACTAAATACATGTTTGAAGTGTGTGCATAAGTCCTTTGGTTTAGGCGTAACACTCAATTTGAGTTTTTATTGCTTTAAATGCATTTTCAGCCCGAGCTGAGCACGTTTTGTGAGTTTGAATGTTTCTTCATAGGAATGAGTTGTGTGGTCAAATTAATGCTCATATAGGCTTCAGGATGACCTCCTGAACTAAATACATGTTGAAGTGTGTGCATAAGTCCTTTGGTTTCGGCGTGACACTCAATTTGAGTTTTTACTGCTTTAAATGCATTTTCAGCCCGAGCTGAGCACGTTTTGTGAGTTTGAATGTATCTTCATAGGAATGAGTTGTATGGTCAAATTAATGCTCATATAGGCTTCGGGATGACCTCTTGAACTAAATAAATGTTTGAAGTGTGTGCATAAGTCCTTTGGTTTAGGCGTATCACTCAATTTGAGTTTCTATTGCTTTAAATGCATTTTCAGCCCGAACTGAGCGCGCTATCTGACTTTGAATGTATCTTCATAGGAATGAGTTGTGTGGTCAAATTAATGCTCATATGGGCTTCAGGAGGTCATCCTGAACAAAATACATGTTGAAGTGTGTGCATAAGTCCTTTGGTTTAGGTGTGACACTCAATTTGAGTTTTTATTGCTTTAAATGCATTTTCAGGCAGAGATGAGCAAGTTTTCTGAGTTTGAAGTATCTTCATAGGAATGAGTTGTGTGGTCAAATTAATGCTAATTTAGGCTTCAGGAGGTCATCCTGAACAAAATACATGTTGAAGTGTGTGCATAAGTCCTTTGGTTTTGGCGTGACACTCAATTTGAGGTTTTATTGCTTTGAATGCATTTTCAGCCCGAGCTGAGCACGTTTTGTGAGTTTGAATGTATCTTCATAAGAATGAGTTATGTGGTCAAATTAATGCTCATATAGGCTTCAGGATGACCTCTTGAACTAAATACATGTTTGAAGTGTGTGCATAAGTCCTTTGGTTTAGGCGTAACACTCAGTTTGAGTTTCTATTGCTTTAAATGCATTTTCAGCCCGAGCTGAGCACGTTTTGTGAGTTTGAATGTTTCTTCATAGGAATGAGTTGTGTGGTCAAATTAATGCTCATATAGGCTTCAGGATGACCTCCTGAACTAAATACATGTTGAAGTGTGTGCATAAGTCCTTTGGTTTAGGCGTGACACTCAATTTGAGTTTTTACTGCTTTAAATGCATTTTCAGCCCGAGCTGACCACGTTTTGTGAGTTTGAATGTATCTTGATACGAATGAGTTGTGTGGTCAAATTAATGCTCATATAGGCTTCAGGATGACCTCCTGAACTAAATACATGTTGAAGTGTGTGCATAAGTCCTTTGGTTTAGGCGTGACACTCAATTTGAGTTTTTATTGCTTTAAATGCATTTTCAGCCCGAGCTGAGCACGTTTTGTGAGTTTGAATGTATCTTGATAGGAATGAGTTGTGTGGTCAAATTAATGCTCATATAGGCTTCAGGATGACCTCCTGAACTAAATACATGTTGAAGTGTGTGCATAAGTCCTTTGGTTTAGGCGTGACACTCAATTTGAGTTTTTATTGCTTTAAATGCATTTTCAGCCCGAGCTGAGCACGTTTTGTGAGTTTGAATGTATCTTGATAGGAATGAGTTGTGTGGTCAAATTAATGCTCATATAGGCTTCAGGATGACCTCCTGAACTAAATACATGTTGAAGTGTGTGCATAAGTCCTTTGGTTTAGGCGTGACACTCAATTTGAGTTTTTACTGCTTTAAATGCATTTTCAGCCCGAGCTGACCACGTTTTGTGAGTTTGAATGTATCTTGATACGAATGAGTTGTGTGGTCAAATTAATGCTCATATAGGCTTCAGGATGACCTCCTGAACTAAATACATGTTGAAGTGTGTGCATAAGTCCTTTGGTTTAGGCGTGACACTCAATTTGAGTTTTTATTGCTTTAAATGCATTTTCAGCCCGAGCTGAGCACGTTTTGTGAGTTTGAATGTATCTTGATAGGAATGAGTTGTGTGGTCAAATTAATGCTCATATAGGCTTCAGGATGACCTCCTGAACTAAATACATGTTGAAGTGTGTGCATAAGTCCTTTGGTTTAGGCGTGACACTCAATTTGAGTTTTTATTGCGAATGCATTTTCAGGCAGAGATGAGCAAGTTTTCTGAGTTTGAAGTATCTTCATAGGAATGAGTTGTGTGGTCAAATTAATGCTCATATAGGCTTCAGGATGACCTCCTGAACTAAATACATGTTGAAGTGTGTGCATAAGTCCTTTGGTTTAGGCGTGACACTCAATTTGAGTTTTTATTGCTTTAAATGCATTTTCAGCCCGAGCTGAGCGCGCTTTCTGACTTTGAATGTATCTTCATAGGAATAAGTTGTGTGGTCAAATTAATGCTCATTTAGGCTTCAGGTGGTCATCCTGAACAAAATACATGTTAAAGTGTGTGCATAAGTCCTTTGGTTTAGGTGTGACACTCAATTTGAGTTTTTATTGCGAAATGCATTTTCAGGCAGAGATGAGCAAGTTTTCTGAGTTTGAAGTATCTTCATAGGAATGAGTTGTGTGGTCAAATGAATGCTAATTTAGGCTTCAGGAGGTCATCCTGAACAAAATACATGTTGAAGTGTGTGCATAAGTCCTTTGGTTTAGGCGTGACACTCAATTTGAGTTTTTATTGCTTTAAATGCATTTTCAGCCCGAGCTGAGCATGTTTTGTGAGTTTGAATGTATCTTCATAGGATTGAGTTGTGTGGTCAACTTAATGTTCATTTAGGCTTCAGGAGGTCATCTTGAACAAAATACATGTTGAAGTGTGTGCATAAGTCCTTTGGTTTAGGTGTGACACTCAATTTGAGTTTTATTGCTTTAAATGCATTTTCAGCCCGAGCTGAGCACGTTTTGTGAGTGTGAATGTATCTTCATAGGAATGAATTGTGTAGTCAAATTAATGCTCATATAGGCTTCAGGATGACCTCCTGAACTAAATACATGTTGAAGTGTGTGCATAAGTCCTTTGGTTTAGGCGTCACACTCAATTTGAGGTTTTATTGCTTTGAATGCATTTTCTGCCCGAGCTGACCACGTTTTGTGAGTTTGAATGTATCTTGATACGAATGAGTTGTGTGGTCAAATTAATGCTCATATAGGCTTCAGGATGACCTCCTGAACTAAATACATGTTGAAGTGTGTGCATAAGTCCTTTGGTTTAGGCGTGACACTCAATTTGAGTTTTTATTGCTTTAAATGCATTTTCAGCCCGAGCTGAGCACGTTTTGTGAGTTTGAATGTATCTTGATAGGAATGGGTTGTGTGGTCAAATTAATGCTCATATAGGCTTCAGGATGACCTCCTGAACTAAATACATGTTGAAGTGTGTGCATAAGTACTTTGGTTTAGGCGTGACACTCAATTTGAGTTTTTATAACTTTAAATGCATTTTCAGCCCGAGCTGAGCACGTTTTGTGAGTTTGAATGTATCTTCATAAGAATGAGTTATGTGGTCAAATTAATGCTCATATAGGCTTCAGGATGAACTCTTGAACTAAATACATGTTGAAGTGTGTGCATAAGTCCTTTGGTTTAGGCGTGACACTCAATTTGAGTTTTTATTGCTTTAAATGCATTTTCAGCCCGAGGTGAGCACGTTTTTTGAGTTTGAATGTATCTTCATAGGAATGAGTTGTGTGGTCAAATCAATGCTCATATAGGCTTCGGGAGGTCATCCTGAACAAAATACATGTTGAAGTGTGTGCATAAGTCCTTTGGTTTAGGTGTGACACTCAATTTGAGTTTTTATTGCTTTAAATGCATTTTCAGCCCGAGCTGAGCACGTTTTGTGAGTGTGAATGTATCTTCATAGGAATGAATTGTGTAGTCAAATTAATGCTCATATGGGCTTCAGGAGGTCATCCTGAACAAAATACATGTTGAGGTGTGTGCATAAGTCCTTTGGTTTAGGTGTGACACTCAATTTGAGTTTTTATTGCATTAAATGCATTTTCAGCCCGAGCTGAGCACGCTTTTTGAGTTTGAATGTATCTTCATAGGAATGAGTTGTGTGGTCAAATTAATGCTCATTTAGGCTTCAGGTGGTCATCCTGAACAAAATACATGAAGTGTGTGCATAAATCCTTTGGTTTAGGCGTGACACTCAATTTGAGTTTTTATTGCTTTAAATGCATTTTCAGCCCGAGCTGAGCACGTTTTTTGAGTTTGAATGTATCTTCATAGGAATGAGTTGTGTGGTCAAATCAATGCTCATATAGGCTTCGGGAGGTCATCCTGAACAAAATACATGTCGAAGTGTGTGCATAAGTCCTTTGGTTTAGGCGTGACACTCAATTTGAGTTTTTATTCCTTTAAATGCATTTTCAGCCCGAGCTGAGGACGTTTTGTGAATTTGAATGTATCTTCATAGGAATGAGTTGTGTGGTCAAATTAATGCTCATATAGGCTTCAGGATGACCTCCTGAACTAAATACATGTTGAAGTGTGTGCATAAGTTCTTTGGTTTAGGCGTGACACTCACTTTGAGTTTTTATTGCTTTAAAATTATTTCAGCCCGAGCTGAGCACGTTTTGTGAGTTTGAATGTATCTTCATAGGAATGAGTTGTGTGGTCAAATGAATGCTCATTTAGGCTTCAGGAGGTCATTTTGAACAAAATATATGTTGAAGTGTGTGCATAAATCCTTTGGTTTAGGCGTGACACTCAATTTGAGTTTTTATTGCTTTAAATGCATTTTCAGCCCGAGCTGAGCATGTTTTGTGAGTTTGAATGTATCTTCATAGGAATGAGTTGTGTGGTCAACTTAATGTTCATTTAGGCTT
Source organism: Hippocampus guttulatus (assembly GCF_054856545.1). Lineage (NCBI taxonomy): Eukaryota > Metazoa > Chordata > Actinopteri > Syngnathiformes > Syngnathidae > Hippocampus > Hippocampus guttulatus. The sequence continues at coordinate 298,261 of NW_028233883.1, read as the reverse complement.
CAGGAGGTCATCTTGAACAAAATACATGTTGAAGTGTGTGCATAAATCCTTTGGTTTAGGTGTGACACTCAATTTGAGTTTTTCTTGCTTTAAATGCATTTTCAGCCCGAGCTGAGCACGTTTTGTGAGTGTGAATGTATCTTCATAGGAATGAATTGTGTAGTCAAATTAATGCTCATATGGGCTTCAGGAGGTCATCCTGAACAAAATACATGTTGAAGTGTGTGCATAAGTCCTTTGGTTTAGGTGTGACACTCAATTTGAGTTTTTATTGCATTAAATGCATTTTCAGCCCGAGCTGAGCACGTTTTGTGAGTTTGAATGTATCTTCATAGGAATGAGTTGTGTGGTCAAATTAATGCTCATTTAGGCTTCAGGAGGACATCCTGAACTAAGTACATGTTGAAGTGTGTGCATAAGTCCTTTGGTTTGGGCGTGACACTCAATTTGAGTTTTTATTGCTTTAAATGCATTTTCAGCCCGAGCTGAGCGCGCTTTCTGACTTTGAATGTATCTTCATAGGAATGAGTTGTCTGGTCAAATTAATGCTCATTTAGGCTTCAGGTGGTCATCCTGAACTAAATACATGTTGAAGTGTGTGCATAATCCTTTGGTTTAGGCGTGATACTCAATTTGAGTTTTTATTGCTTTAAATGCATTTTCAGCCCGAGCTGAGCGCGCTTTCTGACTTTGAATGTTTCTTCATAGGAATGAGTTGTGTGGTCAAATTAATGCTCATATGGGCTTCAGGAGGTCATCCTGAACAAAATACATGTTAAGTGTGTGAATAAGTCCTTTGGTTTAGGTGTGACACTCAATTTGAGTTTTATTGCTTTAAATGCATTTTCAGCCCGAGCTGAGCACGTTTTGTGAGTTTGAATGTATCTTCATAGGAATGAGTTGTGTGGTCAAATTAATGCTCATTTAGGCTTCAGGTGGTCATCCTGAACTAAATACATGTTGAAGTGTGTGCATAAGTCCTTTGGTTTAGGCGTGACACTCAATTTGAGTTTTTATTGCTTTAAATGCATTTTCAGCCCGAGCTGAGCACGTTTTGTGAGTTTGAATGTATCTTCATAGGAATGAGTTGTGTAGTCAAATTAATGCTCATATGGGCTTCAGGAGGTCATCCTGAACAAAATACATGTTGAAGTGTGTGCATAAGTCCTTTGGTTTAGGTGTGACACTCAATTTGAGTTTTTATTGCGAAATGCATTTTCAGGCAGAGATGAGCAAGTTTTCTGAGTTTGAAGTATCTTCATAGTAATGAGTTGTGTGGTCAAATTAATGCTAATTCAGGCTTCAGGAGGTCATCCTGAACAAAATACATGTTGAAGTGTGTGCATAAGTCCTTTGGTTTTGGCGTGACACTCAATTTGAGGTTTTATTGCTTTGAATGCATTTTCAGCCCGAGCTGAGCACGTTTTGTGAGTTTGAATGTATCTTGATAGGAATGAGTTGTGTGGTCAAATTAATGCTGATGTAGGCTTCAGGATGACCTCTTGAACTAAATACATGTTGAAGTGTGTGCATAAGTACTTTGGTTTAGGCGTGACACTCAATTTGAGTTTTTATAACTTTAAATGCATTTTCAGCCCGAGCTGAGCACGTTTTGTGAGTTTGAATGTATCTTCATAAGAATGAGTTATGTGGTCAAATTAATGCTCATATAGGCTTCAGGATGACCTCTTGAACTAAATACATGTTTGAAGTGTGTGCATAAGTCCTTTGGTTTAGGCGTAACACTCAATTTGAGTTTTTATTGCTTTAAATGCATTTTCAGCCCGAGCTGAGCACGTTTTGTGAGTTTGAATGTTTCTTCATAGGAATGAGTTGTGTGGTCAAATTAATGCTCATATAGGCTTCAGGATGACCTCCTGAACTAAATACATGTTGAAGTGTGTGCATAAGTCCTTTGGTTTCGGCGTGACACTCAATTTGAGTTTTTACTGCTTTAAATGCATTTTCAGCCCGAGCTGAGCACGTTTTGTGAGTTTGAATGTATCTTCATAGGAATGAGTTGTATGGTCAAATTAATGCTCATATAGGCTTCGGGATGACCTCTTGAACTAAATAAATGTTTGAAGTGTGTGCATAAGTCCTTTGGTTTAGGCGTATCACTCAATTTGAGTTTCTATTGCTTTAAATGCATTTTCAGCCCGAACTGAGCGCGCTATCTGACTTTGAATGTATCTTCATAGGAATGAGTTGTGTGGTCAAATTAATGCTCATATGGGCTTCAGGAGGTCATCCTGAACAAAATACATGTTGAAGTGTGTGCATAAGTCCTTTGGTTTAGGTGTGACACTCAATTTGAGTTTTTATTGCTTTAAATGCATTTTCAGGCAGAGATGAGCAAGTTTTCTGAGTTTGAAGTATCTTCATAGGAATGAGTTGTGTGGTCAAATTAATGCTAATTTAGGCTTCAGGAGGTCATCCTGAACAAAATACATGTTGAAGTGTGTGCATAAGTCCTTTGGTTTTGGCGTGACACTCAATTTGAGGTTTTATTGCTTTGAATGCATTTTCAGCCCGAGCTGAGCACGTTTTGTGAGTTTGAATGTATCTTCATAAGAATGAGTTATGTGGTCAAATTAATGCTCATATAGGCTTCAGGATGACCTCTTGAACTAAATACATGTTTGAAGTGTGTGCATAAGTCCTTTGGTTTAGGCGTAACACTCAGTTTGAGTTTCTATTGCTTTAAATGCATTTTCAGCCCGAGCTGAGCACGTTTTGTGAGTTTGAATGTTTCTTCATAGGAATGAGTTGTGTGGTCAAATTAATGCTCATATAGGCTTCAGGATGACCTCCTGAACTAAATACATGTTGAAGTGTGTGCATAAGTCCTTTGGTTTAGGCGTGACACTCAATTTGAGTTTTTACTGCTTTAAATGCATTTTCAGCCCGAGCTGACCACGTTTTGTGAGTTTGAATGTATCTTGATACGAATGAGTTGTGTGGTCAAATTAATGCTCATATAGGCTTCAGGATGACCTCCTGAACTAAATACATGTTGAAGTGTGTGCATAAGTCCTTTGGTTTAGGCGTGACACTCAATTTGAGTTTTTATTGCTTTAAATGCATTTTCAGCCCGAGCTGAGCACGTTTTGTGAGTTTGAATGTATCTTGATAGGAATGAGTTGTGTGGTCAAATTAATGCTCATATAGGCTTCAGGATGACCTCCTGAACTAAATACATGTTGAAGTGTGTGCATAAGTCCTTTGGTTTAGGCGTGACACTCAATTTGAGTTTTTATTGCGAATGCATTTTCAGGCAGAGATGAGCAAGTTTTCTGAGTTTGAAGTATCTTCATAGGAATGAGTTGTGTGGTCAAATTAATGCTCATATAGGCTTCAGGATGACCTCCTGAACTAAATACATGTTGAAGTGTGTGCATAAGTCCTTTGGTTTAGGCGTGACACTCAATTTGAGTTTTTATTGCTTTAAATGCATTTTCAGCCCGAGCTGAGCGCGCTTTCTGACTTTGAATGTATCTTCATAGGAATAAGTTGTGTGGTCAAATTAATGCTCATTTAGGCTTCAGGTGGTCATCCTGAACAAAATACATGTTAAAGTGTGTGCATAAGTCCTTTGGTTTAGGTGTGACACTCAATTTGAGTTTTTATTGCGAAATGCATTTTCAGGCAGAGATGAGCAAGTTTTCTGAGTTTGAAGTATCTTCATAGGAATGAGTTGTGTGGTCAAATGAATGCTAATTTAGGCTTCAGGAGGTCATCCTGAACAAACTTCATGTTGAAGTGTGTGCATAAGTCCTTTGGTTTAGGCGTGACACTCAATTTGAGTTTTTATTGCTTTAAATGCATTTTCAGCCCGAGCTGAGCATGTTTTGTGAGTTTGAATGTATCTTCATAGGATTGAGTTGTGTGGTCAACTTAATGTTCATTTAGGCTTCAGGAGGTCATCTTGAACAAAATACATGTTGAAGTGTGTGCATAAGTCCTTTGGTTTAGGTGTGACACTCAATTTGAGTTTTATTGCTTTAAATGCATTTTCAGCCCGAGCTGAGCACGTTTTGTGAGTGTGAATGTATCTTCATAGGAATGAATTGTGTAGTCAAATTAATGCTCATATGGGATTCAGGAGGTCATCCTGAACAAAGTACATGTTGAAGTGTGTGCATAAGTCCTTTGGTTTAGGCGTGACACTCAATTTGAGTTTTTATTGCTTTAAATGCATTTTCAGCCCGAGCTGAGCACGTTTTGTGAGTTTGAATGTATCTTGATAGGAATGAGTTGTGTGGTCAAATTAATGCTCATATAGGCTTCAGGATGACCTCCTGAACTAAATACATGTTGAAGTGTGTGCATAAGTCCTTTGGTTTAGGCGTGACACTCAATTTGAGTTTTTATTGCGAAATGCATTTTCAGGCAGAGATGAGCAAGTTTTCTGAGTTTGAAGTATCTTCATAGGAATGAGTTGTGTGGTCAAATTAATGCTCATATAGGCTTCAGGATGACCTCCTGAACCAAATACATGTTGAAGTGTGTGCATAAGTCCTTTGGTTTAGGCGTGACACTCAATTTGAGTTTTTATTGCTTTAAATGCATTTTCAGCCCGAGCTGAGCGCGCTTTCTGACTTTGAATGTATCTTCATAGGAATAAGTTGTGTGGTCAAATTAATGCTCATTTAGGCTTCAGGTGGTCATCCTGAACAAAATACATGTTAAAGTGTGTGCATAAGTCCTTTGGTTTAGGTGTGACACTCAATTTGAGTTTTTATTGCGAAATGCATTTTCAGGCAGAGATGAGCAAGTTTTCTGAGTTTGAAGTATCTTCATAGGAATGAGTTGTGTGGTCAAATGAATGCTAATTTAGGCTTCAGGAGGTCATCCTGAACAAAATACATGTTGAAGTGTGTGCATAAGTCCTTTGGTTTAGGCGTGACACTCAATTTGAGTTTTTATTGCTTTAAATGCATTTTCAGCCCGAGCTGAGCATGTTTTGTGAGTTTGAATGTATCTTCATAGGATTGAGTTGTGTGGTCAACTTAATGTTCATTTAGGCTTCAGGAGGTCATCTTGAACAAAATACATGTTGAAGTGTGTGCATAAGTCCTTTGGTTTAGGTGTGACACTCAATTTGAGTTTTTATTGCTTTAAATGCATTTTCAGCCCGAGCTGAGCACGTTTTGTGAGTGTGAATGTATCTTCATAGGAATGAATTGTGTAGTCAAATTAATGCTCATATGGGCTTCAGGAGGTCATCCTGAACAAAATACATGTTGAAGTGTGTGCATAAGTCCTTTGGTTTAGGTGTGACACTCAATTTGAGTTTTTATTGCATTAAATGCATTTTCAGCCCGAGCTGAGCATGTTTTGTGAGTTTGAATGTATCTTCATAGGAATGAGTTGTGTGGTCAAATTAATGCTCATTTACGCTTCAGGAGGACATCCTGAACTAAGTACATGTTGAAGTGTGTGCATAAGTCCTTTGGTTTGGGCGTGACACTCAATTTGAGTTTTTATTGCTTTAAATGCATTTTCAGCCCGAGCTGAGCGCGCTTTCTGACTTTGAATGTATCTTCATAGGAATGAGTTGTCTGGTCAAATAATTCTCATATGGACTTCAGGAGGTCATCCTGAACAAAATACATGTTGAAGTGTGTGCATAAGTCCTTTGGTTTAGGTGTGACACTCAATTTGAGTTTTTATTGCTTTAAATGCATTTTCAGCCCGAGCTGAGCGCGCTTTCTGACTTTGAATGTTTCTTCATAGGAATGAGTTGTGTAGTCAAATTATTGCTCATTTAGGCTTCAGGAGGTCATCCTGTACAAAATACATGTTGAAGTGTGTGCATAAGTCCTTTGGTTTAGGCGTGACACTCAATTTGAGGTTGTATTGCTTTGAATGCATTTTCAGCCCGAGCTGAGCACGTTTTGTGAGTTTGAATGTATCTTGATACGAATGAGTTGTGTGGTCAAATTAATGCTCATATAGGCTTCAGGATGACCTCCTGAACAAAATACATGTTGAAGTGTGTGCATAAGTCCTTTGGTTTAGGCGTGACACTCAATTTGAGTTTTTATTGCTTTAAATGCATTTTCAGCCCGAGCTGAGCACGTTTTGTGAGTTTGAATGTATCTTCATAGGAATGAGTTGTGTGGTCAAATTAATGCTCATATAGGCTTCAGGATGACCTCCTGAAGTAAATACATGTTGAAGTGTGTGCATAAGTCCTTTGGTTTAGGCGTGACACTCAATTTGAGTTTTTATAACTTTAAATGCATTTTCAGCCCGAGCTGAGCACGTTTTGTGAGTTTGAATGTATCTTCATAAGAATGAGTTATGTGCTCAAATTAATGCTCATATAGGCTTCAGGATGACCTCTTGAACTAAATACATGTTGAAGTGTGTGCATAAGTCCTTTGGTTTAGGCGTGACACTCAATTTGAGTTTTTATTGCTTTAAATGCATTTTCAGCCCGAGCTGAGCACGTTTTGTGAGTTTGAATGTATCTTCATAGGAATGAGTTGTATGGTCAAATCAATGCTCATATAGGCTTCGGGAGGTCATCCTGAACAAAATACATGTTGAAGTGTGTGTATAAGTCCTTTGGTTTAGGTGTGACACTCAATTTGAGTTTTTATTGCTTTAAATGCATTTTCAGCCCGAGCTGAGCACGTTTTGTGAGTGTGAATGTATCTTCATAGGAATGAATTGTGTAGTCAAATTAATGCTCATATGGGCTTCAGGAGGTCATCCTGAACAAAATACATGTTGAAGTGTGTGCATAAGTCCTTTGGTTTAGGTGTGACACTCAATTTGAGTTTTTATTGCATTAAATGCATTTTCAGCCCGAGCTGAGCACGTTTTTTGAGTTTGAATGTATCTTCATAGGAATGAGTTGTGTGGTCAAATTAATGCTCATTTAGGCTTCAGGTGGTCATCCTGAACAAAATACATGTCGAAGTGTGTGCATAAGTCCTTTGGTTTAGGCGTGACACTCAATTTGAGTTTTTATTCCTTGAAATGCATTTTCAGCCCGAGCTGAGCACGTTTTGTGAGTTTGAATGTATCTTCATAGGAATGAGTTTTGTGGTCAAATTAATGCTCATTTAGGCTTCAGGTGGTCATCCTGAACAAAATACATGTTGAAGTGTGTGCATAAGTTCTTTGGTTTAGGCGTGACACTCACTTTGAATTTTTATTGCTTTAAAATTATTTCAGCCCTCGCTGAGCACGTTTTGTGAGTTTGAATGTATCTTCATAGGAATGAGTTGTGTGGTCAAATGAATGCTAATTTAGGCTTCAGGAGGTCATCTTGAACAAAATATATGTTGAAGTGTGTGCATAAGTCCTTTGGTTTAGGCGTGACACTCAATTTGAGTTTTTATTGCTTTAAATGCATTTTCAGCCCAAGCTGAGTATGTTTTGTGAGTTTGAATGTATCTTCATAGGATTGAGTTGTGTGGTCAACTTAATGCTCATATAGGCTTCAGGATGACCTCTTGAACTAAATACATGTTTGAAGTGTGTGCATAAGTCCTTTGGTTTAGGCGAAACACTCAATTTGAGTTTTTACTGCTTTAAATGCATTTTCAGCCCGAGCTGAGCACGTTTTGTGAGTTTGAATGTATCTTCATAGGAATGAGTTGTGTGGTCAAATTAATGCTCATATGGGCTTCAGGAGGTCATCCTGAACAAAATACATGTTGAAGTGTGTGCATAAGTCCTTTGGTTTAGGTGTGACACTCAATTTGAGTTTTTATTGCGAAATGCATTTTCAGGCAGAGATGAGCAAGTTTTCTGAGTTTGAAGTATCTTCTAGGAATGAGTTGTGTGGTCAAATTAATGCTAATTTAGGCTTCAGGAGGTCATCCTGAACAAAATACATGTTGAAGTGTGTGCATAAGTCCTTTGGTTTTGGCGTGACACTCAATTTGAGGTTTTATTGCTTTGAATGCATTTTCAGCCCGAGCTGAGGACGTTTTGTGAGTTTGAATGTATCTTCATAAGAATGAGTTATGTGGTCAAATTAATGCTCATATAGGCTTCAGGATGACCTCTTGAACTAAATACATGTTTGAAGTGTGTGCATAAGTCCTTTGGTTTAGGCGTAACACTCAGTTTGAGTTTCTATTGCTTTAAATGCATTTTCAGCCCGAGCTGAGCACGTTTTGTGAGTTTGAATGTTTCTTCATAGGAATGAGTTGTGTGGTCAAATTAATGCTCATATAGGCTTCAGGATGACCTCCTGAACTAAATACATGTTGAAGTGTGTGCATAAGTCCTTTGGTTTAGGCGTGACACTCAATTTGAGTTTTTACTGCTTTAAATGCATTTTCAGCCCGAGCTGACCACGTATTGTGAGTTTGAATGTATCTTCATAGGATTGAGTTGTGTGGTCAACTTAATGCTCATATAGGCTTCAGGATGACCTCTTGAACTAAATACATGTTTGAAGTGTGTGCATAAGTCCTTTGGTTTAGGCGTGACACTCAATTTGAGTTTTTATTCCTTGAAATGCATTTTCAGCCCGAGCTGAGCACGTTTTGTGAGTTTGAATGTATCTTCATAGGAATGAGTTTTGTGGTCAAATTAATGCTCATTTAGGCTTCAGGTGGTCATCCTGAACAAAATACATGTTGAAGTGTGTGCATAAGTTCTTTGGTTTAGGCGTGACACTCACTTTGAATTTTTATTGCTTTAAAATTATTTCAGCCCTCGCTGAGCACGTTTTGTGAGTTTGAATGTATCTTCATAGGAATGAGTTGTGTGGTCAAATGAATGCTAATTTAGGCTTCAGGAGGTCATCTTGAACAAAATATATGTTGAAGTGTGTGCATAAGTCCTTTGGTTTAGGCGTGACACTCAATTTGAGTTTTTATTGCTTTAAATGCATTTTCAGCCCAAGCTGAGTATGTTTTGTGAGTTTGAATGTATCTTCATAGGATTGAGTTGTGTGGTCAACTTAATGCTCATATAGGCTTCAGGATGACCTCTTGAACTAAATACATGTTTGAAGTGTGTGCATAAGTCCTTTGGTTTAGGCGAAACACTCAATTTGAGTTTTTACTGCTTTAAATGCATTTTCAGCCCGAGCTGAGCACGTTTTGTGAGTTTGAATGTATCTTCATAGGAATGAGTTGTGTGGTCAAATTAATGCTCATATGGGCTTCAGGAGGTCATCCTGAACAAAATACATGTTGAAGTGTGTGCATAAGTCCTTTGGTTTAGGTGTGACACTCAATTTGAGTTTTTATTGCGAAATGCATTTTCAGGCAGAGATGAGCAAGTTTTCTGAGTTTGAAGTATCTTCTAGGAATGAGTTGTGTGGTCAAATTAATGCTAATTTAGGCTTCAGGAGGTCATCCTGAACAAAATACATGTTGAAGTGTGTGCATAAGTCCTTTGGTTTTGGCGTGACACTCAATTTGAGGTTTTATTGCTTTGAATGCATTTTCAGCCCGAGCTGAGGACGTTTTGTGAGTTTGAATGTATCTTCATAAGAATGAGTTATGTGGTCAAATTAATGCTCATATAGGCTTCAGGATGACCTCTTGAACTAAATACATGTTTGAAGTGTGTGCATAAGTCCTTTGGTTTAGGCGTAACACTCAGTTTGAGTTTCTATTGCTTTAAATGCATTTTCAGCCCGAGCTGAGCACGTTTTGTGAGTTTGAATGTTTCTTCATAGGAATGAGTTGTGTGGTCAAATTAATGCTCATATAGGCTTCAGGATGACCTCCTGAACTAAATACATGTTGAAGTGTGTGCATAAGTCCTTTGGTTTAGGCGTGACACTCAATTTGAGTTTTTACTGCTTTAAATGCATTTTCAGCCCGAGCTGACCACGTATTGTGAGTTTGAATGTATCTTGATACGAATGAGTTGTGTGGTCAAATTAATGCTCATATAGGCTTCAGGATGACCTCCTGAACTAAATACATGTTGAAGTGTGTGCATAAGTCCTTTGGTTTAGGCGTGACACTCAATTTGAGTTTTTATTGCTTTAAATGCATTTTCAGCCCGAGCTGAGCACGTTTTGTGAGTTTGAATGTATCTTGATAGGAATGAGTTGTGTGGTCAAATTAATGCTCATATAGGCTTCAGGATGACCTCCTGAACTAAATACATGTTGAAGTGTGTGCATAAGTCCTTTGGTTTAGGCGTGACACTCAATTTGAGTTTTTATTGCGAATGCATTTTCAGGCAGAGATGAGCAAGTTTTCTGAGTTTGAAGTATCTTCATAGGAATGAGTTGTGTGGTCAAATTAATGCTCATATAGGCTTCAGGATGACCTCCTGAACTAAATACATGTGGAAGTGTGTGCATAAGTCCTTTGGTTTAGGCTTGACACTCAATTTGAGTTTTTATTGCTTTAAATGCATTTTCAGCCCGAGCTGAGCGCGCTTTCTGACTTTGAATGTATCTTCATAGGAATAAGTTGTGTGGTCAAATTAATGCTCATTTAGGCTTCAGGTGGTCATCCTGAACAAAATACATGTTAAAGTGTGTGCATAAGTCCTTTGGTTTAGGTGTGACACTCAATTTGAGTTTTTATTGCGAAATGCATTTTCAGGCAGAGATGAGCAAGTTTTCTGAGTTTGAAGTATCTTCATAGGAATGAGTTGTGTGGTCAAATGAATGCTAATTTAGGCTTCAGGAGGTCATCCTGAACAAAATACATGTTGAAGTGTGTGCATAAGTCCTTTGGTTTAGGCGTGACACTCAATTTGAGTTTTTATTGCTTTAAATGCATTTTCAGCCCGAGCTGAGCATGTTTTGTGAGTTTGAATGTATCTTCATAGGATTGAGTTGTGTGGTCAACTTAATGTTCATTTAGGCTTCAGGAGGTCATCTTGAACAAAATACATGTTGAAGTGTGTGCATAAGTCCTTTGGTTTAGGTGTGACACTCAATTTGAGTTTTATTGCTTTAAATGCATTTTCAGCCCGAGCTGAGCACGTTTTGTGAGTGTGAATGTATCTTCATAGGAATGAATTGTGTAGTCAAATTAATGCTCATATGGGCTTCAGGAGGTCATCCTGAACAAAGTACATGTTGAAGTGTGTGCATAAGTCCTTTGGTTTAGGCGTGACACTCAATTTGAGTTTTTATTGCTTTAAATGCATTTTCAGCCCGAGCTGAGCACGTTTTGTGAGTTTGAATGTATCTTGATAGGAATGAGTTGTGTGGTCAAATTAATGCTCATATAGGCTTCAGGATGACCTCCTGAACTAAATACATGTTGAAGTGTGTGCATAAGTCCTTTGGTTTAGGCGTGACACTCAATTTGAGTTTTTATTGCGAAATGCATTTTCAGGCAGAGATGAGCAAGTTTTCTGAGTTTGAAGTATCTTCATAGGAATGAGTTGTGTGGTCAAATTAATGCTCATATAGGCTTCAGGATGACCTCCTGAACTAAATACATGTTGAAGTGTGTGCATAAGTCCTTTGGTTTAGGTGTGACACTCAATTTGAGTTTTTATTGCTTTAAATGCATTTTCAGCCCGAGCTGAGCGCGCTTTCTGACTTTGAATGTATCTTCATAGGAATAAGTTGTGTGGTCAAATTAATGCTCATTTAGGCTTCAGGTGGTCATCCTGAACAAAATACATGTTAAAGTGTGTGCATAAGTCCTTTGGTTTAGGTGTGACACTCAATTTGAGTTTTTATTGCGAAATGCATTTTCAGGCAGAGATGAGCAAGTTTTCTGAGTTTGAAGTATCTTCATAGGAATGAGTTGTGTGGTCAAATGAATGCTAATTTAGGCTTCAGGAGGTCATCCTGAACAAAATACATGTTGAAGTGTGTGCATAAGTCCTTTGGTTTAGGCGTGACACTCAATTTGAGTTTTTATTGCTTTAAATGCATTTTCAGCCCGAGCTGAGCATGTTTTGTGAGTTTGAATGTATCTTCATAGGATTGAGTTGTGTGGTCAACTTAATGTTCATTTAGGCTTCAGGAGGTCATCTTGAACAAAATACATGTTGAAGTGTGTGCATAAGTCCTTTGGTTTAGGTGTGACACTCAATTTGAGTTTTTATTGCGAAATGCATTTTCAGGCAGAGATGAGCAAGTTTTCTGAGTTTGAAGTATCTTCATAGGAATGAGTTGTGTGGTCAAATGAATGCTAATTTAGGCTTCAGGAGGTCATCCTGAACAAAATACATGTTGAAGTGTGTGCATAAGTCCTTTGGTTTAGGCGTGACACTCAATTTGAGTTTTTATTGCTTTAAATGCATTTTCAGCCCGAGCTGAGCATGTTTTGTGAGTTTGAATGTATCTTCATAGGATTGAGTTGTGTGGTCAACTTAATGTTCATTTAGGCTTCAGGAGGTCATCTTGAACAAAATACATGTTGAAGTGTGTGCATAAGTCCTTTGGTTTAGGTGTGACACTCAATTTGAGTTTTTATTGCTTTAAATGCATTTTCAGCCCGAGCTGAGCACGTTTTGTGAGTGTGAATGTATCTTCATAGGAATGAATTGTGTAGTCAAATTAATGCTCATATGGGCTTCAGGAGGTCATCCTGAACAAAATACATGTTGAAGTGTGTGCATAAGTCCTTTGGTTTAGGTGTGACACTCAATTTGAGTTTTTATTGCATTAAATGCATTTTCAGCCCGAGCTGAGCATGTTTTGTGAGTTTGAATGTATCTTCATAGGAATGAGTTGTGTGGTCAAATTAATGCTCATTTAGGCTTCAGGAGGACATCCTGAACTAAGTACATGTTGAAGTGTGTGCATAAGTCCTTTGGTTTGGGCGTGACACTCAATTTGAGTTTTTATTGCTTTAAATGCATTTTCAGCCCGAGCTGAGCGCGCTTTCTGACTTTGAATGTATCTTCATAGGAATGAGTTGTCTGGTCAAATAATTCTCATATGGACTTCAGGAGGTCATCCTGAACAAAATACATGTTGAAGTGTGTGCATAAGTCCTTTGGTTTAGGTGTGACACTCAATTTGAGTTTTTATTGCTTTAAATGCATTTTTAGCCCGAACTGAGCACGTTTTGTGAGTTTGAATGTATCTTCATAGGAATGAGTTGTGTGGTCAAATTAATGCTCATTTAGGCTTCAGGTGGTCATCCTGAACTAAATACATGTTGAAGTGTGTGCATAATCCTTTGGTTTAGGCGTGACACTCAATTTGAGTTTTTATTGCTTTAAATGCATTTTCAGCCCGACCTGAGCACGTTTTGTGAGTTTGAATGTATCTTCATAGAATGAGTTGTGTGGTCAAATTAATGCTCATTTAGGCTTCAGGTGGTCATCCTGAACAAAATACATGTTGAAGTGTGTGCATAAGTCCTTTGGTTTAGGCGTGACACTCAATTTGAGTTTTTATTGCTTTAAATGCATTTTCAGCCCGAGCTGAGCGCGCTTTCTGACTTTGAATGTATCTTCATAGGAATGAGTTGTGTGGTCAAATTAATGCTCATATGGGCTTCAGGAGGTCATCCTGAACAAAATACATGTTAAGTGTGTGAATAAGTCCTTTGGTTTAGGTGTGACACTCAATTTGAGTTTTATTGCTTTAAATGCATTTTCAGCCCGAGCTGAGCACGTTTTGTGAGTTTGAATGTATCTTCATAGGAATGAGTTGTGTGGTCAAATTAATGCTCATTTAGGCTTCAGGTGGTCATCCTGAACTAAATACATGTTGAAGTGTGTGCATAAGTCCTTTGGTTTAGGCGTGACACTCAATTTGAGTTTTTATTGCTTTAAATGCATTTTCAGCCCGAGCTGAGCGCGCTTTCTGACTTTGAATGTATCTTCAAAGGAATGAGTTGTGTGGTCAAATTATTGCTCAAATAGGTTTCAGGAGGTCATCCTGAACAAAATACATGTTGAAGTGTGTGCATAAGTCCTTTGGTTCAGGCGTGACACTCAATTTGAGTTTTTATTGCTTTAAATGCATTTTCAGCCCGAGCTGAGCACGTTTTGTGAGTTTGAATGTATCTTCATAGGAATGAGTTGTGTAGTCAAATTAATGCTCATATGGGCTTCAGGAGGTCATCCTGAACAAAATACATGTTGAAGTGTGTGCATAAGTCCTTTGTTTTAGGTGTGACACTCAATTTGAGTTTTTATTGCGAAATGCATTTTCAGGCAGAGATGAGCAAGTTTTCTGAGTTTGAAGTATCTTCATAGGAATGAGTTGTGTGGTCAAATTAATGCTAATTTAGGCTTCAGGAGGTCATCCTGAACAAAATACATGTTGAAGTGTGTGCATAAGTCCTTTGGTTTTGGCGTGACACTCAATTTGAGGTTTTATTGCTTTGAATGCATTTTCAGCCCGAGCTGAGCACGTTTTGTGAGTTTGAATGTATCTTGATAGGAATGAGTTGTGTGGTCAAATTAATGCTGATATAGGCTTCAGGATGACCTCTTGAACTAAATACATGTTGAAGTGTGTGCATAAGTACTTTGGTTTAGGCGTGACACTCAATTTGAGTTTTTATTGCTTTAAATGCATTTTCAGCCCGAGCTGAGCACGTTTTGTGAGTTTGAATGTATCTTCATAGGAATGAGTTGTATGGTCAAATCAATGCTCATATAGGCTTCGGGAGGTCATCCTGAACAAAATACATGTTGAAGTGTGTGCATAAGTCCTTTGGTTTAGGTGTGACACTCAATTTGAGTTTTTATTGCATTAAATGCATTTTCAGCCCGAGCTGAGCATGTTTTGTGAGTTTGAATGTATCTTCATAGGAATGAGTTGTGTGGTCAAATTAATGCTCATTTAGGCTTCAGGAGGACATCCTGAACTAAGTACATGTTGAAGTGTGTGCATAAGTCCTTTGGTTTGGGCGTGACACTCAATTTGAGTTTTTATTGCTTTAAATGCATTTTCAGCCCGAGCTGAGCGCGCTTTCTGACTTTGAATGTATCTTCATAGGAATGAGTTGTCTGGTCAAATAATTCTCATATGGACTTCAGGAGGTCATCCTGAACAAAATACATGTTGAAGTGTGTGCATAAGTCCTTTGGTTTAGGTGTGACACTCAATTTGAGTTTTTATTGCTTTAAATGCATTTTTAGCCCGAACTGAGCACGTTTTGTGAGTTTGAATGTATCTTCATAGGAATGAGTTGTGTGGTCAAATTAATGCTCATTTAGGCTTCAGGTGGTCATCCTGAACTAAATACATGTTGAAGTGTGTGCATAATCCTTTGGTTTAGGCGTGACACTCAATTTGAGTTTTTATTGCTTTAAATGCATTTTCAGCCCGACCTGAGCACGTTTTGTGAGTTTGAATGTATCTTCATAGAATGAGTTGTGTGGTCAAATTAATGCTCATTTAGGCTTCAGGTGGTCATCCTGAACAAAATACATGTTGAAGTGTGTGCATAAGTCCTTTGGTTTAGGCGTGACACTCAATTTGAGTTTTTATTGCTTTAAATGCATTTTCAGCCCGAGCTGAGCGCGCTTTCTGACTTTGAATGTATCTTCATAGGAATGAGTTGTGTGGTCAAATTAATGCTCATATGGGCTTCAGGAGGTCATCCTGAACAAAATACATGTTAAGTGTGTGAATAAGTCCTTTGGTTTAGGTGTGACACTCAATTTGAGTTTTATTGCTTTAAATGCATTTTCAGCCCGAGCTGAGCACGTTTTGTGAGTTTGAATGTATCTTCATAGGAATGAGTTGTGTGGTCAAATTAATGCTCATTTAGGCTTCAGGTGGTCATCCTGAACTAAATACATGTTGAAGTGTGTGCATAAGTCCTTTGGTTTAGGCGTGACACTCAATTTGAGTTTTTATTGCTTTAAATGCATTTTCAGCCCGAGCTGAGCGCGCTTTCTGACTTTGAATGTATCTTCAAAGGAATGAGTTGTGTGGTCAAATTATTGCTCAAATAGGTTTCAGGAGGTCATCCTGAACAAAATACATGTTGAAGTGTGTGCATAAGTCCTTTGGTTCAGGCGTGACACTCAATTTGAGTTTTTATTGCTTTAAATGCATTTTCAGCCCGAGCTGAGCACGTTTTGTGAGTTTGAATGTATCTTCATAGGAATGAGTTGTGTAGTCAAATTAATGCTCATATGGGCTTCAGGAGGTCATCCTGAACAAAATACATGTTGAAGTGTGTGCATAAGTCCTTTGTTTTAGGTGTGACACTCAATTTGAGTTTTTATTGCGAAATGCATTTTCAGGCAGAGATGAGCAAGTTTTCTGAGTTTGAAGTATCTTCATAGGAATGAGTTGTGTGGTCAAATTAATGCTAATTTAGGCTTCAGGAGGTCATCCTGAACAAAATACATGTTGAAGTGTGTGCATAAGTCCTTTGGTTTTGGCGTGACACTCAATTTGAGGTTTTATTGCTTTGAATGCATTTTCAGCCCGAGCTGAGCACGTTTTGTGAGTTTGAATGTATCTTGATAGGAATGAGTTGTGTGGTCAAATTAATGCTGATATAGGCTTCAGGATGACCTCTTGAACTAAATACATGTTGAAGTGTGTGCATAAGTACTTTGGTTTAGGCGTGACACTCAATTTGAGTTTTTATTGCTTTAAATGCATTTTCAGCCCGAGCTGAGCGCGCTTTCTGACTTTGAATGTATCTTCATAGGAATGAGTTGTCTGGTCAAATAATTCTCATATGGACTTCAGGAGGTCATCCTGAACAAAATACATGTTGAAGTGTGTGCATAAGTCCTTTGGTTTAGGTGTGACACTCAATTTGAGTTTTTATTGCTTTAAATGCATTTTTAGCCCGAACTGAGCACGTTTTGTGAGTTTGAATGTATCTTCATAGGAATGAGTTGTGTGGTCAAATTAATGCTCATTTAGGCTTCAGGTGGTCATCCTGAACTAAATACATGTTGAAGTGTGTGCATAATCCTTTGGTTTAGGCGTGACACTCAATTTGAGTTTTTATTGCTTTAAATGCATTTTCAGCCCGACCTGAGCACGTTTTGTGAGTTTGAATGTATCTTCATAGAATGAGTTGTGTGGTCAAATTAATGCTCATTTAGGCTTCAGGTGGTCATCCTGAACAAAATACATGTTGAAGTGTGTGCATAAGTCCTTTGGTTTAGGCGTGACACTCAATTTGAGTTTTTATTGCTTTAAATGCATTTTCAGCCCGAGCTGAGCGCGCTTTCTGACTTTGAATGTATCTTCATAGGAATGAGTTGTGTGGTCAAATTAATGCTCATATGGGCTTCAGGAGGTCATCCTGAACAAAATACATGTTAAGTGTGTGAATAAGTCCTTTGGTTTAGGTGTGACACTCAATTTGAGTTTTATTGCTTTAAATGCATTTTCAGCCCGAGCTGAGCACGTTTTGTGAGTTTGAATGTATCTTCATAGGAATGAGTTGTGTGGTCAAATTAATGCTCATTTAGGCTTCAGGTGGTCATCCTGAACTAAATACATGTTGAAGTGTGTGCATGAGTCCTTTGGTTTAGGCGTGACACTCAATTTGAGTTTTTATTGCTTTAAATGCATTTTCAGCCCGAGCTGAGCGCGCTTTCTGACTTTGAATGTATCTTCAAAGGAATGAGTTGTGTGGTCAAATTATTGCTCAAATAGGTTTCAGGAGGTCATCCTGAACAAAATACATGTTGAAGTGTGTGCATAAGTCCTTTGGTTCAGGCGTGACACTCAATTTGAGTTTTTATTGCTTTAAATGCATTTTCAGCCCGAGCTGAGCACGTTTTGTGAGTTTGAATGTATCTTCATAGGAATGAGTTGTGTAGTCAAATTAATGCTCATATGGGCTTCAGGAGGTCATCCTGAACAAAATACATGTTGAAGTGTGTGCATAAGTCCTTTGTTTTAGGTGTGACACTCAATTTGAGTTTTTATTGCGAAATGCATTTTCAGGCAGAGATGAGCAAGTTTTCTGAGTTTGAAGTATCTTCATAGGAATGAGTTGTGTGGTCAAATTAATGCTAATTTAGGCTTCAGGAGGTCATCCTGAACAAAATACATGTTGAAGTGTGTGCATAAGTCCTTTGGTTTTGGCGTGACACTCAATTTGAGGTTTTATTGCTTTGAATGCATTTTCAGCCCGAGCTGAGCACGTTTTGTGAGTTTGAATGTATCTTGATAGGAATGAGTTGTGTGGTCAAATTAATGCTGATATAGGCTTCAGGATGACCTCTTGAACTAAATACATGTTGAAGTGTGTGCATAAGTACTTTGGTTTAGGCGTGACACTCAATTTGAGTTTTTATTGCTTTAAATGCATTTTCAGCCCGAGCTGAGCACGTTTTGTGAGTTTGAATGTATCTTCATAGGAATGAGTTGTATGGTCAAATCAATGCTCATATAGGCTTCGGGAGGTCATCCTGAACAAAATACATGTTGAAGTGTGTGCATAAGTCCTTTGGTTTAGGCGTCACACTCAATTTGAGGTTTTATTGCTTTGAATGCATTTTCTGCCCGAGCTGACCACGTTTTGTGAGTTTGAATGTATCTTCATAGGAATGAGTTGTGTGGTCAAATTAATGCTCATATAGGCTTCAGGATGACCTCCTGAACTAAATACATGTTGAAGTGTGTGCATAAGTCCTTTGGTTTAGGCGTGACACTCAATTTGAGTTTTTATTGCTTTAAATGCATTTTCAGCCCGAGCTGAGCACGTTTTGTGAGTTTGAATGTATCTTCATAGGAATGAGTTGTGTGGTCAAATCAATGCTCATATAGGCTTCGGGAGGTCATCCTGAACAAAATACATGTTGAAGTGTGTGCATAAGTCCTTTGGTTTAGGCGTCACACTCAATTTGGGGTTTTATTGCTTTAAATGCATTTTCAGCCCGAGCTGAGGACGTTTTGTGAGTTTGAATGTATCTTCATAGGAATGAGTTGTGTGGTCAAATTAATGCTCATATAGGCTTCAGGATGACCTCCTGAACTAAATACATGTTGAAGTGTGTGCATAAGTCCTTTGGTTTAGGTGTGACACTCAATTTGAGTTTTTATTGCGAAATGCATTTTCAGGCAGAGATGAGCAAGTTTTCTGAGTTTGAAGTATCTTCATAGGAATGAGTTGTGTGGTCAAATTAATGCTAATTTAGGCTTCAGGAGGTCATCCTGAACAAAATACATGTTGAAGTGTGTGCATAAGTCCTTTGGTTTTGGCGTGACACTCAATTTGAGGTTTTATTGCTTTGAATGCATTTTCAGCCCGAGCTGAGCACGTTTTGTGAGTTTGAATGTATCTTGATACAAATGAGTTGTGTGGTCAAATTAATGCTTATATAGGCTTCAGGATGTCCTCCTGAACTAAATACATGTTGAAGTGTGTGCATAAGTCCTTTGGTTTAGGCGTGACACTCAATTTGAGTTTTTATTGCTTTAAATGCATTTTCAGCCCGAGCTGAGCACGTTTTGTGAGTTTGAATGTATCTTCATAGGAATGAGTTATGTGGTCAAATTAATGCTCATATAGGCTTCAGGATGACCTCTTGAACTAAATACATGTTTAAGTGTGTGCATAAGTCCTTTGGTTTAGGCGTGACACTCAATTTGAGTTTTTATTGCTTTACATGCATTTTCAGCCCGAGCTGAGCACGTTTTGTGAGTTTGAATGTATCTTCATAGAATGAGTTGTGTGGTCAAATTAATTCTTATTTGGGCTTCAGGAGGTCATCCTGAACAAAATACATGTTGGAGTGTGTGCATAAGTCCTTTGGTTTAGGTGTGACACTCAATTTGAGTTTTATTGCTTTAAATGCATTTTTAGCCCGAGCTGAGCACGTTTTGTGAGTTTGAATGTATCTTCATAGGAATGAGTTGTGTGGTCAAATTAATGCTCATTTAGGCTTCAGGTGGTCATCCTGAACTAAATACATGTTGAAGTGTGTGCATAAGTCCTTTGGTTTAGGCGTGACACTCAATTTGAGTTTTTATTGCTTTAAATGCATTTTCAGCCCGAGCTGAGCGCGCTTTCTGACTTTGAATGTATCTTCATAGGAATGAGTTGTGTGGTCAAATTATTGATCAAATAGGCTTCAGGAGGTCGTCCTGAACAAAATACATGTTGAAGTGTGTGCATAAGTCCTTTGGTTCAGGCGTGACACTCAATTTGAGTTTTTATTGCTTTAAATGCATTTTCAGCCCAAGCTGAGCACGTTTTGTGAGTTTGAATGTATCTTCATAGGAATGAGTTGTGTGGTCAAATTAATGCTCATTTAGGTTTCAGGTGGTCATCCTGAACAAAATACATGTTGAAGTGTGTGCATAAGTCCTTTGGTTTAGGTGTGACACTCAATTTGAGTTTTTATTGCGAAATGCATTTTCAGGCAGAGATGAGCAAGTTTTCTGAGTTTGAAGTATCTTCATAGGAATGAGTTGTGTGGTCAAATTAATGCTAATTTAGGCTTCAGGAGGTCATCCTGAACAAAATACATGTTGAAGTGTGTGCATGAGTCCTTTGGTTTTGGCGTGACACTCAATTTGAGGTTTTATTGCTTTGAATGCATTTTCAGCCCGAGCTGAGCACGTTTTGTGAGTTTGAATGTATCTTGATACGAATGAGTTGTGTGGTCAAATTAATGCTTATATAGGCTTCAGGATGACCTCCTGAACTAAATACATGTTGAAGTGTGTGCATAAGTCCTTTGGTTTAGGCGTGACACCCAATTTGAGTTTTTATTGCTTTAAATGCATTTTCAGCCCGAGCTGAGCACGTTTTGTGAGTTTGAATGTATCTTGATAGGAATGAGTTGTGTATTCAAATTAGTGCCCATTTAGGTGTCAGGGGGACATCCTGAACAAAATACATGTTGAAGTGTGTGTATAAGTCCTTTGGTTTAGGCGTGACACTCAATTTGAGTTTTTATTCCTTTAAATGCATTTTCAGCCCGAGCTGAGCACGTTTTGTGAGTTTGAATGTATCTTCATAGGAATGAGTTTTGTGGTCAAATTAATGCTCATTTAGGCTTCAGGTGGTCATCCTGAACAAAATACATGTTGATGTGTGTGCATAAGTTCTTTGGTTTAGGCGTGACACTCACTTTGAGTTTTTATTGCTTTAAAATTATTTCAGCCCGAGCTGAGCACGTTTTGTGAGTTTGAATGTATCTTCATAGGAATGAGTTGTGTGGTCAAATGAATGCTCATTTAGGCTTCAGGAGGTCATCTTGAACAAAATACATGTTGAAGTGTGTGCATAAGTCCTTTGGTTTAGGTGTGACACTCAATTTGAGTTTTTATTGCTTTAAATGCATTTTCAGCCCGAGCTGAGCACGTTTTGTGAGTGTGAATGTATCTTCATAGGAATGAATTGTGTAGTCAAATTAATGCTCATATGGGCTTCAGGAGGTCATCCTGAACAAAATACATGTTGAAGTGTGTGCATAAGTCCTTTGGTTTAGGTGTGACACTCAATTTGAGTTTTTATTGCATTAAATAAATTTTCAGCCCGAGCTGAGCACGTTTTGTGAGTTTGAATGTATCTTCATAGGAATGAGTTGTGTGGTCAAATTAATGCTCATTTAGGCTTCAGGAGGTCATCCTGAACAAAATACATGTTGAAGTGTGTGCATAAGTCCTTTGGTTTTGGCGTGACACTCAATTTGAGGTTTTATTGCTTTGAATGCATTTTCAGCCCGAGCTGAGCACGTTTTGTGAGTTTGAATGTATCTTCATAAGAATGAGTTATGTGGTCAAATTAATGCTCATATAGGCTTCAGGATGACCTCTTGAACTAAATACATGTTTGAAGTGTGTGCATAAGTCCTTTGGTTTAGGCGTAACACTCAGTTTGAGTTTCTATTGCTTTAAATGCATTTTCAGCCCGAGCTGAGCACGTTTTGTGAGTTTGAATGTTTCTTCATAGGAATGAGTTGTGTGGTCAAATTAATGCTCATATAGGCTTCAGGATGACCTCCTGAACTAAATACATGTTGAAGTGTGTGCATAAGTCCTTTGGTTTAGGCGTGACACTCAATTTGAGTTTTTACTGCTTTAAATGCATTTTCAGCCCGAGCTGACCACGTATTGTGAGTTTGAATGTATCTTGATACGAATGAGTTGTGTGGTCAAATTAATGCTCATATAGGCTTCAGGATGACCTCCTGAACTAAATACATGTTGAAGTGTGTGCATAAGTCCTTTGGTTTAGGCGTGACACTCAATTTGAGTTTTTATTGCTTTAAATGCATTTTCAGCCCGAGCTGAGCGCGCTTTCTGACTTTGAATGTATCTTCATAGGAATGAGTTGTCTGGTCAAATTAATTCTCATATGGACTTCAGGAGGTCATCCTGAACTAAATACATGTTGAAGTGTGTGCATAAGTCCTCTGGTTTGGGCGTGACACTCAATTTGAGTTTTTATTGCTTTAAATGCATTTTCAGCCCGAGCTGAGCGCGCTTTCTGACTTTGAATGTATCTTCATAGGAATGAGTTGTCTGGTCAAATTAATTCTCATATGGACTTCAGGAGGTCATCCTGAACTAAATACATGTTGAAGTGTGTGATAAGTCCTTTTTTAGGCGTGACACTCAATTTGAGTTTTTATTGCTTTAAATGCATTTTCAGCCCGAGCTGAGCACGTTTTGTGAGTTTGAATGTATCTTCATAGGAATGAGTTGTGTGGTCAAATTAATGCTCATATGGGCTTCAGGAGGTCATCCTGAACAAAATACATGTTAAGTGTGTGAATAAGTCCTTTGGTTTAGGTGTGACACTCAATTTGAGTTTTATTGCTTTAAATGCATTTTCAGCCCGAGCTGAGCACGTTTTGTGAGTTTGAATGTATCTTCATAGGAATGAGTTGTGTGGTCAAATTAATGCTCATTTAGGCTTCGGGAGGTCATCCTGAACAAAATACATGTTGAAGTGTGTGCATAAGTCCTTTGGTTTAGGCGTCACACTCAATTTGAGGTTTTATTGCTTTGAATGCATTTTCTGCCCGAGCTGACCACGTTTTGTGAGTTTGAATGTATCTTCATAGGAATGAGTTGTGTGGTCAAATTAATGCTCATATAGGCTTCAGGATGACCTCCTGAACTAAATACATGTTGAAGTGTGTGCATAAGTCCTTTGGTTTAGGCGTGACACTCAATTTGAGTTTTTATTGCTTTAAATGCATTTTCAGCCCGAGCTGAGCACGTTTTGTGAGTTTGAATGTATCTTCATAGGAATGAGTTGTGTGGTCAAATCAATGCTCATATAGGCTTCGGGAGGTCATCCTGAACAAAATACATGTTGAAGTGTGTGCATAAGTCCTTTGGTTTAGGCGTCACACTCAATTTGAGGTTTTATTGCTTTAAATGCATTTTCAGCCCGAGCTGAGGACGTTTTGTGAGTTTGAATGTATCTTCATAGGAATGAGTTGTGTGGTCAAATTAATGCTCATATAGGCTTCAGGATGACCTCCTGAACTAAATACATGTTGAAGTGTGTGCATAAATAAGTCCTTTGGTTTAGGCGTGACACTCAATTTGAGTTTTTATTGCTTTAAATGCATTTTCAGCCCGAGCTGAGCACGTTTTGTGAGTTTGAATGTATCTTGATAGGAATGAGTTGTGTATTCAAATTAGTGCCCATTTAGGTGTCAGGGGGACATCCTGAACAAAATGCATGTTGAAGTGTGTGTATAAGTCCTTTGGTTTAGGCGTGACACTCAATTTGAGTTTTTATTCCTTTAAATGCATTTTCAGCCCGAGCTGAGCACGTTTTGTGAGTTTGAATGTATCTTCATAGGAATGAGTTTTGTGGTCAAATTAATGCTCATTTAGGCTTCAGGTGGTCATCCTGAACAAAATACATGTTGAAGTGTGTGCATAAGTTCTTTGGTTTAGGCGTGACACTCACTTTGAGTTTTTATTGCTTTAAAATTATTTCAGCCCGAGCTGAGCACGTTTTGTGAGTTTGAATGTATCTTCATAGGAATGAGTTGTGTGGTCAAATGAATGCTCATTTAGGCTTCAGGAGGTCATCTTGAACAAAATATATGTTGAAGTGTGTGCATAAGTCCTTTGGTTTAGGCGTGACACTCAATTTGAGTTTTTATTGCTTTAAATGCATTTTCAGCCCGAGCTGAGCATGTTTTGTGAGTTTGAATGTATCTTCATAGGAATGAGTTGTGTGGTCAACTTAATGTTCATTTAGGCTTCAGGAGGTCATCTTGAACAAAATACATGTTGAAGTGTGTGCATAAGTCCTTTGGTTTGGGCGTGACACTCAATTTGAGTTTTTATTGCTTTAAATGCATTTTCAGCCCGAGCTGAGCACGTTTTGTGAGTTTGAATGTATCTTCATAGGAATGAGTTGTGTGGTCAAATTAATGCTCATATAGGCTTCAGGATGACCTCCTGAACTAAATACATGTTGAAGTGTGTGCATAAGTCCTTTGGTTTAGGCGTGACACTCAATTTGAGTTTTTATTGCTTTAAATGCATTTTCAGCCCGAGCTGAGCACGTTTTGTGAGTTTGAATGTATCTTGATAGGAATGAGTTGTGTATTCAAATTAGTGCCCATTTAGGTGTCAGGGGGACATCCTGAACAAAATGCATGTTGAAGTGTGTGTATAAGTCCTTTGGTTTAGGCGTGACACTCAATTTGAGTTTTTATTCCTTTAAATGCATTTTCAGCCCGAGCTGAGCACGTTTTGTGAGTTTGAATGTATCTTCATAGGAATGAGTTTTGTGGTCAAATTAATGCTCATTTAGGCTTCAGGTGGTCATCCTGAACAAAATACATGTTGAAGTGTGTGCATAAGTTCTTTGGTTTAGGCGTGACACTCACTTAGAGTTTTTATTGCTTTAAAATTATTTCAGCCCGAGCTGAGCACGTTTTGTGAGTTTGAATGTATCTTCATAGGAATGAGTTGTGTGGTCAAATGAATGCTCATTTAGGCTTCAGGAGGTCATCTTGAACAAAATATATGTTGAAGTGTGTGCATAAGTCCTTTGGTTTAGGCGTGACACTCAATTTGAGTTTTTATTGCTTTAAATGCATTTTCAGCCCGAGCTGAGCATGTTTTGTGAGTTTGAATGTATCTTCATAGGAATGAGTTGTGTGGTCAACTTAATGTTCGTTTAGGCTTCAGGAGGTCATCTTGAACAAAATACATGTTGAAGTGTGTGCATAAGTCCTTTGGTTTGGGCGTGACACTCAATTTGAGTTTTTATTGCTTTAAATGCATTTTCAGCCCGAGCTGAGCACGTTTTGTGAGTGTGAATGTATCTTCATAGGAATGAATTGTGTAGTCAAATTAATGCTCATATGGGCTTCAGGAGGTCATCCTGAACAAAATACATGTTGAAGTGTGTGCATAAGTCCTTTGGTTTAGGTGTGACACTCAATTTGAGTTTTTATTGCATTAAATGCATTTTCAGCCCGAGCTGAGCACGTTTTGTGAGTTTGAATGTATCTTCATAGGAATGAGTTGTGTGGTCAAATTAATGCTCATTTAGGCTTCAGGAGGACATCCTGAACTAAGTACATGTTGAAGTGTGTGCATAAGTCCTTTGGTTTGGGCGTGACACTCAATTTGAGTTTTTATTGCTTTAAATGCATTTTCAGCCCGAGCTGAGCGCGCTTTCTGACTTTGAATGTATCTTCATAGGAATGAGTTGTCTGGTCAAATTAATTCTCATATGGACTTCAGGAGGTCATCCTGAACTAAATACATGTTGAAGTGTGTGATAAGTCCTTTTTTAGGCGTGACACTCAATTTGAGTTTTTATTGCTTTAAATGCATTTTCAGCCCGAGCTGAGCACGTTTTGTGAGTTTGAATGTATCTTCATAGGAATGAGTTGTGTGGTCAAATTAATGCTCATATGGGCTTCAGGAAGTCATCCTGAACAAAATACATGTTGAAGTGTGTGCATCAGTCCTTTGGTATAGGTGTGACACTCAATTTGAGTTTTTATTTCTTTAAATGCATTTTCAGCCCGAGCTGAGCACGTTTTGTGAGTTTGAATGTATCTTCATAGGAATGAGTTGTGTGGTCAAATTAATGCTTATTTAGGCTTCAGGAGGTCATCCTGAACAAAATACATGTTGAAGTGTGTGCATAAGTCCTTTGGTTTTGGCGTGACACTCAATTTGAGGTTTTATTGCTTTGAATGCATTTTCAGCCCGAGCTGAGCACGTTTTGTGAGTTTGAATGTATCTTGATAGGAATGAGTTGTGTGGTCAAATTAATGCTGATATAGGCTTCAGGATGACCTCTTGAACTAAATACATGTTGAAGTGTGTGCATAAGTACTTTGGTTTAGGCGTGACACTCAATTTGAGTTTTTATAACTTTAAATGCATTTTCAGCCCGAGCTGAGCACGTTTTGTGAGTTTGAATGTATCTTCATAAGAATGAGTTATGTGGTCAAATTACTGCTCATATAGGCTTCAGGATGACCTCTTGAACTAAATACATGTTTGAAATGTGTGCATAAGTCCTTTGGTTTAGGCGTGACACTCAATTTGAGTTTTTACTGCTTTAAATGCATTTTCAGCCCGAGCTGAGCACGTTTTGTGTGTTTGAATGTATCTTCATAGGAATGAGTTGTGTGGTCAAATTAATGCTCATATAGGCTTCGGGAGGTCATCCTGAACAAAATTGATGTTGAAGTGTGTGCATAAGTCCTCTGGTTTAGGCGTGACACTCAATTTGAGTTTTTATTGCTTTAAATGCATTTTCAGCCCGAGCTGAGCACGTTTTTTGAGTTTGAATGTATCTTCATAGGAATGAGTTGTGTGGTCAAATTAATGCTCATTTAGGCTTCAGGTGGTCATCCTGAACAAAATACATGTTGAAGTGTGTGCATAAGTCCTTTGGTTTAGGCGTGACACTCAATTTGAGTTTTTATTGCTTTAAATGCATTTTCAGC
This sequence comes from Hippocampus guttulatus, assembly GCF_054856545.1. NCBI lineage: Eukaryota > Metazoa > Chordata > Actinopteri > Syngnathiformes > Syngnathidae > Hippocampus > Hippocampus guttulatus. The sequence continues at coordinate 271,492 of NW_028233883.1, read as the reverse complement.
CCGAGCTGAGCACGTTTTGTGAGTTTGAATGTATCTTCATAGGAATGAGTTGTATGGTCAAATCAATGCTCATATAGGCTTCGGGAGGTCATCCTGAACTAAATACATGTTGAAGTGTGTGATAAGTCCTTTTTTAGGCGTGACACTCAATTTGAGTTTTTATTGCTTTAAATGCATTTTCAGCCCGAGCTGAGCACGTTTTGAGAGTTTGAATGTATCTTCATAGGAATGAGTTGTGTGGTCAAATTAATGCTCATTTAGGCTTCAGGTGGTCATCCTGAACAAAATACATGTTGAAGTGTGTGCATAAGTCCTTTGGTTTAGGCGTGACACTCAATTTGAGTTTTTATTGCTTTAAATGCATTTTCAGCCCGAGCTGAGCACGTTTTGAGAGTTTGAATGTATCTTCATAGGAATGAGTTGTGTGGTCAAATTAATGCTCATTTAGGCTTCAGGAGGTCATCTTGAACAAAATACATGTTGAAGTGTGTGCATAAGTCCTTTGGTTTAGGTGTGACACTCAATTTGAGTTTTTATTGCATTAAATGCATTTTCAGCCCGAGCTGAGCACGTTTTGTGAGTTTGAATGTATCTTCATAGGAATGAGTTGTGTGGTCAAATTAATGCTCATTTAGGCTTCAGGAGGACATCCTGAACTAAGTACATGTTGAAGTGTGTGCATAAGTCCTCTGGTTTGGGCGTGACACTCAATTTGAGTTTTTATTGCTTTAAATGCATTTTCAGCCCGAGCTGAGCGCGCTTTCTGACTTTGAATGTATCTTCATAGGAATGAGTTGTCTGGTCAAATTAATTCTCATATGGACTTCAGGAGGTCATCCTGAACTAAATACATGTTGAAGTGTGTGATAAGTCCTTTTTTAGGCGTGACACTCAATTTGAGTTTTTATTGCTTTAAATGCATTTTCAGCCCGAGCTGAGCACGTTTTGTGAGTTTGAATGTATCTTCATAGGAATGAGTTGTGTGGTCAAATTAATGCTCATATGGGCTTCAGGAGGTCATCCTGAACAAAATACATGTTAAGTGTGTGAATAAGTCCTTTGGTTTAGGTGTGACACTCAATTTGAGTTTTATTGCTTTAAATGCATTTTCAGCCCGAGCTGAGCACGTTTTGTGAGTTTGAATGTATCTTCATAGGAATGAGTTGTGTGGTCAAATTAATGCTCATTTAGGCTTCAGGTGGTCATCCTGAACAAAATACATGTTGAAGTGTGTGCATAAGTCCTTTGGTTTAGGCGTGACACTCAATTTGAGTTTTTATTGCTTTAAATGCATTTTCAGCCCGAGCTGAGCACGTTTTGAGAGTTTGAATGTATCTTCATAGGAATGAGTTGTGTGGTCAAATTAATGCTCATTTAGGCTTCAGGTGGTCATCCTGAACAAAATACATGTTGAAGTGTGTGCATAAGTTCTTTGGTTTAGGCGTGACACTCACTTTGAGTTTTTATTGCTTTAAAATTATTTCAGCCCGAGCTGAGCACGTTTTGTGAGTTTGAATGTATCTTCATAGGAATGAGTTGTGTGGTCAAATGAATGCTCATTTAGGCTTCAGGAGGTCATCTTGAACAAAATACATGTTGAAGTGTGTGCATAAGTCCTTTGGTTTAGGTGTGACACTCAATTTGAGTTTTTATTGCTTTAAATGCATTTTCAGCCCGAGCTGAGCACGTTTTGTGAGTGTGAATGTATCTTCATAGTAATGAATTGTGTAGTCAAATTAATGCTCATATGGGCTTCAGGAGGTCATCCTGAACAAAATACATGTTGAAGTGTGTGCATAAGTCCTTTGATTTAGGTGTGACACTCAATTTGAGTTTTTATTGCATTAAATGCATTTTCAGCCCGAGCTGAGCACGTTTTGTGAGTTTGAATGTATCTTCATAGGAATGAGTTGTGTGGTCAAATTAATGCTCATTTAGGCTTCAGGTGGTCATCCTGAACAAAATACATGTTGAAGTGTGTGCATAAGTCCTTTGGTTTAGGCGTGACACTCAATTTGAGTTTTTATTGCTTTAAATGCATTTTCAGCCCGAGTTGAGCGCGCTTTCTGACTTTGAATGTATCTTCATAGGAATGAGTTGTGTGGTCAAATTATTGCTCATTTAGGCTTCAGGAGGTCATCCTGAACAAAATACATGTTGAAGTGTGTGCATAAGTCCTTTGGTTTAGGCGTGACACTCAATTTGAGTTTTTATTGCTTTAAATGCATTTTCAGCCCGAGCTGAGCATGTTTTGTGAGTTTGAATGTATCTTCATAGGAATGAGTTGTGTGGTCAAATTAATGCTCATTTAGGCTTCAGGTGGTCATCCTGAACAAAATACATGTTGACGTGTGTGAATAAGTCCTTTGGTTTAGGTGTGACACTCAATTTGAGTTTTTATTGCTTAAATGCATTTTCAGCCCGAGCTTGAGCACGTTTTGTGAGTTTGAATGTATTTTCATAGGAATGAGTTGTGTAGTCAAATTAATGCTCATATGGGCTTCAGGAGGTCATCCTGAACAAAATACATGTTGAAGTGTGTGCATAAGTCCTTTGGTTTAGGCGTGACACTCAATTTGAGTTTTTATTGCTTTAAATGCATTTTCAGCCCGAGGTGAGCACGTTTTGTGAGTTTGAATGTATCTTCATAGGAATGAGTTGTGTGGTCAAATTAATGCTCATTTAGGCTTCAGGAGGACATCTGAACTAAGTACATGTTGAAGTGTGTGCATAAGTCCTTTGGTTTGGGCGTGACACTCAATTCGAGTTAGCACGTTTTGTGAGTTTGAATGTATCTTCATAGGAATGAGTTGTGTAGTCAAATTAATGCTCATTTAGGCTTCAGGAGGACATCCTGAACTAAATACATGTTGAAGTGTGTGCATAAGCCCTTTGGTTTAGGCGTGACACTCAATTTGAGTTCTTATTGCTTTTAATGCATTTTCAGCCCGAGCTGAGCGCGCTTTCTGACTTTGAATGTATCTTCATAGGAATGAGTTGTGTAGTCAAATTAATGCTCATTTAGGCTTCAGGAGGACATCCTGAACTAAATACATGTTGAAGTGTGTCCATAAATCCTTTGGTTTAGGCGTGACACTCAATTTGAGTTTTTATTGCTTAAATGCATTTTCAGCCCGAGCTGAGCACGTTTTGTGTGTTTGAATGTATCTTCATAGGAATGAGTTGTGTGGTCAAATTAATGCTCATATGGGCTTCAGGAGGTCATCCTGAACAAAATACATGTTGAAGTGTGTGCATAAGTCCTTTGGTTTAGGCGTGACACTCAATTTGAGTTTTTATTGCTTTAAATGCATTTTCAGCCCGAGTTGAGCACGTTTTGTGAGTTTGAATGTATCTTCATAGGAATGAGTTGTGTGGTCAAATTAATGCTCATTTAGGCTTCAGGTGGTCATTCTGAACAAAATACATGTTGAAGTGTGTGCATAAGTCCTTTGGTTTAGGCGTGACACTCAATTTGAGTTTTTATTGCTTTAAATGCATTTTCAGCCCGAGTTGAGCGCGCTTTCTGACTTTGAATGTATCTTCATAGGAATGAGTTGTGTGGTCAAATTATTGCTCATTTAGGCTTCAGGAGGTCATCCTGAACAAAATACATGTTGAAGTGTGTGCATAAGTCCTTTGGTTTAGGCGTGACACTCAATTTGAGTTTTTATTGCTTTAAATGCATTTTCAGCCCGAGCTGAGCATGTTTTGTGAGTTTGAATGTATCTTCATAGGAATGAGTTGTGTGGTCAAATTAATGCTCATTTAGGCGTCAGGTGGCCATCCTGAACAAAATACATGTTGAAGTGTGTGCATAAGTCCTTTGGTTTAGGCGTGACACTCAATTTGAGTTTTTATTGCTTTAAATGCATTTTCAGCCCGAGCTGAGCGCGCTTTCTGACTTTGAATGTATCTTCATAGGAATGAGTTGTGTGGTCAAATTAATGCTCATTTAGGCTTCAGGTGGTCATCCATAACAAAATACATGTTGAAGTGTGTGCATAAGTCCTTTGGTTTAGGCGTGACACTCAATTTGAGTTTTTATTGATTTAAATGCATTTTCAGCCCGAGCTGAGCACGTTTTGTGAGTTTGAATGTATCTTCGTAGGAATGAGTTTTGTGGTCAAATTAATGCTCATATGGGCTTCAGGAGGTCATCCTGAACAAAATACATGTTGAAGTGTGGGCATAAGTCCTTTGGTTTAGGCGTGACACTCATTTTGAGTTTTTATTGCTTTAAATGCATTTTCAGCCCGAGCTGAGCAGGTTTTTTGAGTTTGAATGTATCTTCATAGAATGAGTTGTGTGGTCAAATTAATGCTCATTTAGGCTTCAGGTGGTCATCCTGAACAAAATACATGTTGAAGTGTGTGCATGAGTCCTTTGGTTTAGGCGTGACACTCAATTTGAGTTTTTATTGCTTTAAATGCATTTTCAGCCCGAGCTGAGCACGTTTTGTGAGTTTGAATGTATCTTCATAGGAAAGAGTCTTGTGGTCAAATTAATGCTCATTTAGGCGTCAGGTGGTCATCCTGAACAAAATACATGTTGAAGTGTGTGCATAAGTCCTTTGGTTTAGGCGTGACACTCAATTTGAGTTTTTATTGCTTTAAATGCATTTTCAGCCCGAGCTGAGCACGTTTTGTGAGTTTGAATGTATCTTCATAGGAATGAGTTGTGTAGTCAAATTAATGCTCATATGGGCTTCAGGAGGTCATCCTGAACAAAATACATGTTGAAGTGTGTGCATAAGTCCTTTGGTTTAGGCGTGACACTCAATTTGAGTTTTTATTGCTTTAAATGCATTTTCAGCCCGAGCTGAGCACGTTTTGTGTGTTTGAATGTATCTTCATAGGAATGAGTTGTGTGGTCAAGTTAATGCTCATATGGGCTCAGGAGGTCATCCTGAACAAAATACATGTTGAAGTGTGTGCATAAGTCCTTTGGTTTAGGTGTGACACTCAATTTGAGTTTTTATTGCTTTAAATGCATTTCCAGCCCGAGCTGAGCACGTTTTTTGAGTTTGAATGTATCTTCATAGGAATGAGTTGTGTGGTCAAACTATTGCTCATTTAGGCTTGAGGAGGTCATCCTGAACAAAATACATGTCGAAGTGTGTGCATAAGTCCTTTGGTTTAGGCGTGACACTCATTTTGAGTTTTTATTGCTTTAAATGCATTTTCAGCCCGAGCTGAGCGCGCTTTCTGACTTTGAATGTATCTTCATAGGAATGAGTTGTGTGGTCAAATTATTGCTCATTTAGGCTTCAGGAGGTCATCCTGAACAAAATACATGTTGAAGTGTGTGCATAAGTCCTTTGGTTTAGGCGTGACACTCAATTTGAGTTTTTATAGCTTTAAATGCATTTTCAGCCCGAGCTGAGCACGTTTTGTGAGTATGAATGTATCTTCATAGGAATGAGTTGTGTGGTCAAATTAATGCTCATTTAGGCTTCAGGTGGTCATCCATAACAAAATACATGAAGTGTGTGCATAAGTCCTTTGGTTTAGGCGTGACACTCAATTAGAGTTTTTATTGCTTTAAATGCATTTTCAGCCCGAGCTGAGCACGTTTTGTGAGTGTGAATGTATCTTCATAGTAATGAATTGTGTAGTCAAATTAATGCTCATATGGGCTTCAGGAGGTCATCCTGAACAAAATACATGTTGAAGTGTGTGCATAAGTCCTTTGATTTAGGTGTGACACTCAATTTGAGTTTTTATTGCATTAAATGCATTTTCAGCCCGAGCTGAGCACGTTTTGTGAGTTTGAATGTATCTTCATAGGAATGAGTTGTGTGGTCAAATTAATGCTCATTTAGGCTTCAGGTGGTCATCCTGAACAAAATACATGTTGAAGTGTGTGCATAAGTCCTTTGGTTTAGGCGTGACACTCAATTTGAGTTTTTATTGCTTTAAATGCATTTTCAGCCCGAGTTGAGCGCGCTTTCTGACTTTGAATGTATCTTCATAGGAATGAGTTGTGTGGTCAAATTATTGCTCATTTAGGCTTCAGGAGGTCATCCTGAACAAAATACATGTTGAAGTGTGTGCATAAGTCCTTTGGTTTAGGCGTGACACTCAATTTGAGTTTTTATTGCTTTAAATGCATTTTCAGCCCGAGCTGAGCATGTTTTGTGAGTTTGAATGTATCTTCATAGGAATGAGTTGTGTGGTCAAATTAATGCTCATTTAGGCTTCAGGTGGTCATCCTGAACAAAATACATGTTGACGTGTGTGAATAAGTCCTTTGGTTTAGGTGTGACACTCAATTTGAGTTTTTATTGCTTAAATGCATTTTCAGCCCGAGCTTGAGCACGTTTTGTGAGTTTGAATGTATTTTCATAGGAATGAGTTGTGTAGTCAAATTAATGCTCATATGGGCTTCAGGAGGTCATCCTGAACAAAATACATGTTGAAGTGTGTGCATAAGTCCTTTGGTTTAGGCGTGACACTCAATTTGAGTTTTTATTGCTTTAAATGCATTTTCAGCCCGAGGTGAGCACGTTTTGTGAGTTTGAATGTATCTTCATAGGAATGAGTTGTGTGGTCAAATTAATGCTCATTTAGGCTTCAGGAGGACATCTGAACTAAGTACATGTTGAAGTGTGTGCATAAGTCCTTTGGTTTGGGCGTGACACTCAATTCGAGTTAGCACGTTTTGTGAGTTTGAATGTATCTTCATAGGAATGAGTTGTGTAGTCAAATTAATGCTCATTTAGGCTTCAGGAGGACATCCTGAACTAAATACATGTTGAAGTGTGTGCATAAGCCCTTTGGTTTAGGCGTGACACTCAATTTGAGTTCTTATTGCTTTTAATGCATTTTCAGCCCGAGCTGAGCGCGCTTTCTGACTTTGAATGTATCTTCATAGGAATGAGTTGTGTAGTCAAATTAATGCTCATTTAGGCTTCAGGAGGTCATCCTGAACAAAATACATGTTGAAGTGTGTGCATAAGTCCTTTGGTTTAGGCGTGACACTCAATTTGAGTTTTTATTGCTTTAAATGCATTTTCAGCCCGAGTTGAGCACGTTTTGTGAGTTTGAATGTATCTTCATAGGAATGAGTTGTGTGGTCAAATTAATGCTCATTTAGGCTTCAGGTGGTCATTCTGAACAAAATACATGTTGAAGTGTGTGCATAAGTCCTTTGGTTTAGGCGTGACACTCAATTTGAGTTTTTATTGCTTTAAATGCATTTTCAGCCCGAGTTGAGCGCGCTTTCTGACTTTGAATGTATCTTCATAGGAATGAGTTGTGTGGTCAAATTATTGCTCATTTAGGCTTCAGGAGGTCATCCTGAACAAAATACATGTTGAAGTGTGTGCATAAGTCCTTTGGTTTAGGCGTGACACTCAATTTGAGTTTTTATTGCTTTAAATGCATTTTCAGCCCGAGCTGAGCATGTTTTGTGAGTTTGAATGTATCTTCATAGGAATGAGTTGTGTGGTCAAATTAATGCTCATTTAGGCGTCAGGTGGCCATCCTGAACAAAATACATGTTGAAGTGTGTGCATAAGTCCTTTGGTTTAGGCGTGACACTCAATTTGAGTTTTTATTGCTTTAAATGCATTTTCAGCCCGAGCTGAGCGCGCTTTCTGACTTTGAATGTATCTTCATAGGAATGAGTTGTGTGGTCAAATTAATGCTCATTTAGGCTTCAGGTGGTCATCCATAACAAAATACATGTTGAAGTGTGTGCATAAGTCCTTTGGTTTAGGCGTGACACTCAATTTGAGTTTTTATTGATTTAAATGCATTTTCAGCCCGAGCTGAGCACGTTTTGTGAGTTTGAATGTATCTTCATAGGAATGAGTTTTGTGGTCAAATTAATGCTCATATGGGCTTCAGGAGGTCATCCTGAACAAAATACATGTTGAAGTGTGGGCATAAGTCCTTTGGTTTAGGCGTGACACTCATTTTGAGTTTTTATTGCTTTAAATGCATTTTCAGCCCGAGCTGAGCAGGTTTTTTGAGTTTGAATGTATCTTCATAGAATGAGTTGTGTGGTCAAATTAATGCTCATTTAGGCTTCAGGTGGTCATCCTGAACAAAATACATGTTGAAGTGTGTGCATGAGTCCTTTGGTTTAGGCGTGACACTCAATTTGAGTTTTTATTGCTTTAAATGCATTTTCAGCCCGAGCTGAGCACGTTTTGTGAGTTTGAATGTATCTTCATAGGAAAGAGTCTTGTGGTCAAATTAATGCTCATTTAGGCGTCAGGTGGTCATCCTGAACAAAATACATGTTGAAGTGTGTGCATAAGTCCTTTGGTTTAGGCGTGACACTCAATTTGAGTTTTTATTGCTTTAAATGCATTTTCAGCCCGAGCTGAGCACGTTTTGTGAGTTTGAATGTATCTTCATAGGAATGAGTTGTGTAGTCAAATTAATGCTCATATGGGCTTCAGGAGGTCATCCTGAACAAAATACATGTTGAAGTGTGTGCATAAGTCCTTTGGTTTAGGCGTGACACTCAATTTGAGTTTTTATTGCTTTAAATGCATTTTCAGCCCGAGCTGAGCACGTTTTGTGTGTTTGAATGTATCTTCATAGGAATGAGTTGTGTGGTCAAGTTAATGCTCATATGGGCTCAGGAGGTCATCCTGAACAAAATACATGTTGAAGTGTGTGCATAAGTCCTTTGGTTTAGGTGTGACACTCAATTTGAGTTTTTATTGCTTTAAATGCATTTCCAGCCCGAGCTGAGCACGTTTTTTGAGTTTGAATGTATCTTCATAGGAATGAGTTGTGTGGTCAAACTATTGCTCATTTAGGCTTGAGGAGGTCATCCTGAACAAAATACATGTCGAAGTGTGTGCATAAGTCCTTTGGTTTAGGCGTGACACTCATTTTGAGTTTTTATTGCTTTAAATGCATTTTCAGCCCGAGCTGAGCGCGCTTTCTGACTTTGAATGTATCTTCATAGGAATGAGTTGTGTGGTCAAATTATTGCTCATTTAGGCTTCAGGAGGTCATCCTGAACAAAATACATGTTGAAGTGTGTGCATAAGTCCTTTGGTTTAGGCGTGACACTCAATTAGAGTTTTTATTGCTTTAAATGCATTTTCAGCCCGAGCTGAGCACGTTTTGTGAGTTTGAATGTATCTTCATAGGAATGAGTTGTGTGGTCAAATTAATGCTCATATGGGCTTCAGGAGGTCATCCTGAACAAAATACATGTTGAAGTGTGTGCATAAGTCCTTTGGTTTAGGCGTGACACTCATTTTGAGTTTTTATTGCTTTAAATGCATTTTCAGCCCGAGCTGAGCACGTTTTGTGAGTTTGAATGTATCTTCATAGAATGAGTTGTGTGGTCAAATTAATGCTCATTTAGGCTTCAGGTGGTCATCCTGAACAAAATACATGTTGAAGTGTGTGCATGAGTCCTTTGGTTTAGGCGTGACACTCAATTTGAGTTTTTATTGCTTTAAATGCATTTTCAGGCAGAGATGAGCAAGTTTTCTGAGTTTGAAGTATCTTCATAGGAATGAGTTGTGTGGTCAAATTAATGCTAATTTAGGCTTCAGGAGGTCATCCTGAACAAAATACATGTTGAAGTGCTTGCATAAGTCCTTTGGTTTAGGCGTGACACTCAATTTGAGTTTTTATTGCTTTAAATGCATTTTCAGCCCGAGCTGAGCACGTTTTGTGAGTTTGAATGTATCTTCATAGGAATGAGTTGTGTGGTCAAATTAATGCTCATATGGGCTCAGGAGGTCATCCTGAACAAAATACATGTTGAAGTGTGTGCATAAGTCCTTTGGTTTAGGTGTGACACTCAATTTGAGTTTTTATTGCTTTAAATGCATTTCCAGCCCGAGCTGAGCACGTTTTTTGAGTTTGAATGTATCTTCATAGGAATGAGTTGTGTGGTCAAACTATTGCTCATTTAGGCTTGAGGACGTCATCCTGAACAAAATACATGTCGAAGTGTGTGCATAAGTCCTTTGGTTTAGGCGTGACACTCATTTTGAGTTTTTATTGCTTTAAATGCATTTTCAGCCCGAGCTGAGCACGTTTTGTGAGTTTGAATGTATCTTCATAGAATGAGTTGTGTGGTCAAATTAATGCTCATTTAGGCTTCAGGTGGTCATCCTGAACAAAATACATGTTGAAGTGTGTGCATAAGTCCTTTGGTTTAGGCGTGACACTCAATTTGAGTTTTTATTGCTTTAAATGCATTTTCAGCCCGAGCTGAGCGCGCTTTCTGACTTTGAATGTATCTTCATAGGAATGAGTTGTGTGGTCAAATTATTGCTCATTTAGGCTTCAGGAGGTCATCCTGAACAAAATACATGTTGAAGTGTGTGCATAAGTCCTTTGGTTTAGGCGTGACACTCAATTTGAGTTTTTATTGCTTTAAATGTATTTTCAGCCCGAGCTGAGCACGTTTTGTGAGTATGAATGTATCTTCATAGGAATGAGTTGTGTGGTCAAATTAATGCTCATTTAGGCTTCACCTGAAGCCTAAATGAGCATTATCCATAACAAAATACATGTTGAAGTGTGTGCATAAGTCCTTTGGTTTAGGCGTGACACTCAATTAGAGTTTTTATTGCTTTAAATGCATTTTCAGCCCGAGCTGAGCACGTTTTGTGAGTTTGAATGTGTCTTCATAGGAATGAGTTGTGTGGTCAAATTAATGCTCATATGGGCTTCAGGAGGTCATCCTGAACAAAATACATGTTGAAGTGTGTGCATAAGTCCTTTGGTTTAGGCGTGACACTCATTTTGAGTTTTTATTGCTTTAAATGCATTTTCAGCCCGAGCTGAGCACGTTCTGTGGGTTTGAATGTATCTTCATAGAATGAGTTGTGTGGTCAAATTAATGCTCATTTAGGCTTCAGGTGGTCATCCTGAACAAAATACATGTTGAAGTGTGTGCATGAGTCCTTTGGTTTAGGCGTGACACTCAATTTGAGTTTTTATTGCTTTAAATGCATTTTCAGCCCGAGCTGAGCACGTTTTGTGAGTTTGAATGTATCTTCATAGAATGAGTTGTGTGGTCAAATTAATGCTCATTTAGGCGTCAGGTGGTCATCCTGAACAAAATACATGTTGAAGTGTGTGCATGAGTCCTTTGGTTTAGGCGTGACACTCAATTTGAGTTTTTATTGCTTTAAATGCATTTTCAGCCCGAGCTGAGCACGTTTTGTGAGTTTGAATGTATCTTCATAGGAATGAGTTGTGTGGTCAAATTAATGCTCATTTAGGCGTCAGGTGGTCATCCTGAACAAAATACATGCTGAAGTGTGTGCATAAGTCCTTTGGTTTAGGCGTGACACTAATTTTGAGTTTTGATTGCTTTAAATGCATTTTCAGCCCGAGCTGAGCACGTTTTGTGAGTTTGAATGTATCTTCATAGGAATGAGTTGTGTGGTCAAATTAATGCTCATTTAGGCTTCAGGAGGACATCTGAACTAAGTACATGTTCAAGTGTGTGCATAAGTCCTTTGGTTTGGGCGTGACACTCAATTTGAGTTTTTATTGCTTTAAATGCATTTTCAGCCCGAGCTGAGCACGTTTTGTGAGTTTGAATGTATCTTCATAGGAATGAGTTGTGTGGTCAAATTAATGCTCATTTAGGCTTCAGGAGGACATCTGAACTAAGTACACGTTGAAGTGTGTGCATAAGTCCTTTGGTTTGGGCGTGACACTCAATTTGAGTTTTTATTGCTTTAAATGCATTTTTTACTGAGCTGAGCACGTTTTTTGAGTTTGAATGTATCTTCATAGGAATGAGTTGTGTAGTCAAATTACTGCTCATTTATGCTTCAGGAGGACATCCTGAACTAAATACATTGAAGTGTGTGCAAAAGTCCTTTGGTTTAGGCGTGACACTCAATTTGAGTTTTTATTGCTTTAAATGCATTTTCAGCCCGAGCTGAGCACGTTTTGTGTGTTTGAATGTATCTTCATAGGAATGAGTTGTGTGGTCAAATTAATGCTCATATGGGCTCAGGAGGTCATCCTGAACAAAATACATGTTGAAGTGTGTGCATAAGTCCTTTGGTTTAGGTGTGACACTCAATTTGAGTTTTTATTGCTTTAAATGCATTTCCAGCCCGAGCTGAGCACGTTTTTTGAGTTTGAATGTATCTTCATAGGAATGAGTTGTGTGGTCAAACTATTGCTCATTTAGGCTTGAGGACGTCATCCTGAACAAAATACATGTCGAAGTGTGTGCATAAGTCCTTTGGTTTAGGCGTGACACTCATTTTGAGTTTTTATTGCTTTAAATGCATTTTCAGCCCGAGCTGAGCACGTTTTGTGAGTTTGAATGTATCTTCATAGAATGAGTTGTGTGGTCAAATTAATGCTCATTTAGGCTTCAGGTGGTCATCCTGAACAAAATACATGTTGAAGTGTGTGCATAAGTCCTTTGGTTTAGGCGTGACACTCAATTTGAGTTTTTATTGCTTTAAATGCATTTTCAGCCCGAGCTGAGCGCGCTTTCTGACTTTGAATGTATCTTCATAGGAATGAGTTGTGTGGTCAAATTATTGCTCATTTAGGCTTCAGGAGGTCATCCTGAACAAAATACATGTTGAAGTGTGTGCATAAGTCCTTTGGTTTAGGTGTGACACTCAATTTGAGTTTTTATTGCTTTAAATGCATTTTCAGCCCGGGCTGAGCACGTTTTGTGAGTATGAATGTATCTTCATAGGAATGAGTTGTGTGGTCAAATTAATGCTCATTTAGGCTTCAGGTGGTCATCCATAACAAAATACATGTTGAAGTGTGTGCATAAGTCCTTTGGTTTAGGCGTGACACTCAATTAGAGTTTTTATTGCTTTAAATGCATTTTCAGCCCGAGCTGAGCACGTTTTGTGAGTTTGAATGTGTCTTCATAGGAATGAGTTGTGTGGTCAAATTAATGCTCATATGGGCTTCAGGAGGTCATCCTGAACAAAATACATGTTGAAGTGTGTGCATAAGTCCTTTGGTTTAGGCGTGACACTCATTTTGAGTTTTTATTGCTTTAAATGCATTTTCAGCCCGAGCTGAGCACGTTCTGTGGGTTTGAATGTATCTTCATAGAATGAGTTGTGTGGTCAAATTAATGCTCATTTAGGCTTCAGGTGGTCATCCTGAACAAAATACATGTTGAAGTGTGTGCATGAGTCCTTTGGTTTAGGCGTGACACTCAATTTGAGTTTTTATTGCTTTAAATGCATTTTCAGCCCGAGCTGAGCACGTTTTGTGAGTTTGAATGTATCTTCATAGGAATGAGTTGTGTGGTCAAATTAATGCTCATTTAGGCGTCAGGTGGTCATCCTGAACAAAATACATGTTGAAGTGTGTGCATAAGTCCTTTGGTTTAGGCGTGACACTCAATTTGAGTTTTTATTGCTTTAAATGCATTTTCAGCCCGAGCTGAGCACGTTTTGTGAGTTTGAATGTATCTTCATAGGAATGAGTTGTGTGGTCAAATTAATGCTCATATGGGCTTCAGGAGGTCATCCTGAACAAAATACACGTTGAAGTGTGTGCATAAGTCCTTTGGTTTAGGCGTGACACTCAATTTGAGTTTTTATTGCTTTAAATGCATTTTCAGCCCGAGCTGAGCACGTTTTGTGAGTTTGAATGTATCTTCATAGGAATGAGTTTTGTGGTCAAATTAATGCTCATTTAGGCTTCAGGTGGTCATCCTGAACAAAATACATGTTGAAGTGTGTGCATAAGTTCTTTGGTTTAGGCGTGACACTCACTTTGAGTTTTTATTGCTTTAAAATTATTTCAGCCCGAGCTGAGCACGTTTTGTGAGTTTGAATGTATCTTCATAGGAATGAGTTGTGTGGTCAAATGAATGCTCATTTAGGCTTCAGGAGGTCATCTTGAACAAAATATATGTTGAAGTGTGTGCATAAGTCCTTTGGTTTAGGCGTGACACTCAATTTGAGTTTTTATTGCTTTAAATGCATTTTCAGCCCGAGCTGAGCATGTTTTGTGAGTTTGAATGTATCTTCATAGGAATGAGTTGTGTGGTCAACTTAATGTTCATTTAGGCTTCAGGAGGTCATCTTGAACAAAATACATGTTGAAGTGTGTGCATAAGTCCTTTGGTTTGGGCGTGACACTCAATTTGAGTTTTTATTGCTTTAAATGCATTTTCAGCCCGAGCTGAGCACGTTTTGTGAGTTTGAATGTATCTTCATAGGAATGAGTTGTGTGGTCAAATTAATGCTCATATAGGCTTCAGGATGACCTCCTGAACTAAATACATGTTGAAGTGTGTGCATAAGTCCTTTGGTTTAGGCGTGACACTCAATTTGAGTTTTTATTGCTTTAAATGCATTTTCAGCCCGAGCTGAGCACGTTTTGTGAGTTTGAATGTATCTTGATAGGAATGAGTTGTGTATTCAAATTAGTGCCCATTTAGGTGTCAGGGGGACATCCTGAACAAAATGCATGTTGAAGTGTGTGTATAAGTCCTTTGGTTTAGGCGTGACACTCAATTTGAGTTTTTATTCCTTTAAATGCATTTTCAGCCCGAGCTGAGCACGTTTTGTGAGTTTGAATGTATCTTCATAGGAATGAGTTTTGTGGTCAAATTAATGCTCATTTAGGCTTCAGGTGGTCATCCTGAACAAAATACATGTTGAAGTGTGTGCATAAGTTCTTTGGTTTAGGCGTGACACTCACTTAGAGTTTTTATTGCTTTAAAATTATTTCAGCCCGAGCTGAGCACGTTTTGTGAGTTTGAATGTATCTTCATAGGAATGAGTTGTGTGGTCAAATGAATGCTCATTTAGGCTTCAGGAGGTCATCTTGAACAAAATATATGTTGAAGTGTGTGCATAAGTCCTTTGGTTTAGGCGTGACACTCAATTTGAGTTTTTATTGCTTTAAATGCATTTTCAGCCCGAGCTGAGCATGTTTTGTGAGTTTGAATGTATCTTCATAGGAATGAGTTGTGTGGTCAACTTAATGTTCGTTTAGGCTTCAGGAGGTCATCTTGAACAAAATACATGTTGAAGTGTGTGCATAAGTCCTTTGGTTTGGGCGTGACACTCAATTTGAGTTTTTATTGCTTTAAATGCATTTTCAGCCCGAGCTGAGCACGTTTTGTGAGTGTGAATGTATCTTCATAGGAATGAATTGTGTAGTCAAATTAATGCTCATATGGGCTTCAGGAGGTCATCCTGAACAAAATACATGTTGAAGTGTGTGCATAAGTCCTTTGGTTTAGGTGTGACACTCAATTTGAGTTTTTATTGCATTAAATGCATTTTCAGCCCGAGCTGAGCACGTTCTGTGAGTTTGAATGTATCTTCATAGGAATGAGTTGTGTGGTCAAATTAATGCTCATTTAGGCTTCAGGAGGACATCCTGAACTAAGTACATGTTGAAGTGTGTGCATAAGTCCTTTGGTTTGGGCGTGACACTCAATTTGAGTTTTTATTGCTTTAAATGCATTTTCAGCCCGAGCTGAGCGCGCTTTCTGACTTTGAATGTATCTTCATAGGAATGAGTTGTCTGGTCAAATTAATTCTCATATGGACTTCAGGAGGTCATCCTGAACTAAATACATGTTGAAGTGTGTGATAAGTCCTTTTTTAGGCGTGACACTCAATTTGAGTTTTTATTGCTTTAAATGCATTTTCAGCCCGAGCTGAGCACGTTTTGTGAGTTTGAATGTATCTTCATAGGAATGAGTTGTGTGGTCAAATTAATGCTCATATGGGCTTCAGGAAGTCATCCTGAACAAAATACATGTTGAAGTGTGTGCATCAGTCCTTTGGTATAGGTGTGACACTCAATTTGAGTTTTTATTTCTTTAAATGCATTTTCAGCCCGAGCTGAGCACGTTTTGTGAGTTTGAATGTATCTTCATAGGAATGAGTTGTGTGGTCAAATTAATGCTTATTTAGGCTTCAGGAGGTCATCCTGAACAAAATACATGTTGAAGTGTGTGCATAAGTCCTTTGGTTTTGGCGTGACACTCAATTTGAGGTTTTATTGCTTTGAATGCATTTTCAGCCCGAGCTGAGCACGTTTTGTGAGTTTGAATGTATCTTGATAGGAATGAGTTGTGTGGTCAAATTAATGCTGATATAGGCTTCAGGATGACCTCTTGAACTAAATACATGTTGAAGTGTGTGCATAAGTACTTTGGTTTAGGCGTGACACTCAATTTGAGTTTTTATAACTTTAAATGCATTTTCAGCCCGAGCTGAGCACGTTTTGTGAGTTTGAATGTATCTTCATAAGAATGAGTTATGTGGTCAAATTACTGCTCATATAGGCTTCAGGATGACCTCTTGAACTAAATACATGTTTGAAATGTGTGCATAAGTCCTTTGGTTTAGGCGTGACACTCAATTTGAGTTTTTACTGCTTTAAATGCATTTTCAGCCCGAGCTGAGCACGTTTTGTGTGTTTGAATGTATCTTCATAGGAATGAGTTGTGTGGTCAAATTAATGCTCATATAGGCTTCGGGAGGTCATCCTGAACAAAATTGATGTTGAAGTGTGTGCATAAGTCCTCTGGTTTAGGCGTGACACTCAATTTGAGTTTTTATTGCTTTAAATGCATTTTCAGCCCGAGCTGAGCACGTTTTTTGAGTTTGAATGTATCTTCATAGGAATGAGTTGTGTGGTCAAATTAATGCTCATTTAGGCTTCAGGTGGTCATCCTGAACAAAATACATGTTGAAGTGTGTGCATAAGTCCTTTGGTTTAGGCGTGACACTCAATTTGAGTTTTTATTGCTTTAAATGCATTTTCAGCCCGAGCTGAGCACGTTTTGTGAGTTTGAATGTATCTTCATAGGAATGAGTTGTATGGTCAAATCAATGCTCATATAGGCTTCGGGAGGTCATCCTGAACTAAATACATGTTGAAGTGTGTGATAAGTCCTTTTTTAGGCGTGACACTCAATTTGAGTTTTTATTGCTTTAAATGCATTTTCAGCCCGAGCTGAGCACGTTTTGTGAGTTTGAATGTATCTTCATAGGAATGAGTTGTGTAGTCAAATTAATGCTCATATGGGCTTCAGGAAGTCATCCTGAACAAAATACATGTTGAAGTGTGTGCATAAGTCCTTTGGTTTAGGTGTGACACTCAATTTGAGTTTTTATTGCTTTAAATGCATTTTCAGCCCGAGCTGAGCACGTTTTGTGAGTTTGAATGTATCTTCATAGGAATGAGTTGTGTGGTCAAATTATTGCTCATTTAGGCTTCAGGTGGTCATCCTGAACAAAATACATGTTGAAGTGTGTGCATAAGTCCTTTGGTTTAGGCGTGACACTCAATTTGAGTTTTTATTGCTTTAAATGCATTTTCAGCCCGAGCTGAGCACGTTTTGAGAGTTTGAATGTATCTTCATAGGAATGAGTTGTGTGGTCAAATTAATGCTCATTTAGGCTTCAGGTGGTCATCCTGAACAAAATACATGTTGAAGTGTGTGCATAAGTTCTTTGGTTTAGGCGTGACACTCACTTTGAGTTTTTATTGCTTTAAAATTATTTCAGCCCGAGCTGAGCACGTTTTGTGAGTTTGAATGTATCTTCATAGGAATGAGTTGTGTGGTCAAATGAATGCTCATTTAGGCTTCAGGAGGTCATCTTGAACAAAATACATGTTGAAGTGTGTGCATAAGCCCTTTGGTTTAGGTGTGACACTCAATTTGAGTTTTTATTGCTTTAAATGCATTTTCAGCCCGAGCTGAGCACGTTTTGTGAGTGTGAATGTATCTTCATAGTAATGAATTGTGTAGTCAAATTAATGCTCATATGGGCTTCAGGAGGTCATCCTGAACAAAATACATGTTGAAGTGTGTGCATAAGTCCTTTGGTTTAGGTGTGACACTCAATTTGAGTTTTTATTGCATTAAATGCATTTTCAGCCCGAGCTGAGCACGTTTTGTGAGTTTGAATGTATCTTCATAGGAATGAGTTGTGTGGTCAAATTAATGCTCATTTAGGCTTCAGGAGGACATCCTGAACTAAGTACATGTTGAAGTGTGTGCATAAGTCCTCTGGTTTGGGCGTGACACTCAATTTGAGTTTTTATTGCTTTAAATGCATTTTCAGCCCGAGCTGAGCGCGCTTTCTGACTTTGAATGTATCTTCATAGGAATGAGTTGTCTGGTCAAATTAATTCTCATATGGACTTCAGGAGGTCATCCTGAACTAAATACATGTTGAAGTGTGTGATAAGTCCTTTTTTAGGCGTGACACTCAATTTGAGTTTTTATTGCTTTAAATGCATTTTCAGCCCGAGCTGAGCACGTTTTGTGAGTTTGAATGTATCTTCATAGGAATGAGTTGTGTGGTCAAATTAATGCTCATATGGGCTTCAGGAGGTCATCCTGAACAAAATACATGTTAAGTGTGTGAATAAGTCCTTTGGTTTAGGTGTGACACTCAATTTGAGTTTTATTGCTTTAAATGCATTTTCAGCCCGAGCTGAGCACGTTTTGTGAGTTTGAATGTATCTTCATAGGAATGAGTTGTGTGGTCAAATTAATGCTCATTTAGGCTTCAGGTGGTCATCCTGAACAAAATACATGTTGAAGTGTGTGCATAAGTCCTTTGGTTTAGGCGTGACACTCAATTTGAGTTTTTATTGCTTTAAATGCATTTTCAGCCCGAGCTGAGCACGTTTTGAGAGTTTGAATGTATCTTCATAGGAATGAGTTGTGTGGTCAAATTAATGCTCATTTAGGCTTCAGGTGGTCATCCTGAACAAAATACATGTTGAAGTGTGTGCATAAGTTCTTTGGTTTAGGCGTGACACTCACTTTGAGTTTTTATTGCTTTAAAATTATTTCAGCCCGAGCTGAGCACGTTTTGTGAGTTTGAATGTATCTTCATAGGAATGAGTTGTGTGGTCAAATGAATGCTCATTTAGGCTTCAGGAGGTCATCTTGAACAAAATACATGTTGAAGTGTGTGCATAAGTCCTTTGGTTTAGGTGTGACACTCAATTTGAGTTTTTATTGCTTTAAATGCATTTTCAGCCCGAGCTGAGCACGTTTTGTGAGTGTGAATGTATCTTCATAGTAATGAATTGTGTAGTCAAATTAATGCTCATATGGGCTTCAGGAGGTCATCCTGAACAAAATACATGTTGAAGTGTGTGCATAAGTCCTTTGATTTAGGTGTGACACTCAATTTGAGTTTTTATTGCATTAAATGCATTTTCAGCCCGAGCTGAGCACGTTTTGTGAGTTTGAATGTATCTTCATAGGAATGAGTTGTGTGGTCAAATTAATGCTCATTTAGGCTTCAGGTGGTCATCCTGAACAAAATACATGTTGAAGTGTGTGCATAAGTCCTTTGGTTTAGGCGTGACACTCAATTTGAGTTTTTATTGCTTTAAATGCATTTTCAGCCCGAGTTGAGCGCGCTTTCTGACTTTGAATGTATCTTCATAGGAATGAGTTGTGTGGTCAAATTATTGCTCATTTAGGCTTCAGGAGGTCATCCTGAACAAAATACATGTTGAAGTGTGTGCATAAGTCCTTTGGTTTAGGCGTGACACTCAATTTGAGTTTTTATTGCTTTAAATGCATTTTCAGCCCGAGCTGAGCATGTTTTGTGAGTTTGAATGTATCTTCATAGGAATGAGTTGTGTGGTCAAATTAATGCTCATTTAGGCTTCAGGTGGTCATCCTGAACAAAATACATGTTGACGTGTGTGAATAAGTCCTTTGGTTTAGGTGTGACACTCAATTTGAGTTTTTATTGCTTAAATGCATTTTCAGCCCGAGCTTGAGCACGTTTTGTGAGTTTGAATGTATTTTCATAGGAATGAGTTGTGTAGTCAAATTAATGCTCATATGGGCTTCAGGAGGTCATCCTGAACAAAATACATGTTGAAGTGTGTGCATAAGTCCTTTGGTTTAGGCGTGACACTCAATTTGAGTTTTTATTGCTTTAAATGCATTTTCAGCCCGAGGTGAGCACGTTTTGTGAGTTTGAATGTATCTTCATAGGAATGAGTTGTGTGGTCAAATTAATGCTCATTTAGGCTTCAGGAGGACATCTGAACTAAGTACATGTTGAAGTGTGTGCATAAGTCCTTTGGTTTGGGCGTGACACTCAATTCGAGTTAGCACGTTTTGTGAGTTTGAATGTATCTTCATAGGAATGAGTTGTGTAGTCAAATTAATGCTCATTTAGGCTTCAGGAGGACATCCTGAACTAAATACATGTTGAAGTGTGTGCATAAGCCCTTTGGTTTAGGCGTGACACTCAATTTGAGTTCTTATTGCTTTTAATGCATTTTCAGCCCGAGCTGAGCGCGCTTTCTGACTTTGAATGTATCTTCATAGGAATGAGTTGTGTAGTCAAATTAATGCTCATTTAGGCTTCAGGAGGACATCCTGAACTAAATACATGTTGAAGTGTGTCCATAAATCCTTTGGTTTAGGCGTGACACTCAATTTGAGTTTTTATTGCTTAAATGCATTTTCAGCCCGAGCTGAGCACGTTTTGTGTGTTTGAATGTATCTTCATAGGAATGAGTTGTGTGGTCAAATTAATGCTCATATGGGCTTCAGGAGGTCATCCTGAACAAAATACATGTTGAAGTGTGTGCATAAGTCCTTTGGTTTAGGCGTGACACTCAATTTGAGTTTTTATTGCTTTAAATGCATTTTCAGCCCGAGTTGAGCACGTTTTGTGAGTTTGAATGTATCTTCATAGGAATGAGTTGTGTGGTCAAATTAATGCTCATTTAGGCTTCAGGTGGTCATTCTGAACAAAATACATGTTGAAGTGTGTGCATAAGTCCTTTGGTTTAGGCGTGACACTCAATTTGAGTTTTTATTGCTTTAAATGCATTTTCAGCCCGAGTTGAGCGCGCTTTCTGACTTTGAATGTATCTTCATAGGAATGAGTTGTGTGGTCAAATTAATGCTCATTTAGGCTTCAGGTGGTCATCCTGAACAAAATACATGTTGAAGTGTGTGCATGAGTCCTTTGGTTTAGGCGTGACACTCAATTTGAGTTTTTATTGCTTTAAATGCATTTTCAGCCCGAGCTGAGCACGTTTTGTGAGTTTGAATGTATCTTCATAGGAAAGAGTCTTGTGGTCAAATTAATGCTCATTTAGGCGTCAGGTGGTCATCCTGAACAAAATACATGTTGAAGTGTGTGCATAAGTCCTTTGGTTTAGGCGTGACACTCAATTTGAGTTTTTATTGCTTTAAATGCATTTTCAGCCCGAGCTGAGCACGTTTTGTGAGTTTGAATGTATCTTCATAGGAATGAGTTGTGTAGTCAAATTAATGCTCATATGGGCTTCAGGAGGTCATCCTGAACAAAATACATGTTGAAGTGTGTGCATAAGTCCTTTGGTTTAGGCGTGACACTCAATTTGAGTTTTTATTGCTTTAAATGCATTTTCAGCCCGAGCTGAGCACGTTTTGTGTGTTTGAATGTATCTTCATAGGAATGAGTTGTGTGGTCAAGTTAATGCTCATATGGGCTCAGGAGGTCATCCTGAACAAAATACATGTTGAAGTGTGTGCATAAGTCCTTTGGTTTAGGTGTGACACTCAATTTGAGTTTTTATTGCTTTAAATGCATTTCCAGCCCGAGCTGAGCACGTTTTTTGAGTTTGAATGTATCTTCATAGGAATGAGTTGTGTGGTCAAACTATTGCTCATTTAGGCTTGAGGAGGTCATCCTGAACAAAATACATGTCGAAGTGTGTGCATAAGTCCTTTGGTTTAGGCGTGACACTCATTTTGAGTTTTTATTGCTTTAAATGCATTTTCAGCCCGAGCTGAGCGCGCTTTCTGACTTTGAATGTATCTTCATAGGAATGAGTTGTGTGGTCAAATTATTGCTCATTTAGGCTTCAGGAGGTCATCCTGAACAAAATACATGTTGAAGTGTGTGCATAAGTCCTTTGGTTTAGGCGTGACACTCAATTTGAGTTTTTATTGCTTTAAATGCATTTTCAGCCCGAGCTGAGCACGTTTTGTGAGTATGAATGTATCTTCATAGGAATGAGTTGTGTGGTCAAATTAATGCTCATTTAGGCTTCAGGTGGTCATCCATAACAAAATACATGAAGTGTGTGCATAAGTCCTTTGGTTTAGGCGTGACACTCAATTAGAGTTTTTATTGCTTTAAATGCATTTTCAGCCCGAGCTGAGCACGTTTTGTGAGTTTGAATGTATCTTCATAGGAATGAGTTGTGTGGTCAAATTAATGCTCATATGGGCTTCAGGAGGTCATCCTGAACAAAATACATGTTGAAGTGTGTGCATAAGTCCTTTGGTTTAGGCGTGACACTCATTTTGAGTTTTTATTGCTTTAAATGCATTTTCAGCCCGAGCTGAGCACGTTTTGTGAGTTTGAATGTATCTTCATAGAATGAGTTGTGTGGTCAAATTAATGCTCATTTAGGCTTCAGGTGGTCATCCTGAACAAAATACATGTTGAAGTGTGTGCATGAGTCCTTTGGTTTAGGCGTGACACTCAATTTGAGTTTTTATTGCTTTAAATGCATTTTCAGGCAGAGATGAGCAAGTTTTCTGAGTTTGAAGTATCTTCATAGGAATGAGTTGTGTGGTCAAATTAATGCTAATTTAGGCTTCAGGAGGTCATCCTGAACAAAATACATGTTGAAGTGCTTGCATAAGTCCTTTGGTTTAGGCGTGACACTCAATTTGAGTTTTTATTGCTTTAAATGCATTTTCAGCCCGAGCTGAGCACGTTTTGTGAGTTTGAATGTATCTTCATAGGAATGAGTTGTGTGGTCAAATTAATGCTCATATGGGCTCAGGAGGTCATCCTGAACAAAATACATGTTGAAGTGTGTGCATAAGTCCTTTGGTTTAGGTGTGACACTCAATTTGAGTTTTTATTGCTTTAAATGCATTTCCAGCCCGAGCTGAGCACGTTTTTT
The DNA here is from genome assembly GCF_054856545.1 of Hippocampus guttulatus. Classification (NCBI taxonomy): domain Eukaryota; kingdom Metazoa; phylum Chordata; class Actinopteri; order Syngnathiformes; family Syngnathidae; genus Hippocampus; species Hippocampus guttulatus. The sequence goes on along the minus strand of NW_028233883.1, from coordinate 248,615 downwards.
GAGTTTGAATGTATCTTCATAGGAATGAGTTGTGTGGTCAAACTATTGCTCATTTAGGCTTGAGGACGTCATCCTGAACAAAATACATGTTGAAGTGCTTGCATAAGTCCTTTGGTTTAGGCGTGACACTCAATTTGAGTTTTTATTGCTTTAAATGCATTTTCAGCCCGAGCTGAGCACGTTTTGTGAGTTTGAATGTATCTTCATAGGAATGAGTTGTGTGGTCAAATTAATGCTCATATGGGCTCAGGAGGTCATCCTGAACAAAATACATGTTGAAGTGTGTGCATAAGTCCTTTGGTTTAGGTGTGACACTCAATTTGAGTTTTTATTGCTTTAAATGCATTTCCAGCCCGAGCTGAGCACGTTTTGTGAGTTTGAATGTATCTTCATAGAATGAGTTGTGTGGTCAAATTAATGCTCATTTAGGCTTCAGGTGGTCATCCTGAACAAAATACATGTTGAAGTGTGTGCATAAGTCCTTTGGTTTAGGCGTGACACTCAATTTGAGTTTTTATTGCTTTAAATGCATTTTCAGCCCGAGCTGAGCGCGCTTTCTGACTTTGAATGTATCTTCATAGGAATGAGTTGTGTGGTCAAATTATTGCTCATTTAGGCTTCAGGAGGTCATCCTGAACAAAATACATGTTGAAGTGTGTGCATAAGTCCTTTGGTTTAGGCGTGACACTCAATTTGAGTTTTTATTGCTTTAAATGTATTTTCAGCCCGAGCTGAGCACGTTTTGTGAGTATGAATGTATCTTCATAGGAATGAGTTGTGTGGTCAAATTAATGCTCATTTAGGCTTCACCTGAAGCCTAAATGAGCATTATCCATAACAAAATACATGTTGAAGTGTGTGCATAAGTCCTTTGGTTTAGGCGTGACACTCAATTAGAGTTTTTATTGCTTTAAATGCATTTTCAGCCCGAGCTGAGCACGTTTTGTGAGTTTGAATGTGTCTTCATAGGAATGAGTTGTGTGGTCAAATTAATGCTCATATGGGCTTCAGGAGGTCATCCTGAACAAAATACATGTTGAAGTGTGTGCATAAGTCCTTTGGTTTAGGCGTGACACTCATTTTGAGTTTTTATTGCTTTAAATGCATTTTCAGCCCGAGCTGAGCACGTTCTGTGGGTTTGAATGTATCTTCATAGAATGAGTTGTGTGGTCAAATTAATGCTCATTTAGGCTTCAGGTGGTCATCCTGAACAAAATACATGTTGAAGTGTGTGCATGAGTCCTTTGGTTTAGGCGTGACACTCAATTTGAGTTTTTATTGCTTTAAATGCATTTTCAGCCCGAGCTGAGCACGTTTTGTGAGTTTGAATGTATCTTCATAGAATGAGTTGTGTGGTCAAATTAATGCTCATTTAGGCGTCAGGTGGTCATCCTGAACAAAATACATGTTGAAGTGTGTGCATGAGTCCTTTGGTTTAGGCGTGACACTCAATTTGAGTTTTTATTGCTTTAAATGCATTTTCAGCCCGAGCTGAGCACGTTTTGTGAGTTTGAATGTATCTTCATAGGAATGAGTTGTGTGGTCAAATTAATGCTCATTTAGGCGTCAGGTGGTCATCCTGAACAAAATACATGCTGAAGTGTGTGCATAAGTCCTTTGGTTTAGGCGTGACACTAATTTTGAGTTTTGATTGCTTTAAATGCATTTTCAGCCCGAGCTGAGCACGTTTTGTGAGTTTGAATGTATCTTCATAGGAATGAGTTGTGTGGTCAAATTAATGCTCATTTAGGCTTCAGGAGGACATCTGAACTAAGTACATGTTCAAGTGTGTGCATAAGTCCTTTGGTTTGGGCGTGACACTCAATTTGAGTTTTTATTGCTTTAAATGCATTTTCAGCCCGAGCTGAGCACGTTTTGTGAGTTTGAATGTATCTTCATAGGAATGAGTTGTGTGGTCAAATTAATGCTCATTTAGGCTTCAGGAGGACATCTGAACTAAGTACACGTTGAAGTGTGTGCATAAGTCCTTTGGTTTGGGCGTGACACTCAATTTGAGTTTTTATTGCTTTAAATGCATTTTTTACTGAGCTGAGCACGTTTTTTGAGTTTGAATGTATCTTCATAGGAATGAGTTGTGTAGTCAAATTACTGCTCATTTATGCTTCAGGAGGACATCCTGAACTAAATACATTGAAGTGTGTGCAAAAGTCCTTTGGTTTAGGCGTGACACTCAATTTGAGTTTTTATTGCTTTAAATGCATTTTCAGCCCGAGCTGAGCACGTTTTGTGTGTTTGAATGTATCTTCATAGGAATGAGTTGTGTGGTCAAATTAATGCTCATATGGGCTCAGGAGGTCATCCTGAACAAAATACATGTTGAAGTGTGTGCATAAGTCCTTTGGTTTAGGTGTGACACTCAATTTGAGTTTTTATTGCTTTAAATGCATTTCCAGCCCGAGCTGAGCACGTTTTTTGAGTTTGAATGTATCTTCATAGGAATGAGTTGTGTGGTCAAACTATTGCTCATTTAGGCTTGAGGACGTCATCCTGAACAAAATACATGTCGAAGTGTGTGCATAAGTCCTTTGGTTTAGGCGTGACACTCATTTTGAGTTTTTATTGCTTTAAATGCATTTTCAGCCCGAGCTGAGCACGTTTTGTGAGTTTGAATGTATCTTCATAGAATGAGTTGTGTGGTCAAATTAATGCTCATTTAGGCTTCAGGTGGTCATCCTGAACAAAATACATGTTGAAGTGTGTGCATAAGTCCTTTGGTTTAGGCGTGACACTCAATTTGAGTTTTTATTGCTTTAAATGCATTTTCAGCCCGAGCTGAGCGCGCTTTCTGACTTTGAATGTATCTTCATAGGAATGAGTTGTGTGGTCAAATTATTGCTCATTTAGGCTTCAGGAGGTCATCCTGAACAAAATACATGTTGAAGTGTGTGCATAAGTCCTTTGGTTTAGGCGTGACACTCAATTTGAGTTTTTATTGCTTTAAATGCATTTTCAGCCCGGGCTGAGCACGTTTTGTGAGTATGAATGTATCTTCATAGGAATGAGTTGTGTGGTCAAATTAATGCTCATTTAGGCTTCAGGTGGTCATCCATAACAAAATACATGTTGAAGTGTGTGCATAAGTCCTTTGGTTTAGGCGTGACACTCAATTAGAGTTTTTATTGCTTTAAATGCATTTTCAGCCCGAGCTGAGCACGTTTTGTGAGTTTGAATGTGTCTTCATAGGAATGAGTTGTGTGGTCAAATTAATGCTCATATGGGCTTTAGGAGGTCATCCTGAACAAAATACATGTTGAAGTGTGTGCATAAGTCCTTTGGTTTAGGCGTGACACTCATTTTGAGTTTTTATTGCTTTAAATGCATTTTCAGCCCGAGCTGAGCACGTTCTGTGGGTTTGAATGTATCTTCATAGAATGAGTTGTGTGGTCAAATTAATGCTCATTTAGGCTTCAGGTGGTCATCCTGAACAAAATACATGTTGAAGTGTGTGCATGAGTCCTTTGGTTTAGGCGTGACACTCAATTTGAGTTTTTATTGCTTTAAATGCATTTTCAGCCCGAGCTGAGCACGTTTTGTGAGTTTGAATGTATCTTCATAGGAATGAGTTGTGTGGTCAAATTAATGCTCATTTAGGCGTCAGGTGGTCATCCTGAACAAAATACATGTTGAAGTGTGTGCATAAGTCCTTTGGTTTAGGCGTGACACTCAATTTGAGTTTTTATTGCTTTAAATGCATTTTCAGCCCGAGCTGAGCACGTTTTGTGAGTTTGAATGTATCTTCATAGGAATGAGTTGTGTGGTCAAATTAATGCTCATATGGGCTTCAGGAGGTCATCCTGAACAAAATACACGTTGAAGTGTGTGCATAAGTCCTTTGGTTTAGGCGTGACACTCAATTTGAGTTTTTATTGCTTTAAATGCATTTTCAGCCCGAGCTGAGCACGTTTTGTGAGTTTGAATGTATCTTCATAGGAATGAGTTGTGTAGTCAAATTAATGCTCATATGGGCTTCAGGAGGTCATCCTGAACAAAATACATGTTGAAGTGTGTGCATAAGTCCTTTGGTTTAGGCGTGACACTCAATTTGAGTTTTTATTGCTTTAAATGCATTTTCAGCCCGAGCTGAGCACGTTTTGTGTGTTTGAATGTATCTTCATAGGAATGAGTTGTGTGGTCAAATTAATGCTCATATGGGCTCAGGAGGTCATCCTGAACAAAATACATGTTGAAGTGTGTGCATACGTCCTTTGGTTTAGGTGTGACACTCAATTTGAGTTTTTATTGCTTTAAATGCATTTCCAGCCCGAGCTGAGCACGTTTTTTGAGTTTGAATGTATCTTCATAGGAATGAGTTGTGTGGTCAAACTATTGCTCATTTAGGCTTGAGGAGGTCATCCTGAACAAAATACATGTCGAAGTGTGTGCATAAGTCCTTTGGTTTAGGCGTGACACTCATTTTGAGTTTTTATTGCTTTAAATATATTTTCAGCCCGAGCTGAGCACGTTTTGTGAGTTTGAATGTATCTTCATAGGAATGAGTTGTGTGGTCAAATTAATGCTCATTTAGGCTTCAGGAGGACATCTGAACTAAGTACACGTTGAAGTGTGTGCATAAGTCCTTTGGTTTGGGCGTGACACTCAATTTGAGTTTTTATTGCTTTAAATGCATTTTCAGCCCGAGCTGAGCACGTTTTGTGAGTTTGAATGTATCTTCATAGGAATGAGTTGTGTAGTCAAATTAATGCTCATTTAGGCTTCAGGAGGACATCCTGAACTAAATACATGTTGAAGTGTGTCCATAAGCCCTTTGGTTTAGGCGTGACATTCAATTTGAATCTTTATTGCTTTAAATGCATTTTCAGCCCGAGCTGAGCACGTTTTGTGAGTTTGAATGTATCTTCATAGGAATGAGTTGTGTGGTCAAATTAATGCTCATTTAGGCTTCAGGTGGTCATCCATAACAAAATACATGTGTAAGTGTGTGCATAAGTCCTTTTGTTTAGGCGTGACACTCAATTTGAGTTTTTATTGCTTTAAATGCATTTTCAGCCCGAGCTGAACACGTTTTGTGAGTTTGAATGTATCTTCATAGAATGAGTTGTGTGGTCAAATTAATGCTCATTTAGGCTTCAGGTGGTCATCCTGAACAAAATACATGTTGAAGTGTGTGCATGAGTCCTTTGGTTTAGGCGTGACACTCAATTTGAGTTTTTATTGCTTTAAATGCATTTTCAGCCCGAGCTGAGCACGTTTTGTGAGTTTGAATGTATCTTCATAGGAATGAGTTGTGTGGTCAAATTAATGCTCATTTAGGCGTCAGGTGGTCATCCTGAACAAAATACATGCTGAAGTGTGTGCATAAGTCCTTTGGTTTAGGCGTGACACTAATTTTGAGTTTTTATTGCTTTAAATGCATTTTCAGCCCGAGCTGAGCACGTTTTGTGAGTTTGAATGTATCTTCATAGAATGAGTTGTGTGGTCAAATTAATGCTCATTTAGGCTTCAGGAGGACATCTGAACTAAGTACATGTTCAAGTGTGTGCATAAGTCCTTTGGTTTGGGCGTGACACTCAATTTGAGTTTTTATTGCTTTAAATGCATTTTCAGCCCGAGCTGAGCACGTTTTGTGAGTTTGAATGTATCTTCATAGGAATGAGTTGTGTAGTCAAATTAATGCTCATATGGGCTTCAGGAGGTCATCCTGAACAAAATACATGTTGAAGTGTGTGCATAAGTCCTTTGGTTTAGGCGTGACACTCAATTTGAGTTTTTATTGCTTTAAATGCATTTTCAGCCCGAGCTGAGCACGTTTTGTGAGTTTGAATGTATCTTCATAGGAATGAGTTGTGTGGTCAAATTAATGCTCATTTAGGCTTCAGGAGGACATCTGAACTAAGTACATGTTGAAGTGTGTGCATAAGTCCTTTGGTTTGGGCGTGACACTCAATTTGAGTTTTTATTGCTTTAAATGCATTTTTTACTGAGCTGAGCACGTTTTTTGAGTTTGAATGTATCTTCATAGGAATGAGTTGTGTAGTCAAATTACTGCTCATTTATGCTTCAGGAGGACATCCTGAACTAAATACATTGAAGTGTGTGCAAAAGTCCTTTGGTTTGGGAGTAACACTCAATTTGAGTTATTATTGCTTTAAATGCATTTTCAGGCCGAGTGGAACAAGTTTTCAAAATGTGTCTTGATTCATGTTATGGTCTATGTTGCCCTCTACTGACCAAAGTCCGTTATTGTCTCTGAGGCCTGAAACCATTTTACATTTATATGACAGTATAACTGTACTCTTGAACCAATTATTCAATTTCTCTTTGTTCTTGAATTAATTATAACTCAACGCGGGTACCATGACTATACTCAATTTCAGTTTTTATTGCTTTAAGTGCAGTTTCGGGCGGAGCTGAGCACGTGTTCTGAGTTTGAATGTATCTTCATAGGAATGAGATGTGTGATCATATTAATGCATATTTAGGCTTCAAGAGGACATCTTGAACAAAATATATGTTGAAGTGTGTGCATAAGTCCTTTGGTTTAGGCGTGACACTCAATTTGATTTTTTATTGCTTTAAATGCAGTTTCAGCCTGAGCTGAGCACGTTTTGTGAGTTTGAATGTATCTTCATAGGAATGAGTTGTGTGGTCAAATTAATGCTCATTTAGGCTTCAGGTGGTCATCCTGAACTAAATACATGTTGAAGTGTGTGCATAAGTCCTTTGGTTTAGGCGTGACACTCAATTTGAGTTTTTATTGCTTTAAATGCATTTTCAGCCCGAGCTGAGCACGTTTTGTGAGTTTGAATGTATCTTCATAGGAATGAGTTGTGTGGTCAAATTAATGCTCATATGGGCTTCAGGAGGTCATCCTGAACAAAATACATGTTGAAGTGTGTGCATAAGTCCTTTGGTTTAGGTGTGACACTCAATTTGAGTTTTTATTGCTTTAAATGCATTTTCAGCCCGAGCTGAGCACGTTTTTTGAGTTTGAATGTATCTTCATAGGAATGAGTTGTGTGGTCAAATTATTGCTCATTTAGGCTTGAGGAGGTCATCCTGAACAAAATACATGTTGAAGTGTGTGCATAAGTCCTTTGGTTTAGGCGTGACACTCATTTTGAGTTTTTATTGCTTTAAATGCATTTTCAGCCCGAGCTGAGCACGTTTTGTGAGTTTGAATGTATCTTCATAGAATGAGTTGTGTGGTCAAATTAATGCTCATTTAGGCTTCAGGTGGTCATCCTGAAAAAAATACATGTTGAAGTGTGTGCATAAGTCCTTTGGTTTAGGCGTGACACTCAATTTGAGTTTTTATTGCTTTAAATGCATTTTCAGCCCGAGCTGAGCGCGCTTTCTGACTTTGAATGTATCTTCATAGGAATGAGTTGTGTGGTCAAATTATTGCTCATTTATGCTTCAGGAGGTCATCCTGAACAAAATACATGTTGAAGTGTGTGCATAAGTCCTTTGGTTTAGGCGTGACACTCAATTTGAGTTTTTATTGCTTTAAATGCATTTTCAGCCCGAGCTGAGCACGTTTTGTGAGTTTGAATGTATCTTCATAGGAATGAGTTGTGTGGTCAAATTAATGCTCATTTAGGCTTCAGGTGGTCATCCATAACAAAATACATGTTGAAGTGTGTGCATAAGTCCTTTGGTTTAGGCGTGACACTCAATTTGAGTTTGTATTGCTTTAAATGCATTTTCAGCCCGAGCTGAGCACGTTTTGTGAGTTTGAATGTATCTTCATAGGAATGAGTTGTGTGGTCAAATTAATGCTCATATGGGCTTCAGGAGGTCATCCTGAACAAAATACATGTTGAATTGTGTGCATAAGTCCTTTGGTTTAGGCGTGACACTCATTTTGAGTTTTTATTGCTTTAAATGCATTTTCAGCCCGAGCTGAGCACGTTTTGTGAGTTTGAATGTATCTTCATAGGAATGAGTTGTGTATTCAAATTAATGCTCATTTAGGCTTCAGGAGGACATCCTGAACTAAATACATGTTGAAGTGTGTCCATAAGCCCTTTGGTTTAGGCGTGACATTCAATTTGAGTTTTTATTGCTTTAAATGCATTTTCAGCCCGAGTTGAGCACGTTTTGTGACTTTGAATGTATCTTCATAGGAATGAGTTGTGTGGTCAAATTAATGCTCATATGGGCTTCAGGAGGTCATCCTGAACAAAATACATGTTGAAGTGTGTGCATAAGTCCTTTGGTTTAGGCGTGACACTCAATTTGAGTTTTTATTGCTTTAAATGCATTTTCAGCCCGAGTTGAGCACGTTTTGTGACTTTGAATGTATCTTCATAGAATGAGTTGTGTGGTCAAATTAATGCTCATTTAGGCTTCAGGTGGTCATCCTGAACAAAATACATGTTGAAGTGTGTGCATAAGTCCTTTGGTTTAGGCGTGACACTCAATTTGAGTTTTTATTGCTTTAAATGCATTTTCAGCCCGAGCTGAGCGCGCTTTCTGACTTTGAATGTATCTTCATAGGAATGAGTTGTGTGGTCAAATTATTGCTCATTTAGGCTTCAGGAGGTCATCCTGAACAAAATACATGTTGAAGTGTGTGCATAAGTCCTTTGGTTTAGGCGTGACACTCAATTTGAGTTTTTATTGCTTTAAATGCATTTTCAGCCCGAGCTGAGCACGTTTTGTGAGTTTGAATGTATCTTCATAGGAATGAGTTGTGTGGTCAAATTAATGCTCATTTAGGCTTCAGGTGGTCATCCATAACAAAATACATGTTGAAGTGTGTGCATAAGTCCTTTGGTTTAGGCGTGACACTCAATTTGAGTTTTTATTGCTTTAAATGCATTTTCAGCCCGAGCTGAGCACGTTTTGTGAGTTTGAATGTATCTTCATAGGAATGAGTTGTGTGGTCAAATTAATGCTCATATGGGCTTCAGGAGGTCATCCTGAACAAAATACATGTTGAAGTGTGTGCATAAGTCCTTTGGTTTAGGCGTGACACTCAATTTGAGTTTTTATTGCTTTAAATGCATTTTCAGCCCGAGCTGAGCACGTTTTGTGAGTTTGAATGTATCTTCATAGGAATGAGTTGTGTGGTCAAATTAATGCTCATTTAGGCTTCAGGTGGTCATCCATAAAAAAATACATGTTGAAGTGTGTGCATAAGTCCTTTGGTTTAGGCGTGACACTCAATTTGAGTTTTTATTGCTTTAAATGCAGTTTCAGCCCGAGCTGAGCACGTTTTGTGACTTTGAATGTATCTTCATAGGAATGAGTTGTGTGGTCAAATTAATGCTCATATAGGCTTCAGGAGGTCATCCTGAACTAAATACATGTTGAAGTGTGTGCATAAGTCCTTTGGTTTAGGCGTGACACTCAATTTGAGTTTTTATTGCTTTAAATGCATTTTCAGCCCGAGTTGAGCACGTTTTGTGACTTTGAATGTATCTTCATAGGAATGAGTTGTGTGGTCAAATTAATGCTCATTAGGCTTCAGGTGGTCATCCTGAACTAAATACATGTTGAAGTGTGTGCATAAGTCCTTTGGTTTAGGTGTGACACTCAATTTGAGTTTTTATTGCTTTAAATGCATTTTCAGCCCGAGTTGAGCACGTTTTGTGAGTTTGAATGTATCTTCATAGGAATGAGTTGTGTGGTCAAATCAATGCTCATTTAGGCTTCAGGTGGTCATCCTGAACAAAATACATGTTGAAGTGTGTGCATAAGTCCTTTGGTTTAGGCGTGACACTCAATTTGAGTTTTTATTGCTTTAAATGCATTTTCAGCCCGAGCTGAGCACGTTTTGTGAGTTTGAATGTATCTTCATAGGAATGAGTTGTGTGGTCAAATTAATGCTCATATGGGCTTCAGGAGGTCATCCTGAACAAAATACATGAAGTGTGTGCATAAGTCCTTTGGTTTAGGTGTGACACTCAATTTGAGTTTTTATTGCTTTAAATGCAATTTCAGCCCGAGCTGAGCACGTTTTTTGAGTTTGAATGTATCTTCATAGGAATGAGTTGTGTGGTCAAATTATTGCTCATTTAGGCTTCAGGTGGTCATCCTGAACAAAATACATGTTGAAGTGTGTGCATGAGTCCTTTGGTTTAGGCGTGACACTCAATTTGAGTTTTTATAGCTTTAAATGCATTTTCAGCCCGAGCTGAGCACGTTTTGTGAGTTTGAATGTATCTTCATAGGAATGAGTTGTGTGGTCAAATTAATGCTCATTTAGGCGTCAGGTGGTCATCCTGAACAAAATACATGTTGAAGTGTGTGCATAAGTCCTTTGGTTTAGGTGTGACACTCAATTTGAGTTTTTATTGCTTTAAATGCATTTTCAGCCCGAACTGAGCACGTTTTGTGAGTTTGAATGTATCTTCATAGGAATGAGTTGTGTGGTCAAATTAATGCTCATTTAGGCTTCAGGAGGTCATCCTGAACAAAATACATGTTGAAGTGTGTGCATAAGTCCTTTGGTTTAGGCGTGACACTCAATTTGAGTTTTTATTGCTTTAAATGCATTTTTTGCTGACCTGAGCACGTTTTTTGAGTTTGAATGTATCTTCATAGGAATGAGTTGTGTAGTCAAATTACTGCTCATTTAGGCTTCAGGAGGACATCCTGAACTAAATACATTGAAGTGTGTGCAAAAGTCCTTTGGTTTGGGAGTGACACTCAATTTGAGTTATTATTGCTTTAAATGCATTTTCAGGCCGAGTGGAACAAGTTTTCAAAATGTGTCCTGATTCATGTTATGGTCTATGTTGCCCTCTACTGACCAAAGTCCGTTATTGTCTCCGAGGCCTGAAACCATTTTACTTTTATATGACTGTAAAACTGTACTCTTGAGCCAATTATTCAATTTCTTTTTGTTCTTGAACTAATTATAACTCAACGCGGGTACCATGACTATACTCAATTTCAGTTTTTATTGCTTTAAGTGCAGTTTCGGGCCGAGCTGAGCACGTGTTCTGAGTTTGAATGTATCTTCATAGGAATGAGATGTGTGATCATATTAATGTTCATTTAGGCTTCAGGAGGACATCTTGAACAAAATACATGTTGAAGTGTGTGCATAAGTCCTTTGGTTTAGGCGTGACACTCAATTTGAGTTTTTATTGCTTTAAATGCATTTTCAGTCCCGAGTTGAGCACGTTTTGTGACTTTGAATGTATCTTCATAGGAATGAGTTGTGTGGTCAAATTAATGCTCATATGGGCTTCAGGAGGTCATCCTGAACAAAATACATGTTGAAGTGTGTGCATAAGTCCTTTGGTTTAGGCGTGACACGCAATTTGAGTTTTTATTGCTTTAAATGCATTTTCAGCCCGAGTTGACCACGTTTTGTGAGTTTGAATGTATCTTCATAGGAATGTGTTGTGTGGTCAAATTAATGCTCATTTAGGCTTCAGGTGTCATCCTGAACAAAATACATGTTGAAGTGTGTGCATAAGTCCTTTGGTTTAGGCGTGACACTCAATTTGAGTTTTTATTGCTTTAAATGCATTTTCAGCCCGAGCTGAGCACGTTTTGTGAGTTTGAATGTATCTTCATAGGAATGAGTTGTGTGGTCAAATTAATGCTCATATGGGCTTCAGGAGGTCATCCTGAACAAAATACATGAAGTGTGTGCATAAGTCCTTTGGTTTAGGTGTGACACTCAATTTGAGTTTTTATTGCTTTAAATGCAATTTCAGCCCGAGCTGAGCACGTTTTTTGAGTTTGAATGTATCGTTATAGGAATGAGTTGTGTGGTCAAATTATTGCTCATTTAGGCTTCAGGTGGTCATCCTGAACAAAATACATGTTGAAGTGTGTGCATGAGTCCTTTGGTTTAGGCGTGACACTCAATTTGAGTTTTTATTGCTTTAAATGCATTTTCAGCCCGAGCTGAGCACGTTTTGTGAGTTTGAATGTATCTTCATAGGAATGAGTTGTGTGGTCAAATTAATGCTCATTTAGGCGTCAGGTGGTCATCCTGAACAAAATACATGTTGAAGTGTGTGCATAAGTCCTTTGGTTTAGGTGTGACACTCAATTTGAGTTTTTATTGCTTTAAATGCATTTTCAGCCCGAACTGAGCACGTTTTGTGAGTTTGAATGTATCTTCATAGGAATGAGTTGTGTGGTCAAATTAATGCTCATTGAGGCTTCAGGAGGTCATCCTGAACAAAATACATGTTGAAGTGTGTGCATAAGTCCTTTGGTTTAGGCGTGACACTCAATTTGAGTTTTTATTGCTTTAAATGCATTTTTTGCTGACCTGAGCACGTTTTTTGAGTTTGAATGTATCTTGATAGGAATGAGTTGTGTGGTCAAATTAGTGCTCATATAGGCTTCAGGATGACCTCCCGAACTAAATACATGTTGAAGTGTGTGCATAAGTCCTTTGGTTTAGGCGTGACACTCAATTTGAGTTTTTATTGCTTTAAATGCATTTTCAGCCCGAGCTGAGTACGTTTTGTGAGTTTGAATGTATCTTGATAGGAATGAGTTGTGTGGTTAAATTAATGCTCATATAGGCTTCAGGATGACCTCCTGAACTAAATACATGTTGAAGTGTGTGCATAAGTCCTTTGGTTTAGGCGTGACACTCAATTTGAGTTTTTATTGCTTTAAATGCATTTTCAGCCCGAGCTGAGCACGTTTTGTGAGTTTGAATGTATCTTCATAGGAATGAGTTGTGTGGTCAAATTAATGCTCATATAGGCTTCAGGATGACCTCCTGAACTAAATACATGTTGAAGTGTGTGCATAAGTCCTTTGGTTTAGGCGTGACACTCAATTTGAGTTTTTATTGCTTTAAATGCATTTTCAGCCCGAGCTGAGCACGTTTTGTGAGTTTGAATGTATCTTCATAGGAATGAGTTGTGTAGTCAAATTACTGCTCATTTAGGCTTCAGGAGGACATCCTGAACTAAATACATTGAAGTGTGTGCAAAAGTCCTTTGGTTTGGGAGTGACACTCAATTTGAGTTATTATTGCTTTAAATGCATTTTCAGGCCGAGTGGAAGAGGTTTTCCAAAAATGTGTCTTGAATCATGTTATGGTCTATGTTTCCCTCTACTGACCAAAGTCCGTTATTGTCTCCGAGGCCTGAAACCATTTTACATTTATATGACTGTATAACTGTACTCTTGAGCCAATTATTCAATTTCTCTTTGTTCTTGAACTAATTATAACTCAACGCGGGTACCATGACTATACTCAATTTCAGTTTTTATTGCTTTAAGTGCAGTTTCGGGCCGAGCTGAGCACGTGTTCTGAGTTTGAATGTATCTTCATAGGAATGAGATGTGTGATCATATTAATGTTCATTTAGGCTTCAGGAGGACATCTTGAACAAAATACATGTTGAAGTGTGTGCATAAGTCCTTTGGTTTAGGCGTGACACTCCATTTGAGTTTTTATTGCTTTAAATGATTTTTCAGCCCGAGTTGAGCACGTTTTGTGACTTTGAATGTATCTTCCTAGGAATGAGTTGTGTGGTCAAATTAATGCTCATATGGGCTTCAGGAGGTCATCCTGAACAAAATACATGTTGAAGTGTGTGCATAAGTCCTTTGGTTTAGGCGTGACACTCAATTTGAGTTTTTATTGCTTTAAATGCATTTTCAGCCCGAGCTGAGCACGTTTTGTGAGTTTGAATGTATCTTCATAGGAATGAGTTGTGTGGTCAAATTAATGCTCATATGGGCTTCAGGAGGTCATCCTGAACAAAATACATGAAGTGTGTGCATAAGTCCTTTGGTTTAGGTGTGACACTCAATTTGAGTTTTTATTGCTTTAAATGCAATTTCAGCCCGAGCTGAGCACGTTTTTTGAGTTTGAATGTATCTTCATAGGAATGAGTTGTGTGGTCAAATTATTGCTCATTTAGGCTTCAGGTGGTCATCCTGAACAAAATACATGTTGAAGTGTGTGCATAAGTCCTTTGGTTTAGGCGTGACACTCAATTTGAGTTTTTATTGCTTTAAATGCATTTTTCAGCCCGAGCTGAGCACGTTTTGTGAGTTTGAATGTATCTTCATAGGAATGAGTTGTGTAGTCAAATTAATGCTCATTTAGGCTTCAGGTGGTCATCCTGAACTAAATACATGTTGAAGTGTGTGCATAAGTCCTTTGGTTTAGGCGTGACACTCAATTTGAGTTTTTATTGCTTTAAATGCATTTTCAGCCCGAGCTGAGCACGTTTTGTGAGTTTGAATGTATCTTGATAGGAATGAGTTGTGTGGTCAAATTAGTGCTCATATAGGCTTCAGGATGACCTCCCGAACTAAATACATGTTGAAGTGTGTGCATAAGTCCTTTGGTTTAGGCGTGACACTCAATTTGAGTTTTTATTGCTTTAAATGCATTTTCAGCCCGAGCTGAGTACGTTTTGTGAGTTTGAATGTATCTTGATAGGAATGAGTTGTGTGGTTAAATTAATGCTCATATAGGCTTCAGGATGACCTCCTGAACTAAATACATGTTGAAGTGTGTGCATAAGTCCTTTGGTTTAGGCGTGACACTCAATTTGAGTTTTTATTGCTTTAAATGCATTTTCAGCCCGAGCTGAGCACGTTTTGTGAGTTTGAATGTATCTTCATAGGAATGAGTTGTGTGGTCAAATTAATGCTCATATGGGCTTCAGGAGGTCATCCTGAACAAAATACATGTTGAAGTGTGTGCATAAGTCCTTTGGTTTAGGCGTGACACTCAATTTGAGTTTTTATTGCTTTAAATGCATTTTCAGCCCGAGCTGAGCACGTTTTGTGAGTTTGAATGTATCTTCATAGGAATGAGTTGTGTAGTCAAATTACTGCTCATTTAGGCTTCAGGAGGACATCCTGAACTAAATACATTGAAGTGTGTGCAAAAGTCCTTTGGTTTAGGCGTGACACTCAATTTGAGGTTTTATTGCTTTGAATGCATTTTCAGCCCGAGCTGAGCACATTTTGTGAGTTTGAATGTATCTTGATACGAATGAGTTGTGTGGTCAAATTAATGCTCATATAGGCTTCAGGATGACCTCCTGAACTAAATACATGTTGAAGTGTGTGCATAAGTACTTTGGTTTAGCTGTGACACTCAATTTGAGTTTTTATTGCTTTAAATGCATTTTCAGCCCGAGCTGAGCACATTTTTTGAGTTTGAATGTATCTTCATAGGAATGAGTTGTGTGGTCAAATTATTGCTCATTTAGGCTTGAGGAGGTCATCCTGAACAAAATACATGTTGAAGTGTGTGCATAAGTCATTTGGTTTAGGCGTGACACTCAATTTGAGTTTTTATTGCTTTAAATGCTTTTTCAGCCCGAGCTGAGCGCACTTTCTGACTTTGAATGTATCTTCATAGGAATGAGTTGTGTGGTCAAATTATTGCTCATTTAGGCTTCAGGAGGTCATCCTGAACAAAATACATGTTGAAGTGTGTGTATAAGTCCCTTGGTTTAGGCGTGACACTCAATTTGAGTTTTTATTGCTTTAAATGCATTTTCAGCCCGAGCTGAGCACGTTTTGTGAGTTTGAATGTATCTTCATAGGAATGAGTTGTGTGGTCAAATTAATGCTCATTTAGGCGTCGGGTGGTCATCCTGAACAAAATACATGTTGAAGTGTGTGCATAAGTCCTTTGGTTTAGGCGTGACACTCAATTTGAGTTTTTATTGCTTTAAATGCATTTTCAGCCCGAGCTGAGCACGTTTTGTGAGTTTGAATGTATCTTCATAGGAATGAGTTGTGTAGTCAAATTAATGCTCATTTAGGCTTCAGGTGGTCATCCTGAACTAAATACATGTTGAAGTGTGTGCATACGTCCTTTGGTTTAGGCGTGACACTCAATTTGAGTTTTTATTGCTTTAAATGCATTTTCAGCCCGAGCTGAGCACGTTTTGTGAGTTTGAATGTATCTTGATAGGAATGAGTTGTGTGGTCAAATTAATGCTCATATAGGCTTCAGGATGACCTCCCGAACTAAATACATGTTGAAGTGTGTGCATGAGTCCTTTCGTTTAGGCGTGACACTCAATTTGAGTTTTTATTGCTTTAAATGCATTTTCAGCCCGAGCTGAGTACGTTTTGTGAGTTTGAATGTATCTTGATAGGAATGAGTTGTGTGGTCAAATTAATGCTCGTATAGGCTTCAGGATGACCTCCTGAATTAAATACATGTTGAAGTGTGTGCATAAGTCCTTTGGTTTAGGCGTGACACTCAATTTGAGTTTTTATTGCTTTAAATGCATTTTCAGCCCGAGCTGAGCACGTTTTGTGAGTTTGAATGTATCTTCATAGGAATGAGTTGTGTGGTCAAATTAATGCTCATATAGGCTTCAGGATGACCTCCTGAACTAAATACATGTTGAAGTGTGTGCATAAGTCCTTTGGTTTAGGCGTGACACTCAATTTGAGTTTTTATTGCTTTAAATGCATTTTCAGCCCGAGCTGAGCACGTTTTGTGAGTTTGAATGTATCTTGATAGGGTTGAGTTGTGTGGTCAAATTAATGCTCATATAGGCTTCGGGAGGTCATCCTGAACAAAATACATGTTGAAGTGTGTGCATAAGTCCTTTGGTTTAGGCGTGACACTCAATTTGAGGTTTTATTGCTTTGAATGCATTTTCAGCCCGAGCTGAGCACATTTTGTGAGTTTGAATGTATCTTGATACGAATGAGTTGTGTGGTCAAATTAATGCTCATATAGGCTTCAGGATGACCTCCTGAACTAAATACATGTTGAAGTGTGTGCATAAGTACTTTGGTTTAGCTGTGACACTCAATTTGAGTTTTTATTGCTTTAAATGCATTTTCAGCCCGAGCTGAGCACGTTTTTTGAGTTTGAATGTATCTTCATAGGAATGAGTTGTGTGGTCAAATTATTGCTCATTTAGGCTTGAGGAGGTCATCCTGAACAAAATACATGTTGAAGTGTGTGCATAAGTCATTTGGTTTAGGCGTGACACTCAATTTGAGTTTTTATTGCTTTAAATGCATTTTCAGCCCGAGCTGAGCGCGCTTTCTGACTTTGAATGTATCTTGATAGGAATGAGTTGTGTGGTCAAATTAATGCTCATATAGGCTTCAGGATGACCTCCCGAACTAAATACATGTTGAAGTGTGTGCATAAGTCCTTTGGTTTAGGCGTGACACTCAATTTGAGTTTTTATTGCTTTAAATGCATTTTCAGCCCGAGCTGAGCACGTTTTGTGAGTTTGAATGTATCTTCATAGGAATGAGTTGTGTGGTCAAATTAATGCTCATATAGGCTTCAGGATGACCTCCTGAACTAAATACATGTTGAAGTGTGTGCATAAGTCCTTTGGTTTAGGCGTGACACTCAATTTGAGTTTTTATTGCTTTAAATGCATTTTCATCCCGAGCTGAGCACGTTTTGTGAGTTTGAATGTTTCTTGATAGGAATGAGTTGTGTGGTCAAATTAATGCTCATATAGGCTTCGGGAGGTCATCCTGAACAAAATACATGTTGAAGTGTGTGCATAAGTCCTTTGGTTTAGGCGTGACACTCAATTTGAGGTTTTATTGCTTTGAATGCATTTTCAGCCCGAGCTGAGCACATTTTGTGAGTTTGAATGTATCTTGATACGAATGAGTTGTGTGGTCAAATTAATGCTCATATAGGCTTCAGGATGACCTCCTGAACTAAATACATGTTGAAGTGTGTGCATAAGTACTTTGGTTTAGGCGTGACACTCAATTTGAGTTTTTATTGCTTTAAATGCATTTTCAGCCCGAGCTGAGCACGTTTTGTGAGTTTGAATGTATCTTCATAGGAATGAGTTGTGTGGTCAAATTAATGCTCATTTAGGCTTCAGGAGGACATCTGAACTAAGTACATGTTGAAGTGTGTGCATAAGTCCTTTGGTTTAGGCGTGACACTCAATTTGAGTTTTTATTGCTTTAAATGCTTTTTCAGCCCGAGCTGAGCGCGTTTTGTGAGTTTGAATGTATCTTCATAGGAATGAGTTGTGTAGTCAAATTAATGCTCATTTAGGCTTCAGGAGGACATCTTGAACAAAATACATGTTGAAGTGTGTGCATAAGTCCTTTGGTTTAGGCGTGACACTCAATTTGAGTTTTTATTGCTTTAAATGCTTTTTCAGCCCGAGCTGAGCGCGTTTTGTGAGTTTGAATGTATCTTCATAGGAATGAGTTGTGTAGTCAAATTACTGCTCATTTAGGCTTCAGGAGGACATCCTGAATTAAATACATTGAAGTAAGTGTGTGCAAAAGTCCTTTGGTTTGGGAGTGACACTCAATTTGAGTTTTTATTGCTTTAAATGCATTTTCAGGCCGAGTGGAACAAGTTTTCAAAATGTGTCTTGAATCATGTTATGGTCTATGTTCCCCTCTACTGACCAAAGTCCGTTATTGTCTCCAAGGCCTGAAACCATTTTACATTTATATGACTGTATAACTGTACTCTTGAGCCAATTATTCAATTTCTCTTTGTTCTTGAACTAATTATAACTCAACGCGGGTACCATGACTATACTCAATTTCAGTTTTTATTGCTTTAAGTGCAGTTTCGGGCCGAGCTGAGCACGTGTTCTGAGTTTGAATGTATCTTCATAGGAATGAGATGTGTGATCATATTAATGCTCATTTGGGCTTCAGGTGGTCATCCTGAACTAAATACATGTTGAAGTGTGTGCATAAGTCCTTTGGTTTAGGCGTGACACTCAATTTGAGTTTTTATTGCTTTAAATGCTTTTTCAGCCCGAGCTTAGCGCACTTTCTGACTTTGAATGTATCTTCATAGGAATGAGTTGTGTGGTCAAATTATTGCTCATTTAGGCTTCAGGAGGTCATCCTGAACAAAATACATGTTGAAGTGTGTGTATAAGTCCTTTGGTTTAGGCGTGACACTCAATTTGAGTTTTTATTGCTTTAAAAGCATTTTCAGCCCGAGCTGAGCACGTTTTGTGAGTTTGAATGTATCTTCATAGGAATGAGTTGTGTGGTCAAATTAATGCTCATTTAGGCTTCAGGAGGACATGCGAACTAAGTACATGTTGAAGTGTGTGCATAAGTCCTTTGGTTTAGGCGTGACACTCAATTTGAGTTTTTATTGCTTTAAATGCTTTTTCAGCCCGAGCTGAGCGCGTTTTGTGAGTTTGAATGTATCTTCATAGGAATGAGTTGTGTGGTCAAATTAATGCTCATTTAGGCTTCAGGTGGTCATCCTGAACAAAATACATGTTGAAGTGTGTGCATAAGTCCTTTGGTTTAGGCGTGAGACTCAATTTGAGTTTTTATTCCTTTAAATGCATTTTCAGCCCGAGCTGAGCACGTTTTGTGAGTTTGAATGTATCTTCATAGGAATGAGTTGTGTAGTCAAATTAATGCTCATATGGGCTTCAGGAGGTCATCCTGAACAAAATACATGTTGAAGTGTGTGCATAAGTCCTTTGGTTTAGGCGTGACACTCAATTTGAATTTTTATTGCTTTAAATGCTTTTTCAGCCCGAGCTGAGCGCGCTTTCTGACTTTGAATGTATCTTCATAGGAATGAGTTGTGTGGTCAAATTAATGCTCATATGGGCTTCAGGAGGTCATCCTGAACAAAATACATGTTGAAGTGTGTGCATAAGTCCTTTGGTTTAGGCGTGACACTCAATTTGAGCTTTTATTGCTTTAAATGCATTTTCAGCCCGAGCTGAGCGCGCTTTCTGACTTTGAATGTATCTTCATAGGAATGAGTTGTGTGGTCAAATTATTGCTGATTTAGGCTTCAGTAGGTCATCCTGAACAAAATACATGTTGAAGTGTGTGCATAAGTCATTCGGTTTAGGCGTGACACTCAATTTGAGTTTGCATTGCTTTAAATGCATTTTTCAGCCTGAGCTGAGCACGTTTTGTGAGTTTGAATGTATCTTCATAGGAATGAGTTGTGTGGTCAAATTAATGCTCATTTAGGCGTCAGGTGGTCATCCTGAACAAAATACATGTTGAAGTGTGTGCATAAGTCCTTTGGTTTAGGCGTGACACTCAATTTGAGCTTTTATTGCTTTAAATGCATTTTCAGCCCGAGTTGAGCACGTTTTGTGAGTTTGAATGTATCTTCATAGGAATGAGTTGTGTGGTCAAATTAATGCTCATATAGGCTTCAGGTGGTCATCGTGAACAAAATACATGTTGAAGTGTGTGCATAAGTCCTTTGGTTTAGGCGTGACACTCAATTTGAGTTTTTATTGCTTTAAATGCATTTTCAGCCCGAGCTGAGCACGTTTTGTGAGTTTGAATGTATCTTCATAGAATGAGTTGTGTGGTCAAATTAATGCTCATTTAGGCTTCAGGTGGTCATCCTGAACAAAATACATGTTGAAGTGTGTGCATAAGTCCTTTGGTTTAGGCGTGACATTCAATTTGAGTTTTTATTGCTTTAAATGCATTTTCAGCCCGAGCTGAGCATGTTTTGTGAGTTTGAATGTATCTTCATAGGAATGAGTTGTGTGGTCAAATTAATGCTCATTTAGGCTTCAGGTGGTCATCCTGAACTAAATACATGTTGAAGTGTGTGCATAAGTCCTTTGGTTTAGGCGTGACACTCAATTTGAGTTTTTATTGCTTTAAATGCATTTTCAGCCCGAGCTGAGCACGTTTTGTGAGTTTGAATGTATCTTCATAGGAATGAGTTGTGTAGTCAAATTAATGCTCATATGGGGTTCAGAAGGTCATCCTGAACAAAATACATGTTGAAGTGTGTGCATAAGTCCTTTGGTTTAGGTGTGACACTCAATTTGAGTTTTTATTGCTTTAAATGCATTTTCAGCCCGAGCTGAGCACGTTTTGTGAGTTTGAATGTATCTTCATAGGAATGAGTTGTGTGGTCAAATTAATGCTCATTTAGGCTTCAGGTGGTCATCCTGAACTAAATACATGTTGAAGTGTGTGCATAAGTCCTTTGGTTTAGGCGTGACACTCAATTTGAGTTTTTATTGCTTTAAATTAAATGCATTTTCAGCCCGAGCTGAGCGCACTTTCTGACTTTGAATGTATCTTCATAGGAATGAGTTGTGTAGTCAAATTAATGCTCATATGGGCTTCAGGAGGTCATCCTGAACAAAATACATGTTGAAGTGTGTACATAAGTCCTTTGGTTTAGGTGTGACACTCAATTTAAGTTTTTATTGCTTTAAATGCATTTTCAGCCCCAGCTAAGCACGTTTTTGTGAGTTTGAATGTATCTTCATAGGAATGAGTTGTGTGGTCAAATTAATGCTCATTTAGGCTTCAGGTGGTCATCCTGAACTAAATACATGTTGAAGTGTGTGCATAAGTCCTTTGGTTTAGGCGTGACACTCAATTTGAGTTTTTATTGCTTTAAATTAAATGCATTTTCAGCCCGAGCTGAGCGCGCTTTCTGACTTTGAATGTATCTTCATAGGAATGAGTTGTGTGGTCAAATTAATGCTCATATGGGCTTCAGGAGGTCATCCTGAACTAAGTACATGTTGAAGTGTGTGCATAAGTCCTTTGGTTTGGGCGTGACACTCAATTTGAGTTTTTATTGCTTTAAATGCATTTTCAGCCCGAGCTGAGCACGTTTTGTGACTTTGAATGTATCTTCATAGGAATGAGTTGTGTGGTCAAATTAATGCTCATATGGGCTTCAGGAGGTCATCCTGAACAAAATACATGTTGAAGTGTGTGCATAAGTCCTTTGGTTTAGGCGTGACACTCAATTTGAGTTTTTATTGCTTTAAATGCATTTTCAGCCCGAGCTGAGCACGTTTGGTGAGTTTGAATGTATCTTCATAGGAATGAGTTGTGTGGTCAAATTAATGCTCATTTAGGCTTCAGGAGGACATCCTGAACTAAATACATGTTGAAGTGTGTCCATAAGCCCTTTGGTTTAGGCGTGACATTCAATTCGAGTTTTTATTGCGAAATGCATTTTCAGGCCGAACTGAGCGCGTTTTCTGAGTTTGAATGTATCTTCATAGGAATGAGTTGTGTGGTCAAATTAATGCTCATTTAGGCTTCAGGAGGACATCTGAACTAAGTACTTGTTGAAGTGTGCGCATAAGTCCTTTGGTTTAGGTGTGACACTCAATTTGAGTTTTTATTGCGAAATGCATTTTCAGGCCGAACTGAGCGCGTTTTCTGAGTTTGAATGTATCTTCATAGGAATGAGTTGTATGGTCAAATTAATGCTCATTTAGGCTTCAGGAGGTCATCCTGAACAAAATATATGTTGAAGTGTTTGCATAAGTCCTTTGGTTTAGGCGTGACACTCAATTTGAGTTTTTATTGCTTTAAATGCATTTTCAGCCCGAGCTGAGCACGTTTTGTGAGTTTGAATGTATCTTCATAGGAATGAGTTGTGTAGTCAAATTAATGCTCATATGGGCTTCAGGATGTCATCCTGAACTAAATACATGTTGAAGTGTGTGCATAAGTCCTTTGGTTTAGGCATGACACTCAATTTTAGTTTTTATTGCTTTAAATGCATTTTCAGCCCGAGCTGAGCACGTTTTGTGAGTTTGAATGTATCTTCATAGGAATGAGTTGTGTAGTCAAATTAATGCTCATATGGGGTTCAGAAGGTCATCCTGAACAAAATACATGTTGAAGTGTGTGCATAAGTCCTTTGGTTTAGGTGTGACACTCAATTTGAGTTTTTATTGCTTTAAATGCATTTTCAGCCCGAGCTGAGCACGTTTTGTGAGTTTGAATGTATCTTCATAGGAATGAGTTGTGTGGTCAAATTAATGCTCATTTAGGCTTCAGGTGGTCATCCTGAACTAAATACATGTTGAAGTGTGTGCATAAGTCCTTTGGTTTAGGCGTGACACTCAATTTGAGTTTTTATTGCTTTAAATTAAATGCATTTTCAGCCCGAGCTGAGCGCACTTTCTGACTTTGAATGTATCGTCATAGGAATGAGTTGTGTAGTCAAATTAATGCTCATATGGGCTTCAGGAGGTCATCCTGAACAAAATACATGTTGAAGTGTGTACATAAGTCCTTTGGTTTAGGTGTGACACTCAATTTAAGGTTTTATTGCTTTAAATGCATTTTCAGCCCCAGCTAAGCACGTTTTTGTGAGTTTGAATGTATCTTCATAGGAATGAGTTGTGTGGTCAAATTAATGCTCATTTAGGCTTCAGGTGGTCATCCTGAACTAAATACATGTTGAAGTGTGTGCATAAGTCCTTTGGTTTAGGCGTGACACTCAATTTGAGTTTTTATTGCTTTAAATTAAATGCATTTTCAGCCCGAGCTGAGCGCGCTTTCTGACTTTGAATGTATCTTCATAGGAATGAGTTGTGTGGTCAAATTAATGCTCATATGGGCTTCAGGAGGTCATCCTGAACTAAGTACATGTTGAAGTGTGTGCATAAGTCCTTTGGTTTGGGCGTGACACTCAATTTGAGTTTTTATTGCTTTAAATGCATTTTCAGCCCGAGCTGAGCACGTTTTGTGACTTTGAATGTATCTTCATAGGAATGAGTTGTGTGGTCAAATTAATGCTCATATGGGCTTCAGGAGGTCATCCTGAACAAATTACATGTTGAAGTGTGTGCATAAGTCCTTTGGTTTAGGCGTGACACTCAATTTGAGTTTTTATTGCTTTAAATGCATTTCCAGCCCGAGCTGAGCACGTTTGGTGAGTTTGAATGTATCTTCATAGGAATGAGTTGTGTGGTCAAATTAATGCTCATTTAGGCTTCAGGAGGACATCCTGAACTAAATACATGTTGAAGTGTGTCCATAAGCCCTTTGGTTTAGGCGTGACATTCAATTCGAGTTTTTATTGCGAAATGCATTTTCAGGCCGAACTGAGCGCGTTTTCTGAGTTTGAATGTATCTTCATAGGAATGAGTTGTGTGGTCAAATTAATGCTCATTTAGGCTTCAGGAGGACATCTGAACTAAGTACTTGTTGAAGTGTGTGCATAAGTCCTTTGGTTTAGGTGTGACACTCAATTTGAGTTTTTATTGCGAAATGCATTTTCAGGCCGAACTGAGCGCGTTTTCTGAGTTTGAATGTATCTTCATAGGAATGAGTTGTATGGTCAAATTAATGCTCATTTAGGCTTCAGCAGGTCATCCTGAACAAAATACATGTTGAAGTGTGTGCATAAGTCCTTTGGTTTAGGCGTGACACTCAATTTGAGTTTTTATTGCTTTAAATGCATTTTCAGCCCGAGCTGAGCACGTTTTGTGAGTTTGAATGTATCTTCATAGGAATGAGTTGTGTAGTCAAATTAATGCTCATTTAGGCTTCAGGTGGTCATCCTGAACAAAATACATGTTGAAGTGTGTGCATAAGTCCTTTGGTTTAGGCGTGACACTCAATTTGAGTTTTTATTGCTTTAAATGCTTTTTCAGCCCGAGCTGAGCGCGCTTTCTGACTTTAAATGTATCTTCATAGGAATGAGTTGTATGGTCAAATTATTGCTCATTTAGGCTTCAGGAGGTCATCCTGAACAAAATACATGTTGAAGTGTGTGTATAAGTCCTTTGGTTTAGGCGTGACACTCAATTTGAGTTTTTATTGCTTTAAATGCATTTTCAGCCCGAGCTGAGCACGTTTTGTGAGTTTGAATGTATCTTCATAGGAATGAGTTGTGTGGTCAAATTAATGCTCATTTAGGCGTCTGGTGGTCATCCTGAACAAAATACATGTTGATGTGTGTGCATAAGTCCTTTGGTTTAGGCGTGACACTCAATTTGAGTTTTTATTGCTTTAAATGCATTTTCAGCCCGAGCTGAGCACGTTTTGTGAGTTTGAATGTATCTTCATAGGAATGAGTTGTGTAGTCAAATTAATGCTCATTTAGGCTTCAGGTGGTCATCCTGAACTAAATACATGTTGAAGTGTGTGCATAAGTCCTTTGGTTTAGGCGTGACACTCAATTTGAGTTTTTATTGCTTTAAATGCATTTTCAGCCCGAGCTGAGCACGTTTTGTGAGTTTGAATGTATCTTCATAGGAATGAGTTGTGTGGTCAAATTAATGCTCATATAGGCTTCAGGATGACCTCCTGAACTAAATACATGTTGAAGTGTGTGCATAAGTCCTTTGGTTTAGGCGTGACACTCAATTTGAGTTTTTATTGCTTTAAATGCATTTTCAGCCCGAGCTGAGCACGTTTTGTGAGTTTGAATGTATCTTCATAGGAATGAGTTGTGTAGTCAAATTACTGCTCATTTAGGCTTCAGGAGGACATCTTGAACAAAATACATGTTGAAGTGTGTGCATAAGTCCTTTGGTTTAGGCGTGACACTCAATTTGAGTTTTTATTGCTTTAAATGCTTTTTCAGCCCGAGCTGAGCGCGTTTTGTGAGTTTGAATGTATCTTCATAGGAATGAGTTGTGTAGTCAAATTACTGCTCATTTAGGCTTCAGGAGGACATCCTGAATTAAATACATTGAAGTGTGTGCAAAAGTCCTTTGGTTTGGGAGTGACACTCAATTTGAGTTTTTATTGCTTTAAATGCATTTTCAGGCCGAGTGGAACAAGTTTTCAAAATGTGTCTTGAATCATGTTATGGTCTATGTTCCCCTCTACTGACCAAAGTCCGTTATTGTCTCCAAGGCCTGAAACCATTTTACATTTATATGACTGTATAACTGTACTCTTGAGCCAATTATTCAATTTCTCTTTGTTCTTGAACTAATTATAACTCAACGCGGGTACCATGACTATACTCAATTTCAGTTTTTATTGCTTTAAGTGCAGTTTCGGGCCGAGCTGAGCACGTGTTCTGAGTTTGAATGTATCTTCATAGGAATGAGATGTGTGATCATATTAATGCTCATTTGGGCTTCAGGTGGTCATCCTGAACTAAATACATGTTGAAGTGTGTGCATAAGTCCTTTGGTTTAGGCGTGACACTCAATTTGAGTTTTTATTGCTTTAAATGCTTTTTCAGCCCGAGCTTAGCGCACTTTCTGACTTTGAATGTATCTTCATAGGAATGAGTTGTGTGGTCAAATTATTGCTCATTTAGGCTTCAGGAGGTCATCCTGAACAAAATACATGTTGAAGTGTGTGTATAAGTCCTTTGGTTTAGGCGTGACACTCAATTTGAGTTTTTATTGCTTTAAAAGCATTTTCAGCCCGAGCTGAGCACGTTTTGTGAGTTTGAATGTATCTTCATAGGAATGAGTTGTGTGGTCAAATTAATGCTCATTTAGGCTTCAGGAGGACATGCGAACTAAGTACATGTTGAAGTGTGTGCATAAGTCCTTTGGTTTAGGCGTGACACTCAATTTGAGTTTTTATTGCTTTAAATGCTTTTTCAGCCCGAGCTGAGCGCGTTTTGTGAGTTTGAATGTATCTTCATAGGAATGAGTTGTGTGGTCAAATTAATGCTCATTTAGGCTTCAGGTGGTCATCCTGAACAAAATACATGTTGAAGTGTGTGCATAAGTCCTTTGGTTTAGGCGTGAGACTCAATTTGAGTTTTTATTCCTTTAAATGCATTTTCAGCCCGAGCTGAGCACGTTTTGTGAGTTTGAATGTATCTTCATAGGAATGAGTTGTGTAGTCAAATTAATGCTCATATGGGCTTCAGGAGGTCATCCTGAACAAAATACATGTTGAAGTGTGTGCATAAGTCCTTTGGTTTAGGCGTGACACTCAATTTGAATTTTTATTATTTTAAATGCTTTTTCAGCCCGAGCTGAGCGCGCTTTCTGACTTTGAATGTATCTTCATAGGAATGAGTTGTGTGGTCAAATTATTGCTCATTTAGGCTTCAGGAGGTCATCCTGAACAAAATACATGTTGAAGTGTGTGCATAAGTCCTTTGGTTTAGGCGTGACACTCAATTTGAGTTTTTATTGCTTTAAATGCATTTTCAGCCCGAGCTGAGCGCGTTTTGTGAGTTTGAATGTATCGTCATAGGAATGAGTTGTGTGGTCAAATTAATGCTTATTTAGGCTTCAGGAGGTCATCCTGAACAAAATACATGTTGAAGTGTGTGCATAAGTCCTTTGGTTTAGGCGTGACACTCAATTTGAGTTTTTATTGCTTTAAATGCATTTTCAGCCCGAGCTGAGCAAGTTTTGTGAGTTTGAATGTATCTTCATAGGAATGAGTTGTGTGGTCAAATTAATGCTTATTTAGGCGTCAGGTGGTCATCCTGAACAAAATACATGTTGAAGTGTGTGCATAAGTCCTTTGGTTTAGGCGTGACACTCAATTTGAGTTTTTATTGCTTTAAATGCATTTTCAGCCCGAGCTGAGCAAGTTTTGTGAGTTTGAATGTATCTTCATAGGAATGAGTTGTGTAGTCAAATTAATGCTCATATGGGCTTCAGGAGGTCATCCTGAACAAAATACATGTTGAAGTGTGTGCATAAGTCCTTTGGTTTAGGCGTGAGACTCAATTTGAGTTTTTATTGCTTTAAATGCATTTTCAACCTCGAGCTGAGCGCGCTTTCTGACTTTGAATGTATCTTCATAGGAATGAGTTGTGTGGTCAAATGAATGCTCATTTAGGCTTCAGGTGGTCATCCTGAACAAAATACATGTTGAAGTGTGTGCATAAGTCCTTTGGTTTAGGTGTGACACTCAATTTGAGTTTTTATTGCTTTAAATGCATTTTCAGCCCGAGCTGAGCGCGTTTTGTGAGTTTGAATGTATCGTCATAGGAATGAGTTGTGTGGTCAAATTAATGCTTATTTAGGCTTCAGGAGGTCATCCTGAACAAAATACATGTTGAAGTGTGTGCATAAGTCCTTTGGTTTAGGCGTGACACTCAATTTGAGTTTTTATTGCTTTAAATGCATTTTCAGCCCGAGCTGAGCACGTTTTGTGAATTTGAATGTATCTTCATAGGAATGAGTTGTGTAGTCAAATTAATGCTCATATGGGCTTCGGGAGGTCATCCTGAACAAAATACATGTTGAAGTGTGTGCATAAGTCCTTTGGTTTAGGTGTGACACTCAATTTGAGTTTTTATTGCTTTAAATGCATTTTCAGCCCGAGCTGAGCACATTTTGTGAGTTTGAATGTATCTTCATAGGAATGAGTTGTGTGGTCAAATTAATGCTCATATAGGCTTCAGGATGACCTCCTGAACTAAATACATGTTGAAGTGTGTGCATAAGTCCTTTGGTTTAGGTGTGACACTCAATTTGAGTTTTTATTGCTTTAAATGCATTTTCAGCCCGAGCTGAGCACGTTTTGTGAGTTTGAATGTATCTTCATAGGAATGAGTTGTGTAGTCAAATTAATTCTCATATGGGCTTCAGGAGGTCATCCTGAACAAAATACATGTTGAAGTGTGTGCATAAGTCCTTTGGTTTAGGTGTGACACTCAATTTGAGTTTTTATTGCTTTAAATGCATTTTCAGCCCGAGCTGAGCAAGTTTTGTGTGTTTGAATGTATCTTCATAGGAATGAGTTGTGTGGTCAAATTAATGCTCACATGGGCTTCAGGAGGTCATCCTGAACAAAATACATGTTGAAGTGTGTGCATAAGTCCTTTGGTTTAGGCGTGACACTCAATTTGAGCTTTTATTGCTTTAAATGCATTTTCAGCCCGAGCTGAGCGCGCTTTCTGACTTTGAATGTATCTTCATAGGAATGAGTTGTGTGGTCAAATTAATGCTTATTTAGGCTTCAGGAGGTCATCCTGAACAAAATACATGTTGAAGTGTGTGCATAAGTCCTTTGGTTTAGGCGTGACACTTAATTTGAGTTTTTATTGCTTTAAATGCATTTTCAGCCCGAGCTGAGCACGTTTTGTGAATTTGAATGTATCTTCATAGGAATGAGTTGTGTAGTCAAATTAATGCTCATATGGGCTTCGGGAGGTCATCCTGAACAAAATACATGTTGAAGTGTTTGCATAAGTCCTTTGGTTTAGGTGTGACACTCAATTTGAGTTTTTATTGCTTTAAATGCATTTTCAGCCCGAGCTGAGCACATTTTGTGAGTTTGAATGTATCTTCATAGGAATGAGTTGTGTGGTCAAATTAATGCTCATATAGGCTTCAGGATGACCTCCTGAACTAAATACATGTTGAAGTGTGTGCATAAGTCCTTTGGTTTAGGTGTGACACTCAATTTGAGTTTTTATTGCTTTAAATGCATTTTCAGCCCGAGCTGAGCACGTTTTGTGAGTTTGAATGTATCTTCATAGGAATGAGTTGTGTAGTCAAATTAATTCTCATATGGGCTTCAGGAGGTCATCCTGAACAAAATACATGTTGAAGTGTGTGCATAAGTCCTTTGGTTTAGGTGTGACACTCAATTTGAGTTTTTATTGCTTTAAATGCATTTTCAGCCCGAGCTGAGCAAGTTTTGTGTGTTTGAATGTATCTTCATAGGAATGAGTTGTGTGGTCAAATTAATGCTCACATGGGCTTCAGGAGGTCATCCTGAACAAAATACATGTTGAAGTGTGTGCATAAGTCCTTTGGTTTAGGCGTGACACTCAATTTGAGCTTTTATTGCTTTAAATGCATTTTCAGCCCGAGCTGAGCGCGCTTTCTGACTTTGAATGTATCTTCATAGGAATGAGTTGTGTGGTCAAATTACTGCTCATTTAGGCTTCAGGAGGTCATCCTGAACAAAATACATGTTGAAGTGTGTGCATAAGTCCTTTGGTTTAGGCGTGACACTCAATTTGAGTTTTTATTGCTTTAAATGCATTTTCAGCCCGAGCTGAGCACGTTTTGTGAGTTTGAATGTATCTTCATAGAATGAGTTGTGTGGTCAAATTAATGCTCATTTAGGCTTCAGGTGGTCATCCTGAACAAAATACATGTTGAAGTGTGTGCATAAGTCCTTTGGTTTAGGCGTGACATTCAATTTGAGTTTTTATTGCTTTAAATGCATTTTCAGCCCGAGCTGAGCATGTTTTGTGAGTTTGAATGTATCTTCATAGGAATGAGTTGTGTGGTCAAATTAATGCTCATTTAGGCTTCAGGTGGTCATCCTGAACTAAATACATGTTGAAGTGTGTGCATAAGTCCTTTGGTTTAGGCGTGACACTCAATTTGAGTTTTTATTGCTTTAAATGCATTTTCAGCCCGAGCTGAGCACGTTTTGTGAGTTTGAATGTATCTTCATAGGAATGAGTTGTGTAGTCAAATTAATGCTCATATGGGGTTCAGAAGGTCATCCTGAACAAAATACATGTTGAAGTGTGTGCATAAGTCCTTTGGTTTAGGTGTGACACTCAATTTGAGTTTTTATTGCTTTAAATGCATTTTCAGCCCTAGCTGAGCACGTTTTGTGTGTTTGAATGTATCTTCATAGGAATGAGTTGTGTGGTCAAATTAATGCTCATTTAGGCTTCAGGTGGTCATCCTGAACTAAATACATGTTGAAGTGTGTGCATAAGTCCTTTGGTTTAGGCGTGACACTCAATTTGAGTTTTTATTGCTTTAAATTAAATGCATTTTCAGCCCGAGCTGAGCGCACTTTCTGACTTTGAATGTATCTTCATAGGAATGAGTTGTGTAGTCAAATTAATGCTCATATGGGCTTCAGGAGGTCATCCTGAACAAAATACATGTTGAAGTGTGTGCATAAGTCCTTTGGTTTAGGCGTGACACTCAATTTGAGTTTTTATTGCTTTAAATGCTTTTTCAGCCCGAGCTGAGCGCGTTTTGTGAGTTTGAATGTATCTTCATAGGAATGAGTTGTGTGGTCAAATTAATGCTCATTTAGGCTTCAGGTGGTCATCCTGAACAAAATACATGTTGAAGTGTGTGCATAAGTCCTTTGGTTTAGGCGTGAGACTCAATTTGAGTTTTTATTCCTTTAAATGCATTTTCAGCCCGAGCTGAGCACGTTTTGTGAGTTTGAATGTATCTTCATAGGAATGAGTTGTGTAGTCAAATTAATGCTCATATGGGCTTCAGGAGGTCATCCTGAACAAAATACATGTTGAAGTGTGTGCATAAGTCCTTTGGTTTAGGCGTGAGACTCAATTTGAGTTTTTATTCCTTTAAATGCATTTTCAGCCCGAGCTGAGCACGTTTTGTGAGTTTGAATGTATCTTCATAGGAATGAGTTGTGTGGTCAAATTAATGCTCATATAGGCTTCAGGATGACCTCCTGAACTAAATACATGTTGAAGTGTGTGCATAAGTCCTTTGGTTTAGGTGTGACACTCAATTTGAGTTTTTATTGCTTTAAATGCATTTTCAGCCCGAGCTGAGCACGTTTTGTGAGTTTGAATGTATCTTCATAGGAATGAGTTGTGTAGTCAAATTAATTCTCATATGGGCTTCAGGAGGTCATCCTGAACAAAATACATGTTGAAGTGTGTGCATAAGTCCTTTGGTTTAGGTGTGACACTCAATTTGAGTTTTTATTGCTTTAAATGCATTTTCAGCCCGAGCTGAGCAAGTTTTGTGTGTTTGAATGTATCTTCATAGGAATGAGTTGTGTGGTCAAATTAATGCTCACATGGGCTTCAGGAGGTCATCCTGAACAAAATACATGTTGAAGTGTGTGCATAAGTCCTTTGGTTTAGGCGTGACACTCAATTTGAGCTTTTATTGCTTTAAATGCATTTTCAGCCCGAGCTGAGCGCGCTTTCTGACTTTGAATGTATCTTCATAGGAATGAGTTGTGTGGTCAAATTACTGCTCATTTAGGCTTCAGGAGGTCATCCTGAACAAAATACATGTTGAAGTGTGTGCATAAGTCCTTTGGTTTAGGCGTGACACTCAATTTGAGTTTTTATTGCTTTAAATGCATTTTCAGCCCGAGCTGAGCACGTTTTGTGAGTTTGAATGTATCTTCATAGAATGAGTTGTGTGGTCAAATTAATGCTCATTTAGGCTTCAGGTGGTCATCCTGAACAAAATACATGTTGAAGTGTGTGCATAAGTCCTTTGGTTTAGGCGTGACATTCAATTTGAGTTTTTATTGCTTTAAATGCATTTTCAGCCCGAGCTGAGCATGTTTTGTGAGTTTGAATGTATCTTCATAGGAATGAGTTGTGTGGTCAAATTAATGCTCATTTAGGCTTCAGGTGGTCATCCTGAACTAAATACATGTTGAAGTGTGTGCATAAGTCCTTTGGTTTAGGCGTGACACTCAATTTGAGTTTTTATTGCTTTAAATGCATTTTCAGCCCGAGCTGAGCACGTTTTGTGAGTTTGAATGTATCTTCATAGGAATGAGTTGTGTAGTCAAATTAATGCTCATATGGGGTTCAGAAGGTCATCCTGAACAAAATACATGTTGAAGTGTGTGCATAAGTCCTTTGGTTTAGGTGTGACACTCAATTTGAGTTTTTATTGCTTTAAATGCATTTTCAGCCCTAGCTGAGCACGTTTTGTGTGTTTGAATGTATCTTCATAGGAATGAGTTGTGTGGTCAAATTAATGCTCATTTAGGCTTCAGGTGGTCATCCTGAACTAAATACATGTTGAAGTGTGTGCATAAGTCCTTTGGTTTAGGCGTGACACTCAATTTGAGTTTTTATTGCTTTAAATTAAATGCATTTTCAGCCCGAGCTGAGCGCACTTTCTGACTTTGAATGTATCTTCATAGGAATGAGTTGTGTAGTCAAATTAATGCTCATATGGGCTTCAGGAGGTCATCCTGAACAAAATACATGTTGAAGTGTGTGCATAAGTCCTTTGGTTTAGGCGTGACACTCAATTTGAGTTTTTATTGCTTTAAATGCTTTTTCAGCCCGAGCTGAGCGCGTTTTGTGAGTTTGAATGTATCTTCATAGGAATGAGTTGTGTGGTCAAATTAATGCTCATTTAGGCTTCAGGTGGTCATCCTGAACAAAATACATGTTGAAGTGTGTGCATAAGTCCTTTGGTTTAGGCGTGAGACTCAATTTGAGTTTTTATTCCTTTAAATGCATTTTCAGCCCGAGCTGAGCACGTTTTGTGAGTTTGAATGTATCTTCATAGGAATGAGTTGTGTAGTCAAATTAATGCTCATATGGGCTTCAGGAGGTCATCCTGAACAAAATACATGTTGAAGTGTGTGCATAAGTCCTTTGGTTTAGGCGTGACACTCAATTTGAATTTTTATTGCTTTAAATGCTTTTTCAGCCCGAGCTGAGCGCGCTTTCTGACTTTGAATGTATCTTCATAGGAATGAGTTGTGTGGTCAAATTATTGCTCATTTAGGCTTCAGGAGGTCATCCTGAACAAAATACATGTTGAAGTGTGTGCATAAGTCCTTTGGTTTAGGCGTGACACTCAATTTGAGTTTTTATTGCTTTAAATGCATTTTCAGCCCGAGCTGAGCGTGTTTTGTGAGTTTGAATGTATCGTCATAGGAATGAGTTGTGTGGTCAAATTAATGCTTATTTAGGCTTCAGGAGGTCATCCTGAACAAAATACATGTTGAAGTGTGCATAAGTCCTTTGGTTTAGGCGTGACACTCAATTTGAGTTTTTATTGCTTTAAATGCATTTTCAGCCCGAGCTGAGCACGTTTTGTGAGTTTGAATGTATCTTCATAGGAATGAGTTGTGTAGTCAAATTACTGCTCATTTAGGCTTCAGGAGGACATCCTGAACTAAATACATTGAAGTGTGTGCAAAAGTCCTTTGGTTTGGGAGTGACGCTCATTTTGAGTTATTATTGCTTTAAATGCATTTTCAGGCCGAGTGGAACAAGTTTTCAAAATGTGTCTTGAATCATGTTATGGTCTATGTTGCCCTCTACTGACCAAAGTCCGTTATTGTCTCCGAGGCCTGAAACCATTTTACATTTATATGACTGTATAACTGTACTCTTGAGCCAATTATTCAATTTCTCTTTGTTCTTGAACTAATTATAACTCAACGCGGGTACCATGACTATACTCAATTTCAGTTTTTATTGCTTTAAGTGCAGTTTCGGGCCGAGCTGAGCATGTGTTCTGAGTTTGAATGTATCTTCATAGGAATGAGATGTGTGATCATATTAATGCTCATTTAGGCTTCAGGTGGTCATCCTGAACTAAATACATGTTGAAGTGTGTGCATAAGTCCTTTGGTATAGGCGTGACCCTCAATTTGAGTTTTTATTGCTTTAAATGCTTTTTCAGCCCGAGCTTAGCGCACTTTCTGACTTTGAATGTATCTTCATAGGAATGAGTTGTGTGGTCAAATTATTGCTCATTTAGGCTTCAGGAGGTCATCCTGAACAAAATACATGTTGAAGTGTGTGTATAAGTCCTTTGGTTTAGGCGTGACACTCAATTTGAGTTTTTATTGCTTTAAATGCATTTTCAGCCTGAGCTGAGCACGTTTTGTGAGTTTGAATGTATCTTCATAGGAATGAGTTGTGTGGTCAAATTAATGCTCATTTAGGCTTCAGGTGGTCATCCTGAACAAAATACATGTTGAAGTGTGTGCATAAGTCCTTTGGTTTAGGCGTGAGACTCAATTTGAGTTTTTATTGCTTTAAATGCCTTTTCAGCCCGAGCTGAGCACGTTTTGTGAGTTTGAATGTATCTTCATAGGAATGAGTTGTGTGGTCAAATTAATGCTCATATAGGCTTCAGGATGACCTCCTGAACTAAATACATGTTGAAGTGTGTGCATAAGTCCTTTGGTTTAGGCGTGACACTCAATTTGAGTTTTTATTGCTTTAAATGCATTTTCAGCCCGAGCTGAGCAAGTTTTGTGAGTTTGAATGTATCTTCATAGGAATGAGTTGTGTGGTCAAATTAATGCTTATTTAGGCGTCAGGTGGTCATCCTGAACAAAATACATGTTGAAGTGTGTGCATAAGTCCTTTGGTTTAGGCGTGACACTCAATTTGAGTTTTTATTGCTTTAAATGCATTTTCAGCCCGAGCTGAGCAAGTTTTGTGAGTTTGAATGTATCTTCATAGGAATGAGTTGTGTAGTCAAATTAATGCTCATATGGGCTTCAGGAGGTCATCCTGAACAAAATACATGTTGAAGTGTGTGCATAAGTCCTTTGGTTTAGGCGTGAGACTCAATTTGAGTTTTTATTGCTTTAAATGCATTTTCAACCTCGAGCTGAGCGCGCTTTCTGACTTTGAATGTATCTTCATAGGAATGAGTTGTGTGGTCAAATGAATGCTCATTTAGGCTTCAGGTGGTCATCCTGAACAAAATACATGTTGAAGTGTGTGCATAAGTCCTTTGGTTTAGGTGTAACACTCAATTTGAGTTTTTATTGCTTTAAATGCATTTTCAGCCCGAGCTGAGCGCGTTTTGTGAGTTTGAATGTATCGTCATAGGAATGAGTTGTGTGGTCAAATTAATGCTTATTTAGGCTTCAGGAGGTCATCCTGAACAAAATACATGTTGAAGTGTGTGCATAAGTCCTTTGGTTTAGGCGTGACACTCAATTTGAGTTTTTATTGCTTTAAATGCATTTTCAGCCCGAGCTGAGCACGTTTTGTGAATTTGAATGTATCTTCATAGGAATGAGTTGTGTAGTCAAATTAATGCTCATATGGGCTTCGGGAGGTCATCCTGAACAAAATACATGTTGAAGTGTGTGCATAAGTCCTTTGGTTTAGGTGTGACACTCAATTTGAGTTTTTATTGCTTTAAATGCATTTTCAGCCCGAGCTGAGCACGTTTTGTGAGTTTGAATGTATCTTCATAGGAATGAGTTGTGTGGTCAAATTAATGCTCACATGGGCTTCAGGAGGTCATCCTGAACAAAATACATGTTGAAGTGTGTGCATAAGTCCTTTGGTTTAGGCGTGACACTCAATTTGAGCTTTTATTGCTTTAAATGCATTTTCAGCCCGAGCTGAGCGCGCTTTCTGACTTTGAATGTATCTTCATAGGAATGAGTTGTGTGGTCAAATTACTGCTCATTTAGGCTTCAGGAGGTCATCCTGAACAAAATACATGTTGAAGTGTGTGCATAAGTCCTTTGGTTTAGGCGTGACACTCAATTTGAGTTTTTATTGCTTTAAATGCATTTTCAGCCCGAGCTGAGCACGTTTTGTGAGTTTGAATGTATCTTCATAGAATGAGTTGTGTGGTCAAATTAATGCTCATTTAGGCTTCAGGTGGTCATCCTGAACAAAATACATGTTGAAGTGTGTGCATAAGTCCTTTGGTTTAGGCGTGACATTCAATTTGAGTTTTTATTGCTTTAAATGCATTTTCAGCCCGAGCTGAGCATGTTTTGTGAGTTTGAATGTATCTTCATAGGAATGAGTTGTGTGGTCAAATTAATGCTCATTTAGGCTTCAGGTGGTCATCCTGAACTAAATACATGTTGAAGTGTGTGCATAAGTCCTTTGGTTTAGGCGTGACACTCAATTTGAGTTTTTATTGCTTTAAATGCATTTTCAGCCCGAGCTGAGCACGTTTTGTGAGTTTGAATGTATCTTCATAGGAATGAGTTGTGTAGTCAAATTAATGCTCATATGGGGTTCAGAAGGTCATCCTGAA
This sequence comes from Hippocampus guttulatus, assembly GCF_054856545.1. Lineage (NCBI taxonomy): Eukaryota > Metazoa > Chordata > Actinopteri > Syngnathiformes > Syngnathidae > Hippocampus > Hippocampus guttulatus. The sequence goes on along the minus strand of NW_028233883.1, from coordinate 212,325 downwards.
CAAAATACATGTTGAAGTGTGTGCATAAGTCCTTTGGTTTAGGTGTGACACTCAATTTGAGTTTTTATTGCTTTAAATGCATTTTCAGCCCGAGCTGAGCACGTTTTGTGAGTTTGAATGTATCTTCATAGGAATGAGTTGTGTGGTCAAATTAATGCTCATTTAGGCTTCAGGTGGTCATCCTGAACTAAATACATGTTGAAGTGTGTGCATAAGTCCTTTGGTTTAGGCGTGACACTCAATTTGAGTTTTTATTGCTTTAAATTAAATGCATTTTCAGCCCGAGCTGAGCGCACTTTCTGACTTTGAATGTATCTTCATAGGAATGAGTTGTGTAGTCAAATTAATGCTCATATGGGCTTCAGGAGGTCATCCTGAACAAAATACATGTTGAAGTGTGTGCATAAGTCCTTTGGTTTAGGCGTGAGACTCAATTTGAGTTTTTATTCCTTTAAATGCATTTTCAGCCCGAGCTGAGCACGTTTTGTGAGTTTGAATGTATCTTCATAGGAATGAGTTGTGTAGTCAAATTAATGCTCATATGGGCTTCAGGAGGTCATCCTGAACAAAATACATGTTGAAGTGTGTGCATAAGTCCTTTGGTTTAGGCGTGACACTCAATTTGAATTATTATTGCTTTAAATGCTTTTTCAGCCCGAGCTGAGCGCGCTTTCTGACTTTGAATGTATCTTCATAGGAATGAGTTGTGTGGTCAAATTATTGCTCATTTAGGCTTCAGGAGGTCATCCTGAACAAAATACATGTTGAAGTGTGTGCATAAGTCCTTTGGTTTAGGCGTGAGACTCAATTTGAGTTTTTATTGCTTTAAATGCTTTTTCAGCCCGAGCTGAGCGCGTTTTGTGAGTTTGAATGTATCTTCATAGGAATGAGTTGTGTGGTCAAATTAATGCTCATTTAGGCTTCAGGTGGTCATCCTGAACAAAATACATGTTGAAGTGTGTGCATAAGTCCTTTGGTTTAGGCGTGAGACTCAATTTGAGTTTTTATTCCTTTAAATGCATTTTCAGCCCGAGCTGAGCACGTTTTGTGAGTTTGAATGTATCTTCATAGGAATGAGTTGTGTAGTCAAATTAATGCTCATATGGGCTTCAGGAGGTCATCCTGAACAAAATACATGTTGAAGTGTGTGCATAAGTCCTTTGGTTTAGGCGTGACACTCAATTTGAATTTTTATTGCTTTAAATGCTTTTTCAGCCCGAGCTGAGCGCGCTTTCTGACTTTGAATGTATCTTCATAGGAATGAGTTGTGTGGTCAAATTATTGCTCATTTAGGCTTCAGGAGGTCATCCTGAACAAAATACATGTTGAAGTGTGTGCATAAGTCCTTTGGTTTAGGCGTGACACTCAATTTGAGTTTTTATTGCTTTAAATGCATTTTCAGCCCGAGCTGAGCGTGTTTTGTGAGTTTGAATGTATCGTCATAGGAATGAGTTGTGTGGTCAAATTAATGCTTATTTAGGCTTCAGGAGGTCATCCTGAACAAAATACATGTTGAAGTGTGCATAAGTCCTTTGGTTTAGGCGTGACACTCAATTTGAGTTTTTATTGCTTTAAATGCATTTTCAGCCCGAGCTGAGCACGTTTTGTGAGTTTGAATGTATCTTCATAGGAATGAGTTGTGTAGTCAAATTACTGCTCATTTAGGCTTCAGGAGGACATCCTGAACTAAATACATTGAAGTGTGTGCAAAAGTCCTTTGGTTTGGGAGTGACGCTCATTTTGAGTTATTATTGCTTTAAATGCATTTTCAGGCCGAGTGGAACAAGTTTTCAAAATGTGTCTTGAATCATGTTATGGTCTATGTTGCCCTCTACTGACCAAAGTCCGTTATTGTCTCCGAGGCCTGAAACCATTTTACATTTATATGACTGTATAACTGTACTCTTGAGCCAATTATTCAATTTCTTTTTGTTCTTGAACTAATTATAACTCAACGCGGGTACCATGACTATACTCAATTTCAGTTTTTATTGCTTTAAGTGCAGTTTCGGGCCGAGCTGAGCATGTGTTCTGAGTTTGAATGTATCTTCATAGGAATGAGATGTGTGATCATATTAATGCTCATTTAGGCTTCAGGTGGTCATCCTGAACTAAATACATGTTGAAGTGTGTGCATAAGTCCTTTGGTATAGGCGTGACACTCAATTTGAGTTTTTATTGCTTTAAATGCTTTTTCAGCCCGAGCTTAGCGCACTTTCTGACTTTGAATGTATCTTCATAGGAATGAGTTGTGTGGTCAAATTATTGCTCATTTAGGCTTCAGGAGGTCATCCTGAACAAAATACATGTTGAAGTGTGTGTATAAGTCCTTTGGTTTAGGCGTGACACTCAATTTGAGTTTTTATTGCTTTAAATGCATTTTCAGCCTGAGCTGAGCACGTTTTGTGAGTTTGAATGTATCTTCATAGGAATGAGTTGTGTGGTCAAATTAATGCTCATTTAGGCTTCAGGTTGTCATCCTGAACAAAATACATGTTGAAGTGTGTGCATAAGTCCTTTGGTTTAGGCGTGAGACTCAATTTGAGTTTTTATTGCTTTAAATGCCTTTTCAGCCCGAGCTGAGCACGTTTTGTGAGTTTGAATGTATCTTCATAGGAATGAGTTGTGTGGTCAAATTAATGCTCATATAGGCTTCAGGATGACCTCCTGAACTAAATACATGTTGAAGTGTGTGCATAAGTCCTTTGGTTTAGGCGTGACACTCAATTTGAGTTTTTATTGCTTTAAATGCATTTTCAGCCCGAGCTGACCACGTTTTGTGAGTTTGAATGTATCTTGATAGGATTGAGTTGTGTGGTCAAATTAATGCTCATATAGGCTTCGGGAGGTCATCCTGAACAAAATACATGTTGAAGTGTGTGCATAAGTCCTTTGGTTTAGGCGTGACACTCAATTTGAGGTTTTATTGCTTTGAATGCATTTTCAGCCCGAGCTGAGCACATTTTGTGAGTTTGAATGTATCTTGATACGAATGAGTTGTGTGGTCAAATTAATGCTCATATAGGCTTCAGGATGACCTCCTGAACTAAATACATGTTGAAGTGTGTGCATAAGTACTTTGGTTTAGCTGTGACACTCAATTTGAGTTTTTATTGCTTTAAATGAATTTTCAGCCCGAGCTGAGCACGTTTTTTGAGTTTGAATGTATCTTCATAGGAATGAGTTGTGTGGTCAAATTAATGCTCATATGGGCTTCAGGAGGTCATCCTGAACAAAATACATGTTGAAGTGTGTGCATAAGTCCTTTGGTTTAGGCGTGACACTCAATTTGAGTTTTTATTGCTTTAAATGCATTTTCAGCCCGAGCTGAGCACGTTTTGTGAGTTTGAATGTATCTTCATAGGAATTAGTTGTGTAGTCAAATTAATGCTGATTTAGGCTACAGGAGGACATCCTGAACTAAATACATGTTGAAGTGTGTCCATAAGTCCTTTGGTTTAGGCGTGACACTCAATTTGAGTTTTTATTGCTTTAAATGCATTTTCAGCCCGAGCTGAGCACGTTTTGTGAGTTTGAATGTATCTTCATAGGAATGAGTTGTGTAGTCAAATTAATGCTCATTTAGGCTTCAGGTGGTCATCCTGAACTAAATACATGTTGAAGTGTGTGCATAAGTCCTTTGGTTTAGGCGTGACACTGAATTTGAGTTTTTATTGCTTTAAATGCATTTTTTGCTGAGCTGAGCACGTTTTTTGAGTTTGAATGTATCTTCATAGGAATGAGTTGTGTAGTCAAATTACTGCTCATTTAGGCTTCAGGAGGACATCCTGAACTAAATACATTGAAGTGTGTGCAAAAGTCCTTTGGTTTGGGAGTGACACTCAATTTGAGTTATTATTGCTTTAAATGCATTTTCAGGCCGAGTGGAACAAGTTTTCAAAATGTGTCTTGATTCATGTTATGGTCTATGTTGCCCTCTACTGACCAAAGTCCGTTATTGTCTCCGAGGCCTGAAACCATTTTACATTTATATGACTGTATAACTGTACTCTTGAGCCAATCATTCAATTTCTCTTTCTTCTTGAACTAATTATAACTCAACGCGGGTACCATGACTATACTCAATTTCAGTTTTTATTGGTTTAAGTGCAGTTTCGGGCCGAGCTGAGCACGTGTTCTGAGTTTGAATGTATCTTCATAGGAATGAGATGTGTGATCATATTAATGCTCATTTAGGCTTCAGGAGGACATCTTAAACAAAATACATGTTGAAGTGTGTGCATAAGTCCTTTGGTTTAGGCGTGACACTCAATTTGAGTTTTTATTGCTTTAAATGCATTTTCAGCCCGAGCTGAGCACGTTTTGTGAGTTTGAATGTATCTTCATAGGAATGAGTTGTGTAGTCAAATTAATGCTCATTTAAGCTTCAGGTGGTCATCCTGAACTAAATACATGTTGAAGTGTGTGCATACGTCCTTTGGTTTAGGCGTGACACTCAATTTGAGTTTTTATTGCTTTAAATGCATTTTCAGCCCGAGCTGAGCACGTTTTGTGAGTTTGAATGTATCTTCATAGGAATGAGTTGTGTGGTCAAATTAATGCTCATATGGGCTTCAGGAGGTCATCCTGAACAAAATACATGTTGAAGTGTGTGCATAAGTCCTTTGGTTTAGGCGTGACACTCAATTTGAGTTTTTATTGCTTTAAATGCATTTTCAGCCCGAGCTGAGCACGTTTTGTGAGTTTGAATGTATCTTCATAGGAATGAGTTGTGTAGTCAAATTAATGCTCATTTAGGCTTCAGGTGGTCATCCTGAACTAAATACATGTTGAAGTGTGTGCATACGTCCTTTGGTTTAGGCGTGACACTCAATTTGAGTTTTTATTGCTTTAAATGCATTTTCAGCCCGAGCTGAGCACGTTTTGTGAGTTTGAATGTATCTTGATAGGAATGAGTTGTGTGGTCAAATTAATGCTCATATAGGCTTCAGGATGACCTCCCGAACTAAATACATGTTGAAGTGTGTGCATGAGTCCTTTCGTTTAGGCGTGACACTCAATTTGAGTTTTTATTGCTTTAAATGCATTTTCAGCCCGAGCTGAGTACGTTTTGTGAGTTTGAATGTATCTTGATAGGAATGAGTTGTGTGGTCAAATTAATGCTCATATAGGCTTCAGGATGACCTCCTGAATTAAATACATGTTGAAGTGTGTGCATAAGTCCTTTGGTTTAGGCGTGACACTCAATTTGAGTTTTTATTGCTTTAAATGCATTTTCAGCCCGAGCTGAGCACGTTTTGTGAGTTTGAATGTATCTTCATAGGAATGAGTTGTGTGGTCAAATTAATGCTCATATAGGCTTCAGGATGACCTCCTGAACTAAATACATGTTGAAGTGTGTGCATAAGTCCTTTGGTTTAGGCGTGACACTCAATTTGAGTTTTTATTGCTTTAAATGCATTTTCAGCCCGAGCTGAGCACGTTTTGTGAGTTTGAATGTATCTTGATAGGAATGAGTTGTGTGGTCAAATTAATGCTCATATAGGCTTCGGGAGGTCATCCTGAACAAAATACATGTTGAAGTGTGTGCATAAGTCCTTTGGTTTAGGCGTGACACTCAATTTGAGGTTTTATTGCTTTGAATGCATTTTCAGCCCGAGCTGAGCACATTTTGTGAGTTTGAATGTATCTTGATACGGATGAGTTGTGTGGTCAAATTAATGCTCATATAGGCTTCAGGATGACCTCCTGAACTAAATACATGTTGAAGTGTGTGCATAAGTACTTTGGTTTAGCTGTGACACTCAATTTGAGTTTTTATTGCTTTAAATGCATTTTCAGCCCGAGCTGAGCACGTTTTTTGAGTTTGAATGTATCTTCATAGGAATGAGTTGTGTGGTCAAATTATTGCTCATTTAGGCTTGAGGAGGTCATCCTGAACAAAATACATGTTGAAGTGTGTGCATAAGTCATTTGGTTTAGGCGTGACACTCAATTTGAGTTTTTATTGCTTTAAATGCATTTTCAGCCCGAGCTGAGCGCGCTTTCTGACTTTGAATGTATCTTGATAGGAATGAGTTGTGTGGTCAAATTAATGCTCATATAGGCTTCAGGATGACCTCCCGAACTAAATACATGTTGAAGTGTGTGCATAAGTCCTTTGGTTTAGGCGTGACACTCAATTTGAGTTTTTATTGCTTTAAATGCATTTTCAGCCCGAGCTGAGCACGTTTTGTGAGTTTGAATGTATCTTGATAGGAATGAGTTGTGTGGTCAAATTAATGCTCATATAGGCTTCGGGAGGTCATCCTGAACAAAATACATGTTGAAGTGTGTGCATAAGTCCTTTGGTTTAGGCGTGACACTCAATTTAAGGTTTTATTGCTTTGAATGCATTTTCAGCCCGAGCTGAGCACATTTTGTGAGTTTGAATGTATCTTGATACGAATGAGTTGTGTGGTCAAATTAATGCTCATATAGGCTTCAGGATGACCTCCTGAACTGAATACATGTTGAAGTGTGTGCATAAGTACTTTGGTTTAGCTGTGACACTCAATTTGAGTTTTTATTGCTTTAAATGCATTTTCAGCCCGAGCTGAGCACGTTTTTTGAGTTTGAATGTATCTTCATAGGAATGAGTTGTGTGGTCAAATTATTGCTCATTTAGGCTTGAGGAGGTCATCCTGAACAAAATACATGTTGAAGTGTGTGTATAAGTCCTTTGGTTTAGGCGTGACACTCAATTTGAGTTTTTATTGCTTTAAATGCATTTTCAGCCCGAGCTGAGCACGTTTTGTGAGTTTGAATGTATCTTCATAGGAATGAGTTGTGTGGTCAAATTAATGCTCATTTAGGCTTCAGGAGGACATCTGAACTAAGTACATGTTGAAGTGTGTGCATAAGTCCTTTGGTTTAGGCGTGACACTCAATTTGAGTTTTTATTGCTTTAAATGCTTTTTCAGCCCGAGCTGAGCGCGTTTTGTGAGTTTGAATGTATCTTCATAGGAATGAGTTGTGTAGTCAAATTAATGCTCATTTAGGCTTCAGGAGGACATCTTGAACAAAATACATGTTGAAGTGTGTGCATAAGTCCTTTGGTTTAGGCGTGACACTCAATTTGAGTTTTTATTGCTTTAAATGCTTTTTCAGCCCGAGCTGAGCGCGTTTTGTGAGTTTGAATGTATCTTCATAGGAATGAGTTGTGTAGTCAAATTACTGCTCATTTAGGCTTCAGGAGGACATCCTGAATTAAATACATTGAAGTGTGTGCAAAAGTCCTTTGGTTTGGGAGTGACACTCAATTTGAGTTTTTATTGCTTTAAATGCATTTTCAGGCCGAGTGGAACAAGTTTTCAAAATGTGTCTTGAATCATGTTATGGTCTATGTTCCCCTCTACTGACCAAAGTCCGTTATTGTCTCCAAGGCCTGAAACCATTTTACATTTATATGACTGTATAACTGTACTCTTGAGCCAATTATTCAATTTCTCTTTGTTCTTGAACTAATTATAACTCAACGCGGGTACCATGACTATACTCAATTTCAGTTTTTATTGCTTTAAGTGCAGTTTCGGGCCGAGCTGAGCACGTGTTCTGAGTTTGAATGTATCTTCATAGGAATGAGATGTGTGATCATATTAATGCTCATTTGGGCTTCAGGTGGTCATCCTGAACTAAATACATGTTGAAGTGTGTGCATAAGTCCTTTGGTTTAGGCGTGACACTCAATTTGAGTTTTTATTGCTTTAAATGCTTTTTCAGCCCGAGCTTAGCGCACTTTCTGACTTTGAATGTATCTTCATAGGAATGAGTTGTGTGGTCAAATTATTGCTCATTTAGGCTTCAGGAGGTCATCCTGAACAAAATACATTTTGAAGTGTGTGTATAAGTCCTTTGGTTTAGGCGTGACACTCAATTTGAGTTTTTATTGCTTTAAAAGCATTTTCAGCCCGAGCTGAGCACGTTTTGTGAGTTTGAATGTATCTTCATAGGAATGAGTTGTGTGGTCAAATTAATGCTCATTTAGGCTTCAGGAGGACATGCGAACTAAGTACATGTTGAAGTGTGTGCATAAGTCCTTTGGTTTAGGCGTGACACTCAATTTGAGTTTTTATTGCTTTAAATGCTTTTTCAGCCCGAGCTGAGCGCGTTTTGTGAGTTTGAATGTATCTTCATAGGAATGAGTTGTGTGGTCAAATTAATGCTCATTTAGGCTTCAGGTGGTCATCCTGAACAAAATACATGTTGAAGTGTGTGCATAAGTCCTTTGGTTTAGGCGTGAGACTCAATTTGAGTTTTTATTCCTTTAAATGCATTTTCAGCCCGAGCTGAGCACGTTTTGTGAGTTTGAATGTATCTTCATAGGAATGAGTTGTGTAGTCAAATTAATGCTCATATGGGCTTCAGGAGGTCATCCTGAACAAAATACATGTTGAAGTGTGTGCATAAGTCCTTTGGTTTAGGCGTGACACTCAATTTGAATTTTTATTGCTTTAAATGCTTTTTCAGCCCGAGCTGAGCGCGCTTTCTGACTTTGAATGTATCTTCATAGGAATGAGTTGTGTGGTCAAATTATTGCTCATTTAGGCTTCAGGAGGTCATCCTGAACAAAATACATGTTGAAGTGTGTGCATAAGTCCTTTGGTTTAGGCGTGACACTCAATTTGAGTTTTTATTGCTTTAAATGCATTTTCAGCCCGAGCTGAGCGCGTTTTGTGAGTTTGAATGTATCGTCATAGGAATGAGTTGTGTGGTCAAATTAATGCTTATTTAGGCTTCAGGAGGTCATCCTGAACAAAATACATGTTGAAGTGTGTGCATAAGTCCTTTGGTTTAGGCGTGACACTCAATTTGAGTTTTTATTGCTTTAAATGCATTTTCAGCCCGAGCTGAGCAAGTTTTGTGAGTTTGAATGTATCTTCATAGGAATGAGTTGTGTAGTCAAATTAATGCTCATATGGGCTTCAGGAGGTCATCCTGAACAAAATACATGTTGAAGTGTGTGCATAAGTCCTTTGGTTTAGGCGTGAGACTCAATTTGAGTTTTTATTGCTTTAAATGCATTTTCAACCTCGAGCTGAGCGCGCTTTCTGACTTTGAATGTATCTTCATAGGAATGAGTTGTGTGGTCAAATGAATGCTCATTTAGGCTTCAGGTGGTCATCCTGAACAAAATACATGTTGAAGTGTGTGCATAAGTCCTTTGGTTTAGGTGTGACACTCAATTTGAGTTTTTATTGCTTTAAATGCATTTTCAGCCCGAGCTGAGCGCGTTTTGTGAGTTTGAATGTATCGTCATAGGAATGAGTTGTGTGGTCAAATTAATGCTTATTTAGGCTTCAGGAGGTCATCCTGAACAAAATACATGTTGAAGTGTGTGCATAAGTCCTTTGGTTTAGGCGTGACACTCAATTTGAGTTTTTATTGCTTTAAATGCATTTTCAGCCCGAGCTGAGCACGTTTTGTGAATTTGAATGTATCTTCATAGGAATGAGTTGTGTAGTCAAATTAATGCTCATATGGGCTTCGGGAGGTCATCCTGAACAAAATACATGTTGAAGTGTGTGCATCAGTCCTTTGGTTTAGGTGTGACACTCAATTTGAGTTTTTATTGCTTTAAATGCATTTTCAGCCCGAGCTGAGCACGTTTTGTGAGTTTGAATGTATCTTCATACGAATGAGTTGTGTAGTCAAATTAATTCTCATATGGGCTTCAGGAGGTCATCCTGAACAAAATACATGTTGAAGTGTGTGCATAAGTCCTTTGGTTTAGGTGTGACACTCAATTTGAGTTTTTATTGCTTTAAATGCATTTTCAGCCCGAGCTGAGCAAGTTTTGTGTGTTTGAATGTATCTTCATAGGAATGAGTTGTGTGGTCAAATTAATGCTCACATGGGCTTCAGGAGGTCATCCTGAACAAAATACATGTTGAAGTGTGTGCATAAGTCCTTTGGTTTAGGCGTGACACTCAATTTGAGCTTTTATTGCTTTAAATGCATTTTCAGCCCGAGCTGAGCGCGCTTTCTGACTTTGAATGTATCTTCATAGGAATGAGTTGTGTGGTCAAATTACTGCTCATTTAGGCTTTAGGAGGTCATCCTGAACAAAATACATGTTGAAGTGTGTGCATAAGTCCTTTGGTTTAGGCGTGACACTCAATTTGAGTTTTTATTGCTTTAAATGCATTTTCAGCCCGAGCTGAGCACGTTTTGTGAGTTTGAATGTATCTTCATAGAATGAGTTGTGTGGTCAAATTAATGCTCATTTAGGCTTCAGGTGGTCATCCTGAACAAAATACATGTTGAAGTGTGTGCATAAGTCCTTTGGTTTAGGCGTGACATACAATTTGAGTTTTTATTGCTTTAAATGCATTTTCAGCCCGAGCTGAGCATGTTTTGTGAGTTTGAATGTATCTTCATAGGAATGAGTTGTGTGGTCAAATTAATGCTCATTTAGGCTTCAGGTGGTCATCCTGAACTAAATACATGTTGAAGTGTGTGCATAAGTCCTTTGGTTTAGGCGTGACACTCAATTTGAGTTTTTATTGCTTTAAATTAAATGCATTTTCAGCCCGAGCTGAGCGCACTTTCTGACTTTGAATGTATCTTCATAGGAATGAGTTGTGTAGTCAAATTAATGCTCATATGGGCTTCAGGAGGTCATCCTGAACAAAATACATGTTGAAGTGTGTGCATAAGTCCTTTGGTTTAGGCGTGACACTCAATTTGAGTTTTTATTGCTTTAAATGCTTTTTCAGCCCGAGCTGAGCGCGTTTTGTGAGTTTGAATGTATCTTCATAGGAATGAGTTGTGTGGTCAAATTAATGCTCATTTAGGCTTCAGGTGGTCATCCTGAACAAAATACATGTTGAAGTGTGTGCATAAGTCCTTTGGTTTAGGCGTGAGACTCAATTTGAGTTTTTATTCCTTTAAATGCATTTTCAGCCCGAGCTGAGCACGTTTTGTGAGTTTGAATGTATCTTCATAGGAATGAGTTGTGTAGTCAAATTAATGCTCATATGGGCTTCAGGAGGTCATCCTGAACAAAATACATGTTGAAGTGTGTGCATAAGTCCTTTGGTTTAGGCGTGACACTCAATTTAAGTTTTTATTGCTTTAAATGCATTTTCAGCCCGAGCTGAGCACGTTTTGTGAGTTTGAATGTATCTTCATAGGAATGAGTTGTGTAGTCAAATTAATGCTCATTTAGGCTTCAGGAGTACATCTTGAACAAAATACATGTTGAAGTGTGTGCATAAGTCCTTTGGTTTAGGTGTGACACTCAATTTGAGTTTTTATTGCTTTAAATGCATTTTCAGCCCGAGCTGAGCAAGTTTTGTGTGTTTGAATGTATCTTCATAGGAATGAGTTGTGTGGTCAAATTAATGCTCATATGGGCTTCAGGAGGTCATCCTGAACAAAATACATGTTGAAGTGTGTGCATAAGTCCTTTGGTTTAGGCGTGACACTCAATTTGAGCTTTTATTGCTTTAAATGCATTTTCAGCCCGAGCTGAGCGCGCTTTCTGACTTTGAATGTATCTTCATAGGAATGAGTTGTGTGGTCAAATTACTGCTCATTTAGGCTTCAGGAGGTCATCCTGAACAAAATACATGTTGAAGTGTGTGCATAAGTCCTTTGGTTTAGGCGTGACACTCAATTTGAGTTTTTATTGCTTTAAATGCATTTTCAGCCCGAGCTGAGCACGTTTTGTGAGTTTGAATGTATCTTCATAGAATGAGTTGTGTGGTCAAATTAATGCTCATTTAGGCTTCAGGTGGTCATCCTGAACAAAATACATGTTGAAGTGTGTGCATAAGTCCTTTGGTTTAGGCGTGACATTCAATTTGAGTTTTTATTGCTTTAAATGCATTTTCAGCCCGAGCTGAGCATGTTTTGTGAGTTTGAATGTATCTTCATAGGAATGAGTTGTGTGGTCAAATTAATGCTCATTTAGGCTTCAGGTGGTCATCCTGAACTAAATACATGTTGAAGTGTGTGCATAAGTCCTTTGGTTTAGGCGTGACACTCAATTTGAGTTTTTATTGCTTTAAATGCATTTTCAGCCCGAGCTGAGCACGTTTTGTGAGTTTGAATGTATCTTCATAGGAATGAGTTGTGTAGTCAAATTAATGCTCATATGGGGTTCAGAAGGTCATCCTGAACAAAATACATGTTGAAGTGTGTGCATAAGTCCTTTGGTTTAGGTGTGACACTCAATTTGAGTTTTTATTGCTTTAAATGCATTTTCAGCCCGAGCTGAGCACGTTTTGTGAGTTTGAATGTATCTTCATAGGAATGAGTTGTGTGGTCAAATTAATGCTCATTTAGGCTTCAGGTGGTCATCCTGAACTAAATACATGTTGAAGTGTGTGCATAAGTCCTTTGGTTTAGGCGTGACACTCAATTTGAGTTTTTATTGCTTTAAATTAAATGCATTTTCAGCCCGAGCTGAGCGCACTTTCTGACTTTGAATGTATCTTCATAGGAATGAGTTGTGTAGTCAAATTAATGCTCATATGGGCTTCAGGAGGTCATCCTGAACAAAATACATGTTGAAGTGTGTACATAAGTCCTTTGGTTTAGGTGTGACACTCACTTTGAGTTTTTATTGCTTTAAATGCATTTTCAGCCCGAGCTGAGCACGTTTTGTGAGTTTGAATGTATCTTCATAGGAATGAGTTGTGTAGTCAAATTAATGCTCATTTAGGCTTCAGGTGGTCATCCTGAACTAAATACATGTTGAAGTGTGTGCATAAGTCCTTTGGTTTAGGCGTGACACTCAATTTGAGTTTTTATTGCTTTAAATTAAATGCATTTTCAGCCCGAGCTGAGCGCGCTTTCTGACTTTGAATGTATCTTCATAGGAATGAGTTGTGTGGTCAAATTAATGCTCATTTAGGCGTCAGGTGGTCATCCTGAACAAAATACATGTTGAAGTGTGTGCATAAGTCCTTTGGTTTAGGCGTGACACTCAATTTAAGTTTTTATTGCTTTAAATGCATTTTCAGCCCGAGCTTAGCGCACTTTCTGACTTTGAATGTATCTTCATAGGAATGAGTTGTGTGGTCAAATTATTGCTCATTTAGGCTTCAGGAGGTCATCCTGAACAAAATACATGTTGAAGTGTGTGCATAAGTCCTTTGGTTTAGGCGTGACACTCAATTTTAGTTTTTATTGCTTTAAATGCATTTTCAGCCCGAGCTGAGCACGTTTGGTGAGTTTGAATGTATCTTCATAGGAATGAGTTGTGTGGTCAAATTAATGCTCATTTAGGCTTCAGGAGGACATCCTGAACTAAATACATGTTGAAGTGTGTCCATAAGCCCTTTGGTTTAGGCGTGACATTCAATTCGAGTTTTTATTGCGAAATGCATTTTCAGGCCGAACTGAGCGCGTTTTCTGAGTTTGAATGTATCTTCATAGGAATGAGTTGTGTGGTCAAATTAATGCTCATTTAGGCTTCAGGAGGACATCTGAACTAAGTACATGTTGAAGTGTGTGCATAAGTCCTTTGGTTTAGGTGTGACACTCAATTTGAGTTTTTATTGCGAAATGCATTTTCAGCCCGAGCTGAGTACGTTTTGTGAGTTTGAATGTATCTTGATAGGAATGAGTTGTGTGGTCAAATTAATGCTCATATAGGCTTCAGGATGACCTCCTGAACTAAATACATGTTGAAGTGTGTGCATAAGTCCTTTGGTTTAGGCGTGACATTCAATTCGAGTTTTTATTGCGAAATGCATTTTCAGCCCGAGCTGAGCACGTTTTGTGAGTTTGAATGTATCTTCATAGGAATGAGTTGTGTAGTCAAATTAATGCTCATTTAGGCTTCAGGTGGTCATCCTGAACTAAATACATGTTGAAGTGTGTGCATAAGTCCTTTGGTTTAGGCGTGACACTCAATTTGAGTTTTTATTGCTTTAAATGCATTTTCAGCCCGAGCTGAGTACGTTTTGTGAGTTTGAATGTATCTTGATAGGAATGAGTTGTGTGGTCAAATTAATGCTCATATAGGCTTCAGGATGACCTCCTGAACTAAATACATGTTGAAGTGTGTGCATAAGTCCTTTGGTTTAGGCGTGACATTCAATTTGAGTTTTTATTGCTTTAAATGCATTTTCAGCCCGAGCTGAGCACGTTTTGTGAGTTTGAATGTATCTTCATAGGAATGAGTTGTGTGGTCAAATTAATGCTCATATAGGCTTCAGGATGACCTCCTGAACTAAATACATGTTGAAGTGTGTGCATAAGTCCTTTGGTTTAGGCGTGACACTCAATTTGAGTTTTTATTGCTTTAAATGCATTTTCAGCCCGAGCTGAGCACGTTTTGTGAGTTTGAATGTATCTTCATAGGAATGAGTTGTGTAGTCAAATTACTGCTCATTTAGGCTTCAGGAGGACATCCTGAACTAAATACATTGAAGTGTGTGCAAAAGTCCTTTGGTTTGGGAGTGACACTCATTTTGAGTTATTATTGCTTTAAATGCATTTTCAGGCCGAGTGGAACAAGTTTTCAAAATGTGTCTTGAATCATGTTATGGTCTATGTTGCCCTCTACTGACCAAAGTCCGTTATTGTCTCCGAGGCCTGAAACCATTTTACATTTATATGACTGTATAACTGTACTCTTGAGCCAATTATTCAATTTCTCTTTGTTCTTGAACTAATTATAACTCAACGCGGGTACCATGACTATACTCAATTTCACATTTTTATTGCTTTAAGTGCAGTTTCGGGCCGAGCTGAGCATGTGTTCTGAGTTTGAATGTATCTTCATAGGAATGAGATGTGTGATCATATTAATGCTCATTTAGGCTTCAGGTGGTCATCCTGAACTAAATACATGTTGAAGTGTGTGCATAAGTCCTTTGGTATAGGCGTGACACTCAATTTGAGTTTTTATTGCTTTAAATGCTTTTTCAGCCCGAGCTTAGCGCACTTTCTGACTTTGAATGTATCTTCATAGGAATGAGTTGTGTGGTCAAATTATTGCTCATTTAGGCTTCAGGAGGTCATCCTGAACAAAATACATGTTGAAGTGTGTGTATAAGTCCTTTGGTTTAGGCGTGACACTCAATTTGAGTTTTTATTGCTTTAAATGCATTTCCAGCCCGAGCTGACCACGTTTTGTGAGTTTGAATGTATCTTGATAGGAATGAGTTGTGTGGTCAAATTAATGCTCATATGGGCTTCAGGAGGTCATCCTGAACTAAGTACATGTTGAAGTGTGTGCATAAGTCCTTTGGTTTGGGCGTGACACTCAATTTGAGTTTTTATTGCTTTAAATGCATTTTCAGCCCGAGCTGAGCACGTTTTGTGACTTTGAATGTATCTTCATAGGAATGAGTTGTGTGGTCAAATTAATGCTCATATGGGCTTCAGGAGGTCATCCTGAACAAAATACATGTTGAAGTGTGTGCATAAGTCCTTTGGTTTAGGCGTGACACTCAATTTTAGTTTTTATTGCTTTAAATGCATTTTCAGCCCGAGCTGAGCACGTTTGGTGAGTTTGAATGTATCTTCATAGGAATGAGTTGTGTGGTCAAATTAATGCTCATTTAGGCTTCAGGAGGACATCCTGAACTAAATACATGTTGAAGTGTGTCCATAAGCCCTTTGGTTTAGGCGTGACATTCAATTCGAGTTTTTATTGCGAAATGCATTTTCAGGCCGAACTGAGCGCGTTTTCTGAGTTTGAATGTATCTTCATAGGAATGAGTTGTGTGGTCAAATTAATGCTCATTTAGGCTTCAGGAGGACATCTGAACTAAGTACATGTTGAAGTGTGTGCATAAGTCCTTTGGTTTAGGTGTGACACTCAATTTGAGTTTTTATTGCGAAATGCATTTTCAGGCCGAACTGAGCGCGTTTTCTGAGTTTGAATGTATCTTCATAGGAATGAGTTGTGTGGTCAAATTAATGCTCATTTAGGCTTCAGGAGGTCATCCTGAACAAAATACATGTTGAAGTGTGTGCATAAGTCCTTTGGTTTAGGCGTGACACTCAATTTAAGTTTTTATTGCTTTAAATGCATTTTCAGCCCGAGCTGAGCACGTTTTGTGAGTTTGAATGTATCTTCATAGGAATGAGTTGTGTAGTCAAATTAATGCTCATTTAGGCTTCAGGTGGTCATCCTGAACAAAATACATGTTGAAGTGTGTGCATAAGTCCTTTGGTTTAGGCGTGACACTCAATTTGAGTTTTTATTGCTTTAAATGCTTTTTCAGCCCGGGCTGAGCGCGCTTTCTGACTTTGAATGTATCTTCATAGGAATGAGTTGTGTGGTCAAATTATTGCTCATTTAGGCTTCAGGAGGTCATCCTGAACAAAATACATGTAGAAGTGTGTGTATAAGTCCTTTGGTTTAGGCGTGACACTCAATTTGAGTTTTTATTGCTTTAAATGCATTTTCAGCCCGAGCTGAGCACGTTTTGTGAGTTTGAATGTATCTTCATAGGAATGAGTTGTGTGGTCAAATTAATGCTCATTTAGGCGTCTGGTGGTCATCCTGAACAAAATACATGTTGAAGTGCGTGCATAAGTCCTTTGGTTTAGGCGTGACACTCAATTTGAGTTTTTATTGCTTTAAATGCATTTTCAGCCCGAGCTGAGCACGTTTTGTGAGTTTGAATGTATCTTCATAGGAATGAGTTGTGTAGTCAAATTAATGCTCATT
The DNA here is from genome assembly GCF_054856545.1 of Hippocampus guttulatus. NCBI lineage: Eukaryota > Metazoa > Chordata > Actinopteri > Syngnathiformes > Syngnathidae > Hippocampus > Hippocampus guttulatus. The sequence goes on along the minus strand of NW_028233883.1, from coordinate 195,686 downwards.
TAGGCTTCAGGTGGTCATCCTGAACTAAATACATGTTGAAGTGTGTGCATAAGTCCTTTGGTTTAGGCGTGACACTCAATTTGAGTTTTTATTGCTTTAAATGCATTTTCAGCCCGAGCTGAGTACGTTTTGTGAGTTTGAATGTATCTTGATAGGAATGAGTTGTGTGGTCAAATTAATGCTCATATAGGCTTCAGGATGACCTCCTGAACTAAATACATGTTGAAGTGTGTGCATAAGTCCTTTGGTTTAGGCGTGACATTCAATTTGAGTTTTTATTGCTTTAAATGCATTTTCAGCCCGAGCTGAGCACGTTTTGTGAGTTTGAATGTATCTTCATAGGAATGAGTTGTGTGGTCAAATTAATGCTCATATAGGCTTCAGGATGACCTCCTGAACTAAATACATGTTGAAGTGTGTGCATAAGTCCTTTGGTTTAGGCGTGACACTCAATTTGAGTTTTTATTGCTTTAAATGCATTTTCAGCCCGAGCTGAGCACGTTTTGTGAGTTTGAATGTATCTTCATAGGAATGAGTTGTGTAGTCAAATTACTGCTCATTTAGGCTTCAGGAGGACATCCTGAACTAAATAGATTGAAGTGTGTGCAAAAGTCCTTTGGTTTGGGAGTGACACTCATTTTGAGTTATTATTGCTTTAAATGCATTTTCAGGCCGAGTGGAACAAGTTTTCAAAATGTGTCTTGAATCATGTTATGGTCTATGTTGCCCTCTACTGACCAAAGTCCGTTATTGTCTCCGAGGCCTGAAACCATTTTACATTTATATGACTGTATAACTGTACTCTTGAGCCAATTATTCAATTTCTCTTTGTTCTTGAACTAATTATAACTCAACGCGGGTACCATGACTATACTCAATTTCACATTTTTATTGCTTTAAGTGCAGTTTCGGGCCGAGCTGAGCATGTGTTCTGAGTTTGAATGTATCTTCATAGGAATGAGATGTGTGATCATATTAATGCTCATTTAGGCTTCAGGTGGTCATCCTGAACTAAATACATGTTGAAGTGTGTGCAAAAGTCCTTTGGTTTGGGAGTGACACTCAATTTGAGTTTTTATTGCTTTAAATGCATTTTCAGGCCGAGTGGAACAAGTTTTCAAAATGTGTCTTGAATCATGTTATGGTCTATGTTCCCCTCTACTGACCAAAGTCCGTTATTGTCTCCAAGGCCTGAAACCATTTTACATTTATATGACTGTATAACTGTACTCTTGAGCCAATTATTCAATTTCTCTTTGTTCTTGAACTAATTATAACTCAACGCGGGTACCATGACTATACTCAATTTGAGTTTTTATTGCTTTAAATGCATTTTCAGCCCGAGCTGAGCACGTTTTGTGAGTTTGAATGTATCTTCATAGGAATGAGTTGTGTGGTCAAATTAATGCTCATATGGGCTTCAGGAGGTCATCCTGAACAAAATACATGTTGAAGTGTGTGCTTAAGTCCTTTGGTTTCGGCGTGACACTCAATTTGAATTTTTATTGCTTTAAATGCTTTTTCAGCCCGAGCTGAGCACGTTTTGTGAGTTTGAATGTATCTTGATAGGAATGAGTTGTGTGGTCAAATTAATGCTCATATAGGCTTCGGGAGGTCATCCTGAACAAAATACATGTTGAAGTGTGTGCATAAGTCCTTTGGTTTAGGCGTGACACTCAATTTGAGTTTTTATTGCTTTAAATTAAATGCATTTTCAGCCCGAGCTGAGCGCGCTTTCTGACTTTGAATGTATCTTCATAGGAATGAGTTGTGTGGTCAAATTATTGCTGATTTAGGCTTCAGGAGGTCATCCTGAACAAAATACATGTTGAAGTGTGTGCATAAGTCCTTTGGTTTAGGCTTGACACTCAATTTGAGTTTTTATTGCTTTAAATGCATTTTCACCCTGAGCTGAGCACGTTTTGTGAGTTTGAATGTATCTTCATAGGAATGAGTTGTGTGGTCAAATTAATGCTCATTTAGGCGTCAGGTGGTCATCCTGAACAAAATACATGTTGAAGTGTGTGCATAAGTCCTTTGGTTTAGGCGTGACACTCAATTTGAGTTTTTATTGCTTTAAATGCATTTTCAGGCCGAGCTGAGCACGTTTTGTGTGTTTGAATGTATCTTCATAGGAATGAGTTGTGTGGTCAAATTAATGCCCATATGGGCTTCAGGAGGTCATCCTGAACAAAATACATGTTGAAGTGTGTGCATAAGTCCTTTGGTTTAGGCGTGACACTCAATTTGAGTTTTTATTGCTTTAAATGCATTTTCAGCCCGAGCTGAGCACGTTTTGTGAGTTTGAATGTATCTTCATAGGAATGAGTTGTGTGGTCAAATTAATGCTCATATGGGCTTCAGGAGGTCATCCTGAACAAAATACATGTTGAAGTGAGTGCATAAGTCCTTTGGTTTAGGTGTGACACTCAATTTGACTTTTTATTGCTTTAAATGCATTTTCAGCCCGAGCTGAGCACGTTTTTTGAGTTTGAATGTATCTTCATAGGAATGAGTTGTGTGGTCAAATTATTGCTCATTTAGGCTTCAGGAGGTCATCCTGAACAAAATACATGTTGAAGTGTGTGCATAAGTCCTTTGATTTAGGCGTGACACTCAATTTGAGTTTTTATTGCTTTAAATGCATTTTCAGCCCGAGCTGAGCACGTTTTGTGAGTTTGAATGTATCTTCATAGGAATGAGTTGTGTGGTCAAATTAATCCTCATTTAAGCTTCAGGTGGTCATCCTGAACAAAATACATGTTGACGTGTGTGAATAAGTCCTTTGGTTTAGGTGTGACACTCAATTTGAGTTTTTATTGCTTTAAATGCATTTTCAGCCCGAGCTGAGCGCGTTTTGTGAGTTTGAATGTATCTTCATAGGAATGAGTTGTGTGGTCAAATTAATGCTTATTTAGGCTTCAGGAGGTCATCCTGAACAAAATACATGTTGAAGTGTGTGCATAAGTCCTTTGGTTTAGGCGTGACACTCAATTTGAGTTTTTATTGCTTTAAATGCATTTTCAGCCCGAGTTGAGCACGTTTTGTGAGTTTGAAAATATCTTCATAGGAATGAGTTGTGTGGTCAAATTAATGCTCATTTAGGCTTCAGGTGGTCATCCTGAACTAAATACATGTTGAAGTGTGTGCATAAGTCCTTTGGTTTAGGCGTGACACTCAATTTGAGTTTTTATTGCTTTAAATGCATTTTCAGCCCGAGCTGAGCACGTTTTGTGAGTTTGAATGTATCTTCATAGGAATGAGTTGTGTAGTCAAATTAATGCTCATATGGGCTTCAGGAGGTCATCCTGAACAAAATACATGTTGAAGTGTGTGCATAAGTCCTTTGGTTTAGGCGTGACACTCAATTTGAGTTTTTATTGCTTTAAATGCATTTTCAGCCCGACCTGAGCACGTTTTCTGAGTTTGAATGTATCTTCATAGGAATGAGTTGTGTGGTCAAATTAATGCTCATTTAGGCTTCAGGAGGACATCCTGAGCTAAGTACATGTTGAAGTGTGTGCATAAGTCCTTTGGTTTAGTCGTGACATTCCATTCGAGTTTTTATTGCTTTAAATGCATTTTCAGCCCGAGCTGAGCACGTTTTGTGAGTTTGCATGTATCTTCATAGGAATGAGTTGTGTGGTCAAATTAATGCTCATTTAGGCTTCAGGTGGTCATCCTGAACAAAATACATGTTGAAGTGTGTGCATAAGTCCTTTGGTTTAGGCGTGACACTCAATTTGAGTTTTTATTTTTTTAAATGCATTTTCAGCCCGAGCTGAGCACGTTTTGTGAGTTTGAATGTATCTTCATAGGAATGAGTTGTGTGGTCAAATTAATGCTCATTTAGGCTTCAGGTGGTCATCCTGAACAAAATACATGTTGAAGTGTGTGCATAAGTCCTTTGGTTTAGGCGTGACACTCAATTTGAGTTTTTATTGCTTTAAATGCATTTTTTGCCGAGCTGAGCACGTTTTTTGAGTTTGAATGTATCTTCATAGGAATGAGTTGTGTAGTCAAATTACTGCTCATTTAGGCTTCAGGAGGACATCCTGAACTAAATACATTGAAGTGTGTGCAAAAGTCCTTTGGTTTGGGAGTGACACTCAATTTGAGTTATTATTGCTTTAAATGCATTTTCAGGCCGAGTGGAACAAGTTTTCAAAATGTGTCTTGAATCATGTTATGGTCTATGTTGCCCTCTACTGACCAAAGTCCGTTATTGTCTCCGAGGCCTGAAACCATTTTACATTTATATGACTGTATAACTGTACTCTTGAGCCAATTATTCAATTTCTCTTTGTTCTTGAACTAATTATAACTCAACGCGGGTACCATGACTATACTCAATTTCAGTTTTTATTGCTTTAAGTGCAGTTTCGGGCCGAGCTGAGCACTTGTTCTGTGAGTTTGAATGTATCTTCATAGGAATGAGTTGTGTGGTCAAATTAATGCTCATTTAGGCTTCAGGAGGACATCCTGAACAAAATACATGTTGAAGTGTGTGCATAAGTCCTTTGGTTTAGGCGTGACACTCAATTTGAGTTTTTATTGCTTTAAATTGAATGCATTTTCAGCCCGAGCTGAGCGCGCTTTCTGACTTTGAATGTATCTTCATAGGAATGAGTTGTGTGGTCAAATTAATGCTCATTTAGGCGTCAGGTGGTCATCCTGAACAAAATACATGTTGAAGTGTGTGCATAAGTCCTTTGGTTTAGGCGTGACACTCAATTTGAGTTTTTATTGCTTTAAATGCATTTTCAGGCCGAGCTGAGCACGTTTTGTGAGTTTGAATGTATCTTCATAGGAATGAGTTGTGTGGTCAAATTAATGCTCATATGGGCTTCAGGAGGTCATCCTGAACAAAATACATGTTGAAGTGTGTGAATAAGTCCTTTGGTTTAGGTGTGACACTCAATTTGAGTTTTATTGCTTTAAATGCATTTTCAGCCCGAGCTGAGCACGTTTTGTGAGTTTGAATGTATCTTCATAGGAATGAGTTGTGTGGTCAAATTAATGCTCATATGGGCTTCAGGAGGTCATCCTGAACAAAATACACGTTGAAGTGTGTGCATAAGTCCTTTGGTTTAGATGTGACACTCAATTTGAGTTTTTATTGCTTTCAATGCATTTTCAGCCCGAGCTGAGCGCGTTTTGTGAGTTTGAATGTATCTTCATAGGAATGAGTTGTGTGGTCAAATTAATGCTTATTTAGGCTTCAGGAGGTCACCCTGAACAAAATACATGTTGTAGTGTGTGCATAAGTCCTTTGGTTTAGGCGTGACACTCAATTTGAGTTTTTATTGCTTTAAATGCATTTTCAGCCCGAGCTGAGCGCGTTTTGTGAGTTTGAATGTATCTTCATAGGAATGAGTTGTGTGGTCAAATTAATGCTCATATGGGCTTCAGGAGGTCATCCTGAACAAAATACATGTTGAAGTGTGTGCATAAGTCCTTTGGTTTAGTTGTGACACTCAATTTGAGTTTTTATTGCTTTAAATGCATTTTCAGCCCGAGCTGAGCACGTTTTGTGAGTTTCAATGTATCTTCATAGGAATGAGTTGTGTGGTCAAATTAATGCTCATATGGGCTTCAGGAGGTCATCCTGAACAAAATACATGTTGAAGTGTGTGCATAAGTCCTTTGGTTCAGGCGTGACACTCAATTTGAGCTTTTATTCCTTTAAATGCATTTTCAGCCCGAGTTGAGCACGTTTTGTTAGTTTGAATGTATCTTCATAGGAATGAGTTGTGTGGTCAAATTAATGCTCATTTAGGCTTCAGGTGGTCATCCTGAACTAAATACATGTTGAAGTGTTTGCATAAGTCCTTTGGTTTAGGCGTGACACTCAATTTGAGTTTTTATTGCTTTAAATGCATTTTCAGCCCGAGCTGAGCACGTTTTGTGAGTTTGAATGTATCTTCATAGGAATGAGTTGTGTAGTCAAATTAATGCTCATATAGGCTTCAGGATGTCATCCTGAACTAAATACATGTTGAAGTGTGTGCATAAGTCCTTTGGTTTAGGCGTGACACTCAATTTGAGTTTTTATTGCTTTAAATGCATTTTCAGCCCGAGTTGAGCACGTTTTGTGAGTTTGAATGTATCTTCATAGGAATGAGTTGTGTGGTCAAATTAATGCTCATTTAGGCTTCAGGTGGTCATCCTGAACTAAATACATGTTGAAGTGTGTGCATAAGTCCTTTGGTTTAGGCGTGACACTCAATTTGAGTTTTTATTGCTTTAAATGCATTTTCAGCCCGAGCTGAGCACGTTTTGTGAGTTTGAATGTATCTTCATAGGAATGAGTTGTGTAGTCAAATTAATGCTCATATAGGCTTCAGGATGTCATCCTGAACTAAATACATGTTGAAGTGTGTGCATAAGTCCTTTGGTTTAGGCGTGACACTCAATTTGAGTTTTTATTGCTTTAAATGCATTTTCAGCCCGAGTTGAGCACGTTTTGTGAGTTTGAATGTATCTTCATAGGAATGAGTTGTGTGGTCAAATTAATGCTCATTTAGGCTTCAGGTGGTCATCCTGAACTAAATACATGTTGAAGTGTGTGCATAAGTCCTTTGGTTTAGGCTTGACACTCAATTTGAGTTTTTATTGCTTTAAATGCATTTTCACCCCGAGCTGAGCACGTTTTGTGAGTTTGAATGTATCTTCATAGGAATGAGTTGTGTGGTCAAATTAATGCTCATTTAGGCGTCAGGTGGTCATCCTGAACAAAATACATGTTGAAGTGTGTGCATAAGTCCTTTGGTTTAGGCGTGACACTCAATTTGAGTTTTTATTGCTTTAAATGCATTTTCAGGCCGAGCTGAGCACGTTTTGTGTGTTTGAATGTATCTTCATAGGAATGAGTTGTGTGGTCAAATTAATGCCCATATGGGCTTCAGGAGGTCATCCTGAACAAAATACATGTTGAAGTGTGTGCATAAGTCCTTTGGTTTAGGCGTGACACTCAATTTGAGTTTTTATTGCTTTAAATGCATTTTCAGCCCGAGCTGAGCACGTTTTGTGAGTTTGAATGTATCTTCATAGGAATGAGTTGTGTGGTCAAATTAATGCTCATATGGGCTTCAGGAGGTCATCCTGAACAAAATACATGTTGAAGTGAGTGCATAAGTCCTTTGGTTTAGGTGTGACACTCAATTTGACTTTTTATTGCTTTAAATGCATTTTCAGCCCGAGCTGAGCACGTTTTTTGAGTTTGAATGTATCTTCATAGGAATGAGTTGTGTGGTCAAATTATTGCTCATTTAGGCTTCAGGAGGTCATCCTGAACAAAATACATGTTGAAGTGTGTGCATAAGTCCTTTGATTTAGGCGTGACACTCAATTTGAGTTTTTATTGCTTTAAATGCATTTTCAGCCCGAGCTGAGCACGTTTTGTGAGTTTGAATGTATCTTCATAGGAATGAGTTGTGTGGTCAAATTAATCCTCATTTAAGCTTCAGGTGGTCATCCTGAACTAAATACATGTTGAAGTGTGGGCATAAGTCCTTTGGTTTAGTTGTGACACTCAATTTGAGTTTTTATTGCTTTAAATGCATTTTCAGCCCGAGCTGAGCACGTTTTTTGAGTTTGAATGTATCTTCATAGGAATGAGTTGTGTGGTCAAATTATTGCTCATTTAGGCTTCAGGAGGTCATCCTGAACAAAACACATGTTGAAGTGTGTGCATAAGTCCTTTGGTTTAGGCGTGACACTCAATTTGAGTTTTTATTGCTTTAAATGCATTTTCAGCCCGAGCTGAGCACGTTTTGTGAGTTTCAATGTATCTTCATAGGAATGAGTTGTGTGGTCAAATTAATGCTCATATGGGCTTCAGGAGGTCATCCTGAACAAAATACATGTTGAAGTGTGTGCATAAGTCCTTTGGTTCAGGCGTGACACTCAATTTGAGCTTTTATTCCTTTAAATGCATTTTCAGCCCGAGTTGAGCACGTTTTGTTAGTTTGAATGTATCTTCATAGGAATGAGTTGTGTGGTCAAATTAATGCTCATTTAGGCTTCAGGTGGTCATCCTGAACTAAATACATGTTGAAGTGTTTGCATAAGTCCTTTGGTTTAGGCGTGACACTCAATTTGAGTTTTTATTGCTTTAAATGCATTTTCAGCCCGAGCTGAGCACGTTTTGTGAGTTTGAATGTATCTTCATAGGAATGAGTTGTGTAGTCAAATTAATGCTCATATAGGCTTCAGGATGTCATCCTGAACTAAATACATGTTGAAGTGTGTGCATAAGTCCTTTGGTTTAGGCGTGACACTCAATTTGAGTTTTTATTGCTTTAAATGCATTTTCAGCCCGAGTTGAGCACGTTTTGTGAGTTTGAATGTATCTTCATAGGAATGAGTTGTGTGGTCAAATTAATGCTCATTTAGGCTTCAGGTGGTCATCCTGAACTAAATACATGTTGAAGTGTGTGCATAAGTCCTTTGGTTTAGGCGTGACACTCAATTTGAGTTTTTATTGCTTTAAATTAAATGCATTTTCAGCCCGAGCTGAGCGCGCTTTCTGACTTTGAATGTATCTTCATAGGAATGAGTTGTGTGGTCAAATTATTGCTGATTTAGGCTTCAGGAGGTCATCCTGAACAAAATACATGTTGAAGTGTGTGCATAAGTCCTTTGGTTTAGGCTTGACACTCAATTTGAGTTTTTATTGCTTTAAATGCATTTTCACCCTGAGCTGAGCACGTTTTGTGAGTTTGAATGTATCTTCATAGGAATGAGTTGTGTGGTCAAATTAATGCTCATTTAGGCGTCAGGTGGTCATCCTGAACAAAATACATGTTGAAGTGTGTGCATAAGTCCTTTGGTTTAGGCGTGACACTCAATTTGAGTTTTTATTGCTTTAAATGCATTTTCAGGCCGAGCTGAGCACGTTTTGTGTGTTTGAATGTATCTTCATAGGAATGAGTTGTGTGGTCAAATTAATGCCCATATGGGCTTCAGGAGGTCATCCTGAACAAAATACATGTTGAAGTGTGTGCATAAGTCCTTTGGTTTAGGCGTGACACTCAATTTGAGTTTTTATTGCTTTAAATGCATTTTCAGCCCGAGCTGAGCACGTTTTGTGAGTTTGAATGTATCTTCATAGGAATGAGTTGTGTGGTCAAATTAATGCTCATATGGGCTTCAGGAGGTCATCCTGAACAAAATACATGTTGAAGTGAGTGCATAAGTCCTTTGGTTTAGGTGTGACACTCAATTTGACTTTTTATTGCTTTAAATGCATTTTCAGCCCGAGCTGAGCACGTTTTTTGAGTTTGAATGTATCTTCATAGGAATGAGTTGTGTGGTCAAATTATTGCTCATTTAGGCTTCAGGAGGTCATCCTGAACAAAATACATGTTGAAGTGTGTGCATAAGTCCTTTGATTTAGGCGTGACACTCAATTTGAGTTTTTATTGCTTTAAATGCATTTTCAGCCCGAGCTGAGCACGTTTTGTGAGTTTGAATGTATCTTCATAGGAATGAGTTGTGTGGTCAAATTAATCCTCATTTAAGCTTCAGGTGGTCATCCTGAACAAAATACATGTTGACGTGTTTGAATAAGTCCTTTGGTTTAGGTGTGACACTCAATTTGAGTTTTTATTGCTTTAAATGCATTTTCAGCCCGAGCTGAGCGCGTTTTGTGAGTTTGAATGTATCTTCATAGGAATGAGTTGTGTGGTCAAATTAATGCTTATTTAGGCTTCAGGAGGTCATCCTGAACAAAATACATGTTGAAGTGTGTGCATAAGTCCTTTGGTTTAGGCGTGACACTCAATTTGAGTTTTTATTGCTTTAAATGCATTTTCAGCCCGAGTTGAGCACGTTTTGTGAGTTTGAAAATATCTTCATAGGAATGAGTTGTGTGGTCAAATTAATGCTCATTTAGGCTTCAGGTGGTCATCCTGAACTAAATACATGTTGAAGTGTGTGCATAAGTCCTTTGGTTTAGGCGTGACACTCAATTTGAGTTTTTATTGCTTTAAATGCATTTTCAGCCCGAGCTGAGCACGTTTTGTGAGTTTGAATGTATCTTCATAGGAATGAGTTGTGTAGTCAAATTAATGCTCATATGGGCTTCAGGAGGTCATCCTGAACAAAATACATGTTGAAGTGTGTGCATAAGTCCTTTGGTTTAGGCGTGACACTCAATTTGAGTTTTTATTGCTTTAAATGCATTTTCAGCCCGACCTGAGCACGTTTTCTGAGTTTGAATGTATCTTCATAGGAATGAGTTGTGTGGTCAAATTAATGCTCATTTAGGCTTCAAGAGGACATCTGAACTAAGTACATGTTGAAGTGTGTGCATAAGTCCTTTGGTTTAGGTGTGACACTCAATTTGAGTTTTTATTGCGAAATGCATTTTCAGCCCGAGCTGAGTACGTTTTGTGAGTTTGAATGTATCTTGATAGGAATGAGTTGTGTGGTCAAATTAATGCTCATATAGGCTTCAGGATGACCTCCTGAACTAAATACATGTTGAAGTGTGTGCATAAGTCCTTTGGTTTAGGCGTGACATTCAATTCGAGTTTTTATTGCTTTAAATGCATTTTCAGCCCGAGCTGAGCACGTTTTGTGAGTTTGAATGTATCTTCATAGGAATGAGTTGTGTGGTCAAATTAATGCTCATATAGGCTTCAGGATGACCTCCTGAACTAAATACATGTTGAAGTGTGTGCATAAGTCCTTTGGTTTAGGCGTGACATTCAATTTGAGTTTTTATTGCTTTAAATGCATTTTATGCCCGAGCTGAGCACGTTTTGTGAGTTTGAATGTATCTTCATAGGAATGAGTTGTGTGGTCAAATTAATGCTCATATAGGCTTCAGGATGACCTCCTGAACTAAATACATGTTGAAGTGTGTGCATAAGTCCTTTGGTTTAGGCGTGACACTCAATTTGAGTTTTTATTGCTTTAAATGCATTTTCAGCCCGAGCTGAGCACGTTTTGTGAGTTTGAATGTATCTTCATAGGAATGAGTTGTGTAGTCAAATTACTGCTCATTTAGGCTTCAGGAGGACATCCTGAACTAAATACATTGAAGTGTGTGCAAAAGTCCTTTGGTTTGGGAGTGACACTCATTTTGAGTTATTATTGCTTTAAATGCATTTTCAGGCCGAGTGGAACAAGTTTTCAAAATGTGTCTTGAATCATGTTATGGTCTATGTTGCCCTCTACTGACCAAAGTCCGTTATTGTCTCCGAGGCCTGAAACCATTTTACATTTATATGACTGTATAACTGTACTCTTGAGCCAATTATTCAATTTCTCTTTGTTCTTGAACTAATTATAACTCAACGCGGGTACCATGACTATACTCAATTTCACATTTTTATTGCTTTAAGTGCAGTTTCGGGCCGAGCTGAGCATGTGTTCTGAGTTTGAATGTATCTTCATAGGAATGAGATGTGTGATCATATTAATGCTCATTTAGGCTTCAGGTGGTCATCCTGAACTAAATACATGTTGAAGTGTGTGCATAAGTCCTTTGGTATAGGCGTGACACTCAATTTGAGTTTTTATTGCTTTAAATGCTTTTTCAGCCCGAGCTTAGCGCACTTTCTGACTTTGAATGTATCTTCATAGGAATGAGTTGTGTGGTCAAATTATTGCTCATTTAGGCTTCAGGAGGTCATCCTGAACAAAATACATGTTGAAGTGTGTGTATAAGTCCTTTGGTTTAGGCGTGACACTCAATTTGAGTTTTTATTGCTTTAAATGCATTTCCAGCCCGAGCTGACCACGTTTTGTGAGTTTGAATGTATCTTGATAGGAATGAGTTGTGTGGTCAAATTAATGCTCATATGGGCTTCAGGAGGTCATCCTGAACTAAGTACATGTTGAAGTGTGTGCATAAGTCCTTTGGTTTGGGCGTGACACTCAATTTGAGTTTTTATTGCTTTAAATGCATTTTCAGCCCGAGCTGAGCACGTTTTGTGACTTTGAATGTATCTTCATAGGAATGAGTTGTGTGGTCAAATTAATGCTCATATGGGCTTCAGGAGGTCATCCTGAACAAAATACATGTTGAAGTGTGTGCATAAGTCCTTTGGTTTAGGCGTGACACTCAATTTTAGTTTTTATTGCTTTAAATGCATTTTCAGCCCGAGCTGAGCACGTTTGGTGAGTTTGAATGTATCTTCATAGGAATGTGTTGTGTGGTCAAATTAATGCTCATTTAGGCTTCAGGAGGACATCCTGAACTAAATACATGTTGAAGTGTGTCCATAAGCCCTTTGGTTTAGGCGTGACATTCAATTCGAGTTTTTATTGCGAAATGCATTTTCAGGCCGAACTGAGCGCGTTTTCTGAGTTTGAATGTATCTTCATAGGAATGAGTTGTGTGGTCAAATTAATGCTCATTTAGGCTTCAGGAGGACATCTGAACTAAGTACATGTTGAAGTGTGTGCATAAGTCCTTTGGTTTAGGTGTGACACTCAATTTGAGTTTTTATTGCGAAATGCATTTTCAGGCCGAACTGAGCGCGTTTTCTGAGTTTGAATGTATCTTCATAGGAATGAGTTGTGTGGTCAAATTAATGCTCATTTAGGCTTCAGGAGGTCATCCTGAACAAAATACATGTTGAAGTGTGTGCATAAGTCCTTTGGTTTAGGCGTGACACTCAATTTGAGTTTTTATTGCTTTAAATGCATTTTCAGCCCGAGCTGAGCACGTTTTGTGAGTTTGAATGTATCTTCATAGGAATGAGTTGTGTAGTCAAATTAATGCTCATTTAGGCTTCAGGTGGTCATCCTGAACAAAATACATGTTGAAGTGTGTGCATAAGTCCTTTGGTTTAGGCGTGACACTCAATTTGAGTTTTTATTGCTTTAAATGCTTTTTCAGCCCGGGCTGAGCGCGCTTTCTGACTTTGAATGTATCTTCATAGGAATGAGTTGTGTGGTCAAATTATTGCTCATTTAGGCTTCAGGAGGTCATCCTGAACAAAATACATGTAGAAGTGTGTGTATAAGTCCTTTGGTTTAGGCGTGACACTCAATTTGAGTTTTTATTGCTTTAAATGCATTTTCAGCCCGAGCTGAGCACGTTTTGTGAGTTTGAATGTATCTTCATAGGAATGAGTTGTGTGGTCAAATTAATGCTCATTTAGGCGTCTGGTGGTCATCCTGAACAAAATACATGTTGAAGTGCGTGCATAAGTCCTTTGGTTTAGGCGTGACACTCAATTTGAGTTTTTATTGCTTTAAATGCATTTTCAGCCCGAGCTGAGCACGTTTTGTGAGTTTGAATGTATCTTCATAGGAATGAGTTGTGTAGTCAAATTAATGCTCATTTAGGCTTCAGGTGGTCATCCTGAACTAAATACATGTTGAAGTGTGTGCATAAGTCCTTTGGTTTAGGCGTGACACTCAATTTGAGTTTTTATTGCTTTAAATGCATTTTCAGCCCGAGCTGAGTACGTTTTGTGAGTTTGAATGTATCTTGATAGGAATGAGTTGTGTGGTCAAATTAATGCTCATATAGGCTTCAGGATGACCTCCTGAACTAAATACATGTTGAAGTGTGTGCATAAGTCCTTTGGTTTAGGCGTGACATTCAATTTGAGTTTTTATTGCTTTAAATGCATTTTCAGCCCGAGCTGAGCACGTTTTGTGAGTTTGAATGTATCTTCATAGGAATGAGTTGTGTGGTCAAATTAATGCTCATATAGGCTTCAGGATGACCTCCTGAACTAAATACATGTTGAAGTGTGTGCATAAGTCCTTTGGTTTAGGCGTGACACTCAATTTGAGTTTTTATTGCTTTAAATGCATTTTCAGCCCGAGCTGAGCACGTTTTGTGAGTTTGAATGTATCTTCATAGGAATGAGTTGTGTAGTCAAATTACTGCTCATTTAGGCTTCAGGAGGACATCCTGAACTAAATAGATTGAAGTGTGTGCAAAAGTCCTTTGGTTTGGGAGTGACACTCATTTTGAGTTATTATTGCTTTAAATGCATTTTCAGGCCGAGTGGAACAAGTTTTCAAAATGTGTCTTGAATCATGTTATGGTCTATGTTGCCCTCTACTGACCAAAGTCCGTTATTGTCTCCGAGGCCTGAAACCATTTTACATTTATATGACTGTATAACTGTACTCTTGAGCCAATTATTCAATTTCTCTTTGTTCTTGAACTAATTATAACTCAACGCGGGTACCATGACTATACTCAATTTCACATTTTTATTGCTTTAAGTGCAGTTTCGGGCCGAGCTGAGCATGTGTTCTGAGTTTGAATGTATCTTCATAGGAATGAGATGTGTGATCATATTAATGCTCATTTAGGCTTCAGGTGGTCATCCTGAACTAAATACATGTTGAAGTGTGTGCATAAGTCCTTTGGTATAGGCGTGACACTCAATTTGAGTTTTTATTGCTTTAAATGCTTTTTCAGCCCGAGCTTAGCGCACTTTCTGACTTTGAATGTATCTTCATAGGAATGAGTTGTGTGGTCAAATTATTGCTCATTTAGGCTTCAGGAGGTCATCCTGAACAAAATACATGTTGAAGTGTGTGTATAAGTCCTTTGGTTTAGGCGTGACACTCAATTTGAGTTTTTATTGCTTTAAATGCATTTCCAGCCCGAGCTGACCACGTTTTGTGAGTTTGAATGTATCTTGATAGGAATGAGTTGTGTGGTCAAATTAATGCTCATATAGGCTTCGGGAGGTCATCCTGAACAAAATACATGTTGAAGTGTGTGCATAAGTCCTTTGGTTTAGGCGTGACACTCAATTTGAGGTTTTATTGCTTTGAATGCATTTTCAGCCCGAGCTGAGCACATTTTGTGAGTTTGAATGTATCTTGATACGAATGAGTTGTGTGGTCAAATTAATGCTCATATAGGCTTCAGGATGACCTCCTGAACTAAATACATGTTGAAGTGTGTGCATAAGTACTTTGGTTTAGCTGTGACACTCAATTTGAGTTTTTATTGCTTTAAATGAATTTTCAGCCCGAGCTGAGCACGTTTTTTGAGTTTGAATGTATCTTCATAGGAATGAGTTGTGTGGTCAAATTAATGCTCATATGGGCTTCAGGAGGTCATCCTGAACAAAATACATGTTGAAGTGTGTGCATAAGTCCTTTGGTTTAGGCGTGACACTCAATTTGAGTTTTTATTGCTTTAAATGCATTTTCAGCCCGAGCTGAGCACGTTTTGTGAGTTTGAATGTATCTTCATAGGAATGAGTTGTGTGGTCAAATTAATGCTCATTTAGGCTTCAGGAGGACATCTGAACTAAGTACATGTTGAAGTGTGTGCATAAGTCCTTTGGTTTGGACGTGACACTCAATTTGAGTTTTTATTGCTTTAAATGCATTTTCAGCCCGAGCTGAGCACGTTTTGTGAGTTTGAATGTATCTTCATAGGAATGAGTTGTGTAGTCAAATTACTGCTCATTTAGGCTTCAGGAGGACATCCTGAATTAAATACATTGAAGTGTGTGCAAAAGTCCTTTGGTTTGGGAGTGACACTCATTTTGAGTTATTATTGCTTTAAATGCATTTTCAGGCCGAGTGGAACAAGTTTTCAAAATGTGTCTTGAATCATGTTATGGTCTATGTTGCCCTCTACTGACCAAAGTCCGTTATTGTCTCCGAGGCCTGAAACCATTTTACATTTATATGACTGTATAACTGTACTCTTGAGCCAATTATTCAATTTCTCTTTGTTCTTGAACTAATTATAACTCAACGCGGGTACCATGACTATACTCAATTTGAGTTTTTATTGCTTTAAATGCATTTTCAGCCCGAGCTGAGCACGTTTTGTGAGTTTGAATGTATCTTCATAGGAAAATAGTTGTGTGGTCAAATTAATGCTCATATGGGCTTCAGGAGGTCATCCTGAACAAAATACATGTTGAAGTGTGTGCATAAGTCCTTTGGTTTCGGCGTGACACTCAATTTGAATTTTTATTGCTTTAAATGCTTTTTCAGCCCGAGCTGAGCACGTTTTGTGAGTTTGAATGTATCTTGATAGGAATGAGTTGTGTGGTCAAATTAATGCTCATATAGGCTTCGGGAGGTCATCCTGAACAAAATACATGTTGAAGTGTGTGCATAAGTCCTTTGGTTTAGGCGTGACACTCAATTTGAGGTTTTATTGCTTTGAATGCATTTTCAGCCCGAGCTGAGCACATTTTGTGAGTTTGAATGTATCTTGATACGAATGAGTTGTGTGGTCAAATTAATGCTCATATAGGCTTCAGGATGACCTCCTGAACTAAATACATGTTGAAGTGTGTGCATAAGTACTTTGGTTTAGCTGTGACACTCAATTTGAGTTTTTATTGCTTTAAATGAATTTTCAGCCCGAGCTGAGCACGTTTTTTGAGTTTGAATGTATCTTCATAGGAATGAGTTGTGTGGTCAAATTAATGCTCATATGGGCTTCAGGAGGTCATCCTGAACAAAATACATGTTGAAGTGTGTGCATAAGTCCTTTGGTTTAGGCGTGACACTCAATTTGAGTTTTTATTGCTTTAAATGCATTTTCAGCCCGAGCTGAGCACGTTTTGTGAGTTTGAATGTATCTTCATAGGAATGAGTTGTGTGGTCAAATTAATGCTCATTTAGGCTTCAGGAGGACATCTGAACTAAGTACATGTTGAAGTGTGTGCATAAGTCCTTTGGTTTGGACGTGACACTCAATTTGAGTTTTTATTGCTTTAAATGCATTTTCAGCCCGAGCTGAGCACGTTTTGTGAGTTTGAATGTATCTTCATAGGAATGAGTTGTGTAGTCAAATTACTGCTCATTTAGGCTTCAGGAGGACATCCTGAATTAAATACATTGAAGTGTGTGCAAAAGTCCTTTGGTTTGGGAGTGACACTCAATTTGAGTTTTTATTGCTTTAAATGCATTTTCAGGCCGAGTGGAACAAGTTTTCAAAATGTGTCTTGAATCATGTTATGGTCTATGTTCCCCTCTACTGACCAAAGTCCGTTATTGTCTCCAAGGCCTGAAACCATTTTACATTTATATGACTGTATAACTGTACTCTTGAGCCAATTATTCAATTTCTCTTTGTTCTTGAACTAATTATAACTCAACGCGGGTACCATGACTATACTCAATTTCAGTTTTTATTGCTTTAAGTGCAGTTTCGGGCCGAGCTGAGCACGTGTTCTGAGTTTGAATGTATCTTCATAGGAATGAGATGTGTGATCATATTAATGCTCATTTGGGCTTCAGGTGGTCATCCTGAACTAAATACATGTTGAAGTGTGTGCATAAGTCCTTTGGTTTAGGCGTGACACTCAATTTGAGTTTTTATTGCTTTAAATGCTTTTTCAGCCCGAGCTGAGCACGTTTTGTGAGTTTGAATGTATCTTCATAGGAATGAGTTGTGTGGTCAAATTAATGCTCATTTAGGCTTCAGGAGGACATCTGAACTAAGTACATGTTGAAGTGTGTGCATAAGTCCTTTGGTTTAGGCGTGACACTCAATTTGAGTTTTTATTGCTTTAAATGCTTTTTCAGCCCGAGCTGAGCGCGTTTTGTGAGTTCGAATGTATCTTCATAGGAATGAGTTGTGTAGTCAAATTAATGCTCATTTAGGCTTCAGGAGGACATCTTGAACAAAATACATGTTGAAGTGTGTGCATAAGTCCTTTGGTTAAGGCGTGACACTCAATTTGAGTTTTTATTGCTTTAAATGCTTTTTCAGCCCGAGCTGAGCGCGTTTTGTGAGTTTGAATGTATCTTCATAGGAATGAGTTGTGTAGTCAAATTACTGCTCATTTAGGCTTCAGGAGGACATCCTGAATTAAATACATTGAAGTGTGTGCAAAAGTCCTTTGGTTTGGGAGTGACACTCAATTTGAGTTTTTATTGCTTTAAATGCATTTTCAGGCCGAGTGGAACAAGTTTTCAAAATGTGTCTTGAATCATGTTATGGTCTATGTTCCCCTCTACTGACCAAAGTCCGTTATTGTCTCCAAGGCCTGAAACCATTTTACATTTATATGACTGTATAACTGTACTCTTGAGCCAATTATTCAATTTCTCTTTGTTCTTGAACTAATTATAACTCAACGCGGGTACCATGACTATACTCAATTTGAGTTTTTATTGCTTTAAATGCATTTTCAGCCCGAGCTGAGCACGTTTTGTGAGTTTGAATGTATCTTCATAGGAATGAGTTGTGTGGTCAAATTAATGCTCATATGGGCTTCAGGAGGTCATCCTGAACAAAATACATGTTGAAGTGTGTGCATAAGTCCTTTGGTTTCGGCGTGACACTCAATTTGAATTTTTATTGCTTTAAATGCTTTTTCAGCCCGAGCTGAGCACGTTTTGTGAGTTTGAATGTATCTTGATAGGAATGAGTTGTGTGGTCAAATTAATGCTCATATAGGCTTCGGGAGGTCATCCTGAACAAAATACATGTTGAAGTGTGTGCATAAGTCCTTTGGTTTAGGCGTGACACTCAATTTGAGGTTTTATTGCTTTGAATGCATTTTCAGCCCGAGCTGAGCACATTTTGTGAGTTTGAATGTATCTTGATACGAATGAGTTGTGTGGTCAAATTAATGCTCATATAGGCTTCAGGATGACCTCCTGAACTAAATACATTTTGAAGTGTGTGCATAAGTACTTTGGTTTAGCTGTGACACTCAATTTGAGTTTTTATTGCTTTAAATGAATTTTCAGCCCGAGCTGAGCACGTTTTTTGAGTTTGAATGTATCTTCATAGGAATGAGTTGTGTGGTCAAATTAATGCTCATATGGGCTTCAGGAGGTCATCCTGAACAAAATACATGTTGAAGTGTGTGCATAAGTCCTTTGGTTTAGGCGTGACACTCAATTTGAGTTTTTATTGCTTTAAATGCATTTTCAGCCCGAGCTGAGCACGTTTTGTGAGTTTGAATGTATCTTCATAGGAATGAGTTGTGTGGTCATATTAATGCTCATTTAGGCTTCAGGAGGACATCTGAACTAAGTACATGTTGAAGTGTGTGCATAAGTCCTTTGGTTTGGACGTGACACTCAATTTGAGTTTTTATTGCTTTAAATGCATTTTCAGCCCGAGCTGAGCACGTTTTGTGAGTTTGAATGTATCTTCATAGGAATGAGTTGTGTAGTCAAATTACTGCTCATTTAGGCTTCAGGAGGACATCCTGAATTAAATACATTGAAGTGTGTGCAAAAGTCCTTTGGTTTGGGAGTGACACTCAATTTGAGTTTTTATTGCTTTAAATGCATTTTCAGGCCGAGTGGAACAAGTTTTCAAAATGTGTCTTGAATCATGTTATGGTCTATGTTCCCCTCTACTGACCAAAGTCCGTTATTGTCTCCAAGGCCTGAAACCATTTTACATTTATATGACTGTATAACTGTACTCTTGAGCCAATTATTCAATTTCTCTTTGTTCTTGAACTAATTATAACTCAACGCGGGTACCATGACTATACTCAATTTCAGTTTTTATTGCTTTAAGTGCAGTTTCGGGCCGAGCTGAGCACGTGTTCTGAGTTTGAATGTATCTTCATAGGAATGAGATGTGTGATCATATTAATGCTCATTTAGGCTTCAGGTGGTCATCCTGAACTAAATACATGTTGAAGTGTGTGCATAAGTCCTTTGGTTTAGGCGTGACACTCAATTTGAGTTTTTATTGCTTTAAAAGCATTTTCAGCCCGAGCTGAGCACGTTTTGTGAGTTTGAATGTATCTTCATAGGAATGAGTTGTGTGGTCAAATTAATGCTCATTTAGGCTTCAGGAGGACATCTGAACTAAGTACATGTTGAAGTGTGTGCATAAGTCCTTTGGTTTAGGCGTGACACTCAATTTGAGTTTTTATTGCTTTAAATGCTTTTTCAGCCCGAGCTGAGCGCGTTTTGTGAGTTCGAATGTATCTTCATAGGAATGAGTTGTGTAGTCAAATTAATGCTCATTTAGGCTTCAGGAGGACATCCTGAATTAAATACATTGAAGTGTGTGCAAAAGTCCTTTGGTTTGGGAGTGACACTCAATTTGAGTTTTTATTGCTTTAAATGCATTTTCAGGCCGAGTGGAACAAGTTTTCAAAATGTGTCTTGAATCATGTTATGGTCTATGTTCCCCTCTACTGACCAAAGTCCGTTATTGTCTCCAAGGCCTGAAACCATTTTACATTTATATGACTGTATAACTGTACTCTTGAGCCAATTATTCAATTTCTCTTTGTTCTTGAACTAATTATAACTCAACGCGGGTACCATGACTATACTCAATTTGAGTTTTTATTGCTTTAAATGCATTTTCAGCCCGAGCTGAGCACGTTTTGTGAGTTTGAATGTATCTTCATAGGAATGAGTTGTGTGGTCAAATTAATGCTCATATGGGCTTCAGGAGGTCATCCTGAACAAAATACATGTTGAAGTGTGTGCATAAGTCCTTTGGTTTAGGCGTGACACTCAATTTGAATTTTTATTGCTTTAAATGCTTTTTCAGCCCGAGCTGAGCGCGCTTTCTGACTTTGAATGTATCTTCATAGGAATGAGTTGTGTGGTCAAATTATTGCTCATTTAGGCTTCAGGAGGTCATCCTGAACAAAATACATGTTGAAGTGTGTGCATAAGTCCTTTGGTTTAGGCGTGACACTCAATTTGAGTTTTTATTGCTTTAAATGCATTTTCTGCCGAGCTGAGCACGTTTTTTGAGTTTGAATGTATCTTCATAGGAATGAGTTGTGTAGTCAAATTACTGCTCATTTAGGCTTCAGGAGGACATCCTGAGCTAAGTACATGTTGAAGTGTGTGCATAAGTCCTTTGGTTTAGTCGTGACATTCCATTCGAGTTTTTATTGCTTTAAATGCATTTTCAGGCCGAGTGGAACAAGTTTTCAAAATGTGTCTTGAATCATGTTATGGTCTATGTTGCCCTCTACTGACCAAAGTCCGTTATTGTCTCCGAGGCCTGAAACCATTTTACATTTATATGACTGTATAACTGTACTCTTGAGCCAATTATTCAATTTCTCTTTGTTCTTGAACTAATTATAACTCAACGCGGGTACCATGACTATACTCAATTTCAGTTTTTATTGCTTTAAGTGCAGTTTCGGGCCGAGCTGAGCACTTGTTCTGTGAGTTTGAATGTATCTTCATAGGAATGAGTTGTGTGGTCAAATTAATGCTCATTTAGGCTTCAGGAGGACATGCTGAACAAAATACATGTTGAAGTGTGTGCATAAGTCCTTTGGTTTAGGCGTGACACTCAATTTGAGTTTTTATTGCTTTAAATGCATTTTCAGGCCGAGCTGAGCACGTTTTGTGAGTTTGAATGTATCTTCATAGGAATGAGTTGTGTAGTCAAATTAATGCTCATTTAGGCTTCAGGTGGTCATCCTGAACTAAATACATGTTGAAGTGTGTGCATAAGTCCTTTGGTTTAGGCGTGACACTCAATTTGAGTTTTTATTGCTTTAAATTGAATGCATTTTCAGCCCGAGCTGAGCGCGCTTTCTGACTTTGAATGTATCTTCATAGGAATGAGTTGTGTGGTGAAATTATTGCTGATTTAGGCTTCAGGAGGTCATCCTGAACAAAATACATGTTGAAAAGTGTGCATAAGTCCTTTGGTTTAGGCGTGACACTCAATTTGAGTTTTTATTGCTTTAAATGCATTTTCAGCCCGAGCTGAGCACGTTTTGTGAGTTTGAATGTATCTTCATAGGAATGAGTTGTGTGGTCAAATTAATGCTCATATGGGCTTCAGGAGGTCATCCTGAACAAAATACATGTTGAAGTGTGTGAATAAGTCCTTTGGTTTAGGTGTGACACTCAATTTGAGTTTTATTGCTTTAAATGCATTTTCAGCCCGAGCTGAGCACGTTTTGTGAGTTTGAATGTATCTTCATAGGAATGAGTTGTGTGGTCAAATTAATGCTCATATGGGCTTCAGGAGGTCATCCTGAACAAAATACACGTTGAAGTGTGTGCATAAGTCCTTTGGTTTAGATGTGACACTCAATTTGAGTTTTTATTGCTTTCAATGCATTTTCAGCCCGAGCTGAGCGCGTTTTGTGAGTTTGAATGTATCTTCATAGGAATGAGTTGTGTGGTCAAATTAATGCTTATTTAGGCTTCAGGAGGTCACCCTGAACAAAATACATGTTGTAGTGTGTGCATAAGTCCTTTGGTTTAGGCGTGACACTCAATTTGAGTTTTTATTGCTTTAAATGCATTTTCAGCCCGAGCTGAGCGCGTTTTGTGAGTTTGAATGTATCTTCATAGGAATGAGTTGTGTGGTCAAATTAATGCTCATATGGGCTTCAGGAGGTCATCCTGAACAAAATACATGTTGAAGTGTGTGCATAAGTCCTTTGGTTTAGTTGTGACACTCAATTTGAGTTTTTATTGCTTTAAATGCATTTTCAGCCCGAGCTGAGCACGTTTTTTGAGTTTGAATGTATCTTCATAGGAATGAGTTGTGTGGTCAAATTATTGCTCATTTAGGCTTCAGGAGGTCATCCTGAACAAAACACATGTTGAAGTGTGTGCATAAGTCCTTTGGTTTAGGCGTGACACTCAATTTGAGTTTTTATTGCTTTAAATGCATTTTCAGCCCGAGCTGAGCACGTTTTGTGAGTTTCAATGTATCTTCATAGGAATGAGTTGTGTGGTCAAATTAATGCTCATATGGGCTTCAGGAGGTCATCCTGAACAAAATACATGTTGAAGTGTGTGCATAAGTCCTTTGGTTCAGGCGTGACACTCAATTTGAGCTTTTATTCCTTTAAATGCATTTTCAGCCCGAGTTGAGCACGTTTTGTTAGTTTGAATGTATCTTCATAGGAATGAGTTGTGTGGTCAAATTAATGCTCATTTAGGCTTCAGGTGGTCATCCTGAACTAAATACATGTTGAAGTGTTTGCATAAGTCCTTTGGTTTAGGCGTGACACTCAATTTGAGTTTTTATTGCTTTAAATGCATTTTCAGCCCGAGTTGAGCACGTTTTGTGAGTTTGAATGTATCTTCATAGGAATGAGTTGTGTGGTCAAATTAATGCTCATTTAGGCTTCAGGTGGTCATCCTGAACTAAATACATGTTGAAGTGTGTGCATAAGTCCTTTGGTTTAGGCGTGACACTCAATTTGAGTTTTTATTGCTTTAAATGCATTTTCAGCCCGAGCTGAGCACGTTTTGTGAGTTTGAATGTATCTTCATAGGAATGAGTTGTGTAGTCAAATTAATGCTCATATAGGCTTCAGGATGTCATCCTGAACTAAATACATGTTGAAGTGTGTGCATAAGTCCTTTGGTTTAGGCGTGACACTCAATTTGAGTTTTTATTGCTTTAAATGCATTTTCAGCCCGAGTTGAGCACGTTTTGTGAGTTTGAATGTATCTTCATAGGAATGAGTTGTGTGGTCAAATTAATGCTCATTTAGGCTTCAGGTGGTCATCCTGAACTAAATACATGTTGAAGTGTGGGCATAAGTCCTTTGGTTTAGTTGTGACACTCAATTTGAGTTTTTATTGCTTTAAATTAAATGCATTTTCAGCCCGAGCTGAGCGCGCTTTCTGACTTTGAATGTATCTTCATAGGAATGAGTTGTGTGGTCAAATTATTGCTGATTTAGGCTTCAGGAGGTCATCCTGAACAAAATACATGTTGAAGTGTGTGCATAAGTCCTTTGGTTTAGGCGTGACACTCAATTTGAGTTTTTATTGCTTTAAATGCATTTTCAGCCCGAGCTGAGCACGTTTTGTGAGTTTGAATGTATCTTCATAGGAATGAGTTGTGTAGTCAAATTAATGCTCATTTAGGCTTCAGGTGGTCATCCTGAACTAAATACATGTTGAAGTGTGTGCATAAGTCCTTTGGTTTAGGCGTGACACTCAATTTGAGTTTTTATTGCTTTAAATGCATTTTCAGCCCGAGCTGAGTACGTTTTGTGAGTTTGAATGTATCTTGATAGGAATGAGTTGTGTGGTCAAATTAATGCTCATATAGGCTTCAGGATGACCTCCTGAACTAAATACATGTTGAAGTGTGTGCATAAGTCCTTTGGTTTAGGCGTGACATTCAATTTGAGTTTTTATTGCTTTAAATGCATTTTCAGCCCGAGCTGAGCACGTTTTGTGAGTTTGAATGTATCTTCATAGGAATGAGTTGTGTGGTCAAATTAATGCTCATATAGGCTTCAGGATGACCTCCTGAACTAAATACATGTTGAAGTGTGTGCATTAGTCCTTTGGTTTAGGCGTGACACTCAATTTGAGTTTTTATTGCTTTAAATGCATTTTCAGCCCGAGCTGAGCACGTTTTGTGAGTTTGAATGTATCTTCATAGGAATGAGTTGTGTAGTCAAATTACTGCTCATTTAGGCTTCAGGAGGACATCCTGAACTAAATAGATTGAAGTGTGTGCAAAAGTCCTTTGGTTTGGGAGTGACACTCATTTTGAGTTATTATTGCTTTAAATGCATTTTCAGGCCGAGTGGAACAAGTTTTCAAAATGTGTCTTGAATCATGTTATGGTCTATGTTGCCCTCTACTGACCAAAGTCCGTTATTGTCTCCGAGGCCTGAAACCATTTTACATTTATATGACTGTATAACTGTACTCTTGAGCCAATTATTCAATTTCTCTTTGTTCTTGAACTAATTATAACTCAACGCGGGTACCATGACTATACTCAATTTCACATTTTTATTGCTTTAAGTGCAGTTTCGGGCCGAGCTGAGCATGTGTTCTGAGTTTGAATGTATCTTCATAGGAATGAGATGTGTGATCATATTAATGCTCATTTAGGCTTCAGGTGGTCATCCTGAACTAAATACATGTTGAAGTGTGTGCATAAGTCCTTTGGTATAGGCGTGACACTCAATTTGAGTTTTTATTGCTTTAAATGCTTTTTCAGCCCGAGCTTAGCGCACTTTCTGACTTTGAATGTATCTTCATAGGAATGAGTTGTGTGGTCAAATTATTGCTCATTTAGGCTTCAGGAGGTCATCCTGAACAAAATACATGTTGAAGTGTGTGTATAAGTCCTTTGGTTTAGGCGTGACACTCAATTTGAGTTTTTATTGCTTTAAATGCATTTCCAGCCCGAGCTGACCACGTTTTGTGAGTTTGAATGTATCTTGATAGGAATGAGTTGTGTGGTCAAATTAATGCTCATATAGGCTTCGGGAGGTCATCCTGAACAAAATACATGTTGAAGTGTGTGCATAAGTCCTTTGGTTTAGGCGTGACACTCAATTTGAGGTTTTATTGCTTTGAATGCATTTTCAGCCCGAGCTGAGCACATTTTGTGAGTTTGAATGTATCTTGATACGAATGAGTTGTGTGGTCAAATTAATGCTCATATAGGCTTCAGGAGGTCATCCTGAACAAAATACATGTTGAAGTGTGTGCATAAGTACTTTGGTTTAGCTGTGACACTCAATTTGAGTTTTTATTGCTTTAAATGAATTTTCAGCCCGAGCTGAGCACGTTTTTTGAGTTTGAATGTATCTTCATAGGAATGAGTTGTGTGGTCAAATTAATGCTCATATGGGCTTCAGGAGGTCATCCTGAACAAAATACATGTTGAAGTGTGTGCATAAGTCCTTTGGTTTAGGCGTGACACTCAATTTGAGTTTTTATTGCTTTAAATGCATTTTCAGCCCGAGCTGAGCACGTTTTGTGAGTTTGAATGTATCTTCATAGGAATGAGTTGTGTGGTCAAATTAATGTTCATTTAGGCTTCAGGAGGACATCTGAACTAAGTACATGTTGAAGTGTGTGCATAAGTCCTTTGGTTTGGACGTGACACTCAATTTGAGTTTTTATTGCTTTAAATGCATTTTCAGCCCGAGCTGAGCACGTTTTGTGAGTTTGAATGTATCTTCATAGGAATGAGTTGTGTAGTCAAATTACTGCTCATTTAGGCTTCAGGAGGACATCCTGAATTAAATACATTGAAGTGTGTGCAAAAGTCCTTTGGTTTGGGAGTGACACTCAATTTGAGTTTTTATTGCTTTAAATGCATTTTCAGGCCGAGTGGAACAAGTTTTCAAAATGTGTCTTGAATCATGTTATGGTCTATGTTCCCCTCTACTGACCAAAGTCCGTTATTGTCTCCAAGGCCTGAAACCATTTTACATTTATATGACTGTATAACTGTACTCTTGAGCCAATTATTCAATTTCTCTTTGTTCTTGAACTAATTATAACTCAACGCGGGTACCATGACTATACTCAATTTCAGTTTTTATTGCTTTAAGTGCAGTTTCGGGCCGAGCTGAGCACGTGTTCTGAGTTTGAATGTATCTTCATAGGAATGAGATGTGTGATCATATTAATGCTCATTTGGGCTTCAGGTGGTCATCCTGAACTAAATACATGTTGAAGTGTGTGCATAAGTCCTTTGGTTTAGGCGTGACACTCAATTTGAGTTTTTATTGCTTTAAATGCTTTTTCAGCCCGAGCTGAGCACGTTTTGTGAGTTTGAATGTATCTTCATAGGAATGAGTTGTGTGGTCAAATTAATGCTCATTTAGGCTTCAGGAGGACATCTGAACTAAGTACATGTTGAAGTGTGTGCATAAGTCCTTTGGTTTAGGCGTGACACTCAATTTGAGTTTTTATTGCTTTAAATGCTTTTTCAGCCCGAGCTGAGCGCGTTTTGTGAGTTCGAATGTATCTTCATAGGAATGAGTTGTGTAGTCAAATTAATGCTCATTTAGGCTTCAGGAGGACATCTTGAACAAAATACATGTTGAAGTGTGTGCATAAGTCCTTTGGTTTAGGCGTGACACTCAATTTGAGTTTTTATTGCTTTAAATGCTTTTTCAGCCCGAGCTGAGCGCGTTTTGTGAGTTTGAATGTATCTTCATAGGAATGAGTTGTGTAGTCAAATTACTGCTCATTTAGGCTTCAGGAGGACATCCTGAATTAAATACATTGAAGTGTGTGCAAAAGTCCTTTGGTTTGGGAGTGACACTCAATTTGAGTTTTTATTGCTTTAAATGCATTTTCAGGCCGAGTGGAACAAGTTTTCAAAATGTGTCTTGAATCATGTTATGGTCTATGTTCCCCTCTACTGACCAAAGTCCGTTATTGTCTCCAAGGCCTGAAACCATTTTACATTTATATGACTGTATAACTGTACTCTTGAGCCAATTATTCAATTTCTCTTTGTTCTTGAACTAATTATAACTCAACGCGGGTACCATGACTATACTCAATTTGAGTTTTTATTGCTTTAAATGCATTTTCAGCCCGAGCTGAGCACGTTTTGTGAGTTTGAATGTATCTTCATAGGAATGAGTTGTGTGGTCAAATTAATGCTCATATGGGCTTCAGGAGGTCATCCTGAACAAAATACATGTTGAAGTGTGTGCATAAGTCCTTTGGTTTCGGCGTGACACTCAATTTGAATTTTTATTGCTTTAAATGCTTTTTCAGCCCGAGCTGAGCACGTTTTGTGAGTTTGAATGTATCTTGATAGGAATGAGTTGTGTGGTCAAATTAATGCTCATATAGGCTTCGGGAGGTCATCCTGAACAAAATACATGTTGAAGTGTGTGCATAAGTCCTTTGGTTTAGGCGTGACACTCAATTTGAGGTTTTATTGCTTTGAATGCATTTTCAGCCCGAGCTGAGCACATTTTGTGAGTTTGAATGTATCTTGATACGAATGAGTTGTGTGGTCAAATTAATGCTCATATAGGCTTCAGGATGACCTCCTGAACTAAATACATGTTGAAGTGTGTGCATAAGTACTTTGGTTTAGCTGTGACACTCAATTTGAGTTTTTATTGCTTTAAATGAATTTTCAGCCCGAGCTGAGCACGTTTTTTGAGTTTGAATGTATCTTCATAGGAATGAGTTGTGTGGTCAAATTAATGCTCATATGGGCTTCAGGAGGTCATCCTGAACAAAATACATGTTGAAGTGTGTGCATAAGTCCTTTGGTTTAGGCGTGACACTCAATTTGAGTTTTTATTGCTTTAAATGCATTTTCAGCCCGAGCTGAGCACGTTTTGTGAGTTTGAATGTATCTTCATAGGAATGAGTTGTGTGGTCAAATTAATGCTCATTTAGGCTTCAGGAGGACATCTGAACTAAGTACATGTTGAAGTGTGTGCATAAGTCCTTTGGTTTGGACGTGACACTCAATTTGAGTTTTTATTGCTTTAAATGCATTTTCAGCCCGAGCTGAGCACGTTTTGTGAGTTTGAATGTATCTTCATAGGAATGAGTTGTGTAGTCAAATTACTGCTCATTTAGGCTTCAGGAGGACATCCTGAATTAAATACATTGAAGTGTGTGCAAAAGTCCTTTGGTTTGGGAGTGACACTCATTTTGAGTTATTATTGCTTTAAATGCATTTTCAGGCCGAGTGGAACAAGTTTTCAAAATGTGTCTTGAATCATGTTATGGTCTATGTTGCCCTCTACTGACCAAAGTCCGTTATTGTCTCCGAGGCCTGAAACCATTTTACATTTATATGACTGTATAACTGTACTCTTGAGCCAATTATTCAATTTCTCTTTGTTCTTGAACTAATTATAACTCAACGCGGGTACCATGACTATACTCAATTTGAGTTTTTATTGCTTTAAATGCATTTTCAGCCCGAGCTGAGCACGTTTTGTGAGTTTGAATGTATCTTCATAGGAATGAGTTGTGTGGTCAAATTAATGCTCATATGGGCTTCAGGAGGTCATCCTGAACAAAATACATGTTGAAGTGTGTGCATAAGTCCTTTGGTTTCGGCGTGACACTCAATTTGAATTTTTATTGCTTTAAATGCTTTTTCAGCCCGAGCTGAGCACGTTTTGTGAGTTTGAATGTATCTTGATAGGAATGAGTTGTGTGGTCAAATTAATGCTCATATAGGCTTCGGGAGGTCATCCTGAACAAAATACATGTTGAAGTGTGTGCATAAGTCCTTTGGTTTAGGCGTGACACTCAATTTGAGGTTTTATTGCTTTGAATGCATTTTCAGCCCGAGCTGAGCACATTTTGTGAGTTTGAATGTATCTTGATACGAATGAGTTGTGTGGTCAAATTAATGCTCATATAGGCTTCAGGATGACCTCCTGAACTAAATACATGTTGAAGTGTGTGCATAAGTACTTTGGTTTAGCTGTGACACTCAATTTGAGTTTTTATTGCTTTAAATGAATTTTCAGCCCGAGCTGAGCACGTTTTTTGAGTTTGAATGTATCTTCATAGGAATGAGTTGTGTGGTCAAATTAATGCTCATATGGGCTTCAGGAGGTCATCCTGAACAAAATACATGTTGAAGTGTGTGCATAAGTCCTTTGGTTTAGGCGTGACACTCAATTTGAGTTTTTATTGCTTTAAATGCATTTTCAGCCCGAGCTGAGCACGTTTTGTGAGTTTGAATGTATCTTCATAGGAATGAGTTGTGTGGTCAAATTAATGCTCATTTAGGCTTCAGGAGGACATCTGAACTAAGTACATGTTGAAGTGTGTGCATAAGTCCTTTGGTTTGGACGTGACACTCAATTTGAGTTTTTATTGCTTTAAATGCATTTTCAGCCCGAGCTGAGCACGTTTTGTGAGTTTGAATGTATCTTCATAGGAATGAGTTGTGTAGTCAAATTACTGCTCATTTAGGCTTCAGGAGGACATCCTGAATTAAATACATTGAAGTGTGTGCAAAAGTCCTTTGGTTTGGGAGTGACACTCAATTTGAGTTTTTATTGCTTTAAATGCATTTTCAGGCCGAGTGGAACAAGTTTTCAAAATGTGTCTTGAATCATGTTATGGTCTATGTTCCCCTCTACTGACCAAAGTCCGTTATTGTCTCCAAGGCCTGAAACCATTTTACATTTATATGACTGTATAACTGTACTCTTGAGCCAATTATTCAATTTCTCTTTGTTCTTGAACTAATTATAACTCAACGCGGGTACCATGACTATACTCAATTTCAGTTTTTATTGCTTTAAGTGCAGTTTCGGGCCGAGCTGAGCACGTGTTCTGAGTTTGAATGTATCTTCATAGGAATGAGATGTGTGATCATATTAATGCTCATTTGGGCTTCAGGTGGTCATCCTGAACTAAATACATGTTGAAGTGTGTGCATAAGTCCTTTGGTTTAGGCGTGACACTCAATTTGAGTTTTTATTGCTTTAAATGCTTTTTCAGCCCGAGCTGAGCACGTTTTGTGAGTTTGAATGTATCTTCATAGGAATGAGTTGTGTGGTCAAATTAATGCTCATTTAGGCTTCAGGAGGACATCTGAACTAAGTACATGTTGAAGTGTGTGCATAAGTCCTTTGGTTTAGGCGTGACACTCAATTTGAGTTTTTATTGCTTTAAATGCTTTTTCAGCCCGAGCTGAGCGCGTTTTGTGAGTTCGAATGTATCTTCATAGGAATGAGTTGTGTAGTCAAATTAATGCTCATTTAGGCTTCAGGAGGACATCTTGAACAAAATACATGTTGAAGTGTGTGCATAAGTCCTTTGGTTAAGGCGTGACACTCAATTTGAGTTTTTATTGCTTTAAATGCTTTTTCAGCCCGAGCTGAGCGCGTTTTGTGAGTTTGAATGTATCTTCATAGGAATGAGTTGTGTAGTCAAATTACTGCTCATTTAGGCTTCAGGAGGACATCCTGAATTAAATACATTGAAGTGTGTGCAAAAGTCCTTTGGTTTGGGAGTGACACTCAATTTGAGTTTTTATTGCTTTAAATGCATTTTCAGGCCGAGTGGAACAAGTTTTCAAAATGTGTCTTGAATCATGTTATGGTCTATGTTCCCCTCTACTGACCAAAGTCCGTTATTGTCTCCAAGGCCTGAAACCATTTTACATTTATATGACTGTATAACTGTACTCTTGAGCCAATTATTCAATTTCTCTTTGTTCTTGAACTAATTATAACTCAACGCGGGTACCATGACTATACTCAATTTGAGTTTTTATTGCTTTAAATGCATTTTCAGCCCGAGCTGAGCACGTTTTGTGAGTTTGAATGTATCTTCATAGGAATGAGTTGTGTGGTCAAATTAATGCTCATATGGGCTTCAGGAGGTCATCCTGA
This sequence comes from Hippocampus guttulatus, assembly GCF_054856545.1. Lineage (NCBI taxonomy): Eukaryota > Metazoa > Chordata > Actinopteri > Syngnathiformes > Syngnathidae > Hippocampus > Hippocampus guttulatus. Next base: position 164,673 of record NW_028233883.1, on the reverse strand, counting down.
ACAAAATACATGTTGAAGTGTGTGCATAAGTCCTTTGGTTTCGGCGTGACACTCAATTTGAATTTTTATTGCTTTAAATGCTTTTTCAGCCCGAGCTGAGCACGCTTTGTGAGTTTGAATGTATCTTGATAGGAATGAGTTGTGTGGTCAAATTAATGCTCATATAGGCTTCGGGAGGTCATCCTGAACAAAATACATGTTGAAGTGTGTGCATAAGTCCTTTGGTTTAGGCGTGACACTCAATTTGAGGTTTTATTGCTTTGAATGCATTTTCAGCCCGAGCTGAGCACATTTTGTGAGTTTGAATGTATCTTGATACGAATGAGTTGTGTGGTCAAATTAATGCTCATATAGGCTTCAGGATGACCTCCTGAACTAAATACATGTTGAAGTGTGTGCATAAGTACTTTGGTTTAGCTGTGACACTCAATTTGAGTTTTTATTGCTTTAAATGAATTTTCAGCCCGAGCTGAGCACGTTTTTTGAGTTTGAATGTATCTTCATAGGAATGAGTTGTGTGGTCAAATTAATGCTCATATGGGCTTCAGGAGGTCATCCTGAACAAAATACATGTTGAAGTGTGTGCATAAGTCCTTTGGTTTAGGCGTGACACTCAATTTGAGTTTTTATTGCTTTAAATGCATTTTCAGCCCGAGCTGAGCACGTTTTGTGAGTTTGAATGTATCTTCATAGGAATGAGTTGTGTGGTCATATTAATGCTCATTTAGGCTTCAGGAGGACATCTGAACTAAGTACATGTTGAAGTGTGTGCATAAGTCCTTTGGTTTGGACGTGACACTCAATTTGAGTTTTTATTGCTTTAAATGCATTTTCAGCCCGAGCTGAGCACGTTTTGTGAGTTTGAATGTATCTTCATAGGAATGAGTTGTGTAGTCAAATTACTGCTCATTTAGGCTTCAGGAGGACATCCTGAATTAAATACATTGAAGTGTGTGCAAAAGTCCTTTGGTTTGGGAGTGACACTCAATTTGAGTTTTTATTGCTTTAAATGCATTTTCAGGCCGAGTGGAACAAGTTTTCAAAATGTGTCTTGAATCATGTTATGGTCTATGTTCCCCTCTACTGACCAAAGTCCGTTATTGTCTCCAAGGCCTGAAACCATTTTACATTTATATGACTGTATAACTGTACTCTTGAGCCAATTATTCAATTTCTCTTTGTTCTTGAACTAATTATAACTCAACGCGGGTACCATGACTATACTCAATTTCAGTTTTTATTGCTTTAAGTGCAGTTTCGGGCCGAGCTGAGCACGTGTTCTGAGTTTGAATGTATCTTCATAGGAATGAGATGTGTGATCATATTAATGCTCATTTAGGCTTCAGGTGGTCATCCTGAACTAAATACATGTTGAAGTGTGTGCATAAGTCCTTTGGTTTAGGCGTGACACTCAATTTGAGTTTTTATTGCTTTAAAAGCATTTTCAGCCCGAGCTGAGCACGTTTTGTGAGTTTGAATGTATCTTCATAGGAATGAGTTGTGTGGTCAAATTAATGCTCATTTAGGCTTCAGGAGGACATCTGAACTAAGTACATGTTGAAGTGTGTGCATAAGTCCTTTGGTTTAGGCGTGACACTCAATTTGAGTTTTTATTGCTTTAAATGCTTTTTCAGCCCGAGCTGAGCGCGTTTTGTGAGTTCGAATGTATCTTCATAGGAATGAGTTGTGTAGTCAAATTAATGCTCATTTAGGCTTCAGGAGGACATCCTGAATTAAATACATTGAAGTGTGTGCAAAAGTCCTTTGGTTTGGGAGTGACACTCAATTTGAGTTTTTATTGCTTTAAATGCATTTTCAGGCCGAGTGGAACAAGTTTTCAAAATGTGTCTTGAATCATGTTATGGTCTATGTTCCCCTCTACTGACCAAAGTCCGTTATTGTCTCCAAGGCCTGAAACCATTTTACATTTATATGACTGTATAACTGTACTCTTGAGCCAATTATTCAATTTCTCTTTGTTCTTGAACTAATTATAACTCAACGCGGGTACCATGACTATACTCAATTTGAGTTTTTATTGCTTTAAATGCATTTTCAGCCCGAGCTGAGCACGTTTTGTGAGTTTGAATGTATCTTCATAGGAATGAGTTGTGTGGTCAAATTAATGCTCATATGGGCTTCAGGAGGTCATCCTGAACAAAATACATGTTGAAGTGTGTGCATAAGTCCTTTGGTTTAGGCGTGACACTCAATTTGAATTTTTATTGCTTTAAATGCTTTTTCAGCCCGAGCTGAGCGCGCTTTCTGACTTTGAATGTATCTTCATAGGAATGAGTTGTGTGGTCAAATTATTGCTCATTTAGGCTTCAGGAGGTCATCCTGAACAAAATACATGTTGAAGTGTGTGCATAAGTCCTTTGGTTTAGGCGTGACACTCAATTTGAGTTTTTATTGCTTTAAATGCATTTTCTGCCGAGCTGAGCACGTTTTTTGAGTTTGAATGTATCTTCATAGGAATGAGTTGTGTAGTCAAATTACTGCTCATTTAGGCTTCAGGAGGACATCCTGAGCTAAGTACATGTTGAAGTGTGTGCATAAGTCCTTTGGTTTAGTCGTGACATTCCATTCGAGTTTTTATTGCTTTAAATGCATTTTCAGGCCGAGTGGAACAAGTTTTCAAAATGTGTCTTGAATCATGTTATGGTCTATGTTGCCCTCTACTGACCAAAGTCCGTTATTGTCTCCGAGGCCTGAAACCATTTTACATTTATATGACTGTATAACTGTACTCTTGAGCCAATTATTCAATTTCTCTTTGTTCTTGAACTAATTATAACTCAACGCGGGTACCATGACTATACTCAATTTCAGTTTTTATTGCTTTAAGTGCAGTTTCGGGCCGAGCTGAGCACTTGTTCTGTGAGTTTGAATGTATCTTCATAGGAATGAGTTGTGTGGTCAAATTAATGCTCATTTAGGCTTCAGGAGGACATGCTGAACAAAATACATGTTGAAGTGTGTGCATAAGTCCTTTGGTTTAGGCGTGACACTCAATTTGAGTTTTTATTGCTTTAAATGCATTTTCAGGCCGAGCTGAGCACGTTTTGTGAGTTTGAATGTATCTTCATAGGAATGAGTTGTGTAGTCAAATTAATGCTCATTTAGGCTTCAGGTGGTCATCCTGAACTAAATACATGTTGAAGTGTGTGCATAAGTCCTTTGGTTTAGGCGTGACACTCAATTTGAGTTTTTATTGCTTTAAATTGAATGCATTTTCAGCCCGAGCTGAGCGCGCTTTCTGACTTTGAATGTATCTTCATAGGAATGAGTTGTGTGGTGAAATTATTGCTGATTTAGGCTTCAGGAGGTCATCCTGAACAAAATACATGTTGAAAAGTGTGCATAAGTCCTTTGGTTTAGGCGTGACACTCAATTTGAGTTTTTATTGCTTTAAATGCATTTTCAGCCCGAGCTGAGCACGTTTTGTGAGTTTGAATGTATCTTCATAGGAATGAGTTGTGTGGTCAAATTAATGCTCATATGGGCTTCAGGAGGTCATCCTGAACAAAATACATGTTGAAGTGTGTGAATAAGTCCTTTGGTTTAGGTGTGACACTCAATTTGAGTTTTATTGCTTTAAATGCATTTTCAGCCCGAGCTGAGCACGTTTTGTGAGTTTGAATGTATCTTCATAGGAATGAGTTGTGTGGTCAAATTAATGCTCATATGGGCTTCAGGAGGTCATCCTGAACAAAATACACGTTGAAGTGTGTGCATAAGTCCTTTGGTTTAGATGTGACACTCAATTTGAGTTTTTATTGCTTTCAATGCATTTTCAGCCCGAGCCGAGCGCGTTTTGTGAGTTTGAATGTATCTTCATAGGAATGAGTTGTGTGGTCAAATTAATGCTTATTTAGGCTTCAGGAGGTCACCCTGAACAAAATACATGTTGTAGTGTGTGCATAAGTCCTTTGGTTTAGGCGTGACACTCAATTTGAGTTTTTATTGCTTTAAATGCATTTTCAGCCCGAGCTGAGCGCGTTTTGTGAGTTTGAATGTATCTTCATAGGAATGAGTTGTGTGGTCAAATTAATGCTCATATGGGCTTCAGGAGGTCATCCTGAACAAAATACATGTTGAAGTGTGTGCATAAGTCCTTTGGTTTAGTTGTGACACTCAATTTGAGTTTTTATTGCTTTAAATGCATTTTCAGCCCGAGCTGAGCACGTTTTTTGAGTTTGAATGTATCTTCATAGGAATGAGTTGTGTGGTCAAATTATTGCTCATTTAGGCTTCAGGAGGTCATCCTGAACAAAACACATGTTGAAGTGTGTGCATAAGTCCTTTGGTTTAGGCGTGACACTCAATTTGAGTTTTTATTGCTTTAAATGCATTTTCAGCCCGAGCTGAGCACGTTTTGTGAGTTTCAATGTATCTTCATAGGAATGAGTTGTGTGGTCAAATTAATGCTCATATGGGCTTCAGGAGGTCATCCTGAACAAAATACATGTTGAAGTGTGTGCATAAGTCCTTTGGTTCAGGCGTGACACTCAATTTGAGCTTTTATTCCTTTAAATGCATTTTCAGCCCGAGTTGAGCACGTTTTGTTAGTTTGAATGTATCTTCATAGGAATGAGTTGTGTGGTCAAATTAATGCTCATTTAGGCTTCAGGTGGTCATCCTGAACTAAATACATGTTGAAGTGTTTGCATAAGTCCTTTGGTTTAGGCGTGACACTCAATTTGAGTTTTTATTGCTTTAAATGCATTTTCAGCCCGAGCTGAGCACGTTTTGTGAGTTTGAATGTATCTTCATAGGAATGAGTTGTGTAGTCAAATTAATGCTCATATAGGCTTCAGGATGTCATCCTGAACTACATACATGTTGAAGTGTGTGCATAAGTCCTTTGGTTTAGGCGTGACACTCAATTTGAGTTTTTATTGCTTTAAATGCATTTTCAGCCCGAGTTGAGCACGTTTTGTGAGTTTGAATGTATCTTCATAGGAATGAGTTGTGTGGTCAAATTAATGCTCATTTAGGCTTCAGGTGGTCATCCTGAACTAAATACATGTTGAAGTGTGTGCATAAGTCCTTTGGTTTAGGCGTGACACTCAATTTGAGTTTTTATTGCTTTAAATGCATTTTCAGCCCGAGCTGAGCACGTTTTGTGAGTTTGAATGTATCTTCATAGGAATGAGTTGTGTAGTCAAATTAATGCTCATATAGGCTTCAGGATGTCATCCTGAACTAAATACATGTTGAAGTGTGTGCATAAGTCCTTTGGTTTAGGCGTGACACTCAATTTGAGTTTTTATTGCTTTAAATGCATTTTCAGCCCGAGTTGAGCACGTTTTGTGAGTTTGAATGTATCTTCATAGGAATGAGTTGTGTGGTCAAATTAATGCTCATTTAGGCTTCAGGTGGTCATCCTGAACTAAATACATGTTGAAGTGTGGGCATAAGTCCTTTGGTTTAGTTGTGACACTCAATTTGAGTTTTTATTGCTTTAAATTAAATGCATTTTCAGCCCGAGCTGAGCGCGCTTTCTGACTTTGAATGTATCTTCATAGGAATGAGTTGTGTGGTCAAATTATTGCTGATTTAGGCTTCAGGAGGTCATCCTGAACAAAATACATGTTGAAGTGTGTGCATAAGTCCTTTGGTTTAGGCTTGACACTCAATTTGAGTTTTTATTGCTTTAAATGCATTTTCACCCCGAGCTGAGCACGTTTTGTGAGTTTGAATGTATCTTCATAGGAATGAGTTGTGTGGTCAAATTAATGCTCATTTAGGCGTCAGGTGGTCATCCTGAACAAAATACATGTTGAAGTGTGTGCATAAGTCCTTTGGTTTAGGCGTGACACTCAATTTGAGTTTTTATTGCTTTAAATGCATTTTCAGGCCGAGCTGAGCACGTTTTGTGTGTTTGAATGTATCTTCATAGGAATGAGTTGTGTGGTCAAATTAATGCCCATATGGGCTTCAGGAGGTCATCCTGAACAAAATACATGTTGAAGTGTGTGCATAAGTCCTTTGGTTTAGGCGTGACACTCAATTTGAGTTTTTATTGCTTTAAATGCATTTTCAGCCCGAGCTGAGCACGTTTTGTGAGTTTGAATGTATCTTCATAGGAATGAGTTGTGTGGTCAAATTAATGCTCATATGGGCTTCAGGAGGTCATCCTGAACAAAATACATGTTGAAGTGAGTGCATAAGTCCTTTGGTTTAGGTGTGACACTCAATTTGACTTTTTATTGCTTTAAATGCATTTTCAGCCCGAGCTGAGCACGTTTTTTGAGTTTGAATGTATCTTCATAGGAATGAGTTGTGTGGTCAAATTATTGCTCATTTAGGCTTCAGGAGGTCATCCTGAACAAAATACATGTTGAAGTGTGTGCATAAGTCCTTTGATTTAGGCGTGACACTCAATTTGAGTTTTTATTGCTTTAAATGCATTTTCAGCCCGAGCTGAGCACGTTTTGTGAGTTTGAATGTATCTTCATAGGAATGAGTTGTGTGGTCAAATTAATCCTCATTTAAGCTTCAGGTGGTCATCCTGAACTAAATACATGTTGAAGTGTGAGCATAAGTCCTTTGGTTTAGTTGTGACACTCAATTTGAGTTTTTATTGCTTTAAATGCATTTTCAGCCCGAGCTGAGCACGTTTTTTGAGTTTGAATGTATCTTCATAGGAATGAGTTGTGTGGTCAAATTATTGCTCATTTAGGCTTCAGGAGGTCATCCTGAACAAAACACATGTTGAAGTGTGTGCATAAGTCCTTTGGTTTAGGCGTGACACTCAATTTGAGTTTTTATTGCTTTAAATGCATTTTCAGCCCGAGCTGAGCACGTTTTGTGAGTTTCAATGTATCTTCATAGGAATGAGTTGTGTGGTCAAATTAATGCTCATATGGGCTTCAGGAGGTCATCCTGAACAAAATACATGTTGAAGTGTGTGCATAAGTCCTTTGGTTCAGGCGTGACACTCAATTTGAGCTTTTATTCCTTTAAATGCATTTTCAGCCCGAGTTGAGCACGTTTTGTTAGTTTGAATGTATCTTCATAGGAATGAGTTGTGTGGTCAAATTAATGCTCATTTAGGCTTCAGGTGGTCATCCTGAACTAAATACATGTTGAAGTGTTTGCATAAGTCCTTTGGTTTAGGCGTGACACTCAATTTGAGTTTTTATTGCTTTAAATGCATTTTCAGCCCGAGCTGAGCACGTTTTGTGAGTTTGAATGTATCTTCATAGGAATGAGTTGTGTAGTCAAATTAATGCTCATATAGGCTTCAGGATGTCATCCTGAACTAAATACATGTTGAAGTGTGTGCATAAGTCCTTTGGTTTAGGCGTGACACTCAATTTGAGTTTTTATTGCTTTAAATGCATTTTCAGCCCGAGTTGAGCACGTTTTGTGAGTTTGAATGTATCTTCATAGGAATGAGTTGTGTGGTCAAATTAATGCTCATTTAGGCTTCAGGTGGTCATCCTGAACTAAATACATGTTGAAGTGTGTGCATAAGTCCTTTGGTTTAGGCGTGACACTCAATTTGAGTTTTTATTGCTTTAAATGCATTTTCAGCCCGAGCTGAGCACGTTTTGTGAGTTTGAATGTATCTTCATAGGAATGAGTTGTGTAGTCAAATTAATGCTCATATAGGCTTCAGGATGTCATCCTGAACTAAATACATGTTGAAGTGTGTGCATAAGTCCTTTGGTTTAGGCGTGACACTCAATTTGAGTTTTTATTGCTTTAAATGCATTTTCAGCCCAAGTTGAGCACGTTTTGTGAGTTTGAATGTATCTTCATAGGAATGAGTTGTGTGGTCAAATTAATGCTCATTTAGGCTTCAGGTGGTCATCCTGAACTAAATACATGTTGAAGTGTGTGCATAAGTCCTTTGGTTTAGGCGTGACACTCAATTTGAGTTTTTATTGCTTTAAATGCATTTTCAGGCCGAGCTGAGCACGTTTTGTGTGTTTGAATGTATCTTCATAGGAATGAGTTGTGTGGTCAAATTAATGCCCATATGGGCTTCAGGAGGTCATCCTGAACAAAATACATGTTGAAGTGTGTGCATAAGTCCTTTGGTTTAGGCGTGACACTCAATTTGAGTTTTTATTGCTTTAAATGCATTTTCAGCCCGAGCTGAGCACGTTTTGTGAGTTTGAATGTATCTTCATAGGAATGAGTTGTGTGGTCAAATTAATGCTCATATGGGCTTCAGGAGGTCATCCTGAACAAAATACATGTTGAAGTGAGTGCATAAGTCCTTTGGTTTAGGTGTGACACTCAATTTGACTTTTTATTGCTTTAAATGCATTTTCAGCCCGAGCTGAGCACGTTTTTTGAGTTTGAATGTATCTTCATAGGAATGAGTTGTGTGGTCAAATTATTGCTCATTTAGGCTTCAGGAGGTCATCCTGAACAAAATACATGTTGAAGTGTGTGCATAAGTCCTTTGATTTAGGCGTGACACTCAATTTGAGTTTTTATTGCTTTAAATGCATTTTCAGCCCGAGCTGAGCACGTTTTGTGAGTTTGAATGTATCTTCATAGGAATGAGTTGTGTGGTCAAATTAATCCTCATTTAAGCTTCAGGTGGTCATCCTGAACAAAATACATGTTGACGTGTGTGAATAAGTCCTTTGGTTTAGGTGTGACACTCAATTTGAGTTTTTATTGCTTTAAATGCATTTTCAGCCCGAGCTGAGCGCGTTTTGTGAGTTTGAATGTATCTTCATAGGAATGAGTTGTGTGGTCAAATTAATGCTTATTTAGGCTTCAGGAGGTCATCCTGAACAAAATACATGTTGAAGTGTGTGCATAAGTCCTTTGGTTTAGGCGTGACACTCAATTTGAGTTTTTATTGCTTTAAATGCATTTTCAGCCCGAGTTGAGCACGTTTTGTGAGTTTGAAAATATCTTCATAGGAATGAGTTGTGTGGTCAAATTAATGCTCATTTAGGCTTCAGGTGGTCATCCTGAACTAAATACATGTTGAAGTGTGTGCATAAGTCCTTTGGTTTAGGCGTGACACTCAATTTGAGTTTTTATTGCTTTAAATGCATTTTCAGCCCGAGCTGAGCACGTTTTGTGAGTTTGAATGTATCTTCATAGGAATGAGTTGTGTAGTCAAATTAATGCTCATATGGGCTTCAGGAGGTCATCCTGAACAAAATACATGTTGAAGTGTGTGCATAAGTCCTTTGGTTTAGGCGTGACACTCAATTTGAGTTTTTATTGCTTTAAATGCATTTTCAGCCCGACCTGAGCACGTTTTGTGAGTTTGAATGTATCTTCATAGGAATGAGTTGTGTGGTCAAATTAATGCTCATTTAGGCTTCAGGTGGTCATCCTGAACTAAATACATGTTGAAGTGTGTGCATAAGTCCTTTGGTTTAGGCGTGACACTCAATTTGAGTTTTTATTGCTTTAAATGCATTTTCAGCCCGAGCTGAGCACGTTTTGTGAGTTTGAATGTATCTTTATAGGAATGAGTTGTGTAGTCAAATTATTGCTCATATGGGCTTCAGGAGGTCATCCTGAACAAAATACATGTTGAAGTGTGTGCATAAGTCCTTTGGTTTAGGTGTGACACTCAATTTGAGTTTTTATTGCTTTAAATGCATTTTCAGCCCGAGCTGAGCACGTTTTGTGAGTTTGAATGTATCTTCATAGGAATGAGTTGTGTAGTCAAATTAATGCTCATTTAGGCTTCAGGTGGTCATCCTGAACTAAATACATGTTGAAGTGTGTGCATAAGTCCTTTGGTTTAGGCGTGACACTCAATTTGAGTTTTTATTGCTTTAAATTAAATGCATTTTCAGCCCGAGCTGAGCGCGCTTTCTGACTTTGAATGTATCTTCATAGGAATGAGTTGTGTGGTCAAATTAATGCTCATTTAGGCGTCAGGTGGTCATCCTGAACAAAATACATGTTGAAGTGTGTGCATAAGTCCTTTGGTTTAGGCGTGACACTCAATTTGAGTTTTTATTGCTTTAAATGCATTTTCAGCCCTAGCTGAATATGTTTTGTGAGTTTGAATGTATCTTCATAGGAATGAGTTGTGTGGTCAAATTAATGCTCATTTAGGCTTCAGGTGGTCATCCTGAACAAAATACATGTTGAAGTGTGTGCATAAGTCCTTTGGTTTAGGCGTGACACTCAATTTGAGTTTTTATTGCTTTAAATGCATTTTCAGCCCGAGCTGAGCGCGTTTTGTGAGTTTGAATGTATCTTCATAGGAATGAGTTGTGTGGTCAAATTAATGCTTATTTAGGCTTCAGGAGGTCATCCTGAACAAAATACATGTTGAAGTGTGTGCATAAGTCCTTTGGTTTAGGCGTGACACTCAATTTGAGTTTTTATTGCTTTAAATGCATTTTCAGCCCGAGTTGAGCACGTTTTGTGAGTTTGAATGTATCTTCATAGGAATGAGTTGTGTGGTCAAATTAATGCTCATTTAGGCGTCAGGTGGTCATCCTGAACAAAATACATGTTGAAGTGTGTGCATAAGTCCTTTGGTTTAGGCGTGACACTCAATTTGAGTTTTTATTGCTTTAAATGCATTTTCAGCCCGAGCTAAGCAAGTTTTGTGAGTTTAAATGTATCTTCATAGGAATGAGTTGTGTAGTCAAATTAATGCTCATATAGGGTTCAGAGGGTCATCCTGAACAAAATACATGTTGAAGTGTGTGCATAAGTCCTTTGGTTTAGGTGTGACACTCAATTTGAGTTTTTATTGCTTTAAATGCATTTTCAGCCCGAGCTGAGCACGTTTTGTGAGTTTGAATGTATCTTCATAGGAATGAGTTGTGTGGTCAAATTAATGCTCATTTAGGCTTCAGGTGGTCATCCTGAACTAAATACATGTTGATGTGTGTGCATAAGTCCTTTGGTTTAGGTGTGACACTCACTTTGAGTTTTTATTGCTTTAAATGCATTTTCAGCCCGAGCTGAGCGCGTTTTGTGAGTTTGAATGTATCGTCATAGGAATGAGTTGTGTGGTCAAATTAATGCTTATTTAGGCTTCAGGAGGTCATCCTGAACAAAATACATGTTGAAGTGTGTGCATAAGTCCTTTGGTTTAGGCGTGACACTCAATTTGAGTTTTTATTGCTTTAAATGCATTTTCAGCCTGAGCTGAGCGCGCTTTCTGACTTTGAATGTATCTTCATAGGAATGAGTTGTGTGGTCAAATTAATGCTCATTTAGGCGTCAGGTGGTCATCCTGAACAAAATACATGTTGAAGTGTGTGCATAAGTCCTTTGGTTTAGGCGTGACACTCAATTTGAGTTTTTATTGCTTTAAATGCATTTTCAGGCCGAGCTGAGCACGTTTTGTGTGTTTGAATGTATCTTCATAGGAATGAGTTGTGTGGTCAAATTAATGCTCATATGGGCTTCAGGAGGTCATCCTGAACAAAATACATGTTGAAGTGTGTGCATAAGTCCTTTGGTTTAGGCGTGACACTCAATTTGAGCTTTTATTCCTTTAAATGCATTTTCAGCCCGAGCTGAGCACGTTTTGTGAGTTTGAATGTATCTTCATAGGAATGAGTTGTGTGGTCAAATTAATGCTCATTTAGGCTTCAGGTGGTCATCCTGAACTAAATACATGTTGAAGTGTGGGCATAAGTCCTTTGGTTTAGGCGTGACACTCAATTTGAGTTTTTATTGCTTTAAATGCATTTTCAGCCCGAGCTGAGCACGTTTTGTGAGTTTGAATGTATCTTCATAGAATGAGTTGTGTGGTCAAATTAATGCTCATTTAGGCTTCAGGTGGTCATCCTGAACAAAATACATGTTGAAGTGTGTGCATAAGTCCTTTGGTTTAGGCGTGACATTCAATTTGAGTTTTTATTGCTTTAAATGCATTTTCAGCCCGAGCTGAGCATGTTTTGTGAGTTTGAATGTATCTTCATAGGAATGAGTTGTGTGGTCAAATTAATGCTCATTTAGGCTTCAGGTGGTCATCCTGAACAAAATACATGTTGACGTGTGTGCAGAAGTCCTTTGGTTTAGGTGTGACACTCAATTTGAGTTTTTATTGCTTTAAATGCATTTTCAGGCCGAGCTGAGCACGTTTTGTGTGTTTGAATGTATCTTCATAGGAATGAGTTGTGTGGTCAAATTAATGCTCATATGGGCTTCAGGAGGTCATCCTGAACAAAATACATGTTGAAGTGTGTGCATAAGTCCTTTGGTTTAGGCGTGACATTCAATTTGAGTTTTTATTGCTTTAAATGCATTTTCAGCCCGAGCTGAGCATGTTTTGTGAGTTTGAATGTATCTTCATAGGAATGAGTTGTGTGGTCAAATTAATGCTCATTTAGGCTTCAGGTGGTCATCCTGAACAAAATACATGTTGACGTGTGTGCATAAGTCCTTTGGTTTAGGTGTGACACTCAATTTGAGTTTTTATTGCTTTAAATGCATTTTCAGCCCGAGCTGAGCGCGTTTTGTGAGTTTGAATGTATCTTCATAGGAATGAGTTGTGTGGTCAAATTAATGCTTATTTAGGCTTCAGGAGGTCATCCTGAACAAAATACATGTTGAAGTGTGTGCATAAGTCCTTTGGTTTAGGCGTGACACTCAATTTGAGTTTTTAATGCTTTAAATGCATTTTCAGCCCGAGTTGAGCACGTTTTGTGAGTTTGAAAATATCTTCATAGGAATGAGTTGTGTGGTCAAATTAATGCTCATTTAGGCTTCAGGTGGTCATCCTGAACTAAATACATGTTGAAGTGTGTGCATAAGTCCTTTGGTTTAGGCGTGACACTCAATTTGAGTTTTTATTGCTTTAAATGCATTTTCAGCCCGAGCTGAGCACGTTTTGTGAGTTTGAATGTATCTTCATAGGAATGAGTTGTGTGGTCAAATTAATGCTCATTTAGGCTTCAGGTGGTCATCCTGAACTAAATACATGTTGAAGTGTGGGCATAAGTCCTTTGGTTTAGGCGTGACACTCAATTTGAGTTTTTATTGCTTTAAATGCATTTTCAGCCCGAGCTGAGCACGTTTTGTGAGTTTGAATGTATCTTCATAGAATGAGTTGTGTGGTCAAATTAATGCTCATTTAGGCTTCAGGTGGTCATCCTGAACAAAATACATGTTGAAGTGTGTGCATAAGTCCTTTGGTTTAGGCGTGACATTCAATTTGAGTTTTTATTGCTTTAAATGCATTTTCAGCCCGAGCTGAGCATGTTTTGTGAGTTTGAATGTATCTTCATAGGAATGAGTTGTGTGGTCAAATTAATGCTCATTTAGGCTTCAGGTGGTCATCCTGAACAAAATACATGTTGACGTGTGTGCATAAGTCCTTTGGTTTAGGTGTGACACTCAATTTGAGTTTTTATTGCTTTAAATGCATTTTCAGCCCGAGCTGAGCGTGTTTTGTGAGTTTGAATGTATCTTCATAGGAATGAGTTGTGTGGTCAAATTAATGCTTATTTAGGCTTCAGGAGGTCATCCTGAACAAAATACATGTTGAAGTGTGTGCATAAGTCCTTTGGTTTAGGCGTGACACTCAATTTGAGTTTTTATTGCTTTAAATGCATTTTCAGCCCGAGTTGAGCACGTTTTGTGAGTTTGAAAATATCTTCATAGGAATGAGTTGTGTGGTCAAATTAATGCTCATTTAGGCTTCAGGTGGTCATCCTGAACTAAATACATGTTGAAGTGTGTGCATAAGTCCTTTGGTTTAGGCGTGACACTCAATTTGAGTTTTTATTGCTTTAAATGCATTTTCAGCCCGAGCTGAGCACGTTTTGTGAGTTTGAATGTATCTTCATAGGAATGAGTTGTGTAGTGAAATTAATGCTCATATGGGCTTCAGGAGGTCATCCTGAACAAAATACATGTTGAAGTGTGTGCATAAGTCCTTTGGTTTAGGTGTGACACTCAATTTGAGTTTTTATTGCTTTAAATGCATTTTCAGCCCGAGCTGAGCACGTTTTGTGAGTTTGAATGTATCTTCATAGGAATGAGTTGTGTAGTCAAATTAATGCTCATATGGGCTTCAGGATACATGTTGAAGTGTGTGCATAAGTCCTTTGGTTTAGGCGTGACACTCAATTTGAGTTTTTATTGCTTTAAATGCATTTTCAGCCCGAGCTGAGCACGTTTTGTGAGTTTGAATGTATCTTCATAGGAATGAGTTGTGTAGTGAAATTAATGCTCATATGGGCTTCAGGAGGTCATCCTGAACAAAATACATGTTGAAGTGTGTGCATAAGTCCTTTGGTTTAGGTGTGACACTCAATTTGAGTTTTTATTGCTTTAAATGCATTTTCAGCCGGAGCTGAGCACGTTTTGTGAGTTTGAATGTATCTTCATAGGAATGAGTTGTGTGGTCAAATTAATGCTCATTTAGGCTTCAGGTGGTCATCCTGAACTAAATACATGGTGAAGTGTGTGCATAAGTCCTTTGGTTTAGGCGTGACACTCAATTTGAGTTTTTATTGCTTTAAATTAAATGCATTTTCAGCCCGAGCTGAGCTCGCTTTCTGACTTTGAATGTATCTTCATAGGAATGAGTTGTGTGGTGAAATTATTGCTGATTTAGGCTTCAGGAGGTCATCCTGAACAAAATACATGTTGAAGTGTGTGCATAAGTCCTTTGGTTTAGGCGTGACACTCAATTTGAGTTTTTATTGCTTTAAATGCATTTTCAGCCCGAGCTGAGCACGTTTTGTGAGTTTGAATGTATCTTCATAGAATGAGTTGTGTGGTTAAATTAATGCTCATTTAGGCTTCAGGTGGTCATCCTGAACAAAATACATGTTGAAGTGTGTGCATAAGTCCTTTGATTTAGGCGTGACACTCAATTTGAGTTTTTATTGCTTTAAATGCATTTTCAGCCCGAGCTGAGCACGTTTTGTGAGTTTGAATGTATCTTCATAGGAATGAGTTGTGTGGTCAAATGAATGCTCATTTAGGCTTCAGGTGGTCATCCTGAACTAAATACATGTTGAAGTGTGGGCATAAGTCCTTTGGTTTAGGTGTGACACTCAATTTGAGTTTTTATTGCTTTAAATGCATTTTCAGCCCGAGCTGAGCACGTTTTGTGAGTTTGAATGTATCTTCATAGAATGAGTTGTGTGGTCAAATTAATGCTCATTTAGGCATCAGGTGGTCATCCTGAACAAAATACATGTTGAAGTGTGTGCATAAGTCCTTTGGTTTAGGCGTGACATTCAATTTGAGTTTTTATTGCTTTAAATGCATTTTCAGCCCGAGCTGACCATGTTTTGTGAGTTTGAATGTATCTTCGTAGGAATGAGTTGTGTGGTCAAATTAATGCTCATTTAGGCTTCAGGTGGTCATCCTGAACAAAATACATGTTGACGTGTGTGCATAAGTCCTTTGGTTTAGGTGTGACACTCAATTTGAGTTTTTATTGCTTTAAATTAAATGCATTTTCAGCCCGAGCTGAGCGCGCTTTCTGACTTTGAATGTATCTTCATAGGAATGAGTTGTGTGGTGAAATTATTGCTGATTTAGGCTTCAGGAGGCCATCCTGAACAAAATACATGTTGAAGTGTGTGCATAAGTCCTTTGGTTTAGGCGTGACACTCAATTTGAGTTTTTATTGCTTTAAATGCATTTTCAGCCCGAGCTGAGCACGTTTTGTGAGTTTGAATGTATCTTCATAGAATGAGTTGTGTGGTCAAATTAATGCTCATTTAGGCTTCAGGTGGTCATCCTGAACAAAATACATGTTGAAGTGTGTGCATAAGTCCTTTGATTTAGGCGTGACACTCAATTTGAGTTTTTATTGCTTTAAATGCATTTTCAGCCCGAGCTGAGCACGTTTTGTGAGTTTGAATGTATCTTCATAGGAATGAGTTGTGTGGTCAAATTAATGCTCATTTAGGCTTCAGGTGGTCATCCTGAACTAAATACATGTTGAAGTGTGGGCATAAGTCCTTTGGTTTAGGCGTGACACTCAATTTGAGTTTTTATTGCTTTAAATGCATTTTCAGCCCGAGCTGAGCACGTTTTGTGAGTTTGAATGTATCTTCATAGAATGAGTTGTGTGGTCAAATTAATGCTCATTTAGGCTTCAGGTGGTCATCCTGAACAAAATACATGTTGAAGTGTGTGCATAAGTCCTTTGGTTTAGGCGTGACATTCAATTTGAGTTTTTATTGCTTTAAATGCATTTTCAGCCCGAGCTGAGCACGTTTTGTGAGTTTGAATGTATCTTCATAGGAATGAGTTGTGTGGTCAAATTAATGCTCATTTAGGCTTCAGGTGGTCATCCTGAACAAAATACATGTTGACGTGTGTGAATAAGTCCTTTGGTTTAGGTGTGACACTCAATTTGAGTTTTTATTGCTTTAAATGCATTTTCAGCCCGAGCTGAGCTCGTTTTGTGAGTTTGAATGTATCTTCATAGGAATGAGTTGTGTGGTCAAATTAATGCTTATTTAGGCTTCAGGAGGTCATCCTGAACAAAATACATGTTTAAGTGTGTGCATAAGTCCTTTGGTTTAGGCGTGACACTCAATTTGAGTTTTTATTGCTTTAAATGCATTTTCAGCCCGAGTTGAGCACGTTTTGTGAGTTTGAAAATATCTTCATAGGAATGAGTTGTGTGGTCAAATTAATGCTCATTTAGGCTTCAGGTGGTCATCCTGAACTAAATACATGTTGAAGTGTGTGCATAAGTCCTTTGGTTTAGGCGTGACACTCAATTTGAGTTTTTATTGCTTTAAATGCATTTTCAGCCCGAGCTGAGCACGTTTTGTGAGTTTGAATGTATCTTCATAGGAATGAGTTGTGTAGTCAAATTAATGCTCATATGGGCTTCAGGAGGTCATCCTGAACAAAATACATGTTGAAGTGTGTGCATAAGTCCTTTGGTTTAGGTGTGACACTCAATTTGAGTTTTTATTGCTTTAAATGCATTTTCAGCCCGAGCTGAGCACGTTTTGTGAGTTTGAATGTATCTTCATAGGAATGAGTTGTGTGGTCAAATTAATGCTCATTTAGGCTTCAGGTGGTCATCCAGAACTAAATACATGTTGAAGTGTGTGCATAAGTCCTTTGGTTTAGGTGTGACACTCAATTTGAGTTTTTATTGCTTTAAATGCATTTTCAGCCCGAGCTGAGCACGTTTTGTGAGTTTGAATGTATCTTCATAGGAATGAGTTGTGTGGTGAAATTATTGCTGATTTAGGCTTCAGGAGGTCATCCTGAACAAAATACATGTTGAAGTGTGTGCATAAGTCCTTTGGTTTAGGCGTGACACTCAATTTGAGTTTTTATTGCTTTAAATGCATTTTCAGCCCGAGCTGAGCACGTTTTGTGAGTTTGAATGTATCTTCATAGGAATGAGTTTTGTGGTCAAATTAATGCTCATATGGGCTTCAGGAGGTCATCCTGAACAAAATACATGTTGAAGTGTGTGCATAAGTCCTTTGGTTTAGGCGTGACATTCAATTTGAGTTTTTATTGCTTTAAATGCATTTTCAGCCCGAGCTGAGCATGTTTTGTGAGTTTGAATGTATCTTCATAGGAATGAGTTGTGTGGTCAAATTAATGCTCATTTAGGCTTCAGGTGGTCATCCTGAACAAAATACATGTTGAAGTGTGTGCATAAGTCCTTTGGTTTAGGTGTGATACTCAATTTGAGTTTTTATTGCTTTAAATGCATTTTCAGCCCGAGCTGAGCGCGTTTTGTGAGTTTGAATGTATCTTCATAGGAATGAGTTGTGTGGTCAAAGTAATGCTTATTTAGGCTTCAGGAGGTCATCCTGAACAAAATACATGTTGAAGTGTGTGCATAAGTCCTTTGGTTTAGGCGTGACACTCAATTTGAGTTTTTATTGCTTTAAATGCATTTTCAGCCCGAGTTGAGCACGTTTTGTGAGTTTGAATGTATCTTCATAGGAATGAGTTGTGTGGTCAAATTAATGCTCATTTAGGCGTCAGGAGGTCATCCTGAACAAAATACATGTTGAAGTGTGTGCATAAGTCCTTTGGTTTAGGCGTGACACTCATTTTGAGTTTTTATTGCTTTAAATGCATTTTCAGCCCGAGCTGAGCACGTTTTGTGAGTTTGAATGTATCTTCATAGAATGAGTTGTGTGGTCAAATTAATGCTCATTTAGGCTTCAGGTGGTCATCCTGAACAAAATACATGTTGAAGTGTGTGCATAAGTCCTTTGGTTTAGGCGTGACACTCAATTTGAGTTTTTATTGCTTTAAATGCATTTTCAGCCCGAGCTGAGCGCACTTTCTGACTTTGAATGTATCTTCATAGGAATGAGATGTGTGGTCAAATTATTGCTCATTTAGGCTTCAGGAGGTCATCCTGAACAAAATACATGTTGAAGTGTGTGCATAAGTCCTTTGGTTTAGGCGTGACACTCAATTTGAGTTTTTATTGCTTTAAATGCATTTTCAGCTCGAGCTGAGCACGTTTTGTGAGTTTGAATGTATCTTCATAGGAATGAGTTGTGTGGTCAAATTAATGCTCATTTAGGCGTCAGGTGGTCATCCTGAACAAAATACATGTTGAAGTGTGTGCATAAGTCCTTTGGTTTAGGCGTGACACTCAATTTGAGTTTTTATTGCTTTAAATGCATTTTCAGCCCGAGCTGAGCACGTTTTGTGAGTTTGAATGTATCTTCATAGGAATGAGTTGTGTAGTCAAATTAATGCTCATATGGGCTTCAGGAGGTCATCCTGAACAAAATACATGTTGAAGTGTGTGCATAAGTACTTTGGTTTAGGCGTGACACTCAATTTGAGTTTTTATTGCTTTAAATGCATTTTCAGCCCGAGCTGAGCACGTTTTGTGAGTTTGAATGTATCTTCATAGGAATGAGTTGTGTAGTCAAATTAATGCTCATATGGGCTTCAGGAGGTCATCCTGAACAAAATACATGTTGAAGTGTGTGCATAAGTCCTTTGGTTTAGGCGTGACACTCAATTTGAGTTTTTATTGCTTTAAATGCATTTTCAGCCCGAGCTGAGCACGTTTTGTGAGTTTGAATGTATCTTCCTAGGAATGAGTTGTGTGGTCAAATTATTGCTCATTTAGGCTTCAGGAGGACATCTGAACTAAGTACATGTTGAAGTGTGTGCATAAGTCCTTTGGTTTGGGCGTGACACTCAATTTGAGTTTTTATTGCTTTAAATGCATTTTCAGCCCGAGCTGAGCACGTTTTGTGAGTTTGAATGTATCTTCATAGGAATGAGTTGTGTAGTCAAATTAATGCTCATTTAGGCTTCAGGAGGACATCCTGAACTAAATACATGTTGAAGTGTGTCCATAAGCCCTTTGGTTTAGGCGTGACATTCAATTTGAGTTTTTATTGCGAAATGCATTTTCAGGCCGAACTGAGCGCGTTTTCTGAGTTTGAATGTATCTTCATAGGAATGAGTTGTGTGGTCAAATTAATGCTCATTTAGGCTTCAGGAGGTCATCCTGAACAAAATACATGTTGAAGTGTGTGCATAAGTCCTTTGGTTTAGGTGTGACACTCAATTTGAGTTTTTATTGCTTTAAATGCATTTTCAGCCCGAGCTGAGCACGTTTTGTGAGTTTGAATGTATCTTCATAGGAATGAGTTGTGTGGTCAAATTAATGCTCATTTAGGCTTCAGGAGGACATCTGAACTAAGTACATGTTGAAGTGTGTGCATAAGTCCTTTGGTTTGGGCGTGACACTCAATTTGAGTTTTTATTGCTTTAAATGCATTTTCAGCCCGAGCTGAGCACGTTTTGTGAGTTTGAATGTATCTTCATAGGAATGAGTTGTGTAGTCAAATTAATGCTCATTTAGGCGTCAGGAGGACATCCTGAACTAAATACATGTTGAAGTGTGTCCATAAGCCCTTTGGTTTAGGCGTGACATTCAATTTGAGTTATTATTGCGAAATGCATTTTCAGGCCGAACTGAGCGCGTTTTCTGAGTTTGAATGTATCTTCATAGGAATGAGTTGTGTGGTCAAATTAATGCTCATTTAGGCTTCAGGAGGTCATCCTGAACAAAATACATGTTGAAGTGTGTGCATAAGTCCTTTGGTTTAGGTGTGACACTCAATTTGAGTTTTTATTGCTTTAAATGCATTTTCAGGCCGAGCTGAGCACGTTTTGTGTGTTTGAACGTATCTTCATAGGAATGAGTTGTGTGGTCAAATTAATGCTCATATGGGCTTCAGGAGGTCATCCTGAACAAAATACATGTTGAAGTGTGTGCATAAGTCCTTTGGTTCAGGCGTGACACTCAATTTGAGCTTTTATTCCTTTAAATGCATTTTCAGCCCGAGTTGAGCACGTTTTGTGAGTTTGAATGTATCTTCATAGGAATGAGTTGTGTGGTCAAATTAATGCTCATTTAGGCTTCAGGTGGTCATCCTGAACTAAATACATGTTGAAGTGTTTGCATAAGTCCTTTGGTTTAGGCGTGACACTCAATTTGAGTTTTTATTGCTTTAAATGCATTTTCAGCCCGAGCTGAGCACGTTTTGTGAGTTTGAATGTATCTTCATAGGAATGAGTTGTGTAGTCAAATTAATGCTCATATGGGCTTCAGGATGTCATCCTGAACTAAATACATGTTGAAGTGTGTGCATAAGTCCTTTGGTTTAGGCGTGACACTCAATTTGAGTTTTTATTGCTTTAAATGCATTTTCAGCCCGAGTTGAGCACGTTTTGTGAGTTTGAATGTATCTTCATAGGAATGAGTTGTGTGGTCAAATTAATGCTCATTTAGGCTTCAGGTGGTCATCCTGAACTAAATACATGTTGAAGTGTGTGCATAAGTCCTTTGGTTTAGGCGTGACACTCAATTTGAGTTTTTAATTGCTTTAAATGCATTTTCAGCCCGAGCTGAGCACGTTTTGTGAGTTTGAATGTATCTTCATAGGAATGAGTTGTGTAGTCAAATTAATGCTCATATGGGCTTCAGGAGGTCATCCTGAACAAAATACATGTTGAAGTGTGTGCATAAGTCCTTTGGTTTAGGTGTGACACTCAATTTGAGTTTTTATTGCTTTAAATGCATTTTCAGCCCAAGCTGAGCACGTTTTGTGAGTTTGAATGTATCTTCATAGGAATGAGTTGTGTGGTCAAATTAATGCTCATTTAGGCTTCAGGTGGTCATCCTGAACTAAATACATGTTGAAGTGTGTGCATAAGTCCTTTGGTTTAGGCGTGACACTCAATTTGAGTTTTTATTGCTTTAAATTAAATGCATTTTCAGCCCGAGCTGAGCGCGCTTTCTGACTTTGAATGTATCTTCATAGGAATGAGTTGTGTGGTCAAATTATTGCTGATTTAGGCTTCAGGAGGTCATCCTGAACAAAATACATGTTGAAGTGTGTGCATAAGTCCTTTGGTTTAGGCTTGACACTCAATTTGAGTTTTTATTGCTTTAAATGCATTTTCAGCCCGAGTTGAGCACGTTTTGTGAGTTTGAATGTATCTTCATAGGAATGAGTTGTGTGGTCAAAATAATGCTCATTTAGGCTTCAGGAGGTCATCCTGAACAAAATACATGTTGAAGTGTGTGCATAAGTCCTTTGGTTTAGGCGTGACACTCAATTTGAGTTTTTATTGCTTTAAATGCATTTTCTGCCGAGCTGAGCACGTTTTTTGAGTTTGAATGTATCTTCACAGGAATGAGTTGTGTAGTCAAATTACTGCTCATTTAGGCTTCAGGAGGACATCCTGAGCTAAGTACATGTTGAAGTGTGTGCATAAGTCCTTTGGTTTAGTCGTGACATTCCATTCGAGTTTTTATTGCTTTAAATGCATTTTCAGCCCGAGCTGAGCACGTTTTGTGAGTTTGCAGGTATCTTCATAGGAATGAGTTGTGTGGTCAAATTAATGCTCATTTAGGCTTCAGGTGGTCATCCTGAACAAAATACATGTTGAAGTGTGTGCATAAGTCCTTTGGTTTAGGCGTGACACTCAATTTGAGTTTTTATTTTTTTAAATGCATTTTCAGCCCGAGCTGAGCACGTTTTGTGAGTTTGAATGTATCTTCATAGGAATGAGTTGTGTGGTCAAATTAATGCTCATTTAGGCTTCAGGTGGTCATCCTGAACAAAATACATGTTGAAGTGTGTGCATAAGTCCTTTGGTTTAGGCGTGACACTCAATTTGAGTTTTTATTGCTTTAAATGCATTTTTTGCCGAGCTGAGCACGTTTTTTGAGTTTGAATGTATCTTCATAGGAATGAGTTGTGTAGTCAAATTACTGCTCATTTAGGCTTCAGGAGGACATCCTGAACTAAATACATTGAAGTGTGTGCAAAAGTCCTTTGGTTTGGGAGTGACACTCAATTTGAGTTATTATTGCTTTAAATGCATTTTCAGGCCGAGTGGAACAAGTTTTCAAAATGTGTCTTGAATCATGTTATGGTCTATGTTGCCCTCTACTGACCAAAGTCCGTTATTGTCTCCGAGGCCTGAAACCATTTTACATTTATATGACTGTATAACTGTACTCTTGAGCCAATTATTCCATTTCTCTTTGTTCTTGAACTAATTATACCTCAACGCGGGTACCATGACTATACTCAATTTCAGTTTTTATTGCTTTAAGTGCAGTTTCGGGCCGAGCTGAGCACGTGTTCTGAGTTTGAATGTATCTTCATAGGAGTGAGATGTGTGATCAAATGAATGCTCATTTAGGCTTCAGGAGGACATCCTGAACTAAGTACATGTTGAAGTGTGTGCATAAGTCCTTTGGTTTGGGCGTGACACTCAATTTGAGCTTTTATTGCTTTAAATGCATTTTCAGCCCGAGTTGAGCACGTTTTGTGAGTTTGAATGTATCTTCATAGGAATGAGTTGTGTGGTCAAAATAATGCTCATTTAGGCTTCAGGAGGTCATCCTGAACAAAATACATGTTGAAGTGTGTGCATAAGTCCTTTGGTTCAGGCGTGACACTCAATTTGAGCTTTTATTGCTTTAAATGCATTTTCAGCCCGAGTTGAGCACGTTTTGTGAGTTTGAATGTATCTTCATAGGAATGAGTTGTGTGGTCAAAATAATGCTCATTTAGGCTTCAGGAGGTCATCCTGAACAAAATACATGTTGAAGTGTGTGCATAAGTCCTTTGGTTTAGGCGTGACACTCAATTTGAGTTTTTATTGCTTTAAATGCATTTTCTGCCGAGCTGAGCACGTTTTTTGAGTTTGAATGTATCTTCATAGGAATGAGTTGTGTAGTCAAATTACTGCTCATTTAGGCTTCAGGAGGACATCCTGAGCTAAGTACATGTTGAAGTGTGTGCATAAGTCCTTTGGTTTAGTCGTGACATTCCATTCGAGTTTTTATTGCTTTAAATGCATTTTCAGCCCGAGCTGAGCACGTTTTGTGAGTTTGCAGGTATCTTCATAGGAATGAGTTGTGTGGTCAAATTAATGCTCATTTAGGCTTCAGGTGGTCATCCTGAACAAAATACATGTTGAAGTGTGTGCATAAGTCCTTTGGTTTAGGCGTGACACTCAATTTGAGTTTTTATTTTTTTAAATGCATTTTCAGCCCGAGCTGAGCACGTTTTGTGAGTTTGAATGTATCTTCATAGGAATGAGTTGTGTGGTCAAATTAATGCTCATTTAGGCTTCAGGTGGTCATCCTGAACAAAATACATGTTGAAGTGTGTGCATAAGTCCTTTGGTTTAGGCGTGACACTCAATTTGAGTTTTTATTGCTTTAAATGCATTTTTTGCCGAGCTGAGCACGTTTTTTGAGTTTGAATGTATCTTCATAGGAATGAGTTGTGTAGTCAAATTACTGCTCATTTAGGCTTCAGGAGGACATCCTGAACTAAATACATTGAAGTGTGTGCAAAAGTCCTTTGGTTTGGGAGTGACACTCAATTTGAGTTATTATTGCTTTAAATGCATTTTCAGGCCGAGTGGAACAAGTTTTCAAAATGTGTCTTGAATCATGTTATGGTCTATGTTGCCCTCTACTGACCAAAGTCCGTTATTGTCTCCGAGGCCTGAAACCATTTTACATTTATATGACTGTATAACTGTACTCTTGAGCCAATTATTCCATTTCTCTTTGTTCTTGAACTAATTATACCTCAACGCGGGTACCATGACTATACTCAATTTCAGTTTTTATTGCTTTAAGTGCAGTTTCGGGCCGAGCTGAGCACGTGTTCTGAGTTTGAATGTATCTTCATAGGAGTGAGATGTGTGATCAAATGAATGCTCATTTAGGCTTCAGGAGGACATCCTGAACTAAGTACATGTTGAAGTGTGTGCATAAGTCCTTTGGTTTGGGCGTGACACTCAATTTGAGCTTTTATTGCTTTAAATGCATTTTCAGCCCGAGTTGAGCACGTTTTGTGAGTTTGAATGTATCTTCATAGGAATGAGTTGTGTGGTCAAAATAATGCTCATTTAGGCTTCAGGAGGTCATCCTGAACAAAATACATGTTGAAGTGTGTGCATAAGTCCTTTGGTTCAGGCGTGACACTCAATTTGAGCTTTTATTGCTTTAAATGCATTTTCAGCCCGAGTTGAGCACGTTTTGTGAGTTTGAATGTATCTTCATAGGAATGAGTTGTGTGGTCAAAATAATGCTCATTTAGGCTTCAGGAGGTCATCCTGAACAAAATACATGTTGAAGTGTGTGCATAAGTCCTTTGGTTTAGGCGTGACACTCAATTTGAGTTTTTATTGCTTTAAATGCATTTTCTGCCGAGCTGAGCACGTTTTTTGAGTTTGAATGTATCTTCATAGGAATGAGTTGTGTAGTCAAATTACTGCTCATTTAGGCTTCAGGAGGACATCCTGAGCTAAGTACATGTTGAAGTGTGTGCATAAGTCCTTTGGTTTAGTCGTGACATTCCATTCGAGTTTTTATTGCTTTAAATGCATTTTCAGCCCGAGCTGAGCACGTTTTGTGAGTTTGCAGGTATCTTCATAGGAATGAGTTGTGTGGTCAAATTAATGCTCATTTAGGCTTCAGGTGGTCATCCTGAACAAAATACATGTTGAAGTGTGTGCATAAGTCCTTTGGTTTAGGCGTGACACTCAATTTGAGTTTTTATTTTTTTAAATGCATTTTCAGCCCGAGCTGAGCACGTTTTGTGAGTTTGAATGTATCTTCATAGGAATGAGTTGTGTGGTCAAATTAATGCTCATTTAGGCTTCAGGTGGTCATCCTGAACAAAATACATGTTGAAGTGTGTGCATAAGTCCTTTGGTTTAGGCGTGACACTCAATTTGAGTTTTTATTGCTTTAAATGCATTTTTTGCCGAGCTGAGCACGTTTTTTGAGTTTGAATGTATCTTCATAGGAATGAGTTGTGTAGTCAAATTACTGCTCATTTAGGCTTCAGGAGGACATCCTGAACTAAATACATTGAAGTGTGTGCAAAAGTCCTTTGGTTTGGGAGTGACACTCAATTTGAGTTATTATTGCTTTAAATGCATTTTCAGGCCGAGTGGAACAAGTTTTCAAAATGTGTCTTGAATCATGTTATGGTCTATGTTGCCCTCTACTGACCAAAGTCCGTTATTGTCTCCGAGGCCTGAAACCATTTTACATTTATATGACTGTATAACTGTACTCTTGAGCCAATTATTCCATTTCTCTTTGTTCTTGAACTAATTATACCTCAACGCGGGTACCATGACTATACTCAATTTCAGTTTTTATTGCTTTAAGTGCAGTTTCGGGCCGAGCTGAGCACGTGTTCTGAGTTTGAATGTATCTTCATAGGAGTGAGATGTGTGATCAAATGAATGCTCATTTAGGCTTCAGGAGGACATCCTGAACTAAGTACATGTTGAAGTGTGTGCATAAGTCCTTTGGTTTGGGCGTGACACTCAATTTGAGTGTTTATTGCTTTAAATGCATTTTCAGCCCGAGCTGAGCACGTTTTGTGAGTTTGAATGTATCTTCATAGGAATGAGTTGTGTAGTCAAATTAATGCTCATTTAGGCTTCAGGTGGTCATCCTGAACAAAATACATGTTGAAGTGTGTGCATAAGTCCTTTGGTTTAGGCGTGACACTCAATTTGAGTTTTTATTGCTTTAAATGCATTTTCACTCCGAGCTGAGCACGTTTTGTGAGTTTGAATGTATCTTCATAGAATGAGTTGTGTGGTCAAATTAATGCTCATATGGGCTTCAGGAGGTCATCCTGAACAAAATACATGTTGAAGTGTGTGAATAAGTCCTTTGGTTTAGGTGTGACACTCAATTTGAGTTTTATTGCTTTAAATGCATTTTCAGCCCGAGCTGAGCACGTTTTGTGAGTTTGAATGTATCCTCAAAAGAATGAGTTGTGTGGTTCAATTAATGCCTATTTAGGCTTCAGGAGGTCATCCTGAACAAAATACATGTTGAAGTGTGTGCATAAGTCCTTTGGTTTAGGTGTGACACTCAATTTGAGTTTTTATTGCTTTAAATGCATTTTCAGCCCGAGCTGAGCACGTTTTGTGAGTTTGAATGTATCTTCATAGGAATGAGTTGTGTGGTCAAATTAATGCTCATTTAGGCTTCAGGTGGTCATCCTGAACTAAATACATGTTAAAGTGTGTGAATAAGTCCTTTGGTTTAGGCGTGACACTCAATTTGAGTTTTTATTGCTTTAAATTGAATGCATTTTCAGCCCGAGCTGAGCGCACTTTCTGACTTTGAATGTATCTTCATAGGAATGAGTTGTGTGGTGAAATTATTGCTGATTTAGGCTTCAGGAGGTCATCCTGAACAAAATACATGTTGAAAAGTGTGCATAAGTCCTTTGGTTTAGGCGTGACACTCAATTTGAGTTTTTATTGCTTTAAATGCATTTTCAGCCCGAGCTGAGCACGTTTTGTGAGTTTGAATGTATCTTCATAGGAATGAGTTGTGTGGTCAAATTAATGCTCATATGGGCTTCAGGAGGTCATCCTGAACAAAATACATGTTGAAGTGTGTGAATAAGTCCTTTGGTTTAGGTGTGACACTCAATTTGAGTTTTATTGCTTTAAATGCATTTTCAGCCCGAGCTGAGCACGTTTTGTGAGTTTGAATGTATCTTCATAGGAATGAGTTGTGTGGTCAAATTAATGCTCATATGGGCTTCAGGAGGTCATCCTGAACAAAATACACGTTGAAGTGTGTGCATAAGTCCTTTGGTTTAGATGTGACACTCAATTTGAGTTTTTATTGCTTTAAATGCATTTTCAGCCCGAGTTGAGCACGTTTTGTGAGTTTGAATGTATCTTCATAGGAATGAGTTGCGTGGTCAAATTAATGCTCATTTAGGCTTCAGGTGGTCATCCTGAACTAAATACATGTTGAAGTGTGTGCATAAGTCCTTTGGTTTAGGCGTGACACTCAATTTGAGTTTTTATTGCTTTAAATGCATTTTCAGCCCGAGCTGAGCACGTTTTGTGAGTTTGAATGTATCTTTATAGGAATGAGTTGTGTAGTCAAACTAATGCTCATATGGGCTTCACGAGGTCATCCTGAGCAAAATACATGTTGAAGTGTGTGCATAAGTCCTTTGGTTTAGGTGTGACACTCAATTTGAGTTTTAATTGCTTTAAATGCATTTTCAGCCCGAGCTGAGCACGTTTTGTGAGTTTGAATGTATCTTCATAGGAATGAGTTGTGTAGTCAAATTAATGCTCATATGGGCTTCAGGATGTCATCCTGAACAAAATACATGTTGAAGTGTGTGCATAAGTCCTTTGGTTTAGGTGTGACACTCAATTTGAGTTTTTATTGCTTTAAATGCATTTTCAGCCCGAGCTGAGCGCGTTTTGTGAGTTTGAATGTATCTTCATAGGAATGAGTTGTGTGGTCAAATTAATGCTTATTTAGGCTTCAGGAGGTCACCCTGAACAAAATACATGTTGTAGTGTGTGCATAAGTCCTTTGTTTTAGGCGTGACACTCAATTTGAGTTTTTATTGCTTTAAATGCATTTTCAGCCCGAGCTGAGCGCGTTTTGTGAGTTTGAATGTATCTTCATAGGAATGAGTTGTGTGGTCAAATTAATGCTCATATGGGCTTCAGGAGGTCATCCTGAACAAAATACATGTTGAAGTGTGTGCATAAGTCCTTTGGTTTAGGCGTGACACTCAATTTGAGCTTTTATTGCTTTAAATGCATTTTCAGCCCGAGTTGAGCGCGTTTTGTGAGTTTGAATGTATCTTCATAGGAATGAGTTGTGTGGTCAAATTAATGCTCATTTAGGCTTCAGGTGGTCATCGTGAACAAAATACATGTTGAAGTGTGTGCATAAGTCCTTTGGTTTAGGCGTGACACTCAATTTGAGTTTTTATTGCTTTAAATGCATTTTCAGCCCGAGCTGAGCGCGTTTTGTGAGTTTGAATGTATCTTCAAAAGAATGAGTTGTGTGGTCAAATGAATGCCTATTTAGGCTTCAGGAGGTCATCCTGAATAAAATACATGTTGAAGTGTGTGCATAAGTCCTTTGGTTTAGTTTTGACACTCAATTTGAGTTTTTATTGCTTTAAATGCATTTTCAGCCCGAGCTGAGCACGTTTTGTGAGTTTGAATGTATCTTCATAGGAATGAGTTGTGTAGTCAAATTAATGCTCATATGGGCTTCAGGAGGTCATCCTGAACAAAATACATGTTGAAGTGTGTGCATAAGTACTTTGGTTTAGGCGTGACACTCAATTTGAGTTTTTATTGCTTTAAATGCATTTTCAGCCCGAGCTGAGCACGTTTTGTGAGTTTGAATGTATCTTCATAGGAATGAGTTGTGTAGTCAAATTAATGCTCATATGGGCTTCAGGAGGTCATCCTGAACAAAATACATGTTGAAGTGTGTGCATAAGTCCTTTGGTTTAGGCGTGACACTCAATTTGAGTTTTTATTGCTTTAAATGCATTTTCAGCCCGAGCTGAGCACGTTTTGTGAGTTTGAATGTATCTTCCTAGGAATGAGTTGTGTGGTCAAATTATTGCTCATTTAGGCTTCAGGAGGACATCTGAACTAAGTACATGTTGAAGTGTTTGCATAAGTCCTTTGGTTTGGGCGTGACACTCAATTTGAGTTTTTATTGCTTTAAATGCATTTTCAGCCCGAGCTGAGCACGTTTTGTGAGTTTGAATGTATCTTCATAGGAATGAGTTGTGTAGTCAAATTAATGCTCATTTAGGCTTCAGGAGGACATCCTGAACTAAATACATGTTGAAGTGTGTCCATAAGCCCTTTGGTTTAGGCGTGACATTCAATTTGAGTTTTTATTGCGAAATGCATTTTCAGGCCGAACTGAGCG
Organism: Hippocampus guttulatus; assembly: GCF_054856545.1. Taxonomy (NCBI): domain Eukaryota; kingdom Metazoa; phylum Chordata; class Actinopteri; order Syngnathiformes; family Syngnathidae; genus Hippocampus; species Hippocampus guttulatus. The sequence continues at coordinate 135,473 of NW_028233883.1, read as the reverse complement.
CGTTTTCTGAGTTTGAATGTATCTTCATAGGAATGAGTTGTGTGGTCAAATTAATGCTCATTTAGGCTTCAGGAGGTCATCCTGAACAAAATACATGTTGAAGTGTGTGCATAAGTCCTTTGGTTTAGGTGTGACACTCAATTTGAGTTTTTATTGCTTTAAATGCATTTTCAGCCCGAGCTGAGCACGTTTTGTGAGTTTGAATGTATCTTCATAGGAATGAGTTGTGTGGTCAAATTAATGCTCATTTAGGCTTCAGGAGGACATCTGAACTAAGTACATGTTGAAGTGTGTGCATAAGTCCTTTGGTTTGGGCGTGACACTCAATTTGAGTTTTTATTGCTTTAAATGCATTTTCAGCCCGAGCTGAGCACGTTTTGTGAGTTTGAATGTATCTTCATAGGAATGAGTTGTGTAGTCAAATTAATGCTCATTTAGGCGTCAGGAGGACATCCTGAACTAAATACATGTTGAAGTGTGTCCATAAGCCCTTTGGTTTAGGCGTGACATTCAATTTGAGTTATTATTGCGAAATGCATTTTCAGGCCGAACTGAGCGCGTTTTCTGAGTTTGAATGTATCTTCATAGGAATGAGTTGTGTGGTCAAATTAATGCTCATTTAGGCTTCAGGAGGTCATCCTGAACAAAATACATGTTGAAGTGTGTGCATAAGTCCTTTGGTTTAGGTGTGACACTCAATTTGAGTTTTTATTGCTTTAAATGCATTTTCAGGCCGAGCTGAGCACGTTTTGTGTGTTTGAACGTATCTTCATAGGAATGAGTTGTGTGGTCAAATTAATGCTCATATGGGCTTCAGGAGGTCATCCTGAACAAAATACATGTTGAAGTGTGTGCATAAGTCCTTTGGTTCAGGCGTGACACTCAATTTGAGCTTTTATTCCTTTAAATGCATTTTCAGCCCGAGTTGAGCACGTTTTGTGAGTTTGAATGTATCTTCATAGGAATGAGTTGTGTGGTCAAATTAATGCTCATTTAGGCTTCAGGTGGTCATCCTGAACTAAATACATGTTGAAGTGTTTGCATAAGTCCTTTGGTTTAGGCGTGACACTCAATTTGAGTTTTTATTGCTTTAAATGCATTTTCAGCCCGAGCTGAGCACGTTTTGTGAGTTTGAATGTATCTTCATAGGAATGAGTTGTGTAGTCAAATTAATGCTCATATGGGCTTCAGGATGTCATCCTGAACTAAATACATGTTGAAGTGTGTGCATAAGTCCTTTGGTTTAGGCGTGACACTCAATTTGAGTTTTTATTGCTTTAAATGCATTTTCAGCCCGAGTTGAGCACGTTTTGTGAGTTTGAATGTATCTTCATAGGAATGAGTTGTGTGGTCAAATTAATGCTCATTTAGGCTTCAGGTGGTCATCCTGAACTAAATACATGTTGAAGTGTGTGCATAAGTCCTTTGGTTTAGGCGTGACACTCAATTTGAGTTTTTATTGCTTTAAATGCATTTTCAGCCCGAGCTGAGCACGTTTTGTGAGTTTGAATGTATCTTCATAGGAATGAGTTGTGTAGTCAAATTAATGCTCATATGGGCTTCAGGAGGTCATCCTGAACAAAATACATGTTGAAGTGTGTGCATAAGTCCTTTGGTTTAGGTGTGACACTCAATTTGAGTTTTTATTGCTTTAAATGCATTTTCAGCCCAAGCTGAGCACGTTTTGTGAGTTTGAATGTATCTTCATAGGAATGAGTTGTGTGGTCAAATTAATGTTCATTTAGGCTTCAGGTGGTCATCCTGAACTAAATACATGTTGAAGTGTGTGCATAAGTCCTTTGGTTTAGGCGTGACACTCAATTTGAGTTTTTATTGCTTTAAATTAAATGCATTTTCAGCCCGAGCTGAGCGCGCTTTCTGACTTTGAATGTATCTTCATAGGAATGAGTTGTGTGGTCAAATTATTGCTGATTTAGGCTTCAGGAGGTCATCCTGAACAAAATACATGTTGAAGTGTGTGCATAAGTCCTTTGGTTTAGGCTTGACACTCAATTTGAGTTTTTATTGCTTTAAATGCATTTTCAGCCCGAGCTGAGCACGTTTTGTGAGTTTGAATGTATCTTCATAGGAATGAGTTGTGTGGTCAAAATAATGCTCATTTAGGCTTCAGGAGGTCATCCTGAACAAAATACATGTTGAAGTGTGTGCATAAGTCCTTTGGTTCAGGCGTGACACTCAATTTGAGCTTTTATTGCTTTAAATGCATTTTCAGCCCGAGTTGAGCACGTTTTGTGAGTTTGAATGTATCTTCATAGGAATGAGTTGTGTGGTCAAAATAATGCTCATTTAGGCTTCAGGAGGTCATCCTGAACAAAATACATGTTGAAGTGTGTGCATAAGTCCTTTGGTTTAGGCGTGACACTCAATTTGAGTTTTTATTGCTTTAAATGCATTTTCAGCCCGAGCTGAGCACGTTTTGTGAGTTTGAATGTGTCTTCATAGGAATGAGTTGTGTAGTCAAATTAATGCTCATATGGGCTTCAGGAGGTCATCCTGAACAAAATACACGTTGAAGTGTGTGCATAAGTCCTTTGGTTTAGGTGTGACACTCAATTTGAGTTTTTATTGCTTTCAATGCATTTTCAGCCCAAGCTGAGCACGTTTTGTGAGTTTGAATGTATCTTCATAGGAATGAGTTGTGTGGTCAAATTAATGCTCATTTAGGCTTCAGGTGGTCATCCTGAACTAAATACATGTTGAAGTGTGTGCATAAGTCCTTTGGTTTAGGCGTGACACTCAATTTGAGTTTTTATTGCTTTAAATTAAATGCATTTTCAGCCCGAGCTGAGCGCGCTTTCTGACTTTGAATGTATCTTCATAGGAATGAGTTGTGTGGTCAAAATAATGCTCATTTAGGCTTCAGGAGGTCATCCTGAACAAAATACATGTTGAAGTGTGTGAATAAGTCCTTTGGTTTAGGTGTGACACTCAATTTGAGTTTTATTGCTTTAAATGCATTTTCAGCCCGAGCTGAGCACGTTTTGTGAGTTTGAATGTATCTTCATAGGAATGAGTTGTGTGGTCAAATTAATGCTCATATGGGCTTCAGGAGGTCATCCTGAACAAAATACACGTTGAAGTGTGTGCATAAGTCCTTTGGTTTAGATGTGACACTCAATTTGAGTTTTTATTGCTTTAAATGCATTTTCAGCCCGAGTTGAGCACGTTTTGTGAGTTTGAATGTATCTTCATAGGAATGAGTTGCGTGGTCAAATTAATGCTCATTTAGGCTTCAGGTGGTCATCCTGAACTAAATACATGTTGAAGTGTGTGCATAAGTCCTTTGGTTTAGGCGTGACACTCAATTTGAGTTTTTATTGCTTTAAATGCATTTTCAGCCCGAGCTGAGCACGTTTTGTGAGTTTGAATGTATCTTTATAGGAATGAGTTGTGTAGTCAAACTAATGCTCATATGGGCTTCACGAGGTCATCCTGAGCAAAATACATGTTGAAGTGTGTGCATAAGTCCTTTGGTTTAGGTGTGACACTCAATTTGAGTTTTAATTGCTTTAAATGCATTTTCAGCCCGAGCTGAGCACGTTTTGTGAGTTTGAATGTATCTTCATAGGAATGAGTTGTGTAGTCAAATTAATGCTCATATGGGCTTCAGGATGTCATCCTGAACAAAATACATGTTGAAGTGTGTGCATAAGTCCTTTGGTTTGGGCGTGACACTCAATTAATTTTTTATTGCTTTAAATGCATTTTCAGCCCGAGCTGAGCGCGCTTTCTGACTTTGAACTTATCTTCATAGGAATGAGTTGTGTGGTCAAATTATTGCTCCTTTAGGCTTCAGGAGGTCATCCTGAACAAAATACATGTTGAAGTGTGTGCATAAGTCCTTTGGTTTAGGCGTGACACTCAATTTGAGTTTTTATTGCTTTAAATGCATTTTCAGCCCGAGCTGAGCACGTTTTGTGTGTTTGAATGTATCTTCATAGGAATGAGTTGTGTGGTCAAATTAATTCTCATATGGGCTTCAGGAGGTCATCCTGAACAAAATACATGTTGAAGTGTGTGCATAAGTCCTTTGGTTTAGGCGTGACACTCAATTTGAGTTTCTATTGCTTTAAATGCATTTTCAGCCCGAGTTGAGCACGTTTTGTGAGTTTGAATGTATCTTCATAGGAATGAGTTGTGTGGTCAAATTAATGCTCATTTAGGCTTCAGGTGGTCATCCTGAACAAAATACATGTTGAAGTGTGTGCATAAGTCCTTTGGTTTAGGCGTGACACTCAATTTGAGTTTTTATTGCTTTAAATGCATTTTCAGCCCGAGCTGAGCACGTTTTGTGAGTTTGAATGTATCTTCATAGGAATGAGTTGTGTGGTCAAATTCATGCTCATATGGGCTTCAGGAGGTCATCCTGAACAAAATACATGTTGAAGTGTGTGCATAAGTCCTTTGGTTTAGGTGTGACACTCAATTTGAGTTTTTTTTGCTTTAAATGCATTTTCAGCCCGAGCTAAGCACGTTTTTTGAGTTAGAATGTATCTTCATAGGAATGAGTTGTGTGGTCAAATGATTGCTCATTTAGGCTTGAGGAGGTCATCCTGAGCAAAATACATGTTGAAGTGTGTGCATAAGTCCTTTGGTTTAGGCGTGACACTCGTTTTGAGTTTTTACTGCTTTAAATGCATTTTCAGCCCGAGCTGAGCACATTTTGTGAGTTTGAATGTATCTTCATAGGAATGAGTTCTGTGATCAAATTAATGCTCATTTAGGCGTCAGGTGGTCATCATGAACAAAATACATGTTGAAGTGTGTGCATAAGTCCTTTGGTTTGGGCGTGACACTCAATTAATTTTTTATTGCTTTAAATGCATTTTCAGCCCGAACCGAGCGCGCTTTCTGACTTTGAACTTATCTTCATAGGAATGAGTTGTGTGGTCAAATTATTGCTCCTTTAGGCTTCAGGAGGTCATCCTGAACAAAATACATGTTGAAGTGTGTGCATAAGTCCTTTGGTTTAGGCGTGACACTCAATTTGAGTTTTTATTGCTTTAAATGCATTTTCAGCCCGAGCTGAGCACGTTTTGTGAGTTTGAATGTATCTTCATAGGAATGAGTTGTGTGGTCAAATTAATGCTCATTTAGGCGTCAGGTGGTCATCCTGAACAAAATACATGTTGAAGTGTGTGCATAAGTCCTTTGGTTTAGGCGTGACACTCAATTTGAGTTTTTATTGCTTTTAATGCATTTTCAGCCCGAGCTGAGCACGTTTTGTGAGTTTGAATGTATCTTCATAGGAATGAGTTGTGTAGTCAAATTAATGCTCATTTAGGCTTCAGGTGGTCATCCTGAACTAAATACATGTTGAAGTGTGTGCATAAGTCCTTTGGTTTAGGCGTGACACTCAATTTGAGTTTTTATTGCTTTTAATGCATTATCAGCCCGAGCTGAGCGCGCTTTCTGACTTTGAATGTATCTTCATAGGAATGAGTTGTGTGGTCAAATTATTGCTCATTTAGGCTTCAGGAGGTCATCCTGAACAAAATACATGTTGAAGTGTGTGCATAAGTCCTTTGGTTTAGGCGTGACACTCATTTTGAGTTTTTATTGCTTTAAATGCATTTTCAGCCCGAGCTGAGCACGTTTTGTGAGTTTGAATGTATCTTCATAGAATGAGTTGTGTGGTCAAATTAATGCTCATTTAGGCTTCAGGTGGTCATCCTGAACAAAATACATGTTGAAGTGTGTGCATAAGTCCTTTGGTTTAGGCGTGACACTCAATTTGAGTTTTTATTGCTTTAAATGCATTTTCAGCCCGAGCTGAGCGCGCTTTCTGACTTTGAATGTATCTTCATAGGAAAGAGTTGTGTGGTCAAATTATTGCTCATTTAGGCTTCAGGAGGTCATCCTGAACAAAATACATGTTGAAGTGTGTGCATAAGTCCTTTGGTTTAGGCGTGACACTCAATTTGAGTTTTTATTGCTTTAAATGCATTTTCAGCCCGAGCTGAGCACGTTTTGTGTTTTTGAATGTATCTTCATAGGAATGAGTTGTGTGGTCAAATTAATGCTCATATGGGCTTCAGGAGGTCATCCTGAACAAAATACATATTGAAGTGTGTGCATAAGTCCTTTGGTTTAGGCGTGACACTCAATTTGAGTAAATATTATTGCTTTAAATGCATTTTCAGGCCGAGTGGAACAAGTTTTCAAAATGTGTCCTGAATCATGTTATGGTCTATGTTGCTCTCTACTGACCAAAGTCCGTTATTGTCTCCGAGGCCTGAAACCATCTTACATTTATATGACTGTATAACTGTACTCTTGAGCCAATTATTCAATTTCTCTTTGTTCTTGAACTAATTATAACTCAACGCGGGTACCATGACTATACTCAATTTCAGTTTTTATTGCTTTAAGTGCAGTTTCGGGCCGAGCTGAGCACTTGTTCTGAGTTTGAATGTATCTTCATAGGAATGAGATGTGTGATCATATTAATGCTCATTTAGGCTTCAGGAGGACATCTTGAACAAAATACATGTTGAAGTGTGTGCATAAGTCCTTTGGTTTGGGCGTGACACTCAATTTGAGTTTTTATTGCTTTAAATGCATTTTCAGGCCGAGCTGAGCACGTTTTGTGAGTTAAAATGTATCTTCATAGGAATGAGTTGTGTCGTCAAATGAATGCTCATTTAGGCTTCAGGAGGTCACCTTGAACAAAATACATGTTGAAGTGTGTCCTTTGGTTTAGGCGTGACACTCAATTTGAGTTTTTATTGCTTTAAATGCATTTTCAGCCCGAGCTGAGCACGTTTTGTGAGTTTGAATGTATCTTCATAGGAATGAGTTGTGTGGTCAAATTAATGCTCATTTAGGCGTCAGGTGGTCATCCTGAACAAAATACATGTTGAAGTGTGTGCATAAGTCCTTTGGTTTAGGCGTGACACTCAATTTGAGTTTTTATTGCTTTTAATGCATTTTCAGCCCGAGCTGAGCACGTTTTGTGAGTTTGAATGTATCTTCATAGGAATGAGTTGTGTAGTCAAATTAATGCTCATTTAGGCTTCAGGTGGTCATCCTGAACTAAATACATGTTGAAGTGTGTGCATAAGTCCTTTGGTTTAGGCGTGACACTCAATTTGAGTTTTTATTGCTTTTAATGCATTATCAGCCCGAGCTGAGCACGCTTTCTGACTTTGAATGTATCTTCATAGGAATGAGTTGTGTGGTCAAATTATTGCTCATTTAGGCTTCAGGAGGTCATCCTGAACAAAATACATGTTGAAGTGTGTGCATAAGTCCTTTGGTTTAGGCGTGACACTCATTTTGAGTTTTTATTGCTTTAAATGCATTTTCAGCCCGAGCTGAGCACGTTTTGTGAGTTTGAATGTATCTTCATAGAATGAGTTGTGTGGTCAAATTAATGCTCATTTAGGCTTCAGGTGGTCATCCTGAACAAAATACATGTTGAAGTGTGTGCATAAGTCCTTTGGTTTAGGCGTGACACTCAATTTGAGTTTTTATTGCTTTAAATGCATTTTCAGCCCGAGCTGAGCGCGCTTTCTGACTTTGAATGTATCTTCATAGGAAAGAGTTGTGTGGTCAAATTATTGCTCATTTAGGCTTCAGGAGGTCATCCTGAACAAAATACATGTTGAAGTGTGTGCATAAGTCCTTTGGTTTAGGCGTGACACTCAATTTGAGTTTTTATTGCTTTAAATGCATTTTCAGCCCGAGCTGAGCACGTTTTGTGTTTTTGAATGTATCTTCATAGGAATGAGTTGTGTGGTCAAATTAATGCTCATATGGGCTTCAGAAGGTCATCCTGAACAAAATACATATTGAAGTGTGTGCATAAGTCCTTTGGTTTAGGCGTGACACTCAATTTGAGTAAATATTATTGCTTTAAATGCATTTTCAGGCCGAGTGGAACAAGTTTTCAAAATGTGTCCTGAATCATGTTATGGTCTATGTTGCTCTCTACTGACCAAAGTCCGTTATTGTCTCCGAGGCCTGAAACCATCTTACATTTATATGACTGTATAACTGTACTCTTGAGCCAATTATTCAATTTCTTTTTGTTCTTGAACTAATTATAACTCAACGCGGGTACCATGACTATACTCAATTTCAGTTTTTATTGCTTTAAGTGCAGTTTCGGGCCGAGCTGAGCACTTGTTCTGAGTTTGAATGTATCTTCATAGGAATGAGATGTGTGATCATATTAATGCTCATTTAGGCTTCAGGAGGACATCTTGAACAAAATACATGTTGAAGTGTGTGCATAAGTCCTTTGGTTTGGGCGTGACACTCAATTTGAGTTTTTATTGCTTTAAATGCATTTTCAGGCCGAGCTGAGCACGTTTTGTGAGTTAAAATGTATCTTCATAGGAATGAGTTGTGTCGTCAAATGAATGCTCATTTAGGCTTCAGGAGGTCACCTTGAACAAAATACATGTTGAAGTGTGTGCATAAGTCCTTTGGTTTAGGCGTGACACTCAATTTGAGTTTTTATTGCTTTAAATGCATTTTCAGCCCGAGCTGAGCACGTTTTGTGAGTTTGAATGTATCTTCATAGGAATGAGTTGTGTGGTCAAATTATTGCTCATTTAGGCTTCTTCAGGTCATCCTGAACAAAATACATGTTGAAGTGTGTGCATAAGTCCTTTGGTTTAGGCGTGACACTCAATTTGAGTTTTTATTGCTTTAAATGCATTTTCAGCCCGAGCTGAGCACGTTTTGTGAGTTTGAATGTATCTTCATAGGAATGAGTTGTGTGGTCAAATTAATGCTCATTTAGGCTTCAGGAGGACATCCTGAACAAAATACATGTTGAAGTGTGTGCATAAGTCCTTTGGTTTAGGCGTGACACTCAACTTGAGTTTTTATTGCTTTAAATGCATTTTCAGCCGGAGCTGAGCGTGCTTTCTGACTTTGAATGTATCTTCATAGGAATGAGTTGTGTGGTCAAATTAATGCTCATTTAGGCTTCAGGTGGTCATCCTGAACTAAATACATGTTGAAGTGTGTGCATAAGTCCTTTGGTTTAGGCGTGACACTCAATTTGAGTTTTTATTGCTTTAAATGCATTTTCAGCCCGAGCTGAGCGCGCTTTCTGACTTTGAACTTATCTTCATAGGAATGAAATGTGTGGTCAAATTATTGCTCATTTAGGCTTCAGGAGGTCATCCTGAACAAAATACATGTTGAAGTGTGTGCATAAGTCCTTTGGTTTAGGCGTGACACTCAATTAGAGTTTTTATTGCTTTAAATGCATTTTCAGCACGAGCTGAGCGCGCTTTCTGACTTTGAATGTATCTTCATAGGAATGAGTTGTGTGGTCAAATTATTGCTCATTTAGGCTTCAGGAGGTCATCCTGAACAAAATACATGTTGAAGTGTGTGCATAAGTCCTTTGGTTTAGGCGTGACACTCAATTTGAGTTTTTATTGCCTTTAATGCATTTTCAGCCCGAGCTGAGCGCGCTTTCTGACTTTGAATGTATCTTCATAGGAATGAGTTGTGTGGTCAAATTAATGCTCATATAGGCTTCGGGAGGTCATCCTGAACTAAATACATGTTGAAGTGTGTGCATAAGTCCTTTGGTTTAGGCGTGACACTCAATTTGAGTTTTTATTGCTTTAAATGCATTTTCAGCCCGAGCTGAGCGCGCTTTCTGACTTTGAATGTATCTTCATAGGAATGAGTTGTGTAGTCAAATTACTGCTCATTTAGGCTTCAGGAGGACATCCTGAACTAAATACATTGAAGTGTGTGCATAAGTCCTTTGGTTTAGGCGTGACACTCAATTTGATTTTTATTGCTTTAAATGCATTTTCAGCCCGAGCTGAGCGCGCTTTCTGACTTTGAATGTATCTTCATAGGAATGAGTTGTGTAGTCAAATTACTGCTCATTTAGGCTTCAGGAGGACATCCTGAACTAAATACATTGAAGTGTGTGCAAAAGTCCTTTGGTTTGGGAGTGACACTCAATTTGAGTTATTATTGCTTTAAATGCATTTTCAGGCCGAGTGGAACAAGTTTTCAAAATGTGTCTTGAATCATGTTATGGTCTATGTTGCCCTCTACTGACCAAAGTCCGTTATTGTCTCCGAGGCCTGAAACCATTTTACATTTATATGACTGTATAACTGTACTCTTGAGCCAATTATTCAATTTCTCTTTGTTCTTGAATTAATTATAACTCAACGCAGGTACCATGACTATACTCAATTTCAGTTTTTATTGCTTTAAGTGCAGTTTCGGGCCGAGTTGAGCACGTGTTCTGAGTTTGAATGTATCTTCATAGGAATGAGATGTGTGATCATATTAATGCTCATTTAGGCTTCAGGAGGACATCTTGAACAAAATACATGTTGAAGTGTGTGCATAAGTCCTTTGGTTTGGGCGTGACACTCAATTTGAGTTTTTATTGCTTTAAATGCATTTTCAGCCCGAGCTGAGCACGTTTTGTGAGTTTGAATGTATCTTTATAGGAATGAGTTGTGTAGTCAAATTAATGCTCATATGGGCTTCAGGAGGTCATCCCGAACAAAATACATGTTGAAGTGTATGCATAAGTCCTTTGGTTTAGGCGTGACACTCAATTTGAGTTTTTATTGCTTTAAATGCAGTTTCAGCCCGAGCTGAGCGCGCTTTCTGACTTTGAATGTATCTTCATAGGAATGAGTTGTGTGGTCAAATTATTGCTCATTTAGGCTTCAGGAGGTCATCCTGAACAAAATACATGTTGAAGTGTGTGCATAAGTCCTTTGGTTTAGGCGTGACACTCAATTTGAGTTTTTATTTCTTTAAATGCTTTTTCAGCCCGAGCTGAGCGCACTTTCTGACTTTGAATGTATCTTCATAGGAATGAGTTGTGTGGTCAAATTATTGCTCATTTAGGCTTCAGGAGGTCATCCTGAACAAAATACATGTTGAAGTGTGTGTATACGTCCTTTGGTTTAGGCGTGACACTCAATTTGAGTTTTTATTGCTTTAAATGCATTTTCAGCCCGAGCTGAGCACGTTTTGTGAGTTTGAATGTATCTTCATAGGAATGAGTTGTGTGGTCAAATTAATGCTCATTTAGGCTTCAGGAGGACATCCTGAACTAAATACATGATGAAGTGTGTGCATAAGCCCTTTGGTTTAGGCGTTGACACTCAATTTGAGTTTTTATTGCTTTTAATGCATTTTCAGCCCGAGCTGAGCGCGCTTTCTGACGTTGAATGTATCTTCATAGGAATGAGTTGTGTGGTCAAATTAATGCTCATTTAGGCTTCAGGTGGTCATCCTGAACTAAATACATGTTGAAGTGTGTGCATAAGTCCTTTGGTTTAGGCGTGACACTCAATTTGAGTTTTTATTGCTTTAAATGCATTTTCAGCCCGAGCTGAGCACGTTTTGTGAGTTTGAATGTATCTTCATAGGAATGAGTTGTGTGGTCAAATTAATGCTCATTTAGGCTTCAGGTGGTCATCCTGAACAAAATACATGTTGAAGTGTGTGCATAAGTTCTTTGGTTTAGGCGTGACACTCAATTTGAGTTTTTATTGCTTTAAATGCATTTTCAGCCCGAGCTGAACACGTTTTGTGAGTTTGAATGTATCTTCATAGGAATGAGTTGTGTGGTCAAATTAATGCTCATTTAGGCTTCAGGTGGTCATCCTGAACAAAATACATGTTGAAGTGTGTGCATAAGTCCTTTGGTTTAGGTGTGACACTCAATTTGAGTTTTTATTGCTTTAAATGCATTTTCAGCCTGAGCTGAGCGCGCTTTCTGACTTTGAATGTATCTTCATAGGAATGAGTTGTGTAGTCAAATTACTGCTCATTTAGGCTTCAGGAGGACATCCTGAACTAAATACATGTTGAAGTGTGTGCATAAGTCCTTTGGTTTAGGCGTGACACTCAATTTGAGTTTTTATTGCTCTAAATGCATTTTCAGCCCGAGCTGAGCACCTTTTGTGAGTTTGAATGTATCTTCTTAGGAATGAGTTGTGTGGTCAAATTAATGCTCATTTAGGCTTCAGGAGGCCATCCTGAACTAAATACATGTTCAAGTGTGTGCATAAACCCTTTGGTTTAGGCGTGACACTCAATTTGAGTTTTTTTTGCTTTAAATGCATTTTCTGCCCGAGCTGAGCACGTTTTTTGTGTTAAATGTTTCTTCCTCAATTTTTCAGCCCGAGCTGAGCACCTTTTGTGAGTTTGAATGTATCTTCATAGGAATGAGTTGTGTGGTCAAATTAATGCTCATATAGGCTTCAGGAGGCCATCCTGAACAAAATACATGTTGAAGTGTGTGCATATGTCCTTTGGTTTAGGTGTGACACTCAATTTGAGTTTTTATTGCTTTTAATGCATTTTCAGCCTGAGCTGAGCGCGCTTTCCGACTTTGAATGTATCTTCATAGGAATGAGTTGTGTAGTCAAATTACTGCTCATTTAGGCTTCAGGAGGTCATCCTGAACAAAATACATGTTGAAGTGTGTGCATAAGTCCTTTGGTTTAGGTGTGACACTCAATTTGAGTTTTTATTGCTTTAAATGCATTTTCAGCCCGAGCTGAGCAAGTTTTCTGACTTTGAATGTATCTTCATAGGAATGAGTTGTGTAGTCAAATTAATGCTCATTTAGGCTTCAGGAGGACATCCTGAAATAAATACATGTTCAAGTGTGTGCATAAGTCCTTTGGTTTAGGCGTGACACTCAATTTGAGTTTTTTTTTGCTTTAAATGCATTTTCTGCCCGAGCTGAGCACGTTTTTTGAGTTAAATGTTTCTTCATAGGAATGAGTTGTGTGGTCAAATTAATGCTCATTTAGGCTTCAGGAGGACATCCTGAACTAAATACATGTTGAAGTGTGTGCATAAGCCCTTTGGTTTAGGCGTGACACTCAATTTGAGTTTTTATTGCTTTAAATGCATTTTCAGGCCGAGCTGAGCACGTTTTGTGAGTTTGAATGTATCTTCAAAGGATCGAGTTGTGTGGTCAAATTAATGCTCATTAGGCTTCAGGAGGACATCCTGAACTAAATACATGTTGAAGTGTGTGCATAAGTCCTTTGGTTTAGGCGTGACACTCAATTTGAGTTTTTATTGCTTTCAATGCATTTTCACAGCCGGAGCTGAGCACGTTTTGTGAGTTTGAATGTATCTTCGTAGGCATGAGTTGTGTGGTCAAATTAATGCTCATATAGGCTTCAGGTCATCCTGAACAAAATACATGTTGAAGTGTGTGCATAAGTCCTTTGGTTTTAGGCGTGACACTCAGTTTGAGTTTTTATTGCTTTAAATGCATTTTCAGCACGAGCTGAGCACGTTTTGTGAGTTTGAATGTATCTTCATAGGAATGAGTTGTTTGGTCAAATTAATGCTCATATAGGCTTCAGGAGGCCATCCTGAACAAAATACATGTTGAAGTGTGTGCATAAGTCCTTTGGTTTAGGTGTGACACTCAATTTGAATTTTTATTGCTTTAAATGCATTTTCAGCCTGAGCTGAGCGCGCTTTCCGACTTTGAATGTATCTTCATAGGAATGAGTTGTGTAGTCAAATTACTGCTCATTTAGGCTTCAGGAGGACATCCTGAACGAAATACATGTTGAAGTGTGTGCATAAGTCCTTTGGTTTAGGTGTGACACTCAATTTGAGTTTTTATTGCTTTGAATGCATTTTCAGCCCGAGCTGAGCTCGTTTTCTGAGTTTGAATGTATCTTCATAGGAATGAGTTGTGTGGTCAAATTAATGCTCATTTAGGCTTCAGGATGACCTCCTGAACTAAATACATGTTGAAGTGTGTGCATAAGTCCTTTGGTTTAGGCGTGACACTCAATTTGAGTTTTTATTGCTTTAAATGCATTTTAAGCCCGAGCTGAGCACGTTTTGTTAGTTTGAATGTATCTTCATAGGAATGAGTTGTGTGGTCAAATTAATGCTCATATAGGCTTCAGGAGGTCATCCTGAACAAAATACATGTTGAAGTGTGTGCATAAGTCCTTTGGTTTAGGTGTGTCACTCAATTTGAGTTTTTATTGCTTTAAATGCATTTTCAGCCCGAGCTTGAGCGCGCTTTCTGACTTTGAATGTATCTTCATAGGAATGAGTTGTGTGGTCAAATGAATGCTAATTTAGGCTTCAGGTGGTCATCCTGAACAAAATACATGTTGAAGTGTGTGCATAAGTCTTTTGGTTTAGGCGTGACACTCAGTTTGAATTTTTATTGCTTTAAATGCATTTTCAGCACAAGCTGAGCACGTTTTCTGAGTTTGAATGTATCTTCATAGGAATGAGTTGTGTGGTCAAATTAATGCTCATATAGGCTTCAGGAGGTCATCCTGAACAAAATACATGTTGAAGTGTGTGCATAAATCCTTTGGTTTAGGTGTGACACTCAATTTGAGTTTTTATTGCTTTAAATGCATTTTCAGCCCAAGCTTGAGCGCGCTTTCTGACTTTGAATGTATCTTCATAGGAATGAGTTGTGTAGTCAAATTAATGCTCATTTAGGCTTCAGAGGCCATCCTGAACAAAATACATGTTGAAGTGTGTGCATAAGTCCTTTGGTTTAGGTGTGACACTCAATTTGAGTTTTTATTGCTTTGAATGCATTTTCAGCCCGAGCATGTGCGCGCTTTCTGACTTTGAATGTATCTTCATAGGAATGAGTTGTGTAGTCAAATTAATGCTCATTTAGGCTTCAGGAGAACATCCTGAACAAAATACATGTTGAAGTGTGTGCATAAGTCCTTTGGTTTAGGCGTGACACTCAATTTGAGTTTTTATTGCTTTAAATGCATTTTCAGCCCGAGCTGAGGACCTTTTGTGAGTTTGAATGTATCTTCATAGGAATGAGTTGTGTGGTCAATATAATGCTCATATAGGCTTCAGGAGGCCATCCTGAACAAAATACATGTTGAAGTGTGTGCATAAGTCCTTTGGTTTAGGTGTGACCATCAATTTGAGTTTTTATTGCTTTAAATGCATTTTCAGCCTGAGCTGAGCGCGCTTTCTGACTTTGAATGTATCTTCATAGGAATGAGTTGTGTAGTCAAATTACTGCTCATTTAGGCTTCAGGAGGACATCCTGAACTAAATACATGTTGAAGTGTGTGCATAAGTCCTTTGGTTTAGGCGTGACACTCAATTTGAGTTTTTATTGCTCTAAATGCATTTTCAGCCCGAGCTGAGCACCTTTTGTGAGTTTGAATGTATCTTCTTAGGAATGAGTTGTGTGGTCAAATTAATGCTCATTTAGGCTTCAGGAGGCCATCCTGAACTAAATACATGTTCAAGTGTGTGCATAAACCCTTTGGTTTAGGCATGACACTCAATTTGAGTTTTTTTTTGCTTTAAATGCATTTTCTGCCCGAGCTGAGCACGTTTTTTGTGTTAAATGTTTCTTCATAGGAATGAGTTGTGTGGTCAAATTAATGCTCATTTAGGCTTCAGTAGGTCCTCCTGAACAAAATACATGTTGAAGTGTGTGCATAAGTCCTTGGGATTAGGCTTGACACTCAATTTGAGTTTTTATTGCTTTAAATGCATTTTCACAGCCCGAGCTGAGCACGTTTTGTGAGTTTGAATGTATCTTCATAGGAATGAGTTGTGTGGTCAAATCAATGCTCATATATGCTTCAGGAGGTCATCCTGAACTAAATACATGTTTAAGTGTGTGCATAAGCCCTTTGGTTTAGGCGTGACACTCAATTTGAGTTTTTACTGCTTTAAATGCATTTTCAGGCCGAGCTGAGCACGTTTTGTGAGTTTGAATGTATCTTCAAAGGAATGAGTTGTGTGGTCGGATTAATGCTCATTAGGCTTCAGGAGGACATCCTGAACTAAATACATGTTGAAGTGTGTGCATAAGTCCTTTGGTTTTAGGCGTGACACTCAATTTGAGTTTTTATTGCTTTAAATGCATTTTCAGCCCGAGCTGAGCACGTTTTGTGAGTTTGAATGTATCTTCGTAGGCATGAGTTGTGTGGTCAAATTAATGCTCATATAGGCTTCAGGTGGTCCTCCTGAACAAAATACATGTTGAAGTGTGTGCATAAGTCCTTTGGTTTAGGCGTGACACTCAATTTGAGTTTAATTGCTTTCAATGCATTTTCACAGCCGGAGCTGAGCACGTTTTGTGAGTTTGAATGTATCTTCATAGGAATGAGTTGTTTGGTCAAATTAATGCTCATATAGGCTTCAGGAGGCCATCCTGAACAAAATACATGTTGAAGTGTGTGCATAAGTCTTTTGGTTTAGGTGTGACACTCAATTTGAATTTTTATTGCTTTAAATGCATTTTCAGCCTGAGCTGAGCGCGCTTTCCGACTTTGAATGTATCTTCATAGGAATGAGTTGTGTAGTCAAATTACTGCTCATTTAGGCTTCAGGAGGACATCCTGAACGAAATACATGTTGAAGTGTGTGCATAAGTCCTTTGGTTTAGGTGTGACACTCAATTTGAGTTTTTATTGCTTTAAATGCATTTTCAGCCCGAGCTGAGCACGTTTTCTGAGTTTGAATGTATCTTCATAGGAATGAGTTGTGTGGTCAAATTAATGCTCATTTAGGCTTCAGGATGACCTCCTGAACTAAATACATGTTGAAGTGTGTGCATAAGTCCTTTGGTTTAGGCGTGACACTCAATTTGAGTTTTTATTGCTTTAAATGCATTTTCAGCCCGAGCTGAGCACGTTTTGTTAGTTTGAATGTATCTTCATAGGAATGAGTTGTGTGGTCAAATTAATGCTCATATAGGCTTCAGGAGGTCATCCTGAACAAAATACATGTTGAAGGTGTGTGCATAAGTCCTTTGGTTTAGGTGTGACACTCATTTTGAGTTTTTATTGCTTTAAATGCATTTTCAGCCCGAGCTTGAGCGCGCTTTCTGACTTTGAATGTATCTTCATAGGACTGAGTTGTGTGGTCAAATGAATGCTAATTTAGGCTTCAGGTGGTCATCCTGAACAAAATACATGTTGAAGTGTGTGCATAAGTCTTTTGGTTTAGGCGTGACACTCAGTTTGAGTTTTTATTGCTTTAAATGCATTTTCAGCACGAGCTGAGCCCGTTTTCTGAGTTTGAATGTATCTTCATAGGAATGAGTTGTGTGGTCAAATTAATGCTCATTTAGGCTTCGGGATGACCTCCTGAACTAAATACATGTTGAAGTGTGTGCATAAGTCCTTTGGTTTAGGCGTGACACTCAATTTGAGTTTTTATTGCTTTAAATGCATTTTCAGCCCGAGCTGAGCACGTTTTGTGAGTTTGAATGTATCTTCATAGGAATGAGTTGTGTGGTCAAATTGATGCTCATATAGGCTTCAGGAGGTCATCCTGAACAAAATACATGTTGAAGTGTGTGCATAAGTCTTTTGGTTTCGGTGTGACACTCAATTTGAGTTTTTATTGCTTTAAATGCATTTTCAGCCCGAGCTGAGCGTGCTTTCTGACTTTGAATGTATCTTCATAGGAATGAGTTGTGTAGTCACATTAATGCTCTTTTAGGCTTCAGGAGGCCATCCTGAACAAAATACATGTTGAAGTGTGTGCATAAGTCCTTTGGTTTAGGTGTGACACTCAATTTGAGTTTTTATTGCTTTAAATGCATTTTCAGCCCGAGCTGAGCACGTTTTCTGAGTTTGAATGTATCTTCATAGGAATGAGTTGTGTGGTCAAAATAATGCTCATTTAGGCTTCAGGATGACCTCCTGAACTAAATACATGTTGAAGTGTGTGCATAAGTCTTTTGGTTTAGGTGTGACACTCAGTTTGAGTTTTTATTGCTTTAAATGCATTTTCAGCACGAGCTGAGCACGTTTTCTGAGTTTGAATGTATCTTCATAGGAATGAGTTGTGTGGTCAAATTAATGCTCATTTAGGCTTCAGGAGGTCATCCTGAACTAAATACATGTTCAAGTGTGTGCATAAGTCCTTTGGTTTAGGCGTGACACTCAATTTGAGTTTTTATTGCTTTAAATGCATTTTCAGCCCGAGCTGAGCACGTTTTGTGAGTTTGAATGTATCTTCATAGGAATGAGTTGTGTGGTCAAATTGATGCTCATATAGGCTTCAGGAGGTCATCCTGAACAAAATACATGTTGAAGTGTGTGCATAAGTCCTTTGGTTTCGGTGTGACACTCAATTTGAGTTTTTATTGCTTTAAATGCATTTTCAGCCCGAGCTGAGCGTGCTTTCTGACTTTGAATGTATCTTCATAGGAATGAGATGTGTAGTCAAATTAATGCTCTTTTAGGCTTCAGGAGGCCATCCTGAACAAAATACATGTTGAAGTGTGTGCATAAGTCCTTTGGTTTAGGTGTGACACTCAATTTGAGTTTTTATTGCTTTAAATGCATTTTCAGCCCGAGCTGAGCACGTTTTGTGAGTTTGAATGCATCTTCATAGGCATGAATTGTGTGATCAAATTAATGCTCATTTAGGCTTCAGGTGGTCCTTCTGAACAAAATACATGTTGAAGTGTGTGCATAAGTCCTTTGGTTTAGGTGTGACACTCAATTTGAGTTTAATTGCTTTCAATGCATTTTCAGCCCGAGCTTGAGCGCGCTTTCTGACTTTGAATGTATCTTCATAGGAATGAGTTGTGTAGTCAAATTAATGCTCATTTAGGCTTCAGGAGGCCATCCTGAACAAAATACATGTTGAAGTGTGTGCATAAGTCCTTTGGTTTAGGTGTGACACTCAATTTGAGTTTTTATTGCTTTAAATGCATTTTCAGCCCGAGCTGAGCACGTTTTGTGAGTTTGAATGTATCTTCATAGGCATGAGTTGTGTGATCAAATTAATGCTCATTTAGGCTTCAGGAGGTCATCCTGAACAAAATACAAGTTGAAGTGTGTGCATAAGTCCTTTGGTAATCAAACAGCACGAAGGTCCGGGACCGAACGGATGCCACCCGCTTGGCCCCGCCGGAGCAGAAGTAAGATCGGGCGGCCCGAGCCCGAGCCCGAGCCCTACCCCTACCCGAACCCGACCGCCCTAAAATGTCCCTCATTGCTTCGGGTTCGGGGCGCACGGCACCCGTACGGCGGAGAGTATCCAGGGTTACCAGTGAAGCGGAGGAACATCTCACGCCCACCCGCGCGAAATGTCGTACCGAGTTGTTTATGCCCACGGCACCGCCGATGCTGCACCGTTTCGGCGCGAGGGACGCTCCAAACGAGGAGTTTGGGTCGAATGTGAATTAAAGTGTTAGGTTTCGTGAGAGATCAATACAAGAACCACACACAGACACCAAAAACGAAGAGGGGTTTTATTGCCAGAAAGTTGGTCAGGTCGAGGTGTAAACAACTGAAAGCTAGTCAAAATGATCACGTTGAGGAGTGCAGAAATGCTGGAGCGTAACGGCGTGGCAGCAGCTAGCTCGGCAGGAAGGATCGCTGACGAACTGGCAACGGGTGGCTGTTCACGCTGTCTTTTATTGTGCAAGTGGCAGATGAGATGAAGACTCGCACGTGTGTAGGGGAGGCAGGTGCACTGATTCGAGAGGCGCCCAGCCCACACTGAAAAAGAGACAAAAAAAGGGAGGGGCGGCACCGTGGACACACAATGGTTTCGAACGCAAAGGGCAGAAAACGTCGGCTTCCAGCCGCGCGACGTTCCGCGAACGAATACTGAATCGTATTGAGACACGTTATCCGTGGCATCATAAACTCCGCGAATTTAAGTCAACATCTCTCTGCTCCCAAATAAAACAATCATCCCTATTCAGTCAAATGTAAACGAAGAAGTCAAGTCTGGGATTTTTTTTATGACCCTCTAAAAATAAGCAACAACATAAAATGTCCGCCCTGTGAACATGAGCTGAAATCGAATCTCAAACCAAATACATGTGAAAGCAAAAAAAATCGAAATATATCAATTTAGAATTCAAAGAACGTCGTGTCCCCATCACACTTTTTAATTGTCTTTTTTCTTTTTTCTTTTTTTTTTGCATCGACACGCCTCAAAATCCTTCTGATGTGAGCGTTTTTAAAAAATCTTGGCTCTTTTGACTTTTTTGGGGGGTTCTTGGGACGGAAAAAATTGACGATGAATTGACAATATTTGCTGCTCAGAGCTGATGCCACGTTGTGTCACTCTTGTGCTTTCTGAAATGCGAGAGCCCTATTTGTCCATGCACGGCCAGCACTTTACGATAGCCTCTGCTGGTGAGAGTTGGCCATTGCAGCCTTCCATATGATTTCCTGTGACCCTCTAAAAATAATGAGATAAAATGTGCGTTGTGTGAACATGGGCTGCGCTTGAAACTACACCCAAATACAAGGAAAAGCAAAAAACAAAAATCTAAACGCACCAATTCAAAAGATAAATGAATGCCACGCCACCATCACACTTTTTCATGATTATTATTACAATTATTATTAATATCACTGCATAGGCAAGGCTCAAAATCCGCCTCATGTGAGCGTTTTTTCAAAAGATTTTCTTAATCTTGCTACTTCGGACTGGGCTTTTTTTTTTGGATATTGGGACAGAGAAACTTTATTATGTATTGACAGTGTTTGCTCTTCATCTCTTTTTCAACCTGGTGGACGCCCTCTCTTTGGCCGAGCATGACCTGATTTGTAGTCAGACGCCTCATGCATTGCGCCACGAACTCCACGAAATCAAACCACTATTTCTCTGTTCTCCTGTGGGGGAATTTGCCGCTCCCAAAAAGTTATTGTTACCTTTTTCAGTGTGGGATGGGCGCTTCTCTAATCAGTGCACCTGCCTCCCCGACACACCTGCGAGTCATTATCTCATCTGCCACTTGCAGCATAAAAGCCAGCCTGAAGAGCCACCCATTGTCACTTCGTCAGAGATCCTTCCTGCCGTGTCGACGACGCCGTACCGCTCCAGGATTCCTGCACTCCTCGAATTGATCATTTTGACTACCTTTCAGTTGTGACCACCTCGGCCTGTCTCGCTTACTGGCAATAAAACCCTTCTGTGCTTTTTGTGTCTGCGCGTGGTTCCTCTCTTCATCTCTCACGAAGCCGAACACTTTGCTTAACACCCGCGGTTCTCCCAGCGCTCCGCCCCAACATCCTCGTCGGAACAGCCTGAGCGCCGCAGCGGAGCAACTCCGGCTCGGCCGTGGGCAAAAACGGCTCTGTCCGAAATTTCTCACGGGCGGGCGTGAGCTGTTCCTCCGCTTCGCTTATCACACACACCACTCTCGGCCCTACCTGCCCCGCGCAACTCCGGCAGGGCCAAGCGGGTGGCATCGGTTCGGTCCCGGACCTTCGCGCGGTTTGATTCCCAAGTTTTTCTTCCCTTTGATTGCACACCGCGCCCCCTGTCCCTCAAAGCGAGGTGCATCTCTGGCGGAGCCGAGCGGGCAGCAGCTTTGCTCCCGGCAGGTCGTGTTGGTGTGCGCGAGGTCTTCCACCTCTTCGCTTGCAACACTCGCCTTTGCCGGCCCGCCAGGCACGGCGCAGCTCTGGCGGGGCCAAGCGACAGCGTCGGTTAGGTCCCGGGCGCAAAATCAAAAGGGAGGGTCGACACTGTGGACAAACAATGGACCCTAACACAAAGGGCAGAAAACTTCGACGCACACCTGCGCGACATTCTGTGAAGGAAAATACGCCACCCGCCTGACCTCGCCGGAGTTTCGCCGCGCCCGTCGGTCCAACGTGGCCCGGGTTGCAAGCGAAGTGGGTGAAAAGCTCACGGCCATCCTCGCGAAATATCGTACAATGCCGCTGCAAAACACGGCCCGGGCGCGGCTGCTCCTAGCGGATCGCAATGCAGCTCTGATCAGGGGGATCTTGCGGGAAGCCGGGAGGGGCGCGGGTGTCAAGCAACGGGCTAATAAACCTCGTCGAATACGCCCGCGACGGGCCGGTATAGAAGCGATGCCGCCAGTTTGTCCCCGCCGGAGCTCCTCCAAGCCAGGCAGGCCGAAAGTGGCGCGGGTTGACAACACAGGGTCCAAAACTTCAACGCACAACCAAGCGATCGTCCAGCTTTATGCAGCCTTGTACAAATTGTGTTTTCAAGTTGTTCGCCCGAAACAGTTTTGTCACTCCCACAAGACAAACAAGCTATTTTTTTTCAGATGGCAGTGGAACTGATGAAGGCCTTCCCCAGACATTCCGTGCATCAATTTTAGAACATTATGTGGCGATGGAAAATAAGAGAACAAGACAATCGTCAGAAATACTGACCACAGCAGGTTTATTGGATGATGATCACCCATGCAAAAAATGTTTAATTGTGGCATCCAGAAATGATGCCAAAGATATATTTTGTTTCAAACTACTTCATGAAGAGGAAGTGTTGATACCAGGGATGAATTCTGAAAGCTTATGAGAAAGTCATTTTTTATGACTTGTACCACAACGAAAAATCTCGTGTTATTCACTGCTCCGATGAAAATAAAATGTCAAGATAAAATTTCAATCCCATATTTACACACTGTGAATTTTAAGTTTAATGTTCACTGATATTCCGTCATGTTGTCGTATTTGTTCTCGCCATGCACTGTGGCATGCTCTAAATGGCAAAACCACCTGGAAAAGGTCCTCTGACAAAACGAGTGATTTTTACAATGGAAGAACACACAATTTATCTTGCATCGACATTGTCTTCATGATGCTTTGCATGCATCATTGAAATTGGGTTGGTTCAAGTAAAAGAAAAAATTTGAATTTTAAAAGCAACTTAGAGTTATCCTGATTGAAATTTCCGAACATATAATCTTGCGATGTTAGGGTTCTCTCCCCCCGGCCCCCTTTTGACGAGACCCAGTGCGAAAGGTGGTACCATGAGCAGTGTCTTGAGAAGAATTTGCATGAATTGAGCGGCCGAAGACTGGTATTGCTGCTGTGAGTGCACATCACAATGTTGGAAGTCATGTAGACCTATATCTAATTTTGTGAGTGTTGTTCTGGAAAAAAATTAATTCTCACAAGAAAATGACAGACATGTCAGCTGCTCAACCCGTATTGTTTTGTGTTTTTTGTTATTGTAAAGTGTCCTTGGGTGTCTTGAAAGGCGCTTATCAATAAAATGTATTATTAGTATTATTATTATTATTAAGTTGCCTACACTGGTAAAGTTTTTTAAAATTTGAGTTTTTATTGCTTTAAATGCATTTTCAGCCCGAGTTGAGCACGTTTTGTGAGTTTGAATGTATCTTCATAGGAATGAGTTGTGTGGTCAAATTAATGCTCATTTAGGCTTCAGGTGGTCATCCTGAACAAAATACATGTTGAAGTGTGTGCATAAGTCCTTTGGTTTAGGCGTGACACTCAATTTGAGTTTTTATTGCTTTAAATGCATTTTCAGCCCGAGCTGAGCACGTTTTGTGAGTTTGAATGTAGCTTCATAGGAATTAGTTGTGTGGTCAAATTAATGCTCATTTAGGCTTCAGGTGGTCATCCTGAACTAAATAAATATTGAAGGTTGTGCATAAGTTCTTTGGTTTGGGCGTGACACTCAATTTGAGTTTTTATTGCTTTAAATGCATTTTCAGCCCGAGCTGAGCACTTTTTGTGAGTTTGAATGTATCTTCAGAGGAATGAGTTGTGTGGTCAAATTAATGCTCATTTAGGCTTCAGGAGGACATCCTGAACTAAATACATGTTGAAGTGTGTGCATAAGTCCTTTGGTTTAGGCGTGACACTCAATTTGAGTTTTTATTGCTTTAAATGCATTTTCAGCCCGAGCTGAGCATGTTTTGTGAGTTTGAATGTATCTTCATAAGAATGAGTTGTGTGGTCAAATTAATGCTCATTTCGGCTTCAGGTGGTCATCCTGAACTAAATACATGTTGAAGTGTGTGCATAAGTCCTTTGGTTTAGGCGTGACACTCCATTTGAGTTTTTATTGCTTTAAATGCATTTTCAGTCCGAGCTGAGCGCGCTTTCTGACTTTGAATGTATCTTCATAGGAATGAGTTGTGTGGTCAAATTATTGCTCATTTAGGCTTCAGGAGGTCATCCTGAACAAAATACATCTTGAAGTGTGTGCATAAGTCCTTCGGTTTAGGCGTGACACTCAATTTGAGTTTTTATTGCTTTAAATGCATTTTCAGCCCGAGCTGAGCACCTTTTGTGAGTTTGAATGTATCTTCATAGGAATGAGTTGTGTGGTCAAATTAATGCTCATTTAGGCTTCAGGTGGTCATCCTGAACAAAATACATGTTGAAGTGTGTGCATAAGTCCTTTGGTTTAGGCGTGACACTCAATTTGAGTTTTTATTGCTTTAAATGCATTTTCAGCCCGAGCTGAGCACGTTTTGTGAGTTTGAATGTAGCTTCATAGGAATTAGTTGTGTGGTCAAACTATTGCTCATTTAGGCTTCAGGAGGTCATCCTGAACAAAATACACGTTGAAGTGTGTGCATAAGTCCTTTGGTTGAGGCGTGACACTCAATTTGAGTTTTTATTGCTTTAAATGCGGCGGCCCGGTAGTCCAGTGGTTAGCACGTCGACTTCACAGTGCAGAGGTACCGGGTTCAATTCCAGCTCCGGCCTCCCTGTGTGGAGTTTGCATGTTCTCCCCGGGCCTGCGTGGGTTTTCTCCGGGTACTCCGGTTTCCTCCCACATTCCAAAAACATGCATGGCAGGCTGATTGAACGCTCTAAATTGTCCCTAGGTGTGAATGTGGGCGCGGATGGTTGTTCGTCTCTGTGTGCCTTGCGATTGGCTGGCAACCGTTTCAGGGTGTCCCCCGCCTACTGCCCGAAGACAGCTGGGATAGGCTCCAGCGCCCCCCGCGACCCTAGTGAGGATCAAGCGGTTCGGAAAATGGATGGATGGATGCTTTAAATGCATTTTCAGCCCGAGTTGAGCACGTTTTGTGAGTTTGAATGTATCTTCATAGGAATGAGTTGTGTGGTCAAATTAATGCTCATTTAGGCTTCAGGTGGTCATCCTGAACAAAATACATGTTGAAGTGTGTGCATAAGTCCTTTGGTTTAGGCGTGACACTCAATTTGAGTTTTTATTGCTTTAAATGCATTTTCACAGCCGGAGCTGAGCACATTTTGTGAGTTTGAATGTATCTTCATAGGAATGAGTTGTGTGGTCAAATTAATTCTCATATGGGCTTCAGGAGGTCATCCTGAACAAAATACATGTTGAAGTGTGTGCATAAGTCCTTTGGTTTAGGCCTTACACTCAATTTGAGTTTTGATTGCTTTAAATGCATTTTCAGCCCGAGCTGAGCACGTTTTGTGAGTTTGAATGTATCTTCATAGGAATGAGTTGTGTGGTCAAATTAATGCTCATTTAGGCTTCAGGTGGTCATCCTGAACAAAATACATGTTGAAGTGTATGCATAAGTCCTTTGGTTTAGGCGTGACACTCAATTTGAGTTTAATTGCTTTCAATGCATTTTCACAGCCGGAGCTGAGCACATTTTGTGAGTTTGAATGTATCTTCATAGGAATGAGTTGTGTGGTCAAATTAATGCTCATATAGGCTTCAGGTCATCCTGAACAAAATACATGTTGAAGTGTGTGCATAAGTCCTTTGGTTTTAGGCGTGACACTCAGTTTGAGTTTTTATTGCTTTAAATGCATTTTCAGCACGAGCTGAGCACGTTTTGTGAGTTTGAATGTATCTTCATAGGAATGAGTTGTTTGGTCAAATTAATGCTCATATAGGCTTCAGGAGGCCATCCTGAACAAAATACATGTTGAAGTGTGTGCATAAGTCCTTTGGTTTAGGTGTGACACTCAATTTGAATTTTTATTGCTTTAAATGCATTTTCAGCCTGAGCTGAGCGCGCTTTCCGACTTTGAATGTATCTTCATAGGAATGAGTTGTGTAGTCAAATTACTGCTCATTTAGGCTTCAGGAGGACATCCTGAACGAAATACATGTTGAAGTGTGTGCATAAGTCCTTTTGTTTAGGTGTGACACTCAATTTGAGTTTTTATTGCTTTAAATGCATTTTCAGCCCGAGCTGAGCGTGCTTTCTGACTTTGAATGTATCTTCATAGGAATGAGTTGTGTAGTCAAAATAATGCTCTTTTAGGCTTCAGGAGGCCATCCTGAACTAAATACATGTTGAAGTGTGTGCATAAGTCCTTTGGTTTAGGTGTGACACTCAATTTGAGTTTTTATTGCTTTAAATGCATTTTCAGCCCGAGCTTGAGCGCGCTTTCTGACTTTGAATGTATCTTCATAGGAATGAGTTGTGTGGTCAAATGAATGCTAATTTAGGCTTCAGGTGGTCATCCTGAACAAAATACATGTTGAAGTGTGTGCATAAGTCTTTTGGTTTAGGCGTGACACTCAGTTTGAGTTTTTATTGCTTTAAATGCATTTTCAGCACGAGCTGAGCACGTTTTCTGAGTTTGAATGTATCTTCATAGGAATGAGTTGTGTGGTCAAATTAATGCTCATATAGGCTTCAGGAGGTCATCCTGAACAAAATACATGTTGAAGTGTGTGCATAAATCCTTTGGTTTAGGTGTGACACTCAATTTGAGTTTTTATTGCTTTAAATGCATTTTCAGCCCGAGCTTGAGCGCGCTTTCTGACTTTGAATGTATCTTCATAGGAATAAGTTGTGTAGTCAAATTAATGCTCATTTAGGCTTCAGAGGCCATCCTGAACAAAATACATGTTGAAGTGTGTGCATAAGTCCTTTAGGTGTGACACTCAATTTGAGTTTTTATTGCTTTAAATGCATTTTCAGCCCGAGCTTGAGCGCGCTTTCTGACTTTGAATGTATCTTCATAGGAATGAGTTGTGTAGTCAAATTAATGCTCATTTAGGCTTCAGGAGGCCATCCTGAACAAAATACATGTTGAAGTGTGTGCATAAGTCCTTTGGTTTAGGCGTGACACTCAATTTGAGTTTTTATTGCTTTAAATGCATTTTCAGCCCGAGCTGAGCACCTTTTGTGAGTTTGAATGTATCTTCATAGGAATGAGTTGTGTGGTCAATATAATGCTCATATAGGCTTCAGGAGGCCATCCTGAACAAAATACATGTTGAAGTGTGTGCATAAGTCCTTTGGTTTAGGTGTGACACTCAATTTGAGTTTTTATTGCTTTAAATGCATTTTCAGCCTGAGCTGAGCGCGCTTTCTGACTTTGAATGTATCTTCATAGGAATGAGTTGTGTAGTCAAATTACTGCTCATTTAGGCTTCAGGAGGACATCCTGAACTAAATACATGTTGAAGTGTGTGCATAAGTCCTTTGGTTTAGGCGTGACACTCAATTTGAGTTTTTATTGCTCTAAATGCATTTTCAGCCCGAGCTGAGCACCTTTTGTGAGTTTGAATGTATCTTCTTATGAATGAGTTGTGTGGTCAAATTAATGCTCATTTAGGCTTCAGGAGGCCATCCTGAACTAAATACATGTTCAAGTGTGTGCATAAACCCTTTGGTTTAGGCGTGACACTCAATTTGAGTTTTTTTTGCTTTAAATGCATTTTCTTCCCGAGCTGAGCACGTTTTTTGTGTTAAATGGTTCTTCATAGGAATGAGTTGTGTGGTCAAATTAATGCTCATTTAGGCTTCAGGAGGTCCTCCTGAACAAAATACATGTTGAAGTGTGTGCATAAGTCCTTGGGTTTAGGCGTGACACTCAATTTGAGTTTTTATTGTTTTAAATGCATTTTCACAGCCCGAGCTGAGCACGTTTTGTGAGTTTGAATGTATCTTCATAGGAATGAGTTGTGTGGTCAAATTAATGCTCATATATGCTTCAAGAGGTCATCCTGAACAAAATACATGTTGAAGTGTGTGCATAAGTCCTTTGGTTTAGGTGTGACACTCAATTTGAGTTTTTATTGCTTTAAATGCATTTTCAGCCCGAGCTTGAGCGCGCTTTCTGACTTTGAATGTATATTCATAGGAATGAGTTGTGTAGTCAAATTAATGCTCATTTAGGCTTCAGGAGGCCATCCTGAACAAAATACATGTTGAAGTGTGTGCATAAATCCTATGGTTTAGGCGTGACACTCAATTTGAGTTTTTATTGCTTTAAATGCATTTTCAGCCCGAGCTGAGCACCTTTTGTGAGTTTGAATGTATCTTCATAGGAATGAGTTGTGTGGTCAAATTAATGCTCATATAGGCTTCAGGAGGCCATCCTGAACAAAATACATGTTGAAGTGTGTGCATAAGCCCTTTGGTTTAGGCGTGACACTCAATTTGAGTTTTTATTGCTTTAAATGCATTTTCAGGCCGAGCTGAGCACGTTTTGTGAGTTTGAATGTATCTTCAAAGGAATGAGTTGTGTGGTCAAATTAATGCTCATTAGGCTTCAGGAGGACATCCTGAACTAAATACATGTTGAAGTGTGTGCATAAGTCCTTTGGTTTTAGGCGTGACACTCAATTTGAGTTTTTATTGCTTTAAATGCATTTTCAGCCCGAGCTGAGCACGTTTTGTGAGTTTGAATGTATCTTCGTAGGCATGAGTTGTGTGGTCAAATTAATGCTCATATAGGCTTCAGGTGGTCCTCCTGAACAAAATACATGTTGAAGTGTGTGCATAAGTCCTTTGGTTTAGGCGTGACACTCAATTTGAGTTTAATTGCTTTCAATGCATTTTCACAGCCGGAGCTGAGCACGTTTTGTGAGTTTGAATGTATCTTCATAGGAATGAGTTGTGTGGTCAAATTAATGCTCATATAGGCTTCAGGTCATCCTGAACAAAATACATGTTGAAGTGTGTGCATAAGTCCTTTGGTTTTAGGCGTGACACTCAGTTTGAGTTTTTATTGCTTTAAATGCATTTTCAGCACGAGCTGAGCACGTTTTGTGAGTTTGAATGTATCTTCATAGGAATGAGTTGTTTGGTCAAATTAATGCTCATATAGGCTTCAGGAGGCCATCCTGAACAAAATACATGTTGAAGTGTGTGCATAAGTCCTTTGGTTTAGGTGTGACACTCAATTTGAATTTTTATTGCTTTAAATGCATTTTCAGCCTGAGCTGAGCGCGCTTTCTAACTTTGAATGTATCTTCATAGGAATGAGTTGTGTAGTCAAATTACTGCTCATTTAGGCTTCAGGAGGTCATCCTGAACAAAATACATGTTGAAGTGTGTGCATAAGTCCTTTGGTTTAGGCGTGACACTCAATTTGAGTTTTTATTGCTTTAAATGCATTTTCAGCCCGAGCTGAGCACGTTTTGTGAGTTTGAATGTATCTTCATAGGAATCAGTTGTGTGGTCAAATTAATGCTCATTTAGGCTTCAGGTGGTCATCCTGAACAAAATACATGTTGAAGTGTGTGCATAAGTCCTTTGGTTTAGGCGTGACACTCAATTTGAGTTTTTATTGCTTTAAATGCATTTTCAGCCCGAGCTGAGCACGTTTTGTGAGTTTGAATGTAGCTTCATAGGAATTAGTTGTGTGGTCAAATTAATGCTCATTTAGGCTTCAGGTGGTCATCCTGAACTAAATAAATATTGAAGGTTGTGCATAAGTTCTTTGGTTTGGGCGTGACACTCAATTTGAGTTTTTATTGCTTTAAATGCATTTTCAGCCCGAGCTGAGCACTTTTTGTGAGTTTGAATGTATCTTCAGAGGAATGAGTTGTGTGGTCAAATTAATGCTCATTTAGGCTTCAGGAGGACATCCTGAACTAAATACATGTTGAAGTGTGTGCATAAGTCCTTTGGTTTAGGCGTGACACTCAATTTGAGTTTTTATTGCTTTAAATGCATTTTCAGCCCGAGTTGAGCACGTTTTGTGAGTTTGAATGTATCTTCATAGGAATGAGTTGTGTGGTCAAATTAATGCTCATTTAGGCTTCAGGTGGTCATCCTGAACAAAATACATGTTGAAGTGTGTGCATAAGTCCTTTGGTTTAGGCGTGACACTCAATTTGAGTTTTTATTGCTTTAAATGCATTTTCAGCCCGAGCTGAGCACGTTTTGTGAGTTTGAATGTATCTTCATAGGAATGAGTTGTGTGGTCAAATTAATGCTCATTTAGGCTTCAGGAGGACATCCTGAACTAAATACATGTTGAAGTGTATGCATAAGTCCTTTGGTTTAGGCGTGACACTCAATTTTAGTTTTTATTGCTTTAAATGCATTTTCAGCCCGAGCTGAGCATGTTTTGTGAGTTTGAATGTATCTTCATAAGAATGAGTTGTGTGGTCAAATTAATGCTCATTTCGGCTTCAGGTGGTCATCCTGAACTAAATACATGTTGAAGTGTGTGCATAAGTCCTTTGGTTTAGGCGTGACACTCCATTTGAGTTTTTATTGCTTTAAATGCATTTTCAGTCCGAGCTGAGCGCGCTTTCTGACTTTGAATGTATCTTCATAGGAATGAGTTGTGTGGTCAAATTATTGCTCATTTAGGCTTCAGGAGGTCATCCTGAACAAAATACATCTTGAAGTGTGTGCATAAGTCCTTTGGTTTAGGTGTGACACTCAATTTGAGTTTTTATTGCTTTAAATGCATTTTCAGCCCGAGCTGAGCACGTTTTGTGAGTTTGAATGCATCTTCATAGGCATGAATTGTGTGATCAAATTAATGCTCATTTAGGCTTCAGGTGGTCCTTCTGAACAAAATACATGTTAAAGTGTGTGCATAAATCCTTTGGTTTAGGCGTGACACTCAATTTGAGTTTTTATTGCTTTAAATGCATTTTCAGCCCGAGCTGAGCACGTTTTGTGAGTTTGAATGTATCTTCATAGGAATGAGTTGTGTGGTCAAATTAAAGCTCATATAGGCTTCAGGAGGTCATCCTGAACAAAATACATGTTGAATGTGTGCATAAGTCCTTTGGTTTAGGTGTGACACTCAATTTGAGTTTTTATTGCTTTAAATGCATTTTCAGCCCGAGCTTGAGCGCGCTTTCTGACTTTGAATGTATCTTCATAGGAATGAGTTGTGTAGTCAAATTAATGCTCATTTAGGCTTCAGGAGGACATCCTGAACAAAATACATGTTGAAGTGTGTGCATAAATCCTCTGGTTTAGGCGTGACACTCAATTTGAGTTTTTATTGCTTTAAATGCATTTGTAGCCTGAGCTGAGCGCGCTTTCTGACTTTGAATGTATCTTCATAGGAATGAGTTGTGTGGTCAAATGAATGCTCATTTAGGCTTCAGGTGGTCATCCTGAACAAAATACATGTTGAAGTGTGTCCATAAGTCCTTTGGTTTAGGTGTGACACTCAATTTGAGTTTTTATTGCTTTAAATGCATTTTCAGCCCGAGCTGAGCACGTTTTGTGAGTTTGAATGTATCTTCATAGGCATGAGTTGTGTGATCAAATTAATGCTCATTTAGGCTTCAGGAGGTCATCCTGAACAAAATACAAGTTGAAGTGTGTGCATAAGTCCTTTGGTAATCAAACAGCACGAAGGTCCGGGACCGAACGGATGCCACCCGCTTGGCCCCGCCGGAGCAGAAGTAAGATCGGGCGGCCCGAGCCCGAGTCCGAGCCCTACCCCTACCCGAACCCGACCGCCCTAAAATGTCCCTCATTGCTTCGGGTTCGGGGCGCACGGCACCCGTACGGCGGAGAGTATCCAGGGTTACCAGTGAAGCGGAGGAACATCTCACGCCCACCCGCGCGAAATGTCGTACCGAGTTGTTTATGCCCACGGCACCGCCGATGCTGCACCGTTTCGGCGCGAGGGACGCTCCAAACGAGGAGTTTGGGTCGAATGTGAATTAAAGTGTTAGGTTTCGTGAGAGATCAATACAAGAACCACACACAGACACCAAAAACGAAGAGGGGTTTTATTGCCAGAAAGTTGGTCAGGTCGAGGTGTAAACAACTGAAAGCTAGTCAAAATGATCACGTTGAGGAGTGCAGAAATGCTGGAGCGTAACGGCGTGGCAGCAGCTAGCTCGGCAGGAAGGATCGCTGACGAACTGGCAACGGGTGGCTGTTCACGCTGTCTTTTATTGTGCAAGTGGCAGATGAGATGAAGACTCGCACGTGTGTAGGGGAGGCAGGTGCACTGATTCGAGAGGCGCCCAGCCCACACTGAAAAAGAGACAAAAAAAGGGAGGGGCGGCACCGTGGACACACAATGGTTTCGAACGCAAAGGGCAGAAAACGTCGGCTTCCAGCCGCGCGACGTTCCGCGAACGAATACTGAATCGTATTGAGACACGTTATCCGTGGCATCATAAACTCCGCGAATTTAAGTCAACATCTCTCTGCTCCCAAATAAAACAATCATCCCTATTCAGTCAAATGTAAACGAAGAAGTCAAGTCTGGGATTTTTTTTATGACCCTCTAAAAATAAGCAACAACATAAAATGTCCGCCCTGTGAACATGAGCTGAAATCGAATCTCAAACCAAATACATGTGAAAGCAAAAAAAATCGAAATATATCAATTTAGAATTCAAAGAACGTCGTGTCCCCATCACACTTTTTAATTGTCTTTTTTCTTTTTTCTTTTTTTTTTGCATCGACACGCCTCAAAATCCTTCTGATGTGAGCGTTTTTAAAAAATCTTGGCTCTTTTGACTTTTTTGGGGGGTTCTTGGGACGGAAAAAATTGACGATGAATTGACAATATTTGCTGCTCAGAGCTGATGCCACGTTGTGTCACTCTTGTGCTTTCTGAAATGCGAGAGCCCTATTTGTCCATGCACGGCCAGCACTTTACGATAGCCTCTGCTGGTGAGAGTTGGCCATTGCAGCCTTCCATATGATTTCCTGTGACCCTCTAAAAATAATGAGATAAAATGTGCGTTGTGTGAACATGGGCTGCGCTTGAAACTACACCCAAATACAAGGAAAAGCAAAAAACAAAAATCTAAACGCACCAATTCAAAAGATAAATGAATGCCACGCCACCATCACACTTTTTCATGATTATTATTACAATTATTATTAATATCACTGCATAGGCAAGGCTCAAAATCCGCCTCATGTGAGCGTTTTTTCAAAAGATTTTCTTAATCTTGCTACTTCGGACTGGGCTTTTTTTTTTGGATATTGGGACAGAGAAACTTTATTATGTATTGACAGTGTTTGCTCTTCATCTCTTTTTCAACCTGGTGGACGCCCTCTCTTTGGCCGAGCATGACCTGATTTGTAGTCAGACGCCTCATGCATTGCGCCACGAACTCCACGAAATCAAACCACTATTTCTCTGTTCTCCTGTGGGGGAATTTGCCGCTCCCAAAAAGTTATTGTTACCTTTTTCAGTGTGGGATGGGCGCTTCTCTAATCAGTGCACCTGCCTCCCCGACACACCTGCGAGTCATTATCTCATCTGCCACTTGCAGCATAAAAGCCAGCCTGAAGAGCCACCCATTGTCACTTCGTCAGAGATCCTTCCTGCCGTGTCGACGACGCCGTACCGCTCCAGGATTCCTGCACTCCTCGAATTGATCATTTTGACTACCTTTCAGTTGTGACCACCTCGGCCTGTCTCGCTTACTGGCAATAAAACCCTTCTGTGCTTTTTGTGTCTGCGCGTGGTTCCTCTCTTCATCTCTCACGAAGCCGAACACTTTGCTTAACACCCGCGGTTCTCCCAGCGCTCCGCCCCAACATCCTCGTCGGAACAGCCTGAGCGCCGCAGCGGAGCAACTCCGGCTCGGCCGTGGGCAAAAACGGCTCTGTCCGAAATTTCTCACGGGCGGGCGTGAGCTGTTCCTCCGCTTCGCTTATCACACACACCACTCTCGGCCCTACCTGCCCCGCGCAACTCCGGCAGGGCCAAGCGGGTGGCATCGGTTCGGTCCCGGACCTTCGCGCGGTTTGATTCCCAAGTTTTTCTTCCCTTT
Organism: Hippocampus guttulatus; assembly: GCF_054856545.1. Classification (NCBI taxonomy): domain Eukaryota; kingdom Metazoa; phylum Chordata; class Actinopteri; order Syngnathiformes; family Syngnathidae; genus Hippocampus; species Hippocampus guttulatus. Next base: position 101,801 of record NW_028233883.1, on the reverse strand, counting down.
GATTGCACACCGCGCCCCCTGTCCCTCAAAGCGAGGTGCATCTCTGGCGGAGCCGAGCGGGCAGCAGCTTTGCTCCCGGCAGGTCGTGTTGGTGTGCGCGAGGTCTTCCACCTCTTCGCTTGCAACACTCGCCTTTGCCGGCCCGCCAGGCACGGCGCAGCTCTGGCGGGGCCAAGCGACAGCGTCGGTTAGGTCCCGGGCGCAAAATCAAAAGGGAGGGTCGACACTGTGGACAAACAATGGACCCTAACACAAAGGGCAGAAAACTTCGACGCACACCCGCGCGACATTCTGTGAAGGAAAATACGCCACCCGCCTGACCTCGCCGGAGTTTCGCCGCGCCCGTCGGTCCAACGTGGCCCGGGTTGCAAGCGAAGTGGGTGAAAAGCTCACGGCCATCCTCGCGAAATATCGTACAATGCCGCTGCAAAACACGGCCCGGGCGCGGCTGCTCCTAGCGGATCGCAATGCAGCTCTGATCAGGGGGATCTTGCGGGAAGCCGGGAGGGGCGCGGGTGTCAAGCAACGGGCTAATAAACCTCGTCGAATACGCCCGCGACGGGCCGGTATAGAAGCGATGCCGCCAGTTTGTCCCCGCCGGAGCTCCTCCAAGCCAGGCAGGCCGAAAGTGGCGCGGGTTGACAACACAGGGTCCAAAACTTCAACGCACAACCAAGCGATCGTCCAGCTTTATGCAGCCTTGTACAAATTGTGTTTTCAAGTTGTTCGCCCGAAACAGTTTTGTCACTCCCACAAGACAAACAAGCTATTTTTTTTCAGATGGCAGTGGAACTGATGAAGGCCTTCCCCAGACATTCCGTGCATCAATTTTAGAACATTATGTGGCGATGGAAAATAAGAGAACAAGACAATCGTCAGAAATACTGACCACAGCAGGTTTATTGGATGATGATCACCCATGCAAAAAATGTTTAATTGTGGCATCCAGAAATGATGCCAAAGATATATTTTGTTTCAAACTACTTCATGAAGAGGAAGTGTTGATACCAGGGATGAATTCTGAAAGCTTATGAGAAAGTCATTTTTTATGACTTGTACCACAACGAAAAATCTCGTGTTATTCACTGCTCCGATGAAAATAAAATGTCAAGATAAAATTTCAATCCCATATTTACACACTGTGAATTTTAAGTTTAATGTTCACTGATATTCCGTCATGTTGTCGTATTTGTTCTCGCCATGCACTGTGGCATGCTCTAAATGGCAAAACCACCTGGAAAAGGTCCTCTGACAAAACGAGTGATTTTTACAATGGAAGAACACACAATTTATCTTGCATCGACATTGTCTTCATGATGCTTTGCATGCATCATTGAAATTGGGTTGGTTCAAGAAAAAGAAAAAATTTGAATTTTAAAAGCAACTTAGAGTTATCCTGATTGAAATTTCCGAACATATAATCTTGCGATGTTAGGGTTCTCTCCCCCTGGCCCCCTTTTGACGAGACCCAGTGCGAAAGGTGGTACCATGAGCAGTGTCTTGAGAAGAATTTGCATGAATTGAGCGGCCGAAGACTGGTATTGCTGCTGTGAGTGCACATCACAATGTTGGAAGTCATGTAGACCTATATCTAATTTTGTGAGTGTTGTTCTGGAAAAAAATTAATTCTCACAAGAAAATGACAGACATGTCAGCTGCTCAACCCGTATTGTTTTGTGTTTTTTGTTATTGTAAAGTGTCCTTGGGTGTCTTGAAGGGCGCTTATCAATAAAATGTATTATTAGTATTATTATTATTATTAAGTTGCCTACACTGGTAAAGTTTTTTAAAATTTGAGTTTTTATTGCTTTAAATGCATTTTCAGCCCGAGTTGAGCACGTTTTGTGAGTTTGAATGTATCTTCATAGGAATGAGTTGTGTGGTCAAATTAATGCTCATTTAGGCTTCAGGTGGTCATCCTGAACAAAATACATGTTGAAGTGTGTGCATAAGTCCTTTGGTTTAGGCGTGACACTCAATTTGAGTTTTTATTGCTTTAAATGCATTTTCAGCCCGAGCTGAGCACGTTTTGTGAGTTTGAATGTAGCTTCATAGGAATTAGTTGTGTGGTCAAATTAATGCTCATTTAGGCTTCAGGTGGTCATCCTGAACTAAATAAATATTGAAGGTTGTGCATAAGTTCTTTGGTTTGGGCGTGACACTCAATTTGAGTTTTTATTGCTTTAAATGCATTTTCAGCCCGAGCTGAGCACTTTTTGTGAGTTTGAATGTATCTTCAGAGGAATGAGTTGTGTGGTCAAATTAATGCTCATTTAGGCTTCAGGAGGACATCCTGAACTAAATACATGTTGAAGTGTGTGCATAAGTCCTTTGGTTTAGGCGTGACACTCAATTTGAGTTTTTATTGCTTTAAATGCATTTTCAGCCCGAGCTGAGCATGTTTTGTGAGTTTGAATGTATCTTCATAAGAATGAGTTGTGTGGTCAAATTAATGCTCATTTCGGCTTCAGGTGGTCATCCTGAACTAAATACATGTTGAAGTGTGTGCATAAGTCCTTTGGTTTAGGCGTGACACTCCATTTGAGTTTTTATTGCTTTAAATGCATTTTCAGTCCGAGCTGAGCGCGCTTTCTGACTTTGAATGTATCTTCATAGGAATGAGTTGTGTGGTCAAATTATTGCTCATTTAGGCTTCAGGAGGTCATCCTGAACAAAATACATCTTGAAGTGTGTGCATAAGTCCTTCGGTTTAGGCGTGACACTCAATTTGAGTTTTTATTGCTTTAAATGCATTTTCAGCCCGAGCTGAGCACCTTTTGTGAGTTTGAATGTATCTTCATAGGAATGAGTTGTGTGGTCAAATTAATGCTCATTTAGGCTTCAGGTGGTCATCCTGAACAAAATACATGTTGAAGTGTGTGCATAAGTCCTTTGGTTTAGGCGTGACACTCAATTTGAGTTTTTATTGCTTTAAATGCATTTTCAGCCCGAGCTGAGCACGCTTTGTGAGTTTGAATGTAGCTTCATAGGAATTAGTTGTGTGGTCAAACTATTGCTCATTTAGGCTTCAGGAGGTCATCCTGAACAAAATACACGTTGAAGTGTGTGCATAAGTCCTTTGGTTTAGGCGTGACACTCAATTTGAGTTTTTATTGCTTTAAATGCATTTTCAGCCCGAGCTGAGCATGTTTTGTGAGTTTGAATGTATCTTCATAAGAATGAGTTGTGTGGTCAAATTAATGCTCATTTCGGCTTCAGGTGGTCATCCTGAACTAAATACATGTTGAAGTGTGTGCATAAGTCCTTTGGTTTAGGCGTGACACTCCATTTGACTTTTTATTGCTTTAAATGCATTTTCAGCCCGAGCTGAGCACGTTTTGTGAGTTTGAATGCATCTTCATAGGCATGAATTGTGTGATCAAATTAATGCTCATTTAGGCTTCAGGTGGTCCTTCTGAACAAAATACATGTTAAAGTGTGTGCATAAGTCCTTTGGTTTAGGCGTGACACTCAATTTGAGTTTTTATTGCTTTAAATGCATTTTCAGCCCGAGCTGAGCACGTTTTGTGAGTTTGAATGTATCTTCATAGGAATCAGTTGTGTGGTCAAATTAATGCTCATTTAGGCTTCAGGTGGTCATCCTGAACAAAATACATGTTGAAGTGTGTGCATAAGTCCTTTGGTTTAGGCGTGACACTCAATTTGAGTTTTTATTGCTTTAAATGCATTTTCAGCCCGAGCTGAGCATGTTTTGTGAGTTTGAATGTATCTTCATAAGAATGAGTTGTGTGGTCAAATTAATGCTCATTTCGGCTTCAGGTGGTCATCCTGAACTAAATACATGTTGAAGTGTGTGCATAAGTCCTTTGGTTTAGGCGTGACACTCCATTTGAGTTTTTATTGCTTTAAATGCATTTTCAGTCCGAGCTGAGCGCGCTTTCTGACTTTGAATGTATCTTCATAGGAATGAGTTGTGTGGTCAAATTATTGCTCATTTAGGCTTCAGGAGGTCATCCTGAACAAAATACATCTTGAAGTGTGTGCATAAGTCCTTCGGTTTAGGCGTGACACTCAATTTGAGTTTTTATTGCTTTAAATGCATTTTCAGCCCGAGCTGAGCACGTTTTGTGAGTTTGAATGTATCTTCATAGGAATGAGTTGTGTGGTCAAATTAATGCTCATTTAGGCTTCAGGAGATCATCCTGAACAAAATACATGTTGAAGTGTGTGCATAAGTCCTTTGGTTGAGGCGTGACACTCAATTTGAGTTTTTATTGCTTTAAATGCATTTTCAGCCCGAGCTGAGCACGTTTTGTGAGTTTGAATGTATCTTCATAGGAATGAGTTGTGTGGTCAAATTAATGCTCATTTAGGCTTCAGGTGGTCATCCTGAACAAAATACATGTTGAAGTGTGTTCATAAGTCCTTTGGTTTAGGTGTGACACTCAATTTGAGTTTTTATTGCTTTAAATGCATTTTCAGCCCGAGCTGAGCACGTTTTGTGAGTTTGAATGTATCTTCATAGGAATGAGTTGTGTGGTCAAATTAATGCTCATTTAGGCTTCAGGTGGTCATCCTGAACAAAATACATGTTGAAGTGTGTGCATAAGTCCTTTGGTTTAGGCGTGACACTCAATTTGAGTTTTTATTGCTTTAAATGCATTTTCAGCCCGAGCTGAGCACGTTTTGTGAGTTTGAATGTATCTTCATAGGAATCAGTTGTGTGGTCAAATTAATGCTCATTTAGGCTTCAGGTGGTCATCCTGAACAAAATACATGTTGAAGTGTGTGCATAAGTCCTTTGGTTTAGGCGTGACACTCAGTTTGAGTTTTTATTGCTTTAAATGCATTTTCAGCCCGAGCTGAGCACGTTTTGTGAGTTTGAATGTAGCTTCATAGGAATTAGTTGTGTGGTCAAATTAATGCTCATTTAGGCTTCAGGTGGTCATCCTGAACTAAATAAATATTGAAGTGTGTGCATAAGTTCTTTGGTTTGGGCGTGACACTCAATTTGAGTTTTTATTGCTTTAAATGCATTTTCAGCCCGAGCTGAGCACTTTTTGTGAGTTTGAATGTATCTTCATAGGAATGAGTTGTGTGGTCAAATTAATGCTCATTTAGGCTTCAGGAGGACATCCTGAACTAAATACATGTTGAAGTGTGTGCATAAGTCCTTTGGTTTAGGCGTGACACTCAATTTGAGTTTTTATTGCTTTAAATGCATTTTCAGCCCGAGTTGAGCACGTTTTGTGAGTTTGAATGTATCTTCATAGGAATGAGTTGTGTGGTCAAATTAATGCTCATTTAGGCTTCAGGTGGTCCTTCTGAACAAAATACATGTTAAAGTGTGTGCATAAATCCTTTGGTTTAGGCGTGACACTCAATTTGAGTTTTTATTGCTTTAAATGCATTTTCAGCCCGAGCTGAGCACGTTTTGTGAGTTTGAATGTATCTTCATAGGAATGAGTTGTGTGGTCAAATTAAAGCTCATATAGGTTTCAGGAGGTCATCCTGAACAAAATACATGTTGAATGTGTGCATAAGTCCTTTGGTTTAGGTGTGACACTCAATTTGAGTTTTTATTGCTTTAAATGCATTTTCAGCCCGAGCTTGAGCGCGCTTTCTGACTTTGAATGTATCTTCATAGGAATGAGTTGTGTAGTCAAATTAATGCTCATTTAGGCTTCAGGAGGACATCCTGAACAAAATACATGTTGAAGTGTGTGCATAAATCCTCTGGTTTAGGCGTGACACTCAATTTGAGTTTTTATTGCTTTAAATGCTTTTGTAGCCTGAGCTGAGCGCGCTTTCTGACTTTGAATGTATCTTCATAGGAATGAGTTGTGTGGTCAAATGAATGCTCATTTAGGCTTCAGGTGGTCATCCTGAACAAAATACATGTTGAAGTGTGTCCATAAGTCCTTTGGTTTAGGTGTGACACTCAATTTGAGTTTTTATTGCTTTAAATGCATTTTCAGCCCGAGCTGAGCACGTTTTGTGAGTTTGAATGTATCTTCATAGGCATGAGTTGTGTGATCAAATTAATGCTCATTTAGGCTTCAGGAGGTCATCCTGAACAAAATACAAGTTGAAGTGTGTGCATAAGTCCTTTGGTAATCAAACAGCACGAAGGTCCGGGACCGAACGGATGCCACCCGCTTGGCACCGCCGGAGCAGAAGTAAGATCGGGCGGCCCGAGCCCGAGCCCTACCCCTACCCGAACCCGACCGCCCTAAAATGTCCCTCATTGTTTCGGGTTCGGGGCGCACGGCACCCGTACGGCGGAGAGTATCCAGGGTTACCAGTGAAGCGGAGGAACATCTCACGCCCACCCGCGCGAAATGTCGTACCGAGTTGTTTATGCCCACGGCACCGCCGATGCTGCACCGTTTCGGCGCGAGGGACGCTCCAAACGAGGAGTTTGGGTCGAATGTGAATTAAAGTGTTAGGTTTCGTGAGAGATCAATACAAGAACCACACACAGACACCAAAAACGAAGAGGGGTTTTATTGCCAGAAAGTTGGTCAGGTCGAGGTGTAAACAACTGAAAGCTAGTCAAAATGATCACGTTGAGGAGTGCAGAAATGCTGGAGCGTAACGGCGTGGCAGCAGCTAGCTCGGCAGGAAGGATCGCTGACGAACTGGCAACGGGTGGCTGTTCACGCTGTCTTTTATGGTGCAAGTGGCAGATGAGATGAAGACTCGCACGTGTGTAGGGGAGGCAGGTGCACTGATTCGAGAGGCGCCCAGCCCACACTGAAAAAGAGACAAAAAAAGGGAGGGGCGGCACCGTGGACACACAATGGTTTCGAACGCAAAGGGCAGAAAACGTCGGCTTCCAGCCGCGCGACGTTCCGCGAACGAATACTGAATCGTATTGAGACACGTTATCCGTGGCATCATAAACTCCGCGAATTTAAGTCAACATCTCTCTGCTCCCAAATAAAACAATCATCCCTATTCAGTCAACTGTAAACGAAGAAGTCAAGTCTGGGATTTTTTTTATGACCCTCTAAAAATAAGCAACAACATAAAATGTCCGCCCTGTGAACATGAGCTGAAATCGAATCTCAAACCAAATACATGTGAAAGCAAAAAAAATCGAAATATATCAATTTAGAATTCAAAGAACGTCGTGTCCCCATCACACTTTTTAATTGTCTTTTTTCTTTTTTCTTTTTTTTTTGCATCGACACGCCTCAAAATCCTTCTGATGTGAGCGTTTTTAAAAAATCTTGGCTCTTTTGACTTTTTTGGGGGGTTCTTGGGACGGAAAAAATTGACGATGAATTGACAATATTTGCTGCTCAGAGCTGATGCCACGTTGTGTCACTCTTGTGCTTTCTGAAATGCGAGAGCCCTATTTGTCCATGCACGGCCAGCACTTTACGATAGCCTCTGCTGGTGAGAGTTGGCCATTGCAGCCTTCCATATGATTTCCTGTGACCCTCTAAAAATAATGAGATAAAATGTGCGTTGTGTGAACATGAGCTGCGCTTGAAACTACACCCAAATACAAGGAAAAGCAAAAAACAAAAATCTAAACGCACCAATTCAAAAGATAAATGAATGCCACGCCACCATCACACTTTTTCATGATTATTATTACAATTATTATTAATATCACTGCATAGGCAAGGCTCAAAATCCGCCTCATGTGAGCGTTTTTTCAAAAGATTTTCTTAATCTTGCTACTTCGGACTGGGCTTTTTTTTTGGGATATTGGGACAGAGAAACTTTATTATGTATTGACAGTGTTTGCTCTTCATCTCTTTTTCAACCTGGTGGACGCCCTCTCTTTGGCCGAGCATGACCTGATTTGTAGTCAGACGCCTCATGCATTGCGCCACGAACTCCACGAAATCAAACCACTATTTCTCTGTTCTCCTGTGGGGGAATTTGCCGCTCCCAAAAAGTTATTGTTACCTTTTTCAGTGTGGGATGGGCGCTTCTCTAATCAGTGCACCTGCCTCCCCGACACACCTGCGAGTCATTATCTCATCTGCCACTTGCAGCATAAAAGCCAGCCTGAAGAGCCACCCATTGTCACTTCGTCAGAGATCCTTCCTGCCGTGTCGACGACGCCGTACCGCTCCAGGATTCCTGCACTCCTCGAATTGATCATTTTGACTACCTTTCAGTTGTGACCACCTCGGCCTGTCTCGCTTACTGGCAATAAAACCCTTCTGTGCTTTTTGTGTCTGCGCGTGGTTCCTCTCTTCATCTCTCACGAAGCCGAACACTTTGCTTAACACCCGCGGTTCTCCCAGCGCTCCGCCCCAACATCCTCGTCGGAACAGCCTGAGCGCCGCAGCGGAGCAACTCCGGCTCGGCCGTGGGCAAAAACGGCTCTGTCCGAAATTTCTCACGGGCGGGCGTGAGCTGTTCCTCCGCTTCGCTTATCACACACACCACTCTCGGCCCTACCTGCCCCGCGCAACTCCGGCAGGGCCAAGCGGGTGGCATCGGTTCGGTCCCGGACCTTCGCGCGGTTTGATTCCCAAGTTTTTCTTCCCTTTGATTGCACACCGCGCCCCCTGTCCCTCAAAGCGAGGTGCATCTCTGGCGGAGCCGAGCGGGCAGCAGCTTTGCTCCCGGCAGGTCGTGTTGGTGTGCGCGAGGTCTTCCACCTCTTCGCTTGCAACACTCGCCTTTGCCGGCCCGCCAGGCACGGCGCAGCTCTGGCGGGGCCAAGCGACAGCGTCGGTTAGGTCCCGGGCGCAAAATCAAAAGGGAGGGTCGACACTGTGGACAAACAATGGACCCTAACACAAAGGGCAGAAAACTTCGACGCACACCCGCGCGACATTCTGTGAAGGAAAATACGCCACCCGCCTGACCTCGCCGGAGTTCCGCCGCGCCCGTCGGTCCCACGTGGCCCGGGTTGCAAGCGAAGTGGGTGAAAAGCTCACGGCCATCCTTGCGAAATATCGTACAATGCCGCTGCAAAACACGGCCCGGGCGCGGCTGCTCCTAGCGGATCGCAATGCAGCTCTGATCAGGGGGATCTTGCGGGAAGCCGGGAGGGGCGCGGGTGTCAAGCAACGGGCTAATAAACCTCGTCGAATACGCCCGCGACGGGCCGGTATAGAAGCGATGCCGCCAGTTTGTCCCCGCCGGAGCTCCTCCAAGCCAGGCAGGCCGAAAGTGGCGCGGGTTGACAACACAGGGTCCAAAACTTCAACGCACAACCAAGCGATCGTCCAGCTTTATGCAGCCTTGTACAAATTGTGTTTTCAAATTGTTCGCCCGAAACAGTTTTGTCACTCCCACAAGACAAACAAGCTATTTTTTTTCAGATGGCAGTGGAACTGATGAAGGCCTTCCCCAGACATTCCGTGCATCAATTTTAGAACATTATGTGGCGATGGAAAATAAGAGAACAAGACAATCGTCAGAAATACTGACCACAGCAGGTTTATTGGATGATGATCACCCATGCAAAAAATGTTTAATTGTGGCATCCAGAAATGATGCCAAAGATATATTTTGTTTCAAACTACTTCATGAAGAGGAAGTGTTGATACCAGGGATGAATTCTGAAAGCTTATGAGAAAGTCATTTTTTATGACTTGTACCACAACGAAAAATCTCGTGTTATTCACTGCTCCGATGAAAATAAAATGTCAAGATAAAATTTCAATCCCATATTTACACACTGTGAATTTTAAGTTTAATGTTCACTGATATTCCGTCATGTTGTCGTATTTGTTCTCGCCATGCACTGTGGCATGCTCTAAATGGCAAAACCACCTGGAAAAGGTCCTCTGACAAAACGAGTGATTTTTACAATGGAAGAACACACAATTTATCTTGCATCGACATTGTCTTCATGATGCTTTGCATGCATCATTGAAATTGGGTTGGTTCAAGTAAAAGAAAAAATTTGAATTTTAAAAGCAACTTAGAGTAATCCTGATTGAAATTTCCGAACATATAATCTTGCGATGTTAGGGTTCTCTCCCCCCGGCCCCCTTTTGACGAGACCCAGTGCGAAAGGTGGTACCATGAGCAGTGTCTTGAGAAGAATTTGCATGAATTGAGCGGCCGAAGACTGGTATTGCTGCTGTGAGTGCACATCACAATGTTGGAAGTCATGTAGACCTATATCTAATTTTGTGAGTGTTGTTCTGGAAAAAAATTAATTCTCACAAGAAAATGACAGACATGTCAGCTGCTCAACCCGTATTGTTTTGTGTTTTTTGTTATTGTAAAGTGTCCTTGGGTGTCTTGAAAGGCGCTTATCAATAAAATGTATTATTAGTATTATTATTATTATTAAGTTGCCTACACTGGTAAAGTTTTTTAAAATTTGAGTTTTTATTGCTTTAAATGCATTTTCAGCCCGAGTTGAGCACGTTTTGTGAGTTTGAATGTATCTTCATAGGAATGAGTTGGGTGGTCAAATTAATGCTCATTTAGGCTTCAGGTGGTCATCCTGAACAAAATACATGTTGAAGTGTGTGCATAAGTCCTTTGGTTTAGGCGTGACACTCAATTTGAGTTTTTATTGCTTTAAATGCATTTTCAGCCCGAGCTGAGCACGTTTTGTGAGTTTGAATGTATCTTCATAGGAATCAGTTGTGTGGTCAAATTAATGCTCATTTAGGCTTCAGGTGGTCATCCTGAACAAAATACAAGTTGAAGTGTGTGCATAAGTCCTTTGGTTTAGGCGTGACACTCAATTTGAGTTTTTATTGCTTTAAATGCATTTTCAGCCCGAGCTGAGCACGTTTTGTGAGTTTGAATGTAGCTTCATAGGAATGAGTTGTGTGGTCAAATTAATGCTCATTTAGGCTTCAGGTGGTCATCCTGAACAAAATACATGTTGAAGTATGTGCATAAGTCCTTTGGTTTAGGCGTGACACTCAATTTGAGTTTTTATTGCTTTAAATGCATTTTCAGCCCGAGCTGAGCACGTTTTGTGAGTTTGAATGTAGCTTCATAGGAATTAGTTGTGTGGTCAAACTATTGCTCATTTAGGCTTCAGGAGGTCATCCTGAACAAAATACATGTTGAAGTGTGTGCATAAGTCCTTTGGTTGAGGCGTGACACTCAATTTGAGTTTTTATTGCTTTAAATGCATTTTCAGCCCGAGTTGAGCACGTTTTGTGAGTTTGAATGTATCTTCATAGGAATGAGTTGTGTGGTCAAATTAATGCTCATTTAGGCTTCAGGTGGTCATCCTGAACAAAATACACGTTGAAGTGTGTGCATAAGTCATTTGGTTTAGGCCTTACACTCAATTTGAGTTTTGATTGCTTTAAATGCATTTTCAGCCCGAGCTGAGCACGTTTTGTGAGTTTGAATGTATCTTCATAGGAATGAGTTGTGTGGTCAAATTAATGCTCATTTAGGCTTCAGGTGGTCATCCTGAACAAAATACATGTTGAAGTGTGTGCATAAGTCCTTTGGTTTAGGCGTGACACTCAATTTGAGTTTTTATTGCTTTAAATGCATTTTCAGCCCGAGCTGAGCACGTTTTGTGAGTTTGAATGTATCTTCATAGGAATCAGTTGTGTGGTCAAATTAATGCTCATTTAGGCTTCAGGTGGTCATCCTGAACAAAATACATGTTGAAGTGTGTGCATAAGTCCTTTGGTTTAGGCGTGACACTCAATTTGAGTTTTTATTGCTTTAAATGCATTTTCAGCCCGAGCTGAGCACGTTTTGTGAGTTTGAATGTAGCTTCATAGGAATTAGTTGTGTGGTCAAATTAATGCTCATTTAGGCTTCAGGTGGTCATCCTGAACTAAATAAATATTGAAGTGTGTGCATAAGTTCTTTGGTTTGGGCGTGACACTCAATTTGAGTTTTTATTGCTTTAAATGCATTTTCAGCCCGAGCTGAGCACTTTTTGTGAGTTTGAATGTATCTTCATAGGAATGAGTTGTGTGGTCAAATTAATGCTCATTTAGGCTTCAGGAGGACATCCTGAACTAAATACATGTTGAAGTGTGTGCATAAGTCCTTTGGTTTAGGCGTGACACTCAATTTGAGTTTTTATTGCTTTAAATGCATTTTCAGCCCGAGTTGAGCACGTTTTGTGAGTTTGAATGTATCTTCATAGGAATGAGTTGTGTGGTCAAATTAATGCTCATTTAGGCTTCAGGTGGTCATCCTGAACAAAATACATGTTGAAGTGTGTGCATAAGTCCTTTGGTTTAGGCGTGACACTCAATTTGAGTTTTTATTGCTTTAAATGCATTTTCAGCCCGAGCTGAGCATGTTTTGTGAGTTTGAATGTATCTTCATAAGAATGAGTTGTGTGGTCAAATTAATGCTCATTTCGGCTTCAGGTGGTCATCCTGAACTAAATACATGTTGAAGTGTGTGCATAAGTCCTTTGGTTTAGGCGTGACACTCCATTTGAGTTTTTATTGCTTTAAATGCATTTTCAGCCCGAGCTGAGCACGTTTTGTGAGTTTGAATGCATCTTCATAGGCATGAATTGTGTGATCAAATTAATGCTCATTTAGGCTTCAGGTGGTCCTTCTGAACAAAATACATGTTAAAGTGTGTGCATAAATCCTTTGGTTTAGGCGTGACACTCAATTTGAGTTTTTATTGCTTTAAATGCATTTTCGGCCCGAGCTGAGCACGTTTTGTGAGTTTGAATGTATCTTCATAGGAATGAGTTGTGTGGTCAAATTAAAGCTCATATAGGCTTCAGGAGGTCATCCTGAACAAAATACATGTTGAATGTGTGCATAAGTCCTTTGGTTTAGGTGTGACACTCAATTTGAGTTTTTATTGCTTTAAATGCATTTTCAGCCCGAGCTTGAGCGCGCTTTCTGACTTTGAATGTATCTTCATAGGAATGAGTTGTGTAGTCAAATTAATGCTCATTTAGGCTTCAGGAGGACATCCTGAACAAAATACATGTTGAAGTGTGTGCATAAATCCTCTGGTTTAGGCGTGACACTCAATTTGAGTTTTTATTGCTTTAAATGCATTTGTAGCCTGAGCTGAGCGCGCTTTCTGACTATGAATGTATCTTCATAGGAATGAGTTGTGTGGTCAAATGAATGCTCATTTAGGCTTCAGGTGGTCATCCTGAACAAAATACATGTTGAAGTGTGTCCATAAGTCCTTTGGTTTAGGTGTGACACTCAATTTGAGTTTTTATTGCTTTAAATGCATTTTCAGCCCGAGCTGAGCACGTTTTGTGAGTTTGAATGTATCTTCATAGGCATGAGTTGTGTGATCAAATTAATGCTCATTTAGGCTTCAGGAGGTCATCCTGAACAAAATACAAGTTGAAGTGTGTGCATAAGTCCTTTGGTAATCAAACAGCACGAAGGTCCGGGACCGAACGGATGCCACCCGCTTGGCACCGCCGGAGCAGAAGTAAGATCGGGCGGCCCGAGCCCGAGCCCGAGCCCTACCCCTACCCGAACCCGACCGCCCTAAAATGTCCCTCATTGCTTCGGGTTCGGGGCGCACGGCACCCGTACGGCGGAGAGTATCCAGGGTTACCAGTGAAGCGGAGGAACATCTCACGCCCACCCGCGCGAAATGTCGTACCGAGTTGTTTATGCCCACGGCACCGCCGATGCTGCACCGTTTCGGCGCGAGGGACGCTCCAAACGAGGAGTTTGGGTCGAATGTGAATTAAAGTGTTAGGTTTCGTGAGAGATCAATACAAGAACCACACACAGACACCAAAAACGAAGAGGGGTTTTATTGCCAGAAAGTTGGTCAGGTCGAGGTGTAAACAACTGAAAGCTAGTCAAAATGATCACGTTGAGGAGTGCAGAAATGCTGGAGCGTAACGGCGTGGCAGCAGCTAGCTCGGCAGGAAGGATCGCTGACGAACTGGCAACGGGTGGCTGTTCACGCTGTCTTTTATGGTGCAAGTGGCAGATGAGATGAAGACTCGCACGTGTGTAGGGGAGGCAGGTGCACTGATTCGAGAGGCGCCCAGCCCACACTGAAAAAGAGACAAAAAAAGGGAGGGGCGGCACCGTGGACACACAATGGTTTCGAACGCAAAGGGCAGAAAACGTCGGCTTCCAGCCGCGCGACGTTCCGCGAACGAATACTGAATCGTATTGAGACACGTTATCCGTGGCATCATAAACTCCGCGAATTTAAGTCAACATCTCTCTGCTCCCAAATAAAACAATCATCCCTATTCAGTCAACTGTAAACGAAGAAGTCAAGTCTGGGATTTTTTTTATGACCCTCTAAAAATAAGCAACAACATAAAATGTCCGCCCTGTGAACATGAGCTGAAATCGAATCTCAAACCAAATACATGTGAAAGCAAAAAAAATCGAAATATATCAATTTAGAATTCAAAGAACGTCGTGTCCCCATCACACTTTTTAATTGTCTTTTTTCTTTTTTTTTTTGCATCGACACGCCTCAAAATCCTTCTGATGTGAGCGTTTTTAAAAAATCTTGGCTCTTTTGACTTTTTTGGGGGGTTCTTGGGACGGAAAAAATTGACGATGAATTGACAATATTTGCTGCTCAGATCTGATGCCACGTTGTGTCACTCTTGTGCTTTCTGAAATGCGAGAGCCCTATTTGTCCATGCACGGCCAGCACTTTACGATAGCCTCTGCTGGTGAGAGTTGGCCATTGCAGCCTTCCATATGATTTCCTGTGACCCTCTAAAAATAATGAGATAAAATGTGCGTTGTGTGAACATGAGCTGCGCTTGAAACTACACCCAAATACAAGGAAAAGCAAAAAACAAAAATCTAAACGCACCAATTCAAAAGATAAATGAATGCCACGCCACCATCACACTTTTTCATGATTATTATTACAATTATTATTAATATCACTGCATAGGCAAGGCTCAAAATCCGCCTCATGTGAGCGTTTTTTCAAAAGATTTTCTTAATCTTGCTACTTCGGACTGGGCTTTTTTTTTTGGATATTGGGACAGAGAAACTTTATTATGTATTGACAGTGTTTGCTCTTCATCTCTTTTTCAACCTGGTGGACGCCCTCTCTTTGGCCGAGCATGACCTGATTTGTAGTCAGACGCCTCATGCATTGCGCCACGAACTCCACGAAATCAAACCACTATTTCTCTGTTCTCCTGTGGGGGAATTTGCCGCTCCCAAAAAGTTATTGTTACCTTTTTCAGTGTGGGATGGGCGCTTCTCTAATCAGTGCACCTGCCTCCCCGACACACCTGCGAGTCATTATCTCATCTGCCACTTGCAGCATAAAAGCCAGCCTGAAGAGCCACCCATTGTCACTTCGTCAGAGATCCTTCCTGCCGTGTCGACGACGCCGTACCGCTCCAGGATTCCTGCACTCCTCGAATTGATCATTTTGACTACCTTTCAGTTGTGACCACCTCGGCCTGTCTCGCTTACTGGCAATAAAACCCTTCTGTGCTTTTTGTGTCTGCGCGTGGTTCCTCTCTTCATCTCTCACGAAGCCGAACACTTTGCTTAACACCCGCGGTTCTCCCAGCGCTCCGCCCCAACATCCTCGTCGGAACAGCCTGAGCGCCGCAGCGGAGCAACTCCGGCTCGGCCGTGGGCAAAAACGGCTCTGTCCGAAATTTCTCACGGGCGGGCGTGAGCTGTTCCTCCGCTTCGCTTATCACACACACCACTCTCGGCCCTACCTGCCCCGCGCAACTCCGGCAGGGCCAAGCGGGTGGCATCGGTTCGGTCCCGGACCTTCGCGCGGTTTGATTCCCAAGTTTTTCTTCCCTTTGATTGCACACCGCGCCCCCTGTCCCTCAAAGCGAGGTGCATCTCTGGCGGAGCCGAGCGGGCAGCAGCTTTGCTCCCGGCAGGTCGTGTTGGTGTGCGCGAGGTCTTCCACCTCTTCGCTTGCAACACTCGCCTTTGCCGGCCCGCCAGGCACGGCGCAGCTCTGGCGGGGCCAAGCGACAGCGTCGGTTAGGTCCCGGGCGCAAAATCAAAAGGGAGGGTCGACACTGTGGACAAACAATGGACCCTAACACAAAGGGCAGAAAACTTCGACGCACACCCGCGCGACATTCTGTGAAGGAAAATACGCCACCCGCCTGACCTCGCCGGAGTTTCGCCGCGCCCGTCGGTCCAACGTGGCCCGGGTTGCAAGCGAAGTGGGTGAAAAGCTCACGGCCATCCTCGCGAAATATCGTACAATGCCGCTGCAAAACACGGCCCGGGCGCGGCTGCTCCTAGCGGATCGCAATGCAGCTCTGATCAGGGGGATCTTGCGGGAAGCCGGGAGGGGCGCGGGTGTCAAGCAACGGGCTAATAAACCTCGTCGAATACGCCCGCGACGGGCCGGTATAGAAGCGATGCCGCCAGTTTGTCCCCGCCGGAGCTCCTCCAAGCCAGGCAGGCCGAAAGTGGCGCGGGTTGACAACACAGGGTCCAAAACTTCAACGCACAACCAAGCGATCGTCCAGCTTTATGCAGCCTTGTACAAATTGTGTTTTCAAATTGTTCGCCCGAAACAGTTTTGTCACTCCCACAAGACAAACAAGCTATTTTTTTTCAGATGGCAGTGGAACTGATGAAGGCCTTCCCCAGACATTCCGTGCATCAATTTTAGAACATTATGTGGCGATGGAAAATAAGAGAACAAGACAATCGTCAGAAATACTGACCACAGCAGGTTTATTGGATGATGATCACCCATGCAAAAAATGTTTAATTGTGGCATCCAGAAATGATGCCAAAGATATATTTTGTTTCAAACTACTTCATGAAGAGGAAGTGTTGATACCAGGGATGAATTCTGAAAGCTTATGAGAAAGTCATTTTTTATGACTTGTACCACAACGAAAAATCTCGTGTTATTCACTGCTCCGATGAAAATAAAATGTCAAGATAAAATTTCAATCCCATATTTACACACTGTGAATTTTAAGTTTAATGTTCACTGATATTCCGTCATGTTGTCGTATTTGTTCTCGCCATGCACTGTGGCATGCTCTAAATGGCAAAACCACCTGGAAAAGGTCCTCTGACAAAACGAGTGATTTTTACAATGGAAGAACACACAATTTATCTTGCATCGACATTGTCTTCATGATGCTTTGCATGCATCATTGAAATTGGGTTGGTTCAAGTAAAAGAAAAAATTTGAATTTTAAAAGCAACTTAGAGTTATCCTGATTGAAATTTCCGAACATATAATCTTGCGATGTTAGGGTTCTCTCCCCCCGGCCCCCTTTTGACGAGACCCAGTGCGAAAGGTGGTACCATGAGCAGTGTCTTGAGAAGAATTTGCATGAATTGAGCGGCCGAAGACTGGTATTGCTGCTGTGAGTGCACATCACAATGTTGGAAGTCATGTAGACCTATATCTAATTTTGTGAGTGTTGTTCTGGAAAAAAATTAATTCTCACAAGAAAATGACAGACATGTCAGCTGCTCAACCCGTATTGTTTTGTGTTTTTTGTTATTGTAAAGTGTCCTTGGGTGTCTTGAAAGGCGCTTATCAATAAAATGTATTATTAGTATTATTATTATTATTAAGTTGCCTACACTGGTAAAGTTTTTTAAAATTTGAGTTTTTATTGCTTTAAATGCATTTTCAGCCCGAGTTGAGCACGTTTTGTGAGTTTGAATGTATCTTCATAGGAATGAGTTGTGTGGTCAAATTAATGCTCATTTAGGCTTCAGGTGGTCATCCTGAACAAAATACATGTTGAAGTGTGTGCATAAGTCCTTTGGTTTAGGCGTGCCACTCAATTTGAGTTTTTATTGCTTTAAATGCATTTTCAGCCCGAGCTGAGCACGTTTTGTGAGTTTGAATGTAGCTTCATAGGAATCAGTTGTGTGGTCAAATTAATGCTCATTTAGGCTTCAGGTGGTCATCCTGAACTAAATAAATATTGAAGTGTGTGCATAAGTTCTTTGGTTTGGGCGTGACACTCAATTTGAGTTTTTATTGCTTTAAATGCATTTTCAGCCCGAGCTGAGCACTTTTTGTGAGTTTGAATGTATCTTCATAGGAATGAGTTGTGTGGTCAAATTAATGCTCATTTAGGCTTCAGGAGGACATCCTGAACTAAATACATGTTGAAGTGTGTGCATAAGTCCTTTGGTTTAGGCGTGACACTCAATTTGAGTTTTTATTGCTTTAAATGCATTTTCAGCCCGAGTTGAGCACGTTTTGTGAGTTTGAATGTATCTTCATAGGAATGAGTTGTGTGGTCAAATTAATGCTCATTTAGGCTTCAGGTGGTCATCCTGAACAAAATACATGTTGAAGTGTGTGCATAAGTCCTTTGGTTTAGGCGTGACACTCAATTTGAGTTTTTATTGCTTTAAATGCATTTTCAGCCCGAGCTGAGCATGTTTTGTGAGTTTGAATGTATCTTCATAAGAATGAGTTGTGTGGTCAAATTAATGCTCATTTCGGCTTCAGGTGGTCATCCTGAACTAAATACATGTTGAAGTGTGTGCATAAGTCCTTTGGTTTAGGCGTGACACTCCATTTGACTTTTTATTGCTTTAAATGCATTTTCAGCCCGAGCTGAGCACGTTTTGTGAGTTTGAATGCATCTTCATAGGCATGAATTGTGTGATCAAATTAATGCTCATTTAGGCTTCAGGTGGTCCTTCTGAACAAAATACATGTTAAAGTGTGTGCATAAGTCCTTTGGTTTAGGCGTGACACTCAATTTGAGTTTTTATTGCTTTAAATGCATTTTCAGCCCGAGCTGAGCACGTTTTGTGAGTTTGAATGTATCTTCATAGGAATCAGTTGTGTGGTCAAATTAATGCTCATTTAGGCTTCAGGTGGTCATCCTGAACAAAATACATGTTGAAGTGTGTGCATAAGTCCTTTGGTTTAGGCGTGACACTCAATTTGAGTTTTTATTGCTTTAAATGCATTTTCAGCCCGAGCTGAGCATGTTTTGTGAGTTTGAATGTATCTTCATAAGAATGAGTTGTGTGGTCAAATTAATGCTCATTTCGGCTTCAGGTGGTCATCCTGAACTAAATACATGTTGAAGTGTGTGCATAAGTCCTTTGGTTTAGGCGTGACACTCCATTTGAGTTTTTATTGCTTTAAATGCATTTTCAGTCCGAGCTGAGCGCGCTTTCTGACTTTGAATGTATCTTCATAGGAATGAGTTGTGTGGTCAAATTATTGCTCATTTAGGCTTCAGGAGATCATCCTGAACAAAATACATGTTGAAGTGTGTGCATAAGTCCTTTGGTTGAGGCGTGACACTCAATTTGAGTTTTTATTGCTTTAAATGCATTTTCAGCCCGAGCTGAGCACGTTTTGTGAGTTTGAATGTATCTTCATAGGAATGAGTTGTGTGGTCAAATTAATGCTCATTTAGGCTTCAGGTGGTCATCCTGAACAAAATACATGTTGAAGTGTGTTCATAAGTCCTTTGGTTTAGGTGTGACACTCAATTTGAGTTTTTATTGCTTTAAATGCATTTTCAGCCCGAGCTGAGCACGTTTTGTGAGTTTGAATGTATCTTCATAGGAATGAGTTGTGTGGTCAAATTAATGCTCATTTAGGCTTCAGGTGGTCATCCTGAACAAAATACATGTTGAAGTGTGTGCATAAGTCCTTTGGTTTAGGCGTGACACTCAATTTGAGTTTTTATTGCTTTAAATGCATTTTCAGCCCGAGCTGAGCACGTTTTGTGAGTTTGAATGTATCTTCATAGGAATCAGTTGTGTGGTCAAATTAATGCTCATTTAGGCTTCAGGTGGTCATCCTGAACAAAATACATGTTGAAGTGTGTGCATAAGTCCTTTGGTTTAGGCGTGACACTCAATTTGAGTTTTTATTGCTTTAAATGCATTTTCAGCCCGAGCTGAGCACGTTTTGTGAGTTTGAATGTAGCTTCATAGGAATTAGTTGTGTGGTCAAATTAATGCTCATTTAGGCTTCAGGTGGTCATCCTGAACTAAATAAATATTGAAGTGTGTGCATAAGTTCTTTGGTTTGGGCGTGACACTCAATTTGAGTTTTTATTGCTTTAAATGCATTTTCAGCCCGAGCTGAGCACTTTTTGTGAGTTTGAATGTATCTTCATAGGAATGAGTTGTGTGGTCAAATTAATGCTCATTTAGGCTTCAGGAGGACATCCTGAACTAAATACATGTTGAAGTGTGTGCATAAGTCCTTTGGTTTAGGCGTGACACTCAATTTGAGTTTTTATTGCTTTAAATGCATTTTCAGCCCGAGTTGAGCACGTTTTGTGAGTTTGAATGTATCTTCATAGGAATGAGTTGTGTGGTCAAATTAATGCTCATTTAGGCTTCAGGTGGTCCTTCTGAACAAAATACATGTTAAAGTGTGTGCATAAATCCTTTGGTTTAGGCGTGACACTCAATTTGAGTTTTTATTGCTTTAAATGCATTTTCAGCCCGAGCTGAGCACGTTTTGTGAGTTTGAATGTATCTTCATAGGAATGAGTTGTGTGGTCAAATTAAAGCTCATATAGGTTTCAGGAGGTCATCCTGAACAAAATACATGTTGAATGTGTGCATAAGTCCTTTGGTTTAGGTGTGACACTCAATTTGAGTTTTTATTGCTTTAAATGCATTTTCAGCCCGAGCTTGAGCGCGCTTTCTGACTTTGAATGTATCTTCATAGGAATGAGTTGTGTAGTCAAATTAATGCTCATTTAGGCTTCAGGAGGACATCCTGAACAAAATACATGTTGAAGTGTGTGCATAAATCCTCTGGTTTAGGCGTGACACTCAATTTGAGTTTTTATTGCTTTAAATGCTTTTGTAGCCTGAGCTGAGCGCGCTTTCTGACTTTGAATGTATCTTCATAGGAATGAGTTGTGTGGTCAAATGAATGCTCATTTAGGCTTCAGGTGGTCATCCTGAACAAAATACATGTTGAAGTGTGTCCATAAGTCCTTTGGTTTAGGTGTGACACTCAATTTGAGTTTTTATTGCTTTAAATGCATTTTCAGCCCGAGCTGAGCACGTTTTGTGAGTTTGAATGTATCTTCATAGGCATGAGTTGTGTGATCAAATTAATGCTCATTTAGGCTTCAGGAGGTCATCCTGAACAAAATACAAGTTGAAGTGTGTGCATAAGTCCTTTGGTAATCAAACAGCACGAAGGTCCGGGACCGAACGGATGCCACCCGCTTGGCCCCGCCGGAGCAGAAGTAAGATCGGGCGGCCCGAGCCCGAGCCCTACCCCTACCCGAACCCGACCGCCCTAAAATGTCCCTCATTGTTTCGGGTTCGGGGCGCACGGCACCCGTACGGCGGAGAGTATCCAGGGTTACCAGTGAAGCGGAGGAACATCTCACGCCCACCCGCGCGAAATGTCGTACCGAGTTGTTTATGCCCACGGCACCGCCGATGCTGCACCGTTTCGGCGCGAGGGACGCTCCAAACGAGGAGTTTGGGTCGAATGTGAATTAAAGTGTTAGGTTTCGTGAGAGATCAATACAAGAACCACACACAGACACCAAAAACGAAGAGGGGTTTTATTGCCAGAAAGTTGGTCAGGTCGAGGTGTAAACAACTGAAAGCTAGTCAAAATGATCACGTTGAGGAGTGCAGAAATGCTGGAGCGTAACGGCGTGGCAGCAGCTAGCTCGGCAGGAAGGATCGCTGACGAACTGGCAACGGGTGGCTGTTCACGCTGTCTTTTATGGTGCAAGTGGCAGATGAGATGAAGACTCGCACGTGTGTAGGGGAGGCAGGTGCACTGATTCGAGAGGCGCCCAGCCCACACTGAAAAAGAGACAAAAAAAGGGAGGGGCGGCACCGTGGACACACAATGGTTTCGAACGCAAAGGGCAGAAAACGTCGGCTTCCAGCCGCGCGACGTTCCGCGAACGAATACTGAATCGTATTGAGACACGTTATCCGTGGCATCATAAACTCCGCGAATTTAAGTCAACATCTCTCTGCTCCCAAATAAAACAATCATCCCTATTCAGTCAACTGTAAACGAAGAAGTCAAGTCTGGGATTTTTTTTATGACCCTCTAAAAATAAGCAACAACATAAAATGTCCGCCCTGTGAACATGAGCTGAAATCGAATCTCAAACCAAATACATGTGAAAGCAAAAAAAATCGAAATATATCAATTTAGAATTCAAAGAACGTCGTGTCCCCATCACACTTTTTAATTGTCTTTTTTCTTTTTTCTTTTTTTTTTGCATCGACACGCCTCAAAATCCTTCTGATGTGAGCGTTTTTAAAAAATCTTGGCTCTTTTGACTTTTTTGGGGGGTTCTTGGGACGGAAAAAATTGACGATGAATTGACAATATTTGCTGCTCAGAGCTGATGCCACGTTGTGTCACTCTTGTGCTTTCTGAAATGCGAGAGCCCTATTTGTCCATGCACGGCCAGCACTTTACGATAGCCTCTGCTGGTGAGAGTTGGCCATTGCAGCCTTCCATATGATTTCCTGTGACCCTCTAAAAATAATGAGATAAAATGTGCGTTGTGTGAACATGAGCTGCGCTTGAAACTACACCCAAATACAAGGAAAAGCAAAAAACAAAAATCTAAACGCACCAATTCAAAAGATAAATGAATGCCACGCCACCATCACACTTTTTCATGATTATTATTACAATTATTATTAATATCACTGCATAGGCAAGGCTCAAAATCCGCCTCATGTGAGCGTTTTTTCAAAAGATTTTCTTAATCTTGCTACTTCGGACTGGGCTTTTTTTTTGGGATATTGGGACAGAGAAACTTTATTATGTATTGACAGTGTTTGCTCTTCATCTCTTTTTCAACCTGGTGGACGCCCTCTCTTTGGCCGAGCATGACCTGATTTGTAGTCAGACGCCTCATGCATTGCGCCACGAACTCCACGAAATCAAACCACTATTTCTCTGTTCTCCTGTGGGGGAATTTGCCGCTCCCAAAAAGTTATTGTTACCTTTTTCAGTGTGGGATGGGCGCTTCTCTAATCAGTGCACCTGCCTCCCCGACACACCTGCGAGTCATTATCTCATCTGCCACTTGCAGCATAAAAGCCAGCCTGAAGAGCCACCCATTGTCACTTCGTCAGAGATCCTTCCTGCCGTGTCGACGACGCCGTACCGCTCCAGGATTCCTGCACTCCTCGAATTGATCATTTTGACTACCTTTCAGTTGTGACCACCTCGGCCTGTCTCGCTTACTGGCAATAAAACCCTTCTGTGCTTTTTGTGTCTGCGCGTGGTTCCTCTCTTCATCTCTCACGAAGCCGAACACTTTGCTTAACACCCGCGGTTCTCCCAGCGCTCCGCCCCAACATCCTCGTCGGAACAGCCTGAGCGCCGCAGCGGAGCAACTCCGGCTCGGCCGTGGGCAAAAACGGCTCTGTCCGAAATTTCTCACGGGCGGGCGTGAGCTGTTCCTCCGCTTCGCTTATCACACACACCACTCTCGGCCCTACCTGCCCCGCGCAACTCCGGCAGGGCCAAGCGGGTGGCATCGGTTCGGTCCCGGACCTTCGCGCGGTTTGATTCCCAAGTTTTTCTTCCCTTTGATTGCACACCGCGCCCCCTGTCCCTCAAAGCGAGGTGCATCTCTGGCGGAGCCGAGCGGGCAGCAGCTTTGCTCCCGGCAGGTCGTGTTGGTGTGCGCGAGGTCTTCCACCTCTTCGCTTGCAACACTCGCCTTTGCCGGCCCGCCAGGCACGGCGCAGCTCTGGCGGGGCCAAGCGACAGCGTCGGTTAGGTCCCGGGCGCAAAATCAAAAGGGAGGGTCGACACTGTGGACAAACAATGGACCCTAACACAAAGGGCAGAAAACTTCGACGCACACCCGCGCGACATTCTGTGAAGGAAAATACGCCACCCGCCTGACCTCGCCGGAGTTTCGCCGCGCCCGTCGGTCCAACGTGGCCCGGGTTGCAAGCGAAGTGGGTGAAAAGCTCACGGCCATCCTCGCGAAATATCGTACAATGCCGCTGCAAAACACGGCCCGGGCGCGGCTGCTCCTAGCGGATCGCAATGCAGCTCTGATCAGGGGGATCTTGCGGGAAGCCGGGAGGGGCGCGGGTGTCAAGCAACGGGCTAATAAACCTCGTCGAATACGCCCGCGACGGGCCGGTATAGAAGCGATGCCGCCAGTTTGTCCCCGCCGGAGCTCCTCCAAGCCAGGCAGGCCGAAAGTGGCGCGGGTTGACAACACAGGGTCCAAAACTTCAACGCACAACCAAGCGATCGTCCAGCTTTATGCAGCCTTGTACAAATTGTGTTTTCAAGTTGTTCGCCCGAAACAGTTTTGTCACTCCCACAAGACAAACAAGCTATTTTTTTTCAGATGGCAGTGGAACTGATGAAGGCCTTCCCCAGACATTCCGTGCATCAATTTTAGAACATTATGTGGCGATGGAAAATAAGAGAACAAGACAATCGTCAGAAATACTGACCACAGCAGGTTTATTGGATGATGATCACCCATGCAAAAAATGTTTAATTGTGGCATCCAGAAATGATGCCAAAGATATATTTTGTTTCAAACTACTTCATGAAGAGGAAGTGTTGATACCAGGGATGAATTCTGAAAGCTTATGAGAAAGTCATTTTTTATGACTTGTACCACAACGAAAAATCTCGTGTTATTCACTGCTCCGATGAAAATAAAATGTCAAGATAAAATTTCAATCCCATATTTACACACTGTGAATTTTAAGTTTAATGTTCACTGATATTCCGTCATGTTGTCGTATTTGTTCTCGCCATGCACTGTGGCATGCTCTAAATGGCAAAACCACCTGGAAAAGGTCCTCTGACAAAACGAGTGATTTTTACAATGGAAGAACACACAATTTATCTTGCATCGACATTGTCTTCATGATGCTTTGCATGCATCATTGAAATTGGGTTGGTTCAAGTAAAAGAAAAAATTTGAATTTTAAAAGCAACTTAGAGTTATCCTGATTGAAATTTCCGAACATATAATCTTGCGATGTTAGGGTTCTCTCCCCCCAGCCCCCTTTTGACGAGACCCAGTGCGAAAGGTGGTACCATGAGCAGTGTCTTGAGAAGAATTTGCATGAATTGAGCGGCCGAAGACTGGTATTGCTGCTGTGAGTGCACATCACAATGTTGGAAGTCATGTAGACCTATATCTAATTTTGTGAGTGTTGTTCTGGAAAAAAATTAATTCTCACAAGAAAATGACAGACATGTCAGCTGCTCAACCCGTATTGTTTTGTGTTTTTTGTTATTGTAAAGTGTCCTTGGGTGTCTTGAAAGGCGCTTATCAATAAAATGTATTATTAGTATTATTATTATTATTAAGTTGCCTACACTGGTAAAGTTTTTTAAAATTTGAGTTTTTATTGCTTTAAATGCATT
This sequence comes from Hippocampus guttulatus, assembly GCF_054856545.1. Taxonomy (NCBI): domain Eukaryota; kingdom Metazoa; phylum Chordata; class Actinopteri; order Syngnathiformes; family Syngnathidae; genus Hippocampus; species Hippocampus guttulatus. Next base: position 76,598 of record NW_028233883.1, on the reverse strand, counting down.
TTCAGCCCGAGTTGAGCACGTTTTGTGAGTTTGAATGTATCTTCATAGGAATGAGTTGTGTGGTCAAATTAATGCTCATTTAGGCTTCAGGTGGTCATCCTGAACAAAATACATGTTGAAGTGTGTGCATAAGTCCTTTGGTTTAGGCGTGACACTCAATTTGAGTTTTTATTGCTTTAAATGCATTTTCAGCCCGAGCTGATAATGTTTTGTGAGTTTGAATGTATCTTCATAGGAATGAGTTGTGTGGTCAAATTAATGCTCATATAGGCTTCAGGAGGCCATCCTGAACAAAATACATGTTGAAGTGTGTGCATAATCCTTTGGTTTAGGTGTGACACTCAATTTGAGTTTTTATTGCTTTAAATGCATTTTCATTCCGAGCTGAGCGCGCTTTCTGACTTTGAATGTATCTTCATAGGAATGATTTGTTTAGTCAAATTAATGCTCTTTTAGGCTTCAGGAGGCCATCCTGAACAAAATACATGATGAAGTGTGTGCATAAGTCCTTTGGTTTAGGTGTGACACTCAATTTGAGTTTTTATTGCTTTAAATGCATTTTCAGCCCGAGCTGAGCACGTTTTGTGAGTTTGAATGCATCTTCATAGGCATGAATTGTGTGATCAAATTAATGCTCATTTAGGCTTCAGGTGGTCCTTCTGAACAAAATACATGTTAAAGTGTGTGCATAAATCCTTTGGTTTAGGCGTGACACTCAATTTGAGTTTTTATTGCTTTAAATGCATTTTCAGCCCGAGCTGAGCACGTTTTGTGAGTTTGAATGTATCTTCATAGGAATGAGTTGTGTGGTCAAATTAAAGCTCATATAGGCTTCAGGAGGTCATCCTGAACAAAATACATGTTGAATGTGTGCATAAGTCCTTTGGTTTAGGTGTGACACTCAATTTGAGTTTTTATTGCTTTAAATGCATTTTCAGCCCGAGCTTGAGCGCGCTTTCTGACTTTGAATGTATCTTCATAGGAATGAGTTGTGTAGTCAAATTAATGCTCATTTAGGCTTCAGGAGGACATCCTGAACAAAATACATGTTGAAGTGTGTGCATAAATCCTCTGGTTTAGGCGTGACACTCAATTTGAGTTTTTATTGCTTTAAATGCATTTGTAGCCTGAGCTGAGCGCGCTTTCTGACTTTGAATGTATCTTCATAGGAATGAGTTGTGTGGTCAAATGAATGCTCATTTAGGCTTCAGGTGGTCATCCTGAACAAAATACATGTTGAAGTGTGTCCATACGTCCTTTGGTTTAGGTGTGACACTCAATTTGAGTTTTTATTGCTTTAAATGCATTTTCAGCCCGAGCTGAGCACGTTTTGTGAGTTTGAATGTATCTTCATAGGCATGAGTTGTGTGATCAAATTAATGCTCATTTAGGCTTCAGGAGGTCATCCTGAACAAAATACAAGTTGAAGTGTGTGCATAAGTCCTTTGGTAATCAAACAGCACGAAGGTCCGGGACCGAACGGATGCCACCCGCTTGGCCCCGCCGGAGCAGAAGTAAGATCGGGCGGCCCGAGCCCGAGCCCGAGCCCTACCCCTACCCGAACCCGACCGCCCTAAAATGTCCCTCATTGCTTCGGGTTCGGGGCGCACGGCACCCGTACGGCGGAGAGTATCCAGGGTTACCAGTGAAGCGGAGGAACATCTCACGCCCACCCGCGCGAAATGTCGTACCGAGTTGTTTATGCCCACGGCACCGCCGATGCTGCACCGTTTCGGCGCGAGGGACGCTCCAAACGAGGAGTTTGGGTCGAATGTGAATTAAAGTGTTAGGTTTCGTGAGAGATCAATACAAGAACCACACACAGACACCAAAAACGAAGAGGGGTTTTATTGCCAGAAAGTTGGTCAGGTCGAGGTGTAAACAACTGAAAGCTAGTCAAAATGATCACGTTGAGGAGTGCAGAAATGCTGGAGCGTAACGGCGTGGCAGCAGCTAGCTCGGCAGGAAGGATCGCTGACGAACTGGCAACGGGTGGCTGTTCACGCTGTCTTTTATGGTGCAAGTGGCAGATGAGATGAAGACTCGCACGTGTGTAGGGGAGGCAGGTGCACTGATTCGAGAGGCGCCCAGCCCACACTGAAAAAGAGACAAAAAAAGGGAGGGGCGGCACCGTGGACACACAATGGTTTCGAACGCAAAGGGCAGAAAACGTCGGCTTCCAGCCGCGCGACGTTCCGCGAACGAATACTGAATCGTATTGAGACACGTTATCCGTGGCATCATAAACTCCGCGAATTTAAGTCAACATCTCTCTGCTCCCAAATAAAACAATCATCCCTATTCAGTCAACTGTAAACGAAGAAGTCAAGTCTGGGATTTTTTTTATGACCCTCTAAAAATAAGCAACAACATAAAATGTCCGCCCTGTGAACATGAGCTGAAATCGAATCTCAAACCAAATACATGTGAAAGCAAAAAAAATCGAAATATATCAATTTAGAATTCAAAGAACGTCGTGTCCCCATCACACTTTTTAATTGTCTTTTTTCTTTTTTTTTTTGCATCGACACGCCTCAAAATCCTTCTGATGTGAGCGTTTTTAAAAAATCTTGGCTCTTTTGACTTTTTTGGGGGGTTCTTGGGACGGAAAAAATTGACGATGAATTGACAATATTTGCTGCTCAGATCTGATGCCACGTTGTGTCACTCTTGTGCTTTCTGAAATGCGAGAGCCCTATTTGTCCATGCACGGCCAGCACTTTACGATAGCCTCTGCTGGTGAGAGTTGGCCATTGCAGCCTTCCATATGATTTCCTGTGACCCTCTAAAAATAATGAGATAAAATGTGCGTTGTGTGAACATGAGCTGCGCTTGAAACTACACCCAAATACAAGGAAAAGCAAAAAACAAAAATCTAAACGCACCAATTCAAAAGATAAATGAATGCCACGCCACCATCACACTTTTTCATGATTATTATTACAATTATTATTAATATCACTGCATAGGCAAGGCTCAAAATCCGCCTCATGTGAGCGTTTTTTCAAAAGATTTTCTTAATCTTGCTACTTCGGACTGGGCTTTTTTTTTTGGATATTGGGACAGAGAAACTTTATTATGTATTGACAGTGTTTGCTCTTCATCTCTTTTTCAACCTGGTGGACGCCCTCTCTTTGGCCGAGCATGACCTGATTTGTAGTCAGACGCCTCATGCATTGCGCCACGAACTCCACGAAATCAAACCACTATTTCTCTGTTCTCCTGTGGGGGAATTTGCCGCTCCCAAAAAGTTATTGTTACCTTTTTCAGTGTGGGATGGGCGCTTCTCTAATCAGTGCACCTGCCTCCCCGACACACCTGCGAGTCATTATCTCATCTGCCACTTGCAGCATAAAAGCCAGCCTGAAGAGCCACCCATTGTCACTTCGTCAGAGATCCTTCCTGCCGTGTCGACGACGCCGTACCGCTCCAGGATTCCTGCACTCCTCGAATTGATCATTTTGACTACCTTTCAGTTGTGACCACCTCGGCCTGTCTCGCTTACTGGCAATAAAACCCTTCTGTGCTTTTTGTGTCTGCGCGTGGTTCCTCTCTTCATCTCTCACGAAGCCGAACACTTTGCTTAACACCCGCGGTTCTCCCAGCGCTCCGCCCCAACATCCTCGTCGGAACAGCCTGAGCGCCGCAGCGGAGCAACTCCGGCTCGGCCGTGGGCAAAAACGGCTCTGTCCGAAATTTCTCACGGGCGGGCGTGAGCTGTTCCTCCGCTTCGCTTATCACACACACCACTCTCGGCCCTACCTGCCCCGCGCAACTCCGGCAGGGCCAAGCGGGTGGCATCGGTTCGGTCCCGGACCTTCGCGCGGTTTGATTCCCAAGTTTTTCTTCCCTTTGATTGCACACCGCGCCCCCTGTCCCTCAAAGCGAGGTGCATCTCTGGCGGAGCCGAGCGGGCAGCAGCTTTGCTCCCGGCAGGTCGTGTTGGTGTGCGCGAGGTCTTCCACCTCTTCGCTTGCAACACTCGCCTTTGCCGGCCCGCCAGGCACGGCGCAGCTCTGGCGGGGCCAAGCGACAGCGTCGGTTAGGTCCCGGGCGCAAAATCAAAAGGGAGGGTCGACACTGTGGACAAACAATGGACCCTAACACAAAGGGCAGAAAACTTCGACGCACACCCGCGCGACATTCTGTGAAGGAAAATACGCCACCCGCCTGACCTCGCCGGAGTTTCGCCGCGCCCGTCGGTCCAACGTGGCCCGGGTTGCAAGCGAAGTGGGTGAAAAGCTCACGGCCATCCTCGCGAAATATCGTACAATGCCGCTGCAAAACACGGCCCGGGCGCGGCTGCTCCTAGCGGATCGCAATGCAGCTCTGATCAGGGGGATCTTGCGGGAAGCCGGGAGGGGCGCGGGTGTCAAGCAACGGGCTAATAAACCTCGTCGAATACGCCCGCGACGGGCCGGTATAGAAGCGATGCCGCCAGTTTGTCCCCGCCGGAGCTCCTCCAAGCCAGGCAGGCCGAAAGTGGCGCGGGTTGACAACACAGGGTCCAAAACTTCAACGCACAACCAAGCGATCGTCCAGCTTTATGCAGCCTTGTACAAATTGTGTTTTCAAATTGTTCGCCCGAAACAGTTTTGTCACTCCCACAAGACAAACAAGCTATTTTTTTTCAGATGGCAGTGGAACTGATGAAGGCCTTCCCCAGACATTCCGTGCATCAATTTTAGAACATTATGTGGCGATGGAAAATAAGAGAACAAGACAATCGTCAGAAATACTGACCACAGCAGGTTTATTGGATGATGATCACCCATGCAAAAAATGTTTAATTGTGGCATCCAGAAATGATGCCAAAGATATATTTTGTTTCAAACTACTTCATGAAGAGGAAGTGTTGATACCAGGGATGAATTCTGAAAGCTTATGAGAAAGTCATTTTTTATGACTTGTACCACAACGAAAAATCTCGTGTTATTCACTGCTCCGATGAAAATAAAATGTCAAGATAAAATTTCAATCCCATATTTACACACTGTGAATTTTAAGTTTAATGTTCACTGATATTCCGTCATGTTGTCGTATTTGTTCTCGCCATGCACTGTGGCATGCTCTAAATGGCAAAACCACCTGGAAAAGGTCCTCTGACAAAACGAGTGATTTTTACAATGGAAGAACACACAATTTATCTTGCATCGACATTGTCTTCATGATGCTTTGCATGCATCATTGAAATTGGGTTGGTTCAAGTAAAAGAAAAAATTTGAATTTTAAAAGCAACTTAGAGTTATCCTGATTGAAATTTCCGAACATATAATCTTGCGATGTTAGGGTTCTCTCCCCCCGGCCCCCTTTTGACGAGACCCAGTGCGAAAGGTGGTACCATGAGCAGTGTCTTGAGAAGAATTTGCATGAATTGAGCGGCCGAAGACTGGTATTGCTGCTGTGAGTGCACATCACAATGTTGGAAGTCATGTAGACCTATATCTAATTTTGTGAGTGTTGTTCTGGAAAAAAATTAATTCTCACAAGAAAATGACAGACATGTCAGCTGCTCAACCCGTATTGTTTTGTGTTTTTTGTTATTGTAAAGTGTCCTTGGGTGTCTTGAAAGGCGCTTATCAATAAAATGTATTATTAGTATTATTATTATTATTAAGTTGCCTACACTGGTAAAGTTTTTTAAAATTTGAGTTTTTATTGCTTTAAATGCATTTTCAGCCCGAGTTGAGCACGTTTTGTGAGTTTGAATGTATCTTCATAGGAATGAGTTGTGTGGTCAAATTAATGCTCATTTAGGCTTCAGGTGGTCATCCTGAACAAAATACATGTTGAAGTGTGTGCATAAGTCCTTTGGTTTAGGCGTGCCACTCAATTTGAGTTTTTATTGCTTTAAATGCATTTTCAGCCCGAGCTGAGCACGTTTTGTGAGTTTGAATGTAGCTTCATAGGAATCAGTTGTGTGGTCAAATTAATGCTCATTTAGGCTTCAGGTGGTCATCCTGAACTAAATAAATATTGAAGTGTGTGCATAAGTTCTTTGGTTTGGGCGTGACACTCAATTTGAGTTTTTATTGCTTTAAATGCATTTTCAGCCCGAGCTGAGCACTTTTTGTGAGTTTGAATGTATCTTCATAGGAATGAGTTGTGTGGTCAAATTAATGCTCATTTAGGCTTCAGGAGGACATCCTGAACTAAATACATGTTGAAGTGTGTGCATAAGTCCTTTGGTTTAGGCGTGACACTCAATTTGAGTTTTTATTGCTTTAAATGCATTTTCAGCCCGAGTTGAGCACGTTTTGTGAGTTTGAATGTATCTTCATAGGAATGAGGTGTGTGGTCAAATTAATGCTCATTTAGGCTTCAGGTGGTCATCCTGAACAAAATACATGTTGAAGTGTGTTCATAAGTCCTTTGGTTTAGGCGTGACACTCAATTTGAGTTTTTATTGCTTTAAATGCATTTTCAGCCCGAGCTGAGCATGTTTTGTGAGTTTGAATGTATCTTCATAAGAATGAGTTGTGTGGTCAAATTAATGCTCATTTCGACTTCAGGTGGTCATCCTGAACTAAATACATGTTGAAGTGTGTGCATAAGTCCTTTGGTTTAGGCGTGACACTCCATTTGACTTTTTATTGCTTTAAATGCATTTTCAGCCCGAGCTGAGCACGTTTTGTGAGTTTGAATGCATCTTCATAGGCATGAATTGTGTGATCAAATTAATGCTCATTTAGGCTTCAGGTGGTCCTTCTGAACAAAATACATGTTAAAGTGTGTGCATAAGTCCTTTGGTTTAGGCGTGACACTCAATTTGAGTTTTTATTGCTTTAAATGCATTTTCAGCCCGAGCTGAGCACGTTTTGTGAGTTTGAATGTATCTTCATAGGAATCAGTTGTGTGGTCAAATTAATGCTCATTTAGGCTTCAGGTGGTCATCCTGAACAAAATACATGTTGAAGTGTGTGCATAAGTCCTTTGGTTTAGGCGTGACACTCAATTTGAGTTTTTATTGCTTTAAATGCATTTTCAGCCCGAGCTGAGCACGTTTTGTGAGTTTGAATGTAGCTTCATAGGAATTAGTTGTGTGGTCAAATTAATGCTCATTTAGGCTTCAGGTGGTCATCCTGAACAAAATACATGTTGAAGTGTGTGCATAAGTCCTTTGGTTTAGGCGTGACACTCAATTTGAGTTTTTTTTGCTTTAAATGCATTTTCAGCCCGAGCTGAGCACGTTTTGTGAGTTTGAATGTAGCTTCATAGGAATTAGTTGTGTGCTCAAATTAATGCTCATTTAGGCTTCAGGTGGTCCTTCTGAACAAAATACATGTTAAAGTGTGTGCATAAGTCCTTTGGTTTAGGCGTGACACTCAATTTGAGTTTTTATTGCTTTAAATGCATTTTCAGCCCGAGCTGAGCACGTTTTGTGAGTTTGAATGTATCTTCATAGGAATCAGTTGTGTGGTCAAATTAATGCTCATTTAGGCTTCAGGTGGTCATCCTGAACAAAATACATGTTGAAGTGTGTGCATAAGTCCTTTGGTTTAGGCGTGACACTCAATTTGAGTTTTTATTGCTTTAAATGCATTTTCAGCCCGAGCTGAGCACGTTTTGTGAGTTTGAATGTAGCTTCATAGGAATTAGTTGTGTGGTCAAATTAATGCTCATTTAGGCTTCAGGTGGTCATCCTGAACAAAATACATGTTGAAGTGTGTGCATAAGTCCTTTGGTTTAGGCGTGACACTCAATTTGAGTTTTTTTTGCTTTAAATGCATTTTCAGCCCGAGCTGAGCACGTTTTGTGAGTTTGAATGTAGCTTCATAGGAATTAGTTGTGTGGTCAAATTAATGCTCATTTAGGCTTCAGGTGGTCATCCTGAACAAAATACATGTTGAAGTGTGTGCATAAGTCCTTTGGTTTAGGCGTGACACTCAATTTGAGTTTTTATTGCTTTAAATGCATTTTCAGCCCGAGCTGAGCATGTTTTGTGAGTTTGAATGTATCTTCATAAGAATGAGTTGTGTGGTCAAATTAATGCTCATTTCGGCTTCAGGTGGTCATCCTGAACTAAATACATGTTGAAGTGTGTGCATAAGTCCTTTGGTTTAGGCGTGACACTCCATTTGAGTTTTTATTGCTTTAAATGCATTTTCAGTCCGAGCTGAGCGCGCTTTCTGACTTTGAATGTATCTTCATAGGAATGAGTTGTGTGGTCAAATTATTGCTCATTTAGGCTTCAGGAGGTCATCCTGAACAAAATACATCTTGAAGTGTGTGCATAAGTCCTTCGGTTTAGGCGTGACACTCAATTTGAGTTTTTATTGCTTTAAATGCATTTTCAGCCCGAGCTGAGCACGTTTTGTGAGTTTGAATGTATCTTCATAGGAATGAGTTGTGTGGTCAAATTAATGCTCATTTAGGCTTCAGGAGATCATCCTGAACAAAATACATGTTGAAGTGTGTGCATAAGTCCTTTGGTTGAGGCGTGACACTCAATTTGAGTTTTTATTGCTTTAAATGCATTTTCAGCCCGAGCTGAGCACGTTTTGTGAGTTTGAATGTATCTTCATAGGAATGAGTTGTGTGGTCAAATTAATGCTCATTTAGGCTTCAGGTGGTCATCCTGAACAAAATACATGTTGAAGTGTGTTCATAAGTCCTTTGGTTTAGGTGTGACACTCAATTTGAGTTTTTATTGCTTTAAATGCATTTTCAGCCCGAGCTGAGCACGTTTTGTGAGTTTGAATGTATCTTCATAGGAATGAGTTGTGTGGTCAAATTAATGCTCATTTAGGCTTCAGGTGGTCATCCTGAACAAAATACATGTTGAAGTGTGTGCATAAGTCCTTTGGTTTAGGCGTGACACTCAATTTGAGTTTTTATTGCTTTAAATGCATTTTCAGCCCGAGCTGAGCACGTTTTGTGAGTTTGAATGTATCTTCATAGGAATCAGTTGTGTGGTCAAATTAATGCTCATTTAGGCTTCAGGTGGTCATCCTGAACAAAATACATGTTGAAGTGTGTGCATAAGTCCTTTGGTTTAGGCGTGACACTCAATTTGAGTTTTTATTGCTTTAAATGCATTTTCAGCCCGAGCTGAGCACGTTTTGTGAGTTTGAATGTAGCTTCATAGGAATTAGTTGTGTGGTCAAATTAATGCTCATTTAGGCTTCAGGTGGTCATCCTGAACTAAATAAATATTGAAGTGTGTGCATAAGTTCTTTGGTTTGGGCGTGACACTCAATTTGAGTTTTTATTGCTTTAAATGCATTTTCAGCCCGAGCTGAGCACTTTTTGTGAGTTTGAATGTATCTTCATAGGAATGAGTTGTGTGGTCAAATTAATGCTCATTTAGGCTTCAGGAGGACATCCTGAACTAAATACATGTTGAAGTGTGTGCATAAGTCCTTTGGTTTAGGCGTGACACTCAATTTGAGTTTTTATTGCTTTAAATGCATTTTCAGCCCGAGTTGAGCACGTTTTGTGAGTTTGAATGTATCTTCATAGGAATGAGTTGTGTGGTCAAATTAATGCTCATTTAGGCTTCAGGTGGTCCTTCTGAACAAAATACATGTTAAAGTGTGTGCATAAATCCTTTGGTTTAGGTGTGACACTCAATTTGAGTTTTTATTGCTTTAAATGCATTTTCAGCCCGAGCTGAGCACGTTTTGTGAGTTTGAATGTATCTTCATAGGAATGAGTTGTGTGGTCAAATTAAAGCTCATATAGGTTTCAGGAGGTCATCCTGAACAAAATACATGTTGAATGTGTGCATAAGTCCTTTGGTTTAGGTGTGACACTCAATTTGAGTTTTTATTGCTTTAAATGCATTTTCAGCCCGAGCTTGAGCGCGCTTTCTGACTTTGAATGTATCTTCATAGGAATGAGTTGTGTAGTCAAATTAATGCTCATTTAGGCTTCAGGAGGACATCCTGAACAAAATACATGTTGAAGTGTGTGCATAAATCCTCTGGTTTAGGCGTGACACTCAATTTGAGTTTTTATTGCTTTAAATGCTTTTGTAGCCTGAGCTGAGCGCGCTTTCTGACTTTGAATGTATCTTCATAGGAATGAGTTGTGTGGTCAAATGAATGCTCATTTAGGCTTCAGGTGGTCATCCTGAACAAAATACATGTTGAAGTGTGTCCATAAGTCCTTTGGTTTAGGTGTGACACTCAATTTGAGTTTTTATTGCTTTAAATGCATTTTCAGCCCGAGCTGAGCACGTTTTGTGAGTTTGAATGTATCTTCATAGGCATGAGTTGTGTGATCAAATTAATGCTCATTTAGGCTTCAGGAGGTCATCCTGAACAAAATACAAGTTGAAGTGTGTGCATAAGTCCTTTGGTAATCAAACAGCACGAAGGTCCGGGACCGAACGGATGCCACCCGCTTGGCCCCGCCGGAGCAGAAGTAAGATCGGGCGGCCCGAGCCCGAGCCCTACCCCTACCCGAACCCGACCGCCCTAAAATGTCCCTCATTGTTTCGGGTTCGGGGCGCACGGCACCCGTACGGCGGAGAGTATCCAGGGTTACCAGTGAAGCGGAGGAACATCTCACGCCCACCCGCGCGAAATGTCGTACCGAGTTGTTTATGCCCACGGCACCGCCGATGCTGCACCGTTTCGGCGCGAGGGACGCTCCAAACGAGGAGTTTGGGTCGAATGTGAATTAAAGTGTTAGGTTTCGTGAGAGATCAATACAAGAACCACACACAGACACCAAAAACGAAGAGGGGTTTTATTGCCAGAAAGTTGGTCAGGTCGAGGTGTAAACAACTGAAAGCTAGTCAAAATGATCACGTTGAGGAGTGCAGAAATGCTGGAGCGTAACGGCGTGGCAGCAGCTAGCTCGGCAGGAAGGATCGCTGACGAACTGGCAACGGGTGGCTGTTCACGCTGTCTTTTATGGTGCAAGTGGCAGATGAGATGAAGACTCGCACGTGTGTAGGGGAGGCAGGTGCACTGATTCGAGAGGCGCCCAGCCCACACTGAAAAAGAGACAAAAAAAGGGAGGGGCGGCACCGTGGACACACAATGGTTTCGAACGCAAAGGGCAGAAAACGTCGGCTTCCAGCCGCGCGACGTTCCGCGAACGAATACTGAATCGTATTGAGACACGTTATCCGTGGCATCATAAACTCCGCGAATTTAAGTCAACATCTCTCTGCTCCCAAATAAAACAATCATCCCTATTCAGTCAACTGTAAACGAAGAAGTCAAGTCTGGGATTTTTTTTATGACCCTCTAAAAATAAGCAACAACATAAAATGTCCGCCCTGTGAACATGAGCTGAAATCGAATCTCAAACCAAATACATGTGAAAGCAAAAAAAATCGAAATATATCAATTTAGAATTCAAAGAACGTCGTGTCCCCATCACACTTTTTAATTGTCTTTTTTCTTTTTTCTTTTTTTTTTGCATCGACACGCCTCAAAATCCTTCTGATGTGAGCGTTTTTAAAAAATCTTGGCTCTTTTGACTTTTTTGGGGGGTTCTTGGGACGGAAAAAATTGACGATGAATTGACAATATTTGCTGCTCAGAGCTGATGCCACGTTGTGTCACTCTTGTGCTTTCTGAAATGCGAGAGCCCTATTTGTCCATGCACGGCCAGCACTTTACGATAGCCTCTGCTGGTGAGAGTTGGCCATTGCAGCCTTCCATATGATTTCCTGTGACCCTCTAAAAATAATGAGATAAAATGTGCGTTGTGTGAACATGAGCTGCGCTTGAAACTACACCCAAATACAAGGAAAAGCAAAAAACAAAAATCTAAACGCACCAATTCAAAAGATAAATGAATGCCACGCCACCATCACACTTTTTCATGATTATTATTACAATTATTATTAATATCACTGCATAGGCAAGGCTCAAAATCCGCCTCATGTGAGCGTTTTTTCAAAAGATTTTCTTAATCTTGCTACTTCGGACTGGGCTTTTTTTTTGGGATATTGGGACAGAGAAACTTTATTATGTATTGACAGTGTTTGCTCTTCATCTCTTTTTCAACCTGGTGGACGCCCTCTCTTTGGCCGAGCATGACCTGATTTGTAGTCAGACGCCTCATGCATTGCGCCACGAACTCCACGAAATCAAACCACTATTTCTCTGTTCTCCTGTGGGGGAATTTGCCGCTCCCAAAAAGTTATTGTTACCTTTTTCAGTGTGGGATGGGCGCTTCTCTAATCAGTGCACCTGCCTCCCCGACACACCTGCGAGTCATTATCTCATCTGCCACTTGCAGCATAAAAGCCAGCCTGAAGAGCCACCCATTGTCACTTCGTCAGAGATCCTTCCTGCCGTGTCGACGACGCCGTACCGCTCCAGGATTCCTGCACTCCTCGAATTGATCATTTTGACTACCTTTCAGTTGTGACCACCTCGGCCTGTCTCGCTTACTGGCAATAAAACCCTTCTGTGCTTTTTGTGTCTGCGCGTGGTTCCTCTCTTCATCTCTCACGAAGCCGAACACTTTGCTTAACACCCGCGGTTCTCCCAGCGCTCCGCCCCAACATCCTCGTCGGAACAGCCTGAGCGCCGCAGCGGAGCAACTCCGGCTCGGCCGTGGGCAAAAACGGCTCTGTCCGAAATTTCTCACGGGCGGGCGTGAGCTGTTCCTCCGCTTCGCTTATCACACACACCACTCTCGGCCCTACCTGCCCCGCGCAACTCCGGCAGGGCCAAGCGGGTGGCATCGGTTCGGTCCCGGACCTTCGCGCGGTTTGATTCCCAAGTTTTTCTTCCCTTTGATTGCACACCGCGCCCCCTGTCCCTCAAAGCGAGGTGCATCTCTGGCGGAGCCGAGCGGGCAGCAGCTTTGCTCCCGGCAGGTCGTGTTGGTGTGCGCGAGGTCTTCCACCTCTTCGCTTGCAACACTCGCCTTTGCCGGCCCGCCAGGCACGGCGCAGCTCTGGCGGGGCCAAGCGACAGCGTCGGTTAGGTCCCGGGCGCAAAATCAAAAGGGAGGGTCGACACTGTGGACAAACAATGGACCCTAACACAAAGGGCAGAAAACTTCGACGCACACCCGCGCGACATTCTGTGAAGGAAAATACGCCACCCGCCTGACCTCGCCGGAGTTCCGCCGCGCCCGTCGGTCCAACGTGGCCCGGGTTGCAAGCGAAGTGGGTGAAAAGCTCACGGCCATCCTTGCGAAATATCGTACAATGCCGCTGCAAAACACGGCCCGGGCGCGGCTGCTCCTAGCGGATCGCAATGCAGCTCTGATCAGGGGGATCTTGCGGGAAGCCGGGAGGGGCGCGGGTGTCAAGCAACGGGCTAATAAACCTCGTCGAATACGCCCGCGACGGGCCGGTATAGAAGCGATGCCGCCAGTTTGTCCCCGCCGGAGCTCCTCCAAGCCAGGCAGGCCGAAAGTGGCGCGGGTTGACAACACAGGGTCCAAAACTTCAACGCACAACCAAGCGATCGTCCAGCTTTATGCAGCCTTGTACAAATTGTGTTTTCAAATTGTTCGCCCGAAACAGTTTTGTCACTCCCACAAGACAAACAAGCTATTTTTTTTCAGATGGCAGTGGAACTGATGAAGGCCTTCCCCAGACATTCCGTGCATCAATTTTAGAACATTATGTGGCGATGGAAAATAAGAGAACAAGACAATCGTCAGAAATACTGACCACAGCAGGTTTATTGGATGATGATCACCCATGCAAAAAATGTTTAATTGTGGCATCCAGAAATGATGCCAAAGATATATTTTGTTTCAAACTACTTCATGAAGAGGAAGTGTTGATACCAGGGATGAATTCTGAAAGCTTATGAGAAAGTCATTTTTTATGACTTGTACCACAACGAAAAATCTCGTGTTATTCACTGCTCCGATGAAAATAAAATGTCAAGATAAAATTTCAATCCCATATTTACACACTGTGAATTTTAAGTTTAATGTTCACTGATATTCCGTCATGTTGTCGTATTTGTTCTCGCCATGCACTGTGGCATGCTCTAAATGGCAAAACCACCTGGAAAAGGTCCTCTGACAAAACGAGTGATTTTTACAATGGAAGAACACACAATTTATCTTGCATCGACATTGTCTTCATGATGCTTTGCATGCATCATTGAAATTGGGTTGGTTCAAGTAAAAGAAAAAATTTGAATTTTAAAAGCAACTTAGAGTAATCCTGATTGAAATTTCCGAACATATAATCTTGCGATGTTAGGGTTCTCTCCCCCCGGCCCCCTTTTGACGAGACCCAGTGCGAAAGGTGGTACCATGAGCAGTGTCTTGAGAAGAATTTGCATGAATTGAGCGGCCGAAGACTGGTATTGCTGCTGTGAGTGCACATCACAATGTTGGAAGTCATGTAGACCTATATCTAATTTTGTGAGTGTTGTTCTGGAAAAAAATTAATTCTCACAAGAAAATGACAGACATGTCAGCTGCTCAACCCGTATTGTTTTGTGTTTTTTGTTATTGTAAAGTGTCCTTGGGTGTCTTGAAAGGCGCTTATCAATAAAATGTATTATTAGTATTATTATTATTATTAAGTTGCCTACACTGGTAAAGTTTTTTAAAATTTGAGTTTTTATTGCTTTAAATGCATTTTCAGCCCGAGTTGAGCACGTTTTGTGAGTTTGAATGTATCTTCATAGGAATGAGTTGGGTGGTCAAATTAATGCTCATTTAGGCTTCAGGTGGTCATCCTGAACAAAATACATGTTGAAGTGTGTGCATAAGTCCTTTGGTTTAGGCGTGACACTCAATTTGAGTTTTTATTGCTTTAAATGCATTTTCAGCCCGAGCTGAGCACGTTTTGTGAGTTTGAATGTATCTTCATAGGAATCAGTTGTGTGGTCAAATTAATGCTCATTTAGGCTTCAGGTGGTCATCCTGAACAAAATACATGTTGAAGTGTGTGCATAAGTCCTTTGGTTTAGGCGTGACACTCAATTTGAGTTTTTATTGCTTTAAATGCATTTTCAGCCCGAGCTGAGCACGTTTTGTGAGTTTGAATGTAGCTTCATAGGAATGAGTTGTGTGGTCAAATTAATGCTCATTTAGGCTTCAGGTGGTCATCCTGAACAAAATACATGTTGAAGTATGTGCATAAGTCCTTTGGTTTAGGCGTGACACTCAATTTGAGTTTTTATTGCTTTAAATGCATTTTCAGCCCGAGCTGAGCACGTTTTGTGAGTTTGAATGTAGCTTCATAGGAATTAGTTGTGTGGTCAAACTATTGCTCATTTAGGCTTCAGGAGGTCATCCTGAACAAAATACATGTTGAAGTGTGTGCATAAGTCCTTTGGTTGAGGCGTGACACTCAATTTGAGTTTTTATTGCTTTAAATGCATTTTCAGCCCAAGTTGAGCACGTTTTGTGAGTTTGAATGTATCTTCATAGGAATGAGTTGTGTGGTCAAATTAATGCTCATTTAGGCTTCAGGTGGTCATCCTGAACAAAATACACGTTGAAGTGTGTGCATAAGTCCTTTGGTTTAGGCGTGACACTCAATTTGAGTTTTTATTGCTTTAAATGCATTTTCAGCCCGAGCTGAGCACGTTTTGTGAGTTTGAATGTATCTTCATAGGAATGAGTTGTGTGGTCAAATTAATTCTCATATGGGCTTCAGGAGGTCATCCTGAACAAAATACATGTTGAAGTGTGTGCATAAGTCCTTTGGTTTAGGCCTTACACTCAATTTGAGTTTTGATTGCTTTAAATGCATTTTCAGCCCGTGCTGAGCACGTTTTGTGAGTTTGAATGTATCTTCATAGGAATGAGTTGTGTGGTCAAATTAATGCTCATTTAGGCTTCAGGTGGTCATCCTGAACAAAATACATGTTGAAGTGTGTGCATAAGTCCTTTGGTTTAGGCGTGACACTCAATTTGAGTTTTTATTGCTTTAAATGCATTTTCAGCCCGAGCTGAGCACGTTTTGTGAGTTTGAATGTATCTTCATAGGAATCAGTTGTGTGGTCAAATTAATGCTCATTTAGGCTTCAGGTGGTCATCCTGAACAAAATACATGTTGAAGTGTGTGCATAAGTCCTTTGGTTTAGGCGTGACACTCAATTTGAGTTTTTATTGCTTTAAATGCATTTTCAGCCCGAGCTGAGCACGTTTTGTGAGTTTGAATGTAGCTTCATAGGAATTAGTTGTGTGGTCAAATTAATGCTCATTTAGGCTTCAGGTGGTCATCCTGAACTAAATAAATATTGAAGTGTGTGCATAAGTTCTTTGGTTTGGGCGTGACACTCAATTTGAGTTTTTATTGCTTTAAATGCATTTTCAGCCCGAGCTGAGCACTTTTTGTGAGTTTGAATGTATCTTCATAGGAATGAGTTGTGTGGTCAAATTAATGCTCATTTAGGCTTCAGGAGGACATCCTGAACTAAATACATGTTGAAGTGTGTGCATAAGTCCTTTGGTTTAGGCGTGACACTCAATTTGAGTTTTTATTGCTTTAAATGCATTTTCAGCCCGAGTTGAGCACGTTTTGTGAGTTTGAATGTATCTTCATAGGAATGAGTTGTGTGGTCAAATTAATGCTCATTTAGGCTTCAGGTGGTCATCCTGAACAAAATACATGTTGAAGTGTGTGCATAAGTCCTTTGGTTTAGGCGTGACACTCAATTTGAGTTTTTATTGCTTTAAATGCATTTTCAGCCCGAGCTGAGCATGTTTTGTGAGTTTGAATGTATCTTCATAAGAATGAGTTGTGTGGTCAAATTAATGCTCATTTCGGCTTCAGGTGGTCATCCTGAACTAAATACATGTTGAAGTGTGTGCATAAGTCCTTTGGTTTAGGCGTGACACTCCATTTGAGTTTTTATTGCTTTAAATGCATTTTCAGCCCGAGCTGAGCACGTTTTGTGAGTTTGAATGCATCTTCATAGGCATGAATTGTGTGATCAAATTAATGCTCATTTAGGCTTCAGGTGGTCCTTCTGAACAAAATACATGTTAAAGTGTGTGCATAAATCCTTTGGTTTAGGCGTGACACTCAATTTGAGTTTTTATTGCTTTAAATGCATTTTCGGCCCGAGCTGAGCACGTTTTGTGAGTTTGAATGTATCTTCATAGGAATGAGTTGTGTGGTCAAATTAAAGCTCATATAGGCTTCAGGAGGTCATCCTGAACAAAATACATGTTGAATGTGTGCATAAGTCCTTTGGTTTAGGTGTGACACTCAATTTGAGTTTTTATTGCTTTAAATGCATTTTCAGCCCGAGCTTGAGCGCGCTTTCTGACTTTGAATGTATCTTCATAGGAATGAGTTGTGTAGTCAAATTAATGCTCATTTAGGCTTCAGGAGGACATCCTGAACAAAATACATGTTGAAGTGTGTGCATAAATCCTCTGGTTTAGGCGTGACACTCAATTTGAGTTTTTATTGCTTTAAATGCATTTGTAGCCTGAGCTGAGCGCGCTTTCTGACTATGAATGTATCTTCATAGGAATGAGTTGTGTGGTCAAATGAATGCTCATTTAGGCTTCAGGTGGTCATCCTGAACAAAATACATGTTGAAGTGTGTCCATAAGTCCTTTGGTTTAGGTGTGACACTCAATTTGAGTTTTTATTGCTTTTAATGCATTTTCAGCCCGAGCTGAGCACGTTTTGTGAGTTTGAATGTATCTTCATAGGCATGAGTTGTGTGATCAATTTAATGCTCATTTAGGCTTCAGGAGGTCATCCTGAACAAAATACAAGTTGAAGTGTGTGCATAAGTCCTTTGGTAATCAAACAGCACGAAGGTCCGGGACCGAACGGATGCCACCCGCTTGGCACCGCCGGAGCAGAAGTAAGATCGGGCGGCCCGAGCCCGAGCCCGAGCCCTACCCCTACCCGAACCCGACCGCCCTAAAATGTCCCTCATTGCTTCGGGTTCGGGGCGCACGGCACCCGTACGGCGGAGAGTATCCAGGGTTACCAGTGAAGCGGAGGAACATCTCACGCCCACCCGCGCGAAATGTCGTACCGAGTTGTTTATGCCCACGGCACCGCCGATGCTGCACCGTTTCGGCGCGAGGGACGCTCCAAACGAGGAGTTTGGGTCGAATGTGAATTAAAGTGTTAGGTTTCGTGAGAGATCAATACAAGAACCACACACAGACACCAAAAACGAAGAGGGGTTTTATTGCCAGAAAGTTGGTCAGGTCGAGGTGTAAACAACTGAAAGCTAGTCAAAATGATCACGTTGAGGAGTGCAGAAATGCTGGAGCGTAACGGCGTGGCAGCAGCTAGCTCGGCAGGAAGGATCGCTGACGAACTGGCAACGGGTGGCTGTTCACGCTGTCTTTTATGGTGCAAGTGGCAGATGAGATGAAGACTCGCACGTGTGTAGGGGAGGCAGGTGCACTGATTCGAGAGGCGCCCAGCCCACACTGAAAAAGAGACAAAAAAAGGGAGGGGCGGCACCGTGGACACACAATGGTTTCGAACGCAAAGGGCAGAAAACGTCGGCTTCCAGCCGCGCGACGTTCCGCGAACGAATACTGAATCGTATTGAGACACGTTATCCGTGGCATCATAAACTCCGCGAATTTAAGTCAACATCTCTCTGCTCCCAAATAAAACAATCATCCCTATTCAGTCAACTGTAAACGAAGAAGTCAAGTCTGGGATTTTTTTTATGACCCTCTAAAAATAAGCAACAACATAAAATGTCCGCCCTGTGAACATGAGCTGAAATCGAATCTCAAACCAAATACATGTGAAAGCAAAAAAAATCGAAATATATCAATTTAGAATTCAAAGAACGTCGTGTCCCCATCACACTTTTTAATTGTCTTTTTTCTTTTTTCTTTTTTTTTTTTGCATCGACACGCCTCAAAATCCTTCTGATGTGAGCGTTTTTAAAAAATCTTGGCTCTTTTGACTTTTTTGGGGGGTTCTTGGGACGGAAAAAATTGACGATGAATTGACAATATTTGCTGCTCAGAGCTGATGCCACGTTGTGTCACTCTTGTGCTTTCTGAAATGCGAGAGCCCTATTTGTCCATGCACGGCCAGCACTTTACGATAGCCTCTGCTGGTGAGAGTTGGCCATTGCAGCCTTCCATATGATTTCCTGTGACCCTCTAAAAATAATGAGATAAAATGTGCGTTGTGTGAACATGAGCTGCGCTTGAAACTACACCCAAATACAAGGAAAAGCAAAAAACAAAAATCTAAACGCACCAATTCAAAAGATAAATGAATGCCACGCCACCATCACACTTTTTCATGATTATTATTACAATTATTATTAATATCACTGCATAGGCAAGGCTCAAAATCCGCCTCATGTGAGCGTTTTTTCAAAAGATTTTCTTAATCTTGCTACTTCGGACTGGGCTTTTTTTTTGGGATATTGGGACAGAGAAACTTTATTATGTATTGACAGTGTTTGCTCTTCATCTCTTTTTCAACCTGGTGGACGCCCTCTCTTTGGCCGAGCATGACCTGATTTGTAGTCAGACGCCTCATGCATTGCGCCACGAACTCCACGAAATCAAACCACTATTTCTCTGTTCTCCTGTGGGGGAATTTGCCGCTCCCAAAAAGTTATTGTTACCTTTTTCAGTGTGGGATGGGCGCTTCTCTAATCAGTGCACCTGCCTCCCCGACACACCTGCGAGTCATTATCTCATCTGCCACTTGCAGCATAAAAGCCAGCCTGAAGAGCCACCCATTGTCACTTCGTCAGAGATCCTTCCTGCCGTGTCGACGACGCCGTACCGCTCCAGGATTCCTGCACTCCTCGAATTGATCATTTTGACTACCTTTCAGTTGTGACCACCTCGGCCTGTCTCGCTTACTGGCAATAAAACCCTTCTGTGCTTTTTGTGTCTGCGCGTGGTTCCTCTCTTCATCTCTCACGAAGCCGAACACTTTGCTTAACACCCGCGGTTCTCCCAGCGCTCCGCCCCAACATCCTCGTCGGAACAGCCTGAGCGCCGCAGCGGAGCAACTCCGGCTCGGCCGTGGGCAAAAACGGCTCTGTCCGAAATTTCTCACGGGCGGGCGTGAGCTGTTCCTCCGCTTCGCTTATCACACACACCACTCTCGGCCCTACCTGCCCCGCGCAACTCCGGCAGGGCCAAGCGGGTGGCATCGGTTCGGTCCCGGACCTTCGCGCGGTTTGATTCCCAAGTTTTTCTTCCCTTTGATTGCACACCGCGCCCCCTGTCCCTCAAAGCGAGGTGCATCTCTGGCGGAGCCGAGCGGGCAGCAGCTTTGCTCCCGGCAGGTCGTGTTGGTGTGCGCGAGGTCTTCCACCTCTTCGCTTGCAACACTCGCCTTTGCCGGCCCGCCAGGCACGGCGCAGCTCTGGCGGGGCCAAGCGACAGCGTCGGTTAGGTCCCGGGCGCAAAATCAAAAGGGAGGGTCGACACTGTGGACAAACAATGGACCCTAACACAAAGGGCAGAAAACTTCGACGCACACCCGCGCGACATTCTGTGAAGGAAAATACGCCACCCGCCTGACCTCGCCGGAGTTTCGCCGCGCCCGTCGGTCCAACGTGGCCCGGGTTGCAAGCGAAGTGGGTGAAAAGCTCACGGCCATCCTCGCGAAATATCGTACAATGCCGCTGCAAAACACGGCCCGGGCGCGGCTGCTCCTAGCGGATCGCAATGCAGCTCTGATCAGGGGGATCTTGCGGGAAGCCGGGAGGGGCGCGGGTGTCAAGCAACGGGCTAATAAACCTCGTCGAATACGCCCGCGACGGGCCGGTATAGAAGCGATGCCGCCAGTTTGTCCCCGCCGGAGCTCCTCCAAGCCAGGCAGGCCGAAAGTGGCGCGGGTTGACAACACAGGGTCCAAAACTTCAACGCACAACCAAGCGATCGTCCAGCTTTATGCAGCCTTGTACAAATTGTGTTTTCAAATTGTTCGCCCGAAACAGTTTTGTCACTCCCACAAGACAAACAAGCTATTTTTTTTCAGATGGCAGTGGAACTGATGAAGGCCTTCCCCAGACATTCCGTGCATCAATTTTAGAACATTATGTGGCGATGGAAAATAAGAGAACAAGACAATCGTCAGAAATACTGACCACAGCAGGTTTATTGGATGATGATCACCCATGCAAAAAATGTTTAATTGTGGCATCCAGAAATGATGCCAAAGATATATTTTGTTTCAAACTACTTCATGAAGAGGAAGTGTTGATACCAGGGATGAATTCTGAAAGCTTATGAGAAAGTCATTTTTTATGACTTGTACCACAACGAAAAATCTCGTGTTATTCACTGCTCCGATGAAAATAAAATGTCAAGATAAAATTTCAATCCCATATTTACACACTGTGAATTTTAAGTTTAATGTTCACTGATATTCCGTCATGTTGTCGTATTTGTTCTCGCCATGCACTGTGGCATGCTCTAAATGGCAAAACCACCTGGAAAAGGTCCTCTGACAAAACGAGTGATTTTTACAATGGAAGAACACACAATTTATCTTGCATCGACATTGTCTTCATGATGCTTTGCATGCATCATTGAAATTGGGTTGGTTCAAGTAAAAGAAAAAATTTGAATTTTAAAAGCAACTTAGAGTTATCCTGATTGAAATTTCCGAACATATAATCTTGCGATGTTAGGGTTCTCTCCCCCCGGCCCCCTTTTGACGAGACCCAGTGCGAAAGGTGGTACCATGAGCAGTGTCTTGAGAAGAATTTGCATGAATTGAGCGGCCGAAGACTGGTATTGCTGCTGTGAGTGCACATCACAATGTTGGAAGTCATGTAGACCTATATCTAATTTTGTGAGTGTTGTTCTGGAAAAAAATTAATTCTCACAAGAAAATGACAGACATGTCAGCTGCTCAACCCGTATTGTTTTGTGTTTTTTGTTATTGTAAAGTGTCCTTGGGTGTCTTGAAAGGCGCTTATCAATAAAATGTATTTTTAGTATTATTATTATTATTAAGTTGCCTACACTGGTAAAGTTTTTTAAAATTTGAGTTTTTATTGCTTTAAATGCATTTTCAGCCCGAGTTGAGCACGTTTTGTGAGTTTGAATGTATCTTCATAGGAATGAGTTGTGTGGTCAAATTAATGCTCATTAAGGCTTCAGGTGGTCATCCTGAACAAAATACATGTTGAAGTGTGTGCATAAGTCCTTTGGTTTAGGCGTGCCACTCAATTTGAGTTTTTATTGCTTTAAATGCATTTTCAGCCCGAGCTGAGCACGTTTTGTGAGTTTGAATGTAGCTTCATAGGAATCAGTTGTGTGGTCAAATTAATGCTCATTTAGGCTTCAGGTGGTCATCCTGAACTAAATAAATATTGAAGTGTGTGCATAAGTTCTTTGGTTTGGGCGTGACACTCAATTTGAGTTTTTATTGCTTTAAATGCATTTTCAGCCCGAGCTGAGCACTTTTTGTGAGTTTGAATGTATCTTCATAGGAATGAGTTGTGTGGTCAAATTAATGCTCATTTAGGCTTCAGGAGGACATCCTGAACTAAATACATGTTGAAGTGTGTGCATAAGTCCTTTGGTTTAGGCGTGACACTCAATTTGAGTTTTTATTGCTTTAAATGCATTTTCAGCCCGAGTTGAGCACGTTTTGTGAGTTTGAATGTATCTTCATAGGAATGAGTTGTGTGGTCAAATTAATGCTCATTTAGGCTTCAGGTGGTCATCCTGAACAAAATACATGTTGAAGTGTGTGCATAAGTCCTTTGGTTTAGGCGTGACACTCAATTTGAGTTTTTATTGCTTTAAATGCATTTTCAGCCCGAGCTGAGCATGTTTTGTGAGTTTGAATGTATCTTCATAAGAATGAGTTGTGTGGTCAAATTAATGCTCATTTCGGCTTCAGGTGGTCATCCTGAACTAAATACATGTTGAAGTGTGTGCATAAGTCCTTTGGTTTAGGCGTGACACTCCATTTGACTTTTTATTGCTTTAAATGCATTTTCAGCCCGAGCTGAGCACGTTTTGTGAGTTTGAATGCATCTTCATAGGCATGAATTGTGTGATCAAATTAATGCTCATTTAGGCTTCAGGTGGTCCTTCTGAACAAAATACATGTTAAAGTGTGTGCATAAGTCCTTTGGTTTAGGCGTGACACTCAATTTGAGTTTTTATTGCTTTAAATGCATTTTCAGCCCGAGCTGAGCACGTTTTGTGAGTTTGAATGTATCTTCATAGGAATCAGTTGTGTGGTCAAATTAATGCTCATTTAGGCTTCAGGTGGTCATCCTGAACAAAATACATGTTGAAGTGTGTGCATAAGTCCTTTGGTTTAGGCGTGACACTCAATTTGAGTTTTTATTGCTTTAAATGCATTTTCAGCCCGAGCTGAGCACGTTTTGTGAGTTTGAATGTAGCTTCATAGGAATTAGTTGTGTGGTCAAATTAATGCTCATTTAGGCTTCAGGTGGTCATCCTGAACAAAATACATGTTGAAGTGTGTGCATAAGTCCTTTGGTTTAGGCGTGACACTCAATTTGAGTTTTTTTTGCTTTAAATGCATTTTCAGCCCGAGCTGAGCACGTTTTGTGAGTTTGAATGTAGCTTCATAGGAATTAGTTGTGTGGTCAAATTAATGCTCATTTAGGCTTCAGGTGGTCATCCTGAACAAAATACATGTTGAAGTGTGTGCATAAGTCCTTTGGTTTAGGCGTGACACTCAATTTGAGTTTTTATTGCTTTAAATGCATTTTCAGCCCGAGCTGAGCATGTTTTGTGAGTTTGAATGTATCTTCATAAGAATGAGTTGTGTGGTCAAATTAATGCTCATTTCGGCTTCAGGTGGTCATCCTGAACTAAATACATGTTGAAGTGTGTGCATAAGTCCTTTGGTTTAGGCGTGACACTCCATTTGAGTTTTTATTGCTTTAAATGCATTTTCAGTCCGAGCTGAGCGCGCTTTCTGACTTTGAATGTATCTTCATAGGAATGAGTTGTGTGGTCAAATTATTGCTCATTTAGGCTTCAGGAGGTCATCCTGAACAAAATACATCTTGAAGTGTGTGCATAAGTCCTTCGGTTTAGGCGTGACACTCAATTTGAGTTTTTATTGCTTTAAATGCATTTTCAGCCCGAGCTGAGCACGTTTTGTGAGTTTGAATGTATCTTCATAGGAATGAGTTGTGTGGTCAAATTAATGCTCATTTAGGCTTCAGGAGATCATCCTGAACAAAATACATGTTGAAGTGTGTGCATAAGTCCTTTGGTTGAGGCGTGACACTCAATTTGAGTTTTTATTGCTTTAAATGCATTTTCAGCCCGAGCTGAGCACGTTTTGTGAGTTTGAATGTATCTTCATAGGAATGAGTTGTGTGGTCAAATTAATGCTCATTTAGGCTTCAGGTGGTCATCCTGAACAAAATACATGTTGAAGTGTGTTCATAAGTCCTTTGGTTTAGGTGTGACACTCAATTTGAGTTTTTATTGCTTTAAATGCATTTTCAGCCCGAGCTGAGCACGTTTTGTGAGTTTGAATGTATCTTCATAGGAATGAGTTGTGTGGTCAAATTAATGCTCATTTAGGCTTCAGGTGGTCATCCTGAACAAAATACATGTTGAAGTGTGTGCATAAGTCCTTTGATTTAGGCGTGACACTCAATTTGAGTTTTTATTGCTTTAAATGCATTTTCAGCCCGAGCTGAGCACGTTTTGTGAGTTTGAATGTATCTTCATAGGAATCAGTTGTGTGGTCAAATTAATGCTCATTTAGGCTTCAGGTGGTCATCCTGAACAAAATACATGTTGAAGTGTGTGCATAAGTCCTTTGGTTTAGGCGTGACACTCAATTTGAGTTTTTATTGCTTTAAATGCATTTTCAGCCCGAGCTGAGCACGTTTTGTGAGTTTGAATGTAGCTTCATAGGAATTAGTTGTGTGGTCAAATTAATGCTCATTTAGGCTTCAGGTGGTCATCCTGAACTAAATAAATATTGAAGTGTGTGCATAAGTTCTTTGGTTTGGGCGTGACACTCAATTTGAGTTTTTATTGCTTTAAATGCATTTTCAGCCCGAGCTGAGCACGTTTTGTGAGTTTGAATGTATCTTCATAGGAATGAGTTGTGTGGTCAAATTAAAGCTCATATAGGTTTCAGGAGGTCATCCTGAACAAAATACATGTTGAATGTGTGCATAAGTCCTTTGGTTTAGGTGTGACACTCAATTTGAGTTTTTATTGCTTTAAATGCATTTTCAGCCCGAGCTTGAGCGCGCTTTCTGACTTTGAATGTATCTTCATAGGAATGAGTTGTGTAGTCAAATTAATGCTCATTTAGGCTTCAGGAGGACATCCTGAACAAAATACATGTTGAAGTGTGTGCATAAATCCTCTGGTTTAGGCGTGACACTCAATTTGAGTTTTTATTGCTTTAAATGCTTTTGTAGCCTGAGCTGAGCGCGCTTTCTGACTTTGAATGTATCTTCATAGGAATGAGTTGTGTGGTCAAATGAATGCTCATTTAGGCTTCAGGTGGTCATCCTGAACAAAATACATGTTGAAGTGTGTCCATAAGTCCTTTGGTTTAGGTGTGACACTCAATTTGAGTTTTTATTGCTTTAAATGCATTTTCAGCCCGAGCTGAGCACGTTTTGTGAGTTTGAATGTATCTTCATAGGCATGAGTTGTGTGATCAAATTAATGCTCATTTAGGCTTCAGGAGGTCATCCTGAACAAAATACAAGTTGAAGTGTGTGCATAAGTCCTTTGGTAATCAAACAGCACGAAGGTCCGGGACCGAACGGATGCCACCCGCTTGGCCCCGCCGGAGCAGAAGTAAGATCGGGCGGCCCGAGCCCGAGCCCTACCCCTACCCGAACCCGACCGCCCTAAAATGTCCCTCATTGTTTCGGGTTCGGGGCGCACGGCACCCGTACGGCGGAGAGTATCCAGGGTTACCAGTGAAGCGGAGGAACATCTCACGCCCACCCGCGCGAAATGTCGTACCGAGTTGTTTATGCCCACGGCACCGCCGATGCTGCACCGTTTCGGCGCGAGGGACGCTCCAAACGAGGAGTTTGGGTCGAATGTGAATTAAAGTGTTAGGTTTCGTGAGAGATCAATACAAGAACCACACACAGACACCAAAAACGAAGAGGGGTTTTATTGCCAGAAAGTTGGTCAGGTCGAGGTGTAAACAACTGAAAGCTAGTCAAAATGATCACGTTGAGGAGTGCAGAAATGCTGGAGCGTAACGGCGTGGCAGCAGCTAGCTCGGCAGGAAGGATCGCTGACGAACTGGCAACGGGTGGCTGTTCACGCTGTCTTTTATGGTGCAAGTGGCAGATGAGATGAAGACTCGCACGTGTGTAGGGGAGGCAGGTGCACTGATTCGAGAGGCGCCCAGCCCACACTGAAAAAGAGACAAAAAAAGGGAGGGGCGGCACCGTGGACACACAATGGTTTCGAACGCAAAGGGCAGAAAACGTCGGCTTCCAGCCGCGCGACGTTCCGCGAACGAATACTGAATCGTATTGAGACACGTTATCCGTGGCATCATAAACTCCGCGAATTTAAGTCAACATCTCTCTGCTCCCAAATAAAACAATCATCCCTATTCAGTCAACTGTAAACGAAGAAGTCAAGTCTGGGATTTTTTTTATGACCCTCTAAAAATAAGCAACAACATAAAATGTCCGCCCTGTGAACATGAGCTGAAATCGAATCTCAAACCAAATACATGTGAAAGCAAAAAAAATCGAAATATATCAATTTAGAATTCAAAGAACGTCGTGTCCCCATCACACTTTTTAATTGTCTTTTTTCTTTTTTCTTTTTTTTTTTTGCATCGACACGCCTCAAAATCCTTCTGATGTGAGCGTTTTTAAAAAATCTTGGCTCTTTTGACTTTTTTGGGGGGTTCTTGGGACGGAAAAAATTGACGATGAATTGACAATATTTGCTGCTCAGAGCTGATGCCACGTTGTGTCACTCTTGTGCTTTCTGAAATGCGAGAGCCCTATTTGTCCATGCACGGCCAGCACTTTACGATAGCCTCTGCTGGTGAGAGTTGGCCATTGCAGCCTTCCATATGATTTCCTGTGACCCTCTAAAAATAATGAGATAAAATGTGCGTTGTGTGAACATGAGCTGCGCTTGAAACTACACCCAAATACAAGGAAAAGCAAAAAACAAAAATCTAAACGCACCAATTCAAAAGATAAATGAATGCCACGCCACCATCACACTTTTTCATGATTATTATTACAATTATTATTAATATCACTGCATAGGCAAGGCTCAAAATCCGCCTCATGTGAGCGTTTTTTCAAAAGATTTTCTTAATCTTGCTACTTCGGACTGGGCTTTTTTTTTGGGATATTGGGACAGAGAAACTTTATTATGTATTGACAGTGTTTGCTCTTCATCTCTTTTTCAACCTGGTGGACGCCCTCTCTTTGGCCGAGCATGACCTGATTTGTAGTCAGACGCCTCATGCATTGCGCCACGAACTCCACGAAATCAAACCACTATTTCTCTGTTCTCCTGTGGGGGAATTTGCCGCTCCCAAAAAGTTATTGTTACCTTTTTCAGTGTGGGATGGGCGCTTCTCTAATCAGTGCACCTGCCTCCCCGACACACCTGCGAGTCATTATCTCATCTGCCACTTGCAGCATAAAAGCCAGCCTGAAGAGCCACCCATTGTCACTTCGTCAGAGATCCTTCCTGCCGTGTCGACGACGCCGTACCGCTCCAGGATTCCTGCACTCCTCGAATTGATCATTTTGACTACCTTTCAGTTGTGACCACCTCGGCCTGTCTCGCTTACTGGCAATAAAACCCTTCTGTGCTTTTTGTGTCTGCGCGTGGTTCCTCTCTTCATCTCTCACGAAGCCGAACACTTTGCTTAACACCCGCGGTTCTCCCAGCGCTCCGCCCCAACATCCTCGTCGGAACAGCCTGAGCGCCGCAGCGGAGCAACTCCGGCTCGGCCGTGGGCAAAAACGGCTCTGTCCGAAATTTCTCACGGGCGGGCGTGAGCTGTTCCTCCGCTTCGCTTATCACACACACCACTCTCGGCCCTACCTGCCCCGCGCAACTCCGGCAGGGCCAAGCGGGTGGCATCGGTTCGGTCCCGGACCTTCGCGCGGTTTGATTCCCAAGTTTTTCTTCCCTTTGATTGCACACCGCGCCCCCTGTCCCTCAAAGCGAGGTGCATCTCTGGCGGAGCCGAGCGGGCAGCAGCTTTGCTCCCGGCAGGTCGTGTTGGTGTGCGCGAGGTCTTCCACCTCTTCGCTTTTAACACTCGCCTTTGCCGGCCCGCCAGGCACGGCGCAGCTCTGGCGGGGCCAAGCGACAGCGTCGGTTAGGTCCCGGCCGCAAAATCAAAAGGGAGGGTCGACACTGTGGACAAACAATGGACCCTAACACAAAGGGCAGAAAACTTCGACGCACACCCGCGCGACATTCTGTGAAGGAAAATACGCCACCCGCCTGACCTCGCCGGAGTTCCGCCGCGCCCGTCGGTCCAACGTGGCCCGGGTTGCAAGCGAAGTGGGTGAAAAGCTCACGGCCATCCTTGCGAAATATCGTACAATGCCGCTGCAAAACACGGCCCGGGCGCGGCTGCTCCTAGCGGATCGCAATGCAGCTCTGATCAGGGGGATCTTGCGGGAAGCCGGGAGGGGCGCGGGTGTCAAGCAACGGGCTAATAAACCTCGTCGAATACGCCCGCGACGGGCCGGTATAGAAGCGATGCCGCCAGTTTGTCCCCGCCGGAGCTCCTCCAAGCCAGGCAGGCCGAAAGTGGCGCGGGTTGACAACACAGGGTCCAAAACTTCAACGCACAACCAAGCGATCGTCCAGCTTTATGCAGCCTTGTACAAATTGTGTTTTCAAATTGTTCGCCCGAAACAGTTTTGTCACTCCCACAAGACAAACAAGCTATTTTTTTTCAGATGGCAGTGGAACTGATGAAGGCCTTCCCCAGACATTCCGTGCATCAATTTTAGAACATTATGTGGCGATGGAAAATAAGAGAACAAGACAATCGTCAGAAATACTGACCACAGCAGGTTTATTGGATGATGATCACCCATGCAAAAAATGTTTAATTGTGGCATCCAGAAATGATGCCAAAGATATATTTTGTTTCAAACTACTTCATGAAGAGGAAGTGTTGATACCAGGGATGAATTCTGAAAGCTTATGAGAAAGTCATTTTTTATGACTTGTACCACAACGAAAAATCTCGTGTTATTCACTGCTCCGATGAAAATAAAATGTCAAGATAAAATTTCAATCCCATATTTACACACTGTGAATTTTAAGTTTAATGTTCACTGATATTCCGTCATGTTGTCGTATTTGTTCTCGCCATGCACTGTGGCATGCTCTAAATGGCAAAACCACCTGGAAAAGGTCCTCTGACAAAACGAGTGATTTTTACAATGGAAGAACACACAATTTATCTTGCATCGACATTGTCTTCATGATGCTTTGCATGCATCATTGAAATTGGGTTGGTTCAAGTAAAAGAAAAAATTTGAATTTTAAAAGCAACTTAGAGTAATCCTGATTGAAATTTCCGAACATATAATCTTGCGATGTTAGGGTTCTCTCCCCCCGGCCCCCTTTTGACGAGACCCAGTGCGAAAGGTGGTACCATGAGCAGTGTCTTGAGAAGAATTTGCATGAATTGAGCGGCCGAAGACTGGTATTGCTGCTGTGAGTGCACATCACAATGTTGGAAGTCATGTAGACCTATATCTAATTTTGTGAGTGTTGTTCTGGAAAAAAATTAATTCTCACAAGAAAATGACAGACATGTCAGCTGCTCAACCCGTATTGTTTTGTGTTTTTTGTTATTGTAAAGTGTCCTTGGGTGTCTTGAAAGGCGCTTATCAATAAAATGTATTATTAGTATTATTATTATTATTAAGTTGCCTACACTGGTAAAGTTTTTTAAAATTTGAGTTTTTATTGCTTTAAATGCATTTTCAGCCCGAGTTGAGCACGTTTTGTGAGTTTGAATGTATCTTCATAGGAATGAGTTGGGTGGTCAAATTAATGCTCATTTAGGCTTCAGGTGGTCATCCTGAACAAAATACATGTTGAAGTGTGTGCATAAGTCCTTTGGTTTAGGCGTGACACTCAATTTGAGTTTTTATTGCTTTAAATGCATTTTCAGCCCGAGCTGAGCACGTTTTGTGAGTTTGAATGTATCTTCATAGGAATCAGTTGTGTGGTCAAATTAATGCTCATTTAGGCTTCAGGTGGTCATCCTGAACAAAATACATGTTGAAGTGTGTGCATAAGTCCTTTGGTTTAGGCGTGACACTCAATTTGAGTTTTTATTGCTTTAAATGCATTTTCAGCCCGAGCTGAGCACGTTTTGTGAGTTTGAATGTAGCTTCATAGGAATGAGTTGTGTGGTCAAATTAATGCTCATTTAGGCTTCAGGTGGTCATCCTGAAAAAAATACATGTTGAAGTATGTGCATAAGTCCTTTGGTTTAGGCGTGACACTCAATTTGAGTTTTTATTGCTTTAAATGCATTTTCAGCCCGAGCTGAGCACGTTTTGTGAGTTTGAATGTAGCTTCATAGGAATTAGTTGTGTGGTCAAACTATTGCTCATTTAGGCTTCAGGAGGTCATCCTGAACAAAATACATGTTGAAGTGTGTGCATAAGTCCTTTGGTTGAGGCGTGACACTCAATTTGAGTTTTTATTGCTTTAAATGCATTTTCAGCCCGAGTTGAGCACGTTTTGTGAGTTTGAATGTATCTTCATAGGAATGAGTTGTGTGGTCAAATTAATGCTCATTTAGGCTTCAGGTGGTCATCCTGAACAAAATACACGTTGAAGTGTGTGCATAAGTCCTTTGGTTTAGGCGTGACACTCAATTTGAGTTTTTATTGCTTTAAATGCATTTTCAGCCCGAGCTGAGCACGTTTTGTGAGTTTGAATGTATCTTCATAGGAATGAGTTGTGTGGTCAAATTAATTCTCATATGGGCTTCAGGAGGTCATCCTGAACAAAATACATGTTGAAGTGTGTGCATAAGTCCTTTGGTTTAGGCCTTACACTCAATTTGAGTTTTGATTGCTTTAAATGCATTTTCAGCCCGAGCTGAGCACGTTTTGTGAGTTTGAATGTATCTTCATAGGAATGAGTTGTGTGGTCAAATTAATGCTCATTTAGGCTTCAGGTGGTCATCCTGAACAAAATACATGTTGAAGTGTGTGCATAAGTCCTTTGGTTTAGGCGTGACACTCAATTTGAGTTTTTATTGCTTTAAATGCATTTTCAGCCCGAGCTGAGCACGTTTTGTGAGTTTGAATGTATCTTCATAGGAATCAGTTGTGTGGTCAAATTAATGCTCATTTAGGCTTCAGGTGGTCATCCTGAACAAAATACATGTTGAAGTGTGTGCATAAGTCCTTTGGTTTAGGCGTGACACTCAATTTGAGTTTTTATTGCTTTAAATGCATTTTCAGCCCGAGCTGAGCACGTTTTGTGAGTTTGAATGTAGCTTCATAGGAATGAGTTGTGTGGTCAAATTAATGCTCATTTAGGCTTCAGGTGGTCATCCTGAAAAAAATACATGTTGAAGTATGTGCATAAGTCCTTTGGTTTAGGCGTGACACTCAATTTGAGTTTTTATTGCTTTAAATGCATTTTCAGCCCGAGCTGAGCACGTTTTGTGAGTTTGAATGTAGCTTCATAGGAATTAGTTGTGTGGTCAAACTATTGCTCATTTAGGCTTCAGGAGGTCATCCTGAACAAAATACATGTTGAAGTGTGTGCATAAGTCCTTTGGTTGAGGCGTGACACTCAATTTGAGTTTTTATTGCTTTAAATGCATTTTCAGCCCGAGTTGAGCACGTTTTGTGAGTTTGAATGTATCTTCATAGGAATGAGTTGTGTGGTCAAATTAATGCTCATTTAGGCTTCAGGTGGTCATCCTGAACAAAATACACGTTGAAGTGTGTGCATAAGTCCTTTGGTTTAGGCGTGACACTCAATTTGAGTTTTTATTGCTTTAAATGCATTTTCAGCCCGAGCTGAGCACGTTTTGTGAGTTTGAATGTATCTTCATAGGAATGAGTTGTGTGGTCAAATTAATTCTCATATGGGCTTCAGGAGGTCATCCTGAACAAAATACATGTTGAAGTGTGTGCATAAGTCCTTTGGTTTAGGCCTTACACTCAATTTGAGTTTTGATTGCTTTAAATGCATTTTCAGCCCGAGCTGAGCACGTTTTGTGAGTTTGAATGTATCTTCATAGGAATGAGTTGTGTGGTCAAATTAATGCTCATTTAGGCTTCAGGTGGTCATCCTGAACAAAATACATGTTGAAGTGTGTGCATAAGTCCTTTGGTTTAGGCGTGACACTCAATTTGAGTTTTTATTGCTTTAAATGCATTTTCAGCCCGAGCTGAGCACGTTTTGTGAGTTTGAATGTATCTTCATAGGAATCAGTTGTGTGGTCAAATTAATGCTCATTTAGGCTTCAGGTGGTCATCCTGAACAAAATACATGTTGAAGTGTGTGCATAAGTCCTTTGGTTTAGGCGTGACACTCAATTTGAGTTTTTATTGCTTTAAATGCATTTTCAGCCCGAGCTGAGCACGTTTTGTGAGTTTGAATGTAGCTTCATAGGAATTAGTTGTGTGGTCAAATTAATGCTCATTTAGGCTTCAGGTGGTCATCCTGAACTAAATAAATATTGAAGTGTGTGCATAAGTTCTTTGGTCTGGGCGTGACACTCAATTTGAGTTTTTATTGCTTTAAATGCATTTTCAGCCCGAGCTGAGCACTTTTTGTGAGTTTGAATGTATCTTCATAGGAATGAGTTGTGTGGTCAAATTAATGCTCATTTAGGCTTCAGGAGGACATCCTGAACTAAATACATGTTGAAGTGTGTGCATAAGTCCTTTGGTTTAGGCGTGACACTCAATTTGAGTTTTTATTGCTTTAAATGCATTTTCAGCCCGAGTTGAGCACGTTTTGTGAGTTTGAATGTATCTTCATAGGAATGAGTTGTGTGGTCAAATTAATGCTCATTTAGGCTTCAGGTGGTCATCCTGAACAAAATACATGTTGAAGTGTGTGCATAAGTCCTTTGGTTTAGGCGTGACACTCAATTTGAGTTTTTATTGCTTTAAATGCATTTTCAGCCCGAGCTGAGCATGTTTTGTGAGTTTGAATGTATCTTCATAAGAATGAGTTGTGTGGTCAAATTAATGCTCATTTCGGCTTCAGGTGGTCATCCTGAACTAAATACATGTTGAAGTGTGTGCATAAGTCCTTTGGTTTAGGCGTGACACTCCATTTGAGTTTTTATTGCTTTAAATGCATTTTCAGCCCGAGCTGAGCACGTTTTGTGAGTTTGAATGCATCTTCATAGGCATGAATTGTGTGATCAAATTAATGCTCATTTAGGCTTCAGGTGGTCCTTCTGAACAAAATACATGTTAAAGTGTGTGCATAAATCCTTTGGTTTAGGCGTGACACTCAATTTGAGTTTTTATTGCTTTAAATGCATTTTCGGCCCGAGCTGAGCACGTTTTGTGAGTTTGAATGTATCTTCATAGGAATGAGTTGTGTGGTCAAATTAAAGCTCATATAGGCTTCAGGAGGTCATCCTGAACAAAATACATGTTGAATGTGTGCATAAGTCCTTTGGTTTAGGTGTGACACTCAATTTGAGTTTTTATTGCTTTAAATGCATTTTCAGCCCGAGCTTGAGCGCGCTTTCTGACTTTGAATGTATCTTCATAGGAATGAGTTGTGTAGTCAAATTAATGCTCATTTAGGCTTCAGGAGGACATCCTGAACAAAATACATGTTGAAGTGTGTGCATAAGTCCTTTGGTTTAGGCGTGACACTCAATTTGAGTTTTTATTGCTTTAAATGCATTTTCAGCCCGAGCTGAGCACGTTTTGTGAGTTTGAATGTATCTTCATAGGCATGAGTTGTGTGATCAAATTAATGCTCATTTAGGCTTCAGGAGGTCATCCTGAACAAAATACAAGTTGAAGTGTGTGCATAAGTCCTTTGGTAATCAAACAGCACGAAGGTCCGGGACCGAACGGATGCCACCCGCTTGGCACCGCCGGAGCAGAAGTAAGATCGGGCGGCCCGAGCCCGAGCCCGAGCCCTACCCCTACCCGAACCCGACCGCCCTAAAATGTCCCTCATTGCTTCGGGTTCGGGGCGCACGGCACCCGTACGGCGGAGAGTATCCAGGGTTACCAGTGAAGCGGAGGAACATCTCACGCCCACCCGCGCGAAATGTCGTACCGAGTTGTTTATGCCCACGGCACCGCCGATGCTGCACCGTTTCGGCGCGAGGGACGCTCCAAAAGAGGAGTTTGGGTCGAATGTGAATTAAAGTGTTAGGTTTCGTGAGAGATCAATACAAGAACCACACACAGACACCAAAAACGAAGAGGGGTTTTATTGCCAGAAAGTTGGTCAGGTCGAGGTGTAAACAACTGAAAGCTAGTCAAAATGATCACGTTGAGGAGTGCAGAAATGCTGGAGCGTAACGGCGTGGCAGCAGCTAGCTCGGCAGGAAGGATCGCTGACGAACTGGCAACGGGTGGCTGTTCACGCTGTCTTTTATGGTGCAAGTGGCAGATGAGATGAAGACTCGCACGTGTGTAGGGGAGGCAGGTGCACTGATTCGAGAGGCGCCCAGCCCACACTGAAAAAGAGACAAAAAAAGGGAGGGGCGGCACCGTGGACACACAATGGTTTCGAACGCAAAGGGCAGAAAACGTCGGCTTCCAGCCGCGCGACGTTCCGCGAACGAATACTGAATCGTATTGAGACACGTTATCCGTGGCATCATAAACTCCGCGAATTTAAGTCAACATCTCTCTGCTCCCAAATAAAACAATCATCCCTATTCAGTCAACTGTAAACGAAGAAGTCAAGTCTGGGATTTTTTTTATGACCCTCTAAAAATAAGCAACAACATAAAATGTCCGCCCTGTGAACATGAGCTGAAATCGAATCTCAAACCAAATACATGTGAAAGCAAAAAAAATCGAAATATATCAATTTAGAATTCAAAGAACGTCGTGTCCCCATCACACTTTTTAATTGTCTTTTTTCTTTTTTCTTTTTTTTTTTGCATCGACACGCCTCAAAATCCTTCTGATGTGAGCGTTTTTAAAAAATCTTGGCTCTTTTGACTTTTTTGGGGGGTTCTTGGGACGGAAAAAATTGACGATGAATTGACAATATTTGCTGCTCAGAGCTGATGCCACGTTGTGTCACTCTTGTGCTTTCTGAAATGCGAGAGCCCTATTTGTCCATGCACGGCCAGCACTTTACGATAGCCTCTGCTGGTGAGAGTTGGCCATTGCAGCCTTCCATATGATTTCCTGTGACCCTCTAAAAATAATGAGATAAAATGTGCGTTGTGTGAACATGAGCTGCGCTTGAAACTACACCCAAATACAAGGAAAAGCAAAAAACAAAAATCTAAACGCACCAATTCAAAAGATAAATGAATGCCACGCCACCATCACACTTTTTCATGATTATTATTACAATTATTATTAATATCACTGCATAGGCAAGGCTCAAAATCCGCCTCATGTGAGCGTTTTTTCAAAAGATTTTCTTAATCTTGCTACTTCGGACTGGGCTTTTTTTTTTGGGATATTGGGACAGAGAAACTTTATTATGTATTGACAGTGTTTGCTCTTCATCTCTTTTTCAACCTGGTGGACGCCCTCTCTTTGGCCGAGCATGACCTGATTTGTAGTCAGACGCCTCATGCATTGCGCCACGAACTCCACGAAATCAAACCACTATTTCTCTGTTCTCCTGTGGGGGAATTTGCCGCTCCCAAAAAGTTATTGTTACCTTTTTCAGTGTGGGATGGGCGCTTCTCTAATCAGTGCACCTGCCTCCCCGACACACCTGCGAGTCGTTATCTCATCTGCCACTTGCAGCATAAAAGCCAGCCTGAAGAGCCACCCATTGTCACTTCGTCAGAGATCCTTCCTGCCGTGTCGACGACGCCGTACCGCTCCAGGATTCCTGCACTCCTCGAATTGATCATTTTGACTACCTTTCAGTTGTGACCACCTCGGCCTGTCTCGCTTACTGGCAATAAAACCCTTCTGTGCTTTTTGTGTCTGCGCGTGGTTCCTCTCTTCATCTCTCACGAAGCCGAACACTTTGCTTAACACCCGCGGTTCTCCCAGCGCTCCGCCCCAACATCCTCGTCGGAACAGCCTGAGCGCCGCAGCGGAGCAACTCCGGCTCGGCCGTGGGCAAAAACGGCTCTGTCCGAAATTTCTCACGGGCGGGCGTGAGCTGTTCCTCCGCTTCGCTTATCACACACACCACTCTCGGCCCTACCTGCCCCGCGCAACTCCGGCAGGGCCAAGCGGGTGGCATCGGTTCGGTCCCGGACCTTCGCGCGGTTTGATTCCCAAGTTTTTCTTCCCTTTGATTGCACACCGCGCCCCCTGTCCCTCAAAGCGAGGTGCATCTCTGGCGGAGCCGAGCGGGCAGCAGCTTTGCTCCCGGCAGGTCGTGTTGGTGTGCGCGAGGTCTTCCACCTCTTCGCTTGCAACACTCGCCTTTGCCGGCCCGCCAGGCACGGCGCAGCTCTGGCGGGGCCAAGCGACAGCGTCGGTTAGGTCCCGGGCGCAAAATCAAAAGGGAGGGTCGACACTGTGGACAAACAATGGACCCTAACACAAAGGGCAGAAAACTTCGACGCACACCCGCGCGACATTCTGTGAAGGAAAATACGCCACCCGCCTGACCTCGCCGGAGTTTCGCCGCGCCCGTCGGTCCAACGTGGCCCGGGTTGCAAGCGAAGTGGGTGAAAAGCTCACGGCCATCCTCGCGAAATATCGTACAATGCCGCTGCAAAACACGGCCCGGGCGCGGCTGCTCCTAGCGGATCGCAATGC
The DNA here is from genome assembly GCF_054856545.1 of Hippocampus guttulatus. NCBI lineage: Eukaryota > Metazoa > Chordata > Actinopteri > Syngnathiformes > Syngnathidae > Hippocampus > Hippocampus guttulatus. The sequence goes on along the minus strand of NW_028233883.1, from coordinate 39,831 downwards.
AGCTCTGATCAGGGGGATCTTGCGGGAAGCCGGGAGGGGCGCGGGTGTCAAGCAACGGGCTAATAAACCTCGTCGAATACGCCCGCGACGGGCCGGTATAGAAGCGATGCCGCCAGTTTGTCCCCGCCGGAGCTCCTCCAAGCCAGGCAGGCCGAAAGTGGCGCGGGTTGACAACACAGGGTCCAAAACTTCAACGCACAACCAAGCGATCGTCCAGCTTTATGCAGCCTTGTACAAATTGTGTTTTCAAGTTGTTCGCCCGAAACAGTTTTGTCACTCCCACAAGACAAACAAGCTATTTTTTTTCAGATGGCAGTGGAACTGATGAAGGCCTTCCCCAGACATTCCGTGCATCAATTTTAGAACATTATGTGGCGATGGAAAATAAGAGAACAAGACAATCGTCAGAAATACTGACCACAGCAGGTTTATTGGATGATGATCACCCATGCAAAAAATGTTTAATTGTGGCATCCAGAAATGATGCCAAAGATATATTTTGTTTCAAACTACTTCATGAAGAGGAAGTGTTGATACCAGGGATGAATTCTGAAAGCTTATGAGAAAGTCATTTTTTATGACTTGTACCACAACGAAAAATCTCGTGTTATTCACTGCTCCGATGAAAATAAAATGTCAAGATAAAATTTCAATCCCATATTTACACACTGTGAATTTTAAGTTTAATGTTCACTGATATTCCGTCATGTTGTCGTATTTGTTCTCGCCATGCACTGTGGCATGCTCTAAATGGCAAAACCACCTGGAAAAGGTCCTCTGACAAAACGAGTGATTTTTACAATGGAAGAACACACAATTTATCTTGCATCGACATTGTCTTCATGATGCTTTGCATGCATCATTGAAATTGGGTTGGTTCAAGTAAAAGAAAAAATTTGAATTTTAAAAGCAACTTAGAGTTATCCTGATTGAAATTTCCGAACATATAATCTTGCGATGTTAGGGTTCTCTCCCCCCAGCCCCCTTTTGACGAGACCCAGTGCGAAAGGTGGTACCATGAGCAGTGTCTTGAGAAGAATTTGCATGAATTGAGCGGCCGAAGACTGGTATTGCTGCTGTGAGTGCACATCACAATGTTGGAAGTCATGTAGACCTATATCTAATTTTGTGAGTGTTGTTCTGGAAAAAAATTAATTCTCACAAGAAAATGACAGACATGTCAGCTGCTCAACCCGTATTGTTTTGTGTTTTTTGTTATTGTAAAGTGTCCTTGGGTGTCTTGAAAGGCGCTTATCAATAAAATGTATTATTAGTATTATTATTATTATTAAGTTGCCTACACTGGTAAAGTTTTTTAAAATTTGAGTTTTTATTGCTTTAAATGCATTTTCAGCCCGAGTTGAGCACGTTTTGTGAGTTTGAATGTATCTTCATAGGAATGAGTTGTGTGGTCAAATTAATGCTCATTTAGGCTTCAGGTGGTCATCCTGAACAAAATACATGTTGAAGTGTGTGCATAAGTCCTTTGGTTTAGGCGTGACACTCAATTTGAGTTTTTATTGCTTTAAATGCATTTTCAGCCCGAGCTGAGCACGTTTTGTGAGTTTGAATGTAGCTTCATAGGAATTAGTTGTGTGGTCAAATTAATGCTCATTTAGGCTTCAGGTGGTCATCCTGAACTAAATAAATATTGAAGTGTGTGCATAAGTTCTTTGGTTTGGGCGTGACACTCAATTTGAGTTTTTATTGCTTTAAATGCATTTTCAGCCCGAGCTGAGCACTTTTTGTGAGTTTGAATGTATCTTCATAGGAATGAGTTGTGTGGTCAAATTAATGCTCATTTAGGCTTCAGGAGGACATCCTGAACTAAATACATGTTGAAGTGTGTGCATAAGTCCTTTGGTTTAGGCGTGACACTCAATTTGAGTTTTTATTGCTTTAAATGCATTTTCAGCCCGAGTTGAGCACGTTTTGTGAGTTTGAATGTATCTTCATAGGAATGAGTTGTGTGGTCAAATTAATGCTCATTTAGGCTTCAGGTGGTCATCCTGAACAAAATACATGTTGAAGTGTGTGCATAAGTCCTTTGGTTTAGGCGTGACACTCAATTTGAGTTTTTATTGCTTTAAATGCATTTTCAGCCCGAGCTGAGCATGTTTTGTGAGTTTGAATGTATCTTCATAAGAATGAATTGTGTGGTCAAATTAATGCTCATTTCGGCTTCAGGTGGTCATCCTGAACTAAATACATGTTGAAGTGTGTGCATAAGTCCTTTGGTTTAGGCGTGACACTCCATTTGAGTTTTTATTGCTTTAAATGCATTTTCAGTCCGAGCTGAGCGCGCTTTCTGACTTTGAATGTATCTTCATAGGAATGAGTTGTGTGGTCAAATTATTGCTCATTTAGGCTTGAGGAGGTCATCCTGAACAAAATACATCTTGAAGTGTGTGCATAAGTCCTTCGGTTTAGGCGTGACACTCAATTTGAGTTTTTATTGCTTTAAAAGCATTTTCAGCCCGAGCTGAGCACGTTTTGTGAGTTTGAATGTATCTTCATAGGAATGAGTTGTGTGGTCAAATTAATGCTCATTTAGGCTTCAGGTGGTCATCCTGAACAAAATACATGTTGAAGTGTGTGCATAAGTCCTTTGGTTTAGGCGTGACACTCAATTTGAGTTTTTATTGCTTTAAATGCATTTTCAGCCCGAGCTGAGCACGTTTTGTGAGTTTGAATGTATCTTCATAGGAATGAGTTGTGTGGTCAAATTAATTCTCATAAGGGCTTCAGGAGGTCATCCTGAACAAAATACATGTTGAAGTGTGTGCATAAGTCCTTTGGTTTAGGCCTTACACTCAATTTGAGTTTTGATTGCTTTAAATGCATTTTCAGCCCGAGTTGAGCACGTTTTGTGAGTTTGAATGTATCTTCATAGGAATGAGTTGTGTGGTCAAATTAATGCTCATTTAGGCTTCAGGTGGTCATCCTGAACAAAATACATGTTGAAGTGTGTGCATAAGTCCTTTGGTTTAGGCGTGACACTCAATTTGAGTTTTTATTGCTTTAAATGCATTTTCAGCCCGAGCTGAGCACGTTTTGTGAGTTTGAATGTATCTTCATAGGAATGAGTTGTGTGGTCAAATTAATTCTCATATGGGCTTCAGGAGGTCATCCTGAACAAAATACATGTTGAAGTGTGTGCATAAGTCCTTTGGTTTAGGCCTTACACTCAATTTGAGTTTTGATTGCTTTAAATGCATTTTCAGCCCGAGCTGAGCACGTTTTGTGAGTTTGAATGTATCTTCATAGGAATGAGTTGTGTGGTCAAATTAATGCTCATTTCGGCTTCAGGTGGTCATCCTGAACAAAATACATGTTGAAGTGTATGCATAAGTCCTTTGGTTTAGGCGTGACACTCAATTTGAGTTTTTATTGCTTTAAATGCATTTTCAGCCCGAGTTGAGCACGTTTTGTGAGTTTGAATGTATCTTCATAGGAATGAGTTGTGTGGTCAAATTAATGCTCATTTAGGCTTCAGGTGGTCATCCTGAACAAAATACATGTTGAAGTGTGTGCATAAGTCCTTTGGTTTAGGCGTGACACTCAATTTGAGTTTTTATTGCTTTAAATGCATTTTCAGCCCGAGCTGAGCATGTTTTGTGAGTTTGAATGTATCTTCATAGGAATGAGTTGTGTGGTCAAATTAATGCTCATATAGGCTTCAGGAGGCCATCCTGAACAAAATACATGTTGAAGTGTGTGCATAATCCTTTGGTTTAGGTGTGACACTCAATTTGAGTTTTTATTGCTTTAAATGCATTTTCATTCCGAGCTGAGCGCGCTTTCTGACTTTGAATGTATCTTCATAGGAATGATTTGTTTAGTCAAATTAATGCTCTTTTAGGCTTCAGGAGGCCATCCTGAACAAAATACATGATGAAGTGTGTGCATAAGTCCTTTGGTTTAGGTGTGACACTCAATTTGAGTTTTTATTGCTTTAAATGCATTTTCAGCCCGAGCTGAGCACGTTTTGTGAGTTTGAATGCATCTTCATAGGCATGAATTGTGTGATCAAATTAATGCTCATTTAGGCTTCAGGTGGTCCTTCTGAACAAAATACATGTTAAAGTGTGTGCATAAATCCTTTGGTTTAGGCGTGACACTCAATTTGAGTTTTTATTGCTTTAAATGCATTTTCAGCCCGAGCTGAGCACGTTTTGTGAGTTTGAATGTATCTTCATAGGAATGAGTTGTGTGGTCAAATTAAAGCTCATATAGGCTTCAGGAGGTCATCCTGAACAAAATACATGTTGAATGTGTGCATAAGTCCTTTGGTTTAGGTGTGACACTCAATTGGAGTTTTTATTGCTTTAAATGCATTTTCAGCCCGAGCTTGAGCGCGCTTTCTGACTTTGAATGTATCTTCATAGGAATGAGTTGTGTAGTCAAATTAATGCTCATTTAGGCTTCAGGAGGACATCCTGAACAAAATACATGTTGAAGTGTGTGCATAAATCCTCTGGTTTAGGCGTGACACTCAATTTGAGTTTTTATTGCTTTAAATGCATTTGTAGCCTGAGCTGAGCGCGCTTTCTGACTTTGAATGTATCTTCATAGGAATGAGTTGTGTGGTCAAATGAATGCTCATTTAGGCTTCAGGTGGTCATCCTGAACAAAATACATGTTGAAGTGTGTCCATAAGTCCTTTGGTTTAGGTGTGACACTCAATTTGAGTTTTTATTGCTTTAAATGCATTTTCAGCCCGAGCTGAGCACGTTTTGTGAGTTTGAATGTATCTTCATAGGCATGAGTTGTGTGATCAAATTAATGCTCATTTAGGCTTCAGGAGGTCATCCTGAACAAAATACAAGTTGAAGTGTGTGCATAAGTCCTTTGGTAATCAAACAGCACGAAGGTCCGGGACCGAACGGATGCCACCCGCTTGGCCCCGCCGGAGCAGAAGTAAGATCGGGCGGCCCGAGCCCGAGCCCGAGCCCTACCCCTACCCGAACCCGACCGCCCTAAAATGTCCCTCATTGCTTCGGGTTCGGGGCGCACGGCACCCGTACGGCGGAGAGTATCCAGGGTTACCAGTGAAGCGGAGGAACATCTCACGCCCACCCGCGCGAAATGTCGTACCGAGTTGTTTATGCCCACGGCACCGCCGATGCTGCACCGTTTCGGCGCGAGGGACGCTCCAAACGAGGAGTTTGGGTCGAATGTGAATTAAAGTGTTAGGTTTCGTGAGAGATCAATACAAGAACCACACACAGACACCAAAAACGAAGAGGGGTTTTATTGCCAGAAAGTTGGTCAGGTCGAGGTGTAAACAACTGAAAGCTAGTCAAAATGATCACGTTGAGGAGTGCAGAAATGCTGGAGCGTAACGGCGTGGCAGCAGCTAGCTCGGCAGGAAGGATCGCTGACGAACTGGCAACGGGTGGCTGTTCACGCTGTCTTTTATGGTGCAAGTGGCAGATGAGATGAAGACTCGCACGTGTGTAGGGGAGGCAGGTGCACTGATTCGAGAGGCGCCCAGCCCACACTGAAAAAGAGACAAAAAAAGGGAGGGGCGGCACCGTGGACACACAATGGTTTCGAACGCAAAGGGCAGAAAACGTCGGCTTCCAGCCGCGCGACGTTCCGCGAACGAATACTGAATCGTATTGAGACACGTTATCCGTGGCATCATAAACTCCGCGAATTTAAGTCAACATCTCTCTGCTCCCAAATAAAACAATCATCCCTATTCAGTCAACTGTAAACGAAGAAGTCAAGTCTGGGATTTTTTTTATGACCCTCTAAAAATAAGCAACAACATAAAATGTCCGCCCTGTGAACATGAGCTGAAATCGAATCTCAAACCAAATACATGTGAAAGCAAAAAAAATCGAAATATATCAATTTAGAATTCAAAGAACGTCGTGTCCCCATCACACTTTTTAATTGTCTTTTTTCTTTTTTCTTTTTTTTTTTTGCATCGACACGCCTCAAAATCCTTCTGATGTGAGCGTTTTTAAAAAATCTTGGCTCTTTTGACTTTTTTGGGGGGTTCTTGGGACGGAAAAAATTGACGATGAATTGACAATATTTGCTGCTCAGAGCTGATGCCACGTTGTGTCACTCTTGTGCTTTCTGAAATGCGAGAGCCCTATTTGTCCATGCACGGCCAGCACTTTACGATAGCCTCTGCTGGTGAGAGTTGGCCATTGCAGCCTTCCATATGATTTCCTGTGACCCTCTAAAAATAATGAGATAAAATGTGCGTTGTGTGAACATGAGCTGCGCTTGAAACTACACCCAAATACAAGGAAAAGCAAAAAACAAAAATCTAAACGCACCAATTCAAAAGATAAATGAATGCCACGCCACCATCACACTTTTTCATGATTATTATTACAATTATTATTAATATCACTGCATAGGCAAGGCTCAAAATCCGCCTGATGTGAGCGTTTTTTCAAAAGATTTTCTTAATCTTGCTACTTCGGACTGGGCTTTTTTTTTTTGGATATTGGGACAGAGAAACTTTATTATGTATTGACAGTGTTTGCTCTTCATCTCTTTTTCAACCTGGTGGACGCCCTCTCTTTGGCCGAGCATGACCTGATTTGTAGTCAGACGCCTCATGCATTGCGCCACGAACTCCACGAAATCAAACCACTATTTCTCTGTTCTCCTGTGGGGGAATTTGCCGCTCCCAAAAAGTTATTGTTACCTTTTTCAGTGTGGGATGGGCGCTTCTCTAATCAGTGCACCTGCCTCCCCGACACACCTGCGAGTCGTTATCTCATCTGCCACTTGCAGCATAAAAGCCAGCCTGAAGAGCCACCCATTGTCACTTCGTCAGAGATCCTTCCTGCCGTGTCGACGACGCCGTACCGCTCCAGGATTCCTGCACTCCTCGAATTGATCATTTTGACTACCTTTCAGTTGTGACCACCTCGGCCTGTCTCGCTTACTGGCAATAAAACCCTTCTGTGCTTTTTGTGTCTGCGCGTGGTTCCTCTCTTCATCTCTCACGAAGCCGAACACTTTGCTTAACACCCGCGGTTCTCCCAGCGCTCCGCCCCAACATCCTCGTCGGAACAGCCTGAGCGCCGCAGCGGAGCAACTCCGGCTCGGCCGTGGGCAAAAACGGCTCTGTCCGAAATTTCTCACGGGCGGGCGTGAGCTGTTCCTCCGCTTCGCTTATCACACACACCACTCTCGGCCCTACCTGCCCCGCGCAACTCCGGCAGGGCCAAGCGGGTGGCATCGGTTCGGTCCCGGACCTTCGCGCGGTTTGATTCCCAAGTTTTTCTTCCCTTTGATTGCACACCGCGCCCCCTGTCCCTCAAAGCGAGGTGCATCTCTGGCGGAGCCGAGCGGGCAGCAGCTTTGCTCCCGGCAGGTCGTGTTGGTGTGCGCGAGGTCTTCCACCTCTTCGCTTGCAACACTCGCCTTTGCCGGCCCGCCAGGCACGGCGCAGCTCTGGCGGGGCCAAGCGACAGCGTCGGTTAGGTCCCGGGCGCAAAATCAAAAGGGAGGGTCGACACTGTGGACAAACAATGGACCCTAACACAAAGGGCAGAAAACTTCGACGCACACCCGCGCGACATTCTGTGAAGGAAAATACGCCACCCGCCTGACCTCGCCGGAGTTTCGCCGCGCCCGTCGGTCCAACGTGGCCCGGGTTGCAAGCGAAGTGGGTGAAAAGCTCACGGCCATCCTCGCGAAATATCGTACAATGCCGCTGCAAAACACGGCCCGGGCGCGGCTGCTCCTAGCGGATCGCAATGCAGCTCTGATCAGGGGGATCTTGCGGGAAGCCGGGAGGGGCGCGGGTGTCAAGCAACGGGCTAATAAACCTCGTCGAATACGCCCGCGACGGGCCGGTATAGAAGCGATGCCGCCAGTTTGTCCCCGCCGGAGCTCCTCCAAGCCAGGCAGGCCGAAAGTGGCGCGGGTTGACAACACAGGGTCCAAAACTTCAACGCACAACCAAGCGATCGTCCAGCTTTATGCAGCCTTGTACAAATTGTGTTTTCAAATTGTTCGCCCGAAACAGTTTTGTCACTCCCACAAGACAAACAAGCTATTTTTTTTCAGATGGCAGTGGAACTGATGAAGGCCTTCCCCAGACATTCCGTGCATCAATTTTAGAACATTATGTGGCGATGGAAAATAAGAGAACAAGACAATCGTCAGAAATACTGACCACAGCAGGTTTATTGGATGATGATCACCCATGCAAAAAATGTTTAATTGTGGCATCCAGAAATGATGCCAAAGATATATTTTGTTTCAAACTACTTCATGAAGAGGAAGTGTTGATACCAGGGATGAATTCTGAAAGCTTATGAGAAAGTCATTTTTTATGACTTGTACCACAACGAAAAATCTCGTGTTATTCACTGCTCCGATGAAAATAAAATGTCAAGATAAAATTTCAATCCCATATTTACACACTGTGAATTTTAAGTTTAATGTTCACTGATATTCCGTCATGTTGTCGTATTTGTTCTCGCCATGCACTGTGGCATGCTCTAAATGGCAAAACCACCTGGAAAAGGTCCTCTGACAAAACGAGTGATTTTTACAATGGAAGAACACACAATTTATCTTGCATCGACATTGTCTTCATGATGCTTTGCATGCATCATTGAAATTGGGTTGGTTCAAGTAAAAGAAAAAATTTGAATTTTAAAAGCAACTTAGAGTTATCCTGATTGAAATTTCCGAACATATAATCTTGCGATGTTAGGGTTCTCTCCCCCCGGCCCCCTTTTGACGAGACCCAGTGCGAAAGGTGGTACCATGAGCAGTGTCTTGAGAAGAATTTGCATGAATTGAGCGGCCGAAGACTGGTATTGCTGCTGTGAGTGCACATCACAATGTTGGAAGTCATGTAGACCTATATCTAATTTTGTGAGTGTTGTTCTGGAAAAAAATTAATTCTCACAAGAAAATGACAGACATGTCAGCTGCTCAACCCGTATTGTTTTGTGTTTTTTGTTATTGTAAAGTGTCCTTGGGTGTCTTGAAAGGCGCTTATCAATAAAATGTATTTTTAGTATTATTATTATTATTAAGTTGCCTACACTGGTAAAGTTTTTTAAAATTTGAGTTTTTATTGCTTTAAATGCATTTTCAGCCCGAGTTGAGCACGTTTTGTGAGTTTGAATGTATCTTCATAGGAATGAGTTGTGTGGTCAAATTAATGCTCATTTAGGCTTCAGGTGGTCATCCTGAACTAAATAAATATTGAAGTGTGTGCATAAGTTCTTTGGTTTGGGCGTGACACTCAATTTGAGTTTTTATTGCTTTAAATGCATTTTCAGCCCGAGCTGAGCACTTTTTGTGAGTTTGAATGTATCTTCATAGGAATGAGTTGTGTGGTCAAATTAATGCTCATTTAGGCTTCAGGAGGACATCCTGAACTAAATACATGTTGAAGTGTGTGCATAAGTCCTTTGGTTTAGGCGTGACACTCAATTTGAGTTTTTATTGCTTTAAATGCATTTTCAGCCCGAGTTGAGCACGTTTTGTGAGTTTGAATGTATCTTCATAGGAATGAGTTGTGTGGTCAAATTAATGCTCATTTAGGCTTCAGGTGGTCATCCTGAACAAAATACATGTTGAAGTGTGTGCATAAGTCCTTTGGTTTAGGCGTGACACTCAATTTGAGTTTTTATTGCTTTAAATGCATTTTCAGCCCGAGCTGAGCATGTTTTGTGAGTTTGAATGTATCTTCATAAGAATGAGTTGTGTGGTCAAATTAATGCTCATTTCGGCTTCAGGTGGTCATCCTGAACAAAATACATCTTGAAGTGTGTGCATAAGTCCTTCGGTTTAGGCGTGACACTCAATTTGAGTTTTTATTGCTTTAAATGCATTTTCAGCCCGAGCTGAGCACGTTTTGTGAGTTTGAATGTATCTTCATAGGAATGAGTTGTGTGGTCAAATTAATGCTCATTTAGGCTTCAGGAGATCATCCTGAACAAAATACATGTTGAAGTGTGTGCATAAGTCCTTTGGTTGAGGCGTGACACTCAATTTGAGTTTTTATTGCTTTAAATGCATTTTCAGCCCGAGTTGAGCACGTTTTGTGAGTTTGAATGTATCTTCATAGGAATGAGTTGTGTGGTCAAATTAATGCTCATTTAGGCTTCAGGTGGTCATCCTGAACAAAATACATGTTGAAGTGTGTGCATAAGTCCTTTGGTTTAGGCGTGACACTCAATTTGAGTTTTTATTGCTTTAAATGCATTTTCAGCCCGAGCTGAGCACGTTTTGTGAGTTTGAATGTATCTTCATAGGAATGAGTTGTGTGGTCAAATTAATGCTCATTTAGGCTTCAGGTGGTCATCCTGAACAAAATACATGTTGAAGTGTGTTCATAAGTCCTTTGGTTTAGGTGTGACACTCAATTTGAGTTTTTATTGCTTTAAATGCATTTTCAGCCCGAGCTGAGCACGTTTTGTGAGTTTGAATGTATCTTCATAGGAATGAGTTGTGTGGTCAAATTAATGCTCATTTAGGCTTCAGGTGGTCATCCTGAACAAAATACATGTTGAAGTGTGTGCATAAGTCCTTTGGTTTAGGCGTGACACTCAATTTGAGTTTTTATTGCTTTAAATGCATATTCAGCCCGAGCTGAGCACGTTTTGTGAGTTTGAATGTATCTTCATAGGAATCAGTTGTGTGGTCAAATTAATGCTCATTTAGGCTTCAGGTGGTCATCCTGAACAAAATACATGTTGAAGTGTGTGCATAAGTCCTTTGGTTTAGGCGTGACACTCAATTTGAGTTTTTATTGCTTTAAATGCATTTTCAGCCCGAGCTGAGCACGTTTTGTGAGTTTGAATGTAGCTTCATAGGAATTAGTTGTGTGGTCAAATTAATGCTCATTTAGGCTTCAGGTGGTCATCCTGAACAAAATACATGTTGAAGTGTGTGCATAAGTCCTTTGGTTTAGGCGTGACACTCAATTTGAGTTTTTATTGCTTTAAATGCATTTTCAGCCCGAGCTGAGCACGTTTTGTGAGTTTGAATGTAGCTTCATAGGAATTAGTTGTGTGGTCAAATTAATGCTCATTTAGGCTTCAGGTGGTCATCCTGAACAAAATACATGTTGAAGTGTGTGCATAAGTCCTTTGGTTTAGGCGTGACACTCAATTAGAGTTTTTATTGCTTTAAATGCATTTTCAGCCCGAGCTGAGCATGTTTTGTGAGTTTGAATGTATCTTCATAAGAATGAGTTGTGTGGTCAAATTAATGCTCATTTCGGCTTCAGGTGGTCATCCTGAACTAAATACATGTTGAAGTGTGTGCATAAGTCCTTTGGTTTAGGCGTGACACTCCATTTGAGTTTTTATTGCTTTAAATGCATTTTCAGTCGGAGCTGAGCGCGCTTTCTGACTTTGAATGTATCTTCATAGGAATGAGTTGTGTGGTCAAATTATTGCTCATTTAGGCTTCAGGAGGTCATCCTGAACAAAATACATCTTGAAGTGTGTGCATAAGTCCTTCGGTTTAGGCGTGACACTCAATTTGAGTTTTTATTGCTTTAAATGCATTTTCAGCCCGAGCTGAGCACGTTTTGTGAGTTTGAATGTAGCTTCATAGGAATTAGTTGTGTGGTCAAATTAATGCTCATTTAGGCTTCAGGTGGTCATCCTGAACTAAATAAATATTGAAGTGTGTGCATAAGTCCTTTGGTTTAGGCGTGACACTCAATTTGAGTTTTTATTGCTTTAAATGCATTTTCAGCCCGAGCTGAGCATGTTTTGTGAGTTTGAATGTATCTTCATAAGAATGAATTGTGTGGTCAAATTAATGCTCATTTCGGCTTCAGGAGGTCATCCTGAACAAAATACATGTTGAAGTGTGTGCATAAGTCCTTTGGTTTAGGCCTTACACTCAATTTGAGTTTTGATTGCTTTAAATGCATTTTCAGCCCGAGCTGAGCACGTTTTGTGAGTTTGAATGTATCTTCATAGGAATGAGTTGTGTGGTCAAATTAATGCTCATTTAGGCTTCAGGTGGTCATCCTGAACAAAATACATGTTGAAGTGTGTGCATAAGTCCTTTGGTTTAGGCGTGACACTCAATTTGAGTTTTTATTGCTTTAAATGCATTTTCAGCCCGAGCTGAGCACGTTTTGTGAGTTTGAATGTATCTTCATAGGAATGAGTTGTGTGGTCAAATTAATTCTCATATGGGCTTCAGGAGGTCATCCTGAACAAAATACATGTTGAAGTGTGTGCATAAGTCCTTTGGTTTAGGCCTTACACTCAATTTGAGTTTTGATTGCTTTAAATGCATTTTCAGCCCGAGCTGAGCACGTTTTGTGAGTTTGAATGTATCTTCATAGGAATGAGTTGTGTGGTCAAATTAATGCTCATTTAGGCTTCAGGTGGTCATCCTGAACAAAATACATGTTGAAGTGTATGCATAAGTCCTTTGGTTTAGGCGTGACACTCAATTTGAGTTTTTATTGCTTTAAATGCATTTTCAGCCCGAGTTGAGCACGTTTTGTGAGTTTGAATGTATCTTCATAGGAATGAGTTGTGTGGTCAAATTAATGCTCATTTAGGCTTCAGGTGGTCATCCTGAACAAAATACATGTTGAAGTGTGTGCATAAGTCCTTTGGTTTAGGCGTGACACTCAATTTGAGTTTTTATTGCTTTAAATGCATTTTCAGCCCGAGCTGAGCACGTTTTGTGAGTTTGAATGTATCTTCATAGGAATGAGTTGTGTGGTCAAATTAATGCTCATATAGGCTTCAGGAGGCCATCCTGAACAAAATACATGTTGAAGTGTGTGCATAATCCTTTGGTTTAGGTGTGACACTCAATTTGAGTTTTTATTGCTTTAAATGCATTTTCATTCCGAGCTGAGCGCGCTTTCTGACTTTGAATGTATCTTCATAGGAATGATTTGTTTAGTCAAATTAATGCTCTTTTAGGCTTCAGGAGGCCATCCTGAACAAAATACATGATGAAGTGTGTGCATAAGTCCTTTGGTTTAGGTGTGACACTCAATTTGAGTTTTTATTGCTTTAAATGCATTTTCAGCCCGAGCTGAGCACGTTTTGTGAGTTTGAATGCATCTTCATAGGCATGAATTGTGTGATCAAATTAATGCTCATTTAGGCTTCATGTGGTCCTTCTGAACAAAATACATGTTAAAGTGTGTGCATAAATCCTTTGGTTTAGGCGTGACACTCAATTTGAGTTTTGATTGCTTTAAATGCATTTTCAGCCCGAGCTGAGCACGTTTTGTGAGTTTGAATGTATCTTCATAGGAATGAGTTGTGTGGTCAAATTAAAGCTCATATAGGCTTCAGGAGGTCATCCTGAACAAAATACATGTTGAATGTGTGCATAAGTCCTTTGGTTTAGGTGTGACACTCAATTTGAGTTTTTATTGCTTTAAATGCATTTTCAGCCCGAGCTTGAGCGCGCTTTCTGACTTTGAATGTATATTCATAGGAATGAGTTGTGTAGTCAAATTAATGCTCATTTAGGCTTCAGGAGGACATCCTGAACAAAATACATGTTGAAGTGTGTGCATAAATCCTCTGGTTTAGGCGTGACACTCAATTTGAGTTTTTATTGCTTTAAATGCATTTGTAGCCTGAGCTGAGCGCGCTTTCTGACTTTGAATGTATCTTCATAGGAATGAGTTGTGTGGTCAAATGAATGCTCATTTAGGCTTCAGGTGGTCATCCTGAACAAAATACATGTTGAAGTGTGTGCATAAGTCCTTTGGTTTAGGTGTGACACTCAATTTGAGTTTTTATTGCTTTAAATGCATTTTCAGCCCGAGCTGAGCACGTTTTGTGAGTTTGAATGTATCTTCATAGGCATGAGTTGTGTGATCAAATTAATGCTCATTTAGGCTTCAGGAGGTCATCCTGAACAAAATACAAGTTGAAGTGTGTGCATAAGTCCTTTGGTAATCAAACAGCACGAAGGTCCGGGACCGAACGGATGCCACCCGCTTGGCCCCGCCGGAGCAGAAGTAAGATCGGGCGGCCCGAGCCCGAGCCCTACCCCTACCCGAACCCGACCGCCCTAAAATGTCCCTCATTGCTTCGGGTTCGGGGCGCACGGCACCCGTACGGCGGAGAGTATCCAGGGTTACCAGTGAAGCGGAGGAACATCTCACGCCCACCCGCGCGAAATGTCGTACCGAGTTGTTTATGCCCACGGCACCGCCGATGCTGCACCGTTTCGGCGCGAGGGACGCTCCAAACGAGGAGTTTGGGTCGAATGTGAATTAAAGTGTTAGGTTTCGTGAGAGATCAATACAAGAACCACACACAGACACCAAAAACGAAGAGGGGTTTTATTGCCAGAAAGTTGGTCAGGTCGAGGTGTAAACAACTGAAAGCTAGTCAAAATGATCACGTTGAGGAGTGCAGAAATGCTGGAGCGTAACGGCGTGGCAGCAGCTCGCTCGGTAGGAAGGATCGCTGACGAACTGGCAACGGGTGGCTGTTCACGCTGACTTTTATGGTGCAAGTGGCAGATGAGATGAAGACTCGCACGTGTGTAGGGGAGGCAGGTGCACTGATTCGAGAGGTGCCCAGCCCACACTGAAAAAGACAGAAAAAAAGGGAGGGGCGGCACCGTGGACACACAATGGTTTGGAACGCAAAGGGCAGAAAACGTCGACTTCCAGCCGCGCGACGTTCCGCGAACGAATACTGAATCGTATTGAGACACGTTATCCGTGGCATCATAAACTCCGCGAATTTAAGTCAACATCTCTCTGCTCCCAAATAAAACAATCATCCCTATTCGGTCAACTGTAAACGAAGAAGTCAAGTATGGGATTTTTTATGACCCTCTAAAAATAAGCAACAACATAAAATGTCCGCCCTGTGAACATGAGCTGCAATCGAATCTCAAACCAAATACATGTGAAAGCAAAAAAAATCGAAACATATCAATTTAGAATTCAAAAAACGTCGTGTCCCCATCACACTTTTAATTGTCTTTTTTCTTTTTTCTTTTTTTTGCATTGACACGCCTCAAAATCCTTCTGATGTGAGCGTTTTTAAAAAATCTTGGCTCTTTTGACTTTTTTGGGGGGTTCTTGGGACGGAAAAAATTGACAATGAATTGACAATATTTGCTGCTCAGAGCTGATGCCACGTTGTGTCACTCTTGTGCTTTCTGAAATGCGAGAGCCCTATTTGTCCATGCACGGCCAGCACTTTACCATAGCCTCTGCTGGTGAGAGTTGGCCATTGCAGCCTTCCATATGATTTCATGTGACCCTCTAAAAATAATGAGATAAAATGTGCGTTGTGTGAACATGAGCTGTGCTTGAACCTACACCCAAATACAAGGAAAAGCAAAAAACAAAAATCTAAACGCACCAATTCAAAAGATAAATGAATGCCACGCCACCATCACACTTTTTCATGATTATTATTACAATTATTATTAATATCACTGCATAGTCAAGGCTCAAAATCCGCCTCATGTGAGCGTTTTTTTAAAAGATTTTCTTAATTTTGCTACTTTGGACTGGGCTTTTTTTTGGATATTGGGACAGAGAAACTTTATTATGTATTGACAGTGTTTGCTCTTCATCTCTTTTTCAACCTGGTGGACGCCCTCTCTTTGGCCGAGCATGACCTGATTTGTAGTCAGACGCCTCATGCATTGCGCCACGAACTCCATGAAATCAAACCACTATTTCTCTGTTCTCCTGTGGGGGAATTTGCCGCTCCCAAAAAGTTATTGTTACCTTTTTCAGTGTGGGATGGGCGCTTCTCTAATCAGTGCACCTGCCTCCCCGACACACCTGCGAGTTGTTATCTCATCTGCCACTTGCAGCATAAAAGCCAGCCTGAAGAGCCACCCATTGTCACTTCGTCAGAGATCCTTCCTGCCGTGTCGACGACGCCGTACCGCTCCAGGATTCCTGCACTCCTCGAATTGATCATTTTGACTACCTTTCAGTTGTGACCACCTCGGCCTGTCTCGCTTACTGGCAATAAAACCCTTCTGTGCTTTTTGTGTCTGCGCGTGGTTCCTCTCTTCATCTCTCACGAAGCCGAACACTTTGCTTAACACCCGCGGTTCTCCCAGCGCTCCGCCCCAACATCCTCGTCGGAACAGCCTGAGCGCCGCAGCGGAGCAACGTCGTGGGCAAAAACGGCTCGGTCCGAAATTTCTCACGGGCGGGCGTGAGCTGCTCCTCCGCTTCGCTTGTCACACACACCACTCTCGGCCCTACCTGCCCCGCGCAACTCCGGCAGGGCCAAGCGGGTGGCATCTGTTCGGTCCCGGACCTTCGCGCGATTTGATTCCGAAGTTTTTCTTCCCTTTGATTGCACACCGCGCCCCCTGTCCCTCAAAGCGAGGTGCATCTCTGGCAGAGCCGAGCGGGCAGCAGCTGTGGTCCCGGCAGGTCGTGTTGGTGTGCGCGAGGTCTTCCACCTCTTCGCTTGCAACACTCGCCTTTGCCGGCCCGCCAGGCACGGCGCAGCTCTGGCGGGGCCAAGCGACAGCGTCGGTTAGGTCCCGGGCGCAAAATCAAAAGGGAGGGTCGACACTGTGGACAAACAATGGACCCTAACACAAAGGGCAGAAAACTTCGACGCACACCCGCGCGACATTCTGTGAACGAAAATATGCCACCCGCCTGACCTCGCCGGAGTTTCGCCGCGCCCGTCGGTCGAACGTGGCCCGGGTTGCAAGCGAAGTGGGTGAAAAGCTCACGCCCATCCTCGCCAAATGTCGTACAATGCCGCTGCAAAACACGGCCCGGGCGCGGCTGCTCCGAGCGGATCGCAATGCAGCTCTGATCAAGGGGGATCTTGCGGGAAGCCGGGAGGGGCGCGGGTGTCAAGCAACGGACTAATAAACCTCGTCGAATACGCCCGCGACGGGCCGGTATAGAAGCGATGCCGCCAGTTTGTCCCCGCCGGAGCTCCTCCAAGCCAGGCAGGCCGAAAGTGGCGCGGGTTGACAACACAGGGTCCAAAACTTCAACGCACAACCAAGCGATCGTCCGGCTTTATGCAGCCTTGTACAAATTGTGTTTTCAAATTGTTCGCCCGAAACAGTTTTGTCACTCCCACAAGACAAACAAGCTATTTTTTTCAGATGGCAGTGGAACTGATGAAGGCCTTCCCCAGACATTCCGTGCATCAATTTTAGAACATTATGTGGCGATGGAAAATAAGAGAACAAGACAATCGTCAGAAATACTGACCACAGCAGGTTTATTGGATGATGATCACCCATGCAAAAAATGTTTAATTGTGGCATCCAGAAATGATGCCAAAGATATATTTTGTTTCAAACTACTTCATGAAAAGGAAGTGTTGATACCAGGGACACTCAATTTGAGTTTTTATTGCTTTAAATGCATTTCCAGCCCGAGCTGAGCTCGTTTTGTGAGTTTGAATGTATCTTCATAGGAATGAGTTGTGTGGTCAAATTAATGCTCCTAGAGGCTTCAGGAGGTCATCCTGAACAAAATACATGTTGAAGTGTGTGCATAAGTCCTTTGGTTTAGGCGTGACACTCAATTTGAGTTTTTATTGCTTTAAATGCATTTTCAGCCCGAGCTGAGCACGCTTTCTGACTTTGAATGTATCTTCATAGGAATGAGTTGTGTAGTCAAATTAATGCTCATTTAGGCTTCAGGAGGCCATCCTGAACAAAATACATGTTGAAGTGTGTGCATAAGTCCTTTGGTTTAGGCGTGACACTCAATTTGAGTTTTTATTGCTCTAAATGCATTTTCAGCCCGAGCTGAGCACCTTTTGTGAGTTTGAATGTATCTTCATAGGAATGAGTTGTGTGGTCAAATTAATGCTCATATAGGCTTCAGGAGGCCATCCTGAACAAAATACATGTTGAAGTGTATGCATCAGTCCTTTGTTTTAGGCGTGACACTCAATTTGAGTTTTTATTGCTTTAAAAGCATTTTCTGCCGAGCTGAGCACGTTTTTTGAGTTTGAATGTATCTTCATAGGAATGAGTTGTGTAGTCAAATTACTGCTCATTTAGGCTTCCGGAGGACATCCTGAACTAAATACATGTTGAAGTGTGTGCATAAGTCCTTTGGTTTAGGCGTGACAATCAATTTGAGTTTTTATTGCTTTAAATGCATTTCCAGCCCGAGCTTGAGCTCGCTTTCTGACTTTGAATGTATCTTCATAGGAATGAGTTGTGTAGTCAAATTACTGCTCATTTAGGCTTCCGGAGGACATCCTGAACTAAATACATGAAGTGTGTGCATAAGTCCTTTGGTTTAGGCGTGACACTCAATTTGAGTTTTTATTGCTTTAATGCATTTTCAGCCCGAGCTGAGCTCGTTTTGTGAGTTTGAATGTGTCTTCATAGGAATGAGTTGTGTGGTCAAATTAATGCTCTTTTCGGCTTCAGGGTGTCATCCTGAACAAAATACATGTTTAAGTGTGTGCATAAGTCCTTTGGTTTGGGTGTGACACTCAATTTGAGTTTTTATTGCTTTAAATGCATTTTCAGCCCGAGCTGAGCACGTTTTGTGAGTTTGAATGTATCTTCATAGGAATGAGTTGTGTAGTCAAATTACTGCTCATTTAGGCTTCAGGAGGACATTCTGAAGTAAATACATGTTGAAGTGTGTGCATAAGTCCTTTGGTTTAGGTGTGACACTCAATTTTAATTTTTATTCCTTTAAATGCATTTCCAGCCCGAGCTTGAGCGCGCGACTTTGAATGTATCTTCATATGAATGAGTTGTGTGGTCAAATTAATGCTCATTTAGGCTTCAGGATGTCATCCTGAACAAAATACATGTTGAAGTGTGTGCATAAGTCCTTTGGTTTAGGTGTGACACTCAATTTGAGGTTTGATTGCTTTAAATGCATTTTCAGCCCGAGCTGAGCACTTTTTGTGAGTTTGAATGTATCTTCATAGGAATGAGGTGTGTGGTCAAATTAATGCTCATTTAGGCTTCAGGATGACCTCCTGAACTAAATACATGTTGAAGTGTGTGCATATGTCCTTTGGTTTTGGCGTGACACTCAATTTGAGTTTTTATTGCTTTAAATGCATTTCCAGCCCGAGCTTGAGCGCGCTTTCTGACTTTGAATGTATCTTCATAGGAATGAGTTGTGTAGTCAAATTAATGCTCATTTAGGCTTCAGGAGGCCATCCTGAACAAAATACATGTTGAAGTGTGTGCATAAGTCCTTTGGTTTAGGCGTGACACTCAATTTGAGTTTTTATTGCTCTAAATGCATTTTCAGCCCGAGCTGAGCACCTTTTGTGAGTTTGAATGTATCTTCATAGGAATGTGTTGTGTGGTCAAATTAATGCTCATTTAGGCTTCAGGTGGTCATCCTGAACAAAATACATGTTGAAGAGTGTGCATACGTCTTTTGGTTTAGGCGTGACACTCAGTTTGAGTTTTTATTGCTTTAAATGCATTTTCAGCCCGAGCTGAGCACGTTTTGTGAGTTTGAATGTATCTCTATAGGAATGAGTTGTGTGATCAAATTAATGCTCATATAGGCTTCAGGAGGTCATCCTGAACAAAATACATGTTGAAGTGTGTGCATAAGTCCTTTGGTTTAGGTGTGACACTCAATTTGAGTTTTTATTGCTTTAAAAGCATTTTCAGCCTGAGCTGAGCGCGCTTTCTGACTTTGAATGTATCTTCATAGGAATGAGTTGTGTAGTCAAATTACTGCTCATTTAGGCTTCAGGAGGACATCCTGAACTAAATACATGTTGAAGTGTGTGCATAAGTCCTTTGGTTTTAGGCGTGACACTCAATTTGAGTTTTTATTGCTTTAAATGCATTTTCAGCCCGAGCTGAGCACGTTTTGTGAGTTTGAATGTATCTTCATAGGAATGAGTTGTGTGGTCAAATTAATGCTCATTTAGGCTTCAGGTGGTCATCTGAACAAAATACATGTTGAAGTGTGTGCATAAGTCCTTTGGTTTAGGCGTGACACTCAATTTGAGTTTTTATTGCTTTAAATGCATTTCCAGCCCGAGCTTGAGCGCGCTTTTTTGACTTTGAATGTATCTTCATAGGAATGTGTTGTGTGGTCAAATTAATGCTCATTTAGGCTTCAGGTGGTCATCCTGAACAAAATACATGTTGAAGAGTGTGCATACGTCTTTTGGTTTAGGCGTGACACTCAGTTTGAGTTTTTATTGCTTTAAATGCATTTTCAGCCCGAGCTGAGCACGTTTTGTGAGTTTGAATGTATCTCTATAGGAATGAGTTGTGTGATCAAATTAATGCTCATATAGGCTTCAGGAGGTCATCCTGAACAAAATACATGTTGAAGTGTGTGCATAAGTCCTTTGGTTTAGGTGTGACACTCAATTTGAGTTTTTATTGCTTTAAAAGCATTTTCAGCCTGAGCTGAGCGCGCTTTCTGACTTTGAATGTATCTTCATAGGAATGAGTTGTGTAGTCAAATAACTGCTCATTTAGGCTTCAGGAGGACATCCTGAACTAAATACATGTTGAAGTGTGTGCATAAGTCCTTTGGTTTTAGGCGTGACACTCAATTTGAGTTTTTATTGCTTTAAATGCATTTCCAGCCCGAGCTTGAGCGCGCTTTTTTGACTTTGAATGTATCTTCATAGGAATGAGTTGTGTGGTCAAATTAATGCTCATTTAGGCTTCAGGATGACCTCCTGAACTAAATACATGTTCAAGTGTGTGCATATGTCCTTTGGTTTTGGCGTGACACTCAATTTGAGTTTTTATTGCTTTAAATGCATTTCCAGCCCGAGCTTGAGCGCGCTTTCTGACTTTGAATGTATCTTCATAGGAATGAGTTGTGTGGTCAAATTAATGCTCATTTAGGCTTCAGGTGGTCATCCTGAACAAAATACATCTTGAAGTGTGTGCATAAGTCCTTTGGTTAGGCGTGACACTCAATTTGAGTTTTTATTGCTTTAAATGCATTTTCAGCCCGAGCTGAGCACGTTTTGTGAGTTTGAATGTATCTTCATAGGAATGAGTTGTGTCGTCAAATTAATGCTCATTTAGGCTTCAGGAGGACATCCTGAACTAAATACATGTTGAAGTGTGTGCATAAGTCCTTTGGTTTAGGCGTGACACTCAATTTGAGTTTTTATTGCTTTAAATGCATTTTCAGCCCGAGCTGAGCACGTTTTCTGAGTTTAAACATATCTTCATAGGAATGAGTTGTGTGATCAAATTAAGATTGGAACTGATGAAGGCCTTCCCCAGACATTCCGTGCATCAATTTTAGAACATTATGTGGCGATGGAAAATAAGAGAACAAGACAATCGTCAGAAATACTGACCACAGCAGGTTTATTGGATGATGATCACCCATGCAAAAAATGTTTAATTGTGGCATCCAGAAATGATGCCAAAGATATATTTTGTTTCAAACTACTTCATGAAAAGGAAGTGTTGATACCAGGGATGAATTCTGAAAGCTTTTAGAAAGTCATTTTTTATGACTTGTACCACAACGAAAAATCTCGTGTTATTCACTGCTCTGATGAAAATAAAATGTCAAGATAAAATTTCAATCCCATGTTTACACACTGTGAATTTTAAGTTTAATGTTCCCTGATATTCCGTCATGTTGTCGTATTTTTTCTCGCCATGCACTGTGGCATGCTCTAAATGGCAAAACCACCTCGAAAAGGTCCTCTGACAAAACGAGTGATTTTTACAATGGAAGAACACACAATTTATCTTGCATCGACATTGTCTTCATGATGCTTTGCATGCATCATTGAAATTGGGTTGGTTCAAGTAAAAGAAGAAAATTGAATTTTAAAAGCAACTTAGAGTATTCCTGATTGAAATTTCCAAACATATAATCTTGCGATGTTAGGGTTCTCTCCCCCCGGCCCCCTTTTGACGAGACCCAGTGCGAAAGGTGGTACCATGAGCAGTGTCTTGAGAAGAATTTGCATGAATTGAGAGGCCGAAAACTGGTATTGCTGCTGTGAGTGCACATCACAATGTTGGAAGTCATGTAGACCTATATCTAATTTTGTGAGTGTTGTTCTGGAAAAAAATTAACTCTCACAAAAAAATGACAGCTGCTCAACCCGTATTGTTTTGTGTTTTTTGTTATTGTAAAGTGTCCTTGGGTGTCTTGAAAGGCGCTTATCAATAAAATGTATTATTATTATTATTAAGTTGCCTACACTGGTAAAGTTTTTTTTGGCCACTGGTTGTGTATTGGTGTCAGTGGCTATATGATGTACAAAAATCATACCCCAAAAAATTGGTTTCGAACCGGAGCTGCGCCGTGCCGACGTCCCCGCCAGAGATGGAAATCGCTTTGAGGACCAGTGGGCCGCGGTGTGCGATCAAAGGGAAGAAAAACTTGGTAATCAAACAGCACGAAGGTCCGGGGCCGAACGGATGCCACCCGCTTGGCCCCGCCGGAGCAGAGGTAAGATCGGGCGGCCCGAGCCCGAGCCCGAGCCCTACCCGAACCCGACCGCCCTAAAATGTCCCTCATTGCTTCGGGTTCGGGGCGCACGGCACCCGTACGGCGGAGAGTATCCAGGGTTACCAGTGAAGCGGAGGAACATCTCACGCCCACCCGCGCGAAATGTCGTACCGAGTTGTTTATGCCCACGGCACCGCCGATGCTGCACCGTTTCGGCGCGAGGGACGCTCCAAACGAGGAGTTTGGGTCGAATGTGAATTAAAGTGTTAGGTTTCGTGAGAGATCAATACAAGAACCACACACAGACACCAAAAACGAAGAGGGGTTTTATTGCCACAAGGTTGGTCAGGTCGAGGTGTAAACAACTGAAAGCTAGTCAAAATGATCACGTTGAGGAGTGCAGAAATGCTGGAGCGTAACGGCGTGGCAGCAGCTCGCTCGGGAGGAAGGATCGCTGACGAACTGGCAACGGGTGGCTGTTCACGCTGACTTTTATGGTGCAAGTGGCAGATGAGATGAAGACTCGCACGTGTGTAGGGGAGGCAGGTGCACTGATTCGAGAGGTGCCCAGCCCACACTGAAAAAGACAGAAAAAAAGGGAGGGGCGGCACAGTGGACACACAATGGTTTCGAACGCAAAGGGCAGAAAACGTCGACTTCCAGCCGCGCGACGTTCCGCGAACGAATACTGAATCGTATTGAGACACGTTATCCGTGGCATCATAAACTCCGCGAATTTAAGTCAACATCTCTCTGCTCCCAAATAAAACAATCATCCCTATTCGGTCAACTGTAAACGAAGAAGTCAAGTATGGGATTTTTTATGACCCTCTAAAAATAAGCAACAACATAAAATGTCCGCCCTGTGAACATGAGCTGCAATCGAATCTCAAACCAAATACATGTGAAAGCAAAAAAAATCGAAACATATCAATTTAGAATTCAAAAAACGTCGTGTCCCCATCACACTTTTAATTGTCTTTTTTCTTTTTTCTTTTTTCTTTTTTTTGCATTGACACGCCTCAAAATCCTTCTGATGTGAGCGTTTTTAAAAAATCTTGGCTCTTTTGACTTTTTTGGGGGGTTCTTGGGACGGAAAAAATTGACAATGAATTGACAATATTTGCTGCTCAGAGCTGATGCCACGTTGTGTCACTCTTGTGCTTTCTGAAATGCGAGAGCCCTATTTGTCCATGCACGGCCAGCACTTTACCATAGCCTCTGCTGGTGAGAGTTGGCCATTGCAGCCTTCCATATGATTTCATGTGACCCTCTAAAAATAATGAGATAAAATGTGCGTTGTGTGAACATGAGCTGTGCTTGAACCTACACCCAAATACAAGGAAAAGCAAAAAACAAAAATCTAAACGCACCAATTCAAAAGATAAATGAATGCCACGCCACCATCACACTTTTTCATGATTATTATTACAATTATTATTAATATCACTGCATAGTCAAGGCTCAAAATCCGCCTCATGTGAGCGTTTTTTTAAAAGATTTTCTTAATTTTGCTACTTTGGACTGGGCTTTTTTTTTGGATATTGGGACAGAGAAACTTTATTATGTATTGACAGTGTTTGCTCTTCATCTCTTTTTCAACCTGGTGGACGCCCTCTCTTTGGCCGAGCATGACCTAATTTGTAGTCAGACGCCTCATGCATTGCGCCACGAACTCCATGAAATCAAACCACTCTGTTCTCCTGTGGGGGAATTTGCCGCTCCCAAAAAGTTATTGTTACCTTTTTCAGTGTGGGATGGGCGCTTCTCTAATCAGTGCACCTGCCTCCCCGACACACCTGCGAGTCGTTATCTCATCTGCCACTTGCAGCATAAAAGCCAGCCTGAAGAGCCACCCATTGTCACTTCGTCAGAGATCCTTCCTGCCGTGTCGACGACGCCGTACCGCTCCAGGATTCCTGCACTCCTCGAATTGATCATTTTGACTACCTTTCAGTTGTGACCACCTCGGCCTGTCTCACTTACTGGCAATAAAACCCTTCTGTGCTTTTTGTGTCTGCGCGTGGTTCCTCTCTTCATCTCTCACGAAGCCGAACACTTTGCTTAACACCCGCGGTTCTCCCAGCGCTCCGCCCCAACATCCTCGTCGGAACAGCCTGAGCGCCGCAGCGGAGCAACGTCGTGGGCAAAAACGGCTCGGTCCGAAATTTCTCACGGGCGGGCGTGAGCTGCTCCTCCGCTTCGCTTGTCACACACACCACTCTCGGCCCTACCTGCCCCGCGCAACTCCGGCAGGGCCAAGCGGGTGGCATCTGTTCGGTCCCGGACCTTCGCGCGATTTGATTCCGAAGTTTTTCTTCCCTTTGATTGCACACCGCGCCCCCTGTCCCTCAAAGCGAGGTGCATCTCTGGCGGAGCCGAGCGGGCAGCAGCTTTGGTCCCGGCAGGTCGTGTTGGTGTGCGCGAGGTCTTCCACCTCTTCGCTTGCAACACTCGCTTTTGCCGGCCCGCCAGGCACGGCGCAGCTCTGGCGGGGCCAAGCGACAGCGTCGGTTAGGTCCCGGGCGCAAAATCAAAAGGGAGGGTCGACACTGTGGACAAACAATGGACCCTAACACAAAGGGCAGAAAACTTCGACGCACACCCGCGCGACATTCTGTGAACGAAAATATGCCACCCGCCTGACCTCGCCGGAGTTTCGCCGCGCCCGTCGGTCGAACGTGGCCCGGGTTGCAAGCGAAGTGGGTGAAAAGCTCACGCCCATCCTCGCCAAATGTCGTACAATGCCGCTGCAAAACACGGCCCGGGCGCGGCTGCTCCGAGCGGATCGCAATGCAGCTCTGATCAAGGGGGATCTTGCGGGAAGCCGGGAGGGGCGCGGGTGTCAAGCAACGGACTAATAAACCTCGTCGAATACGCCCGCGACGGGCGGGTATAGAAGCGATGCCGCCAGTTTGTCCCCGCCGGAGCTCCTCCAAGCCAGGCAGGCCGAAAGTGGCGCGGGTTGACAACACAGGGTCCAAAACTTCAACGCACAACCAAGCGATCGTCCGGCTTTATGCAGCCTTGTACAAATTGTGTTTTCAAATTGTTCGCCCGAAACAGTTTTGTCACTCCCACAAGACAAACAAGCTATTTTTTTCAGATGGCAGTGGAACTGATGAAGGCCTTCCCCAGACATTCCGTGCATCAATTTTAGAACATTATGTGGCGATGGAAAATAAGAGAACAAGACAATCGTCAGAAA
Organism: Hippocampus guttulatus; assembly: GCF_054856545.1. Taxonomy (NCBI): domain Eukaryota; kingdom Metazoa; phylum Chordata; class Actinopteri; order Syngnathiformes; family Syngnathidae; genus Hippocampus; species Hippocampus guttulatus. Next base: position 14,251 of record NW_028233883.1, on the reverse strand, counting down.
TACTGACCACAGCAGGTTTATTGGATGATGATCACCCATGCAAAAAATGTTTAATTGTGGCATCCAGAAATGATGCCAAAGATATATTTTGTTTCAAACTACTTCATGAAAAGGAAGTGTTGATACCAGGGATGAATTCTGAAAGTCATTTTTTATGACTTGTACCACAACGAAAAATCTCGTGTTATTCACTGCTCTGATGAAAATAAAATGGCAAGATAAAATTTCAATCCCATGTTTACACACTGTGAATTTTAAGTTTAATGTTCACTGATATTCCGTCATGTTGTCGTATTTGTTCTCGCCATGCACTGTGGCATGCTCTAAATGGCAAAACCACCTCGAAAAGGTCCTCTGACAAAACGAGTGATTTTTACAATGGAAGAACACACAATTTATCTTGCATCGACATTGTCTTCATGATGCTTTGCATGCATCATTGAAATTGGGTTGGTTCAAGTAAAAGAAGAAAATTGAATTTTAAAAGCAACTTAGAGTATTCCTGATTGAAATTTCCGAACATATAATCTTGCGATGTTAGGGTTCTCTCCCCCCGGCCCCCTTTTGACGAGACCCAGTGCGAAAGGTGGTACCATGAGCAGTGTCTTGAGAAGAATTTGCATGAATTGAGAGGCCGAAAACTGGTATTGCTGCTGTGAGTGCACATCACAATGTTGGAAGTCATGTAGACCTATATCTAATTTTGTGAGTGTTGTTCTGGAAAAAAATTAACTCTCACAAAAAAATGACAGCTGCTCAACCCGTATTGTTTTGTGTTTTTTGTTATTGTAAAGTGTCCTTGGGTGTCTTGAAAGGCGCTTATCAATAAAATGTATTATTATTATTAAGTTGCCTACACTGGTAAAGTTTTTTTTGGCCACTGGTTGTGTATTGGTGTCAGTGGCTATATGATGTACAAAAATCACACCCCAAAAAATTGGTTTCGAACCGGAGCTGCGCCGTGCCGACGTCCCCGCCAGAGATGGAAATCGCTTCGAGGACCAGGGGGCCGCGGTGTGCGATCAAAGGGAAGAAAAACTTGGTAATCAAACAGCACGAAGGTCCGGGGCCGAACGGATGCCACCCGCTTGGCCTCGCCGGAGCAGAGGTAAGATCGGGCGGCCCGAGCCCGAGCCCGAGCCCTACCCGAACCCGACCGCCCTAAAATGTCCCTCATTGCTTCGGGTTCGGGGCGCACGGCACCCGTACGGCGGAGAGTATCCAGGGTTACCAGTGAAGCGGAGGAACATCTCACGCCCACCCGCGCGAAATGTCGTACCGAGTTGTTTATGCCCACGGCACCGCCGATGCTGCACCGTTTCGGCGCGAGGGACGCTCCAAACGAGGAGTTTGGGTCGAATGTGAATTAAAGTGTTAGGTTTCGTGAGAGATCAATACAAGAACCACACACAGACACCAAAAACGAAGAGGGGTTTTATTGCCACAAGGTTGGTCAGGTCGAGGTGTAAACAACTGAAAGCTAGTCAAAATGATCACGTTGAGGAGTGCAGAAATGCTGGAGCGTAACGGCGTGGCAGCAGCTCGCTCGGTAGGAAGGATCGCTGACGAACTGGCAACGGGTGGCTGTTCACGCTGACTTTTATGGTGCAAGTGGCAGATGAGATGAAGACTCGCACGTGTGTAGGGGAGGCAGGTGCACTGATTCGAGAGGTGCCCAGCCCACACTGAAAAAGACAGAAAAAAAGGGAGGGGCGGCACCGTGGACACACAATGGTTTGGAACGCAAAGGGCAGAAAACGTCGACTTCCAGCCGCGCGACGTTCCGCGAACGAATACTGAATCGTATTGAGACACGTTATCCGTGGCATCATAAACTCCGCGAATTTAAGTCAACATCTCTCTGCTCCCAAATAAAACAATCATCCCTATTCGGTCAACTGTAAACGAAGAAGTCAAGTATGGGATTTTTTATGACCCTCTAAAAATAAGCAACAACATAAAATGTCCGCCCTGTGAACATGAGCTGCAATCGAATCTCAAACCAAATACATGTGAAAGCAAAAAAAAAATCGAAACATATCAATTTAGAATTCAAAAAACGTCGTGTCCCCATCACACTTTTAATTGTCTTTTTTCTTTTTTCTTTTTTTTGCATTGACACGCCTCAAAATCCTTCTGATGTGAGCGTTTTTAAAAAATCTTGGCTCTTTTGACTTTTTTGGGGGGTTCTTGGGACGGAAAAAATTGACAATGAATTGACAATATTTGCTGCTCAGAGCTGATGCCACGTTGTGTCACTCTTGTGCTTTCTGAAATGCGAGAGCCCTATTTGTACATGCACGGCCAGCACTTTACCATAGCCTCTGCTGGTGAGAGTTGGCCATTGCAGCCTTCCATATGATTTCATGTGACCCTCTAAAAATAATGAGATAAAATGTGCGTTGTGTGAACATGAGCTGTGCTTGAACCTACACCCAAATACAAGGAAAAGCAAAAAACAAAAATCTAAACGCACCAATTCAAAAGATAAATGAATGCCACGCCACCATCACACTTTTTCATGATTATTATTACAATTATTATTAATATCACTGCATAGTCAAGGCTCAAAATCCGCCTCATGTGAGCGTTTTTTTAAAAGATTTTCTTAATTTTGCTACTTTGGACTGGGCTTTTTTTTTGGATATTGGGACAGAGAAACTTTATTATGTATTGACAGTGTTTGCTCTTCATCTCTTTTTCAACCTGGTGGACGCCCTCTCTTTGGCCGAGCATGACCTGATTTGTAGTCAGACGCCTCATGCATTGCGCCACGAACTCCACGAAATCAAACCACTATTTCTCTGTTCTCCTGTGGGGGAATTTGCCGCTCCCAAAAAGTTATTGTTACCTTTTTCAGTGTGGGATGGGCGCTTCTCTAATCAGTGCACCTGCCTCCCCGACACACCTGCGAGTCGTTATCTCATCTGCCACTTGCAGCATAAAAGCCAGCCTGAAGAGCCACCCATTGTCACTTCGTCAGAGATCCTTCCTGCCGTGTCGACGACGCCGTACCGCTCCAGGATTCCTGCACTCCTCGAATTGATCATTTTGACTACCTTTCAGTTGTGACCACCTCGGCCTGTCTCGCTTACTGGCAATAAAACCCTTCTGTGCTTTTTGTGTCTGCGCGTGGTTCCTCTCTTCATCTCTCACGAAGCCGAACACTTTGCTTAACACCCGCGGTTCTCCCAGCGCTCCGCCCCAACATCCTCGTCGGAACAGCCTGAGCGCCGCAGCGGAGCAACGTCGTGGGCAAAAACGGCTCGGTCCGAAATTTCTCACGGGCGGGCGTGAGCTGTTCCTCCGCTTCGCTTGTCACACACTCCACTCTCGGCCCTACCTGCCCCGCGCAACTCCGGCAGGGCCAAGCGGGTGGCATCTGTTCGGTCCCGGACCTTCGCGCGATTTGATTCCGAAGTTTTTCTTCCCTTTGATTGCACACCGCGCCCCCTGTCCCTCAAAGCGAGGTGCATCTCTGGCGGAGCCGAGCGGGCAGCAGCTTTGGTCCCGGCAGGTCGTGTTGGTGTGCGCGAGGTCTTCCACCTCTTCGCTTGCAACACTCGCCTTTGCCGGCCCGCCAGGCACGGCGCAGCTCTGGCGGGGCCAAGCGACAGCGTCGGTTAGGTCCCGGGCGCAAAATCAAAAGGGAGGGTCGACACTGTGGACAAACAATGGACCCTAACACAAAGGGCAGAAAACTTCGACGCACACCCGCGCGACATTCTGTGAACGAAAATATGCCACCCGCCTGACCTCGCCGGAGTTTCGCCGCGCCCGTCGGTCGAACGTGGCCCGGGTTGCAAGCGAAGTGGGTGAAAAGCTCACGCCCATCCTCGCCAAATGTCGTACAATGCCGCTGCAAAACACGGCCCGGGCGCGGCTGCTCCGAGCGGATCGCAATGCAGCTCTGATCAAGGGGGATCTTGCGGGAAGCCGGGAGGGGCGCGGGTGTCAAGCAACGGACTAATAAACCTCGTCGAATACGCCCGCGACGGGCCGGTATAGAAGCGATGCCGCCAGTTTGTCCCCGCCGGAGCTCCTCCAAGCCAGGCAGGCCGAAAGTGGCGCGGGTTGACAACACAGGGTCCAAAACTTCAACGCACAACCAAGCGATCGTCCGGCTTTATGCAGCCTTGTACAAATTGTGTTTTCAAATTGTTCGCCCGAAACAGTTTTGTCACTCCCACAAGACAAACAAGCTATTTTTTTCAGATGGCAGTGGAACTGATGAAGGCCTTCCCCAGACATTCCGTGCATCAATTTTAGAACATTATGTGGCGATGGAAAATAAGAGAACAAGACAATCGTCAGAAATACTGACCACAGCAGGTTTATTGGATGATGATCACCCATGCAAAAAATGTTTAATTGTGGCATCCAGAAATGATGCCAAAGATATATTTTGTTTCAAACTACTTCATGAAAAGGAAGTGTTGATACCAGGGATGAATTCTGAAAGTCATTTTTTATGACTTGTACCACAACGAAAAATCTCGTGTATTTCACTGCTCTGATGAAAATAAAATGTCAAGATAAAATTTCAATCCCATGTTTACACACTGTGAATTTTAAGTTTAATGTTCCCTGATATTCCGTCATGTTGTCGTATTTGTTCTCGCCATGCACTGTGGCATGCTCTAAATGGCAAAACCACCTCGAAAAGGTCCTCTGACAAAACGAGTGATTTTTACAATGGAAGAACACACAATTTATCTTGCATCGACATTGTCTTCATGATGCTTTGCATGCATCATTGAAATTGGGTTGGTTCAAGTAAAAGAAGAAAATTGAATTTTAAAAGCAACTTAGAGTATTCCTGATTGAAATTTCCGAACATATAATCTTGCGATGTTAGGGTTCTCTCCCCCCGGCCCCCTTTTGACGAGACCCAGTGCGAAAGGTGGTACCATGAGCAGTGTCTTGAGAAGAATTTGCATGAATTGAGAGGCCGAAAACTGGTATTGCTGCTGTGAGTGCACATCACAATGTTGGAAGTCATGTAGACCTATATCTAATTTTGTGAGTGTTGTTCTGGAAAAAAATTAACTCTCACAAAAAAATGACAGCTGCTCAACCCGTATTGTTTTGTGTTTTTTGTTATTGTAAAGTGTCCTTGGGTGTCTTGAAAGGCGCTTATCAATAAAATGTATTATTATTATTAAGTTGCCTACACTGGTAAAGTTTTTTTTGGCCACTGGTTGTGTATTGGTGTCAGTGGCTATATGATGTACAAAAATCACACCCCAAAAAATTGGTTTCGAACCGGAGCTGCGCCGTGCCGACGTCCCCGCCAGAGATGGAAATCGCTTTGAGGACCAGGGGGCCGCGGTGTGCGATCAAAGGGAAGAAAAACTTGGTAATCAAACAGCACGAAGGTCCGGGGCCGAACGGATGCCACCCGCTTGGCCCCGCCGGAGCAGAGGTAAGATCGGGCGGCCCGAGCCCGAGCCCGAGCCCTACCCGAACCCGACCGCCCTAAAATGTCCCTCATTGCTTCGGGTTCGGGGCGCACGGCACCCGTACGGCGGAGAGTATCCAGGGTTACCAGTGAAGCGGAGGAACATCTCACGCCCACCCGCGCGAAATGTCGTACCGAGTTGTTTATGCCCACGGCACCGCCGATGCTGCACCGTTTCGGCGCGAGGGACGCTCCAAACGAGGAGTTTGGGTCGAATGTGAATTAAAGTGTTAGGTTTCGTGAGAGATCAATACAAGAACCACACACAGACACCAAAAACGAAGAGGGGTTTTATTGCCACAAGGTTGGTCAGGTCGAGGTGTAAACAACTGAAAGCTAGTCAAAATGATCACGTTGAGGAGTGCAGAAATGCTGGAGCGTAACGGCGTGGCAGCAGCTCGCTCGGTAGGAAGGATCGCTGACGAACTGGCAACGGGTGGCTGTTCACGCTGACTTTTATGGTGCAAGTGGCAGATGAGATGAAGACTCGCACGTGTGTAGGGGAGGCAGGTGCACTGATTCGAGAGGTGCCCAGCCCACACTGAAAAAGACAGAAAAAAAGGGAGGGGCGGCACCGTGGACACACAATGGTTTGGAACGCAAAGGGCAGAAAACGTCGACTTCCAGCCGCGCGACGTTCCGCGAACGAATACTGAATCGTATTGAGACACGTTATCCGTGGCATCATAAACTCCGCGAATTTAAGTCAACATCTCTCTGCTCCCAAATAAAACAATCATCCCTATTCGGTCAACTGTAAACGAAGAAGTCAAGTATGGGATTTTTTATGACCCTCTAAAAATAAGCAACAACATAAAATGTCCGCCCTGTGAACATGAGCTGCAATCGAATCTCAAACCAAATACATGTGAAAGCAAAAAAAATCGAAACATATCAATTTAGAATTCAAAAAACGTCGTGTCCCCATCACACTTTTAATTGTCTCTTTTCTTTTTTCTTTTTTTTGCATTGACACGCCTCAAAATCCTTCTGATGTGAGCGTTTTTAAAAAATCTTGGCTCTTTTGACTTTTTTGGGGGGTTCTTGGGACGGAAAAAATTGACAATGAATTGACAATATTTGCTGCTCAGAGCTGATGCCACGTTGTGTCACTCTTGTGCTTTCTGAAATGCGAGAGCCCTATTTGTCCATGCACGGCCAGCACTTTACCATAGCCTCTGCTGGTGAGAGTTGGCCATTGCAGCCTTCCATATGATTTCATGTGACCCTCTAAAAATAATGAGATAAAATGTGCGTTGTGTGAACATGAGCTGTGCTTGAACCTACACCCAAATACAAGGAAAAGCAAAAAACAAAAATCTAAACGCACCAATTCAAAAGATAAATGAATGCCACGCCACCATCACACTTTTTCATGATTATTATTACAATTATTATTAATATCACTGCATAGTCAAGGCTCAAAATCCGCCTCATGTGAGCGTTTTTTTAAAAGATTTTCTTAATTTTGCTACTTTGGACTGGGCTTTTTTTTGGATATTGGGACAGAGAAACTTTATTATGTATTGACAGTGTTTGCTCTTCATCTCTTTTTCAACCTGGTGGACGCCCTCTCTTTGGCCGAGCATGACCTGATTTGTAGTCAGACGCCTCATGCATTGCGCCACGAACTCCATGAAATCAAACCACTATTTCTCTGTTCTCCTGTGGGGGAATTTGCCGCTCCCAAAAAGTTATTGTTACCTTTTTCAGTGTGGGATGGGCGCTTCTCTAATCAGTGCACCTGCCTCCCCGACACACCTGCGAGTCGTTATCTCATCCGCCACTTGCAGCATAAAAGCCAGCCTGAAGAGCCACCCATTGTCACTTCGTCAGAGATCCTTCCTGCCGTGTCGACGACGCCGTACCGCTCCAGGATTCCTGCACTCCTCGAATTGATCATTTTGACTACCTTTCAGTTGTGACCACCTCGGCCTGTCTCGCTTACTGGCAATAAAACCCTTCTGTGCTTTTTGTGTCTGCGCGTGGTTCCTCTCTTCATCTCTCACGAAGCCGAACACTTTACTTAACACCCGCGGTTCTCCCAGCGCTCCGCCCCAACATCCTCGTCGGAACAGCCTGAGCGCCGCAGCGGAGCAACGTCGTGGGCAAAAACGGCTCGGTCCGAAATTTCTCACGGGCGGGCGTGAGCTGCTCCTCCGCTTCGCTTGTCACACACACCACTCTCGGCCCTACCTGCCCCGCGCAACTCCGGCAGGGCCAAGCGGGTGGCATCTGTTCGGTCCCGGACCTTCGCGCGATTTGATTCCGAAGTTTTTCTTCCCTTTGATTGCACACCGCGCCCCCTGTCCCTCAAAGCGAGGTGCATCTCTGGCGGAGCCGAGCGGGCAGCAGCTTTGGTCCCGGCAGGTCGTGTTGGTGTGCGCGAGGTCTTCCACCTCTTCGCTTGCAACACTCGCCTTTGCCGGCCCGCCAGGCACGGCGCAGCTCTGGCGGGGCCAAGCGACAGCGTCGGTTAGGTCCCGGGCGCAAAATCAAAAGGGAGGGTCGACACTGTGGACAAACAATGGACCCTAACACAAAGGGCAGAAAACTTCGACGCACACCCGCGCGACATTCTGTGAACGAAAATATGCCACCCGCCTGACCTCGCCGGAGTTTCGCCGCGCCCGTCGGTCGAACGTGGCCCGGGTTGCAAGCGAAGTGGGTGAAAAGCTCACGCCCATCCTCGCCAAATGTCGTACAATGCCGCTGCAAAACACGGCCCGGGCGCGGCTGCTCCGAGCGGATCGCAATGCAGCTCTGATCAAGGGGGATCTTGCGGGAAGCCGGGAGGGGCGCGGGTGTCAAGCAACGGACTAATAAACCTCGTCGAATACGCCCGCGACGGGCCGGTATAGAAGCGATGCCGCCAGTTTGTCCCCGCCGGAGCTCCTCCAAGCCAGGCAGGCCGAAAGTGGCGCGGGTTGACAACACAGGGTCCAAAACTTCAACGCACAACCAAGCGATCGTCCGGCTTTATGCAGCCTTGTACAAATTGTGTTTTCAAATTGTTCGCCCGAAACAGTTTTGTCACTCCCACAAGACAAACAAGCTATTTTTTTCAGATGGCAGTGGAACTGATGAAGGCCTTCCCCAGACATTCCGTGCATCAATTTTAGAACATTATGTGGCGATGGAAAATAAGAGAACAAGACAATCGTCAGAAATACTGACCACAGCAGGTTTATTGGATGATGATCACCCATGCAAAAAATGTTTAATTGTGGCATCCAGAAATGATGCCAAAGATATATTTTGTTTCAAACTACTTCATGAAAAGGAAGTGTTGATACCAGGGACACTCAATTTGAGTTTTTATTGCTTTAAATGCATTTCCAGCCCGAGCTGAGCTCGTTTTGTGAGTTTGAATGTATCTTCATAGGAATGAGTTGTGTGGTCAAATTAATGCTCCTAGAGGCTTCAGGAGGTCATCCTGAACAAAATACATGTTGAAGTGTGTGCATAAGTCCTTTGGTTTAGGCGTGACACTCAATTTGAGTTTTTATTGCTTTAAATGCATTTTCAGCCCGAGCTGAGCACGCTTTCTGACTTTGAATGTATCTTCATAGGAATGAGTTGTGTAGTCAAATTAATGCTCATTTAGGCTTCAGGAGGCCATCCTGAACAAAATACATGTTGAAGTGTGTGCATAAGTCCTTTGGTTTAGGCGTGACACTCAATTTGAGTTTTTATTGCTCTAAATGCATTTTCAGCCCGAGCTGAGCACCTTTTGTGAGTTTGAATGTATCTTCATAGGAATGAGTTGTGTGGTCAAATTAATGCTCATATAGGCTTCAGGAGGCCATCCTGAACAAAATACATGTTGAAGTGTATGCATCAGTCCTTTGTTTTAGGCGTGACACTCAATTTGAGTTTTTATTGCTTTAAATGCATTTTCTGCCGAGCTGAGCACGTTTTTTGAGTTTGAATGTATCTTCATAGGAATGAGTTGTGTAGTCAAATTACTGCTCATTTAGGCTTCCGGAGGACATCCTGAACTAAATACATGTTGAAGTGTGTGCATAAGTCCTTTGGTTTAGGCGTGACAATCAATTTGAGTTTTTATTGCTTTAAATGCATTTCCAGCCCGAGCTTGAGCTCGCTTTCTGACTTTGAATGTATCTTCATAGGAATGAGTTGTGTAGTCAAATTACTGCTCATTTAGGCTTCCGGAGGACATCCTGAACTAAATACATGAAGTGTGTGCATAAGTCCTTTGGTTTAGGCGTGACACTCAATTTGAGTTTTTATTGCTTTAATGCATTTTCAGCCCGAGCTGAGCTCGTTTTGTGAGTTTGAATGTGTCTTCATAGGAATGAGTTGTGTGGTCAAATTAATGCTCTTTTCGGCTTCAGGGTGTCATCCTGAACAAAATACATGTTTAAGTGTGTGCATAAGTCCTTTGGTTTGGGTGTGACACTCAATTTGAGTTTTTATTGCTTTAAATGCATTTTCAGCCCGAGCTGAGCACGTTTTGTGAGTTTGAATGTATCTTCATAGGAATGAGTTGTGTAGTCAAATTACTGCTCATTTAGGCTTCAGGAGGACATTCTGAAGTAAATACATGTTGAAGTGTGTACATAGGTCCTTTGGTTTAGGCGTGACACTCAATTTTAATTTTTATTCCTTTAAATGCATTTCCAGCCCGAGCTTGAGCGCGCGACTTTGAATGTATCTTCATAGGAATGAGTTGTGTGGTCAAATTAATGCTCATTTAGGCTTCAGGATGTCATCCTGAACAAAATACATGTTGAAGTGTGTGCATAAGTCCTTTGGTTTAGGTGTGACACTCAATTTGAGGTTTGATTGCTTTAAATGCATTTTCAGCCCGAGCTTGAGCGCGCTTTCTGACTTTGAATGTATCTTCATAGGAATGAGTTGTGTGGTCAAATTAATGCTCATATAGGCTTCAGGAGGTCATCCTGAACAAAATACATGTTGAAGTGTGTGCATAAGTCCTTTGGTTTAGGTGTGACACTCAATTTGAGTTTTTATTGCTTTAAATGCATTTTCAGCCCGAGCTTGAGCGCGCTTTCTGACTTTGAATGTATCTTCATAGGAATGAGTTGTGTAGTCAAATTAATGCTCATTTAGGCTTCAGGAGGCCATCCTGAACAAAATACATGTTGAAGTGTGTGCATAAGTCCTTTGGTTTAGGCGTGACACTCAATTTGAGTTTTTATTGCTTTAAATGCATTTTCAGCCCGAGCTGAGCACTTTTTGTGAGTTTGAATGTATCTTCATAGGAATGAGGTGTGTGGTCAAATTAATGCTCATTTAGGCTTCAGGATGACCTCCTGAACTAAATACATGTTGAAGTGTGTGCATATGTCCTTTGGTTTTGGCGTGACACTCAATTTGAGTTTTTATTGCTTTAAATGCATTTCCAGCCCGAGCTTGAGCGCGCTTTCTGACTTTGAATGTATCTTCATAGGAATGAGTTGTGTAGTCAAATTAATGCTCATTTAGGCTTCAGGAGGCCATCCTGAACAAAATACATGTTGAAGTGTGTGCATAAGTCCTTTGGTTTAGGCGTGACACTCAATTTGAGTTTTTATTGCTCTAAATGCATTTTCAGCCCGAGCTGAGCACCTTTTGTGAGTTTGAATGTATCTTCATAGGAATGTGTTGTGTGGTCAAATTAATGCTCATTTAGGCTTCAGGTGGTCATCCTGAACAAAATACATGTTGAAGAGTGTGCATACGTCTTTTGGTTTAGGCGTGACACTCAGTTTGAGTTTTTATTGCTTTAAATGCATTTTCAGCCCGAGCTGAGCACGTTTTGTGAGTTTGAATGTATCTCTATAGGAATGAGTTGTGTGATCAAATTAATGCTCATATAGGCTTCAGGAGGTCATCCTGAACAAAATACATGTTGAAGTGTGTGCATAAGTCCTTTGGTTTAGGTGTGACACTCAATTTGAGTTTTTATTGCTTTAAAAGCATTTTCAGCCTGAGCTGAGCGCGCTTTCTGACTTTGAATGTATCTTCATAGGAATGAGTTGTGTAGTCAAATAACTGCTCATTTAGGCTTCAGGAGGACATCCTGAACTAAATACATGTTGAAGTGTGTGCATAAGTCCTTTGGTTTTAGGCGTGACACTCAATTTGAGTTTTTATTGCTTTAAATGCATTTTCAGCCCGAGCTGAGCACGTTTTGTGAGTTTGAATGTATCTTCATAGGAATGAGTTGTGTGGTCAAATTAATGCTCATTTAGGCTTCAGGTGGTCATCTGAACAAAATACATGTTGAAGTGTGTGCATAAGTCCTTTGGTTTAGGCGTGACACTCAATTTGAGTTTTTATTGCTTTAAATGCATTTCCAGCCCGAGCTTGAGCGCGCTTTTTTGACTTTGAATGTATCTTCATAGGAATGAGTTGTGTGGTCAAATTAATGCTCATTTAGGCTTCAGGATGACCTCCTGAACTAAATACATGTTCAAGTGTGTGCATATGTCCTTTGGTTTTGGCGTGACACTCAATTTGAGTTTTTATTGCTTTAAATGCATTTCCAGCCCGAGCTTGAGCGCGCTTTCTGACTTTGAATGTATCTTCATAGGAATGAGTTGTGTGGTCAAATTAATGCTCATTTAGGCTTCAGGTGGTCATCTGAACAAAATACATGTTGAAGTGTGTGCATAAGTCCTTTGGTTAGGCGTGACACTCAATTTGAGTTTTTATTGCTTTAAATGCATTTTCAGCCCGAGCTGAGCACGTTTTGTGAGTTTGAATGTATCTTCATAGGAATGAGTTGTGTCGTCAAATTAATGCTCATTTAGGCTTCAGGAGGACATCCTGAACTAAATACATGTTGAAGTGTGTGCATAAGTCCTTTGGTTTAGGCGTGACACTCAATTTGAGTTTTTATTGCTTTAAATGCATTTTCAGCCCGAGCTGAGCACGTTTTCTGAGTTTAAACATATCTTCATAGGAATGAGTTGTGTGATCAAATTAAGATTGGAACTGAAGAAGGCCTTCCCCAGACATTCCGTGCATCAATTTTAGAACATTATGTGGCGATGGAAAATAAGAGAACAAGACAATCGTCAGAAATACTGACCACAGCAGGTTTATTGGATGATGATCACCCATGCAAAAAATGTTTAATTGTGGCATCCAGAAATGATGCCAAAGATATATTTTGTTTCAAACTACTTCATGAAAAGGAAGTGTTGATACCAGGGATGAATTCTGAAAGCTTTTAGAAAGTCATTTTTTATGACTTGTACCACAACGAAAAATCTCGTGTTATTCACTGCTCTGATGAAAATAAAATGTCAAGATAAAATTTCAATCCCATGTTTACACACTGTGAATTTTAAGTTTAATGTTCCCTGATATTCCGTCATGTTGTCGTATTTTTTCTCGCCATGCACTGTGGCATGCTCTAAATGGCAAAACCACCTCGAAAAGGTCCTCTGACAAAACGAGTGATTTTTACAATGGAAGAACACACAATTTATCTTGCATCGACATTGTCTTCATGATGCTTTGCATGCATCATTGAAATTGGGTTGGTTCAAGTAAAAGAAGAAAATTGAATTTTAAAAGCAACTTAGAGTATTCCTGATTGAAATTTCCAAACATATAATCTTGCGATGTTAGGGTTCTCTCCCCCCGGCCCCCTTTTGACGAGACCCAGTGCGAAAGGTGGTACCATGAGCAGTGTCTTGAGAAGAATTTGCATGAATTGAGAGGCCGAAAACTGGTATTGCTGCTGTGAGTGCACATCACAATGTTGGAAGTCATGTAGACCTATATCTAATTTTGTGAGTGTTGTTCTGGAAAAAAATTAACTCTCACAAAAAAATGACAGCTGCTCAACCCGTATTGTTTTGTGTTTTTTGTTATTGTAAAGTGTCCTTGGGTGTCTTGAAAGGCGCTTATCAATAAAATGTATTATTATTATTATTAAGTTGCCTACACTGGTAAAGTTTTTTTTGGCCACTGGTTGTGTATTGGTGTCAGTGGCTATATGATGTACAAAAATCACACCCCAAAAAATTGGTTTCGAACCGGAGCTGCGCCGTGCCGACGTCCCCGCCAGAGATGGAAATCGCTTTGAGGACCAGTGGGCCGCGGTGTGCGATCAAAGGGAAGAAAAACTTGGTAATCAAACAGCACGAAGGTCCGGGGCCGAACGGATGCCACCCGCTTGGCCCCGCCGGAGCAGAGGTAAGATCGGGCGGCCCGAGCCCGAGCCCGAGCCCTACCCGAACCCGACCGCCCTAAAATGTCCCTCATTGCTTCGGGTTCGGGGCGCACGGCACCCGTACGGCGGAGAGTATCCAGGGTTACCAGTGAAGCGGAGGAACATCTCACGCCCACCCGCGCGAAATGTCCTACCGAGTTGTTTATGCCCACGGCACCGCCGATGCTGCACCGTTTCGGCGCGAGGGACGCTCCAAACGAGGAGTTTGGGTCGAATGTGAATTAAAGTGTTAGGTTTCGTGAGAGATCAATACAAGAACCACACACAGACACCAAAAACGAAGAGGGGTTTTATTGCCACAAGGTTGGTCAGGTCGAGGTGTAAACAACTGAAAGCTAGTCAAAATGATCACGTTGAGGAGTGCAGAAATGCTGGAGCGTAACGGCGTGGCAGCAGCTCGCTCGGGAGGAAGGATCGCTGACGAACTGGCAACGGGTGGCTGTTCACGCTGACTTTTATGGTGCAAGTGGCAGATGAGATGAAGACTCGCACGTGTGTAGGGGAGGCAGGTGCACTGATTCGAGAGGTGCCCAGCCCACACTGAAAAAGACAGAAAAAAAGGGAGGGGCGGCACC